>NC_087446.1:21664219-22914219 GCF_036321535.1 Camelus dromedarius | reverse complement strand
TTATAGAAAAAAATTTTAGATTTTTATTAATCCTGTTACTCACTTTTAGAGTCAAGAATTGGTAAGATTGTGTTTTGGGGAAAGTTATAATATTGTATTTCCTCTTGCAGTTCCATGTGCAGCACAATAATGTTTTTCCTCCTAATGTTCTCCTTCTCTTCCTCTTTCTCTTCATCCCCTTATCCGTGATAAGTACTTATTCTGTGGCATTCTATCAAATATTTTATGTGGAATCTATTATTAAACCTCACCACATGTACAAACACTAACAATCCAGATGTGTTATCCTTCTTCTTTTATCGAGAAGGAAATAAAAATTGGGGGAGATTAACTCACAACCATTCAAATAGATGCCAAATATAAATGAGCTGAACTTGTGAGACTATTGCCTCGTTGGAGTTAATAATATTCCAGGTAAGATATTCAGATTTTACAGGTTCTATGGGTAGAATATTCCAATAAAGGGACAAAAAAGAATACGTTACTGTGGTTCAGAGTGGAAGAAAGAACTACCTCTGAGTGTCGTGGATTCACTCTCAGTTGTCCCTGGACCAGCAATGTCAGCATCACCTAAGTATTTGTTAGAAATGCAGATTCTTAGGCCCCTATCCTAGACCGACTGAATCAAAACTAGTTGCAAGTCAGCAATCAAGCCTTCCAGGTGGTGCTAGCTTAATCTGAGAAGTTTCTGTGTTTTTACTCTCTCTAATTGATTGAAATTTGCATTCTGTGATGAAAATACTCCTTTGTCAGAAAAAGTTCTCTTGGAAGGACTTTCAGTACCTGATCGGGGATGGGTGGGGGAGGCTTTTAATTAAGGAGAAATGAGTGGAGAAGAATTAAGTGGACATCTTATGCATTCCTTAAGGAAAGAAAGATACTCATTGAAAATACTTCTTGGCTATTGTTCATATCCTCAAATATACAAATATGAGTCTTTTTCCATAGGTAGATGAAAGGGATATTTATATTGGGATAAAGGCAGAAAGGATGCACACAGACGACAATGGAAGAGGATGAGGGTGCCTTGTAGTGCTGGGAACCTAAAGATGGTAAGCCACAGCCCCAGGTAGAAGCTCCTTCTTGGGGATGCTAAGCCAGTCACTCCAAGGATTGTCTTATGAATTTGTACGCCTATTTTTTTAAATTTATTTCACCCCTTTTTTTTTTCCTACTGGTTACCCTAGACTATTATTTACCTAATAGAATTCACTTCATTTTAGCCTTACTTCTATTAATGAGTTTAATCTCTTAATTGGTTTTCTATTTTTATCTTACTTAAAATTGTACTTCAGTTTAACCTAGATCATTTTATTTACCCTCTTAATTTTGTTCTTATTTTTCAGTTTAACTCTTTGTAGATATTTCTTAGTTGCAGACTAATTATTTTTCTTTATATATCTTTCGTTTTAAATCTCATCCACTTTAAGACTATATAGAATAATACGAGCAATCACATCTTTACATACACATTCCAGTCTTGATCACCTGGAATTAGACTTGCTTATGACAAGATACTAGTGTTTGGACGAAGCTCATTTTCCAGGAGGAAAAGGACACAGCAGTTTAAAAGTGATTGCCAAAACTTTTTCCACATATAAGTATATTGGCTTTTTGTCCAACATAGTCAGGACAGTCCTTATTTTCACCTATTGTACAAAAGTAATTATTAATAACACCCAGTTTAATGTTCAAGTATGCCACCATTTGAACTATAAATTAAATAAATACTCTAACTGTAGGGAAGTTGAGCTAAGCTTTGGGCTCTTCTCTGTATATTGGCCAGTGTGATGCTGTGATATAATAAGAAATATATAATTAGTTTTCATCCCTGGTTTCTGGCACAGGGGTCCTAAAACCCTTCAAATTTCCCTTCTGATAGGATGGAGAGGACAGTCCTTCGTTACTTATAGTAAGCACCTTTCACCCATTCCTGAGTTTATACTAGTTAAGTGAGTCTTAGAGAATGGGGACTGGTTACCAGAGAAACCAACCACATGATTAAAGGGCTGGAGATTGATTTAATTGACTAATGATTTGATTAACCATGACTATGTAATGAAGCCTCCATAAAAACTCTAGCCAAAGGGATTCAGAGAGCTCCTGGGTTGGTGAACAAACTGAGGTTCAGGGAAGGTGGGAGTCCCTGGAGAAGGCATGGAAGCTCTGTGACCCTAAATTATACCTTGTCCTATATACCTCTTTATCTTGCTGCTCATCTGTATCCTTTGCCATATCCTTTGTAATAAACTGGTGATTGTGAGTAACTATGTTCCTGAGTCTATGAAGTATTCTAGCAAAGTATTAAACCAAAGAAGGGGAGTCATGGGGGCCTCCAATTTATAGCTGATCAGTCAGCAGCACAAGTGGCAACGTGAACTTACTATTGGCTTCTGAAATGGGGACTAGTCCTATAGGATGGATCTGTGGTGTTTAACACCATGCAGTAAGTGTCAGAATGAATTAAATTGTAGGACAACCAGTTGGTGTCCACAGAAAGTTGGAGAATTGGTTGGGGGTGGGAAAACTCCCACAGATTTGGTGTTAGAATATTATTATAGTACAGGAAAAAAATTGCCTTTAGCTAGCAAACAACAAAAAATACAATTAACTTTCATGACCACACTTAAAAATTGAAGCTCCTTCTGAACATTCTCCCTTTCCATCCCCTGCTTTAATTTTTTACCATTGCACTTTTATTAAACTGTTTTTGTTGCTTCCCTCTAGAATCTAAGTTCTTATTCTTGAGACTAGGAGTATTTCTTTTTATTCGCTTTTCAAATAGTGTATTCAGCTACTGTTTGAGTGCTTTGCACATAACAGGTGTTCAGTAGATATATTTGTAGAATAAATTAATATTTTTTTTACTTATCTATGATTCTTTCAACTCAGTTCTCCCTTCAGTATGTTTCCTTCTTCCTTGGATGTCCTTTAATGAAGACATATTGATGGCAAATATCCTTGGTTTCTAAAATATAAATTAATCATGCTCAGTTTAAATAATAGGTTAGCTGTTTTGACACACAGTGTTTCTCAGTGCTCTGATGATGTTTCTACTTTTTTGTGGGTATTGTGGTTGCAGCTGAGAATCTGCTGTCAGTGTAATTTCTAGGTATTATGTCTTTTCTTAGATTGATTTTAAGATTATCTTTTAACTTCTGTGATCTTCATTTCTTATTACCTGTTTGGAATATATTGTGATTTCTTCATCTGGTTCAAGCATCAGATCAAAATATTCTCATTCTTTCTGTCATCGCGTTGTGTCTCTCCTCCTTTCACACCCTTCCCTCCTTTAAGATCGCCTATCAGAAGTAATTTTGGCCTTTCTTCATATCTCTTAATCTGTCACTTTTCCACCACTCCCTTCTTTGTGCTGCCTTCTGCCTAATTCCTATTCTGGATAATTCTTTCAGTTTACTACTTCTCCGTTCAATTCCAATTAATTTGAACTTTGCTACTAATTTGAACATCTACTATTAGATGTTGCATTTAATTTTAAAGCCTAAATATTTAATTCATGAGTGTTAGCTTTGGTTATTTTCCAAATCTGCCTGCTCCTGACTAAAAGAGCTTTCTCTTTTTTATTTTCAATTCCTTTTTTTATTTAATCACTTATAAATACTTTATAGTTTACTAATTTGTTTCATGCCAACTGTGGTTACAAAAATACAACCAACCCACAATATATCTGTGCCATATATTGCTTGTAAATATAAATGAGATCAGTCTGGTGTTTTGGGCTGAGTGGTCTTCCTTTGCCTGTTTGAATAAATAATTTCCTTCAATATCTTGGATGCCCCTCCTCCAAACTCATACTGTCCTCTCTATTCTCCAAGGATGAGAAAAAAGAGAATGATGACTGCATGTTGGAAGTTTTTATCAACTACGCCAAGCGACATACATCAGTTTTAGACACATCCCAAAGACCAGAACTTGGTCATATGGACATAGTAGACTAGGAGGGAATATTGGAAATGTAGTCACTTTATCTCTAAATCCAAGAGAAAGATGAAATAGGTTGTGAGAGCAGCTAGCCAGTCAATACCACATAGTCTCCAATCCTTCTGTTCTGCAGTTCTTGACAGATAAATCATGCTGTTTGTTTCTGTCTGCTGCTGACATTATGGTAGCTTGCTTCCTTCTATATGTTGTTATTTTAGATTAAAAGATTATATTTAGTGAAGCTTTATCTCAGAAATCCTGTGTTGTCTGAGTTCCCAGACCTCACAAATAACGTAGTATAAATATTAATACAAAATCCATGTGAATGGAAGCATGTGGTCAGAAAATGGCCCAGGGAATATTTTTTCTACACTATCCACAGCCAAAACTGAAACCCACAAAATTTCTTTTCATTTTCTATTAAAAGTGGGTATTTTTTTTTTCAGTCCACATTTACACAGAGGGCAGAGACCCTTTGAAAGTCCAGGCTTTATTTCAAAGTCTGTTTCTCCAGTTCCCACATCCCACCTTGAGGCTGTACCTGCAGAGCCATACACACTCAAGCTCTTTGATTGTCAGTATCGACAAATGCCGTCAAGCGCAGTTGCAGCTTCAGTGCTCACTCTCTGCCCTCGTCTTCAGCTTACACTTTGTCTTCTGGACCTTTATCAGCCAAGCCTTTGGTCACCACTTTAGACATGCCTCCTAGCACAGCTGCTGCATCAGTTCTCACTTTTTACTCTAGCTTTCAATTCACTGTTTCGTTTTGGACCCAGGGTGTCGCACCTAAAATCCTGTATACATTACAATAGTGTTTGCTATATTCTATTCAACTTCCAAGTGTTTTGTCATAAGAAATTTCCAAAATTTCTTGTCATCTTTATTTCTGAAACAAGGTTTTGTTTTTTCTTGTATCTTCTTTCTCTTACTTTCACTATATTTTAACAATTTCAATTAATATAATAGATCTAACAGTGTTGTAAATGTATACAGGATTATTAGTTGTTATGATTAGTCTCCTCCCAAGATATACAAGATACTTATTATCTGTTACCTCCAATTACTCCACTTCCAACTGTCTTACATCTTTTTCTTTCCGTAATGTTTTATATCTCCCAAATTTAGGTAAACTTTATTGGATTTACCCATATGTTTACAGATTCTTTAGTCAGTATTTCATCTAGTATGCTACTCATTGCTAGTATGTAGACATTCCTTTCTCTTAAGATATTCTTAGTGAGTTTTTTTTAATGAATGTCTAGGAGTGGAGGATTTTTACTAATTGTTTCTTTATAAAATGGCTATTTCATGGCTATTCTTAATGGTAGTTTACCTGGCGTTGGAATTCTAGATTAATAATTCTTTTTTCTGAGCACCATGAATATATCATATTGTCTTTTGACAATTTTGCTGATGTCAAGTTTAATGTCAACCTGATTTTGTTTTTGTAACTATCATTCTTTTTCCCCAGGCTGTTTATAAGATCTCTGAAGTTTCCTTTAGAATAAATATTTCCTGGTATTGACTTACTGTTATTTATCCTTATTTGGAGATGATAATATATCTAGTATTTGAAAATTTATGATCTTCTGGAATATTTTCAGTCATTTTCACATCATAAATTACTGCTATCCTTTTCTTAAAGAGAATTCATTAGAATATTTTAGACAATATAATTCTATCCCACAAATCTCTTAAACCTCACATTTTTTTTATTCTTTTTCACTCTGGTCTGCATTCCACTTAGTCCTTTCTTCCAGTTAACCAATTCTATCTTCAGTCGTCTCCAATTTGCCATTTTATCCATGCAATATGTGTTAAATGTGAATGATATTTTTATTTCTCAGTTTTTTTAACTTACATCCATTGCCTCATGGTATCTTATTTTAAGATTTTAAGATTGTGCCTTCATCATTTAAAATATTAATTTGACTCTCTATCATAACACTTTTCTAAATTCTTGGCATTCTAAACCTACATTTATTTGATATCCATTGCATTCAGTCTTGTTAGATTGTTTCATAATAGGCTTTGTAATTTTGTTTTTAGCTAATAATTTGTTGTGCTTTATCTATGGATAAGGATAGCAGAACCAATAACCCAGAAGTCAAAGCCCAGTGCCACAGGGAAAACAAACAAACAAAGAACCTCCGGATAGTAGAGAGAGTAGACCAAGTCTTCATCAAAAAACTGTCATTATGTACCTGGGTGTACTTCAGAATTTTTAGAGGCCAATCATTGTTATGTAACTTTTTTTGCCATATTTTTATAAATAGAGTGTATCAGTAGAAGTTATCTATGCCCATATCATCATAGATATTACATATGCTTGGGAGAAAGGTGTGGGTCAGAGGAGAAAGAAAACTTATCTCTGCTTCACAGGTCTTCATATCAAGAGTAACTGTATCTGACTAAGTTCATCTGACCTGGATCTGATTTAGATTTTGAGATCTGGGCCTTGAGCCTGAGCCTAATGTTATAAAGAAATATAATTTTTGAGGGGTCTAGGGAGAACTTAGGTATGTTTTTCAAGAGGGAGGTATATGACAAAATGCAGGCTGTCATATTTTAAAATATATCCACAAATTTTTTAACATGTTTCTAACTGAAGGTAGTTTCTGTGTTCCCTTCCTTTGATTCGTGGCTGATATAAATAACTCCCTTTTAACAAATAGAATATCGTGGATGTGATGCTGCAGGACTTACGAAGCTGTGCTATAAATGGCAATGTTGATTCTGACTTGTTCGCTAAGACACTTCATTTTGGATCCTTGAGGCCACCATATACTGGAGAAGCCCAAGTCATGTGGAAAGGCCACATGTTGGTGCCTCTCTGAACCTTAGCTAAGTTTCTAGACAACTGCCAAAATCAACCCACAGACATGTACAGATTCTGTTTGAGTCCAGCCATCAGCCATGGAGTCACCCCTACATGTCAAGTGGTTACAAACCTAGGTCTCAGGCATTATGCAACAAATAAAACAATTGTACCATGTTCTTTCTGAATTCTAAACCCACAGAACCCATGAGTACATGAAAAGTTTATTTTAAGCCAGCAGTTTTGTGAGAATTTGTTATATACCAATAGTAATGCTAATAGGCTTGTAAATTTATATGTTTTATAAACTAAAAATTTGTAATGCTTTACCTTGAAGCTCTTGTGTAGCCTGGGCTTAGAGTTTGTGCTACTACAAAGTGCAATTAATTTAGAATTTAATTTTGTATTTATTTATCAGCTAGACTCCTCCCAGGTCAAGTTGTGGCATACACTGCAACCACACCTATTGGATGGCACACATGTAGTTACAAATCCTTAGAGGACACCTCAGCTGGAGCCCAAGAAAAAAACAATTTTTTGCTTTTTTATTTTTCTTGTTTGTAGGTGGATATTTTAGCCAGTTTTTTCACTGAAGGTCAGTTTTATGGTAGGAGTTTCATTTTTAAACATTGACCCTTCAGGGTCCCAATACAGAGTCCCTCTTTCTGTACGGGCAGTAAGTCCCAATCCTCTAGGTTATAGATAAGCTCCCATTCATCCTCATATACCCACCGACTTAGGGAAGCTGTAACACCAGCCTCGGGATCGGATGCTTACCAAGTTTGTTTTGAACTCTTTCTTTGTAGAGAAAGATAAATTGTGTTTTCCTCTGTGAGATCTCAATTATGCGTGCTTGGTATAATTTGTTGTGAATATCCATGTATTTATAGTAGAAGGTTTTTCTGGTTATCAATTCATGCATATTGCTATTTCACATTTTATTTTTTGTTATGAATGAAAAATAGTACTATTCAAAAATATACGAAGTGAAACGATAAAAAGAATAGCAGGTATTAATTAATTAAAATCAACAAAGAATTAAAGAGAGTCAACAAATGGGAAGTTGTGTTTTTGAAAAGCGGACATAGTTTAACAAACTCTTACAAGAATTGTCGGGAAAAAAAACAGAAAAGGAACACAAAAGTTATTAAGAAAGAAAAAAAGAGAGTTATTTTTGTGAAAATAATATAGAAACAACCAATCATGGCAACAGTATGTAGTATATAATTTAAGTAGACAGAAATCAACAACAGGGAAAATTTATAATGTATTATTTATTTTAAATGACCAAGATAAAAAACAAAATGATAATAAATTTGAGGCAGTGAGAAGGAAAGGGATGAAGATAAGGACATTCGAGATGTACGTAATGTTCTATTATCATTAGGCTGTTTGATGGATTCACAAGTATTCATAATATATTTTATATTAAATATTATACATATTCTGTTTTGTGTCTGAAATATTTCATAATGAAATTTCTAAGGGATAATTTTCTTAAAGGGTAATAGCAGATTCCCTCAGTGAATCTATCTTAACTGTATGAATACATTTATAGTCAATTCAGAATACATGATAGTTATGTATCTTTTTAATTAGATACCTAGCTTGGAGGTAGAAGAAAATGTAAACACTTAAAGGTTGTGATTACTTACATTGCAAAAAACAACTTGTATCTTGAATATTTTATCTATGACTGTTCCATCACACAACTTCTCTTCACTACAAAAGAGTTTTAATTAATTAAAGCAAAAACTTCCTCACTAAAACGTAAATCATATTTTTATTAGGACGGTTCATATAACAAATACTCAACAGCTAGCATTTTAGTATAAGATGAAATAACCTTATTTTAACATTTGATATTAACATTATTTAATATTTCTCTGCTCTGTTTGCTCAGGCAATTTCCTATGTGGTTTCAGTGGTCATTTTTCATTGTTCTTTGCTTGTCTTAATAGTCCTAAAAGGGGTTATGACATATTCAGTAAATTTGTTCAGACCTTCAACTATTCAAATAATGGAAAATATGCTTTGTAAAGCATAGGCTTGTTAGTCTTTGATTCTTTTTATGGTTTAGACTGCTTTATGACTTTCTCTCAATAAAAACCATAAAATTAAAATGACCATGCAGGGGTTTATGAACCACCTCTGACCCAACGTGGTGAAGCTAATGGTAGCAAAATGGTTTCCTAAATCTACAAAAATACCTGAAGGGAACTATTTTACAATATATGGGCAGACAGGAGGTCTAGGAAATCCATTTTTGGGGAAACCCCTCATCTAGCAGTTACACATAGAAAGAAAGTGTCAGTGTCCACAAATTATATTTTAAATATTGCCGAATGGATGCCAAATGACTTCTTAGCTATCATACCTTGGAGAGAAAGGCCTTGGCAAAAATTAAAGTGCAATTATTACAAAAATCATGAACACTAATAGTTACTAGATCATTACTCAACTTACATCTCTCACTGCACTTCTTTTCTAATCGTAGAGACAAAAAAATGAGTGATAAAAACATTGGATTGTTGAATTAAATGCCTCTCACCATTATTTCTTTCCTAAAAATAAAAATTATATTGTCTGAAGGATCTGAGTTTAGGGGAATGGAATTTATCTTCAAATTATTTTAACAAAATATTTTCTCTAAGCATCCTAATACATTTAACTCTCTGCTGTACATATTTTTATACAAAGGTGTTGAAACTTATGTATATTGCTCAATATATAAAAGTAAACAACACTTGTGACTTGGAAGTTTTACAGTCATTGGCTCTGTATTATCTTTTGAGGGAAGCTGAGATCAGAAGATTGAGGAAAAAAAAAGGGAATATGATATCACAATGAACTGAAGCAGCCACTGTATTTGAGTGCTGTCTACAATATGGCTTTCAAATATTTTATTATATTATTGTTAACTTGGTCTTTATATTATTTATTACCCTGGTCATTAGCAGGAAATCTCTGCCTATCAATGGCTTAAATGAATTGGGTTTTTGTTGTTTTGTTTTTTTTTTTATTTTTATTACCTAACAAGAAGGAGTGGTGATGGTAATAGCTAAAACAGCTCAATAATCTTTCAGGTACAGGCATACCTCGGAGATATTGTGGGTTCAACTCCAGATCACTGCAATAAAGTGAATATCACAATAAAGTGAGTCACATGAATTTTTGGTTTCCTAGTGCATATAAAAGTTATGTTTACACTATATGGTAGTCTATTAAATGTACAATAATAGTATGATGTCTAAAAAAATGTGCATACCTAAATTAAAAAATAGTTTATTGCTTAAAAAAATGCCATCATTGAACTTTCAGCCTGTCATAATGTTTTTGCAATAGTAATATCAAAGATCACTGACTATATCAAATATAGTAATAATGAAAATTTGAAATATTGTGAGAATTAACAAAACGTGACACAGTCATGAAGTGAGCAAATATGCTTTTGGGAAAATGGAGCCCATAAACTTGCTCAACACAGGGTTGCCAAAAACCTTTAATTTGTAAAAAAAAAAAAAAGCAATATCTGTGAAATGCAATAAAGAGAGTTCAATAAAAGTAGGTATGCCTGTATTTTATTCTATTTTGTTTGTAACATCTAAATCAGGATCACAGGTTATTATTTTTAGTCCTTTTTTTTTAATATATGCTTTAAGTGTTATGAGATCCTATGGAAACTTTTTGTTTTAGCCTACAAAATTTGATATTATGTGTTAAATATCATATATAGTCTCACTGTAATACATTAGAGGAGTGATATTTTTATTTAGCACTTAGAAGATAGTCTTCTTTCTTCTGCCATCTATATTTTGCTGAGAAGTCAACTACCAGTCTAACTAATATTCTTTTGTAGGCAATAGACTTTTTTTTTCTCTGAATACTCTTAAAATAGTCTTCTCGACTGTGATGCAATGAAGCTTCTATACAATTTGTTTTGCTTAAGATACGTTTGTTGGACTTTATGAATCTGAGGCTTCATGGAAATACCATGACATCTTGCTTGAAGTCATCTTCACTCAAGAGGTTGTGGATTACTTTGGCCAGCTGCCTGTAGGAAGCCTCACTCACTTACATGTATGGCACTTGAGTGAGGAGACTTGAACAGTTGGAGACTGGAACAGCTGGAGTTCCTCAGTTAGCTCTCTACAGATGCATGTGTTTTCTCCAGTTTAGAAACTCCAGGGTACTCATGTTTTTTATATCACAGCTTAGAGCTCCAAATGCACTTGTCCTAAGAGAGAGGGCTAGGTGAAGTCTGTTGCCTTGTACGACCTCTCCTCAGAAGTCATGTAGCATCGATTGTCATGCTCTATGACATAAAGTTTAAGAGATATATCCAGGCTTAAGGAGAGGGAAGAGGATGCGAGACAGGATGTAAATCGGTGAGGCCAAATTCAGAAATTACAGTAGAAGACAAACCACAAGATAACATTTTGGAAAATTTCCTTGGCTATAGTTCATCTTGGAGAGTCAGGTCACACGGATATGAGCTCTGAACCCTCAAGAAAGATATTTATAATTTCAAATTTCCAGGGGAGTCTCATTTCCAATTCTAGACGAAGACATATAAATTTTGTTTGTGGGTTGGATTTTGTCACGGTGGTGTTGGGACAGTTTATCATTGCTGGTTAAGTTTATCATTTCAACAGACAGCTGTCCTCCTTTAGGTAGGGTTACCTATTTCAACCCCCAACCCTGCACTAATCAAATTATAGACTCTTTTTCATCCTTCCACACTGTTTAAAACCTAAACCTGATAGATTTTACCCTTGAAGAATAGTGGAGTAGTGACAAAAAGGGATCTTCTGGAGTTTTATAAATATTCTGTTTCTTGATATTGATTGATTAAACAGTTACATTCAATTTATGAAAACTGATGTGTACATTTATAATTTGTACACTTGTATGTGAATGCTATGATTCTATGCAGTTGAATGCAAAACAAATGAAAAAATGAACAAAAAGCTATGGATAACTATAAATTCAAAAATGATTTCATAAAGCTTTCTTCTGTTTCAGCTTTTTAATCCTTTGTATATAGAGTATTTTCATTTTCTAATCTACTCTATTACTAAAAATGGATGAATGGAAGTATAAAATTTTTCATCCTGAATTATTTTGAAAATGTCATTGTTTTTAATTTACCCAAATCTGACACCATTAAACTAGTACATTACCCCCATTAGAAGGAATAGAAAATTCAGAGAAACTTTGCTCATATCAAAGGACAAGCCAAACCACATTTTGGTTTAAACTATCAATATTCATAAAGAATATTGTGTCCATGATAGAAGCAGGATTGTCATCACATTAAAATCAAAGGCTGGATCTCTTATTTTTAAAAATAAAGAGGAAATTAGATCTCCCAAAAGAATAAGATGGAAAAGAAAGTTTAGCATTTCTATTTGTATAATTTACAAAATAATTTCAAAGAAAGTATTTAATTTTAGACTTATACAAAAATCTGTGTTATTGATCTTATGACCACAGTTACCCTATTGGTGAAATATTTCCTACTACCTCTAGGTAAATACCTTGCATTGTCTCTGGCTTGATCTCTGGGATCTTATTTACATTAATATTTAATTACCATTGTTGTTAATTTCATACCAAACACTTGTAGGACTTACATGTGGAGCTCTGAATCTACAGTCACTCTTGTAATCACTATATTTAACAGCATTGCACTGAAGGAGAAAGTTCATAACCCATTTGGCTTTACCAGGGGTGAGGCTGTTAGCCCTGCCCTAAATTGACTTTCAACTCACCCCAGTTCAAACATTAGCACCTTGAAGGCCTCCCCCCAAATACAGGGAATGTTGTTTTGGTTCTTGAATTTTTATTACTCCTTTGGAAATTCAGACTGCATGTAGGTGTTAGGGGAAAATTTTTAAACTTGGATTTGTTTAACTAGTCAACAAATTTCTGAATTCCTCTTGTATGCCAGGTTCCACCCTAAGTTATAAATGTACAAAGATTGCTAAGACATAACCCCTTGCCTTCAAAGAACTCATGGGATTGTTTTTTTTTTTTAATACAGGAACATTCAGAAAATAAAACTGACAAAATACTTACTTAAAAAGACATCCCCTGTACCTATAACTCTGTTTCTGTTTTGTTATACTTGTACATTTGTTTTGGTTTTTAGATCCTAAATATAAGTGAAATCATACATTATTTACCACACAGTATTTGGTGGTCGCCAGAGGGGAGGAGGATAGGGGGAGGAAAGAAATAGGTGAGGAAGATTAAGAGGTACAAACTTCCAGTTGCAAAATAAGTGAGTCATGGGTATAAAATGTATGTGTGGAATATAGTCAGTGACTATGTAATATATTTATATGATGATATATCATAACTAGACTTATCACGGTGATCATTTTGAAATGTATAGAAACAGCGGATCACTGTGTTGTGTAACAGGAACTAACATAGTGTTGTAGGTCAGTTATACTTCAAAAACAAAAAAACTCATAGAAAAAGAGATCAGATTTGTGGTCACCAGAGGTGGTAACCCCCAGAGGTGGGGGATGAGGGAAAGGGGAATTGACTTTTTTTTTTTTTTAATTAAAAAAAAAAGACATTCTCTTTTCTATCCATGACTCCTTTAGTCTTTTTCATTCTTCGAAAAGAATAAGAGACAATTAAACATAGGTGTAAATGTGTGTGTGGTGGTTGCGACTGCATGCGTTAATCTTTCTGGAATTCCGAGTTAGTATCATCCCCACTATTCAGTAAAGCATGCTATTTGTAGGCTTCTGTCATTGAAGACTTCTGCTTCAAGACAGGCGATGATGCGGAAAACCCAGCCCCTTTTCAGACCAGTGGATAATTCTAGGTAAAAACAAAATATAGTAGACATTGTGATCCCCAGGGAGAACTCAGCATATGCCCTATGTAAAGGCCAACATCAGTTGTAATCAATGTCTTACCCATACCCCCAAGCTCTGGCTTCTCTGCTTTTATACATGAGCAAGCCAGTCAGATCGCATTGGAAACTCTTTTTCTGAAATTCTTCTGCCAGGAGATCCACTGTCAGACAAACTGCAGTTGATAATGATTGCTTTTAAATAGGATTCTTACATAATTTCAGATACATTTTGTGAATGATACCAAATGCTCTTATGCAATTGACAAGTTCAACCTTAGGTACATCACTGACAAAATAGCTGAAGAAAACAGCTAAAATTTAAGTGGAAGAGAAATATGAATTTATTAAGATGAACATCTCATTAGTCACACACTTTGGAAATGTGTTTATTATAGATGCAGATTGCTCTTCAGATTCTCTACACTACATATCACTAACGTTTATATGTAAGAAATGCATTTTTATATTTATCTTTTCCTGAAAGACAGAGAGTATAAGAGGCTATTCAGTATTTGTCAAAACAATTTGCACCCTACACTCTAGGCACCAAGCTGCATATGTTTCCTGAATCCGGCTCCAGCTCATCCTGGGCCTTCTGCCTGGAAACACATTCTCTCCCTGCAGCATCAAACACACACACAAACACACACACACACACACACACACACACATTTACACACAACATGATTTTTTCTGCCTTGTAAACTGTGATTCCTCATTCATTATCATAAGCATCTTGTAGTATGTTGGTTTGTTAATCTTTTAACTCCTTGCTTAGCAATGAACCTTGCATAGCAGGTGATCAATGAAGTAAATAAAGGAAGAAAGGAAGGACAGACGTAACCAATTTACAGAATATATTCAGTAAAACGTGATAAGGATTCACAATATCACAGTATTTATTTCCCTTAAGTAACAAATTTGGGGATTCTGGACCACATAAACTCTAATAAGGGAACAAGAACATTTTCAATTATCACTAATTCATGAAGAATCCAAATATTGAAAACAATTCTAAACATGAAATAAAAGCAGTATGTGAAATCATCATAGTAGAGCATAACTCAAATCTGATATCTGTTGTGGGAACCTACAGAGTATATGCATGTGTCTATGTTTTATATATGAGAGAGAAATAAGTGACACTATAGAGATTAAGGCTTAAGGTATGTTAACTTTCCACAAAGAATGAATTTCCAGCAATGATAAGACTCTATAAAATTTTTCTTGGCATGATGAAAGGACACTTATAATTTTAGAAGTCACAGCAGGAAAAAAGATCAGCAGTATAAGTGAACACATAAAATCAAGTTAAGCATTGCAAGGCACATGCACATGGCAGCTTTTTAGTTAAAAAAATATTAAAAATCTGGGCTTAAAGAAAAAATGACTTTTAAGCTTACAGTCAAAACTAAAAATACCATAGAGTTTATGAAATGTTTCCTTCTTCCATATGTGAACTTTATGGTTATGAAAAAAAATATGTAGACTCTTTATGTTTAAAATTATATTTTTGGAAAAAGTCACGGTACCTTATTGACATATATAAGTGACTCATACTATGTGTCATTAATATACATAATGTTTCACTATTGTTTAAAAAACAGAATTTGACTTCTCTTGTTTGTAATTTATTTATTGTTGTCAGTGTAAGAAAAACCCCTGGGGAAAACAAATGAATTTTGGAGATTTGCTTTATGCTTTAAAGTTATCCCAGTTTTTTTTTTTTTTTCCTTCTCATCTACTTTTCTTTCTGAATCATGGTGTTTTTGAGATTCACATCTAATAGGAACTCGTTACTCTCTGATTTCCTTTATTTGTTTCCATATGCAGGGGTCCCCTGGGCCATGTAAATTATTTTAAAAATACATCTAGAATGTTTCTATTGTTAATAGGTGCCCAGTGTCTCCAGATCCTACCTAAATCTATGTCATTTACATCTATTCTCCATGGAACAAAATCATGTTTTTCTTCTCTTAAAAGAATATTACAGTTGTCCTCAAATGTGGCCTCAGTTGAACAGCTCTGGAGATTCAAGTGTCCCATGAATAAAACCAAGGGATATATATGCTTATTATTCCCCGCTGGTTATTATAGACACAACATTTTAAGGTCAAATAGTTCCTGAAATGGAACATTTGGGAAAGACTCAAATATTTCAGTGATGAAAAAATATTCAAATTAATTACATAACTGATAATGTGTTTCTCTGCAGCTTACTTTTTCATATGTCCTTGTTATTTAAATGTGCGACCATTTGCTAAGATTTTATGAAAAGTGAAATGTTTTTATTCAAACCACATATTTTCTTTTGCACCTTAAAAAAACAACAAAACATCATCAAAAATAATAAAAGTAAAAGAAAAATACTGACATACACTGATGTTATACTGAAAGCTGGAAACTAGCCTATGAGCCTGTGTTACAGTATGGTACATCCTACATGAGAAACCACTTGGTAAAGAAGAAAGCGGAGTAGCAGAGGGGTTTAGAGATGGAAGTCCCAGAGTCAACGGGCTGTACTGAAGACAGCCAAAGTTCATGGGACTTGGTGTCCCTGGATACTGGCCTGGACTCTGTGGTATCCAAAGTGCCATCATCAAGAAACAGATAAAGCAATAATCGGCTATATATCTTATCAAAACATCAATTTATATATTGAGATCCATATTTTGTCTACACCAAGGTCTAACCTATTGAAACCTTTACTAGGAGATTGTGCCTGCTTCAGAAGCTAGTTCATCTACTCATCATGTGGCTGATTCTCCATTTTTCATTCATAGTTTTGCAGATACTTGGAAGTATTTTAAAATATAATATAGTCATCCCTCAGAATTCATGGAGTATTGTTTCCATAACCCCCATGAATATCAAAATGTGTGGATGCTCAAGTCCCTAATATAAAATGCTATAATGTTTGCCTACAACCTACAACACATCCTCTAGTATACTTTAAATCACCTCTAGATTAGTTATACTACCTAATACATAGTAAATGCTATGTAAGTATTTGTAAATACAATGTACATACTATGTAAAAATATGCCTGTGCACATCAAATTCAAGTTTTGAATTTTGGAACTTTCTGGAAATTTTTGTTTTTGAATCTTTTCCATCTGTAGTTGGTAGAAACCATAGGTGCTGGAGGCATGGATACAGAGAGCTGACTGTAGAAGTGTATCTGTACATAACCACACTGTAAAATGAAATGATGCCTCCGTTCTTCACACTTAGCGTTCAGCAAATTTTTTCTTGACTCTTAGTCATTTGTTGGTGAAAACTCTTTTCACTTATTTACTTCATCTTTATCTTTTTTTCTCTCTTTATGGAATTAAAAAGGAAAAGCCAAACAAAGGAGAAAATAAATATTTGTGATACTTAACACTTGAATATGATTAGTTTTTTAATGTGTTTTCTTCAGGTCTTTTCCTTGGTACAAACATTACATTATAAGATTAAAATGTTAAGGGAAAAAAAACCTTTATATTCTGCTTCTGGTGGCGGTGGAGTGGTGGCAGGGGAGGGTTGGTAAGCATATGGGCTTAGGGGCTCCACTCCCGGCACTGAGACGTGGCTGAATTTTAGAAGCTGCAAAGCCTTATGTGACCTTGCTCGTAAAGCCTTATGTCTTCTTGATTGTAACATTGTGAGGATAAATGCATTATATTATATATGTGTGTGTGTGTGTAAGGTTGTTAGCACAGTAAGCACTCTAAATATGAAAATATGATAGCTATCATTATTATTATTTCCCTATCATTACAACATATTTCTGCCATTAAATATTTGTTGAAAACACAGAGAAAACCTGCAGAATAATCTATCAAATGCTTAGATATACTTTATTAAGCAACCCTGACGTGCCTGTGTATAAAATTTAAATTGCATTTAGTTCATCATTATTTTAAATAATTTTACATTGATAGACTTGCATTCGTCTTAATTATCACCTCAAGGTAAATTACTAAAAGTTACATCTGCTCATTTATTATCTATTCTATTTCACTTTTTCAGTTGGTCAGTTTTAGTATCAGAACTATAGTCTTTTAATTACTACAGTGTTTTAAATGTTTTCAAAATACATATTCATCAGATTAGATTCTCTATCCTTATTTTCCAGATGTTTTTTGGGCATCTTCCCTTGAGGTTTTCCTAGTATGTTCTTACAATTATTTTACGTCCTCTGTATATAATCATCCTGATTTCTAACAATCTATATTTTTTCACTTCATTCTTTTTCATTATTTTTATCACTCAATTTGTTGAAAACATATTCATCGTTTGATGATCAGGAAGCAATATGCTACACATCTTATATGCTATTTTGATAATTTTTATGTTTATACAGACATATTACTAAACTGTAATTATGTCTAGGGGACTTCTTGATGATTTTTATTTCATTGTGACCCGTTATAATAATTTTAATTTCAAATAGTGAGAAGTAGGAACTTAGCATTTTCCTGCAAAATGACTGATTTTCAGGAATAGGTTCAACGGGAGATACCTAGGTGTAACATCCAGTCGTGTCTCACTGCATCCACTGCTACTTGCCGATCCAAGGCACTCCCAGTTCTGCCCTGAAGTAATGCTGGAGAATCCTGCTTCCAAACTTGCCCCTTTAGCAGCCATAGTGATTGTTTTAAAATACAAAATTAGTTACCTATACCTCTGCTCAAATATTACTTTGGCCTCCCATTTCACTCTAAAATCCAAAATTATTGCTTAAGTCATCTAACTCCTATGCCCTTTTTGACCTCATAATCTAGTATTCTTAATATTCTCCTCTAAGGCAGCCTTTCCGTTTGTGAAACAGGCAAAGAACTCTGTTTACTTGGAGACTTCATGCTAGTTTTTCATTGTCTGAAGTGTGAATCCCTCAAATATCCACATACTTCCTTCCTCACTTCCAAGTTTATTCTCAGATGATAATCAAAGGCTAAAACTTTCCTTGTCCACCCAACATAAAGTAACACCCGTTTCACCATCATTCCATACATCCTTACCTGCCTTTATTTTAATCCATAACATTCATTACTATCTGACCACATTTGTTTCTATTTTAACGCAAATTAAATATTCATTAAAGAATTTTGAAATCTACAAAATCGTACTCCAAAACAAAGATTCTTAGGGAAAAAATGTTAAGAGCAAATACTCAAAATCTATATACCTTTTTAACTAAAGCACTAACACAGATTATAATTATTATTAGAAAAATACCAAAAGTGTTCTAAAAGATATTTAGAACTCTGACAAATAAAATGACTGTTAATAAAATGTTTTGCCATTAAAAGTGAAGGCACCTTTGATGTCAGGGGGTGTAAAAGAGACTCAAACCTCCAAATTATGAACCAAAAAATGTACAAATATTCTGAAGAAATGAAAAATGAGTACTTTGACAAGAGTGAACATGGCCAAACTAAGGCAAAAGAAAGAAGATGACAGTTGGGAATTCATGGCACATTGAACTTAGCTGCATTAATCTGTTTTTCATTTGTCCACTTAGTTATTATTTCTTACTGCTGTTTCCATCCTTTCATAATCTCCTCAGTAATGCAGGTTCTGGGCCTCTGACAACTGCATTTCTCCTTTACTACCTGGCTTCCCCATACGTTCATCCTACAGGAAGCACTAAAAGAAGGCTTGAAGATAAGAGGAAAGAGAGTCCTTGCTTCTTGTTTGCTTGCTCATCCTTTCAGCATGAACCTAGCCAAGGCTGTTTACTGTAATAATGGCAGTGGTTTCATCTACCAGCTTCTTGTGGTGCTCACAGAACCAGCTCACTGAGCCCCTTGTGAGATGCCAGCACCTTTGGGACATCACTTTCTCAGTGGGCTCCATGGCACCTTTTCCCTGAGCTCCTGAGATTCTAGCAATAGCAGAACATGTTAGTAAATATCTGCTTATTTACTTATTGTTTACCTCTTCCCACTGGAATATAATCTTCATAAGGGAAAAATGTTTTTTTCCTGTTGTTTTCACTCTTAAAACCTAGAGCCTATTAGAGAGACTACATTCAAGCACAAAGGATGCTCAATGAATATGTGTTGATAAGAAAATGCTATCAAAAAAGCCTCCTCCAAACCTCTCACCACGTGTGTACAAAAGCACCTATTTACTTAGTGCTCAATTATGCATCATGGTGGTTCCACCAGCTACCATGTTCTTAAGGAATACAAAATCAATGATAAAATTAACTGACATATAATCAACTGAGAAGGGAAATCTACTGGGAGAAAAATACAAAGTGACATTTTCAAAGCCAAGTCAGGTAATTTGTTTCAGCACTGTTGTTTGCGATTAATTTTCTGTAACTTTTATTTGCACAGACAATTAAATCTGTGAATTTAATTGGTTTCCTTAAGATAGAACTAAAGAAAATGAGTTGCTTCTGTAAACTAAAATTGATGTTTATGTGATGTTAAAATATTGCATAGTTTTAAAGGATTTTATAAAATCTGTCGATAGATATTTTACTTCTATTAGAACAATTTTAAGATTAAATTATTCTCTATAAATATTGAAATATATGAATTTTTATTAAAAATATACATATATATAAATATATAGTCACTTCATAAAATACCCCTGGCATAGGGGAAAAAATTGGGGGAAAAAAAAATGAATTTCTAATTTAAAATTTCTAATGCTTTATTCCATGGTTACTCAGGTCAAAAATAAGTACTAGATAGATAAAACTGAAGAAAATAGTTTCAGTTGGTAGTTGTATATCAAAGTAGCCATTGATTTGCCTTTTTAATTGAGGTGAGACAGTTAATATCATATTAGCAGATGGACATTCAAAGGTTAAACTTTACTCACTAGGGAAGCATATGAAAACTGGGCTGCATATTTGATAAAATCCAATGTCTGACTTGACTCTCAGTTTTTTTGAATTTTTCAGTCAAAAAATATATTTAGTAATTTTAATTTTTAAAATAATAGCAATCAATTCTATACATTCTGGTAAACTCAGGAGTTCACCAAAAAGGTACCTTTACATAAATTTCTTCAAACTTAATGCTGAAATTAGAGGTAAAGATAATCACACATTGCTACGTTTGAGTTACCATAGTACAAGACTATTATCTCCTATTTTCAGGTCAGTTTTAGGATAGTACCATTTTTAAAATAGAATTATAATTAATGACAAAGTAGCTTGGTTAGACTAACTCTCATAAATAATAAAATCTTTCTGAAAAACTGTGAAAATTAATAGTTATTTGAAGACAGTACAGTGTAACTGAAAGAAGGCAGAAACCAAGAGGATATTAAAAATATGAAGGGTTTAAGTTATACTGATTCTGTTTCTTATTCTTTTATTGAAATTAGAAATAATATAAATTTCATGTTAGTATGAATTTAGTTACAGAGAAGTTGGTCATCTCAAAAAACAGTTGATTTTACCTTGTTTTAATTTTATTATGTACTATAAATTTCACAAAAGTTAATGTAGTTTTTTAAAGAATCCATTTCCTAAAACATGAGTTATTATGCCACTTATGAAAGGAAACAAAAGAAAGAATTCAGTAAATGCTAATTTAGACAAGTGAGGAATGTCAATTTAGTTTAGAACAATAATAATTCCTCAGCTTCTAAATTGTTAACATTCATGGACTTTGCTTCCTGGGGTTTCATATTCAATGATCTTCCAATATATTGCTCAAAAGAGACATGAATCTCAGGAAATTGTTTTCATAATTAATCATAAATTGTACTTGCTACTCTAAAGGCAGTGATCTGTAAAAATTTAATTAAGAAATGAATAGTGCCAAGTCTCAATCCTGATTCAATGGTTCTTTGATTCATTTGTTCTATTGTATTTATTTAAATAAATGTCTTGGTGATAAAATAGAAAAATATCATAGTGGCTGCCTCAAAGATTTAACTCTTTCTTATTCCCTTTAGAATTACCTACTGAGAAGTTGTTAATATCATGTAATTGTCAAGATCTCACATAACTAAACCCAAGCCTTACCAACATCTCAGTATGGAAAAGAGGTTATCATACTACACTAGAAAACAATCATACCACTGCCACTTAACTGTAGTTTTTTGAAGTTCAAAACTATGTCTCAAACTTAGTTTATTGCTGATAAACTTAGCACAGAGCTCCACTCATAGTTAAGATTTGAGAAATTAATAATGAATTAATGAACTATGAGTACGAGGTTGACCCAGTGATCTTTGTACAATGATAGTTACTGGAACATCTACCACAAAATACACATAAGCATGAGTGTTGGGACTATAGAAATGAATGATATATTTGACTAACTCAGAGGTAATGGGAAATATAAAGATTTGCCTCTCCCCCGACCTTCTGTTCAATGATTAACCGTACAGTTCCGACTGCTCAATTTCTTCTTATCTTTTAGAGTTGTCCGTGAAAGTTCACATGATGAGGAAGTTCAGGGTGTAATGAAGCAAGTTGTCACAGCCTATCTTAGAAAGTGTGAGGGAATGTGACCTTCAGAAAGTGACATCTATGCTGAGATACAAAGATTGACTCTAGTTTTAAATACATCACATAGAGTGAGGAGGGCAGTGTTAAAATGCTCAAGACAGAGGGAAATGAAGACGTGAAAAAGAAAGTGAATCATATGTTATGATAATTGAAAAACATTGAAGGGTGCTAGAACATAAAGGGAGGAGTCCTAAGAGATAAGACAGAATGAAATCAAGGCAACAGTTATACAATTAGTGTTTTGTACTTTAGCTTAAGATCACTGGGAAGTCACTATAAGTTATTAAGCAAAGAATGGCAGGAACAAACTCAGATTTGCATTTTCAAATGAGTGATCAAGATGAATAAAATTGAGGTTGGTGAGACTAGAGGCTAAGAGACCAGTTAGAAGACAATTGTATTGATCCAGACAGGAGGAAGTGGCCTTCTGAGTGGTGTTAGTAGGGAAGGAAGAAGGAAGAAATTCAATAAGAGAAGGTATTTAGAGGGAAAACTTGACAGCATTTTATTTTTTGATGCCAGAAACAAATCAAACAATTTTAAAGATCAGAGAGTTATCACTCAAACTCACCTTATCTGAGAAGATGTTTGAAGTTGTTTACAAAAATATATACAAATGTTAACATAACTACAGCAATTAAGAGAGATAATTTCACAGTGTGGGCCAAGATATACCTTTGTTAAGTAGCTGAAGTATTTTTTTTCCATAAATAAGTCAATTAATAAATTTGTGTTTGTGTATTAGTCAGCTATCAATAGCTAAGCATTGTGGTAATTCACAATGGATTCTTGCTCAAAAGTAGATGATTGTAAAATTAAATGATTAAGATAAGATCCATGACAATTTGAGGTAAAAATATAAGAAAATGAATGATAGATATTTTCACTAAATAGACATTTATTGAGTGCCTGTAAGATTCAATACATTACAGGATCTGGACTATAAAAATAAAAGTTATGACAATATATGTATTTTAGTGAAAGTATATACATATAAAATGAAGAAAATCAATTTTGCCATCTATATCTGAAATTAGATAGTAACACCCGATTAATGTAATTCAGAAGAAGAAATAAGCTTAAAGTTTTGAATAATAGCATTGTACCTTCAAACTTTGTCATATCCCTTGTCCAATTGATTGAAATTTTTTTAATATCCTAAATTTAAGTGGTCAAATGTGTCCGCATTCATATTTAGAATTCTTCTGGTTGGACAATCATTGAGTAAAATTATTGCTCAAGCTGAAATAATTAATTTCATCAAACTCACTGTTAGACTGATCTGAAATGAAAATATAAACATTTACTTTTTAAGTCTAGGGATTTATGACTTAACATAATAGCTGAGGAATTATATATCTGAAAATTAATATATTTTTAAAACTTAATCAAAAATTTTGAAAAAAATCTGTCTTAGTCTGGGTTACTCTAGAACCCAGATTGCTAGACAAAGACTTAAATGCAAGTAGTTGATTTAGGAGGTAATGGAAAAACTTTTTGAGAACTTAGAATTAAGTCAAGGAAGGGAAAGCAACAAGTAATGACAGCAAAATGGTTGCATTATCAAAACAGTTACCACTACATTAAGTGCTTAAATGTTTAAAAAAGAAAACAATAAAACACTTAGAAAAAAATTTAAGAGTATATATATGGTACCTAGGATTTGAGAAGATAACTTTAAGTCTGAAATCCTATAAGCTGTAATAGAAAAGGCATCCTTATGAATATATAAACAAAATTTTAAGTTATGTAGTAAAAGATGCTAAATCAAAAGAAAATATATGGAATATCTTGTAATAAACTTTAATGAAAAAGAATATGAAAATGAATATATATGCATGTATATGCATGACTGGGACATTGTACTGTACACCAGAAATTGACACATTGTAACTGACTGTGCTTCAATTAAAAAAAAAAAAGAAAAATAAATAAGAAAGTTTTCACTACAAGTGGTGGATAATGTATTAATACCTATGTTACTCAAAAGTATCTGTATACTGAAACTATAAAATAGCCTGATAGAAAATTGTACAAATTAACAATTCAGAGAGCTACTTTCAATAAGTATACCAGATGATGTTGAATCACTCTGTAAGTAGGGGACAAACTGATTTAAGAAAAAATTAAAGTAATAATGAAAGCTGACTTATTACCAGTAAAAAAAGAAACGCCAATAGCTAATAATACTGATGGCTGGCATTAATAAGTGGAAAGACGAACTTTCATATATTACTCATAGAAATTTGAATCATCTCACCTGAAACAATTTGGCAATATCAATTATAGTCAATTATAGCTAAAATAAGTACCTTCTTTATTTCAGTGCTCCCGTTCATGAGCATCTATCTTATAAAAAATAAAAGCACCAATATGCACAAAAATGTAAAACATTTGTTGTAGAATTGTTTGTTGAAAACAAAAATTATAAACAACGTGAATGCCCATCAACGGGGGAAGGGTTGAAAAAAGACTGTCCATTATTGAGTGAAATGGAATAGTTCCCTCTTAAAATACTTATATCTATGCCATTGACTTGAAGATATTTTAATGAGGTAATTTTAAAGTTAGGCAAAATGTTGCTTGAGCAACATATGATATATTGCTGTTGCAAAACAATCACACTAAATCTGATTTTGTGTTTATGTGTGTGACAGTTTTTGTGCATGATTATATATAGAAATGTGCAGAAGGAAACCCACTTACTTGTTTCCTGTGGGTGGGAATCAATTAGGTTAAGAAAGCAAATAAAAATGACTTTAAAAATTTGTCTATTATGAAAATAGCACAAATGGTCTCCTACAAAGATATGTGTTGAATATGGACGTAGAAAATCAGAACAATACACTAAATAACAAACTTTACTTGTATTTAAGTAATTTGGGTTTTTTTTGTTTTTTTTTTTTTTGCTTTTTTTAATTGAAGTATAGTCAGTTTACAATGTTGTGTCAATTTCTGGTGTACAGCATAATGCTTCAATCAAACATGTAGGTTTTTCTTATTGTTTTGCACTAATGTTCTTTTTCTCAGGGCCTAATCAGGAACATATGTTGCATTTGGTCCTCATGTCTCCTAAGTTTCCTGCAATTTGTGACAGACAAATCTCAGTCTTTCCTTATCTTTAAAGACATTCACATTTTTGAGAAGTACTGGCCCCTTATCTTTGCAGAACATCCCTAAATTTGGATTGTCTGATATTTTCTAATAACTGAATTGTAGTTACACATTTTGGGCAAGGATACCCAGAGGTGATATGCCCTTTTAGTGTATCATATTGGGGGTGCCTGCTGTCAATATGACTTTTGAGAAGCTGGATTTTAAAACATATTTTATTACTTAAAATGTTTCATATATATTTTTTATAACAAACATGAACAAGTTACATAGTTAAAGAAAACAGGAGACAATAAATGAAAGTTTGGAGATGGTGCAGTAATTAAGTTACTAACCTTGTTTATAGCCCTAGATACTGAATAGGTTCCTAGTTTTGTGATTTTTTTCTTTTTTAATTTCTGTATATGAATACCCATCTGAATAGTGTTTATTCAGAATAGAATAGTATTTATTAAAAATAAATAGAGGCATTACAAAAAGAAAAGGATCCCCATCATTGTTAAGCCTTCCAAATCAGTGAAATAAAATTTCTATCCACATCCATACAAAGAAAAGTAGTGATTTAAAAAAAAAAAAAAAAAGCCCACAGTGCAATGATCTTTGTGTTCACAATAGCAAGGCCGTCATTCTGATGCTCTATTTATTGGGGTCAATAAGAAGGCACCATTTTTATTTGTATTTTATAGTGTAATTATGAAGGATTTTTGGAAACTCTATCCAAAAAAATTTATAAATCCTAAGTATTCTTTTTAAAAGAAACTGACTAGTCTTTAGTGACCAACCTGGCACTCTTTCTTGATTTCAGATGAAACAAAATAGGCTGTCTTCCAATTCATTAAAAGTATCTGAAGCTAGCCAACTTTTTCCACTATTAAATGTGTTATAGTTCTCAATTGTACGTCAAAGCTATATTGTATAAATATTACAGTAATCAACTGTGAAGGTCCCAGATGCATTGTGGAAGAGAAAGGGAAGCCTTTTATCAAAAGCCAGTTCCTACTTCCTGAACAATGATACAGTTTCTTCAGTTTCTCTCCAGAGACTTAAATTTAGTTAGTATTCATGGAATGGGAAAATGAAATTTTACAGTACACTTGCAAGCACACCACACACACACTGTATGCACTCAAACTTTTCAATGACCTTACGCGTGTTTTTCTTTTGTAGATGTTTGTTTTAATGATTTATTGAGACATATGTTTGTGTTAGATAGTGTGTTTATTAGACAACAATTATCAGTGCACTTCAAGGAAGGAGGGCTTTACTTTTATTTTTTCTTTGTAAAAGGATTCTACCTTCTGCTGATCATCTGAAATATAACATGAAGTTAGTATAATGACCAGATGTTATGCTCATCTAACCAGACCATCTCTAGCCTGCCGCTCAAATTACTACAAATCATTTCTCAAGCAACAAGAAAATTTACACTGTTCATGTTGTCACATTAACTTCAGTTATTTAATGTGGAAGCTTAGGGCAATATCTTGAAAAAATTAGATTTGTTACTACCATGTTAACAAGAAAACTCACACCATCACTTTACCATTATAATACTTTGTAGCAATCTGAAATATACTTTTCTACATTAAATATGTTTGCTTGGTTTCAGGCCTTGGTACACAACATATTTGTTTTCTAAGTGTTCATTTGGAAATATTTAATGCTCTCCTACAGTGTATTAGAGATATAATTATATCAAAAACATGCTCCCTGCCCTAGAAAATTTCGCTTTATCAATTTGTATGTATAATAACATTGGAAGAGATACTTTTTCCTCTTGGCTCTTTTTAGCATCAAAGCTACCTTTTCATATTAATGATTCATATTAATGTATTAATGTGCATGTGTGTATATTTGGGGGCCTAGGAAGAACATTTTTATTTTGTTTCCAGGCAGGCTTTGCTTCTGGATATAGACCATTAGGTCCAAGTATAAGGTGAAAAGTTTTCCTATCAGTCTTTCCACCTGAGAGAGGCCCTGAGGTTGCTCTGTTCTTTCCCTGCTATACCATCAAAGCCGGAAGTTCACATTTGGTGGATAGGTAAATGCCCATGCCTTCAGTCAGATTCCTTAGGTAAAGGACTCAGAGGCAGAATTTTCTTTTGTGGCTTTATAGTGGAGTGCCCTTGGGAGTACTGTAGGTAAAAATACTAGGGAAGCAAGACATTACCTGCTACCTTAAGAAGCTCTGAAGCTGCAACAGCAAAATGTTGACAGAAGAACCAGGGCCTGTGATCGTTTCCATGGATCAGTCATTAGATTAGAGTTGTACCCAGGGAAGGTATCATAATGAGCAAGACAGCTGCTGGGAACAAGTAGCCTAGATCATGTATGTGTATTTAGTATATGTACATGTATGATTATATATGTGCATATGTATATGTATTTTTCTATGATGAATATTTGATTTAAATGGCTATACACACAAAAATACTAATAGAAGCAAACATAAGAAAGAACATATATATCCATGTATGTAGGACCTTTTTGAAGAGATATTTCAAGTAAAACTGCTCTTGAATAAATATTATTAAGATGCTAGTTTACCACAAATCCCTGTATAAATTTAAAGGTAATTCTTATTCAAATTATAACATAGTTTGAAATGACATTAAAGAATAGCTAAAATTAATCTTAAAAGTAGGGAGTCTAAATTTAGGGGTTTTATAAAATTTAAAGAATACTTTCAGTTTGTGCTACATGGAGAAATATAAATTAAAAGGAAATAAAATGAATCCTTTTAAAAAGTTTATTGAATTGTCTGAGGAAACAATTTCTATAACACTTAAAAATAGATTATATAATCTTATTAAATAGAAGAGGGAAATCAGTGAGGATACTGAAGACTGGAACAACATTATGAACTAACTTGGCCTAATTAACATTTATAGAACATGCCATCCAATAATAGAATACACATAACTTTCAAGGACACCCAGAGCGGTAAGTAAAATAAACACTATTATGAATGATAAAACACCTTCAATAAATTTAAGAGAATGAATATTATATGAAGTATGTTCTCTGACCAGCAGAAAATTAAATTGGAAGTCAATAATAGAAATATATCTGCAAAAATCTTCAAATATTTGGAAATTTACCCATAGATCAAAGAGAAAATCACAGAAGATATTA
Source organism: Camelus dromedarius (assembly GCF_036321535.1). Classification (NCBI taxonomy): domain Eukaryota; kingdom Metazoa; phylum Chordata; class Mammalia; order Artiodactyla; family Camelidae; genus Camelus; species Camelus dromedarius. The sequence continues at coordinate 22,885,863 of NC_087446.1, read as the reverse complement.
GAAAATGTTTTGATCTGAATGAAAATAAAAAATATCACATATCAAAATTTGTGGGTATGACCAAAGCAGTGCTTAGAAGTTTATAGCCTTAAATGTCTGCATTTGAAAAGAAGAAAGATTTCAAATCAGTTATCTCAGCTTCCATCTTAGGAACTAGAAAAAGAAGAGAAAATTAAACCCAAAATAAGTGGAAGAAAAATAAATTAATTGATAAGAGCTATTTTTACTGAACACTTAAAATAGCTCACGATCCAAAGCACAAGGCCTGGTTGTTCTAACTTTGGTCTTGTATCTTTGGAGAAAACAAGGCACCTTGTTTATTAGTCACACCATAAATGAAGACAACTGCAAAGTATCCAGTCCTCTAAACAAAGCTACAACACCATTAGCACAAGAAAGAAAAATGAAAGCATCATTAGCAAAATAACAAATGATCACCATTTTCTTATAAAATGAACATTCTTCCCCTCCAGTGAGACTACTCAAAGCCATTCTTACAAATAGGTCATAGAGATGCAAATTATTAAAATTATTCTGGAAAGTTTTCTAAGAAAATAAAGTATATATCTATTATCTTGATTGGGTATCTGTCATAAAGAATTAATCTGAAACTTCAGCAAAAATTTATTGACAAAGAGTAAGAGTACACTCTTTGTTAAAATTTTATTTCAGGTTTTAATCTCAGATCCATAACTTGCAAGACCATAGGACATTGACAAGCCCTGGTTCTATCTACACAATAAGAATAAGTGCACTCATGTTATGGGGTAACCACGAGGAGAGTGAGCTGTCAGTAAGTGGAAGCCATTTATAGTAAACATGTTCACTATATCCTTATTTATATTAGTAAAAAATGAAAAAATAAATTTGGTTAAACAAATTATAATGTATTAATCAAACAGGATAAAATATAATCCTAAACATTAAAAAAAGAAACAAAACAGAAGATTTTAAATAGTCATTCCATGGGAACATGTGTGTATGTTGTTAAGCAAAAGAAAATATACTAAATGTTTGTAACTGCCTCTGAGTTTTAATATTGTGAGGATTTGGGGATTTTTTTTTTCTCTATACTTTTCTGTGCTATTTTAACTGAAGTGGTACATTTCATTTTATCAAATAAAAAAGTGTATTGGTTTCTTTCCATTGACAAAAATAACCGTGAAAAAGAAAAAAGAGACTTGCTGTCACCACTATACAACTAGACATGGATAGTAGAATGGACAAATGAAGGCAGTATGCCAGTTTGCCTTTATTACAGGATAAAATATTTATAACTTTTTAACAGTATTATTTTATTAAATGGGAAACTATGAAAATCATCTTGTTAAAATTTTATATAATACCTCCTAAAATGTTGCATTTAAAAACTGCAATAAATGAATTTGGATTTATCAATCTTGAACATTTGTTCTACCTGAACTACTAATAATTGATATAATTAAGCAGTATTATCTACAAGTTATTATATTATTATAGACTTTTTTAAATTAAAAACTTCTTATTTTATAAGAAACTTCAAATATATCAGTTATTAATTTCACTCTCAAGATTTACTATAAATTCTGGAAAGAATGTTGTTTACCCCATAACTAAATCTGTTGATGGAGTTTTATCATGCTGGTAAAATAAAATCACAAGTCTTAAATCATATGAATAAATGAAGATAGACTATATATTACATAAAAATAAGTTTTTAAAAAAAATTAACCACATACTTAACTATTGGAAGATGAATATTATAAATGAAGAACCACACCCAGTAAATCATCTAACAGTCTTGATAGTACCAATTTCAACATTTTTCTCAGCTTATTTTAATAATGAGCAGAGTTGGATGGAGGTACATTTTAAACTACTTCATATCAGTATGAGAAAAAGAAAACATTATAATTACAAGCTATACAAATTAAGTTCTTGATAGAAATAATGACCCAGTGAAGTTTTTTTTTTTTACAATGGGCAAAAATTTTATTACTGTTAATCTGATCCATATTTTATCAAATATTTATCACAAATTGGATATAGTAGGTAGCAGTTGAGAACACAGCATCTTGACAGTCATTTATTCTAGTGAACCTCATGAAAATTTAAACACATATGATTCAAGTTGCATTCAGCCTTGGAATTTTCTTATGCACAGTAATTGTTCATTAATAGTTCCAAGGTTTAGTAGATAAAACAGAAAGAATTGGGTAATTTTAATCCCAATTCTACTTATCCAATATATCAATTTATGTTGTTGCTGTTATGGAATCCCTTGAGAGTCTATAATTTTAAAAATCATATTCCTAGAAAGTGAACAAACACTTAAAATATTTAAGATACATAGCACATTACATAAATTTTCAAGAGGTCTTGATTCCACTTTGAACTAGTTACTATTTTTTTAAATTTAATGTGTGTATGAAAATAAAATATGCACTATAATTATCTAAATACATTTAGAAACAATTTAATCAAAATGTTTAAGTTAATACTTAGACTGTCAACCTCTTTCAAAAACTATTATGACAAAGAAGGTTTATCATTGAATTATCTACTGTATGTTTTAAAGTTAGTTGAGTAGTGGGGAAAGACATCAAATAACCCTGGAGGGTTAAATAAGCACTTACTTCTAATTGCTCTCATAACTTCATTAAAAAGGCAGTGAAGGAAATTTTTAAAAAAAACATGTTAACTAAGAAATGGTAGAAAAGGTAATAGCAGAGATTACAACAAAATTGAGAGAGAGAAACAGAGATGGAGTAGTGACCGTTGACTTAGCTTAGGAATCTGGAATCTAAGGGTCTACAGCAGGACAAAGTTAGCAAGAGGCAAGTACATTTATGACTTATCTCCAGGAAGGATGAATAACTGACTCAACAAGAACTCTTAAGAGGATGGAGAGAATATGGAATCAAAACTGAAAGAGATTGAAAATTTCTGTAAGGAACAGTTAAGAATCTCATCTCTCTTCCATTAGCCCCTGCAGCAAGGAAAACTTTCATCTGAACTCTGTGGATGAAAAGAAGGTTCAACTCTGGAGATGAATATAGACTCATTCAATAAAATAACATTACCAGAATACCAATTCACCTTTTTGAGTCACTGCATGGCCAGTTCCTCTACAGTCAATTCATGGAAAACCAATTAATTGCTCCAGATGGTCAATTTACTAAGTAGCCAATTTGTGAAATGATTATTTGGCTAAATTAGCATGTTGCTTCTATTTCCTTTAAAAACATTTCATCTAAATATACACAGCATATATTATAATTATAGTATGAATAGTTTGTATTAAAGTGTATATTTGAGAATGCATTCATGAATATATTGTTCAGAATTTATATCTAATAATAATATGTGCACAGAGTATATAGCCTTCATAAAATATGTATTTAATATACTCTGGAAGCATATATGACTTATATTTCTGGCAATATAGTGATCCAGATTTTAAGAGAAAAACTTAATCACATCTATAGACACTGGATAAAATATACATATTTTTAGATATGGAGTTTTTTATTTTTATAATCCTCTAGTTTTAAAATACAGTTTTAAATATGGTTTCTAGTCTCTGGCTTTGTGGAGATAAATAAGGATTATTTACTAAGGTCAGAAATGACAAGAAAGCACAAATCCATAAGATTAAGAAAACTTTGGACTGTGATCAGCCTGGGTATATCTACCTATTTCTGGAGCACTAAAAGTTGCCTTTGATTAGCCAAATGCACCTGGTATAGGGCAAAAGCCTGGCACCTGAGATGGTGGGGGAAGGAATGTTTAAGTGGGAAAAAAAAAAAAAAAAGGAGTTTCACACAAAAAGTCAAGATCTGTGAAGAGCAGTTTTAGTGGGTACATCAGAAAGGAACCTGCCCCAGAGACAGTGAGAGAACAGTACCTAGACCTTGGCTATGGGCAATTCCTAAAGAAAGGACTAAGATACAAAAATGAGTTTACGTTATCTCATAAAATGCTTAACCTGTGGATAAACTAAATAAATACTGACCATAAAACATAATAGCAATAATATCTAACTTAGTGTGTTTAAAATCAAGTTAGAATTGAAATAATCCTGGATGATCATGCTAGGTTCACATAATTAATGGGTAAAAGAGATAATTAAGTTGATAATTAGAAATCAATGGAAAAGGTTCATAATAAACTATAAAAATGTTTAAAAATAAAAAATCTGTATTTTCCTCTAAAGACTAATATGTTTAGTGTTTCTTGTACTATTGATAGATGCTTAAAGTTTCTAAGGTTCCAGAAGTAATTTCTGAAAATCATTTTGGGAGCAAACCCAAACTTCTAAGTAAAACTCATACATGGCAAAATGAGTTCACACACACACAAAAGGTTCAGCTTAATCCCTGTGAACCAAATCCTGTAAGCTTTGCTTAAGTTAGTTCAGACAAGGTTCAGATAAAATCTGAGCTCATGATCTCCAGCCAAATCAAATAAAAGGCCAAAATTTTGACATTGTCAGAATACTTTTAATAAGTTCAACATCTGTTGTTCTGTACTCTTCTGTCTGCAAAATATGGAAGAATAATAAGCAATTTCTTACCAAAAGCATATTGCCTTTGTAACTATGCCTATGCTTGCTATTCATAAACTATACTATAATGAATACTTTTTAACATTTTGAATTAAGTGACTCATAGAATCAAAATTAACATTTCCAATTCCACAATATTCTTGACGAATCCATCTCAGTAATGTCTGCTAGGTTCAAGATATTAAGGAAAAGCATATGAAGTACATCTTAGTTGAATTTAGTTGCTTTGCTTTTGTTAGTCTGTATGGAAAGCAAATGGAAACAGATGACATTCTCACATTAGGATAGTTAGAAGAGGATGTATGGATAGGAAATTAATTATGCTGGTATGAACAGAGTATAGAGGAAGTGAAATGGATAGTACAGAAACACAGAGGTAGCAGCAATGGACTGGCATCACTCCTAGGCTCAAAGGACAAGGGAAGAGAATATTGAAAACTGAAAGGAAGGAGGTCCGTGTAGAGCTGACCTCACTGACAGCAGCGATCTTCCCTTTGAGGAGAATTGGTCCTGCAATGTTGGTCAAGGAACCCAGAAATAAATACAATAGTCCCCCTCATCTATGGTTTCAGTTTCATTTTCCAGGGTTTCAGTTATCCGAAGTCTACCACAGTCTGAAAATATTAAATAGAAAATTCCAGAAATAAGCAATTTGTAAGTGTTAAATTATGTAATTGCATATCATTGTGAGTAGCCCGGTGAAATCTCGCGCTGTTCGTGCCAGGGACGTGAATCATGCCTTTGCTCAGCGTTTCCCATTAGTCACTTAGAAGCCATCTTGATTATCAGACCGACTGTCAGGTATCACAGTGCTTGTGTTTAAGTCACCCTTACTTTACTTAATAATGGCCTTGAAGCACAGGAGTAGTGATGCTGACAATTCAGAGATGCCAAAGAGAAGCCCTATAAAGTGCTTCCTTTAAGTGAAAAGGTGAAGGTTCTTGGCTTAATAAGAAAAGGAAAACATTGTATGCTGAGGTCGCCAAGATGTACTATAAGAACAAATCTATCCGTGAAATTGTGAAGAAAGAAAAAGAAATTCATGCTACTTTTGCTGGTGCACCTCAAACTGCAAAAGTTATGGCCTCAGTGAGTAGTAAGTGCTTAATTAAGATTGAAAAGGTATTAAATTTGTACAATAAGACATTTTGAGAGAGAGAAAGACCTCATTTCCAGAACTTTTATTATAGTATAGTTACAATTGTTCTATTTTATTATTAGTTATTGTTGTTAATCTCTCACTGTGCCTAATATATAAGTTAAACTTTATCATAGTATGTATCCATAGGGAAAAATATATATATAGGGTTTAGGACAATTCCTGTATTCAGACATCCACTGGGAGTCTTGGAACGTCCCCTCCGAAGATAAGGGGGGATTACTGTACCTGATTTCTCTCTGCTTCCCAGGTGTTCTGATCAGTGTCACACTGACATAACTCAAACTGAAGGCAGAGGGTAAAGATTATGGTGATGTAATTTATAAATACATAAAATACCTCCTGGTCAAAAATCAGAGTGGGAAGAAAGTGAAATGTCGATCTGGAGGGGCAGTTAAAGAATCTCAACACACTCTGAAGTCGTGAGCTCAGAAAACATAATGTAGGAGCAAAAGAAAAATGAAACATTCATTGTATTACCAAAATCCTCTGATCTGAAAAATCACAATAATAAAAAAGTGCCACATTTCCAAAAGGCCAAGTCAAATGCCCTTGAAAAACTAGAGTACAATAAATTAGTTGAACCGCTTCCTTCTATGTGTGCATGTATATGTGTATGTATGTTTGCATATTCCATTGTTCTTTTGAAGTAAATTTAACGAAATAATGTTTTTTAAATGCTTTAAATATTTAATATCTACATGAAAATGTGTATATTGTCGCTCTAATACTGTAAGCATTCTGTGGTAATAAAAATTCCACTATAATGAATATTTCCATAACAAAATGAAATATGCCATTTTTTCCTAAGTAATTAAATTCATAATTATCCTCATAGGTATTTTTTCAGAAATCTCATAATATTTCAAGTAATAAAAAGTTAAGATAATAAACAGTTAATATTAAAATCTAGATATAAGTTTTGAAGTTTTATTTCATTTAATCTCCATGAGTCCATAGACATTTATAAGATTATAAAATCTTATTTCCCTCCTTACAGAACAAATCAGGACAACTTTTTAAATGACTTTTTTTTTAATAAGTTCCCTAAAGAAAGAAATATCTCATTCCTTTTTGTTAAATGAAAAACAGAATTAAAACGGGGCAATTTTGTTTCTTGAGAACATACAGATATGTGGTAACATTCTTTACTTGTTTTTATTAATTTGGTGTGACTGTTAAGGATACTACCTCTGTAACCACACAGAACTTGGTTAAAATTCTGACTTGGACAATTTCTTTTACTATAAATAGGCAAGGTACTTAATTTCCACAAACTTTACCTCTTTATCTTTAAAATAGAAACAATAAGAATATTAATAATATCTACCAACCTCATGTTCTTAAAAATGTAAAACCAAATAAAAATCTTATAAGTAGAAGTTATTCTTTCACCTCACAACTCCAACAGACATAGCAGATCCTAACATCCACAAGCTTCTAACAGGAAGATTTAAGCTGATTACTGCTAGGAAGAAAACTTCCCTAAAATCTGATTGAAACATGGTGCCAGATCTAAAATGCTAAGAGGGAATTACTTGTTCATACCATATTTGAAAAAAGTAAGGCAGATATAGTCAGAACACACCAAGAGCCCACTTTCTCTCAGCTCATCTAATGCATTATTTTTTCATTAAATATAAAGCATATCTTTATTAACCAGGGTTCTCCAGAAACACAGAAACAGTAGAAGACACACACACACACACACACACACACACACACACACACACACACACACACACACACACACACACACACACACACACATTCATCCTACTGTCTATCCCAAGTTTTTTGAGATAAACTTAGGACATATATTTAATGAATAAACTTTCTCTGGATTAGCAATTGTTTGTTTGCTAAAACCACATTTATTATGGAAGGGTCAAGAGAAATCAGATAAGCCTGTAAATGAAACAAGGTAGCTCACAGAATGCTACAGATTTAATTTTTGTTGCAACATAATTTTCAAACCTAATCATTTACTAAAACAAGAAAATTTTATCTTACTTGAATTTATGAATATCTGTGTTGAAAGTTATTTGAAATACATATGTTAAAAAATGTCACTTTTAGTCTAGAAAGTATATATTAGCTTATATTAGATAAGAAACTATTTTTATTGCCCAAGATCAATTTGAAATTTTACTGCAAGATATCAACTCTGTTTATTGTGTAGCTCAAAGCAAAGATACGATACATTACATGGAATCAATCAAAAAAAGTTTAACGTAAGAATCTCTATCTTGGATTTTCCTGAATTCAAATATTCTGGCCAGTTGTCCTTATCCATACATTTGTATATCTGATACTTGGTTTGGAAAATGTTGCCAACATATAGTATTAAATATCTAGGAATAATTGGTAAAGATTTAGGAATATTAGTGTATCATAATATGTCAACTTTCTTTTTTTTACAGCCCACTCTTTTTTTATACTTATTTTTTTCATGGTGAAGTTTTCCTTGTTTTTTGAATTTCAAATTGAATATGTATTTTCCAAGTATGCATATTCTGAGTATATTCCCTTCAATTAAAAACATTTAATCTATAAAATATCTTACCATTAAATTTAGGCACTGAGTGGATTGCCTCTAATCCTTACCAAAGTGTACAAATGTTAAGGCAGAAAATAAGAGATTTTGCAAATAGCAAGTTATGTATGCATTAGCTTTTAAACATTATTTACATTGCAGAGTATAGATTTGCAAATATTCTAAATTGAGAAGCATCACAATCTTTTTTCAGATTGTTTCCTCTAGATACCTGATAGAACCTGAAAATCATAAGAAACTGCTCATTTTTACTACTAAAAAACTTGGAAAATTGTGAAATTCTAGACAATTTTAGATCTTTCTCCTCTGATGAGTGTCAGAAAGGTGCTAGCCATTTGCCACAATCGGTTTAGCTTTTTCATTTCTTCATGAGCACTGAATCAGTTAGCCTGTGCTGTCTAAAAAGCCCACCCCAGAATTAATGGTTCAAGTGAACTTTTAGTTGTTGTTGTTGTTCCTAGCTATGAGTCAGCAATATGTACTGGGTTCTGCTGAGAAGTGTGGTCTGGGCTGGGCTTGCTAAGGCAGCTGCAGTCAGCTCATAAACCTGCTGGGGCTGGAAGGTCTAGGATGGCCTTTCACGTGTCTGCTGGCTGTTGACCAGGTTCTCCTCCATGTGGTCATCCCATCTACTTTAGACTGACTTCCAATCTTGGCAAATTGCAAGAGGGAGAGAGCAGAAACGGCCAGCCTTTCCAGTCCTGGGTTCAAATGTGCACATGTCACTTACATCCTATTCTTTTGGTTAAAACAACTCATTTGGGCAAGATTAGATTCAAGGTGTGGGAAAAAAAGTCCCCACCCCTTGATGGCAGAGGCCCCAGAAATGTGTAGACAGTTTTAAGTCTAACATAGATGTATAATTAATCTAGCTTTCCCACCCTCTAATCCATTTGAATATGGCCATGTGACTGAGCTCCAACCTGCAAAATATTAGGATGAAGTGACAGCCACCTTCAGGCATAGCCAAGGTAGCCTCCACATATACTTTGCCATGTTTTGTCTTCCAGTTCATGGCAATTGCAGTGCCTATGGTGGCAGGAAACCAGGTAATGAAGATCAAACTTTCTTCAGCCTGAGTCTCTGAATAACAGTAAACAGAGCATCCTTATCTACCCCGACCTCCACACCTATCCCGTCTTCCTGGGGCTATCCTAAACTGCTTGTGAGTAAATTATAAACTTACTTTATATTAAGCTATTGCCTACTGGGGACTAACATTTAGTATAGCCTAACTTATTTTTAAATAATACAGTGAATTTACTTGGGGGTTTTTTGGTATATTTGTCATAATGTAATAAACTCTTTTAATACTAAAATTGCTTTTTCCCAGCAGATCATTTGAGAGTAAGAAGTCCAATTTTAAATAGAAACCTATTTTTACTGAAGGCATAATTTCCATGTGTAAATATGAAGTTTTCTGATAAAATTATTTCAGATATGTGAAACAACTGCAAATTTTTCACATAAGCCGTATAGTATTCTAAGGCCTCTTTCAATCAGGAGTGTAGTGTGTATGAGTTAAACTAGTCCTTAAAGTCTAGGGGTGCTGAAAATTCCTATGTTATATGATAATATTGTTTTAACTTGGAGACTCAGAAAAATTATTTCAGGAAAATAATTTTTGAATAAAATAGAATCCTCTGGGTACTCAAAATTGAATTTTTTCAGAAGCTTTTAATAATCTTAAGAAGAAATCAGATTACCAAAAAGGAGACTCCCTAAAACTCTAAGCAGTAATATTGTCAGTAGCTGTGAGATTTTGGAAGAAAAACTCCAAAATACACTAGTTTTTTTTTTTTTTTAGTATATAATGTTGCTATGACCTAATAATGTAGATTACTTTTCATAAATGTATCTATAATTTTTTCTTTTTAAAATAATGCATCAATATGTTAAAATCTATATAATAATGGAGATATGTAAAAATGAAATGCCTTATCCTTATGCATGACATCAACTCTTCCCACTGCTGAAAGATAACTACACTTCACAAGTTCTTTGATCCTTCAAGAAAATATTGCTAGGTTTCTTTTTCATATTATTCTATCCCTGGAACTTTAATGTAATGCTATAGCTTAGAGATATTTCTATTTAAACATGTACATAAATCTATTTTATGACTTCCTGATTTTAGACAATTTTTGTTAAATCCTCTAAAAACTATAAGGAGGTTAGTACACTTACATTTCCTTATCACCATCTCTTTCCAGATAGTCTCACTTATTTTTTTTATATTGTCAAGATTTAAAACATTTGCATTCTTGTCTATAAATAAAATTCCCATAAATGTTTAGTTACAGTTTTCTATTTAAATGCCTTTCATGTTCATCATCATTCTTTTTACCATAATTTCTCTAAAACTGAAGAATGATGATGATAATGATGATGATTATTATTTTGATACATACATACTTGTCTGAATTTCAACCATAAGATTTTATTAATTTATATTTTAAATCGATAATAACTTGGCTGGGAATAATACTATTCAGTCATACCTTATGTCTCGAACTTTTGCAGACCTGGCAAATGAATCTTCTAGTATTGGCAAATGAATCCTAAGTAAAAGTCTTGAACTCAGATTGCTTTTTGTTGTTGTTGTTGTTTCCACTAATAAGTGGCTGACTTTTTGCATTTGGAGACTCTAGAATTTTTCTTTGTCTTTGAGGTGAAAAAATGAAATAGAAGATTATGTCATCTTGTTGATCATCCTGTACCAAAGTTTCTTGGAACTTAGTTTCCTTTCAGTCTAAAGATGCACGTAGTAGCAAGTGCTATGTTCCACTGATAAGATATTAGTTACCTTTATCATTTTCATGCATACCGACTCCCAGCACAGAATCTCTTTTGGAGGGTTGTCCTCGGGCTACCAGTCTCATCTCACCTGCTCTCTTCATTTCTTTGAAAGTGGGAGATTTTTTTAAAAATGTCCACTCTTCTCTGAACGAATTCTTCATCTTCTATACATGATGTACGTGCTTTCTATTCATATGTCATTGTCCTCCTTTTAATACATTAATTTTAAGAGATGCTTACTTACCACATAAGGTACAGGGTTATATCAGAGGTATATCCTTCATTTGATTATGAAGCAATAGTATGGTAAGTGCTTTTTATACACTATCCCACTTAATTCCCACAACAAATATAAGTTTCTTGTTATCCCCAATTTATAGATGAGAAAACTGTTAATGAGATTGTATATACTGATGATGAAAATGAATGCAGGAAACTGATTTTTCTCTGGTTATTATTTAGTTTTGTAGACAGAGTTCTATAAGTTAGAAGCCATGCCTCATAGTTGTGATTGCAGGCAACTGTTTGCTAAAAATGAGACTAGTATATTGCAAGTAAATTGTCAATTCTGGGAAGGGTCCAGGACTTTTTCAGCACTGAAAATAGTTCTAAAATCACCTCATGAAAACAGTGTTTCAGAATGGTTTGTTTGGATCACACCCAAAAGGAAATGAAAAAAGCAAAAACAAAAGCTTAGCATTCTACATTAAAGTTTTTAGTTTCGTAATATCACCTAATGTATTGTAGCACACACATAATAGATACTGAATACTTTTTGAATGTATGTAACAGAATGTATGTAATCTGAAAATATATTGTCAAGCCATCATGATGCAGTCTGATAACCGTAAGATGTAACTTTTCTGTTGTTTTATTATAATACAAGGAAAAATAATTATGACATATCTTATAACACAATTGAAAAGTCAGTAAACACTGTTTAGAAGAAAGACAAAGGAAGAGGGAGGAGGAAAGGGGAAGAAAGAAGAAAAGAGAGAGAAGGTGGAGGGGAGAGAGAATGAAAGAGAGATAGAGGAGGGATATAGGGCTTGTTAGTTAGATAGAAATGATCACCAGGCTGGGGGAGAGGAAGGGGGAGGAAGCAACCCAGAAAATAACAGTATACCTGTGCCCAGGATAAGGGGCTCCTTTTACTTCTCTAAATGAAGTCTAGCAAAGAAGCTGGCTAGAATCTGGTGCTGTGGCTGCACAGTAGAGAGAAGGACCCAGCTTAACCTGACCCAATGCTCATTATAATGCAATTAACATTACAGTTTGAGCCCCCTCCCGTAGGTTTCTCTGTGCGCATCATGGGTAAAAACATGCGTAAAAGAGATGGGTGTGCCTGAGCACAAGGAACATGAGCTGTCAAGCAGCCTAAGCACTCAAAGAACTTGAGCCGTCAATCAGTCAATCACCAAAAAAAAATGCTTCCTTGGCCAGGATATAAAAACAGGAAAAAGAAAGGAGCAATGCCATTTTTCCTCTCTTGGATTGGCCTGCCCCCAATTCTCCGGGGTGCACTATATTTTACTATGTTTTTACTTCACTAATAAAATCTTTTGTTTATGTCACGTTCTCTGTCTCCCATTAGAAATTCTTTTTTTTTTGGATGACTAAAAACCGGGGTAACTTTTATTCTTCTCCTCCCGGTAATGGGTTTACCTCTTCTTCTAAGGCCATGGAAGGTATTCCTCCTGCTTCCCATTTGGAAGTTGGCTGTGACTATATAACTTATTTTGGCTAGTGAAATATGAATTAAAGTGACTTGTATCACTTCTTAGCTTCTTCTAATACAATTTGGCATTCAGGTGGCAATTTGGTGCCTTTTGCACTGCAAACAATATAGATATTGTTTGATTTTCCTTTTTCAGTAAGGCCATCCCAAACTCATCTTTGCTTTTTTATCCTTTTGAAATGAGCTTATTTTTCTAGCTGAATAGTTTCAGGGCTTCTTCTTCCCTCCCCTGCAATGAAATTCAATAATGCCAGTATCACACAGATTGTCAGGAGAGAGAGAAGAATTTCTTGAGAACTTTGGGCCTTCTTTTGTGCCTTGTTATTTTAAAATTTTTGTAGTCCTAAGTGTAGGGCCTGCCCCTCCAGGTGGGAAGTCTAACCTGTTTTCTGCAAGATGGAATGTGCCACTTGAGTTTGGTTTAATCTCTTGCTTGAGGGTAACAACCAAGTTGGTTAGATTGGTTAGGTCTGCTGGTAGTGACAGCCCTGCAGCTCATGCGCTGTGCTGTTTGTAATCCAGCACCTAATTTTCATTGCACACATGCCTCTTTTCGGCAGGTGAAAAGCAGAATTCTGTTCACAGCTCACCCCTCCCAATCAGGAGACTGATTCTGGATTAAACAAACAAACAAACAAACAAACAAACAAAAAACCATACTAGCTGACTTCTTCTCCAAGGCTGCTTTCTCTGACAACTGCAGTGGAAAAATTAGCTCCAAAAGAGATGCTCTACAATCTTCATATAACCCACATACATGTTCTGCTCTGTCTTGGCTATCTTGTTATTATTGGAGGAGTCTAAGAATTTGTGTTATTTTCCAATCTGCCATGACTCACTATGCTTCCAAGCTGGGGAGTGTGATTCAATATGAAACTCTCAGTTTGGTTATCTCCACATTAAATATGTGGCAGTTATTCTTGGATATGAGTAGAGGATGTAAAATACATGAAAGTTTTCTTTTTAAATTATGTTTTATTTGCTGAGTATTTTTGTTTGTTGATTTCATGTTCTTTGTTCATTATAAAATAAATGTTAGGTTTTGTTTTGTTTTGTCTTTTCATTTTAGTTAAGATTACACACTCTCAGGCAAACTGGGTTCAAATCCTGGCTCTGAGGTTTAGGGATAGTTACCAAACTCCATGTCTCAGTTTTGTTATTTTAAATGGGAATAATGATAGTAGCCATTTTTTGGTATTGTTTTGAGGATTAAATATATCCATTCATATATGGAGTTTATAACAAATACGTAGTAACCACTTGACAGTTGTTGACTGTTACTAGCTATCATCTTTTCTGGAATTCCCTAACTCTGTTCTTTGTCTACCTTATCATATCCTGTCCTCCTAACAGTACTATGCTTGATTATAAGTTACATTTTACACATGAGAAAGCCAAGGTTCATAAAATTTGATTTACTTGCCCAAATCCCACTGACAGTAAGTGGTCAAACCAGCACTTGAAGCCAAAGTTAGCTAATTTTTCAAAGGCCAAATGTATGTTTTCAGTACATGATGGTGCCTTTTGTAATTTTCTAATTCATCACGGAATATTTCTCCTTACAGTCAGTTATTACGTGAAATGTTCCCCCATATCATCTCATGCATATATGAGACTTTAAGTATGACAAAAGAGACATAAATGTTCTACAAAATGTTACGAAATAGCAAAAATGTTAACTTCACGTTTCTAAAAGTGGTGATATAAATAATTTAGGTTCAAAATCTAAAGCTATCATGTTGACTATATTCTACTTTAGGTACTACAACAATTTCAATGAACTGCCTTCTTATTTTTCTGGAGACTTAGTGAGCTAATAATTCATTTCATGATACTTATAAAACAGTTCATCATAGTGGGGGTGAGTGTCTGTGTATGACAGAGAGAGAAAGAGAGGTCGAGAAGGGGGATGGAAGAGGGAGATAGAGTGGGAAATTCTTTCCAAATGGAGACTCTGTACTACAGTCTGTCTCTCAATGTACTACCTTGTTCATGCTCAGTCTTTTTCGTGTTATTGTCTTATTTTTTTTAACCAGAAAAATGTGCAATAGTCACTTAATTTTCTTATACCGTGCCCTTATTTCCACAATGTGTTTCCTCCTTTCCAAACATTAAATTAGACATTATTTTAATATTGCAGTTTTTGTGAATTGAAGCATCTTTAATAAGCATAATTTGCAATTTTAAAAACAGAATAAAAAAGTTCACCACAGAGTTCTGAAATTCATGCAAATGTTAAGGATGCCAAATGAGTTTACTTAGGAACTAGTTTGAATTCTACAGTTACATAGGGGTAACATTTGATTTATTCCAAAATGTGAATTTTAAATTACCATCTATAACTGATTTCAGAGGTGTCTGATATCTCATGCCTTAATTCATTGTACATTCTTTCAAACATCTGTAGTCAGAAAAACATTGATTTGAATTCTGTTTTTGTCGTAATCTCTCAGACTCTGAATAAGAAATATAATCTCATTAGAGCTGATTTCCTAATATAAAATAAGAAAAATAATGCCTAACTTAGAAGTTTTTGGTTAAGATTAAAATATTTGTATGTTAAGAACACACACTCTTGTCATATAGTAAATACTCAATAAGTGGGAGCTCCCATTTCTTGTTGTCTTACTTTTGAGTCACTATTTTTTGCCTTGTACTATATGTGAGTTATCAGCTATATAAATCAGAGAGATGGCTACAGTTTTTAATTTCCATGATATAAAGGAGCTCACCTTTGATATTAGATAATAAAATTAATAGTAAACTTCAGAGTACGTTACACTTCTTTTATTCAGGAGCAACATTATAACAACTAACTCTGTCTGGTGGAGATAAGGGAAGAAGGTAAACATGAGGACAGGAGGGGTAGGCTCAAAGCGTAGCAGCACCTAATGAGACAAAAGACTACTAAAAATCAGCGCCAAAAAGCTCAGCTACCTGCATAAATGTCCATGGCCCATTGTTAACTTTGAAAAAAATAAAAAAGAAATTGAATAATATGTATAGTATGAATATTTTTGTGTAAAAGGAACAACATAAATATCCATAATATTTGACATTTCTCATTTGATCCTACATGTCAAAGGCAGGTTTGAGCTTCCTTATATAAAAGAAGGTAATTTATTGAAAGCATATTTATTTCAGTAGACACAAGTCAGAAGACAATTAAGTGCTCTCCTTTTCTGGAATTTATTTTTAAGCTTATTTCTACCAATGTTTACCATTTTAAAATAACCTCCTATTCTCATTCAGCATTATCTTATTTTAAAAAAGAGAAAGAAATATTAATTTTTTTCATCCTGTGTGTGAATTTGCCTAGGGTGTTTGAGTGCTACATGCCTATAAATGCTATCTGAAATAAAGAATTGACTTTCAGTAAGACAATAAGAAACATTATAAAAATAGCATTTTATTTTCATTAAAAGATAATGTTGGAAGCACTAAAAAGTTGACTTAAACTCTTGACTAAAAAAACATAATAACAAAAACAAAGCAATAGACTAAAAAGAAGATAAATCAGACTAAACTAAATCCCAAAAAGATAATTTGTAAATTTAATAAAAGAAAAAAAAAACTTTTTTTAAATGCTAAAATTATTTTTAACGTATCTTCAGAAATTATCTTTTTTTTTCTTTTTGGATAATTCAATGTGAAAAGACAACCCAAAAATCAAAACAAGCATAAAATGATCACTAAATAGATTCATTCACCCATAAGCATTTTTTTGCATGTACTAGCTATTCCTAGGACAAGAGTCCTAGAGGTAAAAGTGTTGTAGGGTTGCATAAAAAGTAGAGGTAGGAGTGTCATCTAAGAGAATGTAGAGTGAATGTACAAAAAGGAAGAGACTACCTGACATAAATGAATTTATAATAAGGAAGTTATCACTATATCCAGCTGGTCCAGAAAGAACAGGTATAAAACAGAAATCTGAATAGAACCCAATGTGCAAGTAACAGGTTCAAGGGAGTTGAAGATGACTGCAGAAATATTAAACACATAAAATAAGTTTATATGATTCATTCCAGGAAAGGAAGGAAATGTTCTGTAAAAACAGTGGAAAGTGATAGAATTAATGGATTTTAGTTCTTGATGGAGTTGAAGTGTTGTTCACATTTGGGTACTAGAGAAAGTGAGCTGGAAAGGTGGAAAGGTGGGGTTGAGACTGTGATGCTGAAACCGGAAAAATAAATACATCTCCAACCCAGATTAAATCCTTCTTATATAATGTGAGTTTTAAAAAGACACTAGTGTAGCTAAAACCACAACTTACCATATTTATAGAAACACAAGTCAAGGCATATGTTCTACTCATGAAGGGCCAAGAACATGAAGAACAGTATGCTTATGTCATTGCCAAAGGTGTTGAGAAAGCTAAATTTCCCAGTCAGTAGAATCTTGAGCTGCAGCGATGTTGCTAATAATAACAAACATCTTAAATATACTTTGCTTGTTAAGGAACTCTTGGCAGCCAAGGTAATGATAATCTTTTGTATAGAATGATATAGAAAATTCAGTTATTATTTTCCGTAAAAAAGCCTTTTACTTTTAATAAAGGGTTTGCATTATATAATAAACATGCATTCTTGAATTTAAAATTCAGACAGGGTGAATAAAAAAATGGAAGCACCTCTCCTTACCCCTATTACGCATCTTGATATAATTCTTCTATATACCCTAATGAAAATATTCAGAAAATCATTTAATTAGCAGACATTAAATTCTTAAACTCCTAAAACAGAGAAAAATTATAGTTAAAACAATAAAAATGAGCTGGTTTGTTTTAGAAATGTTAGACTCTGACGATGATTATAAAAAATAACTTGTGACCGTGAATAAATATACCTTGAAAAATGTTTTATGCCAAATTATAGAGATTAATCCTTCTATTTCATTGCACTGCCATACTGTTACAGTACCTGGAGAGAATGGGGAGTGGGGCAGTTCTGGCTCCTAGAGCATTTCCTACATTATTAAATATTTTCATGCACTAATAATCTTATTTTAATAAATCTATCTGAAGATAATAGATTTTTTCACACATGGAAGAGGTTTTATTGAAAGACACGTGATATGATTTGTCTGTATCAAGGTGTTTGCCTAAACATCTTGAATATAGCATCAAACTTTCAAGTACACCAAATTTCAACATGAGATTTATTTGAGGAACTTTCTAAAATGAGCACTCTAATCTTGGGAAAGTAAAGAGACCATATTCTCCAACAAACACATCCTTGTATTTGATACAAACTCCTGATTTTTTTTCCTATGGAAACAGCTTTGAACTTCAATGTTCAGTCTGATTGCTAAGCCAAACATCTACCATATCTAAATTTTGAATTATCATTAAACTACCTATAGAATTAAATGAGCACATGGACATGGACACAAACTGTTTTGTTTAAAAAGAATACGGAACTATCGTTCACCATTAGCTGATTTTTTTAAAGACAAAAAGTCGTATAAAGAAGTATTCCAAGAGAAAAAGGACCCCTAACTGCTTCTCCCCCACCATCACTCTGGTTCCACGTGCGTAACTTCCCATTGCCATAACCACATTACGGAAGGAATGCTCAAGACAAAAGGCCCTACCACCTTTACACTTCTTCTGCTGGAACATGTATCACCACATCTACTTCAGCATAAATAATGAAATGGGGATCTAAATGATTTCCTTCTTTACATGAGCTTTAAAGATTCTGGCGTATAACTATATATTCCCATCTAGATGAGAGGTAATAGTTAAAAACTTAATCTCAGGCATTATGGCTCAGGAGATTTATCTTTTCCCTATACTAAGTTTCTGACCTTGAGTAACTCCATTGACTCCCTTGGCCTCCTTTTACTCATCTGAAAAATGTCATATGAGTGTTTTAAGGTTTTTTGTTTGTTTGTTTTAATAATTCTCAGAAATTTGTACAAAGTTGCATAATGGGCACTCAACAGACATCATCGTTTATTATTATTCAGCTTGTTATGTTCTCACGGTTACTCTTCACAGGTACATTTCCCATGGTATTCTTTGCCTCCTTTTTCGTATATCAATTGGTCATAAGTGTGTGGGTTTATTTCTCGGCTCTCTATTCTGTTTCACTGATCTACGTATCTGTTTTTGTGTCAATACCATACTGTTTTGATTATTGTAGCTTAGTAGTATAGTCTGAAGTCAGGGAGCATGATACATCCAGCTCAGTTCTTCTCTCTCAAGATTGCTTTGGCCCGTCAGTGTCTTTTATGTTTCCATACGCATTTTAGAACTATTTATTCTAATTTTGTGAAAAATGCCATGGTTGTTTTGAAAGGGATTGCTTTGAATCTGTAGATTGGCTTGGGTAGTATGGTCATTTTAGCAATATGCATTCTTCCAGTCCAAGAACACAGTATATTTTTACATCTAGTTGTGTTGTCTTCGGTTTCTTCAGAGTTTTATAGTTTTCTGAGTACAGGTATTTTACCACCTTAGATATATTCCAAGTTATTTTATTCTTTATGATGCAGTGGTAAATGAGACTGTTTTCTTAATTTCTCTGTTGATAGTTTATTGTTAGTGTATAGAAATGCAACAGATTTCTGTATATTAATTTTGTATCCTGAAGCTTTACCAAAATCATTAGTAAGCTCTCGTAGTTTTTTGGTGACATCTTTAGGATTTTCTATGTATATTAATATGTCATCTACAAATGGTGATAGTTTTACTGCTTACTTGCCAATTTGGATTCCTTTTATTTCCTTTTCTTATCTGTGTGCTATGGTAGGACTTCCAATATTATATTGCATAAAAATGCTGAGAGTGGGCATCCTTGCCTTGGTCCCAATCTTAGAGAAAAAATATTTTCAACTTTTTAGCCTTGAGTACATTGTTAGCTGTAGGTCTGCATATATGGTCTTTGTTATGTTGAGATATGTTCCCTCTATACAAACTTTGTTGAGAGTTTTTATCATAAGTGAATGCTGAAATTTGTCAAAAGCATTTTCTGCATCTATTGAGATAATCATATGATTTTTATTCTTCAATTCATTAATGTGTTGTGGCACATTGATTAACTTGAAAGTATTGTACCATCCTTGCATCCCTGGGATAGATCCCACTTGATCATGGTGTATGATCCTTTTGAGATACTGTTGAATTCAGCTTGCTAATATTTTACTGAGGATTTTGTATCTATATTCATCAGTGATATTGGCCTATAATTTTCTTTTTTGTGATACCTTATCTGGTTTTGGTATCAGGGTGATACTGGCCTCATAAAATGAGTTTAGAAGCATTCCTTCCTCTGAAGTATTTTGGAATAGTTTGAGAAGATAGATGTTAATTCTTCTCTAAATGTTTGGTAGAACTTACATGTGAAGCCATGTTGTCTTGGGCTTATGTTTGTTGAGTTGTTTTTTTTTTAACTCATTCAATTGCACTTCTGGTAATTGGTCTGTTCATATTTTCTATTTCTGCCTGATTCAATCTTGGGAGAGTGTACATTTCTTAGAATTTGTCTATTTTTTCTAGGTTGTCCATTTTATTGATGTAAAATTGCTCAGAGTAATATCTTATGATCCTTTGTTTTCCTGTGGTGTTTGTTGTAATTTTTTCTTTTTCACTTCTAATTTTATTGATTTGGGCCCTCTCTCTTTTTTCTTGATGAGTCTAGCTAAATTTCATTAATTTTGTTTGTCTTTTCACAAAACCAGTTCTTAGCCATTGATTTTTTCCTACTGATTTTTTGTCTCTATTTTATTTCTGTATGATTTCTTTCCTTTTACTACTGTTAGGTTTTCTTTGTTCTTTCTTTAGTTCCTCTAGGGTAAGTTCGGTTGTTTAATTGAGATTTTTCTTGCTTCTTGAGGTAGGATTGTATTCCTACAAATTTCCCCCTTAGAACTGCTTTGCCGCACTCCATAGATTTTGGATTGTTGTATGCTTGGTTTCATTGCACCCCAGGTATTTTATTTTTTTAATCTCTATTTTGATTTCTTCAGTGAGCCATTGTTTATTTCATAATATATTGTTTAGCTACCACGTGTTTGTGTTTTTTGCAGTTTTTTTTCTTATAGTTTATTTCTAGTCTCATAATGTCATGGTTGGAAGAGATGCTTGATATTTTTCAATTTTCTTAAATTTATCAAGACTTGTTTTGTAGCCTAACATTTGATCTCTCCTAGAGAATATTCTATAGACACTTGAAAAGAATGTATATTCTGCCACTTTGGGGTGGAATGTTTTTTTTATTTATTTATTTATTTATTTATTTATTTATTTATTTATTTATTTATTTATTTAAGTCCATTTGGTCTAATGTGTCATTTAAGGACAGTGTTTCTTTATTGATTTTCTGTCTGGATAATCTGTCCATTGATACAAGTGAAGTGTTAAAGTCCTTTACTATGGTAGGTGTTATTGTCAATTTATCCCTTTATGTTCATTAATACTTGCTTTATGTATTTAGGTGCTCCTATGTTGGGTACATATTTATTTACAGTTGCTGTATCTTCTTGGTTGATTCTTATCCTCAATCATTATATAATGCCTTTCTTTGTCTCTTATTACAGTCTTTGTTTTAACATCTATTTTATGTGATTTAAGTATTGCTACCCCAGCTTTCTTTTGTGTTCCACTTGTATGAAATACCTTTTTCCATCTCTTCCCTTTCAGTCTCTGTGTGTCTTTAGATGTAAAGTGAATCTCTTGTAGGCAGCATATATATGGAACTTGCTTAGAGAAGTCCCATTAAAATTTCTTATAAAGCTGATTTTCTGGTGCTGACCTTAGGATATCAGCTGACTTTTCAGCAGATACTCCACAAGCCAGATGTGAATGGCACAACATGTGTAAAATAATGAAAGGGGAAAACCTCCAGCCAAAACTAATCCACCTGGCAAGCCTTCATTCAGGTTTGATGGAGAGATCAAAAGTTTTATACAGACACAAAAGCTAAAAAGGTCAGCACCAGAAAATCAACTTTACTAGAAATTTTAATGGGACTTCTCTAAGCAAGTTCCACATCTGTAGGTTTCTTCACTCCCGTGTCTGGTGCCTAGGAGGAGGATTCTTGAAGGCTAGTCTTAGCTGGAACTGTTAACTGAAATGCCTACAGGTGGTTCCTACTTGGGGTTAGGCTTCCTCACTGTATGGCAGTCTCAGAATAGCTGTTTAAGCCACCCCAGTCTGTGATATTCTGTTGGTAACCCCAGCAAAGTAATATAGTAGGGAAATATTGGGAGATTTTAAGTAAAGAAATGACAGGTTTGTATTTTACAGTGATCACTATGTCATATGAAAATTGAAGAATGGAAGTAGGGAAAATGTAAAGGTGTGGAAAATGATAAGAATAAAAATTGGTACAGTCATTTTGGAAGGCAGTTTGGCAGTACATATAAAATGTTTATAAATGCATGGTATTTGTTAGAAGAATATTTATTAGAAAATACATAGTATTTGTTAGAAGTTAAAATAGAAGAAATTTCTTCTGTTTTGACTACTTTATAGATGAAGTCACACAATCATCCAAAGAAATTTATAGCAAGATATTCATTGCAGCATTATTTA
Organism: Camelus dromedarius; assembly: GCF_036321535.1. Taxonomy (NCBI): domain Eukaryota; kingdom Metazoa; phylum Chordata; class Mammalia; order Artiodactyla; family Camelidae; genus Camelus; species Camelus dromedarius. The sequence goes on along the minus strand of NC_087446.1, from coordinate 22,863,526 downwards.
TAATAATGCAAAACTGGGTTCATCTAAAACTATGAAAAAAGTTAAACCAATTATGGTATAACCATAGGGTACAATAAAATACAGCAATTGAAAATACTTACATATACATAATTTTTATGTTTTTAACTATACCTATATATGTACTCAAGGCAAGCATGTATGTGTATGTAACACCCAAATGTACACATACATATGGAATTTTCCTATGAATAGAAAATTTCTTAAAGTCTACATAAGATATGCTACCTATGGGAAATGGAAATGGAAATGGTTAGGTGGGTGAATAGAGTGAATCAAGAAAGTGATTGTTACTTTTCTTTTAATACACTTCTAACTCTTTTAATTTCTTATGAGTATGTATTTCCATTAAATAAATTGATCTATTTTAAAATTAATGAAATATTACAATTATATATCAACCTTTTCTGTGTAGTTAGAGACCTTAAACATCTGGTTTTATGTGCATTAACTACATAATGATTTGGTTTCAATTTTGCTGTGTGCCAAACAAAATAGAAACATATATTTTAGAGAAATTTTTTAGCCAAAGAACTGCTAATAAAAATGTTTGAATACATAATGAATATGATTTTAAACTGACAACACAAACAATGAAGCAGATGGAATGCACCATATTATTTTCAATAAATTTAAAAAAGACTCCATAGTTACTTTTTATCAGAGGGCCTTAAATAGGATGTTGTGTGACTAATTGCCTCATTAATCACTAGGATATTACCTGTGATCTTCACTAGCGACTTTTTGTGCTGCTTTATCATCTTAAATAGAACATGTTTATTCACTTTTCAACACAATTATTCAATTAAAAAAGACAACAGTGTTTGAGGCAATAAAAGTTCTACCACATATTTGTAGCACTGTATCCAGTGTGGTTAAAATAGATCTGTATCATTAAATCATTCTTAGTGATCATATCATGATGTAACAATTTATTAATTTGATAAACTGAATTGATTACTTACTCATGAATCTTAATTTGCTGTCATTTATTAATATAGCTTCAGTATTCACAATCTTAAGTCATAGTGATATGGGTTGTCATTATTTAGAATAAAATTATATTGTTTCCAATTATATTGTGCTTCTCCTGTTTCATGTCTACTCTCTTCTTCTTATGATAGCATGTTTTTCTATGCCTATTTTGTTCATTTCATTGTGTAATCTCTTCTCTTGTATTGCCTCATTTTAAAGACCCAAACTTACATGTGTCTATTAAATCTCCAAACCATCTTCAGTAAATTTCTATGAGCCATCTGTGCAGTAAAATACATTTGCCATATGGTATTATATTGTGCTCATATTTTATCTGAAAAATTTTTCTGGCTATTGAACATTTGTTAACATTTGATGGCAAATTATATAGATGAGGCATTGTTTCTTTGTTTTATATCTTTATCATTCTAGTGGAAGATAGTATAATTAGAGAGTCCTTAGAGATGGAAACACATGCCCCCTTATTCTGCCTTTCTTCTTAAGAGTTTATATGACTTGAGAAGCATAATATTTTTAGTAATTTTGACGTAGATTGGGAAGTCATTAAGCAGTCTTCTTGTTTTGGTACTTGTGCTTTAAAGTATAATAAAAAATATAATTGTTGCCTATGTCTATAAAAACTCTATCTATATACACATTGACAGGAGGCTTTAACATACATTAAAAAGGTACCCAACCAGTTTGTCCATTTATCCACTCTTTGTCCATATGGCTAGCCATTTAATTTAGGGGTTGATAAATTATATTTTCTAAAATCATGACTAAAAGACCTTTATTGTTTATTATACTGTTCCAAGTATTCTTGGGAGAAATCTCTTAAGGGCATGTAAAACTATAAGCTACGTTGTAGCTGCTTAATTAAAATGATCATTATAGGTTTTGTCTATGCCACATCTATACTAGTTTTGTTTATTATCATTTTCTACTACTAAGTGATATTCTAAATATCTTATGCTCCCATTCACTATAATGACTTCTCAGATGTTATAATCATGATCTTTAACACATCTGCATTAAGTGGAATATATCAGGGTGAAAATGAATTAAATGAGGTCTGTTTTGGGGCATTTGATTAACCATTTGATCGTGTTAGTGCTTATATACTCTGGTATAAATATCTTCAATTTATTTGCTATTTCTGTCTTTTAAACCTCTATCTATAACCTTTTCCTTGTGATTTTTACTACTCCTAGGTCATAGAACTCTTTCCATGACAAATAATTAGATACAGTCATTCACATTATAGACACTTAAGCAACATAAGCCACAGAAGAGAGTTCTTTCTTGGCAAAGATGGAAAATACAGAGAAAAAAATGAATTACTCATCCATTTTTGTTTTTCTTCCTACCATGGGCTAAGCAGTTATTTTACTTTTTCTAAATAAAATAAACAACTTAATGTAAAGGCATGAAAATTGATAGACTTAATTTAAAACTTTTAGAAAATGATATGAAACTGAAAAAGATTGTGTAAAAATTCTTAAACCTATTGAAGATACACCTGACTGTCATTCTCTTTTTCATCTTTTCTTGTATATTGCTGCCTAAGTAAACTTTTTCTAATCAAAATTATATTAGAATATTATATGCCTACCATGTACTGGCATGACACTAATTAAAACAATCCTAAAAAATATAAATATTGTTTTAATTAATTACAGTAAGTTTATTGTAAAAACTTGAAAACAGCAGAAAAGTAGAATAAAGTAGGGAAAAATTTAGATAAACACTACTAATCAAAGTGAACCACTGTTATCACTGTTATAATTTTCTCATTTTATTTCATTTTCTATGTATTTAATTGTATATAAACTGGATATTTTAGTATTTTCCACTTATCATTAAAACATTGGTTTTATCTCATGTCCTTAAAACTGAAGTATGAATTCTAGTAGCTACATAGTAACTATTAAATAAAAAAGCTATAATTTCCTTGAATAACCCATGGGTAAGCTTATTTTTTTCATTATTTTACCATCACAAGTAATTACATAATGAAAATGAGTTCACATATATCTTTGCTTATGATTTATATTCTTTTATAAGAATTTATAACTAGAAGTAGTATCACTGGGACAACATACTATCAGTTATAAGGTTATTGATATATGTTAATATAATACTTCAAGACTTTTACAAAATCCATATGGTCAACTTATTGCTAATTTTCCCTAGACATTAATTTAGAAAATATTTCTCTATCACATACCCCTTCACCTCAGATTTGGTTGAATATTTCATGAGCAGCTATTTGTTAATGGGAACAATTCAAAATAATGTTTATTTCAAGGAAAAAAGTCAGTTACCCAGGAATTATTTACATAAGTTAATTTTTCCCGTTTGACTAGATATTTTTATCTTTCAATTATTAAAGTTGGTTTTTTTGGTTAACAGTTTTAAAGTAAAATAATTCACATATCATACAATTTACTTATTTAACATGCACAATTCAGTGGTGTTAAGTACATTCATAGTGTTGTACAACCAATATCACAATCAGTAAACCATTTTCACTACCCCAACGAGAAACCCCATACCCTTAAACAGTCATTTCCCTCAAGCTTCAACTAGCCCTTGGCAACCACCATTACATTTTCTGTCTCTAGAGATGGGCTTATTCTGTGTATTTCACATAGATGGAATCATACACTATATTGTGACTGGCTTCTTTCACTTAAAATCTTTTGAAGGTTCATCCATATTATAGCATATATCAGTACTTCATTACTTTTTATTGCCAAATAATGTTCCTTTATAGAGATACACCACATTTATTTATCCATTTATCAGTTGATGAACATTTGGAGGTTTTCTACTCTTTGACTACTAGCATAATGCTTCTATGGATATTCCTGTACAATTTTCTGGATGGAAATATGTTTTCATTTTACATGGGATATACCTAGGAGTAAAATTGCAGGGTCATGTGATTACTCTACGTTTAGACTTTTAAAGAGATGTTAGTTTTCAAAGTGGCTGTACCATTTTATATTCTCACCAGGAGGGTAGGAGGGTGCCCATTTCTTTACATCCTTGCCAAGACTTGTTATAATCTGTGTTTTTTGTTTTTGATACAGACATCCTAGTGGGTGTCAAGTGGTGCCTCACTGTGATTTGGTTTGCATTTTCCTGATGGCTAAAAAGTTGTTTTTAAAGTTTATAGTCTATGTCTAAGATATTTGTTTTGCTACACTTATATATCTTTCCTTGCACCTGATATATATTTTTTGATTAATTACTTAAGTCTTTAATATATTTTAACATTTATTTCCAATTTCTAGTATAACCCTTCTTTTATAAACATTTTTTGTGTATATATCTTTGTTTCTTAATCATGCTAAAGATTAGAACTATATCTTATGATTTAAAAAACACAATTGTCAATTCTACTTCTGCATATTTATCAAAAAAAAAAAAATTAAAGCAGGGACTCAGAGATATTTGTACACCCATGTTAGTGAAGCATTCTTCACAATAGCCAAAAGGTGGAATCAACCCAAGTGTCCATCAACTGATGAATGGATAAAGAAACAGGGTATACACATACAAAGTTTCAGTTGAAGAATACATAAAAGTTTTGGAGATGAATGGTGGTGATGATTGTACAACAATGTGAATGAACTTAATGCTGTAGAACTGAAATGAACTAAAACACCTAAGAATGATTAAAGTGGTAAAATTTGTTATATATATATATCTTACCACAATAAACAAAATTAAAAAAAAACACAATTGGAAATTTCAGTAAAATTTCATGAAAGCAATAATTTAAGAAAAAGTGTTGACATCTTGTAAAATTTAGTTTTCTCACTAAGGAAAATTTAATATCACTTGACATTAAATGTTACTTTAGTTTCATTACTGAAGTTTTGTAGTAGTTTTCCTAAGATGTCTCTTACTAATCTATTCTGATTTCTTTTACACTTATATTACTAATATAAATAATATGTTAAAATATAGTTCTTAATGGTCTATTGATGGTATAAGCAAAAGATGATTCTTGTCTGACTCATTAATTCTTATCTTTTAAATTTATACACCTTGAATTGTCCTGAAGCTTGCTTATTCAAGAAAATTCTTAATGTTATATGGTCATCAACTGAAAAGTGTAGTTAAAACAACAGATCTTGACGATAATACACTTATATCTAAATGGTTTAATTAAAACATACGTGGGCACTTACTCACCACTCCTTCTGATAAGGCAAGGGCCATCTTTCTGACCATGGATCTGCCTATTTGAGTTTTGCAGTCTTTCTTACCTAAATTGTAATTTATCACTTGTTTTTATTTTAGTGTGGTGGTTTAACACCGTCCAGCCATGGTGACAAAAATCATTCTAGATGCATGATCATTAAGCTCAAGTCAGTCTTTTGTGCTGCCCGAGAGTCCTGTAACACTGCCCGATCCAATCACTTTGCCACTCTCTCAAATAACTTCTCTTTCCTAACATCCAATATTTCCTTTCTCATCAACACTTCTAAGTGATGACCGCACTTTCTTTTTTATTGACAAGTAAAGAAGAGACAGTTATTTGCGTTTCCACTACCACATCTACCAATTTCTTTCCATAGAGCTCTCTTCTTTGTGTGAAAACTTAATTTTACAAGATGCCAACAATTTTTCTCAAATTAATTCTTTTCATGAAATTCTATTGACATTTCCAGTTGTGTTTATATTCTGGTAAAATAGACATAGAAATGTACCTTCATCTTTTTCCCTGTACCTATGGAATGAATAAGCTCTCCATTCCTTTATCTAAGACCATACTTTTCACATATGCACCAGATCTCTCTTGCTTATTCAAGAACATCTCTTCAGCAGTATTCCCTACTCTAACTCAAATCATTCACTTTTCCTCTCCATTGGATCATTCCTGTGAGCATATGAACCATTTGTTATTTCTTTAATCCTACAAAGACCTTCCTTTAGCCTCACATTCTTCTGCAACTACCAGCACCTTTTTTTGGTTGTTGTTCCTGTGTAGACAAAACAAACAAACAAAACGAAATGACTGATTTGTTGTATATGCCGGTTTCCAATCCAGGGCCAACTTTTGTACCTGATTTTTATATCTGATAAACTCCTTTTAATTAACATTAAGTTTTTTAAAAATGTAAATAACTATTGAAGAGACAAGTCTAATTTTTCTACAAAAATCTACATCTTTTTACCTTTCTAAAATTTAGTAAAGATGTGAACATGCAACTAAGTGACTTCTTAGAGCAAGCCTTTTTCACTATTTTGTCCCTAAAAATAAATTCTACTTGACATTTAGAAATTCTTTTGGTAAATGTGGGTCCTATCTTTTTCGTTCTCATAGTTGGTGGGCAGCTTCCATGGGGCAGGGGAGAATGATGATAAATGAAATGTTGAAAACTTTTCTAGGCATATGTCAGTGGATCAACAGAAAAATCAGCTTAGCCATTTGGATATTTACTCTTTAAGCTTAGTGAGCTTTTTAATTTGTGTAAAAAATAAAGATTCTTTTTTTTCTTCACAGTATTATAGTCAAGGACAATTCTCTTGCTAATTCTGTGGTTTTGACCTCGTAGCCTCTTAGTTAGTGTGCAGTGAATATGGACTAATAACATGCAGACCTTTGAGAACTGAAGCTCAAAAGACACATCTGGTCATCAGAAGAGAGTATAGTAAGCCAGTAGCAAATAGTCACATTTACATGATACCATCTGCTTTAGCAGAACTAATAGAGGAAAGAAAAGAGCTAATTTGAAGTAAATGACACATAAGTGGGTTACGGATTCAAAGAGAATGGGGGGAGGGATGTCACTCGCCCATGTTTTGTTCAGTCTAATACGTGGGCAGTGACATTGATGATCTGAGTGATGTGTGCCGCTCTTCAAGTTCAAAAACATTTCAAGTGATAAACATCTCAGGAGAAATCAAACCTTTGGGAAAAGTAATTTTGCCTATTAGTACGAGCCAAGAAATTTGGGACTTTAGAACAATCAACTTATTTAGATTTGGTGGGGGTAGTTATTTCTTCTTTCTTATTTTTAATATTTTGACGTTTTAATAGTTCTGCTAGGAAGAGGAGCTGATTTTTTTTTAAACACTTTTATTGTGTTATGGTTCCTGTACCGTAAACTACACATATTTAATAAATCAATCTTCTGGTCAAGTATGCTTAGAAAATAATTAGTAATTTTTCTAAGATGATGATGTTCAAAATTGCCATCCATTTTCTTTGGAAAGTATGTGAAAATTTTGCAGAATTTTTCTGACATATACAAAATTTCAAGTAGCAGGGAATATTTTGTTTTCCTGAAAATTGTCTGAGTATTGACCCAGCCCCATTTTGACTCAGTCTGACTGTTTCAGTTTCTTTAAAAATGAGATACAAGATGTACAATTTGAGGTAGGTTAGCAGAAGCTCCAATGTGACTTAAAAGAGAAATGGATCATGGAGTACCTTGGATAGAATATAAAGTTTGAAGTGTTGCCTTCTTGAATATTCTTTTGACAGTTTCTCCAGTGAACAATTTTATTTGGAGCTTAGGAAACGAAAGATCAGCTAAACCTTGCTGGTTCTGCAACAGTAATATTTAGGCCTCAATATTCTTAGAGCTGTAAGAGTCAGTGAAAGTGTCAAGGGATTGCACATATTTTTGAGAACATCAAAAGAAATGGCAAGAGAGCCCCTGGCATTGTTACAGCGCTGTTTGACACTGAGGTAGCATTAGCTGCAGCTTCTTACTTGCATATAATTATATATATTAACAACTCACAGAATTGTACTAGATCCCTAGTATTAGGGCTCTGACAATAAGAAGATTAGAATTGATTTTTTTTTCTCTTCTACTAGCAATTAACCATTCATTCTTTGTCTTCTTGCTTTATATCATGAAATTGCCTCTGGATATCATTCCCTTAATCAGTGCAGAAATATGATAATCTAGCAATTAGAGACCTATGCTAAGTGCATGTTTTATGCCATGATCCATGCACACTAACAAAAAAGAAAGTTCCCTAACCATTTCACTCTTAAAGACATTTTAGTCTCAACTTATTTTTAGCAAACATACGGATATGTAAGAAGCACTTTGATCTGTCTCAAAGTACACATGATTTTTTTCTTTCTTTTGCATTTCTCTGTAGAATCAAGTGCATTGCCTGGCCCTGAGTTGGCACGTTTTGATGTGTAGTTTAGTCTTACTTTACTTTTTATTTAATGTAATTTCATTTAAAAGTGTTATTCATTTGGCCTTTTTTATACTAGTGTGTTGGAGATTTTTTTTTCTCAGTACCTATTTTAATAGAACTTATTCTTCACAGATGGAGGAATATCATGTCTTTGAAACAATGTGTTACTCAATGGATCTAAAATACTGTAAAGGCAATTATGTCTCTCTGATATATAAAGATTTAAATTTGGTGAACATATGTAAAAGCACATGAAACCACTGTAATAACATACAGGCAGAAACTGGAAAATGCTCACAGTTACTTTAGAGGACAGAAAAGACTATTTGTAACATTTTGAGCTTATAGAATATTTGTGGAGATAGGTCCGAATTTTGAACTTGTATATATGTGACTTTCAAGGGCAACTTATCAAACTAGGTATTTTGTACATTTTTTTTCTTCTATTGGTGTGTCTGGCAACAATTTTTCCCTAGCTTTTTAGTGTTTCTAAAAATATATCTTGAGATTCTCAAAATACATGAAAGCGAATTCCCAGCCAGTTCCTCACTTGAGCATATTTGCAGTGGTGGTATGATTCTAAAAATAATATTTATGTTCAATGTATCCTGCTTTGAGATTTGTATAGTAGGTTTTATAGCTCTGTGAGTTGTTAGCATATATGATTATATAAATTTAAAAAGCTGCAGCCAATGCTAAATAAATGTCAGCATGGTTGTGAGGGAAACATGTAATCATTCACATCAGCTACCAAGTCTAAACATTGTATAAATATGGTAAAACCTTTAAGATCTGCTCCTGATAAAGAAGACTGGATTTTGCAGCTACAGATTCTGCAGAGGCTAAAATAAAGGACCCAACTAACTTTCCCAGATTTGTGTAGCTTTGGCAATCTCAAGAAGTCAACTTGTAAATATATAGAAAATTAAACCCAAATGAATCTTGAAAAGTAAAGCAATAGTTTCATACACTTAGCAAAAACTAAAGTGCCTCACAGATTCTTTTGATGCCGTACATTTTCATGCGTAGCACTGTCATGGCCATTTTTTTCCCTCGTTTCTATTCATTCCTTTTGATGGTAAGGTTTTCCTCTTCAATCTCAAATCTTAATAATAGAGAAGTAGAACTCATTACCATTCCTAAAAAATAGGGTGTCATAATTATTGTTTAACTTAAAAACTGACTTGTTCATTCTATTCACCATACCAAAAAAATAGATTTCTTTTGTTGTTGATGCTAATTTTTTTTGTTTCATTTTTACTTGTTTGCTCTACTGCAGGATTTCTCAAGCTTGGGACTATTGGTATTTGGAATCAAATATTTATTGTGGCAGGCAGTCTTATGCATTATAAAATATTTTGCAGCGTCCCTGGTCTTTACTTAATAGATGCCAGTCTCACACAGCGTGACAATCAGGACGTGTCTCTAGACATTGCCAGTGGTCACCCAATAGGCATTGAGAACCAACGATCCACAGGACTGTTTGAGAATTTGTGGACTTCTAATATTAGAGAGGAGTATAAAGGGAATATAAACACAGCATTTTATTTTACAATAGAAAACATAATCCAAAAAATAAGAAAATCAAATCACTGTAGCAGTTGTCACAGAGACACAGTACTGACGTGTTCCAAACAAATAACTAGCACAGGTAACTCCCTAAGCAGAAGCACTTACTGGGACAACGAGATACTTGAAATCTAGATTTTCCTAGCATGGCAAACATGTGCAGCTTTGTTTCTTTCTGTCTCGGGAGAGTGGTGGGGCACTTTCCCTTACTCTGCCATTTTTTGTCCGTGTATGGTTTGCTGCTGCCTCACCTTAGCTACTTAATATTCTATTTTCATGATATATGTGCAGCGTAGTATGGCATTTTAGTAGGCTATTGATGCAGAAACATCAGAAAATGAACTCACTTTTGCATCTCAATTATTAGCTTTTAGATATTTTATTATGTAAAAGTTTGTACTATATGCTAATACTGGTAAAAATATTAAACAATGTAAAAAAACTACATTTCTGTGGTGACGATAACAGAGGATTAGTTGATTTATCTGTTGAGAGACATGGATTAATAAAATCATATTTCCATGACAACAATGAGTCCCCTTTGCCCCAACAGCTGTGGTTTTAATTATAGCTTACATTCTCCTAGTAATAACTGTTCACTATTTCCTCACTGTTTTCTGTACTAAATATTTTTCTTGGTGCCTTAGCCATTAAAACTGCAGTCTACAAAGGCTGAATGTCAGGTTAATGCATGTTAAAGCTGAATTTATCTCTTAGATACTACACCTTGACAACACTAGGAAGAGTGACATTAAGTGAAACCACATGGATAGTTTCTAAATGTAGAGGTCTCTCAGTGTATAGCATTATTATTGAGATCTCAATATTTCTTTGTTGCTTCCATTGAGCAATAATAAAATAAGAATTAAATGCATTATACTATGATTTTAATGGTGTATACTTCAGACTATCAAGAAAAGCTTTACAAAAATATTTAGAGAAATTTTTGCTTTAAGTTAAAAAAATACATATATATATATATTTTGGTAGAATGTGTCTTTGGATGACCTCCTAGTTTGTGTCTCCATTATTTTGTTACTAGTCCTCCTCAGCATTTTCACATGTCACCCTGTCACCCAGGACTTCACAGCTTTGTTCCAGGTATGCTGTTGCTCTCCCAGCGTCAAGAGTTTGAACCTGTGAGCACCATCTAGACTTGCATGCATCCCCTTCCCCCACTTCAGTGCCTCGTTATCAGTGTGTCCTACTAGGTTCAAGTCCAACAGTAGTAAGTCCAAGTACTGTTGGGTGCTTTCACAGGTCATCTCACCTCATCACATCAGCCTGTAAGCTAGTTGGTGCCACTTTCAATTTGAAGATGATGAAACTGAAGCTTTGAGAGCTTTGAGTCACCTGCTCATGGACACACAGCCATTTCCTCTGTGCCTTTCAAAGTTTGACTCATCCATCTGATAAATTCAGTTTCACAAATGTGGCCACTAAAGGACCACTGTTCCCCTTTTGGTAGAAATATTTTTCAGAGGATCTTTGAAAATACTCTGACACAGGTTTTGTTTAACCAAAAAGGAAAATAATGTTACTAATCTCAGGTCAAGTGAGAAGCACTCTGGCTATGAGAGACAAAGAAAAGTTATTTTTAAATCACAAATCTTAGTGTTTTGAAAAAAGTTTTACTTACGTGTTGTGATGCTAATGGCAGTTTAACTCATAAAGATGTTTGTAATATTTTAAAACAAAGTTCATGGCATTACAATTAGAATGGCATGTTCTAAAAAAAAACAACTTGCAATTTTTGAATCCTTGATAAACCAAATTAGCTATGAACTATATAAGAGGCATATTTAATAATTAAGGATCCACTTTGTCCTTGACTTTTTTTCCTGGAGAACTCAGCCCTTGGAGGTACATCAAAAAATATGAATAGATATGAAAAATGTAATTTTAAAGTAGAAATGAAGTAATAAGGCCTCTGCCTAGAAGGTGGCTTGTCTAGATTTATTATTCAGATAGTAAAAAAAAGCATTGAGAGTACAAAAAAGAAAAAACCTGATTTTTAAGTCTCTCTCTTGGGGATGAATAAAATGTTGATGCCCCTACAAAAGGATAGTAGTGAGAATGTTCATCTTATACATTGTTAATTATTTTAAATCAATGCAGTTATTTTGGGGAACTATAGACTTTTATGTAATATCCTTACTAGATTTTCAAATTTGTGAAGTAACAATACGGGTTGTAGAATTAGGAGCCTTGTCCAGTAATAAATTCTGTTCCTTTTAAAGAAATGAAACCCCAAAGCATAAGGATAAAGAGTTAAAAATTCTTTTATCCAAGGGCATGATAACCTTCATGTCAATTACAATTCTTTGGGGGTAAAAATTTTTTAAAGACATCTAAATGGTCTTTAAAATTATTCTCTGTCTAAATATCTTTCTGACCTTAAACACAGATTACTGAAATGGACACCAGAACATTTTTAAGGTTGGTAAATATTCTAAACTGATGTAAGAAGAAAAAGATGTTTAAGTGTATTAGAAGAAAGTATATTAGTCAGTTTCACTAATTACCATACTTTTCAGATAAGCCACTGCAAGTCATGATTTCTCAGAAGGCCTTACCAAGAAGTGCAAAATAAGAATAGTAAATTTCACTTTTTCAAGTTAGTGTACAAATAAATTCTACAATGGCATTAATAGAATAGACCATAAGAAAGCAGCCTAAAACACACTGCACAAGTCCAGTGAATTCCATTCCAGGAAGTGTTTGAATTATGGGTACAAAAATGTATCAAATAATTCAAACACTTCTGCACAGTGAGGTGACTTTCCAAGGACTAACCAAACTATTGGTAGTCAATCTCAAACTGAAAATTTCTTCTGTCCCATCAAAACTAAATCAGATGCTATAAAACTCTATTTACCCAAAAGTGTATCCAAAGAAATACAGAACTGGGCACATAGAAAGATAATGGCATAAAGTAGAGGGGCTTGACCCAGGGTTAGAAAACCCATAGAGTGTGTGTGTGTGTGTGTGTATGTGTGTGATAATAAGCAGATATACAGGCATTTTCAGAGCTACTGAAAAAGAAGAGCTTATATTCCAATATTACATGAATGTATAAATCAATTACAGACAGATAAATAGTAAATCAAGGCTCTTTTAAAAAACAATATTGAAGGACTGACATGATAGTGAAACAAAATAATTTGCAATTGATATTAGAACTTATGCTATAATTTCTATGTCCCTGCACCTCCTAGATTCAGGCAACCACTGATCTGCTTTCTGTCACTAGTAGATTGATTGCTTTGCATTTTCTGGAATTTGATATAAATATAATCATATCACATAATCTTTTTCAAGAATTATTTTGATGTAGACTAGAGTGGACGTAGGTTTGTGCATGATGTCAAGATAGACGGCAAAAAAGAAAATCTGATGGCAAACAAGAGAGTGATGTGGTGATACTACCTGGATAAAAATTCCTGCAATTCTCTGGAAAGGAGGAATTACTATCAGAACAACATTGCGTATTATTTTTACCTTGTTTTTAAATATTCTTATATCCTTTAGTTATATACTTAAATATATGTATTTTCATTTGTACAGTGTAGGTTTGTAGGTCCTTGTGTTAGTTTGGTAGAACTGTCATAACAAAGTAGCAGAGACTGAGTGGCTTAAACGACAGGAATTTAGTTCTGGAGGCTGGAAGTCTGAGATCAAAGTGTCGGCAGGTGTGGTTTCTTCTGAGCCTCTCTCCTTGGCTTGCAGACAGCCGCTTTCTCCCTGTGTCTTCATACCACCTTTCCTCATTCTGTGTGTCTGTAACCTGTTCCCTTCTTTAACGACATATTGAATTACTTCCCACCCATATCTTCAAATACAGTCCTGATCCGGGAGTTAGCAGTTCAAGGACTCGGAGTTAGGACTTCAACATACGAGTTTTATGGGACACAATTTGGTCCATAAAAGTCCTCAATTAATCCTTTTCTTACCTTTACAAGATCCTGAATTAAGGGAACCTAAACGTAGACCACAAATGACGAATTCAACTAAAAATCTTCAAGGATTTTTAGAAGGATGCTGCTAAGATTTGGATGTGATGATTATTACAACAAATGCTTTCTGGTATAGAAAGTACTTGTTGGCTGTAAAATGATATGTGTATCATTTTCATTTAACCCACAGTTAGATTCTTCTGTGTTTTAGAGAGTGCTATATAAAACATATTGCTTTGTTTCATCTTTGTCCTGGGAAATATATTTACAAATAGTCCATATAGAGAACATAGTCTAATTACTAATTTTGTAAATTATCGCTATTTATTGCATTTTCAGATAAAGTCATTTTTCCAACTTTTTATTTCAATTAATAAATGTAGTTGCTAATTCTTCTTATTTGGGGCAGTAGCTTTCAAAATTCACCAGGTTTAAATTTTATGATTTGTCAAGTTTTTAAATTTCAAATGTTAAAGTACTAAGTCTGAAAATTATGATCTTTCTCCAAAAGATATGGTTGTCTTTTTGAGACAGTTGAAACAATTTGCTTTTAAAAAGGAGATATTTTAAGTCGTTTAATAACTGTCTGTGATTATATAACATCAAAATGATCTAAAATTTTGACCACAATCTTTTATAATAAACGCCAGGTATTTTTTATTTTCTATAGAAAACAGTATTATAACAGGGTAAATAAAGCACTTTCCTCTTATGCATTGCATAAGTATTTTAAATGTTTAACTAGATACACATACTTTATTTATTCTAGGCATGGTGCTTTGTAATTTCTTATGTTTGTATATTATATATATATCAAAATAATAAATTTAAAATTTCCAGTAAATTTTAGCACACTTAGTTTTAGAAGTCCAACTCTTAAACCTTACCTTGTTTGCTTTTAAGTTTAATTAATAGTTGATCTCATTGTTTTGGACTCTGAAAAGAGTGGTTACTATTTATTATGAAACTGTTAAACAAAAGCAATCACTTAATACAGTGTATATTACTAAATGTAATCTAAAAAGCTTCAGATACCTGAATATAGTAGTGAAATATGTGCTTAACAGCCACATGAATAACAAGTGCATACTGCAAAAAGAGAGTGCAATCACTTTGTGGTAGATTTTGTTATGAGATGAATTCTGTCCTCCCAAATTAATATGTTGAAGCTTCAAACCCCCATCCCTCTGAACTGACTATGTTTGGATCTGTAGTGAAAAAAAATTGAAGTGTTAATAGCAGCTTTCTCTAGCAGTGGCTATATGTGCAAACCGACTTGGCCTAATCCAATAATAAGAGAATCACCTGTATTCACTTAAAAAAAAATATGTATACACACACACACACATATTTAGGTTGCCATTATCTTAACCCTTTCAGCTGATTTCTTCATCTCTGATGGCTGATTTTGAGAGGTGTGGGGGAAACCTGTGATGAGAGACAATGTGCAAAGGCAAGTGTACAAATCAGTCTTTCCTTGCTAAAGACAAAAAGATTGTGCTCTGCCAGTGAACAATGCTGGATGGAGAGTCTGCTGGTGCCAGCCCTTCACCTCTCTGACCCTGGTGGTCCTAAACCTTTCTTTGGGGGTTAAACCACTCTGCGCTGCTGGTGCTCTCAGGGCTACCTGTCTGCTCCCGGCACCTGCAGGCAGTCTGCACGCAGGAAACTTTGCTTCCACACAAGCCACTGCGCCTTTCAAAGTGAGCACGGATGTTCTACAGCAGCTGACCTTTTGTTTGTTCTGGCTGAGTCTTTTTATCTATTTCTTTCATGTCTTGGACTTACAGTCATAATTGATAGGGGAAAAAACCATAATTGTTTCTGGGCACATCATAGGCTTGAAATGTGTATGCTTTGTACATGACAGTTTCTTACAGATGATTGATTTTAAAATATGTATCTCACTTATACTTTCATTGATATGAAGTCTGACAGTTCATCTTCCAAGTATGGCAAAATTACAAATTGATTTCAAAATTAACATATGCTTCCCTATAAAGATCTGATATGTGAGTTTAGATTGTAATACTCTCAGGATGTTAGAGAGACTCAAAACAATCCTTGAAGAAAGCACTACAAAATGCACATATACCTTCCATACTTTTTGACACATGGGAGATAATCTATATTTGTCAAATCAAACCATGAATTCAATTTCAGAGACTTCTGTTTTCCTTGGTAATTATCTTGTTGATATTAATTCACTCTGAATGATGTGGTAGATTAATCTTTGGAAAATAATGGAAGGAACTGGGGTGTTATTTTTATATCCTTTGCATGTCAAAAGTACACTGTGACATAAGTATTTGCTTTTATTCTTTTAAGCATTCTAAGGCTGAGTTTCTTAACAGCAATACAGTTGGTATTTGGGGCTGGGTAATATTCTGTTGTAGGGGATGTCCTGTGCATGTCTAGCAGCATGCTTATACTGTACTTACCAGATGCCAGTAAGATTGCCTCCCTCCTACACACACAGTGCGGCAACAACCAAAAGTGTCTCCAGCCATTGCCAACTATGGTCTTTGACTAGGGAAAATAACCCAACGGAACTAATGTAATTTGGTTGGTCTGGATAGAACCTCTCAAAGGTGACATGAAAAATGAAACATGAAAGAATAAAAATGTAAGTACATGTGCTTTCTCTCCCAGTTAGAGTGATTTTTGTCTGTTTGTTGAAGGAGATTAGAATGTCAGAATGTCACACTAAAGTTTGCCGCTTTGGCATATAGGTATTTTGAGCTGTTGTTGAGACGCAGGAAGAGCTCTGTGCCCTCCCCCATCCACCTAAAAGCCAGACCTAAATTCCCCTCGTGAAGATGTGCTGTGCCTTCCCCTACCAGGAGGAGGGGAGCAGCTCTTACCACCAGGGAGGCAGGCAGCAAGGAGAAGAGTCTGCAGAAAGTCACCACACTAAGTAACGCTTATTTACCATCAGTCTCCCCGACAGCTCTACCTTCTCGTGGTTTTCCACCCTGAGAAGCCCAGCCTCCCTTGCCTTTCTCTAGTCACTTATCCACAATTTATCATCCTTTGTTAAAAACATATATAAGCCCTGGAGTCTAACCACTGCTCTGAATGTTTCCCTTCTGTGAAGGTCCTGTGCACATAAAAAATACTAACATTAAATAAATTGGCACTCTTCTGTTATTTTGTCTTTTATCCATTTGAGTCAAAGGCCCCATTTACAAAAACTAACAGAGTAGAAGAAAAGGTTTTCCTCCCCTACCGCCACTATATGTTTACTTGCCACCAGAAATTCTGGCGTCTATTAGGATCCCACCAATTATTTGTTGAACAGATGAATGTATGAGAATAATACTAATATTTATTTATAGGCCTGATGTCAGAGGAGACAGTGCATGTGAAAGAACTACAAAAATTACATAGTGTCACACATAGCTTATGGTTAGTATTAGCATTTCTGTTTTCACTGTTATTATATTGATACTATACAAGCCAGTATAATACTCATAGTGAAGACACTTTTACTTCATAAAGTTTGGATTGACGTAAGTTTGAATTTAGGGTTACAGATGGAATTTTACCCTTCCATGTAAGCTGGTTCTAGCCACGTTCCTATTATATTTCATTCCTGGTCTCTAAGTGAGTAACTCATCAAAGCTTATGATCATGATGTGATTCCCATATTCTAGAAGACGCATGTTATAGTTGCTGTAATTTTACAAACTGTAAACATACTTTATTCCATGAAGGACACAAAGTGAGTCAGGACCCAATTTTGGTTCTTAAATGGCATGTTTTGTTAAAGAATTCCAGACACTTTACAAACATTACTTTCCTTTTAATTATTTAGAAAATTAACTCTTTATGGGCTATGTGCCATTTACCACCTCATTGACACTACTGAGCTGCAAATATAACTCAACAAAAATTTCATCTTTCATATTAAGTTGGCTTTGATCATCTCTTTGATAAGGTGATTGAAGTGTTATATTTGCTCTAAAGTCCCACTTTTGTCTCCATCTTTTCTCTTTGTGTTTAATAGTCCTTATGAGCCTTTTCAGCTGCTGATAATTTTACACAAAGGTTATAATTAAAAGACAGGTCAGCTTATAAATATTAATAATAACAATTAATTCACCCAGGGCTGTTTCTCTGTGTGGCATGATACAACCATTCTGTAATATTTCCAAGCATCATCTCAAGCATCATCTTACGTAAGGGAAGATAAAGCATGTTGTTTACATATTCAATAACAAGGACAAGTTATAATTTCAGTCACAGTGGTTATCTGACAGTTATGCTGTATGGACACTGGCAAACTGAGGCTAATTTATTCCTGGATCTAAATACTGGTGTTCTTTTTATTTATGGCTAGAAGTAAGTAAGATAATGGACCCTAACTACTGCATTGAGACTCCAGAGAGAGTTAAGGTAAATTAAATGGCACGCTTCCCAAAAAAATACGTTTGTTGGATAATATACTTTTATGTCCTGGGCCCAAGTGGAAGTTTCAGAAATAAACATTATTTTATTAGTCACAAATTAAATATAAGGGGAAGGTCAAAATTATTTATATCTATGACCAAACAAACAAAAATACCGAGTCAGAGGATAAGATGATTTCTGATTTCTGATGCTTCATCTCTTTAATCATTGTTACTGGAAGTACCTGATCTTCATCAAGTTATAGGATTTATAATCAGTCTCTGTAAAATAAAATGAGATTACTCTGATAATGCTAAGCTTTACTGTATCTCTTGAGAAGAAAAAAATTATGAGAACAAATTTGTTTCCATAGTCACAGGAGTTCCTACTTTCTTTGCCTAAAGTTGTCTTCAAGTCACATCTTTTTCACTTCTATATTGGCAAAGTTTTATCATATTATGATATATATTTTTTGGAGTCTATGGTAGACAGAATTCTCAGATGACCCAAGTGCCCCACCCGCTTGTATAATCACCTTTTCTTAAACTTGTGCAGGATGACAAATCACTTTGATGATTATGTTAGATCATATGGAATTTTCCAGATGTAACTAAGGACCTTAATCATTTGATTTTGAGTTAATCAAGAGGGAGATTATCCTGGGTAGACTTGTCTATTCAACTCAGCCCTTAGCAGTGATCAGAGAGATCGGAAGTGAGCTGCTCCTGCTGGCCTTACCGGACATAGTGCCATATTGTGGAGGGGGCTATGTGTCAGGGACCTCTAGGACCTGAGAATGTCCCCTAGTTGACATCCAGCAAGAAAGTAGAGACCTCAGTCTTAGGACCACAAGGAACTAACTTTTGCCAGTAACCAGTGAACTTGGAAATGGATCCTAAGCTCCAAATAAAAATGAAGCTAGAATGACACCTTGATTTCAGCCTTGTGGGACCCTGCAAAGAGAAACCAGTTATAACATGTCTGGACTTCTGATCCACAGAAAATATGAGATAATTAATGGGTGTTATTTTAAACTACTAACTTTGGAGTAACACATTTAAAGTCACTATATTTGTGGTAGCTGGTTACACCACAATAGAAAATTAATATGGTGTCTTTTCTCTAATAATTCCCATTTCTAATGCGTAATAGAAACTCAACGAAATTTGGCATTTCAAGGAATCATTACTC
Organism: Camelus dromedarius; assembly: GCF_036321535.1. Lineage (NCBI taxonomy): Eukaryota > Metazoa > Chordata > Mammalia > Artiodactyla > Camelidae > Camelus > Camelus dromedarius. The sequence continues at coordinate 22,844,240 of NC_087446.1, read as the reverse complement.
CTGTCAGTTCCCAGTTTTATGTTCAGTCTTGAACATAGATTTAAATATAGTAAAGAAGAGGATACAAGGTCTGAGTCTACCCTACTTAAAAGTATGTAACATCTTAGAAATTTAAAAAAGGAGTCTTAACTTCTATTGGGTAAAACACTCACTTTACAGAAGAGAAACTGAAGGACCTGAATTTATTTATTTATTCTTTTTTTTTTGTATATGCAGCATAATGCTTCAGTCATGTATGAACATACATACATTTGTTTTCATATTCTTTTTCACCATAAGATCATGAATATCACTACAAGATATTGAATATAGTTCCCTGTGCTGCACAGTGTGAGCTTATTTATTATATGTGTGTGTATATATATATATATATATATATATATATATATAATATATATATATGTTAGTATCTGCAAATCTGAATTTATTTTTAATCAAGACTTCAAAAACTGGGGTAAAAATATAAAGACAAAAATTATGCAAATAACAAGTAATGTATTTAAATTTTTTGCAAACATATTTGAAACTTACTATTATTTACCTATAGGTAGATTATTCAGATCTATTTGTCTTATATCCTCATACTACTTACTTCTTCTTCCTGGTTTTTGATTATACCTTTGCCTATGACCGGAAGTGAGCAATGCTAGAGAATATTCTCAATGAATATCTTTTAAAATTTACTAGCATCTGTGATCAAAGCTTGAGTGAAGGACAGGGATGAAGGTAATGTTTAAAAATTAAGCTGCAGTACTTTGGGTAATATTGCAAGTTAAAAACAAACAAAATAAATCATAAAAATTTTAACTTTGAAACATGGTACTGCAAGTCCTTTTTATAAAAGCTGCAAAATGAGAATTTTTAGCTAATGAGTGAGACTTGGCAGGACATAAATGGAAATATGTTTCATTGGCTAACATGTTCTGGAGGCATATGAGTGTCTAACTAGATGATGCTCAAAGAGTATTTTTGGCATGGAAGTGCCTCCAAACATTTTGATCAGGAATTTGATCGCCATATGTCCATATCCTCCAACTTAAACGATGAACGTACTTCGGGTCTCTTGGGATTTCTTACTTCCTGGCAGCGCTGACTCTTTTACCTTTAAGAATTTTGTCCTGCAAAATGCATTCTTTTCCTCTCTCTCATAATTTTCCTTGTACATTGATCATTTCAATATAAACTGTCTGGGATTTTTAGCTAAAGCACTGGTTTATTGAAGCTCAGTATTGAGAGAAGCAGCCATGTTTTGTGTTTGTTCTGGAGCAGTGTTTATGAATTCCACTGTCATGACACTGAACCACTAAAGCGTCCACATTACAGATTCTTCTTTAGTCATAGATGTTCATTTTTCATCTAAACTCCTAGGGTACAAATGTCTAAAGCGCATAATATGTCATTTTAATCTTTGTTTCCCCACAGAAACTTTCAAAAGGAAGGTATCTGAAAATACTCGCAAATACATTACTGAATAGCATACTAGATAATTCATTCGTTTCAATAAATCTCATTTTTTAATAAAACATGCAGATGTCACCAAAAGTAGAAATCTGAGTTTTGGGGGAAGATAGTTGGACCTGAAATTTTTCTTATGCATTAGAAATTCTCAAATAACTGAAAATGTATAAGGAAGAAAATATTTTAATATTTTTCCAATTCACCTTACCGTTTGCTTCCATTTTTTTATGATACCATGAATATCATTTATAAATGTGTATGCACAAGTAATCCTGCCATATGGAAGTCTTAAGAGTAGTTTTTGGTTTTGTTTTGGTTTTTTTTTGTAGTTAACTGTCTAGATCTGACAGTTTGGGATAGGCATTGTAGGCAACTGATGGTTGCATGTTTTCTAAGTTAGTAGACTATATTTTTAGAATGGTTTTAGGTTTATAGGAAAACTGAAAGTACAGAGAAAAATTGTTGCATTTTAATTATAAATGCTTATTTTAATTATTAGGCCTTGTGCACCACATTTTTGCAGTTTCTTTTAAATCCAAATTTTGCTTTGCCTTATTTTTTTATGTCCATTCTTTGAATATCTGAGTTTATATGAAGTTCTTACTAAGGAGCCCCTAGAGTCATGAAATAAAAAACATCAAAATGAAATATAATTGATTGATTAATATTATGGGTAAGGTTGGTATGCCTCCTAGGCAGCAATAGAAAGGGTTCAATCAGAAGCTCAAGTGGCATAATTGAAAATAAAGGCTTTTGTATTTAATACTTCATCTACTGAAAAGGGGAATTTCTCCTCTTGCATTAGATAGCTTGAGGCCTCAATCTCATATCTGATGGTGTCTGGGCCCATTTAAGTTATATATCAAGTTAAATTGCTCCCTGGCTGGCAGACATTTATGAGCAGAATTTTGAATGATCTCAATCTTTCAATTTAATAAAGGAGATAGTATATCTTAATAGTTTCTGTGTATTCAAAGGACTTCATAGAGTTCAGCAATGCCTGAATACAAAACACTCAAAAGACAAGAAGAATGACTGGTTGAATCAGAGAAGCATTAAGTTGTCTGGTCACAATCTGTGAGCCACATCCTGATAATGGTGCACGAAATGCCCTTGTTTCTCCCTGTGGCAAATTGCCATGCTTGACGTCTGTGGGAATTGTCGCACACCTGAATCCCTGAGACACTGTTCTGCAACTTTTATCCCTCTGCAGGATTTTCTTCCCCCAACTCAAGTGCTGAGGGTACAGCAGAAAGGAACAGTAATGTTGGAAATGTGGTCTGACTGCACGAAACACCACTCAGCATGAAAGCTGAACTTAGAAAACAGAATAACTCTATTACTAAAGTGAAGACAATGTACTTGCAATAGTTATTTACTGTTTAAGTAAACTCAAAGATGCGTATGGAAATCTAAAGTTTTTACTGCTTCTGTGAGTCTTGCCCCAAATTCTAGCCAAGTTGTGAGTGTAATCCTTTTTACGACATGATGATAATTAAGCCAACTATTCTCACAATCAGAGCGTCTGCAGGTTACATGCTATATCCATCCATCCTACCATCCATCTGTATATTAATTTATTTCTATCTATCTCTTATCAATCATCTATTTACCTAAAGCTATCTTCCCTAGAAGTACCCCCTGTAAACCTGTCTTTGAATGTTTCTCTATTTGTTCCTACTAGCTAATGATTTAACTTAAGAGGTGTTTTTTTTAATGTTTTGCTGCATAGTACTAAAAGAAACCCCACTTCTTCCAAAAAAAGACATCATTTTCTCAAGTCTGATTTCATCTCCATATCTCTCCATTATATCACATACTAGACCGTCTAGTGTTTTTGCCCAATTTCCTGACTCCCTAAATAGATGATAGGATTCTTCATATCAGACACCACATTTTGTTCATTTTGAATCCTTCGTTTTTCCTAACCTAGTGCCTTATGAATAGTCAGGGCTAAACAAATGTGTATTGTATTAGTGATAAAGAGTATCTTTTATGTTTTTATGCTGGCTAACTTATTTTAGAATATAAATATCTTGGTGCATCTGTTATAGCTCATAGGTACAAATAAGACTAATAATCACGAGTTCATGCTACATGTTAGGCACCGTGCAGCATACTTTATATACATTGTTGCACTGGTTCCTGACAGTAGACATGGAAGATGCAATGGCCGAAGGAAGCTGAGGGTTATGCAGGTTAAGAGACTTGTCCAGATTCAGGGAATGGTACAACTAGGATTTAATTTCTGAGCTTTAAGACTCTCCATATGGGGTCTGTAACTACTAGGCTGTGTTGTAACTGCTTGAGTTTGGCATGTGAGACAGTCATTAAACTGTTCATCATCTGGCCATCTTCCTTGTGGACACATGATCCAGCTGAATTTTCCCACCCTACGTGATTTTAGTATGGCCTTGTGATGTCCTATGACATAAAATATAAATAGAAGTGATGGTGCCCTTTCTGACAGAAGCTTTGAGTACCAGCTGGTGATCTGTCATGTTCTCTTACCTCTGCTGATGTGATTTTGGAAACTTCCTTCAGTCTGAGTCTTTGAGCGACTACAACAAGCATAGCCCTAATGCTGGCCTATGTCATATCTGTACCATGAATGAAGAAACAAATATTACTGTGTTAAGTTGCTGACATATTGGGGTTGTTTATTACTACAAATTAACCAAGTCCATCCTAACTTATATAGGAAGAATCTGTTCTTCTTGCAAAATATCTTTTTCTATGACTTTTCCTTCAGTTACCTGTTTCTTGTTTGAACAGCAGTCTATTTATGCTCAGATACATGATTGCAGTATTATATTCACCAACATGCCACAATAGTTGGAAGGCCAATCCTTATGGAGAATTGAGAGACTTGAAGACTCTTTTATCAGAATCATCTGGGAGATTATGAACAAATACACACTGCAGTCCAACCCAAATCTACTAGATCTAAATCTCTAAGGGTGGGCCATTGAATCCGTACTTTTCACTGATATATATTTTTTTAATTTGGGGGGGGGGATAATTAGGTTTATTTATTCATTTATTTTAATGGAAGTACTGGGGTTTGAACCCAGGACCTTGTGCATGCTAAGCATGTGTTCTACCACTGAGCTATACCCGCCCCCTTCACTGATATCTTGAAGGAGTCTTACATACAGTAAACTTTGAGAATTAATGCCATGGATAGTAGAAGGCAACATTTATTTCCAGAGCTAAGTCTTGGGCTCAGCCTCCTCCTTGAGGCATAGCAGGAGTTATTCTTAGGAATTGCCTTAATGTCTTTCTGATAAGTGACACCCATAAACAGCAACAAAAAATTAACTTGAAATGCAAATTAGAAGTTTAAGAACATTTCAGTTTTTAAGATAAAATGAGCAGGATGTAATGAAAAGGCATATTTAGAGAAATGAAATTGAGACTCAGAATGTAATTACTTTCAGATCATGTTCCTTGGGTAAGAATCCAAGTAATACGCTTTCATTATGGAAAATATATGGATACAAACTACAGATAAGAAAAAAAAAATGAGAGAAATAAAAATAAGCTATAATTTGGTATGTCTTTCCAGACTTCTTTTTTCCTTCTTTTGCAGTGAGATCTCTACTGGATATATATTAGCACACATATAGCATAAATGACACCATACACTAAATACATTTATTAAATATTCTGTGGGCTTTTGTTTCCTTTTATCATTTTATTGTTTTTTTAACAATATTGTTATGCTTATGGTGGTGAATAACATCTCAGTTGTTTATAATATATTCAAGCTTTATAATCCACTATTACCCTCCATAATTTCTCAGTTTGAAGGCATGTAGAACTTAATGCGTTTGACAGCAGCTCTGCTACCAGTCCATATGACCCTAATTGAATTACTTAATTCTCCTGAGATTTACTTTTTAATCTGTGTATTCCTGGCACCATACAACCCTGAATTGTCCCCTTCAGTCCTTGCCACGCCCCTCTAAAGTAAATGTCTTCACCTCTTTTCATAGAGGAGAACTGGGTCCTCTGGGGATGTCACATAGCCAGTAAATAAAGCCAGCGTTGTCTGCTGCTAAAGCTCCCGCCTGTCTCCCACATCTTCAGCATGAGGCCGGTTGTCTTGATTGTTTTTTTTAAAGAAAATGAACTCTGCCTGCAAATATGAGAAACACATCAGTGTAAAACTTAAAATATCTTTTGTTTCTTCTTTGGATGGTATAATCAAAAAGATACTATCTTTGGAACAAAAAACTCCCAAGATTCAAATATCCCCTCTAGCACTTACTAAGTTCTGTGGCCATGGTCAAGTCCTTTTTCCTGTACAAAGAGGATAGTAAAACTTTTTGAAGTTTTCTTTTAAAGTTTACAGAATAATGAATCCAAAGTGCCTAGAGCCGTGTTTGATCCATGGTAAATTTGTGTTGAATTTTACCAGAAGCCATAAGTAGCACTTGACTAACCCGTGTACTTTAAAGGCATATTTTTAAACACAGGGGATTTTTTTATAGATACGAATATTACTTTACTTCTACTAGATGACATCGTTTTCCACTCCCTTTATCACTTTATAGAATATTCCAGTCATAATGAACAAGAGTCTGATGCCTTTATCCAGCACTTATGAATAGGTCTCCCATGTTTACTGCAGTTTTGTAGTTCAGATTACACGAGGGACTCATAATTATTGGGTTTACTATGAATCACTACAGATAATTGTGCACGTGCAAAATAATTATAGATAAGTGGTCACCAAGTCTAATAGGTTTATTTTATTAACATAGGACACTGATATTTATAAAGTACTATGAAACTTCCCTCTATGAACAATAAGGATCAAAGAACAAACTGCATTCTTCTTAGAATGTAGCTAGGCTGACATACAGAAGATTGACTTGATTATAAAAAGGAGCATGCTCTTTGCATTAAATGGTGTATGGCTAAACAAGCTGGATTCATTTGACTTCCCAGACAGCCTGAGTTGGATTCAGAAGCAGCTAATTGCCTTGGGGACCTTCCTTTGGCATCTTGCCCAATGGCACTCTTCGTGGGAGGAGCAGCTTCACACGCAGTGCTTTAAAGCATCTGGGTTGCTGTTGTTCTGAATGCTACTGCTGACAGATTTACCATCTGCCTTTGAGAAAGACAGCGGTCTGGGGAACTTTGATACTAAAGCATTCACATGATAGCCTTTGACAGTCAAAAGCCCTCATTAAATAAGAGACCAAAATATATCCCATCTAAACTAAACAAAAAATAAAGCACAAGCTTTATTTTGATTTTCATTCTCTACAAACGTAGCATGGAGATTCATTGATGATAGCGCATGTATTGAACACTATTGTGCTGCCTACGCGAAGTGCTACACATTTCCATGTGCAATCTACCCAGCCACAAATTAAGGAGGTAGGGTTTTTATCTTGGTTTTTAAAACAAGGAAACTAATACTTAGAGAATAAAAAGTTTGCCCAAGCTCAGTTTAGCTAGTGTCAGAGCAGGAATTTGCATCCAAGTGGTCAAAGTCAGTTTACCATAGTAGAGTTTCACTTCTGTGTATGCTACGTTTTTAACCATTTTCTCCTGGAAGTTGATGTTCTGAATTGCCTTAGCATAGGTTGATTATTTAATTAATGATGCAGGTGCACAGCATATTTCTAATACAGTAGATTTTACAGTCAGGGGAGATTACTCAGAACATGGTTATATTGAGATCAAGAGTGCAAATTTGGTTTTTTTCTTGCCTCATTAGCTTCTCCAGAGGAAAATGTTATTCAGGGAGCAACTGTATCCCTATTCCTTAAAGGTGTCAAAGGTTGGACCAGATACGGTTGACAGAAGTACACTTCACCTTTAAAGCAACCAGAGTACTTGTCACAGTGGTGTGAAAGTACTTTAAAAAGTATAACTATGCAACTTTGAGCTTTATTGTATCTGAAAGATGACAAATTTGGCTAACCTAATGTTTACTAACACTTGCAATAGGTTTTTATAATCATGAGTCTTGCTTTCATAGAGGATTGATAAAATATATGCTCTTAGTAAGTGAGATTGAGTGAGATGTAATAGGCATGTATAATCATATTTGCACACAACTACAATTACATACACTGCTTTGCTTAAACATTCTTGGCCTGCCCTTTAAACACTCAAATCCTGGTGATCTCAATGCCATTAATAAGACATCTATGTTAACTTTAAATGGTAATTTAATTTAAAGTCCCTAAACAGAAATGCATGGACACATTTAAAATTGAATTGCATCTTTTAAAATAGCTCTCTGTGGACATTTCCTTCTGTTCCTTAAAAGGCAGGCACATTCCAGCTGTAAGCATTTGCAGTTGGAATGCGTATTGTGACCGATAGTTGCCCTGCTTTCTTTTCCCTCGGGGAAATCCACCAACCTGGTTGCAGACTGTCAGTGGGAAGATAGGTAGAATGATTTATAGCCAGCCTGTGGCTGTTTATACTGAAGTGCATATAGCCAAATCACACTGGAGAGGAAAATGGAGTGGATGATATTGATTCATATCTTTTTTAGGACAAGCCTTAAACCCCACAAGCACAATCAATACTGAGTCTATTAACTTAAAATATGTAGTATGCTAATGAACAGTAGAAAAAAATTGAGAGCAGTAAAGTAACTTTAAATGTAGAGGAACTACAACATACGAAGGTGATGTGTGTGAGTCTGAAACTTATGATTTAACATCACTCAGTATCAGTGAAATATACTTTCTTATTATGTTTGAAGACTCTGGCTCCTTTTCTGGTATCAGGCAAAGAAACAAGTTAATTTATTTATTGGATATAAAAGTTTCCAATAAGTCAAGTCATAGTTAAAGGAAGAGAGAAAATGTTTGGGTCAATGAAATATAAAGTGATGCGTATGCACTAATCTACAAGGAGGTGGTGTGGTGGCAAGGACTGTGTCCTATGAGTCTAGTTTCACCAATGTGGGGAGATTTCTGGATTTGATGATAAATACACCTGAGGACAAGTCTTGATTTGGCCACTTCTAGTGCATCTCCAGATAAGTTGCTTAACTTTTCTTTGCCTCTGAATTCTTACTTGCAAGATGGGATAATAACACCAATTTCATATATTTCTTATGAGGTTTAGATAAGAGGAAATGAAGTGGTTGCCACATTGAAAACATTGAATCAGTGCTAGTTTCTGTCTTTGCTCCATATTTCACTGCTTCCTGAAAATGTCTTAGCCTGACGTTCAAGAATTCCACCCATTCTTCCAGCTGGATGCCTTACAGTGCCCTATTCAAAAATCATACTTTCCCTGAATTGGTTGGTAAGTAGTCCTTGACTTTCTTACATTTTATCCAATTCCTACTCTTTTACTTAAAGTGAAAAGCTGTTTACATCTTTCTCAAGTGAAAACCAGTCTTTTTGTACGTCAGCTGACCAACAATCATTTTGAGTTGTTTAAAGGAGACTACTTGTCAGTCTTTGTTAATCAGAATGCCTGTGTTTCTCAGGGGATTTTTTTTTTCTCCTTTTAGAAAACAACAACAAACAATTCTACAGAATCTTTTAAATAGAATCTTCAAACTATTTTCAAGAGCATAATAAACTATTTTTTTTTCTGTTCAGACCATACTCCAATGTCCTAAAGAGACGTAAGCATATTTATGTAGTTTATATATCAGATTTCTGTGTAAGATTTCCCTTACTAAAGGAAATTAAAACCAAAACAAAAAACAAAAAAACAAAAAAATTCTGCCTTGAAGGAGTTCTATATAATGGTACAGAAATTCAGGTCAGCAAACTGATTAGTTTAAAACTCAGGAATTTTTCACCTTATATTAACACTATTTAGGTCAGGAGTCCCAAACAAAAGTGTTTTCAAGGGTAAGAAGAGTACTATAATGGACTGCAGTAGACCAGTAAAATTTAACAGGGACTGTTGACAACAAAGGCATATTGAAGAGTGCAAATACCATCCAAATTTATATCTCTGTGTCTCAGGATCTCTGTTTTTCTCTGTACCTCTGCATCCATATAATTGTTCATGACAATTCAAACTATATCTACAAGCCAAATTCTTCCAGAATCCAGCCAGATTGTGACCTTTGTGCTAGTGTAGATAAAACAACAAACACACTCATAAATTTACTTGCAGTTATTGAATATTAAAGGGAAGAGTATTTTGCCCTGAGATGGTGAAAAAGATTGAATCAGAATTAGAAGTGGTACTATTTCAAATACTCTCCTCTTCCTGGACTCTTCCTCTTCCTTTTTCTGCTCCTTTCCATGTACATATTCCATGATCTTCTGTTTTTCTCCCATATTGTAGCAGTACCCAGGCTGGGATCTGGCTTCACACAGGGAGGCAGATCCCATTTCTGGGAGCAGAGTGGAGAGAGGGAGAGAGAAGCAGCCTAAGGAAGAGGGATCCTCAGGATGTCCATGCTACGTGGGTGTCCTATCAGGGGAGGTTGTCCCCCTTTTGGGGTAGTTAACAGAAGCTTCCTGTAAGACTCAACAGTGGGGATGCTTTCTGATCACTGCCTTTGTTGCTTAAGCTTGGCCAAGCCACTTTAAATATTGCTGGGACAGAATTATTTTGTTAAAATATTATGGCAAATTTTATTTTGTATATATATATATATATATGATTTTAGTAAGAGTTCATTTTTATAATATACAAGTCTACTGTTCAGCTTTTATACAGACTTTTATTTCAGATGGAGTTTCAGGAACATGCTGTGTAGAAAGCAGAGTGTTTCCTAAGCTTGCTCTACTTCCCCTCTCTGTCTCTTGACAGTCAAATCCTGTGTGTGACTCCCATCCTGGCTCATTTGTCATTTGACTCCACAGATCCATTCCTGTCTAATCGCAGCACAAAATTGCTGGCTCCTCCTGTAAAGCACCTTTTTTTTTTTTTTCCTTTTTGTGGCACTTATTTTGTAGCTTATAGCATAATTACTTGTGATTACATCTCATCTCTGTTCTGATACCACCTACCCAGCAATCTTAGACATCTCCTCCCCCCAGATGCTCGCTGCTCTACGCTGTAGCAAATACAGAAAAGAGTCATTGGCTGTCTATAACACTTTTAGAAATCGATCAGATTAGTCAGATTATCTACAAGATTCTTTTAATAATAGTATGATGGTTGACTAGTTCTCATCAATGTTAAGAATCAGTGCATATGAGTCAAATAAGAAGTTGACAGTAATAAACAAACGTAAGTCAACTCACGCATTTATGGCCCCTTTAATTTTAGAACCCCAGGTACTGTAGCATCGGGCAAATTCCTAATACGTATATTTTTCCCTTGGGGATCCATAGCTGTCTTCTTCGGGGATTGTTAACATTCCACTCAAATATCCAAGCATACTTTTATGTGCTATTCACTCCTTAGCACTCTCTGACACAGAAATTACAGGAAGGTATTTCCTCTATTTTTATCCCAATTCAAAACATAACCTACAAGACTACATTCTTTTCTGTCTCCTTTTGTGCTTGTACAAGTTTAATACATTCAAGCCTTGATGTCATCTTCACTATCTTACGATTTATTGCTACACATTGGCTTAACTGCCAAAGCCATTAGGCGAGGTGAACATCCATTTGAGGAGAAAATGCAGTTGTTAATCTCAAAAGAGATATTTGTCAGCCTCTTTTTTAAAATTCAAAATTTTAGCAAAGCTCATAAAAAGTTCCAAAAAAGTAATTAAAATCTTAAGAACAGGGCTATAATTATGATTTATCAAGGAATACCAATGTAAATTCAATCCACATCTTGGAATTTGCATTAAAAATAATGCCTCTTTTTGACAAAAGGTGTCAATAATGAAATAAAAAATAAAGTGAACCAATTTAATCTTCCCTGTAGGAAGCAAATTAAAGCCTTATCTCATTTCTTACACAGAAAATTAATAGATTTGAAAAGCAGGCCTTGTAAAAAGGCCTCTCTTGCATTATTAAAATGGGCATCTAAAATTGAAAATAAAAAGTACTTTATGAAAATATTGATGTGGTAATGACTTTGCAATTTTGGAGCACAATGGAAAAATCTCTTCTTATAGCTACTATTCCTCTTTGCATTGTTGCAACACATTTTTAAAAATACCACAGTGCATTTCAAAAATACACAAAGCAAAATAATATTAAGAAAGGGAGAAGTAAATTAGGGGAAATGAAAGGAGCATGATTGGAAGCTTTCATGACTATTGTCAGTAATGTGAAGGAAAATTGAGAGGTTGCAAGCTTTTTATTGAGGAACTAGTGAGTTATCTCATAATTTCCTTTCATTGTTTTATCCAGTTCCCACAATAAATTGCTAAATTGAGTACTGTCCAGTTTTACAGAGAAGAAAAAAGTGGGTGGCCAGGAGATCCTTGGGTATCATTTGTACAAGTTCACACGTGGAATAAGTTGCAGACCAGGAACTAAACCCGTGGCTCTTCTTCTCTCACTATTTTTAAATTAATTTTTTCTGAATACCAAAAAAGCATATAAAGATATTGCTGAATTTAAGGGTCAGTGAATGCCAAAGGAATCATCCGTTCCAATAATGTGATATTAGAAGAACAGTTTGGTAAGATTAAAATATACATTATAATAAGGCAAAGAGGGTGAGATATGTAGCCATTTTTCAGATATTTTTTGTTTCTATGACTGAAGAATATAATATAAAGGTAAATATGATAGTATTTAAAAATTCTTTTGAGAGAAAAGATTGTTACTAGGGTTGTTTCCAAAAGTTGTTTCAAGGGTTTTTCCGGGACATTATTTTTATTTCTACTTGTCAATATAATCACAATAGGGCTGCACATAAATACAGAGGACTTTGATGGCACACTCTTTCAGAAACATGATTCTATGGTATTTTATTATATGTCACAAAGTCAAAATTTGTTAAAAAATCAAAAATTTAATTCACTGGAAACTTTAATGAATCATCCCTGTATAAAGATACTTGTCATCCCACTTGTTTTTATGTTCCTTTAATATGTCAAACATTTTATTCTTATCTGTAGAGCTTTTTTTTTTTACAATTTATCTCACAATTCTTCTATTAAGCTTGCCCTATAGAAAAGAAAATGCTTATTTAATTGATTGCTTAAAATATTTAATAAGCACCAGAAAAATGCACTACTCTAGCATCTGGGATATCCATAAATCAGAAGACCAATCAATTATATATTCATGGTGTATACATTGTAGTGAGAGACAATAAAGAAAAATGAAATACTGTACAAAAATAAAATGATACAATTCATTTAATGCAGAATGCTATGATTCAAAATTAAATGGAGTAAAGGCAAAAAGAATGGTGGGGATTGGTAGTGTTACTTTAGTTTGGGAAATCTGTAGACCTTCACTGAGGATATATCATGTTTCTTGAGGTCTGATACATACATTCTCCTAATACTAACATACTGAAGGTGACATATAAAGGTGACAAGACTAAATTATCCATTAAAACTCAAAGTATATAGGGGATGGAAGATAAATGTCAAAATCTTCATGAGAAAAATAATGCAACACAAGCAGAAAAAATGAGATAAATTAATTATATATTGTATAGAAATTGCCTGGATGCTCATCTGTACACAGAGTAAATTTGTCTAATTTCTTTGCAAACAAGTAAGTGTGGCATTGTGACTGAATCCCAGACAGTGGTACCAAGGCAGATGTGCCACTTCCAGATCCTGTCCAAAATACTCTCATTTGGAATCTTTCTTACTCTTCTTTTTTGGGGGGGTTCTTTGAAATCCCAGAGAAAAATTGTGAGCTATATGTTGAAAATGGCAGAGCCAGGAAATAGAATAAGCTGAGATCCTTGAATCACTAGTTGGAGTGATTGGAGGAGAGCTGATCCGCTAGAACAGCCCACACTGGGCTGTTACATGTGAGAAAGGACCTTTTATTTCGTTATGCCGCTAAGATTTGGAGGTTTATCTGTTATAGTACCCTAAGGAGAAGTAGCCAAACTGCTAGCATCAATTATAGTTAGAAAACAAAAACAAAAATAAAATTGACTGCCAAAAGGGGGAATCAGTAACTGTGGAAACAGAAAAAAAAAATGAAAAAGAAAAGGAATTGAATTAAAAATATTGTGGGTACTTACCTTACCAGAAGTGGGTTAAGTGTCAAGGAAAAATAGATAATGAAGACAAAGTCTTTGCATTTGTGGTGCTTATAGAGTAGAGATAAAATTTTTTAATATCCATTTAGTGTCTTCCAGGTGAAGCCCTGTTCAATTTCTGGCACATGTGTTTCTCAAATATGGAGCCGTAAACATGACAATTATGCCCAACTTGTCATTACGACATTAACTGTCATTAATCTAAGTATATTAACTACTCCCTTTGATGTGACTCCAGCTATCAAGTACCTTACTTAGCCTTTCCAAATGTGATATTCCCAGGATGCACACTTGGGAGAGCAGCTATAAATAACCTAGGCACAGGAAAGAAATACTCAGAGTGTCAATGATAAGATTCAGATTTTGTTTTCTGTTTACTTACTGGTTTGTTTTGGTTTGGGTTGTGGCAGTTATTTGTGGGTTTTATTTGTGTTGATTTACCTCTGTAGGCCTTCCTTGGTCAGAACAAGATTTGACCAAGGTTTTCCACCTGTGAAACATGACTTGGCCAAATGCTAGGTCTTTCTTGATTACATTGCTTCTCCCATCATGCTTTTCAAACTGCAACATTAACTATACTGTGTGACCTTTTACCACATGTTCTCCGATAATGTTTTAAATAAATCTTTTATTAAGTGGGTTTCATGTTGGACATTTCCTGAAATACAAAGAGAATTGTATATGTAGCTATATTAATTAATTTTAGCCAATTGATAGTCAGTAAAAGTGTTAAAATGACAAGAATAAAATTGTTCTAAATTCTTAGTTTTTATATAGTTGTTCAGATTTTTCAGAAAATATTAAGTAGTAAGTTTGGACAGTGTTGTGAAAAACTTGTGTGAAATAGTATATTTTAATAAATTCATTGCCTCTCTGAAGTCATTTACTATCTGAATGTTAATGCTAAGTAATATAGAATTGCTTCCTTATGAAAATGTTTAAGAGTAAACTAAAGAATTCATTGAGAGTACAATTACTTTTGAGAAGCCCATTAAAGTGTGGGTTTAAGGATCCTTGATGATGATTCTATTTTTTTTTTTAATTAAATTTCCAAGATCAGGAGTAGACTTTGGTGTCAATATCTAAGTTCTTTGTGGTTCATTCCAACTGTAACACCATGAAGTAATTTTAAAACTGCTCTCTGGTGCTCTGATGTTGAATGCAAATAGAGTAAAAATAATAATATTACTTTTTTTGAACTTCGTTATTTCAGAAATGTTGTTAATTTTATGTATTATCTTATCTAATAATAATAGAAGTAAGACACCTTACATATGCAAAGTATTATTATTTCCACTTCACAGTTCAGGATCAGACAGTACAGTAACTTGCTAATTATCAAAGAGCCAGTGCCATGCACTTGTGTAATTTGGTGATAAAGTAAGAAACTCTACTCTGAAGTGTTTATGAATGAATTCTAGATAATTGTGATAGCCTGGGAGAATCATGATTTGACAAGTAATACCATGTTTTCCATTATTTATTAGTAGTTTAAATGCATTCAAAAATAAACATTTAATAATTTTATGAGTGACTGGGGATGACATGTTTAGATTTGAGGCAAATAAATGGCAAAATTAAAAATATTTCCACCAATCAATAAGTATATATGAAGATCTTTCTATGTGTGTTTGCCTAGTAATGTGCTGTTTGCCTTCCATAGACATATTTCAAGGGTTTATTAGTGAACCAAAGTAAAATCCAAGGATATTTATCTCGAGTAATATAGTGTACTACTTTTGTGTTTGTTGATGACAAAATGATACTAATTGGTGAATCAGAAAGTACAAAGAAATTACTCAGAATTACGTTACTGGTGAGGGCATGGTACCCTGGGTGTCCTGAATCTATTTCTCATTGGAGGTTTATACTGACTGTATTTGAACTCCTACTGCTGCCTAAAGTCAGAGGTGGGAATGAGTACATTGTGTATTATCAGGTCCATTGCTTTGATAAGCTATCTATATTAGTCCTTCTTTTTCTCAGAAACCAAGATTGTCTTAATATTACTGCATTACCCTCCATCTTCTACCTATTTTGTTATCTACTCTATTTATGATCAGAAAATCCTCTCATAGCTACATATTAGAAATATCTTCTAGAGAAATTTTAACCGTTAATCTTGAAAGATCAAGCTCCTTTTAGGTACTTCCCCAGATACATTGCAAGAGTGTTGGAAAAGCACTGGCATTATGTTAATATTATGGTATTATGTTGCTGTCAAAACTAACCAACACACACACTACAGCTGAAGCGGAAGCCCTGACAGTTTTTTGTTTGTTTGTTTCTTTTACTTTTTTGTAATGCAAGTGCCTGACTTAAGCTTTGATTGCAGATGCATCCATTCAAAAAGACATCCCCTTTAAAGACTAAACATATTGCCAGTGACACCACTTGATAAAGAATAGGCTGCCACCCCAAACTGAGACCCCTTTGTTTTAGAGATCTTGGTTGATTTCAATTGCTGACCATTTGGGCTACTTGGTTTTTTGTTTGTTTGTTATTTTCTGGCACTTTAAACTCCCACTCTCATATTTTAAATTCACTAATACAGAGTGGGCCCAACAAACCCTAGGCTCCCACTCTGGGCCCCAATATAAGCAGAACTCCAGGCTCGGGCACTCTCTTCCTCTCTGCCTGCCACCTTGGTGTGTGGCCCCAGGTCTGCTGTGTAATTTCCAGGTGTTATAAGTCACAGAGCTCTTTTTTTTTTTCAAAGTTTCCTGATAGTTAATGCTGAAGGAAATCTTGCAATCATAATAAAAATCACAAGGGCTGGTTGAACCACAACACTGGTTATTGATAGGTTGAAACCAGCACAACACCCACCCACACACCCACACACCCACGTGTGCACACACACACACACACTCACGCACCTGAAATATCCAGTGGAGCCTCTTTTCATCTGATGTAATATTTACTCTTCGCCTCAATCCCTAACATAACTTTCAGGGTCTGAAGTGAAGTTTTCTAAATGCTAAATATTTAGGAAAATTGATTTTGAAACTAAAAATTGAAGTGCCCTAAAAAACATCCTGTTATATTGTGTTGTGACAAACAGCTATTTTTATTTGTGAAATCAATATGATACAGTTTGCTCGATATTTCACCTTCAGCAGCATGCGTTGGTGACCCTATAAAACTTTCTGATAATCTAGAAACCTTCTAATTGTCTGAAATGGAAAATTCCTTAGACTATATTCATATGGGTAAAAAGATTAGAAATTTTCACATGGGCTTGGCACTAGTATTTCAACATATTGATATGAAGAGTGGAAAGAATAAGAATGGTGTGTTGTATACATGTGTGACAGTTTCCAGAAGTATGGGTCAATGGGAAATTTTTAACCTCTTTGTGCCTCAGATTTATCGCCTGTGAAGTGGATAAAACCATGCCTACTTCAAATATTGAATTATTTTATGCAGGGTGACTGGAGGAAAGGGAATAGGAGAATTACTATCATTATTCTGTTACTTTTAAAATTGGTTCCCACTTTAAACATGTGCTACCCATTACAGTGAGTTTTCTCCATTATGGTTTTTTTTTTTTTCATGCTTTTTATTCCTTCTTCTTTACATGTCTCCTTTACACTTATTCTTCAAAGTCATTTTATAGAAAAGAAGGAATGGAAAAATCCAATAGGAGAGTTGTTCAGAGTTTGAAATGGCAACCACTTTCTTTATCCCCCATAAGCCCAGGAACAATAGTGACAACTAAAGTATTATGTTCTTCATGGTTTGAGAAATTCTTTAAAAGCTGACTCATTCTTCAAAGTATGAAGGATATTTTCATAATGCTTCACAATACGGTCAATCACAGATGTAATAAAGCAAAACCAGAGTGTTAGTTACATAAACGATATAGTGGGCACTCTGGCTCACCAGCTTAGCTCTCATGTGCCTTTCCTCCATTCTAACAGAAACTTGATTTCACTCTGAATTTCTGCTCTTCACATGCAGAATCATTTGGCTCAGGGGAAGTCAGCCCCAGGGGTGAGCCGCAGATGGCTTCAGCCAATCAATCATTACATTACTTAAGCCAAAGTCACAGGTCCAGTAGAGGCATATGCTAAAGCAACCTATGACGTTAAGGGTGCTTCATTGGAATACTGAGATTAAAGCATTCTCTCCACTTTTCCTTCTTCTGGAAGGTGTTATATGTGAAAGTGAACTCAAAACGGCTGCAGTTACTTTATCAGCCTCATGAGGACGAAGCCACAAACAGAGGAAAGCAGATTCAGTAGAATCACGGGGACTGGAGTCAGAATCTGAAATCTTCCAAACCTCTGGACTTCATGTTATATGAGAGATCGCATTTCTCATTTTAAAGTCAACTTTGTTTTGTTTTGTTTTTAATTTACACACAAAGCCATCCTAACTAGTAAAAGATAGGCTTTGAAAATTTTAACATCATGAGAAAAACTGAGGCCTGAATTAAGCAATGTGACACGGCAGGTCTGACAGATAAATTGATTGTTGTAGAATCAGAACTTGTCCTCATATCTCCCCATTTCCCACCGTTAGCCTCTCTTTTACAGGAAGTGCCTTGCAGCGAGGCTTTTAACAAGGAAGTGTAAACATTAGAGTTTCAACCTTATCATATTATTCCACTAGGTCAAGAAACATGTGAAAACCTATAGTCTTTCTAAGGGAATTGTGTCTCCTGTTCTTGTCCCCATGGACTTAATTATGTGCTTACCACTTCAGAATTTATAATTTTAAGTCCAAATATTTCAAATGAACTTCTCACCAACATACTCACATATGGTATTTAATTCAGTGTATTACTGAGACCAGTAAAACCAACTGAAATACCACTATAAAGAACAGGTGAGGACTAGTGGTGTATGAGGTTGTTTCTACCATGACTCTGTGGAGATTTATTCCTGACATGATACATTGATAACTGCTCTTCAATTCTTTTTTAATACCCCAAAGTTAAAACATGTCTCTGGCTAGTTTCTTTAATTTGTAGTTCATAAAATTGTTAATCAATCTACTAGGCACAATGATTTTTTGATATCCTTCCTAACTATATCAGTTAATTATTGCTGTAATATGCTACCCAAAACTTAATGGCTTTTTAAAAAAAAGGTTTAAAAAAGTAAAATTAAAAAAATGTATTAAAATATAAATTACAATGAATAAAGAAAAAACAAATAAAAAACAAAAAGGGGAACATAAAAAGGAGAAAAGAAGACAACAAAAAAAGACAGAAAAGAAATAAAAAGGGAAAAACACAATACTTGATCCTGATACAGTACATGAGCCTGCATGCTGGCTGTCTGGGTCTGTTGCTTTGGGCTGGATCATCAGACTTTGGCCCTCCTCATGCAAACAGTGAGAATATCAGTTGGGATGATCATCTCTGATTCATCTCATCTTTTAGGAGAATAGTCTGGATTCTCATGGCAGAGGCAATATTCCAAGAAAGAGTACAGAAAAGCAGTAGACCCCTTGAGGTCTAGTCTCTGAGTGTCACAGTGATTGGTCATTCATGTATTTTAAATTTTCTCAGTGCCATAGCATGAATTTCTTTATTTGTCAATTTTTTACAAAGTTTAGAGATATTAGAGCTGCATTCATCTCCCTTTGTTAAGATAAATAGGCAAAGAACCATAGGATAAGAACTGCCCCCCACTCCCAATAACAAAGTAATGACAACGATAAATCTTTACTGTGGGGACAACAGTATTTAAGTTCTAGAATATTTGAACTTTTCTCTAAAATACATTTAGGAAAGGATCGAACATGTTGGCAAATACTGGTTCCTTGCTCCTGAAAAGATTTAAGATGATATCATGAAGAAAGAACAGGATGAACTAAATAAAAATTGTTGGAGTGAAAATTATGACAGAGGCCCTATGATTAGGCAAAGGTTCAGTGCTTGGCTTAAAAGACTCACAGAAGTCAGCATATAGTAATACTAAATGGCTAAGATTTACTGCAGTGACATAACAAAGATACATAGCTGACTCAGTAAGGGAAAAACACACATCAGGCAAAGTCTGGATGAATTCACATGCAGACTTCCCAAGTTCTCCGTGAGGGGGCCTCACAAAACATGCCCTCCCTTCCAGCAGCGAAATGTAGTCAGACATACTGTGCTTCTACTCAGGAAAGAGCTGTTTGATTCTATTATTTCCACTGGGGGCTGGTTACATAGGCACAAAGCCAACCATAGCTATTGCAGTTCCAGACTCCCAGAAGGAAAGCAGGTGTTTAGCACCCCAGGTGGGCAAAATAATCTCACCAATGGAGAAAACTGTTCAAAAGCCAATGTCCCAGAGAGCCAAGGTCCATCCCCTTAGTAAGCAGATCTTTCTAAGGAAAACAGCCTCACATAGTATCTAAATTAAAAGATAGCAGAGAGCCAAATAAAATAGTATTAGCAATGTCTTAAAATAATCAATGATTTGGAAACAAACTATAGAAGAATACCTACAATATTTATTCAAAGGACAAAGATAAGAGAATATAGAAAATATAAAAATTAAAAAAGAAAATAAGACAAAGTAGAAACCAAAATGCAGGTAATTTTTTTTAAATCTTTACTCATGTATTTTTCATAAGAGAGTAAAAGAGCAAAATGTAACAAACAAGGATCTAACTTAAAATTGGGGATAAAAAAGCTTTTCTAATGTAATATAGGTCATTAGTTTTAAGCTCACCATGTTTAAGGCAAATTTAACAAAAATTGTGAGAAAAAATAACTTTATATTAAAATTGTGAATTCTAAAAATAAGAATACTTGGTTTTGTAGAAATATGAAGGTGTTGTGTCTCTTTTTCCCTCAAATAAATGAAAATATCATTAATTCTTTTTAAGGAGAGTATATACATGACAACAAATTTGTATACATTAAATGCATAAATAGATCAAAATTTGGATTAAAACAGGATGGAATTCATCTCATTTTGAGCCCAGTGTACCTTTGGAAATATAATTAAAAGGGTATGGAAGTGCCCCACTGAATTTTCTTAAACTTGGTTAGCACTGCCTCAGGTTATGACTGAGAGTTGCTGGAAAAGCTGGGAGATCAAGCCCAGGACATCAGCGTGGCAGTCATACTGTCTATAGCAGGATGAAGTGGGAGATGGAGCTGTGCCACTTGTTTTCTTCGAATCACCCTCCTTACCAGAATAGCCCCAAATGGTACTGTTCTCCTAAAAGTGGGGCCAGAATTGAAATCCAAAAAGATTCTCACCTAGAACCAGAAGGGCTAATGGCAGAGGAGATTGTGTGGGAACATTCAGTTATTAAACATCATGTTTCTTCTGTCTTGCTTCTTCTCTTTAACTCTGCCTGTCATGATCCTAAAAGATCAATTAACTGTTCTCACCTTCCTGCTCAAGTTCTAAGAGTAAAATTAAGAGAACATTTCCTTAAATGAAGATAGGACTTGAAGATATCTCAGATAAAATGTCATATCTGGATATAGCCATCCCCATTAAAAGATAAAGAGTGCTCAGAAATAAATTCAAAATGGACCCTATACATAGATGGCATTTTAAAACAACACACACACACACATACACGCATATACACAAACAAGAGAGAAACACAAGTCATCAAAGGCCAAAAAATAATTTATTTTGCAAGAAGAATTAGTCTAGGAAATTAAAGATAATTTTAGATTGAAAACTTTCTACTTTCTAAAATAAATTTTAAAACAATACAGACTCTTTAAAATAAAACATAAAATATATAAAAATCTAAAGGGACAGATGAAAAGACAATAGAATGAAATGATAGCTGGTGGTACAAATAAAACATAATGAGGGAAACATTAAAATCATTCTAGAAATTAAATAAAAGAAAAATTAGAAGCACCAAAATGTAAAGTCATATGATGAAATGAAAGTTAGTCATGGAAGATAAACTTGAGAAGAATAGAAAAAGATCAAAAAGCTGTCAAAATTCAGTTTAAAAAAAAGTACAAAAAGCTCAAAGTGAAAGTAGAGAAAATGAGAATATGAAAACGAATATATGTATGTACATACACAACTGGGACATTATGCTGTACACCAGAAATGTACACATTATAACTGTACTTCAATTTTTAAAAAAAGAAAAAGTAAGTTGAGAAAATGAAACACAGAAGGCAGACAATAATATAAATACTTAATGCATAAAAATTATGAATTTTTAAAAAGCAAAAATAAAATATCAAAAGAAATAGATATTAAAATATGTAATGTTAGAACTTTATTTTTTTGCAGTTAGAGAGAGATGGTCTTCTAGTAGATTTATAGGGCTTAAACAGTGTATCAGAAATGAGAAAAAAATGAAGGAAACAATAAACCAGAAACAACATTACATCCTGATGACATTACTGCACATTAAAACAAAAACAAAAGAATATCATAAACATCCAGGCAGACAAAACAGATCGTTTACAAATATAAAAATATCAGTGGCGTCTCGTGCTTCTGGACATCCACAATGAAGGCACAATAGAGTGTTGTAAATTCTGTGCAGTTTACATTTTTTTTAAAAGGATGTGACATAATGGTTTAGTTCTTTTAATTCATTTTAATTAGCCACACTATAAAAATTAAATTATGAGCAGTATCTTATTTGTCTACTGCTCTACCTTACGAGCATCTCCCTGGTTCCCAGAAGAAATAATTGTTATTAGTATAATGTATATCCTTTGACATCCTTTTTTGCAACATATGTAGTGAAATTTATTCTGTTCCAAAAAATATTCTAGGAATCGGAGATACAGTTTTGAATTTCTCTGCTGTTACGGTATTTATGTTTTAGTTGAGCAAGAAAATCATTTAAAAATAATAGTATGCAACACCTAATATGCATTTCAACTCCTTGATTCCTTGGTTTTAGGTGTGTCTAAGGATAGCATATACTTGGTTTTGTTTCTGTATTCCAAGTGGAAACTGTTTTTTCTTCTTTAAGAGGTGACTTTATCTCGTTTGAGTTTCACTTTAAGAGGGTATATTTACCTTAATTTTATCTTTTAATTTTATATAATTTTATGTGCAGTATTTTTGAACTTTAGCTTCTTGGCTGTTTTTTCTTTTGCCTTTTCCATATTTTTCTTTCCTACTTTGTCTTCTCCCTTTTCCTTTCTCTGTCAGACATATACAGTATAGGCTCCTTTTTCAGTTCTAATGGTCGATACGTTTGTTTCTTTAAGTAAATGCTTAAATCTATATTTCTCAATTCACCAATTTCAGAAATAAAAGAATCTTCCTTGCTGCCTACTATAAAAGACAAAAGAAACTGTCAGGTTAATTCTAGTTTCTTTTTCATCTTCACATTTATCTTTCACCGCTGAGCGAGCTTCCCTATCTCCTTCTCTCCACCTTCCCTCCTAAATGCTGAGGCCTGGGAGTGGGGATGGAGCGGGGAGAAGGCACATTTAATGTAAGGCAGGCCCAGGAATGTTCTGCCCTCACTTATCAGTCTTGATTTTGGGGCTTGGCCTCTGCGGTCCATGCTGGAAGAATATGATTTGGGGTCTGTTATATTACTTGTCATGTCTGAAATTAGCAGAAATAAAGCCAAGAAGGGCTGAGGAGTGATTGAAGTTGGATGTAAGGAAATACTGGCTAAGTTGTATCTTAGATTAGTCATCAAAGCCACATTTTAATAGCTGCTTCCTCAATCCTCTGAGTTGCACTAGTTCTTTGGGCCAACAGATTTTCTTTTATCCTTAAACTAGTGAGACTTGTTTTGGTGCTTGCAAATGCAGGAGTCTTGGCTAATAGCCCAAGCAAATGCTTTAATAATAGAAAATAACGGTTGTGATATTAGTATTAAAAAGATTTTGTCAATAAGGTATAAAACATTCAATGAAGGAAAGAAAGTCACTTTATCATAACAAAGAGCAAAATGAACAATGGCAATACAGCTGCCAAGAAAGTTTTGGCAAGAGTAATTCCACAGCAAAATATATAAAGCAAAAACTATATAACATATAAAAGAGAAATGAAGAGTATAGAGTTATTTTGGAGGAAATTTTAATATATTCCTCCCAACATTTGGCCATATCAAGTAGTTATCATAAGAAAGGCCATAAAGATTTAGAATTATATAATTAATAAAGATGATTTATTAGATATTTACTATGTGTATATGTATACATTTATAAAACAGTGAACTTTTACTGTCACTCAGAAAATTTAAACTTAAACAATTATTGAAGGGAAAATTCTAGCTTTACATACATACATGAGAAAAGAAAGATAAAAAATTCAGTGATCTAAGCATCCATCTCAAGAAGTCAAGAGAAAAAAATCCCAGCAAATTAAGCAAAAAAAAAAAAAAAAAAAAGAGCCAAAAATACAATAAAGGCAGCAGTCAATGAAATAGAATTAAACACACGAAAGAGAGAATGTACTAATAAAATATATAACTTCCTGGCAAGTCTGATCAATAATATTATTTTCCCTGAGAGAAGATTGATTTTTGCTTATGGCCTGAAACATTTCTGGAGGCAAGTTACATCCTCAATCCAGAGACGGATTGAGAGGTTATGAGATTCCTTCCTGCTCATCACTAGTGCATTTCTGGTTCACCCTCATCCTCCAGGGCTCCTGCTGGAAGCCTACAGTTTTTACCAGAGGCCCTTCTCCTTCTCAGACTTCTGACTTTCCTCCCAAGCCCTATGAGATCTCTAAACACTCCACTTGGTTTATTATCTTTTCTGCCACCAATTTTACTTTTGGAATCAGCAGTTGCTTGAGGGGAAGAAGTGGCCTCAAGGTTTGAGTTAACTTCTCTCATCTTTTCTTCTCATCTTAGCCTGACATATTCTCACTGTGTTGGTAATTTCCTGAGGCTTCCAAAAAGATTTAATAGCATGTTTTGTCCAGTTTATTGAATGATTCTCAGCATGAGCTATAGTCTCAAACAATCTAGCCCATTATTGTTGAATGTGGGATTCCATCTAAGTAACTTTTAAGTAAGATTAAATAAAAATAAAACTGCAATTCATGGTACCTAGAGAGGGAATAAGAAACCACTTAAGAACTTACCTATTGGAAGAATTACATTTCCCTTTTTTACATCATGGCAGCTCTTCATAGAGCCACAAATGGCACTGAGGTTGCTGTCTTCTTCTTCTGACCCTGCCTTCACATTTCATTATTTCAGTGTTGTTTCTTGTTTCTCTGAAATTATCCCAGCATCTGCCCCAGTTCCACCACAGCTATCACCAGACTATCAGTCCGAATTCCTCTGAAGCTGACACGAAGCTCCCTGCAGAGACCTGACAACATACCTTAATCTGCCCTGGACAACTGATGAGCTGTGGCCCTGGAGCTTTTTTGCCACCAGTCATATAAACACTGGTTTAATGCAACATTTTGGTAGCTTTTATTTAGAGGCTGTCTCTCCTAGTCTCTTCTTTATGTAGGCTGAAGGTATGGAATTGAAAGGGTGATGTGTGAGGGCCTGACTCCTTTTTAGTAATCCTAAATGAAGCATTTTGGTAGTTTTGTGCCATTCTGTGCAGTTGTTTTGTGACTATTGATCATCAGTTTTGGAGCTGAACAGAAATTTTCAGAAAAACAGGCAAAATTCCCTACATTTGCTTGTATTAAATTTAGTTAATTTTGGTTTTAAATATCTGATGCATTCATTAATCTGAGATTTTGGAAGATAATTCAAAATCCCAAACAACACTATGGAGAAGTCCTCATAGATATGCTTTTTTGTAAATGTGGTCATATATATTAAATTACTAAATATCTGTTATGCAGACCTGACCTTGTTTGACTGCCAGTTCCTTTACACTAAGAATCGGTCTCTGTCCAGAACATGGTTAGTGCTGTGATTATCTTTCCCACAAAGAAATGCTTAGAGCTAAGGAGAATGGGCAACCATCCCAAGAATTTTGCATTATATTTAAATCCTATGTAGTTGGTTTTCAATAGATAGAAAAACAAGTATTCTGTCACTTCATACTACCCAATATTTGAATAAAATTTTCTCACCGGAGAGGCTGAAGTGTTTACTGGAGTCTTAGTGAACCTTCCTCCTCTGTGTATAGCAGTGACTGTTCTCTTTGAGAAGAGTAGGCTCAGATTAACCAGTCACTCTAGCGTGACTACATATAAATATCAAATCATTTACAAAAACATTTAATATATGAGTAAACAGAGGCACAAAGATGTTGACTAACTTTGCCAGCACAATAAATGGCAAACCCAGAGTTCCAGGAGGCATTCTGTCTCCATGTCTCCTGCTCTAAGCTCCCGTGCAGTGTGCCCGTCGCTCCGGTGCTAGTCCTCACTGCCCTGCTGTTCTGTAGGCTGCCCTTCCTGGTGCTGCAGTATTTTCTACTAACATACAGGATTCTCAGACTCTTACTGTATTTGGTCATCCTCTAATTTTTAACAGCATACTTTCTTATTTCGTACAAAATGTGTTGGGGAGTCTTTGTCAGTACCTAAGCTGGACCATTCTCTCTTTGGTACACGTGCTGTCCTCTATACTCACTTCCATTGTCACTAGTAGAGCACTTTTTAATTTATAACACACTCAGTATTACCTCTCAAGACTGTAAGATCTTTGACTCCTAGGATCATGTCTGATTTAACCCTGTGTTCTCCACACCTTGCATTGCATTTGATATCTTCAACGTGCTTAACCCACGCTCATAGACTTAATTCAAATGTGCTGTGTCCCTAAAGGCTCACTGTACTCTTGTTTCTGCTCTCTTGGTCACGTGTGTCACTGCACTCTCTTCACTTTGTACTCTGTGCACTGAGTCTCATCATGCCAAGACTTTCTGTGAGGATTCTTTTTCATGTGAGAGATGTAGACGTCTGCCTTTTCTCTTCTGCCACCTCCCTCCAGCGGTAATATTACAGACAACCAGTTCTAGTCATATTATCATCGCATAATGACCTCCTAACCTCCCCAAGTTTCCCCTTGGACCTAAGGGCATTGATGCTACTGGTCAAACTGTTGTCTAGCTTGATTATGCTGACTGTTCTCAGTCTGGTTTTACTGGCCCTTTGTCAGTCCCAAGGAATGTAACTGACTGCACTGCTGTCTCTTCTGTCTACGGGGTCTCCACATGATTTTGTTTGTTACCACTCTGCAAATGAGAAGGGAAATTGTTCATATTCTGCACCCATCACTAATTAGGAAACAGGCCTTTACCAGACACTGAATCTTACAGTGCCGTGATCTTGGACTGTCAGCCTCTAGAATTGTGAGAAAATAAATTTCTACCAAAAAATAAACCACTAAGTCTGTGTTTTTTTGTTATGGCAGCCCTAGCAAACTAATATAGAACTCAGTTTGTATTATTCGTTGCCATTATCACATTTTGCTACTTAGAATTACTTACATCTTTCCATATGCATAGCTTGTCTTCCCAACAGATTCCTAATGTCTTCAAAGGCAGGAACTCACCCTGTAGTCTGTTACTTTATTAACAATATCCAGCAATTCAATGCACAGAGCAAAAACTTAGTGAGTATTTATTAAGTCAGTTAATGTGTTGGAGTAACATTTATCTTACAGGTAAAAAGTATGGCTAGTTCACAAAACAGGGAAATGAAATACTTCACATCTATTTTATCTCTACCAATATATTTTATTTTTAACAGAGAATGAGAAAGGAAAAATTAATTGATCGGGCTTTCATACTTTCATATTTATATGTCAAAAATTTATCTTTACACAATACCTTATTATAAAACCAAGATAAAGAAATGAAGCAACAAAAGAAGAAAAAGAAATTCTCTTTTTAGGAAGCAGCTTTACTTTTCACTGTTGTTTTTTTTTTTTTTTCCTTAATTCCATCAGGACTTAAGGGTATGGCAGGTTCTGAGGAACAACAGAATGTCTATCAGTTTTTAGGACACTGGAGTATTATTTAATGCAGAGAAAATGTAATCTTCGAGAGAAAACAGTATACCAATCTGGCAATAACAAATGTTACTGAAAAACAGTAAGTCTTGTACTATCTGTAACAAAATGGAAAGTGGATCATTTGAGCTTCTCAAGATCGAATCAAATCACTCCCTTAACATTGTTGAATAATCTGGGGACTGAAAAACAGAATGACATTAATTTGTATAGGCTACTTATGATGCTTTGTTCATTTTCATGTCACCAGTTATATGGATTAATGGTTGGAATGGACTTTATGCGGTGAACAAATACTAAATGAGCTAGCAATAATGGTGCTACGATTTAATGCCAAGCATAAGTTACTCAGTTATGGTCAGCTAAAACAGCTACAAGTGTATGTATCTATGGCTAAAGCAGACATGACACTAAAAATTTCATCCAGACTAACTTGAGCCTGTTCTATTACCATGCGTTCATTAGTCCTAGAATTATTATTCATAAATTGAGCCATGGGAGTCAACTGTGATTTTACTAAATGTGATTTATATGTATTCTAAAGTCAGCTGATGTCTTTGAGTGTATAGTATCTATTAGCACTGGAAAAAATGGACAAGGAAACTAAAGATTACCAGCGAACCACTAGAAGCTAGGAAGAGGCAAGGAAGAATTGACTTTTTTCCCCTACAAACTTTGTAGGGAGCATGGTCCCGGCAACAGCTTAATTTTTGACTTCTAACTTCTAAATACGTCAGACGATAAATTTTTGTTGTTTTGTCCACACACAAAATGGTGCACAGAGATGCTAGATCGTGGTAAAAGAGAACAATATTAAAAAAAAAAAACAAAAAACTGAAACCAGGGAATCGACGTGGTAATTGAATAAATGATTGATGTTGGGTGTGTATATCCTCAAAAGAGAATGAAGACTTAGTGTCCCTTCTCAAACTTACTTTTAGCTGGCAGGCAGAGCATAAATGCCTGAAACATGTCTAGTATAATATATTTATACCTCATGAATATATAAACGCATGAAGTAGATATAGTAGCATTTGTAAAATTACAAATGTGTGAATTAATTTGATATAAATTTAGTAGGGACAATGCTGATGAAATTGAATAGAGTTATCAGTCACAGTTTTCTATATGAGTCCAGGTTAATAATTCTTTTTAGATTGTATTGTGGCAAGACTTTCAAGAAAAAAAATTTTTAATAACATCTTTGGTGGGCTACATAAATATAAGATCTGAAGATAAAGGGATTCTGGCTAAAGCTTTTGATAATACCTTCATACCTTCATATCAGCTTTGCTATATGTTTGTGTATATACACACAGAACTCTAAATTATGACTATTTCTCCACCTTCTTATGACCATTCTCATTTATATTCCAGTTAGGAAAACAGAATGATATCTGAGAGAGAGTAAAATAGGATAATGCTGTTGTGTACTTCCTTTTCCTCTTTCGAGACCAATGCACACGTTGCCTCGCTGAGTGGGAATGTTGGCTTCTTAAAACTCATGGCTGAATCTTTCTGGAAGTTGCTCTTGGCTAAAAAGAAGCTCTTTTGCCCCAGACACAACACTTGCCCCAAGAGAAACCTGTATCCAATGACTGGCCCATAGTGGAGTACAATGCTTGGCCATTTGTCTTGGTTGAGAACAATTCCGAAGTCCTGTTCCTTCTCCAGAGGTCACTGTGCAGTGCGCTGAGGGTGCTGTCGTAACTGCCTTACAGTTCAGCGTCCCTTGCCAGCCTAGCCTCCTTCCTCACGGGTGCCGCTCCTGAGAACCTTCCCTAAAATACATCCTGCATTCAACTCCTCTTTCATCTCAGAGTCTGTGGCCAGGGAGTCTGGTCTAAGGCTAAATGAAGGAGATCTATTATCAGACTTACAATTTGAATATTTGAAAAATACATAGAACTCCTTCTTTGTGTACAGTACTTAGAGAAAAAAAGGCTTGCAATTTTGAAATTAGTACAGATACATATTTTTAATGATTAGTGTTGATGTGTGGACACATAGGAGCCAAGGGAGAAGTAAAACCACAGGAAGAGTCCTGTCTCCTATCTCCAGACATTTGGCATCTCTCCTATTTTATTTTTTAAGCAAAATGAAAATTTGTTGAATGGACACTAGCATACTTTATAGAACTGAAGAAAGAACAGTAGGCATTAGGACATTGCTGGAGTAACAAATCTTGGCACTCTCAGGATGGTCTCTGCTGTCTCTCATCTCTGCATTTCTCCGGACGCAGCTTCATTCTCTGTGTGCGGTGGGCTAGTGTCCTCTAGGATTGTGTCCATGCAGCTCTAGAACCACAGGAAGACATGGTATCCCTAACCCTCCACTGCATGGGCACACAATACCTTCAAGCCCAGTACACAGGTGCATTAATTCCAGTTGAAACTCCAGGCAAATGATTCCAGCTGTCCTTTCATGGATTATGTCCACCCCTGAAAAAAATCTCTTGAAGCTAATTTATGGATTACGAGTCTTCTAATTTGGGTCCCATGCCTGCCCCTAAGTCTTCTGTCCTTATCACATCATTATTAAGAAAGATAGAAAACATAATATTACTGTTTCCAAAACATGTGATGTTGAAATGATTTTCCCCCCCCCAGTGGAAGAGCATTCCTTGATCTTTTCTGTGAAATGTCTAAGATTACCAATTTAATTTAATTTTTACTTGCTGAAGATATAAACTAAAGTGAGGGCTTTAATGAGACAATCAATCTCCTAAAATACTTAACAAAATTTTGTGCATGTGGATTGTGCTTGTTTACACATGCACATATATGGAAAGAAGACATAGCTTTCATCAGTATTTCCACAGCGTGTGTGAATCAAAAATACTTTTAAATGGCAGTGAAGAATGTGGAATTCAAAAAGTTATCACTTATTTAAATAAAAATATTTCAGCAACGTAAACACTTCATACCCTCCATTGGAGACCTACTAAATACACTGAATAATATTAGTAACACTGCTTGCAAAAATATATCAAGTTCTTGCTCAGAGCTGAGCTCTTTTCTGTACACATTCCATATATTACCTAATTTAGCCCTTGGTACTACACTGGAATATTGCCATTATCACCGCCACAATGCAGCTGAGAATATTGCAACTCAGAATGATGAGATACTGGCCCAGAGTCATATAACAGTGAATGAAGAGTCAGAACTGATATCCATTTCTGGTCCTAAAACCCTTTTTTCTTTCTTTCTTTCTTTCTTTCTTTCTTTCTCTCTTTCTCTCTTTCTTTCTTTCTTTCTTTCTTTCTTTCTTTCTTTCTTTTTCTTTCTTTCTTTCTTTCTTTCTTTCTTTCTTTCTTTCTTTCTTTCTTTCTTTCTTTCTTTCTTTCTTTCTTTCTTTCTTTCTTTCTTTCTTTCTTTCTTTCTTTCTTTCTTTCTTTCTTTCTTTCTTTCTTTCTTTCTTTCTTTCTTTCTTTCTCTTTCTTTCCTTCCTTCCTTCCTTCTTTATTGAAGTATAGTCAGTTACAATGTGTCGATTTCTGGTGTACACCAGTCATGCATATAAATACATATATTCATTTCATATTCTTTTTCATTAAAGGTTATTACAAGATATTGAATATAGTTTCCTGTGCTATACAGAAGAAACTTGTTCTTTAAAATATATTTTTATATATAGTAGCTAACATTTGCAAATCTAAAACTCCCAAATTTGTCCCTTCCCACCTCTTTTCCCCAGTAACCGTAAGATTGTTTACTATGCCTGCAAGTCTGTTTCTGTTTTGTAGATGAGTTCTTAGTGTCTTTTTTTTGTCCTTTTTTTTCCTAAATTCCACATATCAGTGATATATATGGTATTTTTCTTTCTCTTTCTGGCTTACTTCACTTTAGAATGACAATCTCTAGGTCCATCCATGTTGCTGCAAATGGCATTATTTTATTATTTTTTATGGCTGAGTAGTATTCCATTGTATAAATATACCACAACTTTATCCAGTCATCTGTCAATGGACATTTAGGTTGCTTCCATATCTTGGCTACTGTATATAGCGCTGTTATGAACATTGGGGTGCATGTATCTTTTTAAACTATATTTCTGTCCAGATATATACCCAGGAGTGGGATTGCTGGATCATATTGTTAGTGTATTTTTAGTTTTTTGAGGACTCTCCAAACTGTTTTCCATAATAGCTGCACCAAACTGCATTCCCACCAGCAGTGTAGGAGGGTTCCCTTTCTCCACAGCCTCTCCAGCATTTGTCATTTGTGGACTTTTGAATGATGGCCATTCTGACTGGTGTGAGGTGATGCCTCATTGTAGTTTTTGATTTGCATTTCTCTGATAATTGGTGATTTTGAGCATTTTTTCATGTGCATATTGGCCATTAGTATGTCTTCATTGGAAAATCGCCTATTTAAGTCTTCTGCCCATATTTGGATTGGGTTGTTTGCTAAAACCCTTTTTTTTTTCCCTTAGGCCAGAAATAGGGTAGACACTTTAAAAAAGTGAACTGAATTAAATTAAAATTTTGACACAAGAAATGTGTGATAAAAGATATAAATGAAGCATATTTACCTTCCATTAAACTGTCCTTCAAGTAAATAAATTATAATATTCCTTCAGCCCATCTCAATCCCATAACTTTTTTTTAACAGTTTTTAAAATATGTGATATGGGATCACTCTCTTTAATCTTCATTTATTTATTCAAAAAATTATCAAACTACTATTACATGCCTGCCATTTTATTATGGATTCAGTGGGGGAATGTTGTCTATTGGGGACCTACATCAAGTAAGGGAAACAAACAAGAAGCAATTTAAAATAAACAAACCAGAAAGCTTGAGCTGTAGTGGTCAAGGAAGACTTACTCCTTTTTATTGTCTAAAATTAATTATCAAACTACTAAACTAACCAAATATGCTTTTCAACTTCTAAGGGATGATGTGCATTTTTTTTAAAGAGGAAATGTTTTGAATGCATAAAGTCTAAAATCATCCCATAAAATCTGTTTAATAATTTAGATAGAAAGTGAACTGTATAGTTCATCTTTTTCAATCATTTCTTTTTGAAAATGAGGTAACAGGATTCCTCAATAGTTAAGACTTGTTGGGAATTACACATTGACACCTGGGACTAAAAGCCCAGTGTCGTGTATTCTGGGCTAATGTTTATTCTGTGATACAACAGAGCCCTTGTGTAAGATCTTAATGAGTTGGGGAGTTCTGAACGGAAATTGGGCTTTTGGCCGAATGAAAATCAAAGAAAAAGAATGAGTAAAAATAATTTTGCCTTGGCTTTTCCTTGTATTCCTTTAGGTGTCTTGGGAATTATTTTTAGAACCCTTGTGCTTCCCTTGTGTACATGGAGTTCCAAAGAGCATGGCCTGGGATTTACTACATTGGAAATGGTGTCTTAGAGAAAAAAGTTAGAGCCATTAAATTACAGGAAAGGAAAAATAGAAATTGCTTTAAAGTCATATAATGCACTGCACTCTTTTATGTGTAAGGAAAGCAAGACCCAGAGAGAGAGAGAAAATGAATGATCCTCTACAAATTTAGGCTAACTCTATGGACTTTTCTAAGTGCCTTTATTGTGACAAACATAGTCCAATGTTTGATGTAAATAGATACTTAACAAATGCTGAAAAATGGATGGACGATTGAATGTTAGAATGATAAAAAAATTTCATTAAAAGTTAACATTTAAAAATGAAAATGATCAAAAATTTTATGTATTATAGTGTCTCAGAGTGGTTCTTATCTGAAGTACAGAGAATATATTTAATAATTCTTATAGAATTATTTTCTGTTATTCTTTGTTTCATATTATCCCATTCTCCTTTTGGGTTTATATAAACTTTGTTCAATGTAAGTTTTTATAGGACTCATGTCTAGTATAAATATATATGCAATGATTAACCTTAACCATTTCTTGATTTTCTACCATGGATTCTGTTCCTAAGCCACTACTACGTTTACATACTCTTATTTGATAGAAACCTTCCCTAATATAGGATATATAAGTGTAAGGGAACAAATGTAAACCTTTTGTTGATTTAATATTCAACATGGGGATTAATGAAAGTCATAAGTTAGAATGGATTTTGGGCAAAAAAAAACTGTTCCTATGTTCTGAATTTCCATATATATATAGACACATACATACATATCCATACACATGCACATATACTTTATGTATACAAATTTCACCATATCTAACTATTTTGGATCATATTTCTTTCAACTGGTTTGGTTTAAGAAAATTGTGATTTAAGTGTTGTCAGAATAATGAAGTATGTTTTAAAAAAGAGCACAGTAAGAACACTGGAGACCAAAAAAATAAAATAGTCATTCTGTTGGATAAAAACTGCAAAAAGATATTTGGTAATTTTAGATAATAATGACCTTAATAAAACATTTTAGGACTGAATTTCCTGAGTAAATCTGTAATCCGTAGTGTTTTGCTTCTAATGTTGGTGCTGGCCAAGTGGTTTCAAGGGTTATTAGAAATAGCAGCAAAACACAAAAACAAAAGTCAACAAAAACTTCCTGTGTCAGGGCTTTTGCCTGGCTTTGCCTTAAATATATGAACATACGAAGAGAAAATGAGGGGCACAGCTTAAGTATAGTCAATAAAAGTTCGAAGATTTGACAGTAGGACAAAGAGATGTCTTTCAAGTATCCTTCTTGGTTTTTCATGAATGTTATTAAGAGCCAAAGCAGAGTCAAGGAGATAAGGAGACAGCATGACCGCTGCAGCCTGAGAGAACCATAGGTTTTACATGAGATGTAAAGGAGTACACAAAAGCAGGCAAAGCAGGGAAGTGAGCCTAATGACACACAGGGAGTAAGCGATAAAGCAGAGTATGGCAGAAATTTAACACATGAAAGAATAAACCTTGGCAACTTCGCCTCCACTCCCCTCACTGTCATGTTGCCAGTGAACGTTTGCACACCTCATGGCTTTGTGAACAGGTTTCAGTAAGAATTCCATGAACTTCAAAAATAGATAAAGATGGTTAAGGTAGAGTATATGGTCACAAATCAAGGCAAATATGTTTAGGAAAAAAGATAGATTTATTTACACATTCTGGCCTTGTAAGGGTGTGGGACACTCCTGCCAAATCTTGTTTTAAAATTAATTAGAGAAATATTTCTTTTGAATTTAAATAAGATGCATCAGAAAAGCCAGTATGTTCCAGTTATGCTGCTAGTCAAACTGGGGTGGCTTTGATGTGGCATTTTGTGGCTTTTGAAAATGCAGTGAAATAAGTGCACATTTACAAATGTTGTATAAATAGCTCAACCAAGCACAGTTGAAAAGACTATTTAAAAGAAAAGAGACAACAAAAACCCCTGAAGTTGCACAACCGACATGCTGATTTAACGCTCCTGACAGCTCTTAGAACCTGTTAACGTTGCCACTTTATCTTAGCTTTCCTCAGAGTGGGTGTATGGTATCAGCTGTGTGTTGTGGCCTGATGATGAAAACTGTGATAGGTTTGGGGGGCTCTTAAAGGATGTATCTAATCTTTATTGTCTTAAAAAAATAGTCTAAAGCAAGTGGGAAAAAGACATATGGTAACTCCAAACCACAAGGGAAATTATACTTCTTTATATGAAGCATTCCCACCAGAAAAAAAGGGTAACCCTTCTGTTTATCATTATATTTTATGAGGTAACTTCAATGAAATCATGGAAGCATTATCACATGAACAGCAAAGGATAAAATCTCTTTTGCCAAGGCCCTCAAAGGAGAGGAAATTTGGAATACAGCACAATTGGAACTTATTTTCCACACTGCAAATGAGGTTCAAGATGTGGTATGGGTGAATGGCAGAGGGTTTCTTGCCAGCAAAGAGGATGGTCAACATTTTCAAAGCTTCTATGTTGGATATGAGGGTATATTTTACAGGCCCAATTCAGGAACTAAAATGTACTTTTAATATAGTTTACGTTGATATTTTATGTGGGAAGACTTTGTCTGGGTTGACTCAAATGTTCCAATGTGTGAAGGAAGTATCAGCAAACATGCACAGGGAACTCACTAAAAAAATTACATGTAGTGATGGTTTTTAGAGGAAAATTGATGAAGTCATGGCAAGAGTATTTTCCATCAGATGAAAACTACCAGTTCTGTCTATTCATTTCCTTTGGAAAATAGAAGATCAAAGAAAATATTTTAGTAGAGTGTTTCCTTTCAAATATAACAAAGACTTTTTTTGCAATAATAATGTCTCTTTCTCCTTCGTTCCATATGCTCATTTATTCACTCATCAAATGTGTGCTATGTGACAGTCACTATGCCATAATTACAGTAATAGCAGTCAGCATTTATGTACCGCTTATTATGACATTTAGCAGCATGGGTGCTCCATGCCAGTACAGCCACAAGAGAAGTGTGAGGGAAGTGCTCACGTTTTACAGCTGAGAAGCATAGCACTTGGCGAGGTTTTGGAAATGATTTTCTTAAGACTTATTATGGAACCAAAATTTGAATTCAGGACATTGATTCCATAGCCCAAATTTTGATGACTTCCCTCCCCATAAATAACTTGTGTCAGAGAGACAGAGATTATTATTCAGTCATCAAAAACGTAGAACATTTACAGATAATTCACAAGAAAATAAAAGGAAAGTATTTTGAGATCCATACAAAAGGGACATCATAAATTCCACTACTCCAGAGTCACTTGATTAATTATCATTATTTTTAAAGACAATAAATGGTATTGGGCAACTCACTACATCAGTACACTACACGCACTAAAACAGGTAATTCATTTTCCACTTACTTCTGCAGCTGTGCTGAAATGCACACTGCGGTGCGGCTGACTCTTCTCTTTGATTTGAGCAGAATTTGTATAACTAGAGCACTTGAATGGCTGCAGAGCACAGATATTTAACTTTCTCACTTTTTAAGCAAAGAAAGCTATATGTACATATGTACATAAAAATTGCATTTACCCAGCACCAAAACCAGTGTCCACTGAAATAATTATAAAATAACCAAAAAATCAAGTCCCTTGATTGATACAATTATAAAGTAACCAAAAAACCTTTTTATCTAATTACAGCCATAAAAAATGCTGCACAGGTGGGGTAGTGACTTCATCTGAGAAAGAACAAAGTATTCAGGATCAAAGTTACCTTAATTATCACTTATTGTGAGGAGTTGCATTGAAAGTTCATACATTTTTACCTAGGAAAATTTTTTGTCTCTCTAAATTACCCTTTAACCACTCTCTCTAATTTTAGTACTAAATTTATGTTGGTTCCCTTAAGATGAGTTGGATTACTGCGTAACTTCTTGTATTTGTTTTATGTTTTAGTCCCTGAAAGTTTCATAGACATGTGTAAGCCTGTCTGGACCTATGTTGTAGGCAGAATAATGGCCTCTCAAGGATGTTCTTGTCCTAATTCCTGGAACCTGTGAATATGTCACTTTACATGGCCAAGGGGACCTTGCAGGTGTAATTACTTTTAAGGACCTTGAGATGTGACAGTATCCTGGATTCTCCAGGTGCACCCAACTTTTATCACCTGAGTCCTTAAAAGTAGAAGACAGAAGAGTGGGTCACAAATATGTGACTGAGTATGACTGAACCCACTTTCTGTGGCTTTTAAGATGGGTATACAAATACTACAAATATAAAATTAAGGGAAAGAAGCAAGACACAGAAGAATATATACAATGTTCCATTTATTTAATGTTCAAAGCAGCCAAATCTAAAATACAGATTTTAAAAACATATACATAGATGTTGAGCAATACTGGTTGCTGGTACTATTTGATGCTACTGCCTTGATTTCATGCTAAGGGGCCAGCTGACTAAGTCACTGGTGTAGCCAGCTTCCAAAGCGACCCTCCGTGCTTCTCATTTTCTGCTATTAATACCACTGAGTAGTCCCTTTCCCCACTGAATATGGGATGAAGTCTAAGACAGATACAAGGTTGTGAAAGTGATGGCGTGCCTCTTTGGAGGTTAGATCATAAAAGGCTCTCACATTTCTAGCTGGTACTCTTGGAGGAATTGAGCTGCCATGTTGTGTGGACAATCAAACAGCCCTGTGGAGAAGCCCACAAGGGGAGGACTGAGGTCTCCAATCAGTAGCCAGCACCATCTTACTAGCCATGTGTGTGAGACATTTTTTAAAGAGGATCCCCCAGTCTGAATCGCGCCTTCATAGTACTTAGCCCTGCCCAACATCTGACCGCATTTCATAAGGAACTAGCCAGAACTTCCCAGCCACACTCTCAAATTCCTGACCCACCAAACTGTAAGAAGAAAAGCAATTGTTTATTAAGCCACTAAGCTCTGGGATGGTCTGTTACACAGTAGCTAACATATTCACCATCACTTAAGCATCATCAGTGCAAATGTCAACACAATGAAAATTACAAATCTCATTATTATTATGAAAATAATTTTAACTTTGAAAACCTGTGAAAGGTTCTTGGAGACCTTTAAGGTCTGCAAACCACAGGGTGAGAAATTCTTTTCTGACATATTAACTATTATTATGTTTATTATTATTTGGATCTATGTAACATATTTAAATATTCCCCCATTGATAGGCATTTATACTTTTTCCAAAGTCTTCCAGACAATGTTATAACTTTTCTTATATTTATTTTTTTAATATTCTTAACATAAAATTGTGGTTCCCAAACATTTGATTTGTTTGATTCTTAGCATCTTCTAAGTATTAAAAATAGCACACCAAAAAACCTATCACAATTTGCATTGTTAGATATATTGAATCAGTTTGAGATGGGCAACTACAGACAGAGAGGGAAAAGGAGAGACAGTGAAAGAAAAAATGCTATGTTGATTCAGCTATGTACAGGTGACAGCAGACAAGTTTCCAAATTTAGTTCAGTTAGTTATTGGCTGTTTCCATTTGGACAAATTTCTCTAAGTTTTAGTTGCTTCATCTGTGAAACAGGAAAAATAGTAAGTAATTCTGAATAGCTTGGACTGTATAGGTTTTAAATGTCTTAATACAATGCCTGTAAGTACCTGTGACAGTGTTTGGAAGAGAAGAAATGTAATAACTACACATAAATTACCTCCTTAATCATCACACAAGCCTTCACGATATGAATTCTTATTCTAGTTTTACACCCAGTATGGATCCTTACTGGGTCAGATGGGATGCATGGTCTGGTTTTATTGAAGTCCCAGTAGACTGATGCCACTGGGTATCAATTCACCCAAACTGATTTTCCATAGGGATGGAGGCCTGTAAAGGGGAGGAATAATGGTAGAACACAGGGACAAGTAGTCCTACAGAGGGCACTAGCCAGAACCCCACTGACATCATGTTTTATCTGGAATCATATCAAATGATGAGAAGACTAGAGGGCAAAGAATATAAGAATTACCTTCATAAGCACATTTGAGACATTCCTATGGCCTCTAAAAAACTGGGGAGGATTTTGAAACAGAGCTAGCTGTTCTGTAAAGTGTGAGCATGGGCAATTATCCAGAAAATAATTTCTAGGGAAATACGATACCACACAGATCAAGAAACAGCAGCTCAGAGTAGAAAAATAATTTATCCAACTATATACAACTAGCAAGTGGCAGGTTTTCAATCTCATGTCTTTCTGTGTCCCAAGTCTGTGCCCTTAAACATAATAGCCATGAAAATACCTTACCTCATTATTCAAATACATGTATGTATTGTTCAGTAACATATTTCTGCAGTTGAATACTAGCTTCTTCTTGAGGATTTTGATTTTAAGTGATACTTATATAAAACATGGAACCAGTATAGAATTCTCACTCCCAAGATATTTTCTCAGGGATTATTTCAGCATCTCAATCTCTTCTACATACAATTGCCCTCAACCTCACAGCTTCATGGAGTCAAAATTTTCAGTGTGAGGCTCCAGATTCACTTAAGTGCCATCTCCCTGGAGTTTCTAGATTTGTCTTCCATTCTCCGAGAAAGAAACCAACAAGAGGAACCTCACATAACATTAATAAAGATGAGATTATTTGGGAACTTTCATCAAAGCAACTTCAAGCACAAACTAGTTAAATTTAAGGTAGGAGCACTGGATATTGATAACAGAGAGATGAGATTCTGTGAAATTTGGGGACTTGAAGGAATACTGTAAAATTTCAAATCAATTATGGGTATTTTATATTCTATTCTGGGTGATAGCATGATTTTACATATAAAATAGTGTTTAAGATGATTTGGAATCAAGCTTATTTTGTTTTATTTGTTAAAACAAATATAGAGCTTTTACAAAGAGCTAAGCTGTCTTTCTCAATATAGTAAATTGCCTTCATTAATTAATTTTTATTTCATTTGGTAATCACTTTGATGATGTTCTCAAAATAAATATTTCTGCAATATCTGGTCTGGACAGTAGGATGTTCATTTTTTTTGCATAGCTTTAAAGTATTTGCAATTATAAGGCAACTAATAAAAATATTCTAAAAATACAAGATTTTAAATGTGAAAAAATTGTGCTTTGTGTTTTCCATGTAAAGTCAAAAGACCAGAAAGGGCATAGAGTTTTTAAACCAACGACCTTTATCATAATGTGTCTTGTAAACTGAATTCCAAATAGAACATGCTGGTTGAAAGGCAAAGAAATTACTGTCTTTGAAACACAGGATTCATCAAGTTATAATGTCAACTTAGTAATGAAAATGCTTACCTACATTCTTGTCAACTGACAGGCTGTCATCACATATTAAAAGCTGACAAGGCAGTGATGAATTGGGTTGTTTTTATTATGTCCAAAGCAACTAACCTTCAGAAAAGCAGAGGGTATTGCTCATCAGTTAAATGTACCATTTCTTGACTTTATAATTGTTTTAAAGAAAAAGAAAATATTTAGATGAACTTATAGACTTCTAAGTAGATACAGAAAATAATTATACATTATTATTAAGTTTTTAAAGAACTTAAATGCTAATAACTGTGAAATTGAACACATTTCATATGTATACTGAGAATAGAGGAGAAATAAAATATAAAGCTTAATTAAAAGCAGATTAATTCCATTCTTTATAAAATATTTCTATAAACTACAAAGTATAAAACATTGTTGGATATTTTAAAAGTCTAAAATATATTTGGCTGATATGATTGATAACATGATGAAAGAAATTCAAGATGAGACTAATAAAACTTCCAGTGTTCTGGATATTTCCCTCACCACTTTGATGCTAGATCTCTCAATAGCTATAGCTTATATCCATTTTTAAAATTTGCTTCCTTATAATAGTAAAAGATATCTTCCAGTAGCCTCTTAAGAATGGATTCATACATAGTAAATTGTTGATAATATGATGTTTTAAAATGTCTCTTTCATCCTTATACTTGGCAAAGTGTAAAACTAAATAGAAACCATTTTCCCTCAGAATTCTGCAGGTGTAATTCTATTGTCTGCCAGCTTTCACCTTTGCTGATGACTGATGCCGTTCTGATTTTTTGACATTTTGTTTATGGTCTTTGACTTTTCCTTAAATAAAGGATTTTGTATTTCCCATCTTTATACTTCTTGATCCGAGTTCCCATGGTGAATGCCTTGGTGTGGATCTGGTGTTTACATATGTCTGTGTGTGTGCACACACATGTGGTTCTTTTTAACGTGGAGATGTATGTTGTCTAGTTGTGGGAATATTTTTTTCTACCTTTGATAATTTCCTTCCCTCCATATTTTTCAGCTCTTATTAAATACTTCTAATATTCATATATCAAAACTGCTAAACAATACTCTATATTTCTTTTTACTAATACATTTAAAAATCAGGTTTATTATGATAGAATTCACATAAAGTAAAGTTCACCCTTTTTATGTGCACAGATCTATGAATTTTAACAAATATATAAAGCTGTGATATCATCACTACAATCAGAATATAGGCTAATACTATCACCTCCAAAAGTTCTCTTATACCCCTTTGTAATCAACTGTCACTTCCCACACTAGACCCTGGCAACCATTAATCTATTTTCTGTCTCTATAGACATACCTACTGTGGACATTTTATATAAATGGAATCATAGAGTACATGGCCTTTTATGTGTAGCTTCTCTTACTTAGAATAATGCTTTTTAAATTCATCAGTATTATTACGTAGTTGATATCTGTGTTTCCTGAGTGGAATTTACTTGTATAGGTATACCACAGTGTGCTATTCGTTCACCAGTTGGTGGACATTTCAATTGTTTCCAGTTTGGGGAAATTATGAACAAAGCTGCTATAAACATTCTTATAACATTCTTATACAGGCTATCTGTGGACATGTTTTCCTATCTCTTGATTAAATTACTAGGAGTGGAGTTGCTGATCATACAACAGGTTTATGTTTAACTTTGAAAGGAACTGCCAAATGATTTCCCAAAGTGCAGCTGTACAGTTTGTATCCTCAACATCAGTGTATGAGAGTCCTTCCTGTTTAGTACACATTTGTCAGCATTTAATACTTCTGATCTTTTCTTACTTTTTATTTTATTTTCAATTTATGTCAGTTTGACTTTATTTTTAGCCATCTGTAGTAGTTTCACATTGTAGTTTTAATTTTCATTTATCTGATGATTAAAGATATTGCGTTTCCTTCCATTATTTCTGTGTGCTTATTTACTATTCTTCTATCTTCTTTGGTGAGCTTTCTGTTCAAAGCTTTTTTGCCCCTTTAAAATTGAATTGTTTATTTTCTTATTATTGAGTTTTGAGTTTTCTTTATATTGTGGAATTGAGATCTTTACCATATATGGATTTTGCAAAATTTCCTCTGTGCCCTGCTGTGATACTGTGATTTATAAAAGAAATATATATTTCATCTTTATTTCCATTTCTGGGGCTAAGCTCCTAAAATTCTTGGAATTTCCTAAGTGATGAGAGCAACAAAGGTGTCTTTTGTTATGTTAATAAGGTGACTTTTGGACCCCACCCAAGGATAGGGGCTGGTTGCCAGGGGAACTAACCCTGTGATTACAGGGTAGGAACTTTAAGTCCTACTCTTCTGACCTCCAGGCAGGGCACAGAGGCTGAATTTAATCAGTCATCTACTTCTTAATGACTATTTGGACATTAGTAAAAATGATTAAGTTTTCTTTTTAACTCTGTAAAATAGGAATATTAAAAGCTATCTCTCAAGGTAGGTGTAAAGTTTAAAGAAAAATAAAGTGTGTGTATAATATCTTGCACAGTGCTTGGCAGTTTAAAATTATACTATCTTTGATTGTTGTTTTTATGTTTGTTTTTGTCACTATTGTTACTATTATTGAGGTCTCCCAAAATTTAGGTTCTTTCTTGCAAGAGCTTTTCAATATGGAGTCTTATTTTATTATTCCAATTTTATAACA
The DNA here is from genome assembly GCF_036321535.1 of Camelus dromedarius. Classification (NCBI taxonomy): domain Eukaryota; kingdom Metazoa; phylum Chordata; class Mammalia; order Artiodactyla; family Camelidae; genus Camelus; species Camelus dromedarius. Next base: position 22,801,528 of record NC_087446.1, on the reverse strand, counting down.
GAAATGAAAAGTAAAAACAAAGATTTTCTTAACGCATTCCAAATGAATAGTAACTAGCCCTCATAGTGTAATAGAGAGGAACAAATCTGACTCCATATTAGATCTGTTCCTTTTACTTTAACCTTTGTTCTCTATTGCTTTTGCTACAAGTTAAGAATGTTGCCTATAGCCAGAAATATACAGGATAGCCCATTCTCAGGGCTCTGACCTTTAAAGGTGTAACACTTTTCCATTCACATAGAGATAAAAAGTTGCAGAACAGAGACTAAATTTGTCTTGTTGGAGGTTTACCGGAACAACACGACCTGACCTATGTGGAAGAGCTGCAAGAACAAAGGATTCCAACATTAAGAAGTTTGCAGCAACTAACCACACCCCCGCCCCTTTTAGCATAAAAGAACCTGAATTCTGACTTGAGTAAGACAGTTCTCTAGGACATTACTTCCCTATCTTTACTGTCTGCTGGCTTTCTGAGTAAAGTCATTGTTCCTTGCCCCAACACCTTGTCTCCAGATTTGTTGGCCTGTCATGCAGCAAGGAGAATGAGTTTGGACTCGGTAACAATGGAGCATGTATTATGGGCCAGCTGCTATTCTAAGTGCTGAAAGGTGGCAGAATGTGCCCCCCAAAATATGCCACTTTGCCATAAGAATTATTTTGCATCAGGGACACTTAAGAAAGAAGCAGATGCAAGAAGGGCACTCTGATCTTCCCTTTTCTTCCTGAAAACAGGAGATATAAACACCCGTGTCAAAGATGGTCTGTATCAGGAGAAAAAAAACAAACCAAAACAAAAAAACTTCTTCGCTGGGAAGTCAAAGCCAAGAGAATTCTATATAAACAGACCTTATTAAAATAACTTACTTTCCTTTAGCCTCCCCATTTATTTTAGTCACTTTCCCACAATTGCCTCTCTTTGTTCAAGCTAGTATAAAAACGTTTAGGTTTTGCCACTTGTTTGGGTCTTCATTTCTTTACGAGCGCTTTTATGTCAGCTAACACATATAAATGTGACAGCTTTACTTCTGTTAATCTCTCTTCTGTCAGTTTAATTCTCAGGCTCATTTGAAAGAACAAGTTTTGGTTTATTTAAATCTGATACTATGGAGGTAAGTACTATGTTTGTCATGTTCCCAATTTTTCTCAGGAAGAAAGAGACTTAAGGATTTGAAATAACTGTCTCAGTGACAAAGGAAGTAGCAGGGCTTGGTTTTGAACCCAGGAAGACTAGGTCCAGAATCTGTGCAGTAAGCATTCTGTTATATTGCCAAGCCCAAGAATTTTGAGCGGAAGGAGGAAAGTGGAGACATGCAATAAAACTATTTAATCAGTTGAAGAAACAATCCAACATGATGGCTTAACTTTGTATCCAAAGAAATGATCTTTGGCTCCCCTTTTCCAGACTTAAGCTCCAATGGAAAGATGTTTGGAACTCTTTCTTTCTCTTTGAACATTCATAGGTATTTTTCCCTTGGAATCAGGTACTCTCCTAGTAACAAATTCATTTTAAGGTAAAGTAGTTGAGACATAATAATCAAATTCTCTAGAGAGGTTCTCTGGTTTGGGTACTGATATGGTCGAAACTTTTTCCATGCTTTGTTATGTTCACAGGGCTGCCTCAGTCTCCAGGGAATGCACATACCATCCGTCCTCTAAATGGTATTTCAACATGTGTTTTCTGTGTCTGCTTTAAGATCCTAAAACGCAAATTGCTATAATAGGAGGATTTTTGTCTATTAAATAGCATTAACATGATATCTCTTTGGACTTGTTTAATAATAACATCTCAATATGGTGGAAATGTGAAAATGCAATTTAAGATTATTCCAAAATCATTTTCCTTTAACCAAAAAATAATCTGAAATAGAAAAGGGATGGTTTACATCATTGAACCCCAAATTCTATGTAGTAATTTTAATGCCACATGCCATCAATAAATACCATTTTCAAAAGGAAATCTGCTTCAAATTGCTGTCAAATTTAATTAGAATATCTCACAAAATAATCTTTAATAAATGTATAAAGATCATTATGAATCATGAATTTTTCTCTGAATAGTAAGTAGAATGTTATCTTTTTAAAATTTAAAACTGAAGTATAACTATCCCTTTGTAATCCATCAAGATATGAAATCTACCTAAAGGAAATCATCTTCTTTCTATGCTAAGTTTATTTCAATCTAAGCAAAGTCAGTCTCCAAGGAAAAAAAGTTTAAAATTTAATTAAAGGACAAATTCTAGGTGATTAAATGCGTAAGCATCTTTAATTAGAGACTTTCCTACTGCAGAATATGTTTCACAGGATCAGTTACTTTTTTGAACACTGGGGTGATTTTAAATTCACTTTCATGAAGGATGAGGTCGTAGGAACTGGCTTTCGTTTTGCTTTCATGACCTCAAATAACAGTGCAGAATGCTTAAAAGGAAAAATGTCAGGGTTTTTCAAGAAAGCTTTTCCAAAATACTGATTGAATTATACTTGAGGATCTGGTAGAATGATCACTGCTTACTAATCTGTAAGAGAGGTGTAGTTTGTACAGCTATTTCTAGCAAAGTCTATTATTTTCACTTAAGTATCTGTTCCTTGACAAAGGTGAAAATGGCAAATTTTGTAGGAGATAAACAAGATAACAGACTATGAAGTAATGATATTCAATACAACCTTATTTTTAAATGTAAGGCAGACTATAAAAAGGCAATAGAAATAGTTTTTTGAAAGAGACAGCGGTTTCTTTGTAAATACACTTCAAATATTTATTTGAAGTTAGTTCTTCAATGATTTTTGTTTTTATTTGAAACTCTCAAACTTCTTTCCATCTGTCTCTACATTTTTTCACTAATTTCCGAGTTTTATTTTTTTCTCATTTGCTTTTTTTGTACCTGGTCAACATTTAACAAGAATTTCCCCTTAAACATGAATTTTAATGGACTTTAGACCTAGTTGAAAAATCTTTCTATCAAAAAAATCAGACTAATTCAAATTCCCTGAATATATATACTCTTCATTATTCCTGAAAACTTCCTTTTAGAATATATTTTCAATGGTCAAAGTGGTGCAATTTAGTGGAATCAGCAATTCACAGGTTTTTAAATTAAACTGTTACAGTCTAATTTTGTGATTTAGTCTCAGGTTTTAAATGAGAATTAGAATAAAAAGTATAGGTGACCCAATGAAGTCTTAACTATGGTGCCAAATATTACGCAGTTACCACGAGTGTTTCTTGGAATTGTTTCCTTTGATATTCACTTGAAACTACTTTTTAAAGGAAATCTTTTTTTAACCTTTTTTTGGGGGGGGAGGGCAGTAATTAGGTTTGTTTAGTTATTTTTAGAGAAGGTCCTGGGGATTGAACCCAGGACCTTGTGCCTGCTAAGCATGCGCTCTACCACTTGAGCTGTACCCTCCCCACCAAAACTACTTTTTAAATGTATAAATAGTTTAATAAAACAGTCTTCTTAAAATTTGTAAAAACATTATATAGAAAGCTGAACTTTTTAATTATCATGCCCTATCACAGTCCACCTCTGTCTCCTCCTGATAATAGCAGTAGCTTCATTTCAGTGTACACACATTGAGATGTATCAGTGCATTTATATGCATTCACATGTACACCTAAATAATATAAAACATTTTTACAGGTTTTCCCATTCATATCATTGAATCTTAATAAAATTTGATTTTTACTTTTATGCAGAAGTATATTTTGGAGTGCTTGCTATTTAAATACGTATTCTTCTGAATGCCATAATAAGAATTTATCTGCTGGTGGTCATCTAAATTTTTTACCTATCTTCTGGTTTATATTTGCATGTTTTTCTCTGTTACACATACAAAATGGAAGTGGCTGCTTGTAGTACTTGTGCAGTTTCCAATTTAATAGAAAATGCCCAACTGTTAAGAAAGTGGATGTCTGTGTTTCACTCATGAACATTCCTGTTGTTTCCCATCCTTGTCAACCTTTGATATTATCAATTGGATTTTTTCCTCAATTTGTTGTAACTGTCACTTTGATGAAATTTTATTTGTATCTTATTACACATGAGGTTGAATACCTTTACCTGTGTTTATTGGTTATTATAAATGTTTTCTTTTGCAAAGTGTCTTAGTATGTATTGCCCCCATTTTTTAAATTACAAAATGATAAGAATTCTGTATATATTTAGGATATGAATTTTTTGCTCATAATATATAATACAGATACCATTGCTTGCACTACAGCTTTTTTTTTTTAACCCTACTATATCTTAGGATGAAAAGAATTTATTAATTTTGATGTTATATAATTTATCAACAGTTTCCTTTATGTTCAATTCTTTTTGTTTTCATTTAAGAAGCTTCTTAATTCAGGCAGTTAAAATATTTTCCTGGTATTTTCTAAAATCTTTGTTGTTTTTCCTTTCCTTTTAAGGTAAGGCTTGTAATCTTTCTAAATTTAGTTTCGAGATTTAAGGGTCCAGTTTTATTTTTTCCATACTGACAGCCTTTATGCAGTGTCAATTTTCAATTTTCAGTATATTTATTTTATTTTTCCTCCCATCCCAATAAGTATCCATAGGTGTTAGTTCCTTGTATATTCTTTCATATATAATTCTAATACATATAAAGGCAAATAGAAATACAGATTTTTTTCCTTCAGCTACTTTTACATAAAACCTATCATTCTATACCTATACTGAGGTGGGAAGCCCCATAAAAAGACCGGCAGGACCCCCAGGCAGGGCCACTACTCTCCTACCAGCACCATCTGGTTCCCTGGCCCAGAGGCTCTATCTCACTTTTTGCCTCTGAAAAGGCTTACTTACCCCTAAAATTCTATTGGTTCCCTGAGCTCAGTCTTGATTGGTTATTTCCCTCACTCCTGATCTGTTATTTCCCTCACTCCTGATTGGTCCATTTCCCTCATTCCTGATTGGTTATTTCTCTCCCTCCTGATTGGTCTATTTCTACAACGCTTGTTTCTAATTAGTCAACTTTTGTTATACCTTATTCGCATATGATGTTGCAAAGTGTAAACTGGCAGCCTATAAAAGCCTCTGTAAACCTACAGACGGGGTCCAGAGCTTGGAGTGTTAACTCCTCTGGACCCGCAGGTGTAATAAACCTGAGTTCTCCAACTCTCTGAAGTGCTGCTTGGTCTCTTGCCGGGATCCTGAGCTGTAACACCGAGCACTGAGCTGTAACACATTCTTCCACAACAATATTGTTCCTCACCCTTTTTTCTTGTCTAATAATATATCTCGAAGGTCTTCCACATTAGTAGAAAAGAGTGTGTTTATTATTTTTAATAACTATATTATTCTGCTGTATCAGCATAATTAATGGAAAATTCTGTTTATTTTGCACCACTTTGCAGTCTCTGTCATGTCATATGTTGACAAATGTATGGGACTATTTCCTTCTTCACTATGTGTTAAATTGGTTTATTTTTAATCTCGGTACTAATGTCCCATTCTCTTAATTACTGTATTTTAAAACAAATCTTAGTATGTAAAAGAACAAGGACCTTTTAGTATTTAAATAGTTGTTTAATATCTAAACCATATGTAATTATGAACACTTTTTCACTCCTAATATTTATTTTTAATTTTTATTCTTAATTAAATATGACAGAACAATGGAAAATTGATAATCTTTAAGGAAGCAATTTTTGTTTTGTATTTATCCCTCTATTTTTTGTATTTTTTATTTCATTGATTTCTGTGGTTAGATTCTTATTTCTTCCCACCTATGTTGTTTATTTTGTGCTTGCTTTCAAACGTTTTAAGGTAGGCAATTTGCTTGTTACTTTTCAGCCTTATTTTCTTCAGTGTTAATTTTAAAGCTAGACTTTTCTTTCTAAACACAGTTTTAGGTGCAACCCACGATATGATATGTAGCATTTTCATTGAAATTCCATTAGGAGTTCTTCTTTGACCCATGGATGATTTAGATACATAAATTTTCAAATATATAGTGATGATCATAGTTACATTTTATTGTATACTTCTAACTTAATTGCATTGTGGTTTGTAAACATACATACACTTTCACAGTCCTTTGAAATTTGTTGAAACATATTTTATAGCCTAGCAAATGGTCAGTTTTTATAAATGTGTTTTGTATGTGCTTGGAAAAAATGGCATTATGCAGTTGTTGGGGATAGGATTCTAACTATGTTCCTTAGGTCTTTTTTAATCAAGTTTACCCAACCTTCTATATTTTCTTAAAATTTCTTTTCTGCTATTAAGAAGTTTTTTTCATCTGTTACTGAGCAACATTACCACTTGATTTTGGATTTGGCTATATCTTGTTATATTGCTCTAAGTTTTTGGGTTTTTTAGAGACTATGTTATTAGATGCATGCAAATTTAAATTTGGTATATCTTTATGGAAATTTAAACATTTAATCATTCTAACATTTTCCTCTTTAGCTCCATTTTTTATTTTATTTAACTTCTAAATGGTCTCTAAAAAATCTCCAAAAAGTTGTATCCATCTTTTAACTTTGTATTTTCCATATTTTCAGACTTTCTGTGCCCTTTGTTTTAGATATGCCTTTTTAAAATAGCATATAATTGGTTTTTAGCTGAGTCTGACAAATCTTTTTATTAATAGCAAAGCATTTAGGCTGTTCACATTTAATCACATTTAGGCTGCCATATTTGGATTTAAGTCTACCATCTTATTGTCTATTTTTAATTGGTTCTTCTTGGACACATTTTTTTACACATTTTTTACTATATACACACACATATATATATATGTATATTTTAAACTTTCATTGAATTAGTGTACTAATTTTTATCAATATGATTTTCCTGATATCTGTCTGTTGACCTAAATACATAGCAAATATTTTTTAAGGACACAAAATTGTAAATAGAAGTTAACCAGGGGAATAGGACTGGGTTGAAAGGTAAAAAAGAGCTTCAAAATTTGTTCTTTATATTGGTTTGACTTGATTTTTTTAAATGGGCATATATTTTATACTGACTTAACTGACATAACTGTAGTAGTTCTGCTAAAAGATAATTCCAAAAATGCATGCAAAAACAAGTAGAAATTATTTTTGCCTTGAATACTTCAGACTATCAGTTCAGCTTTTCCCCATTATCCACTTACTCTCATGCCTAATAAATAGCATAAATGTGACTTACATAGCAAAAACATCCACAGGAAGGTCATGTAGATTTTATAGTGTGTTTCTTAGCATGGCACTGACTGTTTTCTATGCACAGTGACTTCCTTGGGTTCTGGTGTAGGGTCTTTCAGAACTGCTCTGGCCTTTGCATGACCCCTTGTTTTCAGTAAGTGATGCACTCTTAATAAATGTGATACGGGAAGAAAGGCTAGAGTAATGAAAAGATCACAAAAGAAGTTTTTGTTGTTGTTGTTTTGTTGGGGTTTTGGGGGTTTTGTTTTGAGTTTTGTCAAGAGTTGATACAACTGTAGGCTTCATCTGCAAATAAAAGCAGTGAACTAGAGTTGAATGATTTTGGGGCCCTACCAGTCATAAGTACATAACAATGGAAATATTTTGAAATCAGGCAGTGCAGTCGTGCTTTCAAATTCTGCTCTTTCCTGGCTATATGATTTTGACACAGTTACCAAATTTCTCTGTAAGGTGTTTGTCTTTAATAAAACTTGAGTTATTCTGAGTAAATTCCCAGTAAAGCACTGAGCAATTTCCAGTAAAGCACGTGGGAAAAACCTAAGTTCTATCCTATAGCAGATAATCAATTATTATTTATTTTCATCTTTCTAGCAGATAGTAGGCAGGTGATAATTATTAGTTTTACTTCTTACTGACATCCTAGAATTGTATTATTAGGAAGTTCCAAATTAGTGTTATGGAACGACAGTGTAATATTTCTGAAGTCTACAGGTGCTCCTGCGTGGTTGGCCCACTGGAGGTGGCTGTTCTCTGGCTCTCTGCACATCCTCTGCTCAACCAGTGCTTGCCTCACCTGTATCCTTCTCCCACAACTGACCTTCCTACATAGTTACCCCAGGCCCCAGCTAGTGATTGCTCTTACCAAAGGGGCAGTGAGGGGCATGCCCCCCTGCTGGTTTCCTTGTGAGCCAACCTGATGTCACTTCTCCTAGTAACTGCTAACCTTCCCCTGCTCCCAGGAGTGAAGCCGCCACATCCTGCTCAGCGTCTGCTGAACACAGAGGATTGTTGGTGCAGGACCTCACTTCAGACATGTAAGCTCCCTTCATCCATTAAATCATTAATGTCTCTGTCACTGACTCTGGGCTCTTTCTTAGGTCTTGAAGACTGAGAGGTATAGTCCAACAGCTCCCTTCCCCCACATTAATAAAATGTGAAATATTATATAAAACATCTTTCAACAAAAGATGTGAATCCTTAAACATCATTGACTCTACACTGAGAACTTTAAAAAGTTTACACATTTAAACAGTGATATAATCTTATTAACAGTACATAAACAGTATATTGGCAAAGGCAATGTAAAGAATCAGAAAAAACACAACCGAGCAGAAAATGTAATATAAAATTATTTGAGTCTAAAAAAACTTACTACTACTGTAACAGCTATTTTGCCAATGTCATTTCTTATTTTGCATTACTGTGTCACAACTGTAATAAATTTTACTGCAAAGTGGTCAATATTAGGTCTGAAGGTCAGTTTGGTAATTGGAAGTGAGATTCTCCCAAAGTGATGGCAATTGGAAAGCACAACATCTTACTTTCATGAATGCAGTGATTGAGTTCTTTGACCTCTAGTTGGTTAAGCATGATATACAGAAGAACATTTCACTTCTGATATATGCATGGGAACGCCTGACAAGAATTAAAGGTAGAGTGCATATTTAAAATTCTGGCATTCCTCATTCTGCTTGAATAACTGCTAAAGTTCCTTTGAAGTACCTTAGAGAGAGAAAGAAAAAAAGAGAAGGAAGGAAAAGAAAAATGAAAGAAACATTGGAATGAAAGAGAGGAAAAGGAAAGAAGGAAGGAAAGAAAAAAGGAGGGAAGAAAGGATGGAAAAAAGCAGTCAATTTGCTTATTTTCCTTTCTGTACCAATGGCATCCGAAAGAAAAAAAAAATATTTGAAAGGCTTTTAATGTAAACATGGACAGCTGTTTTAGGCATTGTAACATGTGCACGTTTGAAAGTCACATCATGAAAAAAAAATCCATGCTGAAATGTCAATTTTATAGCTCTAAGAGAGAGGTCCTAAGGTTTAGAAGTTAAAAGTAAGTTAACTCCTTGCTTATTCAAACATTAAACTGTCAGCATGGAAGTAAATTTAAAACTTATGATGGTCTGAAAATGTGGTGCTAAATGAAGTCTGAAGACCTATTAACCTGCCTGAGATGTAAACCAGGAACTATTACACTCTGCTGTTGAACGTGTATTCAAGTATTTTGTAATAGTGTGTGAGCTATTAAGAGGTGAACAAGGAAGCTGAATAGCATCTCTTCCTTCTGAAATACAATGATAATGTTAGCTATTCTCAACATTCATTTAGGAATTGCGTGCATATAGAAAATGAAATACTTGCTTGAAAATGATTTCTTCAATTTTTTTATACTAGTAATGCACAACTGACAATCCTTCAAAAAATTGGCCAATAATCAATTTTTTTCCCTTTGTTTTAGAGCTCTACAGGGATTTAAAGAGAAAACACACTTGTAAACATACTTACATGTAGGTGGTAAACACAGTAGATAAGCAATTTTGACAGATTATTCATTGTGCTAATAATAAAACATTTTTTAAAAGGAGCTCCTTAAAGTATATAAATGTAATAAATTCAATATAAACTAAAATTAATTAAATACTTAGGTGAAGAATATGATCATATTTCCTTCTGCAGTTAAAATAGGTTTCTATTTATTCAATATTATTATGTCAAACATTTATGGTTTTAAAAAGCTCCACTTGGACATTTATCAACCATTTTAAGATAGCATATCAATTAGATATATTTAATTTACATTTGAAAAGATGGAATGGACTAAATCCAAATTGCATAAATTAAAATTAATGGTGAAGCAAGTCTACCTTTTTCTGACTGAGAAAATAAAAGTTTATTATGAAAATACCCTTTTCCTAGATGTCCCTGTTTTTGGATGTTTAAATTCAAGTGGGAAAGACAATAACCACTTTTGTTCTAAAAAACACTGTTAGAAATATATATTTTTTAAAGGATTGCATTAAAATATTTGAGTAAGAAAGCAGAGAGTTTCTTACTCCAGTTGCTAGAGAGTGTTCCTACTGAAGGAGGATCAGTAAAATGGCCGCACTTAGGCTAACAGATTGCTTATTCTTATGCTTGCCTTTAAAATGGTCAGCTGACCTGACTGACTGGTTGGTACTCACAGTTCCAGGCCCATTGTTAAAACTAAAGCTATTGATCTTACTGCTTCTACTTTATTCCAGTAATTCAAAGTAATAATCATGCTTGGTCTCTGATTCCTTCTCCAAGGAGAAGGTCACAGGACTGTAACCTTACAAAATAGCCTGAATTACCAAGAAGGCCACACCTTGAGTATTTATGAGATAAAGAGATCTAACCGCTGGGCTCTATAGAATTGGTCACCTGGAGGCATCATGACGCCATTCTGTCTTCTGAGGAGAAAATTATTCTGTTGATTGTTATCGATGCTCTATTGTTTGAGCTATGGCTATATATCCACCCCACCCCATCCCCGAGGTGGGCTCACAGTTTTGAAGGCACTATCCTGCTGTGAATCCCCTTTGCCTGGCAAAGCAGAATTGCCTCTTTTCTTCTAAGCTCCAAGACCTTGTCTCTAGGTTATTTGGCTCATCAGGGAAGGGGGCCGATCTTTTGGCAACACTATCTTAATCGTATGTAAGGTTTTAGGAGCATTATATTAGTTACTAGGGAGTAAAAAAAGAGAAGGCTATGACTCGCTTGTTCCTCACAGAGCTAATATTCAGCCAGTGGAGAAGAGAAAATGAAAGAAAAGATAGTAAAAGCTAATAGCATTCCAATGTCTAAGTATATGATGCACACAATAGGTATTAGGAAATACGAGAAGCAAAAAGATGAATCTAGGACACCATGATTTGATCTAAATTGAACTTTGAAGAATAAATAAGATGTGATGGTTGTCTCTTGTCGACTGAAATAAATACACAACCTAAAAGTTGAGAGTTATGTTTTATTTGGTGGACAATTCTGAGGACTCAGCCCAGGATGACAGCCTCAGATCGCTCTGAGGGACTGCTCCAAAGAGGTAGGGGAGGAGCTAGGATATATAAAAGTTTTACAACAAAGACCAGGTAGTTGGAACATTAAAAGATTACTTGTTAACTAAAGAAAACCAGGCATCTCTAGTTAAAGAATTCAGCCCTTTTCTATGTATGGGAGGAGCAAACATTTGGTCTTATTGAATTCATTCCTTTGACAAGCACCTAGCTATCTAGGGCCAGTATGCTGTCCTTTCTTATTCTGAGTGCCCTTAGGGTGCACTATTGTGAGTGGCTGCAGAGGCTGGGCTGCAGGCTTGTCTTCACTGGGGGGTGGCAGCAGCTGCTGATGACTTGATGGCTTCAGCATTCTTTGTTTACTGATAGGGTTTGCGGTATTTTTCATTCACATCTCCTGCAGGATTGACAAGGAATTGGTCTGTGATTTCATCTGGTTCTGGAGGATATGTGGAAAGTACTGAAAATACGGGAAGAACCTCAATGACATCTGAGATTTGATCTTGTATCATCAGCCGTTTTGTTCTTTGGTGAGTGTTGTGACACACGCTAGCAGGTCTAGAACATGGGCCAGAGACATTGTTAACATGTTTAATTTAGTAATTGGCTTTGTTGTCATCTCTACTTCTCTCAAAAAATTGTTCATGTTGAGTGGGCAAATGTGCAGTTATTACTTAATTGTTGCATTTATTTAGATACACTCTGTCTTTTTGCAAAAATGATTTAAGGACGGAAGCTATTTAAAAAGTTGAAACATAAACATGGTAAGGAAAGTAAAGTTAAGGTTAGAAAAAAATAGGAGAAAAACAAAAGCTTGTGTATTTAGATACAGCAGAATAACTTCTATGAGCTCCAGTGTAGTTTTTCAGCCTCTCTGCCCTGAGCCCTGTTCCTTTAAGATTTTGCTCTCTTCTAAGGAACAGATACATTATTATTTTAGGAAGAAGTAACTTGATATGGACTTTTGAGGGCAATGCCCTAAGCTCCCCAGAAGCAACGTGAATTCAGTTACAATGGATATGAGTGTTTTAGTTCTATTTAATCCAAGGATGTCATAGAAAGTAATTACTGTCAGTATTTATATGAGGTATCAAACTATATAGTTACTGAAATTCCACTTACTGTTCCTATATGGCATTAAGTAAGAGACCTAACTTCTCTGTGCCTTAATTGCCTCAACATTATATTGACATAATCATCTAATTTATCCCGGGGTTGTCAGGAATAAATGAGACAATTCATATGACATACCAAACTTAATATCTGGCACATATGAAGCAATAAATACATGTTAACTCTCTTTAATTTTGTAATACCATAGCAAGGTGAATTTTTAATTCATACCTTCTAAGTTTGCTACAAGTATCACTCCAAATGGCATCTCGAAGAGTGTCATCTTGTAAACTTAAAAGTGTCCCTATCATTATTCTGCTAAGAAACAAGGGGAGTAAGGACAGCAATCCTGCTCTTCTCAGTCTACTTGTTCCTGTATCCCCGTGGCTGAACTGTGACCCTCAGGAAAGAATGATACTGGTCAAAATTCTATTCATGGCTACCTCCTTCCAACCCAGCATTCACAATAGAACCTTGTATGTATTATGCCATTTTGATGCTGTTATGGAAAATGGAGTGTGAATTATTGCTTTCCTACTCAAAATGTAGTCCGTTGACAAGAAAGCTTTAGCAACACTTGGGAGTTTGTCAAAGATACATATCTCAGCCCCTTCCAACATTTGCTAAATCAGAATATGCATTTTAACAAGAGCTTCAGCTGATTCTCAGTGCACATCAAAGTGTGTCCTGGATAAGATATCCTATGCAGATTGTTGGTAATGAGAATCGGGGATTTGGTGGTGGCAGTGCCTTGGCAGCACTTTCAGGTTTCCCCATTCCTGATTGATAATGATCAAAGTAATTGTCTCTGTTTTAATCTATCTGAAATTGAAGAACACTATTTCTTATCTCCTGGAAGAACATAACCAATGTTAATTTCAAGGGAAATCCTCTCTTTCTCTCCTTCAGTGTTGTCATAGTCATCTTCCTTCTCTTTGTTCTCATCACCATCATTTTAATCACAGAACTTAATCGTGGATTACATTTCTCTTTATCACAGTACTTTTGGAGCATACAGCTTTTGCTCCAACATCTGGCGATTTTGTATCTGCTATGATCTCCAACCATACCTAAATACCTACAAATACAATTTTTTTTTGTTTATCCTATCCTCTGTTGCTATTCACTCTTCAGTGTTCTCCAAACTTTTTGTAACTCACTTTGAGTTCACATTAGGTGTTATTGAGCACCTGAAAATTCAGTGAACTGGCTGAATAAGAAATATCTATATATTGGATTAATTGTATGCAGAAATGATGAACCGACACTGTCTGATCCTTTGACATTAGTTTCAGTTTTGCTTACATCGCAGATCATCGGGGTTCTCTCCTTTGCTGATCTTGATTTTATAATCTTGGTTAATTTTCCTCATTCTCCACAGTCTTGTTACTGCCATTCTCATTCTTTTATCTTTCCCGTGACATGTTTCCCATTTAAAATTATCTTTTAATAAATTACTTAACTTCAGAGTTCACCATAGATGAATAATTAGTTCTCCCCAAGTGTAATTTTACTTAGTTATCTATCCTTGTTTATCTAAATAAGTGCTATTTTGTGAATAATAAGTTGTAAATGCTAGACATATTAATGTTAATGATTTCATGGGCCAGGAGGTTTATTAACAGGAAAAAGGGAATAAAGCTTAGTTATCTGATGTAGGCACATAAGGTTAGAGGACACATATCCAAATATGGGAGAAAATTTTCACATGAATTAGCCAAAACAAAAATAATTATGTCTTAATAAGTAGGGACTAAAAAATAACCATTGAGATATTATGTCTATAAACTTATGAAAAATGTTCTTAAGAAATGTTTATTTTTGTGAAGCTTATTTTTCTTACAGCATGAAAAGAACAAACCAACTAGAACAAAACTGGATATTTCTGATGTTGTATTACTATAACTTCACAAGATTTTAAGAGACTGTTAAGAAAGTTAAGAGACTGTTAAGGTTTCTATAGCCTGTAACAATGTTATTCTATTCTCACATATTATTCTTTCCTTAGGTAAATTTGTTTTAGGCAAATCACTTTCTTTCAGCTCCTTAAAGAAGGCATGTTCCCTGTGACCACAGGACCTTTGCATATACAGTATTATTTCCTTCTTCAAAGACTGCTCAACCATTTACTTCCATAAATCCTGCTCAATCTCCAGAATTCATCTCAATCATCCCTCAGAGAAGTCTAGTTCAGTTTCTTTTACTGAAACTTGCCTCATTGTATGTTACTTCTACTCAGTTTTTACCTCATATGGTTTTATGGGAACTAAATAAGCCATATTCTTAAAGCAGAGACTTACCACAGAGACTAAAACATAGAAAATGCTTACTAAATATTAATAGTTTTAAACATTGCTTATAATACCTGGATCACATAGCAGTTTCCTGTATTTTAATAGATCCTTAAATATGATACTGAGATCTTTCTATAAGGAAATTGCCTTCCCAAAGCAATAATTCAAATTCATTCCAAACTTCATAACACATGTGTTGTTAAATAGGTTTTACTTCCTTAGATCAGGAAGATCTAGGCATTTATTGCCTCTTGTTTCTCTATAGATTTTTTTAAACTACTCTGTGACTCTGGGGCTTTGGGTATTTCTCTAATCTACATCTTCTATTCCTTTTAGTTTGATGCTTTATTCTTCTTTCCTCCCTTACCTACTGTTCTGCCTCCTCGTCTGCCTCTTATATCTCTTCTTCCTCCTCCTTTTCATCTTCTTCACCTTTATATGTTGCAACAATAATTGAAGAGAGTAGTCCCCAGTCCCTGCTGATTCTAGGTTGGGTATGAGTTATATATAAAAACAGATCATCCATTACACAGGAATATTGATGCCATAACTTGCTTACTGCAATTCCATTAAGCATCCCCCCCAGTTATCTCAGCATTGCATTTCACTTGTAATCCTGTTTAGTCCTTTACAATGTTGGTCATGGTTACTATAGGCAATTTTATATTATCAGAAACAATAGTTGTTTAAAGGCTCTTCTAGCCACATGATATTCACAGTTGGAACAATATTCTTAATTTTACAGATGAAACTATCTTTTTAACAGATCATTAAACTACCCTTTTTGTAGGCAGTTATAAAATCTGATATTTTAAAGGAAAATGTCCAAGTTTAGAAGAGTTGATTTATAGTTGCCATCAGCCAATGAGATTATTCAATCATCATAAGGAAGAATAATCCATCCTTAAACTGGAAGAACTTTGCTCTGCCTTTTTTGCCACCGTGCACCTGAGGTGTGTTGAATGTAGTCTTTCCTGGCTTGATGCTTAATTAGAAGTGATCACTGATATAGATATGCTATATACTGAATGTGAACTTTGATTAATACTGTGCAATTCATATGTTACATTACCAGCAACATTTTCCGTATCACCAAAATCAGTATTTTTTTCTTGTTCTGAGTGGCGGACTGTCCCACTCTCCATTCTACTTCTATATGCAAGTTTAAAAAGGAATTGCTGGCCAACTAAGTATTCTCACAGTGACGCATATTCACTTGAGTTGGCCACTTATCTGAGTTTCTTCCCTAAGTGAATGCAGAATCATCGCAAAGATAATGTCCATTGTGCTGGGTTGGAGTTTAAATCTCTTACCATGATTTGAAAGGGAATGGTTGATGATGCTTTCTGTAGTTTCTGCAGAAGGAGTTCTGCTAGAATTTTGCCGGTGATGGAGAGAGAATAGGGCAATGCCATCATAGTTGCTGTAGTCAGCTTTCCAGCTTTTTATGTACTAAAATATATATCACAACACTGCTCCCAATCTGTCCCACGGCTCAGAGTATTATGTGAATCGGATCTTGCCCTGGTGTCCCAGCTTTCATCTCAGCTTTTCACATACGTGGAACAAGATTTTGCTAATGGAACACTGTACATAAGTACAGAAAACTGTCACTACCTCTGGAGTTTATAGGTGTTAAAGCACTCTGCAAAGTGTCAGATTTCACAGTAGGAAGTTTATACACCTGGAAGGAGCTGATCTATGTCCTGTAGTTGCACAAAGTCATAAAAATTGAGTAGAGACAAGTGTTATTATGTGGAATATATAAATGTCCTGTGACTTTCTCAAAAGAAATCACATACTCAGATATTCATGACCCACCCTGAGAACCAAATGCACTTTAGAACAGACGGTAGGCTTCAGGCACTTGTTATATTAGCAGGATTCCTTGTTATCTCAGTTGAAAAGAGGTCAGTGTGCCTGTTAACACCAGCTTACCTTGATTTAGTGAAACCTATTGGCAACTGTTATTGTACTTCTAAATTTCAATCTTTGCGGAGGCACAAGAATGAAAGTTAGGAGTAAGAACACTGAGAGAGAGACAATAAAAATAACTTTTGAGCAGGATATTCATTTAAGCAAAAATAAAGGTGATTAGACTGGTTTATATGAAGGAACTAAACTTGCAACAGTGTTTACTTTCACCTAAGTCTCCTAGCACATAAACAGATAAAAATTGAGGGGAGAGGGTCTTTAAAATTCTACTACAATTTCAAATTATCAATAATTAAATAAAAATAAATGTTCTCTTTATTACTAGCTATATGAATTATATTTTGTCATAAAAAATAGAAAATACTTCACAGTAGTATCACTGTTTTCTCCTTTCCCCTCCTAAACATAACCCCTACACAAAAATGTACCACCATTCAGTGAAAGGAAAGAAGCTTACTCTGTCTTTCCTTAAATTGTTTTCTTTAAAAATAAAGTGCACCATTAATTCATCTCTGGAATGTTAAATTTAAAATACTGTAAGTCTCTTTAGGCAAGTAGCCGCCTTCAGAAATTCTGTAAAGACTCCGTTAAGTCTATTCAAGGCTTTTTATTTCCACTAGAGTTGGAATGGCTTTATTTCACCTGTTATACTCTCGTCTGTAGTAGGCACTGTTAAACGCTCCCCCAGGATCCATTCTCACCTCTTTTCATTTCAGTAGTGGAATCCCCTCCCCCTCCCCCTTCACATAGTCCCCAGCCTCCCTGGGTTTGAGCTGGACTTACTTCCCAGCCTCCCTTGCAGTCAGGTGTGTCTACCTAAGTTCTTGCTGGTAAAGTGATGTGCACAATTTACTGGTCATTTTCAGCTTGAAGACAAGTTGTGTGCCCACAACTGCAGGTGTAACCTTTGAGGCAGAGATGAAGGTCATGTTTTGTGTAGAGCCAGAGCCTTCCTGCCTACACTTCTGTTCCAAAATGAGAGAGGCACAAACTTCTGGCTTATTTACTTCACTGTATTGTTAAGCCTCATTCTTATAGTAGCTGAGTCTATATCCATCCAAACTTATAATAAAACCAGAGTGTAAGCTTAGAGTAATAGTTTTCTTGAGCCTTAAGTTACTGGTGCACAAAACTAACATGAAAACACAGTTATTTTAAAGAGAGGAGTGTGAGGCAAAACCAGCATTTCCTTTTTTTTCCAGAGATCTCAGCAGTTTGTACACTTAGTTTCCATTTCACAAGGAATACTGTATAGTCAAAGTCAACCTTACGTCTTGAGAATAGTAATACGTATCTACTGCTGAGAAGAACAAGCAATGTACCCCGTATTCCTCTAAGATCACAACCCATATATGCTGAGCATTGGTATGAGACTCTTCACAGCATTCAATAGCCATCCCTCTGTGCTTCACTCCATCATCATAAATCCATTAGCCTTATCATATCAGTGGTCCTTCAAGTGTGCTCCCCAAACCAGCAGAATCAGAGTCACCTAGGAATTGTTAAAAATTCAGCACAGATGTATTGAATTAGAAATAAGCAGGAGGGCCCAGAGATCCATGGTTCAACAATCCCTCCAGGTGATTCCGGTGCATGATAAAACTGAAGAGCAGTGGTTCCATGGCAACAGCTAGTAGATAAAGCATAATCAGCAGTCATTAATAGAAGACATTTGTTGAAATTACATTTCAATGAATTCAATGTGTTTTTAAAATATCTCAACTTGAGTTATTTTGACTCCTGACACTCAATTTATCTTATTTAATTCTATAAGAATTTTTACTTGTTTAATTATGAAACATTGCAGATGGTGAAATGATTTATTTTTTAAGGATGGAATAGAAATGCTATATAAATATTATTATTTTCATTCATGTATTATGTCAAGATTTTCTCTTTCCTGCTTTATATATAAATGGTACTCTTAAAATTCTGTTGAGCTCTGTTGTATTTTTAGAACATACATTTATGAGTTGTATCACCATACTTATATGTTTATGTGTTTGCCCTTGTATTCCTGTATAATATTCAGAAATAATAACAAATTGCTTAGCATTTTAACTTATATTTTCATATTTGTTAACTAATTTGAGGGTTCTGTTACTTTAGCTCTGTCTTTATGTAAGAATAAAGAGGAAATGCAGAGAAATTATGTGATTTACCTAACATTACACATCTAGTACATGGGACAACCAAAATTAATATTAAGGACTTTTGAATCCAGATCTGACCATTGCACTTGCAAGGAACTAAAAATAATAAATAAGATACAAATTCCATCCCAGAAGGGATATTGTCCCTGTAATTAGTGTTGCAAAGAAGCAGATTATTAGAAAAGAAAGAACAGCTGGGGTGTTGCTTGACTTCTCCCTTAAAATCTCTTACAAGCGCGCTGCAAACCAGCTGAATCATATTTGGGTAATTAACCTCGTGGATTTCCATACCCCGAGAAAGAAGAGGATTCTGGGAACAGCTACAGAAGGCGAGGTAGACGCCAACCTAGCAAGTTTATTTATGTAATGTGGCTAGGATATCCATTTGGCGTTCTCTAAGAAAGATAAATTTTTTCCGTCACAATGACTCACAGGAAGGTATGTCTTTGAATGCAACTCAGTTTCAAGATTGATATCAAAGTGAGAGCAAACTTGTTTATCTTTAACTGGTTAAACTGATATTAAGTCGAAAACAAATATATTAGGCAGCAAAATGCCAACATACTGGGAAAACTTAGGGTGTATTTTGTTATTTCAAAGGAACGTGATGCTTGCTGCTCCATTGGATTTTGTCCTCAGACTTCCTGCTGCAAAATTTCACTTTCTTCTCCCCTGAGGAACCTTGGTGGGAACAGGTAAGAGGCCTTGGGCCAAAGATTTGTACTCTGATTTAAGAGACTTAAAATTCATTATATGATTATTTAAAATATTTGTCAGTAGGAAAGTGAAATTATTGCTATAGACAACTGGAATCAACTTCCAAACACACCTACTGTTCATAAATCAGAATAAAAGCGCCGTTTTTCTTGGGAGATGGGATTACGGTTTGTTTCCATTAAATTTCCAAGTGTGACTTTTTTCTCATTTCCCGCAAGTGTGATGTACTCAGTCTGAGGGAGCAGGTCTCCTCCAACATCCTAGTGAAATTGTGTAACCTTGGCTAGCTAGCTGAAGAGCTTAGTGGCAAGGTTTTCATCTTATTTTGTAGGTTACTCTTCCCTTGGCTCATTCATATGCAGAATTGACTTTGTGTGTTTTTATTCCTGTCCCCTTTTTATGAATATGTTGGCACTAATGAATCCCATAGTGACCCAGTTGAATCGAGTCTGCTACCCGCTGTGCCACCACTGTAAAACTGTCCAAAAAAAAAAAAAAAAAAGCATTTCTCTCTTCTACTCACTTGGGAGTTGCTTACTTCCTATCGTCCCTGAGTTCACAAGGAAAAAGAGAGGCAGGTACTAGTTTCCTACTGTTGCTGCCATTAATTATAAGAGCAGCATTTCGAATGAAGATGGGCAAACCTGGTCTCATTATCTATGTAGAAAAGTGGAAAATGTTATTAAAAGAGTGGGTATTAGCATTTTTTAGGAGGCTCTCCCCTACTCTACCCCAAATACTCTGAAAGTCGGTTTCAGGTGGGGAGTTTGGATCCCTGAAATGATGGTTGGTGAAGATGATTTGTAAACAATGTTAAAGCTCTCTATATAAGAAGTTAATAAGAGTGTTGGTGCTGGATCAAACCGCAACAGGGGAGAAAGCAGAGGAAAAGGAGAACACGGAGCAAGAGTGAGGGAAGCCGGAGCTTGTGGAAAATGTAGGGTAGTGAGGAATTCATTATAATGTGGTCAAAGAATCAGAAATTTACTATTTAGTATTTTATTCATTCAGATGCAATGAAAAATCCTTTGGTCCCAGTCTTTAATAGAGTATATTAAATAAACAAATTCTTTGCGTGAATGTTTTGGGAGAACTCAAGGAAAAAGCCTCATATTTTAGTGCTTCTCAACATATATGCCTGGAACAGCAACATCTGAATCACCTGGGAACTTTTAGAAATGCAAATTATCAGCGCCTAGCCCAGACTGACTGAATCTGGCACGCAGCGGGCAGTGGGTGGAGCTTTGCAGCCTGTGATTTAAGGAACCCTCCAGGTGATTGTAATGTAAGCTACAGGGCGAGGTCTACTGTCTTACTCTGCATCTAGGTTTACGTGGAGCAGAAAGAAGGGAACAGTGATAGGAGATGAGGTGCTGCAGAAATTAAGGAGTCTGCTGAGTAGGAATTTGGTGTTAAATTGCTAAGAACACAGGACAGCAGGGTAAGACTTATCTAGTACTTGGGAAAGACATAGCACATCCTACTATGTGGTAGGTAGTTTAAATCTTTATAGCCAACTATTATAAAAATTTTAAAGAGAGGCTCACCCTAGCTTTGGCTTATCTTTTTTAAATATAAAATTTTGGCTATCCAGTGTTAATAATTCTTTTATTGTGTATACTATACTGATAGGAAAACTTTGAATAGTGCTAGATGATTTTAATCAGAGGTATTTTGATATGTTTATCCGTTCCTATATTGTCTGCCTTAATAAGCGGGAAACATCTTTTGAAAAATATTTTAAGGTTCTTTTTACTGTTTTAAGATCCACCTCTTCCTACCTTTGTGCAAACAATAATTGGCATTCAATTTTAAGGGACATTTAAAACTACCTTAAGGATTTTGATGAAATAGGTATTTTAGACAAGAAAATCTTTGAAAATGTAATATGTGTTCTCTCTTTAATAGTTCACCTCTGTGTATCAGTCTACAACTAAATTGTTATTCCACTATAATGCCCTTTTTTGCTGATGCTATTAGAATAAGTGATCAATTTACTTTTTTCAGAAACCATAAACTCCATTTTTAAATTTTTTATTGAAGTATAATTTATAATGTATTATAGTTTCAGGTGTACAACATAGTGATGTAAAATTTTTATTGATTATACTCCATTTAGAGCTATTATAAAATATTGGTCATATTACCTGAACTGTACAATATATCCTTGTAGAGTATTTTGTACATAGGAGTTTGTATTAATCCCCTACCCCTGATCTTCCCCCTCTCCTCCCTCTCCCACTGGTAACCACTAGTTTACTCACTTTATCTGTGTTTTCTGTTTTGTTATATTATTCATTTTTAGATTACACATATAAATGATAACATAGAGTATTTATTTTTCTGTCTGACTTAACTTCACTCAGCTTAATACCCTCCAGGTCCATCCATGTCATTGCAAATGGCAAAATTTCTTTCTTTTTTATGGCTTAGTAGTGTTCCTCTGTGTGATACTCTTTTTTTTTTTTTTATTCATTCATTTTTGATGAACACTTGCATCACTTCCATATCTTTGTTACTGTAAATAATGCTCTTATGAACATTGGGGTGCATATATCATTTTAAAATAGTGTTTTCCTTCCTTTTTTTTTTTTTGAAGTATAGTCAATTTACAATGCTGTGTTAATTTCTGGTGTATAGCATAGCCATTCATGTATACATATATATATACATTTTCATATTCTTTTTCATTATTGGCCATTACGAGGTATTGAATATAGTTCCCTGTGCTATACAGTAGGACCTTGTTTATCTATTTTATATGTAGAAGGTAGTATCTGCAAATCCCAAACTCCCAATTTATCCCTCCCACTTCATTCCCACTGGTGACCATAGTTTTTTTTTTTTTTCTACGTCTGTGAGTCTGCCTCTGTTTTATAAATAAGTTCATTTTTTTTTCTTTTTTTTCTTTCTTTTTTTTTTTTAGATTCCCCATGTAAGTGATATCATGTGGTATTTTTCTTTCTCTTTCTGGCTTATTTTACTTAGTATGATGATCTCCGGGTCCATCCATGTTGCTGGAAATGGCATTATTTTATTTTTTTTTATGGATGAGTAGTATTCTGTTGTGTATATATACAACATCTTCATCAGGTGATCTGTTGATGAATGTTTAGGTTGCTTCCATATTTTGGCTATTGTAAATAGTGCTGTAATCCTCATCAGAGTTTCCTTCAGATACCTGCCCAAGAGTGGGATTGCTGGGTCATAGAGTAAGTCTATTTTCAGTTTCTTTAGGACTCTCCATAATGTTTTCTATAATGGCTGCACCAAACTACATTCCCAACAACAGTGTGGGAGGGTTCTCTTTTCTCCACACCCTCTCCAGCATTTGTCATTTGTGGACTTTTTAATGATGACCATTCTGACCAGTGTGAGGTCATTGTACTTGATTGGCATTTCTCTGATCAGTAGTGATATTGAGTATTATTTCATGTCCTGTTGGCTATTTGTATGTTCCATTGGAGAAATATTTGTTTAGGTCTTCTGCCCATTTTTGGATGGAGTTGTTTGTTGTTTTGTTTGAGTTGTAGTGTTTTCCATTTCTTTGGATACATAACCAAAAGTGGAATTGCTGGATCATATACTACTTCCTAGTTTTAGATTTTTGAAGGATCTCTGTACTATTTTCCATTGTGACTCTACCATTTACATTCTCACAATGTGTGAGGGTTCCCTTTTCTCCATATTCTTACCAACTCTTGTTATTTGTGGTCTTTTGATGATAGCTGTTCTGACAGGTGAAACCTCATTGTGGTTTTGATTTGCATTTCTCTGATTAACAATGTTGAGCATCTTTTCCTGTACCTATTGGCCATCTGTATGTCTTCTTTGGAAGAATGTTCAGGTCTTCTGCCCATTTTTAAGTTGTTTTTTTCTTTTTGATATTGTATGAGCTGTCCATATAAGTTGGATATTAACTCCTTATTGGCCATATCATTTGCAGATATCTTCTCCCATTCAGTAGGTTGTCTTTTTGTTTTGTTTATGGTTTCCTTTGCTGTGCAAAAGCTTTTAAATTTAATTAGACTAATTAATTTTTTTTTTTTTAAAGTTTGCTTGTGTTTTCTTTGCCTTAGAGATCCAAAAAAATTTTGCTCTGATTCTTGTCAAAGAGTGTTCTGCCTGTGTTTTCCTCTAGGAGTTACATGGTTTCAGGTCTTACATTTAGACCTGAATCCATTTTGAATTTATTTTTATATGTGGTGTTAGATAATATTCTAATTTCATTCTTTTACATGCAACCGTCTAGTTTTCCCAGTACTACTTACTGAAGAGACTGTCTTTTCCCCATTGTGTATTCTTGTCTCCTTTGTCATAGATTAATTGACCATAACTGTGAGGGTTTATTTCTGAGCTTTCTGTCCTGTTCCATTTATGTGTCTGTTTTTGCACCAATACTTTTGGATTACTGTAGCTTTGGAGTATATTCTGAAGTCAGGGAACATGATACCTTCAGCTCTGTTCTTAAGATTCCTTTGGCTATTCAGGGTCTTTTGTGTTTCCGTACAAATTTTAGAATTCTAGTTCTATGAAAAATGCCATTGGTATTTTGATATGGATTGCATTAAATTTGTAGATTGCCTTGGGTGGTATGGTTATTTTGACAATATTCTTTCAATTCATGATCATGGTTTATCTTTCATCTGTTTGCATTGTCTTCAGTTTCTTTCATCAGTGTCTAACAATTTTTCAATTGCAGATCTTTTGCCTCCTCAGTTAGATTTATTCCTAGGCATTTGACTCTTTTTGACACAATGGTAGATGGGACTGTTTTCTTAATTTCTCTTTCTGGTAGTTCATTATTAGTGTACAGAAATGCAACAAATTTATGTATATTAATTTTCTATCCTGCAACTTTATGGACTTCATTGCTGAGCTCTAATTTTTGGTGGTGCCTTTAGGTTTAATAATCAATTAATTCAGAAAAGATTAAAATACAAGATTAAAAGATTCATGATTGTTCAACTATTTTATTTTATCTTAAAATACAAAAATGTGCATTTTATTTATCAAATGTTTCAGGAATTGTTGGGACATTTTTTAAAAAATGAGTCTGTTGATTAAAAAATTGTCTTCTTTGGTATGTAAACTACACCCACAATGCATTCCTTTTAATTTTTTTCTCAGAACTTAAGACATAATGTAATGCAATCTCCATGCAGAATTTTGTAATTATTGTTATTTTTAATGGAACATCACAGATTTGAATGTTATCTTTGTGCAGAGCATATGCAGAATTATTTAAATATTTTTCTCAGAATTTTACTGTTAGCCTTCCCACACCTAATTAGATAGCAATTTTTAAAATAGCTCATCTTTATTAAACTTTTCCAAAATATTCAATTTAGTTACCATAAAACATTTTTTAAAGTAGTATTAATTATATTACGTAGTTAGAATAACAAGTTTATCTAATGTAAGACAGTTTGAGGAATACACCCAACAACCTATTGATGCATGTAAGTCATCTGGAGGCAGCCAAGTTGTGTGGACACACTGGAAAGCCACCTCCATAGGTCTTCTCTAGGCATTGAAGGTATAGTCATTATGTCTCAGAGGATGGGGAGGGCTAATCTACAGTCAAGAAAGTGGATTAAAAGTGGTTGTTTATTGATACTCCATGATCTAAAATTCTGGTATTTATGTTACTAAAAGCCTATTTAAAAGGTGAGTAAAGGTCATTACTTTTAAAGTGTATTTTGATTATTTAGATAAATCAGGTTTTAAATAGATATATATTTTATTTAATTACAATTACCTCTAAATTATAAATTTTTTTTGAGATTATACTGACTTTTTGCTTCTTATCTGGAAAAATGGTTGTTGGGATGGAGTGACAGCCTTCTGAGAGATCTGTGCTTTGCGTGAGTTCAAAATTGCTACTGTTCAAAATGTGCTACAAGACCTGCCACACAATCTTCTAACTAGACAGGAACCTTTGAGGGCGTGATCAAAATTATATTTGTGTATGTTTTGTAAGTGCCTATCACAAAGAGCAGCAATGTGTAGGCACTGAAATTGTTGGGAAGTAAGCAAAAAAGAAACTGAGACATTCTATGATAAGATGTTTTTTCTTATTATGTTACCCTTCTGATATTTTTCTCCTGATTTCTTTCTTTTACAGATACTATCTTTTTTATTAACAAAATATAAAGAAAGGAATACTATATTATCATAAGATAGTCATCCCACCTTGTTCTATTGTTCTGAAGAGACATAAAAGAAGAGGCAGGCTATGCACTGGCTTGTGAAATAAGAATAGAAAAATGACAGTTTCTATGAATATCAATTTGTAAGGCATCCTGCTTATGCTGTGCCTTGCTCTCTGGTCCATAATCTAAAAAGCAGTTTTTACTTAGAAACATACTTACTGGAAAAATAAAGCATCCTATAAGATAACTCCCAACATTTACAGACTCAGAAGATTTGGAAGAAAGCAAATGCATGTTTGATGAAAACTATTAATTTAACTTTAGATTGAGGATTGAAAAGCAATTTATAAAAAGTACAAACATTTATGGGAGATGCCATAATCTCTGGCTTCTGAATCCTAGAAGCACATATTTCTTTTCCTCATCTTAAGGAAAGAGTTGATCCACAGAAAGATGATGTCAAATTGATCTGGTGCTCAAATATTCACCTTGAAACATTTGTATTTTTGCAAACGCAGTCAGTATTAAACAGTATCACACTTTAGTTTTCACACTCATCTTTCTGGCCTCTTCATATGTTTATAAAATTCACAAATGGATTCCACACATGTGGCGTCTATTTCTACATCATAAACTCCCTTCATAATCTCTTAAAATCTGGTTTCTCTTCTTAATCTTAAAATTCAATTCAGTTGTATTCAATTTGAATAATACATATAGCATGTTTTATAAAAAACTAATTTAAGAATTGTTATACTGAAATATTTAAGAATTAATTTTGAGAATAATTGAGAATTATCATGCAAATAATTAACTACACCAACTAAAAAAACTTGGGTGTGTATTGGTCCAGAACCAGGAAGCCCCTGATTAGAGGCCTTGTTAATAAGCACCTGCTGTGGAAGGTAGCGAACCAAATCCAGGGAAAATAAAGATTTCAATTTTTTTTATTACTGGAAAGATGCAACGCTGAGATTGTTCCCGCTATTCTTCCTGCCTCTATACACATCTTCACCTAATTCATCCTCTACATGGCTTCAGGGGTCAGGGCTGGCAAAGCATAGAGAAGTGCAAAATTAAAGTAGAAGCCCCTGTTCAGAAAAAGCAGAAAAAAAAGGCAGTTAAAGGTACTAAAACATAAGGCGTTTAACTTTAAAAACATGCCATAATTTGTAAACATAATAGAGGTAACAGAGGTGCATGAATAACAACATAAATCTGCAGATCGCCACATTGCCCTTCGATGTGTTTGTCCACCTCACGGTCTGCCTCCTAACTTGGAATCTTTACTAGGCTTCTCTGCATTCTCCTCTCTGCATTTGGTTATCCTTGATCTATCCTCCAGCTTGCACTTTAAAAGTCACTTCCTCAGGTACTCATTTTTTACTCCACAGAAGCATCTTTTATTTTTCATTCAGACATATCATAATAAGTAAGTTATATAATCATGTAATGTCCTGCACCCCACTGGATTGTCATCATGAGGGCTGTACACATTGTTTTCTTCTTCTCTCTCTCCTCTCCGGGCCTGATCCAATGCCTGTTACACATTTTTATTCTTATAATGCCTGTCCATGCTAAATATGTGTTGAACGAACAAGTGAATGAATGAATGGAGGCCCCAATATACTTAATGAAGTGCGTGACTCTCCATGAGGAGGCTGTCAGTCACGTGCACAGCCCCATTTCCCACTCAGTTGAGGCCAGTATTTGACATCGTGGGACGGAGGGTGAAAAAGAAAAAAAATCTGTGAATCTGAGATTGCTTGTTTTCAGCTATATGAATTAAGCAGTAAAAATAGAGCTGAAGAGATTCAGATAGCACCTGCCAATCTTGTTTAGTCACCTACACAGAAATATTGATTTGTAGCTCTGCCATCATCTCCAAGGGACAAAGACCAAATTACTGGCATTGGGAGGTTAGGGAAACTACTGAGAGAAGAGTAATGTCATGGCAGCGGTATCAGGGACTACGGAGGGAAAGGGTGTCATCAGTGACTCTATACCCATTGTCCTGAAAAGGACGCAGTGGGAGTCTGCAGTTGGCCTTATAAGCAAAAGCCTAAGCTGCAGATAAAGATGCAAGAACTTAAGTAGCCAGGAGAAGTGTCAGAGATGTAAAATTTAAATTTGGGAGTTTATTTAAAAAAAATGACTAGAATTTCTGGAATAAAAAAATTGAGGGTATAGAGGTCTCCTTATAAAAATAAAGAGAACTAAGGAAAAATGGGATCATTTGGTTGATACCAGCCTTTTAAAAGTGATAACCCATTAAAGATGAGTCTATTATAAAGAATATGACTATGAGAACTTACTTTGGAAGCCTACCAGCTTTTTGCATATCCACTATAATTTGTTGCAAATGCTTGTGACAAATACTGCATATTTCAGATCTCATGATATTTCAAAAGAAATAATTGTTTCAACTATCTTATCATTTTTTATTGGTACTGGTATGTGTATTGCCACATTTTTCATGGAACCAAATAAACATTTCTCGAAGTGAAAGATTTTGAAATGATTTAAATTTAGAGCATCTAAGAATAAAAGAGGTTAAACCTTTCTTTTGCCTGCTGCTCAGGATTAAAATACTAGAAAACAAAGGCCTTCATTTTTGATCCTGTCCTTTTAAGATTAAAATGAAAAGGACAGCTGTACAAGAGATTCTTTTTTCACACATCACTTCTTTTTGATATCTTTCCATTTCTGCCTCTGCTCTGCTCTTAGATATTTTAGAGCAGCTTCAATAAGAGTATGCATTCCTGTTAGGGTTTCCTTAAATGCAGACACCTCTGGGATCTCACTAAAGGAATCTCTGCTTTATAAGCCTACACCTTTTACCAAGTGATGGGAACAATAAGCAGGATTAATTCCTGAGGCCAGTGGGTAGCCCAGAGCTCTCTTTCTAGCTGACAGGCACAAAGTAATAATTTATCTTAAGCAATTAGAACCTTCTGATTCTTTGCACTTTTTCTCTAATTCCTTATTTCCTCTGTCTACTCTATGTGCATATATGTGTGTGTGTGTATAATGTAAAAATAAATATTGTAAGTCTTATCTTTTGTCCTCTATAGGTAAAGATGTTTTTACCTTCTGGCTTCTTTGGGGATTTATTTTCTGTTTGATTTGCTGTATAGTTTGAAGATGATATGCCTAGTGTTGTTTTTTGTTTGTTTGGGGTTTATTTTTTAGGAGGGGGGAGGTAAGTATTTATCCTTCTTGGTGTTATCTGAGCTTTGTGGATCTGTGGTTAGTGTTTGGCTGTAATTTGGGGGAATTCTCAGGCATTATCGTTTCAAATATTTCTGTTCTTTTCTGTCTTTTCCTGTGGAATCCCCATTATGTGTGTGTTAACATTTTTTTGTAGTTACTCCAAAGTCCTTGGAGACTCTGTTCTGCTTTCTTTCAGTCTTTGCTCTTTTTGCTTTTCAGTTTGAGGATTCTATTGATACAGCTTCTATTTCATGAATTCTTTCTTCATCCAGTGTCCAGTCTACTAATAAGCTCATTAAAGAGGACGAAAGATAAGACTTACAACCAACTTCTCAGAAACCATGCAAGCAAGAAGAGAGTGGAGTTGTAATATTTAAAATGTTAAGAGAAAAAAACCCACCAACCTAAAATTCTGTACATTGCAAAATTATCCTTCAAAAGTGATGGAGGAATAAAGGTTTTCTCAGCAAACAAAAATTGAGGGAACATGTTGCCAGTAGACCTGCCTTACAAGAAATGTTAAAATAAGTTCAGTAATTTTAATCTTGTTGAAGAAAGGAAGAGCACTATAAGGAAAAAGTAGAAAAGTAAAATAAAAACTTTTATTTTTCTTACTTTTATTGACCTAACAGAACAATTTGTTTAATTATGTAGTTTTTTGTATACATCTTATGTGTATATTTGTGCGTGTGTATATATATATACATATATGCTTGTGTATCCTTGTAAGTGAAGTGAATGGCAGCGACGATACAAAATATTGGAAAGGTTAGGATTATTTTGTTATTAGGTATTCATACTACCCACGAAGTGGTGTCATGTTATGTAAAAGTATTTGAATTAGTTGCAAATGTATATTGCAAACTGTAGAACAACCACAAAAAAAATGTTTTTAAAATGTATAACTGATGTGCTAAGAAATGAGAGACGATGGAATCATACAAAATTCTCAATTCAAACCTCAAAAAGGAGAAAGCAGTTAAAGACAAAAACAGGAAAAAGAACAAGGGGAACAAGTAGAAAACAATAATGAACACATCAGATTAATCCAACCATATCCATAATCGCTTTTGATACAATGGTGTGAATGTACCAATTAAAAGACAAAGATTGTCAGAGTGGATCAGAAAACAAGACCCAACTGCATAAATACATACATAGATTAAAAGTAAATGGATGGGAAAAAAATATACTATGCTAACACTAATCTTAAAAAAAAAATTGGAATGGCTATATTATTTTCGGACAAAGCTGACTGTCCACAAGTGATAGCCAATCAATAATTTCAGGAAACAGAAGTAGGACAAACCTAATTAAATGAGACAAATTCAGTTTACTAGTCATTGCCTTTCAGAGAGTATCAAGGAAATGTTTCTGCATGTAACTAGCAGGTGGGGATACTACAGAGATTTGGTTTCTTACAATGGAAAGGAAATAATTAGCACATATGTTTTATCAGGAATTTGGTCTTTTGTTTTGCCTTTCCTGTTCCCCTCATGTGCCCTCCTTTCTGGCTCATGTCTGCCTCCTCCCCTTTGTTCCCCCGTCGCAGATTCTCTGTGCCTTACCCTTGTGAGCACATATTCTGATACTTAGCCTCAACAAACTGCCTGGCAGTGTAGGGTTGAGATGAAAAGTGTGTTGCCCTGGAGATGAATTTCCCAGATGTAAATACACATCACACCCCTTGCTAACTGTTAATTTTACTTAACTTAATTTTTTCCCTGGGAAAATTGCTTACACTGTCTGTGTTTGAGGTTCCTGTAAAATGGAAATCTTAGTTGTTCCTACCTTGAGGGACATTGGGAGGGGTAAATGGTTTCAAATTCCCCTACTCTAAGGCAGTCCTCAGACCACACATCTGAAACACTGGGAGCCTGTTAGCACGGAGCTCCCTACAGAACTGCTGAATCAGAATCTCCATTTTTACGAAATCCCCAGGTGATCTGTATGCACCTATGTTAAAGTTTGGAAAGTCCTGGTAGTACGCGGGAAACACGACTGTATGTACACGAAACGTGTCCTCACTAAGGCCTATTCTAATTAAACTAAAGGGGAAAAAATGGATAGAAAAAGTATGGCATTATTACAGAAATGAATTTTTTCAAAGGTTTTTTTTTCCTTACCCACGATCGTTTTACACTAAAGTTACACAGCTTAGGGTTTTGGTTTTGTGTGTGTGTGCGCACGCATACTTGTGCCTGTGTATGTGTTTAAGAAAGAGAGGAAGAGAGAAGGACACAGGGAAAGGGGAAAATATAAGACTTCATAGTTGATAAGGGAAAAAAAGTGATTGTTTTGATTCCAGTCATTCTCTCTAGAAAAAAGGGTTAGTGAATGTGTGTTTTAAGTTCTCCTTGAAAATCCCACCTAAAGTACTTTAAAAAGAACCATCGTACAGCAGGCACTTGCATTTCAGAAAGCTGACTTCAGATGGAAAACAGTCTCAGGGCTGTATGGACCTTAACAAGAAGCACGTTGACTCCTTTTACCATAGAATGTGTTCACTTTCTTTTTATCAAAAATAATAAAAACAGGATTTAAAGCATTTTTAAATATATCATTTAGTGTGCTTATGTATCCTCTCCCATGGAGAATGAAAAAAGGGAAAGCACCCATTTCCACATTAAACGTTTCAGGGATATTGCTCACATAGGTTACTACACTGGCTAACAGCCTGTTCAAATTAAGGCAAGGGAGGAATGATAAATATTCATTTTCTACTTTCCCTCTGGCGCCAAGATGTAAATATAGCTAATCGTGGCCTCCTAAATACAATTATTAATGAGTTTTGCAGCAGCATGTTATTTGTGCGGAGATGTGTGCAAATACTGAGCTTTCTTTTCCTCCAGATGGTGTTCACTGAGTTCAAGCAATCATATAAGCTGGGGCAAGTGCTCTCCCATGTTGTTCCTTCTGTTCACGGGAAGGGAAAAGCAAGGCAAAACCACCACCCAACAGCCCTGCATTGCTTAAAGCTCTTGATGCACTAGAAATTTTAAGACCATTTCAAAACCCAGACAGTCGTCTGTGATTTCAAAAGCTAGGTTGTAAAATGAAGTAACCATACTGCAGCAGTACTCATGCAATAAAACTTCATTCCTTCTGAATTATCAGATAAAAAATCATAGCAGTGCGTTAAGAACAATCCATACTAGTTGTGATACGCAGTCATGCTTCGTATTCTTGGGCATAAAATTAAATATTTTTCATCTTTTAGTTTGTTTGAATTTCTGTTGGTTTGAAGCTTTTAAAAGTAATTTTAATACCATTCATATTTTGAAGAGGAAGAAATTAATCCTGTCATATGTATTTTAGATGAAATGTAAAACAAAGATCCGGAAGGCCTGCAGTAATAAAATAACTCAGGTTGTCATAATAAAAACATTAACTTCAGTATATAGGAAAATTTCCCATGGACATAATTATATTTTGTTTTTCTAATCTTCATCTCTTTTCCTTCTTTTCAAACTTAATTGGAGCCAAAAATATTTGAAAATTTTATAAAGGATAAACAGATAATGGCATATTTTGAAGTGTGTATGTTCATTACGTATTTCATAACTAATGATTAGGAAAACATTTTGAATCTCTGAATCCTATTAAAACTTTTATGCACTTTACCTAAATTATGTAGGTTTAACTATTTTATTTATGAAAGGAAAAAAGCCAGACCTCTTTTATAATACTTTTATAACCTCCATGAAGATAGTGATTTTTTGTCATTTATTCTTTTAACCTTTCAATAACAATGAGTAATGGTAGTATTTACTGAGTAATAATTAATTTGAATTTCATCTCTCAAGGGCCACAAGAACGCTATAAGCAAAGCGTTATTTCCCTTATTTTACTTACGGCATTTTCTTTATTGTTGTAACACTTTATTTCAGAAGTTAAATAATTTGATGAAGCTAAAAGACTAACAAAAGATAGAAACGAATTTTAAACCAAAGCTTTTTGACAATAGAACTCTTACTTTTAACTATATACCAAATCAGCTCACCTCTTTGGTTCTGGTAGTTGATAGAGAAATAAGTTTGTATTCATTTAAACTGTAGGGTGTTCCTATAAGTAAGTGCAGTTTTTCTATGTCACAGATGAGGAAACTAATGCTCTCAGAGGGCTTAAAGAAAAGGATGCTGTAAGGAAGTTGATGTCCCATTATTAACCATTAAGTTAAGATTTCTGACCATATTTGCCTTTTTACTTGATCAACAATATTCATTTTATTATAAGGCATGCTTCATCTTATTGTACTTTGCCTCATTGAGCGTTACAGATCTTGCGTTATTTTTTCTTTAAACAACTTGAAGTTTTGTGGCAACCCTACATCAAGCCAGTCTGTTGGCATCATTTTTCCAATAGCGTTTGCTCACTTTGTGTCTCTGTGTCGCATTTTGGTAATTCTCACAGTATTTCAAACTTTTTCATTACTTTATTTGTTAGGGTGATCTGTAATCTTTGATGTTACTACTACCACTTGCTGATGGTTAGCTTTTTTTTTTTTTAGCAATAATGTATTTTTAAAGTAAGGAATGCACATAATTTTTTTAGGCATAATACTATTGCACATCTAACAGACTACAGTATAGTGTAAATATATGCACTGGGAAACGAAAAACTTTGCATTACTCATTTTACTGCAATATTCACCTTGCTGCAGTGGTCTAGAACTGAACATTCATTATCTCTGAGGTATGCCTGTATATATCATACATTAAAATTTTTGTTTTCTTTTGTTATGAATCTATGCTATAATAATATACTTGCTATTGGTATTTGGACAATATTTAAATCCCCTTTTTATATACCCAGAATGTGACTAGATGACCAAAATGAAGTTAATTTGGAAACATGAATTGGTTGAATTAAAAGTATGCCCATGTATGCTACCTCAATTTTCACTTTTAGCATATTTTTTGAAGTTGATAATCATAAGAAATCAGACTTTGGTCTTTGTCCTTTATTACATATTATCATTTACTTAGTAATTTAAAGAATAACAAAGGTTAATACTTCTATAAGTTTCTTTTGTGCCAGGCACTATTCTAAAAGCTTTATGTGTGTTATTTAATTTTTGCTGGAACGCTTTGTGTTGCATTATATTATTATCGTTCCTATTTTATAGATGAACAGCTATAGAATGATTTTTTAGGATGAGAATCAGTCTGATAAGCTATTTGAATATTTATGGTCTAGAAACACTCCTAACTACATTATCTTTAATAGCCTTCCCATTACACTTCCATCTACTAATAATAGGAAGGAAATAGCCACTCTCAAATTTTCATTAGAAAAGAAAGCATGAAATTTTAAAGACTATGTCAGAGCACATTTAGTTTATCTAATTGGCAAGGTTACATGTTCTCTTTTATAGTCTACAGGAGCACAGGTTTTTGACTACCCTGGAGAATTACTGGATGAAAACACATATTTGTGTGACGGATTTGCCCAAAGAAATTGCTCTTTGCTATGTAGGTGCTGAAAATGAAATTAGTCACACATCATCTGGGAAAGATGTTCCCCGTGTAAGTTCTAAATGCCTTGCAAATTGCCCTTCCTAATTGGGGTTAGATGCCTTTTTGGACACTTGGGTGAGTAAATTATTTAAGTGATCCATAAACTGTGAGACATAGCAACAGGACGTGCACACAAAGGTAGCGCACGTTGTGTGGAGCTCATCAGTCAGGCACAGGTGTATCATCTGTAAGCTGCTTGGTTTCCAGCAACTGAAGGAGTTGTTTCTACTTTCCTTGGCTTGAAAAGTTTACTTCCTAGAAGGAAACTAAATGAGATCTACTCTTTAAGCTACTTTTCCTAGGTTTCCTAAAACCCTTTGTTTATTTCTTGGTCTCAGACATGAATGGCTCTCTTCTACTAGACTGTGAACATTCGGAGGATAGGAATTCTGTCTTATTCATCTCTGTATTTCAGCACTTAACTATAGTAACTGACACATAATCAACTTTCAGTATTGAAAAAATTAATACACCAATGAATGAATAGTAAAGGACTCAGAAATATAAAGGCTATGTGAATATAACCAATTAGTGCAAGCTGAACTAAATACACAATTTCAACTGATATATGGATCTTTCGTTAGTTCATTATAAATGACACAAATGATTTCATAAATTTTTTTTCTAGCTTTTAATCTCAGTTCTAATTAGGCTATTTTTTCCTGTACTTTCACTTTTCTAAGTTTCTATGGTACACTCAGATTTTTAAAATAATTTCTCAGAGACCAGATATTAAAAGTACTTTTCAGCTTTTGTCATGAAAGTGTCTCTATTTTATTTGAATTGTTTTCTCTTAGTCACTGCACATCTTTGTTCACTGAATATCTTATAATGAGTTAAGTTCCCTCTGGTTTCATTTTGCAGGTTGGTTAGACATCTGTGCTCAAGTTCAGACTTTCTCTTGACCATTTGTTTCCCTAAATGATAAGTTTCAGGTTACTGAGTCTTCTGTAGAGTTCCACTGTGGTCCCATGGTCAAAAGGTAGTGGTTTTGCTACTCACATCCTTCTGGTATTGGTTTGTTAAATGATATGGTTGCATTGTCCAGCTCCTTTTCAGTGGCCATAATAGATGATGGTAATACTTGTCCTCACGTTGTGCTAAATGCTGTTTTAGCTGGACTGGACTAGGTCACATTTTTTTTAGGTGTTTCTTCTTGTATCACTAGCTAACTACCCTGTATTTCTCCAAGAACATTATCCTTGTGATTTGCAACTGCCAACAAGACTACTACAAGAAAGGTAAATGTCTTAGAAAATATCGTTTTGTTGTAACAGTCATTAGTTTCTTCTGCTATCTTCTCTTAAAATTCTATCCCAGCTATGCCTGGCTGAAACGCCACCAGTGTGGTGGGTTGAATTGTGTACCCCCAAAATTCATATGTTAAGGTCTTAATCCTCAGTATTTCAGAATGTGACTTTATTTGGAAACTGGGTCATTGCAGACGTAATTAGTTAAGATTAGGTCATAAGGAGTAGGACGAGTCACTAATCCAGTATGACTGGTGCTCTGGATAACTCCTAATGCTTTAGACTCTGGGATATGGTATGGGACCCAGGAATATGACATGTTATTGCCTATTTTCTACTTTACAATTTCTAGAGAACAACAGTATATGCCTTTCTTCTCCTTTCCTTGTCACTGACCACAATAATTAGCCATCATATATTAGGTAAAGTTAAGCCTCTCTAATTTCACAAATGAGATGCCTAAATTAGATTTCAGTTTAATTAACTTCAACTGTAACAAATCCCCCCTTTTTTTTAGGGGTTTTAAAAATTGTTTTATTTGGGAAAAGTTCTTACAAAAGGGCAGCTACAAAACACAGAGACCTCTGCAACAATTACTTGTTTTTTTCTTAAAGTGAAAGAATGGGTGGGATGCAAGGAATCAAAGCAGTAGGTGGAACAATCAGGAGCATCCCCAAGTTATTTTCAGGAAATAGAGCAACAAGACACACACACAAAACCCTCTTTCTGGCCTTTAAGGGAACAAAATCATTCTAGGAGGAACTTGCCTTTGAGTTACAAAACGTTCTACTTGGTCTTCTCCAGGAACCCTAATCTCACCATCTTTTTAAAATGCAAATTTTGAGAAAGGGGCAAGGCACAGCCAACTAGAAGCTGTCCTGCCCTTGGGGATTGTTACAGAGTTGAATTCCAGTTGTTAGGTTTATGGTCGACTACTTATGTCCAGTACCCTGAGAGAACAAAAGCATTCCTAGGAGAAAAGAGAAGAAAAGAGACAAAAGGCAAGCCAGATATGTGGCAACCACCATTGCTCTTTCTGTACCTGGCCCAGAGGTGTATTTCCAGAAATATCCAAAGACCACCAGTCCTTTTACCGCTTCCCAAACGTCCCTGCTTATCTTAAGAGACTAGTAAGTATCTTAAAAAAGAAAAACAAAAATTAAAAAAAACCAAAAAACAACAAAAACAACTTTCTAAGCCCAAGGGAACAAAGTCATTCTAGGAGGAACTTGCCTCCCCTGTCGTTTGCCTCAAATTCCTTTTTAAATGCGATATTTTTACTTCAAATGTGTACTATCATAGACTAGCAATTTTTGAACTGTGTTTTAAAGAACCTTAGAGATTCTGGAAAGTTCTGTTTAGGAATCAAAAATGAAGGAGATTGAGTCCTACATCTCCCCAGTACCTTAATAGGAGCAGTCCCAATTTTACCTATTTTCTTAGTTTTTGCTCTGTGCTAAGATTTCATCTGAAAGATGGTATCTGATGCTAAGACACTTGAAAACTAATGATTGTGTCCTTTACAGTGTATAAATAGCATAAAGGATAAATTTTAAAACAACACACAAAATCACACTTTCCTGAATTTTTATGTTAATTTATGGACTTTAAGAGATAATAGGATTATGGGAATTTGTTAACATCAAATGCAAATGCCTATCAGAGGAGGAAATAGCTGGAAATTTTAGCTATCTTGTTCAAGGTTTCAGAGTGAATTAGGGGTAAATTAAAAGATTAGGACCCAAATTTTCTGATGATGATCTTTTCAAAATACAATAGCATTTCCATCTATAGGAATCATTGTTTCCTAAATAATTAGCTGATCTTTGGTCAGTACCAGTTTTATTACTTTCCATGTTTACTTTTACAAAAGAAACTTTTTAAGCAAAATATTTGTGATTGAGTTTCTTTATTTTGACTTCACGGGAGAAAATGTTGTTTGGAATGATTTTTTGTGATACACCTTCAATAAAAATAAGCACTCTAGTCTTCTATTGAACATATTACATTTGTATATGTTCTCAGTTATCCAAATCTTTATAAATGTGCATTTCCCTCCATCTATGAAGTAGAAGGGATTTATTATTTTAAATCCAGGGACTTATTTAAATTTCTAAATTAATTCATCACTTTTATTTGGCAGAGCTAAAAACTGGCTTTACGTAGTGATCCGAGAAAAATTGTGATGCTCTTCAGTTGCCAAATTCCTTAACAAAATATACTTAAATCAAATACTTGCTAGAGCCACTTGAAGTCAAAAGGTGGATACTATGAAATGATCCAGAGCTTAACTCAATGAATATTCCAGCTTTTATGTCTGGGGAAAGGGATAAAATGAGTAGTTGTACGGCCATCACAGTAAATTAAAGGAAAGCAACTGGAGAATTAAAAGATTTTGATTACAAGTATAGAAATTATATAATATAAAAAGTCAGATGACTTTTAAATAAGTTCTTGTCTGGGCTTTACATCCTGCTTAATATTTAAATAATCTAGGCCAAATATAACAATGGCCTGTTAAACACAATCCTCAAAATTTTTTGGATTTGGTTTCCTGAGTGTGTGATGCAGCCTTTTTGCCATCTGGCATTTCATTTGGGATCATACCCTTTGCTTAAAGAGGAGAACTATCATAAGCTAAAATTATAGTTAATATGGGGTAAACTATAGTAACATCTGTGCACATGACAACTTATATTTAGTTGTATCAAAAATTCTTTGGAATCCTAATGATAATTTGGAAATTTTACTACTTTCATGGCTAAAATAACATTTTCCAAGCAAATTGGTTTTCTCATTTAAATCCTCTGATTTCGGTAGAGTATATGAGCAATCATCTACAGGTTGATTTTGAAAATGCTCTTTGATTATTGCCAATTCTGTTTAATCTTGAATTTAGGAATTTAAAAAAATAAATGGCTATTTGCACTCATCCCCATTACCAAATACCCTGAATATTTTCTCATCAAACTGGCATAAACATGTCTTACCTCACTACTTCTGAATTTATGTATTATACTATTTCATGTCACTTTTTTATTTATTCATGTAGCAGACATTTAAAATGCACAAATCATAAGTATATATCTTGACAGATTTTCACAAAGTGAATATACTAGTGTAATCATATTAC
The DNA here is from genome assembly GCF_036321535.1 of Camelus dromedarius. NCBI lineage: Eukaryota > Metazoa > Chordata > Mammalia > Artiodactyla > Camelidae > Camelus > Camelus dromedarius. The sequence continues at coordinate 22,762,860 of NC_087446.1, read as the reverse complement.
AAAACAAACTTAATTTTATTGTTTTCATACTAAGAAATAGAACTTGAAGTGCTTCATAGGAATTCTTATGCTCTACACCAGTAACTATTCCCCTCCTTCACAAAGATTACCACTATCACTTAATAATTAGCTGCTTTGTTTTAGAGCTCTATATAAATGGAATTGTAAAATAGGCAGTATTTTGAATCCAGCAACTTTCACCCAATACTGTATTTGTGAGTTTCCTTCATGTTATTGTGTATAGCAGTAATTAATTTTGTATAGTATTCCATGGTATGAATTTAAAACATTTAATTTTTGATGTACACTCTGATTGCTTCCAGACTATTACAAATGAGACTGATTAAAAACCATCATCCATGTGTTTGGCTGACATATATATGCATTTCTGTTAGTAATATACCTCACAGTAGAGTTCTTTAGAGGTTCTACATCTGTCCAGAAAATTGATTTTCTGAATTCTTTGAAAGAGTTTCAACTTATTTTCAAATATGGTTGCATGATTTACTGTCCCATCAGTAGTGTGTGAGGGTTCCAGTGGCTCCACATCCACATGAATACTTGATAATATCAGTTGTATAAATATCGTTCTTTCTGGTGCATGTGTTGTGATATCACTTTGGAAAGAATCTTCTTGTGGAGACCATCTTCTCAGCTGCTGCACTATGATATTAATTTTCTTATGTTCAGCATATATCAGGATCTATAACTTTACTACTTTCACTTCTAATCCACAGAAGCAAAGAAACCTGATTAAAATAAAGGCAAGGAAGTTGGCAGATGTGCTTGCTATATGATACATATATTCATTCTTGCTGTGATTTTGTGATTTCCAAAATTCAAACTTGTAGTTAAAAATCTGGATTCTGTTCATATTTATAAGACTTTGGCAAATCACTATGTACCACTCTGTGGACATGTTGAAATATCACTTATCTTAATAACAAAAGGAAATTACTGTTTTCTGTTTCTCCTCTTAATGTTTTTACTTATTTTCCATTAACCATTTTTCTTATAAGAGAAGTTGTCTTCCCTTCTTCAACACTCATCCACTCCTGGACACAAAGTAATCTGGTTTATATCGTAATCACTTCCTAGAACTCCATTCAGCTATGTCAGGAATGATGTGGTAGGTAGAATAATGGCCCCCCAAATGTCCACATCTTAACCCTTAGAACTTGTCAATATGTTATGTGACATAGAAAGAGTGAATTAAAGTTGCAGATGAAATTATGTTTGCTAATCAGCTGACCTGAAAATAAGAGATCATCCTGCATTACCTGGGTGGAGCCAATGTAATCACAAGGATCCTCAAAGGGGAGAAGGATTAGAACCAGAGAGATGACATCATAAGCAAACTTGACTGGCCATTACTGGCTTTGAAGATGGAGGAAGGCTACAAGCCAAGGAATGCAGGCAATCTCTAAAAGCTGGTTAAACGCAAGAAAATTAAATTTCCTTTACAGCCTCCAGAAAGGAACGCAGCTCTATCAACACCTTAATGTTAGTCCAGCAGAACTGCTTTTGGACTTCTGATCTCCAGAAATGTAGGATAATAAATTTATGTTGTTCTAAGTGACTGTATTTCTGAGGAATTACTATTGCAATAGAAAGCCAATATAAATCTTGGTTTCTGAGAGTGGGGAGCTTCTGTAACAAATACCCAAAAATGTGGAAGTGATTTTTGGATTGCACAGTTGGCTCTTGAATTTTGAGGAGCATGAGAGAAAAAGCCTAAATTGCTTTGAACAGACCATTATGAGAAATATGGATGTTCATGGCTCTGCTGGTGGTGACTCAAAGAAGTGAGAAAATTTTATATTCTTGTATTTTCTACAGCAGAATTTGGTCATCTTAAGCACTCTTACTCCTGAAAATCTTTATTCCTTTAATATCTCTATTTTTTTTCATATTTCTTCTTCAAATCTGACTATGCCTTTTCTATTTTCTCTTTGTTCAATTCTGTGTATATGGGCACACCTGTATCTTTTGTAAATCTACATAATCTACATAAATCCCTAAATAATAGTATCTGTGTTGAATGACTTCATCTGCTCCTACACAGAATTGATTTACAAATATTTATCTTCAATAGAGATCTCCTCATTGAATTCCTGATTAAAAATCCAATTGCCTAATGAGCAAACTTAATATGATATTCCTCAGGTAATTCTAAATGTTGAACATTGGCCTTATTGTTATCTTTCAAATCTGCCTCCCCTTTCAGTCCCTCTCTAAGTTGGTGCTACTATCATCAGTCCAACTGAAGGAACAAGAAATCTTCAACTCATTCTTCTATGTCTTTCTTTATATCCTCCAAAGCATCAGATTCTGCTTTCTAATTTCCTAATATTTAGTGATGTGCCAAGTACAGGTTTTCAAAGAAAAACACATGTATTAATTAGTTTAATTCTAATAACAATCATATGAGGTGTGTTCTATTACCATCCTAGTTTTACAAATAATCTGAGACAAAGTAAGATATTACCCAAGGTCATGCAGGAGTGAGTAGACAAGATGGGACTGGGAGGCAAGGAGCTTGGCTTAGGGCCTATGATTAAACAATTATTCTGTACTGTTGTCTCTTGAATTCACCATTTATTCCCCTCAGAAAACAGTTTCTTGCTTTTCTCATCTGAAATTTTTGTTTTCTTTCTGCCCTTATTTCTGCCTTTCTCTCTCTTCTTTTCTCCTCCATGTCCTTCACTCTCCACATTCTGCTCCAAACTTGGCATTTTAAATTTTTTTTATTTTAGTCAGTGTGTGTGTTTTACAATACAGTTTAACATTTTTGAGGTTTCTTCTACCATGTTGATCCAATTTCTGTTTTTTTGTTTTGTTTGCTTGCTTGTTTTCTGCCATTATGTTTATGTCACATTACCCACCATGGGTTAATACACTTATAAAAATTCTTTACTGTTATTTATTGGGGTTTTAGCAAGGGATGGAGTTAAATGTATGTGTACAACCCAGTATCTTTCACCAGAAGTCCATTAAAACATTTTCAGTAAAAAGGCAATAAAAATGCATTTACCGTAAAAACAATTCAAGTATTATTCTTATATGGAATAATTTTTTTCAAATGACATGCTTAGTTACTATACCTTTCCTTTCTTGCTCTAGCAAATCCACTAAAGTAGGTAGAAGTAGTTTAAATTACTGTATCTTAGAGACTCTATATTATTTTAAACATAGTCTATGTGGGTTTTTTTTCATGAATAGGTTCATTAAAATTATAATATTTTAAATTTAGGAAATCTAGAACTTGATGGTTCCATGTCTTTGTTGCTGACTTTAACATACCTACAATGCAATCAAGTCCTTCAGGTTTACTTCTCTGATCATACAGATGGCAGTATATTGAGTAAGTAACGCAAACAACAATTTTTTGATCTATGAAATTCCAGTTAAATCAGCTCTGACTTTAGAGTCTACTTTTGAAGATCGTAATGTATAACAATTTATGACCATTTTAATTTTAAAAAGTATGATCTTTATTGTGACAATAAAATTTTCCATTGAGTGAACAAAGCAATCAGGTAATTGCCATGGTAAACAAATCATCCTGACATTTTGATAAAACTCAATTTTAAGCACTTCCTAGTTACATGCTTTAAAGATGCCCTAAATTCCATCTAGCCGTGTAGTTTTTCTTATTCATGAGCACATAGAAAATACGTGGTCTGTTTTTATAGTAGACCTTCTGTAGCTTTAATGGGGAATATAATTATTTTTAGGGGGCTGAGGTAAGGTATTGAAGCCCAGATCCTACTCCTTATTCTCCTTCCAAATTTCTCTGAGTCAACAGACAAACAAAATATCAAATAAGATAATACTTCTATAAACCACCAAGCAATTTCCCAATATCCAGTATTACAAGTACAGACTTTCCCTGGTACCTGTAGGGTATACAGTTCATGTAAAAGACCTAGGCAGGGTTTCCTAATTTATACTGATTTAAAATGAGAAAAGAAAAATGCATCTGAAAGGCAGACTTGAGTTCATTTTTCCGAGGAGCAAAGTGAACAAGCATGACCAGACTTCTTTAAGGGATATGATGTCTGCTTATATAGGGGGGAAGGAAAAAAAGAACACAGAATGCATGAACACTAGCTTTGACTAGAGTGATAGGGCTTACTAATAAAACACAGAATCATGAATACACTGAAATTGAGGATAGATGAATTCACTAATTTATTTCCTGGGGGATAGCAATGCATAAAATATCAAAAGTTCTTTCAAATATTTCTTCCAAATAAAAAGAGAGTGTGTTAATCTTCTAGGGCTGCCATGACAAAATACCAGAGATTGAGTGGCTTAAGCAACATACATCTATTTTATCATCTTTCCGGAGGCTGGAAGCCCAAGACTGAGATGTTGGCAGGTTTAGTTGCTCCTGAGGCTTCTCTCCTTGGTTTGAAGGCAACTGTCTTCTCTTTCTGTCCACAAATAGCCTTTTCTCTGTGGATATCCCTGTATCTCTGTATCTTTTTATAAGGACACCAGCCATACTGGATTAAGGCCCATCCAACTGACGTCATTCAACTTTAATTACCTCTTTAAAGGCTCTGTCTCCAAATGCAGTCATATTATAAAGTACTGTGGGGGTTAGGACTTCAACACATGAATTTCGGGGAAGGGCAACACAATGTAGTCCATGAAGGGAAGAATTATGGATAGATACTTTTTATTTATGTAAGACAGACATGACCCATTCTCCTATAAGCTAGTATATACAATACTAATTTGAATACATGCCTCTGTTGTATCAGTGGATACATGTAATGTGTTCAATTAGTTGTATTCCATTTATCAATAAGTCACTGTGAAAGGGAAAGCAAAGCATAATCAATCTATGGCTAATGAAATTTCTTCCAATAATCTGAAACTGTTGGGGTGGACAAGAAGTTAGAAATATGATTACTGTAGGGCAGAAATAAGTGTGTACTTAATCTTTTAACCCAGACAGACCACTTTGTCTAGTACATATTAGATACTAATAGCTATTCTTTTTTGGTTGAAGGTAATGAAATGGGAAAAAGGTAGAAAAATCCAAGCGGTATAGTAAAACTCTTATTTATTCTATTTAAAATCTACCAAATATCCCATAGGCACTTCAAACTCATCAGTTTCCACCTATACCATGGTTCCTCTTTCTAAATTTGATTTCTCAGGGAACATGGTTCTCCCGCCATCATACCTGTCAGGTACTTAGGAACCACTGTCAACTTCTCACACTCACAGTTCCATTCATGAAGCCCTTTAAATTCCACCTTCAAAACACTGTCATGCATATGTTTATCTCCAAGCCCAGTGTCACTGTTTGTGTATATGTGTGTGTGTGTGTGTGTGTGTGTGTGTATATGCATATATTTATCCAGATTTACTGTATTATTTACCTAGCTATTATACTAACCTCTGTCTCTGCTCCCCTTATACCAACTTCCCAATCTGTTTCCAGTGAGATCTTTGTCAAATAGAAATTTGATACCACCAATAATTAACTTTTCTTGAGGACATACATAACTTGTCACCTAGCTCCTGTTTATATTTCTGACCCTTGTCATGGTTGAACGTCTTACCATGCATGTATTAAAGTTATAATAAAATATTTTATAGATTGGACCCTTAGGTTTTTATATATTAACCCCTCTGTCAGGAAATATACTTATTTTCCCTCTTGTCTATCTTTTCCTTGTCATTCAGAATGAAATAGTTTCCTCCTTACAAGAAATTGTTCCCATAACTAACCTTCCCTTTAGGACTTAAATACTTGCCTACTTTACTCTTATAGGAACCCTATGTATCTAGCTCTACTGGATTAACATTGTACAATAACTGTTTGCTAGCTTGTCTGAATCCCCATCTAGAAAATGTATTCCTTGAGCTCAGGGTTAATCCTTGCTGTTTTTGTTTACATTGCTGTTTGTCTTTTTTGTGTTTTTAAGAAATAAATAGAAACTGAATAAGAGCAATATGTATTTGATAAGACAACACTTGGAAAACTTTCTTCTTCTAACAGAATAAATTTTAGTTCTATTGCATGATACAAGCTTATATACTAGATTTCACACTTCTAGACAAAGAGCATAGAAAATATTTCCTTTATTCTAAATGTGAAATAAACAGATCTTCCAAGGGGGAAAATGTAAACATATCCTTAGAGACAATTTTAAATGAAGAGAGGAATACTCATCAATTAGAAAGTTGCTTGGATTGAACATAAATATATTATATGTAAGTGTATTGTACATGAATGCATAGCAATGAAACTTTTTTGGATTCTTACTATTTTAGTTATCAGTTTATTGGTGTCAATCACTTAAAATAATGATTTCCATTTATTAGCTGTCAATTCTCTGGGGCTGACTGGGCTTAGATGGACTAGTCTTGTTTGTTCCATGTCCCCAGATTTATACTTGTTTGACTTACAACTTTTTGACTTCAAGATGGTGGGAAAGAAATACACATTCAGTAGAAACTATACTTCAAATTTTGAATTCTCATATGGGGAACGTACTTGTCTCACAATACTGAGTAGAAGCAGCAAGCCACAGCTTCAGTCAAGCAGGCAGTCATGAGGGGGAACAACCCACGCTTGGTGATGGTAATGGTGGTACTCATACAACCATCCTGTTTCTCACTTTCAGTCTAGTACTCAACAAATCACATGAAATACTGAACACTTTAGTATGAAGTAGGCTTTGTGTTAGATAGTTTTGCCCAACTGTAGGCTAATGTATGTGTCCTTAGCACATTTAAGTTCGGCTGTGCTACACCATGATGTTCAGTAGACTGGGTGAATTAAATGCATTTTCAGTTGACTATATTTTCAACTTGTGATGTGTTTATCAGGATGCAAACTCATTGTAGGTCGAGGAAGAGCTATTCTACCACCTGGACTGCTTTCATCTAGTGGCTTAACCAGGGTAGGACATTCAACATGACTTACTCATGTGAGTCACAATTAGTGCTGGTGTTGGCTGTGGGTTCTGGTATGGTTTCTTTGAGAGAGTTTGACTTGCACAGTTGGGTAAGATAGGTAAATGATAAGTCTGGTTTAAAGAATTAGGTCATAGAAAGCTTGAATAGCACGTTCAGGAATTTGACTTGTAATAACTACTGGCAGGTTATAAAATAGAGTGAGCAAAAGACTGATTTTTAAAATGTCTTTATTTTTTATGAAGGTAGTTTTGGTGACTGGATAAAAGATACTTCGGGATAGAAAGGGACCGATTTCGGATGCCATTTCCATGTACTAGCTGGGAGTTTACAAAAGACAGATATAGAACAGTAACATTAGTGGGAGAGAAGAGAAAGAACATTTGAAAGGCATTTATCATATCAGATTACTAGGACTTCATTGACTGTCTCAGGGAGAAATGGGAGTGATCATGTTTTGAGAATGAGTTTGAAGCTTTAAGCTTGGGGAATTAGACAGTTCTGACATCACTCATGGAGACAGAAAACAGAAAAAGGCATAAAATTTCTGAGGAAAGTAACGAGTCCAGTTTAGTTTTTACCAAATCTAAGGTAGCTTTGGGACATCTGGGTACTTTGAAATATGGCTCTCAGCATGAAAAGAAAAAGAGGAGTTAGAAATATAGAGTTTGCAATTATCAAAGAAGTACTTTGGAAAATAGCATTGCTCAGGTTGGGACTGGTATTTTTATATTACTATAAGACTGTCAATTGATTCAGCAGTATTATCAAAGAAACCAAACAGCATGAAAAATGCTCCTATTAGAATAAGTAGGGGGAAAATAGCCTAAGCTGAATGTATAATATGTATTCAACAGTCATCTTTTAGTTCGTTGGATTCAGAGGCTGCATTTTGTCTTTCTCCTCCTTGCTGTCTCCTTTTGAGCTAAACTGCATATACTAGGGCCGTGTGGATGGTGAAAATTGCTTGTATGACTAAGTGGTACAGCCCTTCAGGCCGACTTTTCCAGTTGCTCTTTATGTGAAACAAAATGTAGATTTTTAAAGATCTAATGAAGGTGTAACAACAGGCTTTTTTATTCCAAGTATTAAAGTAACTACTGAAGGAAAAAAATTAGCTTCTGATTCCTTCTTTTTTGTAAATAGACATTTGATGGTCAATTCAAGGGTAAATAATAAGAGATCCAGAAACTATTTGCAGAATAATTTTAAAGAGTACTTCCTCAAGAATGTCAATTGCCTGGAGTGTTTATAGCAGAGGGTAGAAAACCTTTTCTAATATTCCACATAATAACTACCCCAAAGCCAGATTTTGATTTTAACACCAGGACCAAACCTCAGGATGGAACCCACAAGGCTAGGAGCCATTAATAATACATATGAAGAGAAATGTAAAATAAATATAATGAGTAATAAAGATGAAATTATGAAAATTTCAAAAAAGATACTTTAGAGAACATAGAAATATTTCAGTATAACTAGAGAAGAGTGACATTTGAAATGATTTTATTAATCCAACACATCTCTTTTATCATTATATAAATATACTAATATTTTTGCTGAAACTCTGAAGTTACAGAAAAGCATAAAATGTGAAATGAGTCACTCATCATCCCAATATTAAAAGGAAAGCTCTACATTTAGGCATCTAAATGTAGATCAATATAGCATACCATATGTAGTATAATAATTGTGTATATACACACAGTAAAAAATTTACAAACGAACTATGAACATTTTCCTGTGACTAAATAATCCGTTTATCTTTATAGGAGTCAATTTTATGATTTCATCATAATTTATTTCTCAGTCTTAAAGTATAATTTAAAATTATTGGATGGCAGGCAGTGATAGAGTAGTATATGGAACAGTTATCAAAGAAATGGTCTCCAGGACTGAACAACGATACTGAAACCAAAATGAAAATAAAATGACCACAGAATGTTTGTTGCAACAGTGATTAGCTAAAGTTGGGGGGAGGAGGGGGGGAGGTGGGGGGGCATTAGATTAAGAAGGACTTTGAAAGCCACACTTAAGAGTTCACATTTTATCCTGAGGGCATGTTTGCTTGCAGAGGCATACTTTAATAAGATCAATGTTTTTGAAAGTGTGATCAAGTGGCCATGTTAGGGGAGCAGAGCGAGGAGAGATTGAAGACAGGCAGACCTGCAAAGTGGTTACTGTTTTAATCCCAGCCAGAGATGAAAGGGATGGCATAGGGAGTGGGAAAAAGGAGGCAGATTAAGAGAAACATTTTGAATAACAATGTCATACAACGATCAGAGAGGAAAAACAAACATTCGTTTTGAACAGGAAATTTAAAGCTATGGCAAACCCCCAACTCGAAATTGTGGTGGCTACTTGGAGTATAATAATGAAAGTCTGTGTTGAAGTTCTTAATAACTTAACAAATGAATTTAACTGTACAAAAGTCACCTGCGATGTTAGAACCTTGAGCAAGCGTAAACTAAGGAGAAAAGACTAAGAGCGAACAGCAAAAGTTTGAGAAGTACATGGAGGGGATGCCCACAGTGAGGAAGACAAGAGGAGGAAAATAACCAACCAGGATGAGGAGAAAAAGAAAGCGGAAGCCTCTGGATCTGGGCAACAGGGTCAGATTAGAGAAAGGAATAAAATATTGAGGCCTGGAAGGACTGTTGGCTTTGACAAAGAGTTCTTGTGGTGATTTCAAGAAGGCAGGGTCAGACAATTTATGGGAGATTAGAGTCAGACTGCAGAGTGAGGAAAATAATGGAATTCAGAAAATGTCTTCATTCGGCCTAAAAGAATGACTGTTTAAAAGAGGGAAAGAGGCGAGCCGCCATATAACTTAATCGAGGGTAGTTGTTTTGTTTGTGTGTTTCTGTTTTTGGTGGGGTTTTGTTTTTGTTTTGTTTGTTTGTTTTTGGGAAATAATGATTAAATTTGAACACAGAGCAATTAGCCAAAAGAAAACTTTTTCTTTTTTTAAATCATTTTTAAAATTTTTTTTAGGAATTTATCTTACAGAAAATCTGGGGACTTGACAGAGTTCACTTAATTTTTGATCCTTTCGCCATCCCCAGGATACATGGAAGACAAAGTGCATAGCACATGGTTAGCAGAGGGAGAAGCAGGCATACTCACGCTGCATGTAGAGCCTCACAATTGTTCTACACTCTCGGGGAAATTTCCTGGCCTCTCTTTGCCCCCCGTGATCTCTCCGGTTCCTAAACTCTGTTGTAGCAGTTGGTTATACAGGACTTTGACATTTAGCTAATATCCTTTAATACAATATGTAAGATTTAATATATACTTGCACTTCTAATTATGGCATGTTTATTTGGTGTAAAGATATATATAGCCAGGGGTGTTGGAATGAAAGACAATTGGGCATAACTTGAAATATGTGCAGTGTAAACCAGCAACTGCCCCTTAATAGTAACTGTGACAATCTAACCCCTTCAAGCTCTACTGCTATTTTCATTCCTACATCCTTGCACCATGTTTGGTGTTTTCCTTCATTTCCTGAGACTTGTTTCAGCCCAGAAGAGTCAGAATTTTCCTTTTAATTACATATCAAATAATATCTTAGTAGGCTGCCTCCTGTTTAATTTTAAATTCTAGGGAGACTGATCAGTAGGTGCTTGGCTGCAGATCCCTGGGATCAAAAACCTGATTAACCCATTGTTTGCTAAGGTCAGCTTCACATTGAAATCTTTTAAAAATCTTTCAAAAATACAAATTCCTGGCTGTCACTGCATACATTGTAATTTAATCTGTATGGAGTGTGACCTGGGAATCAGAACTTTTTGATCACTGCAGATGATTCTAATGTGCAGAGAAGTTTGGAAACTACTGGATTACCCCTTTGTCTCTGTGTCTTAGAGTGCACGTGCACACATCTTATCTCTGAGCAGAAATCATGCCACCTGATTTCTACCTTTCTGGGTTCCCAGTTTTCCTCTCGAGATAAGGGGACCCAATTCGTTTAACCATTTCCTACTGTCATAGCTCGCACAATAGAACTAGCACAGAGGTTTTCAATTATTCTGGTACTTACCCCCCACTCACCCCAACCCAAGATATGCCTTCTTACTTTTGGTAAGGAAGCGTTTTCTGGACTTGGAGGAGCAGGTTGCTCCTAAAAGTCTGCCATTTCAGCAGCCTATGAATTCCATTCTCAAGCCTTTGCTTTTAAAGTTGCTACATTTCAACCTCATTGACTGTAAGGAATCGCTTTGTCCAGGCTTTGATCACTAATCCAATAGAACACATTAAAACCCTAAGTCTCGGTGAGTGCTCATTAAGTTAATGAGTTCAACCTGATCAAGACATGATACATGATCATGATGCATGATTAAGTCATGTATCTTTTCTTCCCTATAGTCCAACACTTTTAGATTGCTCTCCATAATACTCCACAGTTTCCTGCTGATACAGTGCTTAGAACTTAAAACTTTTTTGGTGTAATAACTATCTCTCGGTAGATAACAGTATATGTTTGAGTTAACTAGGGCCCCTAAGTCTATGTATAGACCTGGAGGCAATACTCTGGAAAGAGATTATCTTGAGGAGAATTGGCATTAGTTCATGAGATGTCTTTCTCAGAGTAAACTATGGGATGACTTTTATGCATAGGAGAGCAGTTTCCTGGGGAAGGGAAAGGCTGCTTTGTCCAGGAAGAGCTCAAAGAAATTTGGAAGTTATCAGCCTCTTCCATGTATGCTCCCAAATCCCTATCCCATATCTCAAGTTGTGTTACCTCCCCCCTAGTACCCCTACCCAATTAGCACTGTAAACCTACCACTGCTACAGTCTAACCTAAACTTCATCTTCAGCCATATTCCCTTTTATATTACTGGAGTTAAGATGCTCCTTCAAAGATTCCATGCAGGCTCTCTGTTTCTTAACATTGTAGATTTTAGTTCTCTTTTTCCCTCTGTAAACTCTCTACAGCCATAGGAAATAGCCAATTGACTGCACAATGTTTATAACCATTGCTGCTTAAGCCAAAAGGGGCTTGTTCTCTCAACCCTTTTTCTTTTACCTACACTTCAACTCATGCCACAACAGACATAATTGAATCTGTTGATGATTCAACAGAAGAGGAGCACTTCTTGACATAGATTATCCATGGATCTTTTCTCCACTCCACCTTCCACTAGCAATGAATTTATCCCAATATTCATTTACTTTTTGACCAATCCAATCTCAAAATACCATAGTAAGTGTCTGTTTCTTGGGGTCAATTCATTTACCAATTACCCTACCAAATCAGGGCCTCAATAGGAGATACTTGGCACACTCAAGACAAGATAAGTTGAGGTTAATTAATTTATAAACAGCCCATTTATAAAAGGCTAAATGTAGTAGAAACAGGAGGGATAGTCCTGGGCTTAGCAGAACCACACCTCTTGCCATTCCTAGTCCCGTTGAAAAAGAGGGTAGGGACATTGGTTTGGGGAACCTGGAAATAAATAATTCTGTAGGGTTGGCATGGACTTTGTCAGTCAAAGAAAATAGCCAGCTCTTTGCAGGGAAGGATCCAGGGGGAAATAACCTGGCCACTTTGTTCTGTCTTCCTTTGTTCTCATGTTAGGGTTTCCTGTTTGCCAAATTCAACCTGAAACCCAAAGACATGGGAGCTTGCTAATGTGGTTTCTACAAATCTTCCTCACAGACTAGAGAGCAGGGTTTACAATCGTGGAGAGGAGATATGAAGATTAAGATACCTCGTGTACTCTCAGTTTAGAATAACTGCTTGGAACTTATACATTTTAATGGCTAGGAAACAGGTTTTTTGTGGGGTTTTTTGTTGTTTTTTTTTAAAGAGGAAAGATTTGCCAGTATTTTGTTTTGTTTTACTTTATTTTTTTTTAAACCTTCCCCCTTTAATTGCAAGTTAATGATTGAGATACATAAAAAATGATGGAACATTTCTGAGTATTTTCGGGTATCTCTGTCAATCTCATTTCAGTGATTATTTTTTTGTTTTTTTCAAAAGCCTTTTTTTCATTTTCATATACGTTTTCCTTAAAGGTTATTACAAGATATTGAACATAGTTCTCTGTGCAATACAGAAGTAACTTTTTTAAAGTCTGTTTTTATATGTAGTGGCTAACATTTGCAAATCTCAAACTCCCAAATTTATCCCTTCCCACCCCAGTAACTATGAGATTGTTTACTATGTCTGTGAGTCTGTTTCTGTTTTGTAGATGAGTTCTTAGTGTCCTTTTTTTCTCCCTTTTTTCTTATTTTTAGATTCCACATATAAGTGATATCATATGGTATTTTTCTTTCTCTTTCTGGCTTACTTCACTTAAAATGACAATCTCCAGGTCCATCCATGTTGCTGCAAATGGCATTATTTTATTCTTTTTTATGGCTGAGTAGTATTCCATTGTATAAATATATCACAACTTCTTTGTCTAGTCATCTGCCGATGGACATTTAGGTTGTTTCCATGTCTTGGCTATTGTATATAGTGCTGCTATGGACGTTGGGGTGCATGCCACTATTTTAATACTAGAATTATTTTCAAAGTCATTTTAATCAAACTTTTACTACTTAGAATTTGTGTAAAACAAGAGCTGCATTATATTGAGTGTGTCCTGTATGTCAAGCACATTCCAAATGTATTTCATTTATTGTCATGTATTGTCAAACAATTCTGTTGCTGTATATCCATTGTTAGGTATTTTTGTACCAATTTTGTGGTTCTGAACTGGTGCTTGATAACATTAGCTTGTTTTGTCACATAGATTGTAAGTGGAAATTTAAGATAGGACTTCTGCTCTGTTTGACTGCAAATCCAAAACACTACATCAGAACACTACACTAATAGGTATGATATTGGGGAAATTTTTCAACATTTATCTTCCTAAGTACAATTCAGTTATTCACAGGGCATCTTCTATGAGGCAGACAGTTTAACAAAGATCATGGTAGTCATGAAGAGGGATATGACATAGATCTCTTTCTTGACATGAATATGGTGTTTTAGAGAGTCAGTGTGCCTAGAAGCACTAAAGAAATAGATGCATAAGAGACATGGGTGACAACATCATGGTCATGGCATGACCTGCAGCATTGTATCAGAAAAGTTTGCAGTGACCAAGGAAGCAATTCCAGCTTCCAGGAGTGAGGCCAGCAAGCCTTGGAAAACCAAATAGGGTTTAAAGATAGGCTCCTCTTCTATTAGGATAACAAATAAAATCAAGAACTCAATATGCACTTGAAGGTAGGAATAAGACTTGAGCTTATTATTAAATTTGTAATTAAAAAAAAAAGTCCAAAATTGTCTGGCATTTGAGGAAATTTCAGAGAGGGTAGGGTACTGACATCATGGAGGAAGAGTGTCCAGCCTACCTTTGGTCATCTTGCTTTCTCTTCTCTCACCTGCGTGACTTTTAGTCACCCCTACCTAACCTCGTTAACAGGAAGGAAAAATGAAGGTACTCAAAATTTGAGATGTAGTCATTCCTCATTTCTCATTTGGTGATCTCAGATCTTTACAAACAGAGCTCTGTATTTACCCTAAAGTATCACTGCTTTTGGAAGAAACCTGAAAAGATAAATCTCAGATACTCAATGTGAAAATTATGTGTTTTGTTTCTCACTCTGTGATAATGGGTTGGCTGCTTGAAGATGTTGAAGAAAAAATGCAGTTCTTTTGCAATATCCATTCTCCTAATCATTTAGGAAAACACACAAACACACACACACATTGGTCTCAGTGACATAAATTCAATAAGCAATAAAGGCAATCTCCTTTTGGAAAAAAAGTTTACTCTCCTAAATTAGTTCACAAAATTACTAAATATATGTTGCTGTAGTATGTTCTTGCTTAATTTCTTGATATCCATTTTATCCCCCGTGATTAATCAAAGCCCATCCTGGCATGACTATTTGGTAATAATTGGCACATGATCCAGCCAGGTAAGATGCATGTTACAGCCCTGACCAATGAGAACGAAAGAGAAATCTGCTAAGGGCTTCAAGGAAAGGTTTATATGTTTCTGAAAAGGAGAGGTAAAAAAGATATGCACATCTTCATATTGACACTGACAAATAGAGATGTTAAGCTTGGAAGTTCCATGGCCATCTCACTACCAACCTGATTAAATGGCCACGCACAAGGAGAAGTACAGACTAAGAGGAACACTGAGTAAGAAGTGGAAATAGTGCTCCAGCAGACCCTGCCTGGAGCTCCATTGGCTGTCATGTCTTTTATTTTTGAGTCTGTGTATTTCCTTATTGCTCAAGTGGGCAGAATTTTCTGCTATGAACAAAATACCCACCCAAAGCTGTAGACATAAACCACGGATATCTTGGGTGAGATCGTATTCACAGATATACATTACAGAAAATAATTCCAACATTGACCAGCTGTGCTCAAAGATCATACAGGGTGGCCTGTACTTCACTTGTGCATCTCTTCTGTCCACACATACTCTGTACTCTCTGGTACTTCTCAGGGATATTATCTTGCTTTTGTATGACTTCTGTTTACTACACAGTCTCCCCTGCAAAATCTTCAACAACAAAAAATGCATCCTATGCAGTTCTTTGAGGAATGTGGGTCATTCTGTCTTTTGATGAGTACTTGTATTTGGAGAATGCACCAGTGCCCCTGTGCAGCATTTGCCCATTATTCTGTAAGAAAATGGGGGGACGTGGGGGAGATTAAAAGACAAGGGCATAATGTTCTATGGGAGAGCTGGGCATATAGTTGAGAGATGAGAGGAAGGGAAAGTCTGTGAACTGCAGCAAATAATTGGTCTGCATACATGGGTGAAGAGGTAAATAACATTTTCCAAAATCAATAAAAATTGCCAAGAATTATAGAATCTACACTGGGAAGAAAATAACATAAACATTCTAAGCTCAGAGTTACTGTTTATTATTTCAGTGACAGTAGATGAATTTCTATTGAAATATCTCCTAAGACTGAGTGGAAGTTACTTTAATGAGAGAAAAATACTATTATTATTTTATGGCACTGCTACTTTATATTTCAGTATCATCTGTGTTTATAGCTTTGTAAAGTGATTAAAAGTTGAGTGGCCATCATTTGCTCTTAGTCTATGATTGAATTGCTCTGGAAATCATTGTAATGTTATATGGATTAAGGCTATCCAATTTATAACATTCTAACGTAAGTAGTAAACAAAGATGAGTTTTTATAATGTCAAATGTATAATAAAATAAGCCATTTTACTTCTTCCATGGCTTCATTTCATTTTTATCACCTTCAAATGACTAATCACACCTTTTTTATAATAAAGTTCATTTTGAAGACATTTTGCAGTCTGTTAAATACAGTAAGCCTGCTCAGGACAATTTGGTTTTAGTTTTGTTTATCGTGAAGTTAACAAACAAATACCAACTTCAAGGAGGTTCTAAAAATAATACTCATTAGTTAAACAGTTTAAGAATAATTTTCTAATAAAGATTGATATATTGAACAACTGTAAAATGGTTCTTCATAAAACACTAGTGAGGACACAAAGTAGACATGTAGTGGGTATTACTAAAGACAGTACTGCGGTAGAGAGGATTTTACTGGTCGAATTTGGATTTCCTCCAACGCTTTGATTCTCTGTTACTTTATTAAACTCAGTTAGGCTGTCTTCCCTTAAAACTATCCACTTTTTTAGTTTCTACATTTTGGAAGTTGGGTGACCTTAGAATAACACTTAATTGAGATATTTTGCTTATTTAATACTCACTTTTTGGGAGTGAAATATGGGGTAAGGGGAATCTTAGGTTATGTCCTTGGCTTCTATGGGTGAAATGACAATCATTTTTATGAATGTATTAAAGCTACACAGACACCCCCCCCCCCAAACACAAGAGACATTTCCTCAAGCAATATAAAATCTACTGGTGACTGGGGAGTTACGTAGGGTAGTTAAGTGTTAAGGGGACATACAAGCAGAGGAAGAAGTCTAATGCTCACTGAGTGAGTCAGGGAAAAGTTCTTCGAGGAAGTGACTCTGAAGATGAAACCAGGAGGATATATTAGAATTAATCAGAAGCAGCATAGGCTGTTAGCAGCAAAGGAAGTTCTGGGTACAAATGTTATAGAGCTCCAAGGATTTGAATCCAGATGAAGAATAAAGAGCAAGGGGTGGGGGAAGAATGGAATGCAGAGGCATGCCAGAAATCTGGTAGGGGAGCCTTTGATGTTCATAACGACACTTCCCCAGTTTTCTTCAGGATGTGTTAGAAGAATTTAAAATAGTGAAACGAAGAATTCAAAATAATGAAACGACCTGTTCAGACTTGTCTTTCAGAAAAAATTCATGTGGATAAAATAATGCAGGTATATTGGAAGGGATTAAATATAAATAAAATTGGGGGAAATATTCTGAGCAAGAAAACGTGATTGTATTGAGGTTTGTGATACTATAAATGAGAGAAAAGGATGAATTGGAGCAGAATTAAAGAAATATTAAGTAGACAGAACATATGATTGATTAATTCTATGAGAGAGAAGTGGGAATTAGAAGGGTGGGTTGGGAAAAATAAAACTGGTACCAAGGTTTGAGGATGGGGATATTGGATATATGATGATGGTGTTCCTTAGATAACTTTTAAGTAAGTTTCAAAATACCTCTAACTTTTCCAAACATTCTAAGTAAATAAATGATACCCTGGAATGTCAGGAAGATATTTGACTCAGTTATTCCCAGATAACATAGTCAATGAAGTACAAGTTAACATTTAAAGAGTATCTGAAGATTAAAATTCATCTGTTAGACAAAGCTTGATGTGGAACCTGCATCTCTGAAATCTGTTATTTTCCTAAATATCCATCAGGCATTGCTATCTAATAAAAAGACGCACATATGCTTAGACTATGTGCCCTGGCAATGGCACAGCATTTCCTGTGTTTGAAGCCAGTCCCGTTATGGTACAGACGTGGATTTCTGAAGCTTTCAGACCTTGCAAGGCCATCCGTGGTCATGGTGTTCTCTTTGCCATGGGATGCTGTTTGCCATCGGCAGTGTTCCATCTTTGCAGCTTGAGAACACAGGAAGCGCCTTTTCCTAAGTGGTCTACCACGGCTCTTCACAGTCTCTTTGATGTTGCATTAAAAACAGCTTTTAGCTAAAGCTTTTCTCTTTAGAGTTTTGAAGTGTAGTAAAAGGCACCAATTTTAGGAGGGAGGGAGATTATGTGTGTTTGTATGTGAGATGGACTATGTAAGGGGCTTGTAAATTGTATTTTCTCTTAAACACAATTCAAAGACTTTCCATGTCCATTATCTCTGCTGGATGTCTTTCGTGGACTGATTACAACAATGGTACAAATTTTCCAACCCTCCCTATATGCAGATTTTGCAGTGTGACTTTGCAGTTCTCCCCCTTATAAGCTGGAGTTTGTTTCCCTAGTCCTTGAACCTGAGCTGTCACTTGTTTAAACCAGCAGAATGTGGCAGAAGTGATGCAGTGTCAGTTCAGAGCCAAAGACTGGAGTCCTTGCATACTTTTTTCTGTTGCTTTTCTGCCTTTGCTATGAGAATGAGCCTTGATTAGCCTCCAGCATGTGGAGGGCAGCTGACTTGCATAGTCGACGGGAGACTGACTCCGAACATGCGAGTGAGTCCAGACAAAATTAGCACAGTTGCTTGTCTGTCCCACAGCTAACTGCAGAGGCGTGAGGAAGCCAGATAAGACCAGAAGAACTGCCAGCTATGGGATAAACTTGTAAACAATAAGGCACAGAAATCATTTTAAGTCACCAAGTTTGTGGTGGCTTGCACTGCTGCAATAGCTGACTAGTGAATTTCTTTATGTACCAGAAGAATAGAGGTACCGTCTTAGTACCATCACTACGGTGGATGACATTGCTATGACTTTGTGTTGGTTGCATCCTGAATAGTTAGAGATTCCATGAATCATAACATAGCTTCTTGGTTTATTTACTCACTCCTAATCATACCCTCATAATGGGCCCCAACTTTTCTGCTGATGGGTTGTGGCTAGCAATCCAAGCCAACTTATAAATGCTTCAGTGATAATGCCCTTTGCCTTCACCCTTAATGGAATAATATTAAATTTATTTACACATTGATTTTAAGTATAATCTTTACATCTATGCCATTGAAAAAGAGGCATGTGCTTTTGCTAAAATATTATTTGAGTAACAGGTCCATTACTGATATTCTTCAATCAAATGAGCTCAGACATTCTTCTCCTGTTAAAAAAAAATTTTTTTTTTCCAAACTCTACCCCAGTTTTCCTTTCTGTTTATGATATTGAGAGTGCCAAAATATTTTCAAGAATATCAAAATATCCCTACCTTGTTGGAACTTTCGTCAGTATTGCTCACCAAAGCCATTCTCACTGTGAACTAAGTCAAAGATTTCTTAATTCTAATTCAGTGCATCGTTCCCTTATTTCAAAAGTGATGATTATGTGCGTGCATGGGTGTGTTCCACACTTGATCTTAGCCAAAAGGCCGAGAAGTGATGTGTGTCTATTCCAAAATACACCTGACCACATAATATAATTAGAACTTTTAAACCTAGATAACCCCTAAATAGGTTGTTTTCTCTATACTTAACAATATATCTCTGCTTAAAAAATACTTATCTATTACTCTTCATCTGTTTTGTTAATCAAAAAGACTAAGAATTAATAGTCATTAACTGATACAAGCCACGAATGTATCTTTTCCTTATAACCTGAGAAAACTTAACTTACAATTTTTCCTATTTAACTAGACTAACCAAGTTCATTTTTCTAACCACAAAGTAGACATGGTGAAGCTAAATGAGTGTGGGTAGGTATGGGAGGGAGGGAAAGGAGAGAGGGAGGGAGAAAAGGAGGCAGGGGAAAAAAAAGGAGAACTACTGAGAACTATCTGAAAGGTCATACTGAGGTGATTACAGTAAGGGAAATGTTCCAAACTGCTGGCTCCCCAGATGAATCTTGTGTGCAGATGTGTTTTGTTTGGCATACACATTGTTTAAAACAAACTTAATTGTCACAATTAAAAATTGGGGAATTTCTCCAAAATGAAAAAAAAAAATCTATCTTCTCTTGAAAAGTCAGAAAGTACATCCACACTGACATTACATGCTTGAATGACGAAGGTCTGCTGTAGCCTCATAGTGGTTGCCCCTTCTGACGGCAGATGGACTCTCCAGATCCCTCAATGTCAACTGTCCTATTGCTTATAGTATTTGGCTAAGACAAAAGAATACTTAGAAATTCCTTTTTTTAACAGTACTAATTTTACTTTTTTGCAGAAACAAAGTAGAGAGTTTTAAGGGCTTTGGGAAACAAGGAAGTGAGGGGGTAACAACTGTTTACCTGGCTTCTTAACCTGTTTGCTTCCTGGCTCCTCTAGGCCTTTCATTTCAACCCTGCTTTAAGATTTTTAGAAGAACTGAGATAGTCAATACTTTTGTATCACGGGTAGCAGAAACCAACTCAAGTTTCCTTAAGCAGATGAAAAGTGGGAAGTTATTGCTCGCGTTGTTTGTTCTAGCAGTACAAAATGATGTCACCAGAAGTCTAGTTCCTTTGTTCATTTTCTGACACCATTGTACTCCCTGTTGGCTACATTCTCAGTCTGGTTCTAGCTGTGAGATGACAGAGGCTCCTAGTCCCCCCTATCCTTACATCATCTTTAATGTCCGTAATTCTAGATGGAGGGAGAGTGTCATTTCCACGAATTCCAGTGTGACACTTTGGAGGGCTTTCAGTGGCCTGTGTCAGGCCACATGCCCAACCCAACCAATCAGTATTGCCATAGGGACCGGGGTATTTTCATTCAGCAGACCCAATGTCTAGGTTATCTATTCATCTCGGAGACAGGATCAAGGAGAGTTAATCTGAAACTCAAGGAATAGTACTCCCATAGTAAAGAATAATTCTGGTTATAGAAGAAGGGGAGAGAGACTTGGATCAGACAAAATGACAATGGTCCAAGACAATTACAAATTAAACTACAACACTAGGGAACTGTGTGGTTATTCCGAAATGAATATTTGAGTTACTAAATTTAAAGTGTTACTCACTGTATTTTCCAAGAAATTTATGAGATATGCATAAACATAATCTTTCTACAGACGGGCCACTGAGGAACAGGAAAATAAGAGATGTTACTAAGGAAGTTAAATAAGTCATATTGTAAAATAAAAATAATATAGTAGGAGCCAGATATTATAGCTGTTATTACTAGCTGTGTTACCTTAACTATGCCATTTGTTCTTTTAAGATCTTAGGTTTCACATTTTAAAAAATTGAGATAAGGATGTACGAGTGTACACACATACTTTAAAGAAAAATAATAAAGCAAGCACCCCTGTTACACCACTCAGTTTAACAATGAAAATTCCCTTCACTTAGAACCCCCTGAATTGCCTTGTATTCCATCTGCATCCCTTTTGTTTCAGAAAAATGACCACTCTGTATTTTGTGTTACTCATTTTCTTATTTTTTCTTTTTTCATAAACACACACAAATACAAATACTCTACACATTCCCAACTTTTCTATTGCCAAAATGCTTTTCTTAAAGTCCCTTAGGAATAGGTAAGTGGACATGGGATTACTCTTGATTCACATATACATGGACAGTAGCCTTTGAGGTCCTGGCTTTCTTGACAGGGGGATGTAGGTATCTCCTGTTAGGCTCCCCATCATGGGAAAACCTAGGACTTTAGGTTCTGTTTGTGTCTTATGAGATCACAGCACACTATTATCATGACTGGAAAATATCTTTAGGGAAGAATTGGGCTTCCGTGCTCCACTTGCTTCTCTGAGTAATTTTATACCAAGATTTTGGTTCTTCAGTTTCTGTTATCTTAATTCTTTGAAGCTTTTAAAATAATTTATTAAAATATTCTCATTAGCATGTTAGTTGATTTCAGAGGGAGGAGCAATCTGAATAGGAACTTTGATTACCAAAAACAGGGTGACAACTTTTCGCATTTTCAGTGTCTCAGTGTAGAGTGGCTTGGTAGGGCTCCAACTCTGTAACCGTGTGACTTGGTGATTGGGGGAATCCAAACCCTGGCTGCCTCTTCCCTCCTCTTAGCTCCAGGAGAGAGTACATAGAATTTCTGAGGAAGTCTCTTCTCTTGTTCTAGTGGTAGCAAACAAAAAATATGTTGACACCTTTGCTTGGTAACTTGGAAATTTCCCATAATCACTTGTGATAGAAATTCCTATACTTCAGAGACCATCTTCTCTACAAGCAGAATTATATGACAGAATATGGGTGGTGTTTGGCTGATGAATAGTAACCACAAAAACCTGTTACCAAAATGTGAAAGGTCTTACAGTACTAACTAAATTCAAAATCATGTTATTATATTTTTGCTGGTTTTATACTTTTAAGCTATGCATTATAGTTTACAATACATGTATATTTTTTTGAGTAAAGGTGGATTTATTTAGAGAGATACATACTTCATTAGAATGCAGGCTGTTTCAGAAGGCAAGAGAAAGACCCCATACTCGGAAGGGAGAGCAGCCTAGTTTAGCAGTATGTAAATCTCATTCAGTTCTTCCTTAGAAGGAATTTTACATGTTAGCTATTGGATAAAATATTTGCTGATTATTCCTTGTAGAAGTTTGCGTGGTGCTTGTGTTCTTGTATATTGGGTTGGGGGCAATAAACATGAACCAACTTCAAATTAATATCATTAGATATATTTTACAAAAGTCTCTGATATTGAATATATGAGATAGTTTTATACACTAGTATGCAACTTTATGATGTTTTGCATTAGCATCCTACACTATAATAATATTGGACTTTGACAGCTTTTGCCACAAAAAGGCTCTGTAACAAATAACCTTTGACTTTCAGTGGCTTATGTAACTGCAGATTTATTTCTTACTCACATTTTATGTCCGTGCCTGTGGGTTAGGTACTGACTCTTGTCCAAGTTCAATGTCAGACGTAGGTCTGCTCCAGTATGTCCTCTAATTCCAAGACCAGCGTGATGCAGCACCCCATAGGAGATGTGATGTTTTCGTGGGAAAGTAGAGGAGTACAACAGGGGCATAGAAACTCGCCGTATCACTCACCACTTTTACTCAAAAGTGGCACCTTGCCACTTCTGTCCACATTGCACCAACCAAAGCAAACCTTATGACAAAGTGGCCCATGATTGGGTTGAGAAGGATGTTCTCCACATGAAGTGTGGCAAGAGGAGAGTGGAGATTTGCAAATAAGAAAATCTACCTCAAGGACAGTTTGGTTATTGTTTTTGTGTTTTTGTTAATTGTGAAATAGTTCTAACAGAAATAAAACTATAGAAAATAACAGAAACCAATATACCATCCAACAAGTTTTATCAAAATTAAATATTTTTCCATATCTGCTACAGACATTATTTTTCAATAAACAAACTTTCCAGAGATGGTTGAAACCCCTTGTTTAACTCTTTACCATTCATTCCATTGTCCTCTCTTCTTTCCCAGTTAACCACTATCTTGAAATTCATGCTTCATTTTTTCATGCGTGTGTACACATTGACTAGATATAAGTATATACTTAAGCAAGGAAGTACAAATGTGAAATTTTTCATTGTAGAAATGCTATATTTATAGCATTCTGCAGATTGATTTTTTTATCCTAAAATATTTTCCACAATAATATGCATAGTTTTAGCTTCATTTTAGGTGCTGTATATTATTCTGTGAATAAGTGACAGTTGTTCAATACATTTAAACAGTGTTGAACATTTAAGATTTTCTATTTTTAAAATTGATTTTGCTTGATTTGCTTTATCTTTGCTATTATAAATGTTTTGATAAACATTTTTGTCCATGTCTTCTGGAACAACTATGCATTATTAAAATATTATACTTCAAGTGGATTTGTTAAGTCAAAGGACATGTACATCTTTATCTTTACTCATTACCACTAAATTATTATTTAAAATGATGTTATCAGTTTGTCTCTACCAGCAGTTTATTACAGTTCATATTTGTCCACATTCTAAACAATGTGTTTTTTTTTTAATAAACAGGCTTTTAATTTAAAACATTGGTCATTTAACACTATTATATTCTTCTAGTTTGCATTTCAAGTGAAGTTGAGCATCTGCCAGTATATCTATTGGAATTTTAGATTTCCTCTTCTATGAATTGCTCATTAAATTATTTGGATATTTTGTTAAATAGTTTGCAAATCTCTAATTTGAGTGAATTCCTGATGAATTTTAAATACTAATCTTGAAAACGTGTGACAATCCGTAGATAGTCTTTTTAGAGACTTAGGTTTCTTTTTTGTCACTAATTGTATTTATTTAACTTATTCTCATTTATCAGTCCTTTGTATTACAGTCTGTGCTTTTTAAGTTTTGTTAAATAAAACTCTTCTATTCTAAAGTAACAGATTATTTTGTATTAAAGTTTTATTTTTCACCCATAGACCTTTCATCCATTTGCAATTTATGTTTGTACAGTATGAGATAAGAATTTACTGCCATTTTTCCTACATGTATCCATAATTATTCTACCATTATTCATATAACCCATTATTTTCTCATTGTTTTGGAAATCCATCTCCCCCTTTACCTCTCACGTTCCCTCCTTCTCTCTCCTCCTCTGTCATGAGTCTGTTTCTGTATCCTCAATCTGATCCATGGTTCTATAGGTCACTATTTAAAAAATACACACTTTCCTAATGACCATAACATTACAGCAACTTTAAAACTTGAGAAGTGTTAAAGAAAAAGAAAACTGTTGAAGTTTCATGGGCATTATAGAGAGTTTAGAGAATAATCTGGAGAGAAGTGACTTTCCAATCTATAATGTTACTATACATGAATGTAGTATAAATATCCTCAGTGTTTTTTCAAGTCTTTTTTTTGGTGTCCAATGAATGTTTAGATATGTTTGTGTGTGTGTGTTTGTGTGTGAACAGAGGATATGTACAGGTATTTATGTTCTCTGTTATAAATTGGGTCTATTGTTTAATTAGACTTTACTGTATTATAAGACATTTTTTCCTTTCCCTGTATTTAAAAATCTTGTTGAACTGAAATTTTCATTTTATTTTCCTGCAGTCTCTTTTTTTACGTTTATTTATACTATTCCAAATAAAGACAGACTTTTCTTGTTCAATTTTTATAATTTTTTCTTTTCTATCAACTTGATCAGAACTTCTATTACAAAGTTGAATAAAAGTGGTGCTTTATTCTGAGTTTAAATAGTTGGCTTCTAAAATTTTAACATTAAATAGGATGATTGTTGTATGTTTGGGAACAGTAAATTTATCTGATTATAGACACTACATTTATTCTTAGTTTGCAAAGACGTATTTTTTAAATTATGAATAAGGATTTGATTTTATCAAAGGAACTTTTTTGGCATTTTTAGATAGGGTTTTCCCCTTTATTTGTTAATATGCTAATTTTTATAAAATTTTCTGCTATTGTTTGCCTTTAACATTGTTGAATATGGTCTATTTTTTAAAGTTACTGCTAGATTAATTTAAACAAATTATTACACAGCAGTTTATTTAGATTTTTTTCCATATAGTTTCATTAGTGGGATTGCTCTGTGGGTACATTTTCTTTTTGATTTGTTCTTTTCTGCTTGTTAGCAAAATTTAACTTGTAAAATTAGTTGGAACATTTTACTTCTTTTTCTATTCTCTGGAGAAACAAAATGTATATAACTCTTGGGTAACTTTTAAATGGATTTTCTGCTCCTTGATGACACAGAAAAGTTCCTTGTAAAGTTGACTCTGTCTGTTTTAGAGAGTAGGGGCTATGGAACATAGTTGAAAACGGATTTGATTTTTTTAATTGCTTTATTTAGATTTTCTGTATCATTTTGAACCAACTTTGGTTATTTGTTTTTAGAAAAACATGTCTTTTATCTGATACCATAAAATATATATGTTTCATTTATGATTGTTTAATATCTACTTAATCTGTAGTTTTAGACCTCTTTTCATTCCTATTGCTACTTTTTGGCCATTCCTCTTTTTCTTAATAATTTATAATTTTTTGGTGTTAAAATTTTGTCCACAATTGTTTCAAGTTTAATTTCTTTTGTTTCATTTCCAGTTTATTTTATTTCTTATTTAATCTTTGCCATTTTTTCTAATTAGAACATTTTCCTTCATTCTTTTCATAGATTTCGTGTAGAGCATATAATAGTTATGTGATTTTATGCCTATACATTTTGATCTTTAAAAGACTTTTCCCTTAAACCTACAAGTTTTTATGTTAAGAATCTTTAGTCTTATGTTTACCCTCCCAAACTCATGGATCCTTTAGGGCACAATATACTGTACAGTTTTTCATTTCTAATCAATGGTATCATGACCCAGGTATTTAAGGACTTTGTAGACTTAGTCATTGAGACAGTGGGCACCTTGGTTTAATTGTTGTCTCTTTGATGACAAAGCCCCAGTCTTGTCACTGAAGTGGTGTTTTGTTTTGTTTGTGTTCTGTTTATTCACTTTCTTTCATTGAGCAGGATTGGGCTCAAACCCAGTTCTAATGATTGAGTCTAGTTTTGAGGTCCTACTGACCAGGAGCTGTTTTAGTCCTCTTACCCCACAGGATGGTTCAGATTTCTAGTTGCCACTTCATGCTTCCAGAAGTTGACCCTAGCAGGGCTATGGCAACAGCTTTGCTCTTTACTTTGCATTTCTGATCTTTTTTTAAGTCCAGGGAGAAAAAAAAAATCTTATTTTCAGGCCAGGTATGTCCTAATGGCTTTCCATTTCTATATTTTATTCCTCATTGCTTGTGTCTGGAACAGATTATTTCTGATTAAGTATTAATTCACTTTTAACATTTTCAAACACTTATCATAACCCAAATATGGTTCTCTCCTCAAAGAACTTAGGCTGTTGTTGTAAAAGAGAATTGAAAATAATTGAGAAAGTATATTATTAAAAAAAAAAAAAAAGTAGAGGTGAAACTAATATCCTTAAAGAACAGAAGATGCACCTAGTCTTCCAAGCCTGGAGAAAAGGCAGTGAGGGCAGGTACAACTGTAGAGGACAGCAATTTAAATGAGTTTCAGTTGGGCAGCCATGATTGTTTCAGTGATGTGGAAGGTAACCAGTTGTAAGGGGTGAGGCAGCATAGGGAACGTGTGGGGATTAGAAAAGTTTCATCTAAAGATGTAAAATTTACCCCTTCCTACAAACAGCTTATATTTGAGTGGAAAGAAAAAAGGCATTCACTGCATAATAAAGAGTATGAAGAGAAGCAGCACAGAGAATAAATGTTTTATATGCAATTAAAAAAAAAGACATACAATTTATGTGTTAAAACTATTTTTTAACGTTGAGTGCCAACAGACTAGTGATACTTGAAATCAAGTATTTGAGAGGTGTTTACATGTAACAAATATCAGGGAATTGGCGATCAGGATGCCTCCAAACTCTAGAATTGTATGCAGTTCTGTAATATCATTCAGAAGCCCAGATTTAGGAACACAGAAAATAGAATCACATAAATTAGAAGGTGTAACATTTTGTGAAACACAAAGACAAGAAGATCAGGATACACAATGTTAACAAGAGGTGACTGTAGTGTTGCATTTTGTTGTATAGGGAAGAAAATGAAGCCATGGGGAGGGTGAGGAAGAAAAAATTGTTATTCACTTCTATTTCTGTTTCCCATGCTCAATTTTGGGTACTTTGTGATCAGAGTTATATTTCTTTTTGCTCTGTATCCACAGTGCCTTCTCTGACATACAATAGGATTCAGTAAGGGGTTGAGATGAATATAATTTGTACAAAGATACTTTGACTTAAAAATTGGCAAATGAAAACTTACACAATTCACAGAAGGTGGCTCTTTGAACACTGAAAATGAATTAAACCCCAGTATCCAGATTATTTTTCATAACCAGGTATTTGCGAGGCAGTGGAAATTGCTTTCTGAAATAAGTCACGATGATTTCTATTTCTGGCAGAAGTCCACTGACAGCCTAGAATTTCTCACCTGGATCTCTCCAAAACCATGTATTTTAAACTGTTTTTGGAGGTTTTTGAAGAAAGGCATCAAAAGTAGAGAGGCTAACATGCAAAAGAATGGCAGGATACATTGTGTTAATCTTTTTCATGTGTGAAATGTAATAGAGGTAGGAAGAAAGAATAGTCACTGATAATACTGAAAGAAAACCAAGTGAGAAACCTTAGTGTGGGCACATTTAAAATGCCTAAATATAAAAGCAAAGCAGTAACCCATCATGAAGTTAAGTTCATCTTTGTTCTGCTTCTGCTTTCAAATACAGCATGTGACGTGTTGTTCAGCAAAATATGAGACTCAAAAGAAACAGTGCTTGAAGCAAAGCTTTAAAATTTGCCCATTGAAGAGATCTTTGTGTTTGCTAAGTTTTTTTTTTTCCTGGACATATTTTAGTGACATTGTACAATGCATCTAAAGTTAATATTTCCCTAATATGTAAAAAATAAATGAATCTACCAAAAGGTAATTCCTTTATAGCATTAATAGAGAATTTTGTAACAAAAAAATGAATTATATGGCTGCATTTCATTTTATTGCAGTAATTATAATGTTAAATTAACACAAGTTTATTCTATCTGATTAACAGCTCAAATTTATTGTCAGAATTCTAAAATTGTATAGTTGTAAAGATTAGGTAGACTTCTACATTAATGGTTAAAATATTCTGAAAAAATAGAATATATTTTTCTCTCCAAAATATCTTATTTTTATTTCTCTAGTAGCAAAGTTTTTGTTTCAGAATGTGCTTTGTAAGAAATTTACAAGAAAGCAGTAACATAGGCATTATATATTATAGATATGTATCCATATTTGTGTATTTTATTTAAAGACAGGTTTTATAGAATCATTAGATATTAAAAATAAGAATCCTTACAGATCATCTAAAACAATTCCTTTACAAGCTAATGAAAGTCTCTAAGTGAGAAAACATTGCAAGTACATCAATGTATTTAAAAATTACTTGAATTTCCTGCCTATGCATCCAAATAGCAGTCAGTGTAAATTGTCTTCTGAAACAAAAACAGTTCTGAAAGAACAAAACACTCGTAAATTCAGACTTAGGAGTTCGTTACTTTTTTTGTACTTACTATCAACGTAACAGAAGAAATAATAGTGTTTTGAATGTGACCAATTTGGTGTTCTGCCTTAGTAATGTTTCCAATGAGTTAAGGCTCCTTCAAAATGTTAATTTGAATTTCAAATAATTCTATCAGGCATTACTGGACTGGCACTCATCATTTTGTAAAAATTCTTTCTAATTTAATTGGGGAAGGTGGTATTGACCGTAACTGGTCTTTGTTTTCAGCATTGTTCTCTGCCTTAGCTGACATGTGATTTCCAGGAAGTCACTTAATTTATTTAAGTCTCAATCTTAGTTCTGTAAAGGAATGCATCTCGTGACTTTGGGGAGATTATCAGTCATGTCAATAACGACTTCCTCCTCTGACTTCCTTTGTATTCCCAGTTCATTCATACTGGTGAGGTTTTATTATTTTAATTTTATAGAGAGGAGGTGTTGTCAGGACAGGGATTGATAAGGGGAGAAGAGGAGGACACAGTGTGTGTAAGAGTGTCTGCTCACTACCAGGTTCCTTGTGCTGATTTCTGAATGAGGAGCAGTAGGTGTTAGGTATGTTCAGGGGCAGAGTTATTAGAGCATTTACAATTTTTTTAGATCTGGACACAGGAAAACTTGAGGCTTATGACAATGGACACAGAAGAGACCCTCCCCCTTCTACTTTGACATGCAAACCAGCACTGTTTTGGTACCTGGAAGAATAGAAAGTTGGGGACCACCGACAACCACAGCCTAGATGTCAGAATTCTCCTGATGGGCCCAGATGGTAAGGAAACTTCTTTAGTAGGCATGTCAGGCAGTGGATAGGAATCAGTGAGACCAGAGAAGGGTGAAGCACATCAGGGCAAAATCTTGAGTTGTGACATTAAGCATGAAGGAGGTTTGTGGGTCTGTGTGTGGCATCGCTGGGGGATGTCCAAAAGTAATTCAGAATCCTCAAATCCAGAGAAATCGCTCTCAGCTCAGGCCCTGATTGCATGTACGGTCAGAAGTCTGCCTTTCAGCACATCATACATGCTAATATTCTCCATTCAACAAGAATGTTAGCATCTGGAAAGCAGATTAGTTTCTTAAACGTTTATGTCCCTTAATATCTAGGAAAAGGGGAGACAAAAGTTATATAACTGATACATAAGTATGGATATATTTTAAGGTGGCAACAGTGAGATAATTTGTTTTTACAGAAGTGATAAAGTGGCGAGCACCATACTGTACGCGTTAGGTTATGATTATTTTATTAACCTGAGGAGAAAGTTCAAGGAAGGGAATATAGGAAGGTGTTTGTGAAGAGAACAATAACATTTGTGCCTCAATCTAAAATCTAAAAATAATTACATGCCTGGCTCAGTCTGGCTGAGAATGTACACTCCTCCTGAGTTTGTCTTGGCAATATAGTGAGAAAAAGACCCTTCAAGACAGATGTTTGCGATGGAATTGGAAGTATTTCTGGATTAAGAGAAAGATGTTTTAGTCACAACTTCAGCACTGCATTCACTGTTCTCAGATCCTTGACAATTTGCTTTCTCTCATCATGTAAGATTTTGTTTGCATTGATAATTCATTCTTAATTTGAATGATTAGCTATGGTATGGGTCGTGGGCAGTGGTCAGTAGACCAACAAGGCTTCAGGGCTCTTATTTTGACTGTGGCCTGAACTTTCTGCTTGATATTAGACTAACTCAGAAAACGCTGTTTCTCCAAGTGCAAAGTGACCAAACTATGTCAAGAAAAGGTGACAAAAAATAGTAACATGTTGACAAAAAATAGGAGACAGACAATAACAGTGTGTTTCAAAAATGTTCATGCTCTTATGGACTACAAAAATATGTTGACTCCTTCCTTTTGAAGTTTTTTTTCTGAATTAAAAATTAGAAAAAGCAAAAACGAGTTGGTGTGAAACAAATGCCTCCAAGCCACTGCTGGTCGGGTATTTGAAATTACACTTGTGTGTGCACGTATACCTTCCTCATTCCCAGTTTTTGAAAATATGAAGAGAGAGCAGACTTGCATATATGGGTCAGTTGAGATGCACTTCTTTTTGACTTCTCATCCCAGCACCTTTTTGAAAGTGAAGAGGAATAATGTCAATCAAGTTCACAGTTGCTTCCCCAGTGCCTAGAGTTGTGCTTGGCATCGCATAGTGGTTTAGAATGACTGAGTGAATGTTTGAAGGCAGAACAATGAGCAGACTCCTGTACGGTGTGTATTCATTATATCTAGCAACTTTCTACAGTTTCCTTCCAATTTTTAAACTCAGTGCATTTCAAGGGAAATTTAATTCATGTATTTCCAGTATATTTATGCTTAGTTTATTTAAATGGTATTTTGTGAGAGCTCTGTGAGGTGTCCCTGACTCAATATTATTAGAAAACATAATTATTGTAAGTTGGCTTTCATGATAGATTTTGAGTCTATTTTAATGCTGAGGTAAACAACAGAACTATTCTATTTGAAAGCTGGGAGAAAGCTGAGGTCCTCTAGTCTAGCCGCATAATTTTGCAGCTGAAGCTGGAGGCCAGTGTCATTATGTAATATGTCTGCAATCATCAAGCTAATGGCATTGCAGAGACTGGGAACCCTTGTCCTCTTCCCCACTCCAGTGTTCCTTTCACTAACCAACACTATAGGCAAAGCTAGAAAGCTCTCATTTTTGCTCTGATTCTAACCTATTTTCTGTTATCCTATTCACTTTTCTGCGTAAGCCAGAATCACTTAAATTTTTTTTTAAATGGTCTTCAACTAATGGACATCTCACTGAAGGCCATTTGGCTGAAGTGGTTCTTGTAGGCAATCTTAAGTCAAGTGCGCTGTCATCTTTATTACTGAACACTTGCAGACCCACTCAGACGGACACAACTTGATGCTTTACTTTGACTTTTTCCTCACTCTAACTTAATGAAGTTAGTTGTTTATCATCACCTTCTTTTTCCTTTCTTTTTTTGCTAGAAGAAATTGAGAGTGGCTGGGGGAAATTAAAATGGCTTGTCTGAAGTCACCATTAGGAACTGGGAGGACTAGGGTATAGTTAATAGAGCCAGCTACTTTCAGAAGTGTTCGAGAAGTTTCCTTTGTGTAGCTAGCTTGGTCCTGAAGCCACAGGCCAAATATTTCACACCCTGGGTTGAGCGCAACCAGTTCCTTTAACTCTGTTCCAGGCCAGCCCTGCACAGGATGCGTGGGTGGCAGCTAATGCCATATTTATTGAGACCTATTTGGGAATAATACATAACTTTAACACAGTTTGAATACAATGAGTGTTACAGAGTATCACATTCTAAGGTAAATTCATGACTTTTCATTATTTTAAACAAAATTTGCTCCACCTGGTTCAGTGTAAAGGAAATTTGAAATACTTTATAAACTGGTTATTGACTTCTTGGACCTCACAGAGCTCTTACAAAACACCATTTAAATAAACTAAGTGTAAATATACTAGAAACATATGAATTAAATTTCCCTTGAAATGCACTGGGTTTAAAAATTGGGAGGAAGAGTGCTTGGCCAAGATATTTTATGTTTTGCCAAACCCCAAATGTTTGAAAAAAATAGTTTTAAAAGATTTTATTGAATCAAAATGCTACTGAGTATACACATTCCTTAAAAATCTGTATTTACTTATTGACTCATGAGCCATATTACACTGGTACAAATTAAGTGATTATGGGGCAACGTATCAAACTATTCAGAATATTAATGTAAAGTGCTTGATAATTTAGCAGTGGCCAGAGATTGACAGAGCTGTCCAGAGTGTCCTCTGCTCAAGCTGATAGCTGGAGAACAGCACAGCCGTAGGATTATTTTCCAGAGAAGTAGCGTCGATAATCATTTTAGAGAACAAAAACTTGTTCCCAAACTTAATGACTCTGATAATTACAAAAATAGCTTTAATTGAATAAAAGGGAAAGGAAACAATTTTAAGAATGTGACCTGGTCACAGCAGAACATTGATCACTCTGTGTGTGTGTCTGTAATTTACTCAAATTAGAACCAAACACATTTTTTTATATAAATAATCAGCAGTTCTCAACTTCCTTCAGTGTGTAAGTCACAGTTTTATGTGGACTCTAATAGGAAAAGATATTTACAAAACTAGCTTCTGTAGCAGTGGGTGGGCATGACCTACCCAGCTCACTCCTCTGCTGGGTGATCCGTTAGAGCTTGACGCCTTAGACTCTTAATGGGTTTATGGTCTTCTCGTGCCCACTTTTGAAACAGAATTACCCCGGAGTATCAGGTCGTTGCTACCTAGTTCCTTGACAAGAATTGTTTGAAACTATTGGTAGTTGGATTTACAGCTAGCTGGAAACAAGGCTTTCTGGGAATAGGCTTTAGCCCAAGAGTCAGATGGGAAATGTCTGAGACATCTAAAACTGCAAGTGTAAACGGTCTGCAGTGTGAAAACAGTTGCCTGGCTCTTTTAGTCAGAAATCCATCAAAAAGTTCTCCATTTGTGACTCTTGGCTCTTTATGGGACACAGTACTTTCCCATGACTACATCAGGGTACGTGCTAACATGTTCTTTTCCCAGCGCTGCTCTTAGCTAGCCACTTCTTTCTTCTTTCTTCTTTCACTTTTCAGATTAAATTTTACCTCCCAAGTAAATAGTTGGATGACTCTAATCTTAAGCAGATCCTCAGTGGTCTCAGTTATCTTCTATTTTAGCTTCTTTTTTGTTTCTTTTATAGCATTTACTAGAATTTTGAATTATTATATTTATTGCTGCAAAATTTTAAATTTACCTCCTTCAGCAGAGGAGTTCTGTGGTGAGAGGTAATGTCAGTCAAGTTCACAGTTGACTCCTCAGTACCTGCTGTTGAGCTTGGCATTGAACACATACTTTTGAATGAATGGCATGTTTGTTGCTTGACAGCAGAAAGGTGAGCAGGCTCATATGTGGTATGTTTACTGTATTTAGCAGTCATTTGCTAAAATTTAAGCAAATTATGGTGTTCCTACAATGCAGGGAATTAGCAAATTAACTTGAAATGAACTGTGCCCATGGCTGCGTATTCTATTTCTTCACTCAAGGTATGAGCTTGAATAAATCTATCTCCTGGAAGAAGCTTCAAGAAAGCTGAGAGATTTCCTAATAATTTTTTTTATTATTATTAAAAGATTTATAAATCTGATCACCTAATGCCTGGGGGTGGGGGTGGAGTAGACCCAGGAGGAGGCTCCTATACTAAAGGTCTACGACCTTGTACTTAAGAAAAATACCTCTAGCCTTGCCTGTGGCCAAGCAGCTGAAAGGAAGAGAAGGGACTGAGCAGGGCAGCAGGGAGGTGTCAGGGGAATGCTTTGTCTAAAATTTACTGCATACTGGTATACGTTTAAAACAGTAATAAACGTCCTTTCTGACCTGAAATCAGCTCATTTTCCAGGCAAAAATTTCATAGAAAATGGTGGCCCAAAATTAGTGAGACTTGCTGGAGCCTTCTTGACGTGAGAACAAGCTCTGATTATTCTCTAGGCACATAAGGTCTATTTGGACATTCAACTGAAAAATGAATTCCAGAGTATTTGTTGTTTTTTTTTTTTTCTAATTGCATAATCAAGATCTGTCTTCTAACTCTTTCTTCTATATCTCACCCTCATTTTATCCTAGTGTCTTACTTCCTCTCCTCCTGTCTCACAAGTATTATTTTAGCACCTACTATGTGTCCAGAAATTGGGAGTATAGTAGAAAACAACACATGTTCCCTTTTCTTGTGGAGTGTACACTCTTTCCTATGAATCTCCACAGCCTACTGACATATTCACGGGTTGCAACATTAGAGTCAGCCCAGTTGTTCGATAATTTCACTGACATTGAGGTTGGTCCTTGTCCTTGTTACACTGAGA
This sequence comes from Camelus dromedarius, assembly GCF_036321535.1. NCBI lineage: Eukaryota > Metazoa > Chordata > Mammalia > Artiodactyla > Camelidae > Camelus > Camelus dromedarius. The sequence continues at coordinate 22,728,041 of NC_087446.1, read as the reverse complement.
GGGCAAAGAAAGGATCTGGGAGACTAAATTCCTACATAGTGTTCTGTGTCATTTTTCTGTTTCTATAAAAGAAAAAAATAGCCCCAGTGGGTAGTGAGCAAGAGTGTGACAGGGACATGGCAATGACTGTGTAAGGGGGAAGGAGGTGCCTCTAAGAATAAGTTGGCAAGAAAGCCAGAGTCCTCTCCAGACGTGACTGAGATTGTCAACGTTGCCTTGAGTCTTCTAGTAGCATTTCTACCTCACTCATGTTTCTATCCTGTTTTTTTCCTAATTTCTGATTTTGGGAATCCATTTGTTATAATGAGTTAGGAATTCACACATTGATCATTTTCTAATGAAAATGTTACAATTGCAGATTGGACTGAAACTGGCCCATTGACTTGCCATAGAGAATCAATACAGTGCCCCTGGTCAATATTTTGAGATGCCCGAAATCACATAGGCAAGTGATAAAAAGAGGCCAAAGGTGTAAAGAAGAGGCAAGAACTCTCAGTGGCTTCTCTTTATAGCAGGTGTAGTGAAAACCGAAAACCAGTTAAGATGGAAAATACTGGTTTGGCCCATAAGAATGCTTTTATATTAGAAGAATTGACCAGATGTTTTGATACTTTTGATTGGTATGCAATTTATAGACTGCATTAGGTCAAAAGTAACATTGGAGTTAGCAAGCATTATTATCCAAATGACAGGGGTGATATATATCATATATACTTTTTTGGTGTAAATGAGATGAATAAAATATTTGCATCTCAGTTCTTTCTGTAGTCTTATAATCATTTTAAATCTTGAAACTATGTGTGTGTGTGTATATATATATATATATATATATATATATATATATATATACACACACACATATATCACTTTTTCTCATTGGCCACATGAACTTGCTGAAATTTAAGTTCATCATATCAATAAAAATCTTTACTTGCTTATTAATCTTGTTACCAGTCTAAATTCTTTTTTTCTTCCTAGAATGGAAGAATTTAGCCATTTCTAAAAATATAAGAGACTAATAGAATGGGAATTTGCTATGGTATATCTGACAGGTCCAGATAAAGCTTTTATTCAAATTAAGTGTATTTTGTCAATGCATAGTATTAAGGAGGGAAACCACTTTTCTCCTCCACTCAGATTCACAAGTGAAAGGACTTTCTGGCTTAAAGCAATACTTGGCCCCTTTCCCCATTATTCACATGCTCATCTCCATAGGCAAAGGATAAATTCTCTGCTAAATTTTGTGGAGGGGATTATACGCATTCAGTTCATCTTCCCTTCCCATTACTGTTGTGCCAGCCTCAAAAATGACAAATTTTGGTACCTTCAGTATGAAGTTTGCCAGGGGAAGCTTTGAATTTTTCAGATCTATTCAAGTATGTTTAATAATAACTTGAAGTATTAGCAAGCCCTCTATGCTGCAGATTTAAAGCGAATTCTCTAAGCAGCCTTTCTGTCCTAAAAGCTGACATTTTAATCTCAATGTCTTTGATGCTTATGTTTTATATCACAATTAATTCCCAACCCAAGAGGGAAAGAAAGAGATGTTATTTATTCAAACTTTAAAACCCCAACACAAAGAAACAGATTTCAGTTTTAATTTTCATTTACAATAGTATGGTACGTATTCCACATATTCACCTAATGCACATGTGGAAACACTAAAGTGTACATGTGTGTACACACTCCGGCATCTACACACTTAGAAATCCACATAAAAGCTTTCTATGAAATATTTTTTCCATATTGAGGCAACTTTTAGGTGAACGATAAGTTATGTCTCTATTCTGATTGAAATTTAATTTCCACAGATTCAGTTATATATATAACTTAAAGGTAACTTTATTTTTCTACTGCATGACATGTTTGAAATATTTTCTGATATTTTCCTAGCAAAGACTCTGTGTATTTAAATTGTACTTAGGTTAAGAAGATGAGATAAAAGAACTAAGATGAAAATATACTTAAGAAGAACTTAAAAGAGAAAATTGATTCTTCAGTATAATCTTTATCCTTTGTAAACTATTTGAACTAAATTTACTTAAATTATTTTACTTAACCTAATTAATATTTATTTCTAGGTTTCAAGAGATAACATATTAAAGCTGTTTATATTAATTCACAAATATCTTTCAAAGATAAATCTGGGTTTACATAAGGCAATTGTTTTGAAATTATTACACCTTAAAGACACATATTCTTAATTCTCCCTCACATTTTTTCTCGCATTGGATTCAGCTTATTAGTACTTAGAAGCTGACGAGTTGTTGGAATTTATCAATTCATTGTTCAATAGAACACTTTTAGACTTAAAGAATGGCAAAAAATATATTAATAGGTTAAGCTGGAAACAAACACAAATATAGAGGCTTCTTTATAATAAATAAAATAGACGTTTCAGGCTTTAAGTTATTTTTAGCAGCATTTAACTTACTACACGGTCTCTCTCATTTTAGATTCCTTTTCTCCTACAGTGGTGGAATTATACTGGTTTTCCTTCTACATCTCTGCTGTCTCCTAGGTCATCTACTTTGTAGGCTCATCCTCTGGTACCGGGTCATTAGAGCTGGAGTTCCTGGAAGGTCGGCCCTCAGCCTCCTTTTTCCTCACTGTACATTCCTTGTCTTCACCACGTGCACGTATTCCTTATGAACTTCTTTAACCGAGGAAATTTGCTTTGGATTTTCAGCCCTAATCTTTGCTCTCAGCGTGGATGGATGTTGCCACCCCTTACTTGGCTTTACTTCCCAGCTGTTTAAAGTCACCTGACACCTCATTCTCTTCCAGTTTTCTCCAAGGTGTCCCCACTATTCCTCTAGTTTCACATGTCAGAAAGTAAGGCATCATCACTGACAACTTCCTCTTCCTTATTCTCCATATCCAATCCTTCATCATGTCTCATCAAATGTCTTTCATATGTCTTTCATCCATTCACTTTTTCCTTGTGACCATTCTAGTCCAAATTACCCTTATTTCAGACATTACCAATGGTGATTTAATGTGGATATTAGTATTAATTATTAATACCAATTTTAAATATGTATAAGTTAATTTCAGTAAAATATAAAGAGAAAGCAATACAGGAAGCATACAGTTTTGGTCATGTAAAATTATATCGTTAACATGATTGTAGTCAGGCAACTGGGCAGTGCTAACTGATTCATTTCTCAAGATTCAGGATTACTATTGACCATAAGTAACACTGAAGCCATTTATTGTTCTGGTGACTTCTTAAGCCAGTATCCTTAGATGGAGATCTTTTGGTACAGATGTACCACGAAAGACCTTAATTATTATATTTTATTTATTAGTATTAGTCTTTCGTCTGTATTTGTGGCATTCCTTGGAGGACTTTGGGACTTACAGTGTGTTTCGGGAGAGATCATACAGGGGACATGCTAAGACATGGAAGAGCTTTGCATTTGAATTAGATCAGAATTTAAATCCTAATTTTGGTCACTTTTGTATAAACTTGCATGGCTTCTTCACTTGCTTGCCACCTCACTTTTCTCATCTGTAAAAGGGGAACAATAAAGCCTTCTCTTGGGTTATGAGGAATATTTGCTAAGTTACAATTCATAGAACACATTATGAAGTCTAAAGCATGGCTCATGTGTTCTTAAACAACACTAAAACTACATGTTATAGGAAATATTATTTTAACTTTCTTCCCATTGTACTACACAGAAAGATTAAAACCTAAATTTTGTCTAAATAATAAGAATTCCATGAACAAAAGTAGTTGGTGTATGGTTGCTTCATTAACATATGCTTATTAAGACTTGATATGATCCTTTTAATTCTTTGTGGAAGCTGTTTAGTGCATAAATAGTAAACTAACCAATTAGATAAAATCTTGCTCCTGTATTTTGCATGATTCTTAATCTGTCATAGCTGTGTTATAAGTTACCCTGGAAAGTGCACCTCATATAACACATGCTTATCTGTATAAACCAATAGTAAGAGGCCAATTATGGAATTTATTTGCTAAATTTTTTATCACCTGAATTTTGAATCTGGAAATTTAAACCTGAAAAGACCAATTAAATATAATCTGCCTGTTCAGATGGAAAGTCTGTGCAGTTGTTCTGCTCATTTTTTCCAAAGTAGACAGTTTCATGCCCAATTTTCTCCATTCAACATATTTTACATGAAGCATATGGAATAGCTTTTTTACATCTTCCATCAGGCATGTGGAGGTTGGTGAGAAAATAGATCATAAGAAAACATAAAAAAAAAAAAAAAAACCACATGAAATACATTCAAGATGTGTGAGGGAAACCAAATGCAGATTTTTCATGGCCTGGCATATTTAGGAGTGAGAAAAGCGTTGGATTCAAAGCCTTGATCCTCATTGTTGCTTGAATTACTAAACATAAATAAACAGAAAAAGAAGTAGTTATTTTTTTGTAATTTTCATGTTGCAAGAAAAAATAATTCAATTAAGATTGGAATTAAGTTATTGATTATATATATATCTTTTAAGAGTGTAGTAAAATTTAAATTAAGCGAAAAAGTAAATCCATTTCCTCTGGAGCAACACATATATAATAATCACATATCATTTCAGATTAGAAATGAAAAACCGTATGGTCATTAATATCCACATGAATAATAAAACTAGAAGAAAGCAGAGGAAATGCAGGGGAAACTTCAGTCTTTTTCATGTTCCTTTAGCATGGTGTCTAAGCATGGTAAATAACATTAAATTGTACACTTTTCTAAAAATAAATAAGATACTGAACTCTTCATGGCTTCTTAAATTCAAAGTATTATGCTGATAACTTTATACATGTTTCATCACTTAACTCAAAGCATAATTACATGGTGGTAAGGTACAATGAATAAAATTTCTTTTTTTTTTCCCACTTCAAGAAACTGAGGCTTAAAGATAGTAAGAATTATGTATGTGTAAGATCACACTTCTATAAATCAGTAGACTTGGAGTTTGATTTCAGTCTTTAGATTTGAAAGCTTAGTTTTAAAATCACTAAAATATACTACTTTTTATATGAGTATATTAATAATCCAACAGAAGATATTATTACATTTTGTTACTTTCTCACACAGTGACTTATCTGTAATTACACGTATATCATCTATTTTGTAAAATGATCTGTAACTATTTCGTATGAGGTTTATAGATCATGCAGCTTAGGATTTGAGAAGTTAGGTTTATTTCAGATCAAAGAGAGAGTTAAGTAGCAGAGTTGAAATCTAGGCTTAACCCACTGATTACTTATGTCTTAGAAGGGGTTATTATTCCAGTTGTATAGATATTCAGTTTATACTGATTCACATCTATGCTTTTGTGTGTTTATTCCTTTGAGCATGCCATGCATTTATAAGATTACTAGGTGAGATTCTTTTTCCCTTATTTCAACAGAAATATGTACACTTCCTGCTACTTGCCAGATATATATTGCTATGGATATAATTTTTTTTTTTAAAAGACTGAACCTAGCCTTTAAAGACCTTAAAGCAATAAAAATAATAATAATAACAACAACCAACTGTAATGCAGTGCGGTCAGTATGTACCTCAGTAGTGAAAAAAATCTATTGGGGAAATACTGCAGGACTCATTCTGCCTTGCTTTGAAGCGGTCTGGGAAGAGATGGTACTGAAGCTCTGGGATAGAGTAAAGCTGATTAATTACTAATTTGGCCTAATAAATATGTGTTCCTATACTTTGATTAATCAACTACAAGATTACTCAGCCAATAAATATGGTTTAGGCAGCTCTGAGAAATCTTGCAACTGGCTCTGCTGGTCTGTCACTGCCCTTGAGGAGTTCACAATGAAGTCTAAGAAATGAGACACCACATTTCAAAAGAATGTTTGCTTCCTAAGGGCAGGGGGTTTTCTGCTGTATCCATGAGTGTATTCCAAGCTATTTATAAAGCCTGGGCCCTAATAAGCAGTCAAACAACTATTGAGTAAATGGCTGAATGATTGAATGAGTGTGAAGGAAAATGTGGACTTCAACACCAGATATACCTGGGTTGAAATCATCATGTCCTCCAACTGCTAACCTTTTCAATGCAGGGCTTTGGGGAATAAAAGGATCTAACTTGTATAGTAGTTCTGATGATTTAAAATAATGTATGTGAATTAGAGAGGTGTTTCTGTAGTTCTTCGTAAATGCTGCTCAGCAATGTCATGAGAAAACTGTAAACCTCAATAGGTTGCAGAGATGGTAAAGTGCTGAGTGAGTTGAAGATAGAGTGGATGAACTGAACTTGAGCTTCATAGACAGAACTTCATTTATGTTTCTGGTTCCAGAACTTCCAGCCTCTCCTTCAAGCACGTTGTTTGACTTTCCTATAAAGCTTAGATAGTAGTATTTACCTTATGCGGATTAAAAGCCTGGTGGTTGACTAACGTAGCAGGAATTTCATAAATGGCATCTAACTAGTGATTATTGTAGATTGGAACAGTCAAGGGATGTTTTACACGGGAGAAAAAGGATACATTAAACAAAAAAACAAAAAACACAAAACACAAAACACAGGAAAGTACTCAAGTAGAGAACGAAGGCACATGATAAATGTAGCATATTTGTATGGAAAAGTTAACATGTTTACTTTGCTTAAAAATTTACAGATGTGAGAAGCAGCAGCGATTTTGTACAGTAGAGTAACTGGCTGTTCTGCACCCATAGCTAATTTTGCTTAAAAATAAGAACCCATGCATATTAATTATTTCGTGATTAGCAGTCTTAAGGTGTAATTTGTTTAATCCTTTTAAAGTTAAAGATATCATATATAATTATATTCCTATTATATATCTTTTGTGGATTAGAAGAATGAGAGTTTCAAAGAGGTTAAATAACTCGACCAAGGTCGTACATACATTGAATGAATTTCCAGAAGGTGTTTACCTACCAGCTTGGTATTTCTCCAAGTGTGGGTTTTGGGTACACTTGCATTAGTACCTGTGGTGTAGGTAAGAACACGTATTTCTGGGCTTCATCCCAGACAGACTAAAGTAGCTTGGGGTGGGCCAGACATCTGTATTTTTAACAAACAATCTAGGATAATCATATATATACCATATATATATGTCGTATATAATAATTTGAAAACCATTCCATTATCTACAAGAATCAAATGCTAGCTCAGTTTTTAACATGATTTTTTTTTAACTAGGATGCCTTCAGTTTCCTCATCTACAAAGTAGAGAAAATAAAATATCCTGTAATGAAAAAAATAGAAAAGAAACATATATATATATATGTATAACTGAATCACTATGCCATACACCAGAAATTAACACAACATTGTAAATCGACTATACTTCAATTAAAAATAAGAAGTTTGTTTCATACAATTGTTTTTAGCACTAAATAAATACACTTGTACAAAGCCCTCAGAACAGAGTCTGGTAATTTTTAATTTTCAATAAAGTTAGCTACCACTATTATTTGTCATTTCCTTCAAGATTTCCTTGAGCTAGAATGGGCCTCGGAGACCAGTTAATTCATTTTAATCATTACTCTCTTCACATTCATTTTCTCAGACTGAAGAGTCCTAATCTTCAGATTTTTCACGGAGGCATTCCATCATCGTGGCTATTTAAATTACATCTTCTTGAGCTTTTTCCATCTACATTAAATCTTTCATTTCACTAGCAATCACACTACAGGATATTGCAGATGGGGCCACGCAGTCGTTTCACAGTAGGATAAGCTTATGTTTTCTGTTAGTTCCCTGCCCTTCCTGATGCTGCCCAACCTTTTTTAGTCTTTCTGTGCACATTAAGGGGGAAAATAGCTAAGTCAGTCAGTTTCCTTTTCCGGGATTGGAGCTAAGAGCTCAGAACCCATCATCTAAAAAAACAGCACTTACATGTGTTTTCTTGAAATGCGTTATCCTAATTAAAATACTAACACTTTGTATTCTCACAATGCTTTATGATTCAGAAAATCTATTTGATTAGAAGCCATAAAGGTGCCATCTCATTATATATTTTTATTGTTCTGTAACATTTCTTTATCTTTTTTAATTAATTGACTTTATTTTTAAGAGCAGTTTGAGGTTCACAGCAGAACTGAGCAGAAAATAGAGTCAGTACACAGCCCTCCCCACCCACACATGTATACTCCCCTACCCTCATCATCCCTCATCAGTGTGGCATATTTGGTACAATCGATGAACCAACATGGACACATTATTATCAACCAAAGTCCATAGTTTACATTAGGGTTCACTCTTGATGTACATTCTATGGGTTTTAACAAATGCATAATGGCATGTAGCCACCACTATAGTATCATACAGAATAATTTCATTCTATTCTACAGCATTTCTTAAACACGCATACACACCCACACAGCCATAAAGCCAAAACAAGTATTTTTCACCCCTTATCCCAAATCTGTGCTGCAACCAGTGAGGTAGGATTTAGGGATGATTTCTGTAGGATGTATATATCCTGTGTGTAAGAAAGTAGAACTTTGGAAGTATTTTTGAATTATTAAGAATAAAAGCATATGTATCATCAATTAGTTAATTTGGATTAAACCAAAATCTCCTGATATCCAATTAATTTTTTAAAATCATGCTCAACTGAATCTTGGTGGAGGCACAGAGATTGCCCCTAGACAGCTCACCTCATGTAGGTGGGTAGAGCAGTGGAACTTGAGCAACCAAGCCCTTCACCTCTTCACCAGAATAGCCCAATTTCAAGTGTTAATATCTAGCTTACAATTTTACTTGAAGAAAAGATGCTATGGTTAAAATAGAATTGAAAGCTACCATAGATGATAATAGACAATGGATTTTTTTTTAATCCCCATTCTCAGAAATCAGACAAACAAAAAAATTAGTCTAGTTAACCGACAATGCTAAAATCTCAGGGCATTAAAACCATGCTATGTATTCAGCAGGCAACTGTGTTCCATTTTGGCCATGTTTAGAGGCCTTCTTAGAGCATCTCTGTTTATTCTGACAGAAAAAAAAAAAAGATAAATGGCAAAGTAGACACTACCTCCCAGGGGTGACGCTGCTGAGTGCATCTGCTGTATTTTTTTCATCCAAGCAAATCACACAGTCATGCCTAACTTCAAAAGGTGTGTAAGTTTGCTCCTACTTTGTGCCTTGGAGGAAAACTGGAAATCTCAGCAAACACAATAATGACCACCACAGGAACCAACTTTATGTAAGAGAGTATGCCAAATAAAACAGAAGATATAAATACCCGCACAATTCCGTACCTCATGGATCTTAGAGGAGTAAGTAGATCTGTTGCTACAGAATTTATAGGTAAATACGTGCATCTCATCATAATGTGGACATACAGAAGCAGAACCAGCCAGAACATAAAAAGTGAAATCTTCTGAAAAATGTGACTTTAAAGATCACTGATTATGTGTGCCATTGTAAAGTCTGTTAAACTTCTTCCCAATTTCTGTATTACAAACTGTAATAGAAGTTAATAGGACAAATACGACAATGTTTATAACAATGGTTTCAACTTTCAGAAATAAAATACTTCTTACTTGTGCTCAGACTTTTTACAAAATATCAAGTAAAAGACAAATTTTTTAAAACAAATGCTTCATTAACTTTAAAAACCACATTCTTAGATTAACAGTTTGTATGTTATGCATATTCCCCCATATACTTTCTGTAAGCCTGTGATTTATTATTTATCAATTCCACAGATGTGAACCAAAGGAATACATCTTGATACCCAATCCATGAAGAGTTGTAAGAGTCATCATTCATCAAAATTTCTTCCAACATTCTTCTGGTTGCCAGTCTTGAGGCAACAAAGGGTGATATAATTGAGCATAATAGAAATTTTCGTACAAACACTCAGATGAACTTATTACAAAGTTTTAAGAAAGGGGGTCCTGGTCTTCTCAGACAGTGGAGGAAAGGTCCTTCGGCTGGTGAGCAACATTCAGCAAAATTTGAAGGTTCAACTTTTTTTAGATTCATCTATGTTGTCAGTTTTTCTCAACCCAGTTTCACTCCTTCCAAAGCAATGCTCAAATCCTAACATAGAAAACATGGCAATGATGACTATTTGCATTCTGTTTTAATTCTGTAGTCAGCCTAATTGGATTGTGGATCAGACTTTGAGCCATGCCTGCCCTATAGCTACAAACAAAACAAAACAAAAAACTTATTTGAGGTCACAGTGGAAATGTGCTCTCATTCTCTGATTTTTTGAGATGAAAGTTTAAAAGTCTGAGCTTCTTAGTCTTTTTTAAAGGTCTTCATGATTGTTAGAAGCAGCCAGCAAATATTTGGCATCTCAAAGCTTTCCCTTAAATTGGCATTTCATCTTACATAACTTAGTTGATACTGTGTGATAATACAGGTAATCCCAGTGCATCTGCAAGCCATAGATAGCAGCATCACTTTTTCCTTTAGCAAAAAACTCTCCTGTGATCAGGCTCCAAGAGAAGAGCAATCCAATCCCAGAATCCCATGTTGAGAGTCTCTTTTGGAGAAACATTCTTGGTGCTTAGCCTCTAATAATAGTAAGGGTCTAATTAGCAAAAGAGCCCACCCTAGATAGTTCAACAGAGTGAATTAATTACAAAGGGATAGAAGTTCTGGAAAGCCAAAGGATGGTGAGGCAACCAGAAATTACTAACAGCAGAAGGCCATCATCACCTCTGGATGTGGAGAGAGCAAAGAGGAAGATGGTGTGACCAGAGTCAGGTCCAGTCAGCTGAACTTGGAACTATGGTAGAGGCTGCCTGACCAGAGCTGGGAAAATAGAGTCAAAGCAGAAAGTGCTGGTCATTTCCCTTCCTCAGATCCTCTAAACTCCTTATTGTGTTTTTACTGGCTGACCCAACTAGAATCCTCTTGACGAATGATCCTTGGAAAGACAATTTGAAGGATTCAGTGCCTATCAATGCAAATTAGATTGCGAGAAATTCAGGAAATGGATTGAGGGCAAATAGGGGGAAATGTGACAAGCACACTCATGGTCACTTTTCAAAGATTACAGGGTGGTGAGGTATTTGAGTTTGTAAGAGTGTCAAAATCTTTTATAATTTAATTTTTTAAAAATCATCTCATTCTGGAAGAAAGACTGCCTCACAACTTTCCTTGGTAATTAGTTACATAGTCTAATCTTGGCTCCTTGAATCAGGAGGTTCTTTCTTTCATTTCTGATCTCTGACCCTTTGAAACCAGTATCTATTACTTTTGTCAGTTAAGAAAAATGATTATGAAACACAACCATGTTCATTCTTTTTTTTTAATTTTTATCTTAATGTAGGTGCAGTAGTATTTTGCATGCTTATCTGATGTATGTGCCATATCTTAAAATAATCAACAAATATTCCAGAGGCTCTTATTTCCTAATGCTTTTCCTGTACTATTTCTGATTTCCTATTCTGATTCTAAATTACATTATCTGCCTTTATGAAAGAGACATCACAGGCGTGAAATTGTTCAAATGGTAGTTCCAGCTGGTTTGGCAACTTTGAAGCACAGCACAGCAGATTGACTAGAGCTCAACGTAAGCATACCCCACGACCAGCAATCCCACTCCTTGACAATGCTCATTAAAAGACTTGAGAAAGTTTATAACAGCGTGATCCGTAGTAGCTCAAAATTAGAAACTATCCAGATGCCCGTTAGTGATAAAATGGATTAGCAAGTTGACTTATCAACACAATTTATTATTGTACAACAGTCTGAATGGATTACCTGCAACGACACAAGTCATTACGGGTGAAGCTAGCTGAAAGAAGCTGAACATGAAAGGGCACATGATACAGCATCCCATTACTATAAAATACACGCGGAAAGTGTTGAATCTGTGTAAAAAGAAATCAGCACAGCTTTGCCTTGGTGGTACAGAGGTAGTGGCCAGAAGGGAACCCAAGAGGGGCTTCTGTGGTGCTGGCAATTGTGTGTGTGTGTGGAAATGTTACCAAACACACACGTTTTTAATGGGCTGAATAACGTCCTCTGTAAATTTATATTGTCGAAGCCCTATCCCCCCGTGCCTCAGAATGTGAGCGTATGTGGAGATAAGGCCTTTAAAGAGGTAGTGAAGTTAAAATGAGGCCTTAGGGTGGGCCCTGATCCAATCTGATGGCAGTTATTATAAGAGGAGATTAGGTCACGGACACCAGGGTGAACGTGCACAGATGAAAGGCCACGTCAGGGCACACTGAGAAGGTGGCCGCCTGCAAGCCAAGGACAGGTCTCAGGACGAACCAAGCCAGCCAGCACTTCGGTCTTGGCCTTCTATCCTCCAGAGCTGCGTGAAACTGAGGTTGTTTAAGTCACCTAGTCCAGTGTTTTGTTATGACAACCCTAGCAAACTCACATGCATGTGTTACTCTTTACGTGCATTGTATTTTTTGTCAAACTTACTATGACATGTATACCACTTGCTACATGATACCCAGCAAAGTCTAGAGCAATCCTCTTTAACCACGTTAGCATATCTATGGCAAACCATATGGATGTTCACACTAAGTGGGCTAAATACAAATCATAATTTGCCTCATTTCCCTTTGTATCAGATTTAGCTGCTCAATGAGTCTTGGAATCAAAGTAACAATTTTTTTTTAATTAAAAAAAATTTCAAACCTTTTTAAAACTAAAAATCCTTTTTAAAACTAAAGGACTTTTAGTTTTAAAAAGGTTTGTCAGTTTGGAAATGTGTATAAGTCATTGTGGATCCGGTCTATAGTAATTTTAAAATAAATGTGCAATAACGTCTATTTCTAACTGCCGTTCTCCACTGTAGTCCCGTCAGTTGCCTTCTCAGATAATCTCAGAAATTTTACATTGCCATTTGAACCACAGGAGTCTTAAAATGTTTTAGGCGCCTTGAATTAGAGCACAGTAAAGATAAATACGAAGCATTTGTGAAAAGACTAAGGATCTACTGTGAACCTCACAGTATAGTACAGCCAATATATTTAAAAGGCCAATAAAATAAGGCTGAAAGAATAAAATAACTTATGAAGTACCATGAAATATGCCCCTGGAAATTATACTCCTCTGAGTCCAACTTCAATTTCTAGTAAAACTATGGCATTAACATGGAATAGTATTGGGACTATTAAATAGGTTTAAAAATACCATGAGTAAAACTTGATAGTCTTTTACTAGAATTATAAAATGAAGCTGATAGAAAAATAACACTTTTATACTTTTTTAGAAAGTCACTGGATGCTGTTTCAGGGCAAAGCCCTGATCTCATTTCAGGCCAAAGGAGGCATGCACCCTCCTAAGCACCAAGAATTCATAACCCTTCTGCTGGTTTTATTTTCATCTTAGCATGGTCAAAGTCATGTGATACTGGGAACAACTTTTACTTCTATTTGCTGGACTGTGTGGTTCCTGAATAGATAAAAATATCCCACAAATTAAATCGGCATTTAAATAAATTACCAAGTATCAGTGTGTGTCACTTACAAACTGTAGTTTGCTTTTCTTCTGGGAGGTGAGAAGGTGCTGAAAATACCTGTGAAGACTCCTCTAAAATAGAAGTTGTGTTTAGTATGGGAGGAGAATACTAGAAATCTAAGTTAAAGTTTCCAGAGAGCAAATGAAGGAAGAGAGAGATTATGACAGCTTGTCTCACTTCCTTCTGTTCTCTTCAATTCATGTTTGAGGCCACCATTTTTTTTTTCAAACAGGCATCTTTTAATGGCAAAATCAGAGAGTATGTTCATAGCAACAAATCTGTGACTTCAAAAGTTCAGCTCCAGATGTAACACTAAAAATATTGGAAGAGTACATGATTTGGCAGAATCAGACCGCCCATTCTCCTCATATCTCTCAGTTTGGAATGGTGAAAACCTGGCAGGAACTGCCTTTAACACCCTAATTGATTGCAAATGACTGAGTTGCGAAGGCAAAGAGCATCCTCCACCTCACATTGTTGTGGGAGAGCAGACTCCATATCTATAATTGATCTAGTCACTCCTGTCTGATGTGTACTGTGAATTGTGGTGAACATTTATACAGTGTCTTTAATTTATAAAGCAGTGGAGGCTTAGAACACTTAAGCATCTTGCCCACATTTTCCTAGCATGCAACTGACAAATCTGGACTGTCAGCCTGGCTACTCTGTCTTTAAAACTCATGATAAGAATATATATGAGAGGAGAGGGGATATTTAAAAATGAACAGCAGTTTATGGGAGTTTGGAAAAGATGACTGTGGAGTCGATTCTAACAAAGAGAGCAAGAAGGAAAATTCAAGTTTAGAAAACTGAATGTCAGGGACACTTACTAACAGAAATCTTTTATCTGTAAGAATAAGTTGACTTTGAAAAATAAAGAGATAATTGGGATATTCTTGAGGGTAAGAATCATGTTTTGCTCTACTTTTTCTGATACCCTTTGGATGTTTCATGTGCTTGTGGAATGAATCGCCGGGCTGTGGGTATTTGCTTGGAATATTAGGCATTTATATATAAAGCTCTGTTTGGAGAAGCTGGATACTGGAAAGGGAATTTTAATATTTCTCTTCCTTGGGATAAAATATACTCTTAGTATTGTTAGAACATGTTCTTTAGTGGTTTGGTCCTGTGAGAAACATCGCAAACCCCCAGTTTCTATTTAAGCTTCTAATACCATTTATCTTAGCCTACTCTGTTAAGTGCCTTTTTCTTCTATGTTATACTTTTGTTATCAACTTGTTTATATTTACAATATCTAGAGAATACCTGCCATGTAGCAAATACTAAAAATGTCCAGAATATGTCTTCTGCTTTTTAAACTATGCTCCAATTTTTCTAGATGATAATATGCAGGGAGGGATTAACGAGCATCAATCTCTGATTTGAGATGCAAACATAGCTAGAAGAGGAAATGAATGAATTTGCTGGAGCCGTCACTTAGAAGGCTCTGACACAAAGAAGTACAAAAGAGGAAGGGAAATTCTGATAGTGCTGCCAAGAGTGGGAACCCCACGTAGAGCCACAGAGAAGGTGGCATTGAGAATTATAAGATCACAGCACACGGCTTACTTCACAAATGAAGCAACCAGAGTTTAGAAAGTTGAAGTGTCTAGCTCAAGGTTGTTAATTAAAGAAAAGGTTCTCTTAAGCCCACATGGAACATTCTCCTGGAGAGATTATATGTTAGACCACAAAACAAGTCAATAAATTTAAGAAGATTGAAATTATATCCAGCATCTTTTCCGAACACATTGTTTTACATTCTTGCAAATATCTTGAATGTTCAGTTTAATAGAAAATGAAAGGAACTTCTTTCATATCTGCTTTCTCCATCCCTTGCAATATCACACATCATGTAGTCTCTAGAAAACTCCATGATACATTCATAGAAAATCAAAGATAAAAGAGCAAATGATATCTTAGTATTTTTGTGAAACGAGTTTTGCTTTTATAAAGGCTCTAAGGAAATCAGACTTCACTTTGATCTACTTCTGAAGCAGATATTTTAAATAATTTTCTGGCACTTTTCATTGCTTTTGGAGAAGGCTGTGGTCAGAATATTTTTTTTCTTTCTTTACCTCAGTCTTTTTACATATCTAAATGCTTGTAAGATTGTTTCTTTGTGCTTCAGTTCTAGTAACTTCACCAAGATATGCCTTGCTCTTTTTTGTTCTTCATCAGTTTATCGTTGGACTAAGCTCTGATCTTTAGACAACAATTGAAGGTCCTCTTTCATGCACGACAACTATTCCTTTAATTGAATATATTATTCCGGTTCTGTTTGTACTTTTTTAGGAACACAATTATGTTTATGTCAGATCTTCTGTATATTTAATAGCTATTTAATCAAGAATTTCTGTTCATCTTTTACATTTTCTGTTGTGATATTTTCCCCAAGTCTGTAATCCAGAATTGACTTTGCAGGCAACCCATTTCTCTCTGCTTCTGGTGTGTACTCATTTTGGTAATGACAATGCCGTAATCTACAGTTTGATGAGCACTGCTCTCTGTTCTCACTTTTGATGTCATTGTGTTATCCTATTAACTCTTCTCTGAGCAGTATTTTATGGAATCAAGGGATATCTTGTTCTCAGTAATTTTAAGAATTTAGAGTATTATTTGATTTTAAAATATCTTCTTTTCCTGGAACAACTTTTTTTTTTTTATTTACAATCTACCTTCTTTTACTATTAGTATATAGAAATAGATATCATGTTGAATCCTTGTGCTTATTACTCATATCAAATGGGAAAGGTTTTTAAACCACTTAATTGAGGTATGATTGACAGGTAAAAAGCTATTTATATTTAACGTACAGAACTCAGTGAGTTTGGGTGTGAGGATACACCCATGAAACCATCACCAACAATAAGGCCATAAAACATTGATCACCTGCCAAAATTTGTCCTACTGCCTTTATTATCATCATCACCTTATTGTTTCTGTGTGGTAAGAACACAGGCTAAGAGTTATCCTCTTAGAATGCTTTAAGCGTATGAAACATTATTACTAGCTGTAGGTGCAGTGCTTTACAGTAGCTCTCCAGAACCTATTTATCTTGCATACTGAAACTGTGTACCCTTTGATCATCACCTCCCCATATCTCCCTCCCCTCAGCCTCTGGCAGAGGTCATTCTATTCTCTGCTTCTAGGAACTTGATTATTTTAGAGTCTACATGTAAGTAAGATGACAGTACCTTTCTTTATCTGATCATTTCACTTAGCATAATGTCCTCCAGGTTCATCCATGCTGTTGTAAATGGCAGGGTCCCCTTTCTTTTTAAGGTTGAATAATATTTCATCTTCCCTTTCTTTCTTTCTTCCTCTCCTCCTCATTATTATTACTATTATTATTATTATTATATTTCATTGTATTATGTACATCAACATAAAAAGGGCTATATATACAATAAGCCCACAGCTAGCACCGTCGTCAACAGTGAAAACCTAAAAGCTTTTCCTCCAAGACGAGGAACAAGACAAGGATACCCAGTCTGGCCACTTCGATTCAATGATTTAGTGTTTATATTGCTCTAATCAGCTGACTTGAATCAGCAGGTGGGAGGCTGACTACAAGTTCCTTTCTGTTCTGCACCTTTTTACCTTCAGCCTGCTTCTCATGAATAATAATTTGAAGAAGGAAAACAAATAGTGTATCTATAGCAGTCCCAGTTCCCCACTTGGAGGCAGTGATTTTAGCTGTTTCTCCGGTTACTTTTCTCCCATGTCTCTACTCCTTATATCTAAATTAAAAGGTGTCTTTAGATCTTTCAGAACTTAGTTTTATAAAAATTTCTAGCCTGCTAGAGATCAAAGTGAGTATATTATTTTTACATTGATGACATTAAATACATCGCATTTTGTGTTTGCAAAAACCACCTAACAGTACTGCATATGTCTTGAGGTTAGGAATTGTGGCTACAGACACTTGAAGTCTTCGAATACTACATTTATTACAGCAGTATTGTGTATAATGTGTTACCTAAGTTTGTTAACAGTGAGAAAACGAGCTATCGACAACAGGGATTAGAAAACTACAGCTCGTGGGCCAAATCCTGATCACGCCTTGTTTCTAGCTAAAAAAGGTTTTATTGGCACACAGAAGCATATTTATTTACATATTGTCTCGGGCTGCTTTTCTTTTTTTTTAGTTTTATTTAATTTATTGAAGGACAGTCAATTACAATGTCAATTTCTGGTTTACAGCACAATGTCCCAGTTATATATATGCATACATATATTTGTCTTTTATAATATAAATATATAAATATAAATATATAAATATAAATTTATAATAGCAGAAATTAGTAATTGCGATAGACCCTATGGCCAGCAAAGCCTATAGTATCCATTATTTCGCCCTTGACAGAAAAAAAAAAAAAAGCTAACTCCTGATCTACAAGAAAAAGGTAAAATGAAAAGTGATTTAAATTGCACAAAGACTCTTCTAGTGGTCTATTGATCTCTAAAAAGGTGTATTTCTAAGAAAGAGGAGAGCCCTAGATTTCAGTAAAACTTTATTAAAAAAGGAAAAACTAATGGGTCTTTATAGGCAAAGACTGTAAGACTGCTGGGTAGAGATACATGTACATCGGTGCTAAATTTGAAAGAATTGTGCAAACATAACAGTATATGTAAAAATAACTGAAGTTTGCAAATGTATATAAGGTCAAAATGAATTCATGAGCTCTAAAACATTAATCACAAAATAATTCTCTGTATAAATAAAATGCACATCTCACAAATATGATGATGTATTAGAGACTTTCCTTAAACTGCTGGTATCTTTTTTAACAAGAGCAAATCCTATTTCAGATAGAATATATTATTTTCCTGAAACAAATAATAGAATTATTTATAACCAAGAAGGAATTCAGTGGAAATGACAAAATAAGCTTACTGTTTAAGGAAGCAGAACATTTATTTCTGCTCTCTTTAGAGACTAAGTTTATGATTTATATTTTCTGCATGTAAAAAGAAGAAAGAAAAGAAGTAAAATTCCAGAACACTTAGAACTAGCAAGTCATGCACTATAAGCATAGTTTACTAAGAACAAAAAAAAATATATTCTTTAAAATCCCAATATGTGGGTATCAGAATTAAGCTTCTAACACTGAAAACAGAAGGTAACTTCAAGTTCATTGGAGAGCTTTTAAATGGCTGAGAACAAACTCTGAAAAGCTTAAACTGTAAATGTAGATTTGAGCATATTTAGCATAATTAACAATGCTATTATCACAAGTTGCAATTACAGAAAACTATTCCAATTGAATATACAATAATAACCATTTGTCTATGTGTTAGTCAGGATACATCGTTCTATTGTAAGTTACAGAAATCTGACTCAAACTGTTTTGAGCACATACACACGCAAGTTAATTCACTGACATGTAAATAAATAATCTGGGATACTGCTCGAAGTAATATGAAGTACTAGAATTTAGGTGATGTCATCAGAATTTAGATTTTGTGCAAACATGCCTCCTTTTTTCTCTGTGTTAGATTTATTTTACCTCCCATTGGAGACTCTGGCTACTACAGGCTTATACAACCTCCTAGCTCCGCAGCTTCCTTATAAAAGAGAACGTCTCGTTCTCAGGAGTTCCAGATGAGGTCCTTGCATTACTATAATTCTATCAAATTCCTGAAGTTTAAACAATTAAAGTTCTCACTACTGGCTAAACCCTGACAAGTTGCATCGTCTACAGGAATGAAAACTAGTAAAACCATTGCAGAGTAATCTGTCAGTTTCTGTTAGGGAGGCAGGATATTATGAGGAACAGGAATAAATTTTTTGAAGTTACATAGCATCTCTAAACCTAAGACTCTTTGGCCAAAATAACCAATTTCTGGAATATAATGTAAAGAAATAATCAGAATAAAAAAACTTTATCAAAAAGTTAATCAAAAAGCCTTATTTATTATCAGATGAAAGAGCTTCAAGGGTGTTATTCCTGTTTTCCAGAGTCATAAATGGAAAAGGTTATAGCCATCTTGCCACACTGAAGATATGTTTAACTTGATAAAGAATAAATAAAATCCAAAATAAAAATGTTAATATTCTTTAAAGCTCACTTATAATTTCAAAAACTGGAAGCAAATTCAAAAATTGGAAACCAAGTATTCAATGGTATGAAAAGTTTAGAAAGTGGCAATGCTTACAGTAATTATAACACTTAATATTATGTATCCTATTTTTATTTTGCCATTTATCTAGATATAGAGATATAGATATCTTTTTTGTTATCTTTTCATCCAGTTCTGTAGTGTTATTTCCTTTATTATCCCCTTCCCTCTTGTGAATTTCTTCTTCTCTTTTCCTATTCTTTCCATATTCTTTTCTACTATGGAGTTCATCAAATGGTTTCAGAGATATTCTTTTCCTATTTAGCAGTAGCTTATATTTATTTATTTGTATTTTTATTTTATTTTTTTAATTGATGTATAGTCAGTTACAATATGTCAATTTCTGCTGTACAGAGCAATGCCCCAGTCATGCATATACATGCATATATTTGTTTTCATATTCTTTTTCAGTAAAGGTTATTACAAGATATTAAATATAGTTCCCTGTGCTATACAAAGGAAAATTATTTTTTAAATCTACTTTTATGTATAGTGGCTAACATTTGCAAATCTCAAGCTCCCAAATGTACTCCTTCCCACTCCCTTTCCCCTGGAAACCATTAGATTGTTTACTATGTCTGCAAGTCTGTTTCTGTTTTGCAGATGAGTTCATTAGTGTCCTCTTTTATCCTTTTATTAGATTCCACATATGAGTGATATCACATGGTATTTTTCTTTCTCTTTCTGGCTTACTTGACTTAGAATGACGATCTCTAGGTCCATCCTTGTTGCTGCAAATGGCATTATTTAATAGTATTCCATTGTGTAAATATACCACAACTTCTTTATCCAGTCATCTGTCAATGGACATTGAGGTTGTTTCCATGTCTTCGCTATCCTATGTAGTGTTGCTATGAACACTGGGATGCATGTATCTTTTCAAATTAGTTTCCTCCAGATATATACCCAGGAGTGGGATTGCTGGCTCATATGGTAAGTCTATTTTTAGTTTTTTTGAGGAATCTCCCTACATTTTCCGTAATGACTGCACCAAACTACATTCCCACCAGCAGTCATCATCTGTCAAACTAAGAGCACTGGGTATCTTTCTATTCTTTTTCTTTTAATACATTTTTATTGAAGTATGGTCAGTTTACAATATTGTATAAGTTTCTGGTGTACAGCACAATGCTTCATTCATATAAGACCATACATATATTCATTTTCATATTCTTTTTAACCATAAGTTACTACAAGAAATTGAATATAGTTCCCTGTGCTATATGGTATAAACTTGTTTATCTATTTTATGTATACTTGCATCTGCAAATCTCAAAGTCCCAATTTATCCCTTCCCACCCACTTTCTCCTCTGGTAACTATAAGTTCCATTGTATAAATATATCAGAGCTTATTTATCCAGTCATCTGCTGATGGACATTTAGGCTGTTTCCATGTCTTGGCTGTTGTAAATAGTACTGCTATGAACATTGGGGTGCATGCATCTTTTTGAATTAAGGTTCCCTCTGGATATATGCCCAGGAGTGGGACTGCTAGATTGTATGTTAAGTTTGTTTTTAGTCTTTTGAGGCATCTCCATACTTTTTTCCATAATGGCTGCACCAAACCACATTCCCACCAACAGTGTAGGAGGGTTCCTTTTTCTCCACACCCTTTCTAGCATTTATCGTTTGTGGACTTTTAGTGATGTTCATTCTGATTGATGTGAAGTGATAACCTCACTGTAGTTTTGAATTGCATTTCTGATAATTAGTGATACTGAGCATGTTTTCATGTGCCTATTGGCTATTTGCATGTCTTCATTAGAAAATCGCTTGTTTAGGTCTTCTGTCCAGTTCTGGATTGGGTTGTTTGTTTTTTTGTTATTAAGTTGTATGAACTGTTTATATATTCTGGAAATAAAACCTTTATCAGTTGCATCATTTGGAAATATTTTTTTCCCATTCCGGAGGTTGTCTTTTTGTTTTACTTATGGTTTCCTTTGCTGTGCAAGAGCTTTTAAGTTTGATTAGTTCCCATTTATTTATTTTTGCCTTTATTTTTATTGCGTGGGCAGACTGCCCTAGGAGAACATAACTAAGATTTATGTCAGAGAATGTTTTGCCTATGTTTTCTACCAGGTTTATCATGTCTTGTCTCATATTTGTCTTTAAGACATTTTGAGTTTATTTTTGTGTATGGTGTGAGGGAGTTCTCTAACTTCATTGATTTAGATGCTGCTGTCCTGTTTTCCCAACACCATTTGCTGAAGAGACTGTCTTTTCTCCATTGTATATTCTTGCCTCCTTTGTCGAAGATTAGTTGACCAAAAGTTTGTGGGTTCATTTCTGGGCTCTCTATTCTGTTCCATTGGTCTATATGTCTGTTTTGGTACCAATACCATGCTGTCTTGATGACTGTAGCTCTGTAGTATTGTCTGAAGTCTGGGAGAGTTATTTCTCCAGCTTCATTCTTTTTCTTCAGTAATGCTTTGGCAATTCTGGGTCTTTTGTGATTCCATATAAATTTTAGAAATATTTGCTCTAGTTCTGTGAAAAATGTCCTGGGTAATTTGATAGGGGTCACATTAAATCTGTAGATTGCTTTGGGTAGTATGGCCATTTTAACAATAGTGATTCTTCCAATCCAAGAACATGGGCTATCTTTCCGTTTCTTTAAGTCATCTTTAATTTCCTTAGTCAGTGTTTTGTAGTTCTCCATGTATAAGTCTTTCACTTTCTTGGTCAGATTTATTCCTAAGTATTTTATTGCTTTGGATGCAATTTTAAAAGGGATTGTTTATCTACTCTCTTTTTCTGATATTTCATTGTTAGTGTAAAGAAATGCAACTGATTTCTAAATGTTAATCTTGTATCCTGATACCTTGCTGGATTCTTTTATCAGCTCTAGTAGTTTTTGTGTGGAGCTTTTAGGGTTTTCTGTATATAGGATCATGCCATCTGCGTATAGTGACAATTTTACCTCTTATATTCCAATTTGTATCCTTCTTATTTCTTTCTCTTGCCTGATTGTTGTGGCTCGGACTTCCAAGACTGTGATGAATAGAAGTGGTAAAAGCTGGTATCCTTATCTTGTTCCAGATTTTAGTGGAAAAGCTTTCAGTTTTTCATTGTTGAGTGTTATGCTGGCTGTGAGTTTGTCATAAATAGCTTTTATTACGTTGAGGTATGTTCCCTCTATACCCACTTTGGTAAGGGTTTTTTTTTTAATCATAAATGAGTGTTGAATTTTATCAAAAGCTTTTCCTGCGTGTGTTGAGATGATCGTGGTGCGCTACTGGGACAGCACTGTGTAGCGAGCACAGGTCTGCTGGAATCACCGCTCCTACACTCGCCCCCACTGTGCGAACTCCGCTCATTTGTCTTAGAGGCCTGCACTTACGGGCCCCCAGACCTGTAGTGATTGTGTCGTCAAGCTACTGGGTCAGTGCCATCCCCAGCGCCTCGTCTGCATAGGATGCACAGGTCCACTGAAGACTCTGCACTGGCCCTCACCCCCGCTGTGTGCCGGAACACTGCTCCTTGCTCATTTGACTTAGAGGTATGGGTCCACAAAGGTACCCAGGGAGCAAATCAGCCCCTTCTGCCTGGGCCTGTAAACAAATCTCAATCTCACCTATGAATTTGTATACCCCCTGGTATGGATTCAGGTTTCAACCTTACCTCTGTTTGGGAGCCGTCCGCCACTGAATATGGTGGCTATGGGTGAGACTCACCTCTCGTCTCCAGAGAATGATGCACCAGCGATGATGCCATGGTCCTGTGGAGACAGTGGCTACAGACCAGCTATGTTGCACTCCTCCCCTGCAACATGCAGTTGCAGTGTTTTGTTTTGTTTTGTTTTTTCCTTAAGGGGAGACCTAGGCTATTCTGTTCAGTGTACACTCCTAGCCACAGCCTACAGTACACTCTTGGCCCCTGAGGCTGCCTCTGTGCAGTCAGCCCCAGCCCTCCACTCGGCTCAGGGAGCCAGTCCTGGCCCACCCACTGCCAGCTTGCATCTAGGGCTGGGGGTCGCAGGGACACTTTGTGCCTATTCCTCTCAGTTCTGTCAGCCAAGTGGCGGCTGTGCACTCCTCCAAGCTTCCCCTCCATTGGACCTCTCCGTTGGAGATGGGGTGTCCCAGTGTAAGAGCACTATTCCTCTTTTGCTGCTCCCTCCCAGTGGAAAAGGTCCCACACTAATTTCCTTTTCTTTTTTTTTTTTTTTTCTCTCTCTCCTACCAAATTTTGTAAGGAGTCTTGTCTTTTGAAGTGGGCGCTGTTCTGTCAAAAGTTCAGCAGGTGTTCTGAGTGAATGGGTGGGTCCGTGGAGGTCTCTCTTGATGTATTTGTGGGAGAGGGTGAGCTAAGAGCATCCTTCTACTCCACCATCTTGGCACCCCTAGCAGTAGCTTATATTTAGAGGATTTTTTTCTTGTTAGTTTACTGAGTGTTTTATCTAACATATTCCTCACACGCATGGCACTTTTTGCTCATGGAGTCTATATTGTTTTGTGTTAATTTTCTCCTTACTCATCATCAGTCAAGACTTGGTGTTTGCCAAAGGAAAGAATGATAATGTTTTTTTCTTGATCTCAGCCTTAATTTGTATGGTGGTCTTTTTACATATCTACAATTGAACTACCTACTGGTCCATCCTGCCCTTTAGCAATTGACAGTTCAAACCAAGAAGTTTGTCTGTTTTTTGTTTTTGTTCTTATTTTTTAATTCGAAGACTCTGCCTGTATGCAGCAGTCATTGCCATGAGCCCTGAAAATAACAGTGTAAAGGGTACATCATCCTCTCCAAACAGTTATTGAGGGGTAGAAAGAAATACTTTGTGTCCCTAAGTCAGAAATTGATTCCCAACCTTTTGCGTTATGTCCAGGTAGTTTCTGTGCATTAATCTGCTTTTGCTGTGAAACAAAACCTCAGGATCTCAGCGACTTACAATAACATTTATCTCACTTACTCCTTCCTCTGTTGGTCAGCTGGGTGGCTCTGCCCCATGTGTCTCCCACTATCCTTGAGGAAGTGTCTTCCTCATGGGGACTGGTAGGAGTACAAGAGAAACATGTAGAAACAATATACTTCTTAAGATGTTGGTTTGGAAGTGGCAAACTGTCACATCTGTCTACATTTCACAGGCCAAGGCATGTTACATAGCCAAGTTCAAAATAAACAGGGCAGGAAAAAAATACTTCGGCCATTCTAGCGTGAGCTACCCACTGCAACATCAAATAGGAAAACGTATCAATCGTATCATAGAGAGGGAGTGTAGAGCTGGGAATGCAGTGGCAACACCTACTGCACTCTGCTTCATGAAACAGACCCGAAGTTTATCTTGTGTTAAAGCAGAAACAGATTTTATTGTTCATAAATTCAGCCTGCTTTATAATGTCAGTTACTTCCAGAGTCTCTCATTAAATTACCTGTCAATTTGAGCTTTTTTCCTGCAAGTTTTTATCTTATTCTGTGTCCAATGGTATGTTAGTGAGAAAATGAATGAGATCTTATTGGAGCTTGGTAGAAAGTCATGAGATTGAACTGCATGCTCTTCTGTTTTTTAAAACGAGTTGAACTGGACCTCTGTTTATGAAGGATATGAAAACAGTTTTCAAGTTATATGTGGTGAGATGTAACTTCTCCTTATTGATAGCACAAAGCAACTTTGTAAACTGGGATAAGCCTAGATCCTCTCTCAGCTAGTCTTACCTGTAAAGAAAAGAAAAATTAGAGTTATTGAAATCAAGCTTTGTGTAATGGCATAGTCTTCAGTAGTGTAGTATACAAAATATTTTTCTATTTTCCAATCACTTGTTTTAATCATGCACTATCAAACAAATGAACAAACGACACTTTCTTGTCTCTAAATTATATCTTTGAAAAATCTCATTTTCCAGATACTTTAGAATTTTAATTTTAGTGCATTTTAATAACTACTTTTATTTCTGATTTATCTCCTCTGACTGGGAAGGAGCTAGAGGGAACTCTCTGGGGTATGGAAGTATTCTAAGTCTTGACAGAGATGTGGGTTACAGAGGTGTATGCATTTGTCAAAAATCAAAAAATGTACATTTAAAATTTGAACATTTCACTAGTATAAATTTTACCATAAAATACTACAAATAATTTTTGGTTAATTAGTAAGTTTGTTTTTCACAATAGCATGGGTTATTGATTCTCAGACTACTTTTTGTGTATTACATAGGTTTGAGCAACTAAGTAGATGCATTAAAAACAAGAGGATCCAGGGAGGACAGTGTTGAAGAATTCCTCAGCTTTGTCCACCAAGAGGGTAAAGCAATGACATACCAGAAGCAATGAGCACATTCCGAAGCCAGATCTTGGTTTCTAACAGCCATTTTCCAATAAAGAGAAACGGGGCTCTTGGGGGAAAAAAGACTAAATCTAAGTATAGAAAAAGTGAATCTTCCTCAGAACATCTTGTTAGGCCACAAATGAAGAAAGCATTCAAATAATGCTGGAAACACAGAAAAGTATATAAATGCCAGCTTGAAGGCACTCAAACTGTTCAATTTAGGATATTTTAAACACCAAAAGTAAGTAAGAATAACAATAAGGAATTAAGATCCATTGAATAGAGCAGGGATCCATGAAGGCAAGCAGATAGGAAGGAGGGAAGGGTTGTTCCTTGCAGTAGACTATCAACAAATATTAATAGAAGTGATGTAATTAGAAAATAATCAATGAATGTTAAAATGATTGAGAACCTAAGTTTGATAAGAACACAGTTTCAAAGTATCTCTCCAGAAAGTATTTAATAATTATGAAGGGAAATATAGTGACTTCATAGTAGATAAACTTTGCAGATAACATTTAACCACATGATCAAATTAATATCGCATGCCTTTTGCATGGCGCCTTCTGTGACAGTCCTGCCAAAAGTGTAATAGCTGACACCAATCCTAAACAGGGGACAAATCCATACTGAGATATTCCACAAGCTACTGATCTATATTATATATACACATATAAAAATAAAATATATATATAAGAGAGAGAAGAGAGATGTGTCTTTATCATATATGTAAGAAAATATTAAAGAGAAATATTTTGTTGATACAGTTGATGAAAAATTTTAATACAGACTGTGAATTAGATAATGTAAAATGTTAAATGTCCTGATTTTGATAATTACACAATCATTATGTAAGGGGGGTTTCTACTCTTAAGGCATACAGACTGAAGGATTTAGTGGTAAAAGAATGTTTCCAATTTACATGTATACAAATACACACACTTTATTTTGTTCTTCGTCTTAGGCAAGACCCATGGCTTAAGGAATTTGAAGTAAGAGCAGGAATATGATCTATACTTTCGTTCCTCTTCTCTGCAACTGGCAAGGAATGGTCAGAATCGGGGGTGGGTAGTGTTTGGTTAATGGTTGAGTGGGGCAGGACTCCCTGGACAACCTCTAAACAAATCCTGAAGAGTAGTTATGTCTCCAGTTGTTTGCTGCTCTCTTTAGAAGGTTGCTGTTTTCAGCTGGTGCCCTATCTGTTTATTAAGAAGGAACAAGAAATATCCTGTTATTCTGTGATATCAGCTTATGTCTCTAACATTCACAGTCTAGATGAAGTAATTACATCCCCACACAGTGTGGGTAAAGTACAGAATCTTTACAAGCTTGAACTCACTATATACCCTGACTATAATCTAAACATCATTCCACATTCCTGTATGTGGATGATCAAACTGTTATCCTTGGAACTCGAAATGTTTCATGACATCTAAGTTATACAAGTATAAAACCAGTAAATCACATTAAAATTATTTAAACTCTCCCTCTGTGTGTGTGTGTGTGTGTGTGTGTGTGTGTGTTTATGCTTTATTCTCTCTCTCCATCATATATAGGCTTTATTTTTTAAATATACAACCCAGGTCTGAGAACTCTGAGTCAATTAACTTTGCTACTAGAAATCTTTATTCAGAAGGGTAGAAAGCAAAGTTTGTGTTGCTCCATAGACCAGCTGTTAAATTTCCCAGATACCCTCATGGTCCTTGGAGAGCCACTAGCAAAAAGTTTTACCAAGTAAGAAGACAGCTAAAGAAGTCACTGAAGCGTGGTGTCAGAGAGCTGTAGATAAACAAAGAAAACAAAGATTTATCAAGTAACTATGGAAAGAGAATACATGGGTGTGAAGAATGAAATTGCCTCCGGAGGTTTCACTGCAAATATATTGCCAGCCGTTTTTCTGGAGAGGAAGTACAAAATTGCCTGATGACATTAAAATGAATGCAGACTGAAAGCAGCAAACATGTAGGAGACCAAAATGACCCCAAAATAAAACTTCACCCCCTACATAATATTTATATTTACAGAACTGCGAACCAGCAATCCACTTGCCAACTGTGTCTTCCTTTTGTAACCAGATGATGTATGTCATATAGATGTCAAATTGCACCCAGAATAAGGATATGTGACTTTACAATCAGACACTTAATATTTGGAGCTAGAAAAGGTTATGTTTGTCTTATGTACAAAGAAATCTAAAGCAACGTTTCTCAGTAACAGTCAGGCTATGATTCAGTGTATAACATACAATGGCTGCTATGAAGAGAAATATACTAAACAAATAACCGTTCAACCAAGCAAAGTAATTGCTTTGGACTCAATCATTCAGAATTCCAAGATCATAGACAAATAACTTTTTGTGTCTCAGTATACTTACTTGTAAAGTAAGACAATGACAATTTTTTTGGTTATTTCTAACAATTGTCAAATTCTGATTCCAAATACTTCTAGAAAAATATCTTTTAGAGCCTCTTACTTTAGAGAGAAAATTAGTTTTAAATTCTGTATAATTGTGGACCAAATAGAGCTTTCTTTTCTAAGCCTACTGCAACAAAGAAACTGATTTGTTCAAAACTAACAATTAAATGCAAAGTCCTCAAGTAAGGCAGGAACCTTGAAAGATGATGCTTGGCATTCTCACAACCTTCCCTTTCCTCATTGTTTCTAGAATAACTAGGGCCAGGTCTCAGCATGGCCTCACTAAGGTAATACCGTGCCTAGGGAAGGGGGTGCATAATGTTTGTTTGCTTGTTTTTAACTTGCTCAGTCTGTTGAGAAGGTCTATAAACAATTATATACTAATAACGATGAGAACACCTAGAAGTCAAATGTTTTTTTCTAAATACAATTCCTTATAGAAAAACACTGATTTTTAGGAGTGAGGAAGGGAAGGCCCACATGAGACTAGAGCATTTTGTTATGCTAGAAAATAAAATGTTCTAAGAATGATGGAACAGGTCAAAAGACACAAGGATTATGTTGAGGGGCTCACACTGGTCACCTTAGGTACATCCAATAAATAATGATCACAGTAGATTTTAACTCATTGAAGAAACAATGGTCGGTAAGTCCATACTGATTTATATGCACGCATGGGTGTGTTTTTTATTGAAGTTCAGTGTCAAATAAAAAGTATAGAAAAAGCTGATGCTGTGAGAAAATCATCAGTGGGTATTTAAGTAAGAGTAAAAGTTAAATGAAGAACAGGATAATGGCATAAAATAAAAGTATCTCCCACACATTACTTAAGAACAAAGGGAAGAAAATGGAATTTTTATAGTGGAGAAACTGCCACAGGCAAACACCACATTAACCACATGATCAAATTGACCATTACCAATACTGGGGCAAAATGGTATCATGCATTTCCTGATAAAATGTCATGAGAAAGATTCCACCTCTCTTCTATCATATCCCTGCCCAAAACACATCATCTAAGCCTAATCATGAGGAAACAGAAAAATCCAAATTGAAGGATATTCTACAAAATAATTGCCCTCCACTTTTCACAAAAGTCAAATTCAGAAAGACAAAGCCTGTGAAACTTTTTCAGATTAATGGAGACCAAGGAGAAAGGATACCTAAATGCAATGTGTGTTCTTGAACTAGATCCTGGACTGGGAAATGGAACAGCTATGAAAAACACTATTAACCACATTATGGAGGTGAAATCTGAATGTGGTCTCTGGATTAAATAGCAAAATTATATTACTGTCCATTTTTATTTTGGTAGTTGTGCTATGGTTACTAAGAGAATGTCCTTGTTCCTAAGAAATAAACACTTAACATACCCTCTTTAACATATTTTATCTGCAGCTTACTCTCAAATAATTCAGAAGAAATATTCCCAGAGAGACAATAAAAATGCAGTTAGAACAAAATATAAATAATTGCTGAATCTGAGTAAGGGGTAAACAAGAGAGCCTTGTATTATCCTTGCAACTTTTTCTGAATTTTTGAAAGTATGTTGAAATTAAAAAAATAAAAATCAGGAATGTGGAAGCAGAGGGAGAATTTAGTTCACTACAGTGGAAATTAATGACACCCTCCCCTTGTCTTTACAGTTGTCTCAGTTCTCAATCTCAGAGCCAATCAATTACAGGGGTAGCTGGGTTCTCATGAGGAAGAACCCTACAACACCCTGCAAGTCTGTGCAGCGCTCCTTCACATTTCCCCAGAGTAACCGTCTCTATGGAAAGGAGAACAATCGGTTCATTCAGTGGTTACTGCTTACAAGAGTCTATAAGCTGACAGCAATTGTATATGTGTGTGCATAAATATATATAAATTTTTTAAAGGAAGAGAATGGGTAGTGGTGTACTGGTAGACCAGTTCTCTGGGGGAAAAAATCCTGATTTATAGTGTTTGCTGATTTCTGTGGTGTAAATTCACCCAACACAGTCAATTTCAAGTTCTCAACAGTTTAACAACTGGTTCATAAATTCTTTTAAAATTTTTCTAATTTTTCATTTTTCATTTTCATTGAGATATTGACATAAACCATTATCTCAGTTTCAGGTGTCCAACATGATGAATCAGTATTTGTATATATTGCAAAATGATCCCCACGATAACTCTAGTTAACATCTGACCCCATACATGGTTACAATTTTTTGTGTGTGAAGAGGTCTTAGCAACTTTCATATATACAATACAGTATTATTAACTACAGTTGACCCCTGAACAACACAGGTTTGAACTGTGCACGTCCACTTATCCATAGGGTTTTTTCAACAGTAAATACCACAATACTGCACCATCCATGGTTGGCTGAGTTCAAGGATGGGGAGCTGTGAATACAGGGAGCCACCAACATGAAGAGCTAGGTTACGTGTGGATTTTCATCTTCGTGGAGCTTCAGCACTCCTAACCGCATGTTGTTCAAGGATCATTTGTATAGTCACCATGCTATAACATAAAGATATATTTAAATATAAGTGGAAGTTTGTACCATTTGATTCCCTTTACCCATTTTGCCCAACCCCATGTCTCCAACTCTCTATATATGAGCTTTTTAAAAAATTCCTTATGTACATGAAATCAAATGGTATTTTTCTTTGACTTCACTTAGCATCACACTCTCAAGGTCTATCCACGTTGTCACAAATGGCAGGATAGCCTCTTTTATGTGACTGAATAGTATTCCATTATATATATACATTCCACATCTTTAATAATTCATACATTGACGGACACTTAGATTATTTTTGTATCTTGGCTATTGAAAATAATGCTGCAATGAGTGGGGGTGGATACATCATTTTTAGTTTTTTGTTGTTGTTGTTTTGTTTTTTCAATTTTCTTTGGATAAATATCCAGAAGTGTAATTGCTGGGTTACTTGGTAGTTCTAGTTTTATCTTTTTTTGAAGAACTTCCATACTGTTTTCCACAGGGTCTGTACCAATTTAAATTCCCACCAACAGTGCACAAAGGTCCCCTTTTCTCCATATCATCACCACTACCTTTTATTTCTTGTCTTTTTGGTAACAGCCATCCTAACAAGTGTGAGGTAATATCTTCAGGTGGTTGTGATTTGAATTTTTCTGAGGATTAGTGATGCTGAGCATCTTTTTACATAACTGTTGGCCATCTGTATTTCTTCTTTGAAAAAATTATTCAAATTTTCTGCTTATTTTTTAATCAGAATGTTACTGTTGCTCTTGAGTTGTCTTGAGTTCTTCGGATGTTAACTCCTTATCAGATCTATGATTTGTGAATATTTTCTCCCAGTCAGTACGTTGCCTTTTCATTTGGCTGACAATTTCCTTTAGTGATATCATACTCCAGGTGTAGTGGAAGAGATTAGTGATGCTTTACACAGTGATAAAACTAAAGTATGCATGGGTGCTTGTCCCTATCACAATCCTTTTAATTTACTAGTGTAAACCCTGCAAAAGCCAGGGACAATGGTGGCAAAGGTGAATGTGTTAGATATTGACTGCTGCAAGACAAATCACTACAGAACATAGTGAATGAAAACAATACACATTTATTGTCCAAGGGTTCTGTAAGTGAGAAGTCTGAGCACAGTTTAGGTCTTCTGCCTTAGGGTCTCAAGAGACTATAAGCCACAGTAGGCTAGAGCTGCGGTTTCGTCAGAGGGTCAACTATGGAAACACCTGCTTCAGAGCTCCTTCAGTTTGTTGGCAATATTCCAGTGTTTGCAGGGCTGAGTTTCATGTTCCTACTGGAGATTGCTCTTGTACAAAGAGGCTACCCACTGTTCTTTGACACATGGGGTTTTTAGCATGGCTCTTGCTTCATGGCAGCTTGCTTCTTTAAGCCAACAAGGGGCATTTCTACCACACTGGCTTTAAGATGGAGTTTGCATATATCATAATTACAGTAGTGATATCCTGATACCTTTGCCATATTCCACTGATTAGAAGCAAGTAAAGGGAACAGAAGGGATAAAATTGGGAGTCTGAGATTTGCAGATACTATTATATATAAAATAGATAAATTTATATTGTATAGCACAGGGAACTATATTCAATATCTTGTAACCTATAATGAAAAAGAATATGAAAACAAACATATGTATGTATATGTATGACTGAACTATTATGCTGTACACCAGAAATTGACACAACATTGTAAACTGACTATATTTCAAATTAAAAAAATATTTTAAAAAAGATCATGTAGAGCAGTAGGCAGGAGTCATTGGGAGTTAGTTTAGTGTCTGTTCACTAGAGTGCACTTCTGTAAACTTTCTTAATCATAGCTGCTGTCTTACTAGATGTAGTATATTGATCTGAACAGAGGGATATTTCATAATGATAAAGGAGTTCTCTCAGGAGGATATTATAATGCTAAATCTTTATGTACCTATAGCATAACTTAAAATTGAAGCCTATCAAAATGTCTATAAACAGAATGGGTTAAAAAAAAAAACCAACTATGGCATAGTCACACAATGGAATATTACAATGCAATGAGATTGAACAAACTCCAATTGGTTTTTAGAAACATTTTGAGGTATAACTCATCTAAAATAGTTATGCATGTGTATTTTTACAGAAATGAGAGGACAAAAACACTGACTTCATAAAATAAAACAAATCTAAACAAAAATTAAATGTAGCTTATTTTTATTGCCAAAAATATGAACTGTCATGAATATTATCTTTTGTGACACCAAACAGCTTTAAAACAACATCTGGAAGTGCACACAAAATAAGGCCAATTTAAATTGAGTAATTCTTAAACTTTGGGTTTAACAAATAAGAAAAAAAGATTTCTTCAAACTAACTTTAAAAGTGATTAATCCATCACCTTGGCAACATTAGATTATTCTGACTTGTACTATATATTTACCTTTACCATTCAGATTTATACTTTCATGTTTTTTAAACATTTTTTATTGAGTTATAGTCATTTTACAAGGTAGTGTCAAATTCCAGTGTAGAGCACAATTTTTCAGTTATACATGAACATACATACATTCATTGTCACATTCTCTTTCACTGTGAGCCACCACAAGATCCTGTATATATTTCCCTGTGCTACACAGTAAATTTTATCTATTCTACATTTTGAAATCCCAGTCCCTTCTCACTCCTCGTTCCCCTGGCAACCGCAAGTTTGTATTCTGTCTATGAGTCTATTTCTGTTTTGTATTTGTTTTTGTTTTAAGATTCCACATATAAGCGATCTCATATGGTATTTTTCTTTCTCTTTCTGGCTTACTTCACTTAGAATGACATTCTCCAGTTACATCCATGTTGCTGCAAATGGAGTTGTATTGTCGGTTTTTATGGCTGAAGAGTATTCCATTGTATAAATATACCACGTCTTCTTTATCCAGTCATCTGTTGATGGACATTTAGGCTGTTTCCATGTCTTGGCTATTGTAAATAGTGCTGCTATGAACATTGGGGTGCAGGTATCTTTTTGAATGAGAGTTGCCTCCAGGTATATACCCAGGAGTAGGATTCCTGGGTCATACAGTAAGTCTATTCCTAGTCTTTTGAGGAATCTCCATACTGTTTTCCACAGTGGCTGTACCACACTGCATTCCCACCAGCAGTGTAGGAGGGTTCCCTTTTCTCCACAGCCTCTCCAGCATTTGTCATTTGTGGACTTTTGAATGATGGCCATTCTGACTGGTGTGAGGTGACACCTCATCATAGTTTTGATTTGCATTTCTCTAATAATTAGTGATATTGATCATTTTTTCACTTGCCTATTGATCATTTGTATTTCTTCCTTGGAGAATTGCTTGTTTAGGTCTTTTGCCCATTTTTGGATTGGGTTGTTTGTTTTTTACTTAAGTTGTATGAGCTGCTTATATATTCTGGAGATCAAGCCTTTATCGGTTTCATTTGCAAAAATTTTCTCCCATTCTGTAGGTTATCGTTTTGTTTTACTCATGGTTTGCTTTGCTGTGCAGAAGCTTGTAAGTTTCATTAGGTCCCATTTGTTTATTCTTGCTTTTATTTCTATTGCTTGGGTAGACTGCCCTTGGAGAACATTTTTGAGATGTATGTCGGATAATGTTTTGCCTATATTTTCTTCTAGGAGATTTATTGTATCTTGTCTTATGTTTAAGTCTTTGATCCATTTTGAGTTTATTTTTGTGTATGGTGTAAGAGAGTGTTCTAGCTTTACTGCTTTACATGCTGCTGTCCTGTTTTCCCAACACCATTTGCTGAAGAGACTGTCTTTTCTCCATTGTATATTCTTGCCTCCTTTGTCGAAGATTAGTTGACCAAAAGTTTGTGGGTTCATTTCTGGGCTCTCTCTTCTGTTCCATTGGTCCATATGTCTGTTTTTGTACCAGTACCATGCTGTCTTGATGACTGTAGCTCTGTAGTATTGTCTGAAGTCTGGGAGAGTTATTTCTCCAGCTTCTTTCTTTTTCTTCAGTAATGCTTTGGCAATTCTAGGTCTTTGGGGTTCCATATAAATTTTATTATGATTTGTTCTAGTTCTGTGAACTCCCTCCTGGGTAATTTGATAGGGATTGCATTATATCTGTAGATTCCCTTGGGCAGTATGACCATTTTAACAATATTGATTCTTCCAATCCAGGAGCATAGGATATCTTTCCATTTTTTAAAGTCTTCTTTAATTTCCTTCATCAGTGTTTTATAGTTTTCTGTGTATAATTCTTTCACCTCCTTGGTTAGATTTATTCCCAGATATTTTATTACTTTGGGTGCTATTTTAAAGGGGATTGTTTCTTTACTTTCTTTTTCTGTTGATTCATCATTAGTGTAAAGAAATGCACCTGATTTTTGAATGTTAATCTTGTAACCTGCTATCTTGCTGAATTCTTCAATTAGTTCTAGTAGTTTTTGTATGGACCTCTTAGGATTTTCTATATATAGTATCATGTCATCTGTATAGAGTGACACTTTTACCTCTTCTTTTCCGATTTGGATCCCTTTTATTTCTCTCTCTTGCCTGATTGCTGTGGCTAGGACTTCTAAGACGATGTTGAATAGGAGTGGTGATACTGGGCAGACTTGTTCCAGATTTTAGTGGGAAGCTTTTGAGTTTTTCACTGTGAGTACTTTGCTGGCTGTATGTTTGTCATATATACCTTTTATTATGTTGAGATATGTTCCCTCTATACCCACTTTGGTGAGAGTTTTTATCATAAATGGGTGTTGAATTTTATCAAAAGCTTTTTCTGCATCTATTGAGATGATCATGTGGTTTTTGTCCTTTCTCTTGTTGATGGGATGTATTACATTGATTGATTTGCATATGTTGAACCACCCTTGTGTCCCTGGGATGAACCCCACTTGATCATGATGTATAATCTTTTTTATGTGCTGTTGGATTCTATTTGCTAGTATTTTGGTAAGGATTTTGGCATCTATGTTCATCAGCGATATTGGTCTGTAATTCAAGTTTTTGGTGGTGTCTTTGCCTGGTTTTGGTATTGGGGTAATGGTGGCTTCATAGAATGAGTTTGGGAGTATTCCCTCTCTTTCAATCTTCTGGAAGAGTTTGTGGAGGACTGGTATGAGTTCTTTGTATGTTTGGTAGAATTCTCCGGTGAAGCCGTTCAGTCCTGGACTTTTATTTGTAGGGAGGTTTTTTATTGCTAATTCGATTTCATTTCTAGTGATCAGTTTGTTCAAGTGGTCAGTTTCTTCTTGATTCAGTCTTGGTGGACTGTATGTTTCCAGAAACTTGTCCATCTCCTTTAGGTTATCCATTTTGGTTCCATATAGTTTTTCATAATATTCTCATATGATATTCTGTATTTCTATGTTATTTGTTGTAATTTCTCCATTTTCCTTTCTTATTTTGCTTATTTGTGCTCTTTTTTCTTCTTTGTGAGTCTGGCCAGACATTTGTCGATTTTATTTACTCTTTCAAAAAACCAGCTTTTGGTTTGATGGATTTTTTTCCTATTGTTTTTTTAATCTCTATTTTATTTATTTGCTCCCTGATCTTTATTATTTCCTTCCTTCTGCTGACTTTTGGGTGTCTTTGCTCTTCTTTTTCTAGTTCTATGAGCTGGTGGGTTAGATTGTTTATTTGAGATTGTTCTTCTTTTTTGAGGAAGGCCTATATCACTATAAACTTCCCTCTTAGCACTGCCTTTGCTGTGTCCCATAAGTTTTGTGTGGTTGTGTTTTCATTTTCATTTGTCTCAAGTTATTTTTTAATTTCAGCTTTGATTTCATGATTGACCCATGGTTTTTTAATAGCATGTTGTTTAATCTCCATGCTTTCCTTTTTTTCTCCTTTGTTTCTCTGTAGTTGATTTCTAGTTTCATGGCATTGTGGTCAGTAAAGATGCTTGACATAATTTCTATCTTCTTAAAATTGTTGAGGCTTCTTTTGTGCCCAAGTACATAATCAATCCTAGAAAATGTTCCATGTGCTCTTGAAAAGAATGTATATCCTATTTTTGGTGGGTGTAATGCTCTGAAAATATCCACCAAGTCTAATTTTTCTATTGTATTATTTAATTTCTCTGTTGCCTTATTTATTTTCTGTCTGGAAGATCTGTCTAGTGATGTTAATGCAGTGTTAAAATCTCTGACAATGATTGTATTCCCATCAATTTCCCCCTTTACCTCTGTTAGTAGTTGTTTTAAGTACTTAGATGCTCCTATGTTGAGTGCATATATATTAACAATTGTAATATCCTCATCTTGTATCATTCCTTTAATCATTATAAAATGTCCTTTTTCTTTATGGCCCTTGTTTTAAAGTCTATTTTGTCTGAAATCAGTACTGCAACACCTGCTTTTTTGGCTTTTCCATTTGCATGGAATATCCTTTTCCATCCTTTCACTCTCAATCTATATGTGTCCTTCTCCCTAAAGTGGATCTCTTGTATGCAGCATATTGAAGGTTCTTGCTTTATTATCCAGTCTGCCACTCTATGTCTTTTGACTGGAGCATTTAGTCCATTAACATTTACAGTAATTAATGATAGATGTGTGTTTATTGCCATTTTGAACTTATTTTTGCAGTTGAATTGGTATATCGTCTTTGTTCCTTTCTTCTTCCTTTTGTGGTTTGGTAATTTTCCTTTGTATTATCTTGGATTTTATTTAGTTTTTGTGACTCACTTGTTATACCTTCGTATGTTTTTATGTTACTAATTGGTGCTCTTTTGTTTCAGCTTAAAACAGTCCCCTTTAACATTTCTTGCAAAACCAGTCTAGTGGTAGTGAACTCCTTTACTTTTTGCCTATCTAGAAAACTCTTTACCTCTCCTTCAATTCCAGTGGACAGCCTTGCTGGGTATATTAATTCTTTGTTGTTTTGTTGTTGTTGTTGTTGTTGTTGTTGTTGTTGTTGTTGTTTTCTTTCAGCATTTTGAGTATATTGTACCACTCCCTTCTGGCATGCAAAGTTTCTGCTGAAAATTCTGCTGATAGTCTTATGGGGTCCCTTTGTACATACAAGTTGTTTTGCCCTTGTTGCTTTAATATTATGTGTGTCAGTGTGGGCCCCTTTGTGTCTCCCAGATCTGGATGCATGTTTCCTTGTTCTGGTTAGTGAATTTTACAATTGTAACATTTTCAGGATTCTACCTTTTTGATTGAAGTATAACTGACTATATTAGTTTCAAGCGTGCAACATAATGATTTGATACTCATATATATATTGTGAAATGATCACCACAATAAATCTAGTTAATGTCTGTCACCATAGTTACCGAAAATATATTTTTTTCTTGCAATGAGGACTTTTAAGATCTATTCTCTAAGGTTTCAAATATGTGATACAGTATTATTTACTATAGTCACCATGCTTTCTATTACATCCTCATGACTTATTTATTTTGTGACTGGAAGTTTGTACCTTTTGACTACCTTCATACATTTTTTCCACTCCTCACCCCCCACCTCTGGCAACCACTAATCAGTTCTCTGTATCTATGAGCATGGTTTTGTTTGTTGTAGATACCACATTTAAGATCATACAGTATTTGTCTCCCTCTGTCTGACTTATTTCACTTAGCATAATGCCCTCAAGTACATCCATATTGCTGCAAATGGCAAAATTTTGTTCTTTTTAATGGCTGAGTAGTACTCCAGTGTGTGTCTGTATGTGTGCGCGCACGCGTGTGTGCATGTACCACATCTCCTTTATGCAGTTTTCTGTTGATGGACACTTAGGTTGCTTCCATATCTTGGCAATTGTAAATACTGCTGCAATGAACATTGGGGTGCACGTATCTTTTCAAATTGTTTGTATTTTCTTCAGAGAAATACCCAGAAATGGAATTGCTAGACCATATGGTAGTTTTTGTTTTTTTTTTTTTTGAGGAAACTTCCTGCTGTTTTTCATAGTGACTGCACCATTTATATCATCATCAACATTGCACAAGGGTTCCCTTTTTCTCCACATCCTTGTCAACATTTATTATTCGTGTTCTTTCTGATAGTAGCCATTCTGACAGGTTTGAGATGATATCTCATTGTGGTTTTGATTTGCATTTCCCTGATGATTTACTGATGAGTGTTTTTTCATGTGCCTGTTGGCTATATGTCTTCTTTGGGAAAATGTATATTCAGCTCTTCTGCAAATTTTGTAGTTGGATTTTTATTGCTATTGAGTTATGAGAATTTTTAAAATTATATTTTAGATTTTAACCCCTTATCTGATAATTTGCAAAAATTGTCTCCCATTCAATTGGTTGCTTTTTCATTTTGTTAATAGTTTCCTTCAGTGTGTAAAAGGTACTCAGTTTGATGTAATCCCACTTATTTATTTTTGCTTTTGTTGCCTTTGCTTTTTGGAGTCAGATCAAAAACTAATTGCTAAGACCAGTGTCAAGGTGCTTACCACCTATTTTTCTTTTAGGAGTTTTATGGTTTCAGGTCTTTACATTCAAGTCTTTAATCCATTTTGAGTTAAGTTTTGTGTATAATGGAAGGCAGTAGTCTAGTTTCATTTTTTTGCATGTGATTGTCCAGTTTTCCAAATATCACTTATTGGAAAGGCTGTCCTTTCCCCACTGTATATTCTTCACACTCTTTTGTTGTAAATTAATTGACTGTATATTTTGGACTCTATTCTGTTCCATTGATCTGTGTTTTTATGGCAGTCCAATACTGTTTGATTATTATAGCTCTATTGTGTGAAATCAGGGAGCATGGATTCTACTTTGTTTTCATCATAAGGTGTTTTCAAAATGCTCATTTTGAAATTCTCTTCTTCCATTGAAAGCAGAGTTTCCCTTTTGTCGTAATTTGTGTCTAAAAAATGCTGCTCATATCAAAAGTTCCCTACAGTGGCCATTATAATTCTGCATTATCTTTGGTGAGATCATCCCATTTAGAAAGTTAAGTACATGAATTTGGGATATATTAGAAATACTTGTAAGAAGCAGGAGTCCTTCCTGTAGGAAGAAGCATGAATTTAACTTTTGATTGACACAAATCCATGAGTGTTTAAGAACATTTGATCTTTTGACTGCCAATAGCTTGGCTCTTATATTAGCCATTGAGCTTTCTATTTTTAATTGGCTCCTCTATATAGTTTCAATTTCCTTTTCCAAGTATTCTCTGTCTCCATTCATATTCTCATTTCCTTCAGTGCTTTTATCATTCCCTTTCTGAAGTCATGATCTAGGAGACTGTTGGTCTATCTCATTGTTCATTCTTTAAGGGGACTTCTTTTGTTTGTTTAATTGGGAGTGCTTCCTCTGCTGCTTTTTATTTCTCTGGCTCTATGAGTTTAGGAGTATCAGTTATCTACTGTGGTCTCGAAGGGCTGTTGTTTTTTATGTTTGTTTGTTTTTATTTAGTCCTGTGTAGACTATGTGCATCTAACAGTTTTGTTGCGATGGCTGTTCTTACTATGAATGGTTGCCACATCTTTCTTCCATGTGTGTTGGCTGTTATCCCTTTGACTGGGGGTGTGGTTGGTGGGGTGGTGATCAGAGCCTGCCCTGGTTGTTGTTGTTGAGAAGGGCCTCTTTTTTTTTTTTTTTTCCTCCTGTGGTTGCCACGGCCTTGATAGGAGCCAAGTCTGCTCCTCTATTGCTGGAATAGAGGCTTCTGGACCACTTTCTGAGCTGTGGTGTGTGTAAGCAGGGCTGGAGCGTTTCAGCTGGGAAGAATCACGGAGTGGACCTCCACAGGAGCTGTCAACTGGGAGGTGCTGTCTGTCATTTGTCGTGCTGGGTTACAAAGTGCTCTTTGATACTGCCTTTGTCTCTGCCTTAGCTACAGGAATGTCAGCCACCAGCTCTAGTGTCCCCCAGGTTCTGGGTCCTAGGAACCACCAGTGCAGATCTGCCAATGTGAAACATTAGGACCCACCATGGGGAGCGTACAGTCACACACCTGAATCTGTGGTGCACCACAGGGTCAGTGCAGACCCTAGCTCTGCCTCTGCGTATGGTATGGAAGGCAGCCTGTTGTAAATACCCTTACATGCCCCCACCATGTGCCAAAACTCCGCTCACTGCCTGTTCGTCCACAAGGCACAGGTCCATCAAGGATCCAGAGATAGCAAATACATCCTTTCTGCCTAGGGTTGTAAACAAATCTCAGTCCCGCCTGTGAAGTTTCAGGGCTGCTGGGTATGGATTCAGCTTTCAGCACCCCCTCCATGCAGCAGTGATGGCTATGACCCAGCCCCACCTCTCTTCTCAGGAGAACACACCAACAATGGAGCCAAGGGGAGAAGGCAGCTATGGCGCAGCTGCATTGCGCCCCTCCCCGCCACGCACACCAGTAGTGGTGCTTTTATGGGGGGTCCCGGCTGTTCTGTTCTGCACACACCCTAAGTCAGAACTCACACTGCCCTCCAGTCCCCTGAGGCTGCCTCTGCCCGGTTCCTCACCGATCTCCAGCAGCCAGTCCCGGCTTGTCCCTGCTGGCTAGCGTCTAGGGCCAGGGATCACAGGGACCCTCCATGTCAGCTTCCCTTAGTTCTGTCTACCAAGCAGTTGCCACTTTCTCCTCCAAACATTGGAAGCTCCGCTTCTGTCCCCGCTGGCCTCCCGGTTGGACTGGGGGCATCCAGCATGAGGGTGCCTTCTCCCTGTGCTGCTCCCTCCCTGCAGGACGGGTCCTGCACCAATTTTTTGTTTTTTCGAGAATCCTCCTGTATTTCAAAGTGAGAGATACTCTGCCATAGTTCAGCAGGTGTTCTGTGCAATTCAGTGGGTTTGTAGATGTAATTCTGAGTGGATTTGTGGGAGAGGACAAGCTATGGTTCTCTCTCTACTCCACTATCTTGGCCAGTCTCCACAGCTGTAATTTTTAAAATGAGTTTTCTGCCCCATTCTCTCTCTCATCTCTCTAGGACCCCTATAATGCAAATGTTACTCCATTTGATGTTAGCTCATAAGTCCCTTAAGTTACCTTCTCTCTTTTTCCTTTTTGTTGCTCTGACTAGTATGTCCTGCTGCCCTATCCTCCAGTACATGATCCTTTTTTCTGCTTCATCTGCTCTGCTATTGAGCCCCTCTATAGTTATTCTTTAGCTCTGTGACTTTTATTGGAACTTATATCTTATATTTTCTGTTAAAAATTTAACATCATTCATTCTGCTGCAGAAGTTGGTTAGCATCTTTATGACCATTATGTTGAACTCTTTAAGGTTTTTTTCTAAAAATTTTATTTTGTTCTATTCTGTGTGACTTTTTTGCATTAGATAAAAGAGCCATCTCTCCCAGTCATTAAGGAATAGTCTCATGTAGGATATGAACCTTATCACTCAGTACTGTCCTAGCTCTTGGTTGTCTCTCAGGCTTCTTGGAAAATTACAAGGTTTATTTTGTTTATAGTGACTCACAGAAGATGAGGGTGTGCCAAGACCTGTCAGTGTTGCAAAGGGAAGGATTCTCTTTATATGTTTTCAAACTCCTTATTATAAAACAAATACTAATTTCATTTTTAAAGTATTCTTTTAAGTATTTAGTCTTTTAAAAATATTCTTCCCATACACCATATAAACCATCCATCTGTTTTTCACATACATTTTCTGCCATATTAATCTCAGACTGCAAACAGTTATCCCTGTTTAACAGAGGTAATTTATTGACTCAAATACAGGCCTATTATAAATGACTAAAACAGCACCTAACTTCTTTAAGTAACATAATTTTTTATTAGAGCAAAATCAACAACAAAAAAGAATTAGGTCATACCAG
This sequence comes from Camelus dromedarius, assembly GCF_036321535.1. Lineage (NCBI taxonomy): Eukaryota > Metazoa > Chordata > Mammalia > Artiodactyla > Camelidae > Camelus > Camelus dromedarius. The sequence continues at coordinate 22,685,660 of NC_087446.1, read as the reverse complement.
AAACCCTTAAAAAAGATCTGATATTGTGTTACACAAATGAAAACATTTCACAGTAAGCATCACAAAACAAGTCTTTTTGACTTGAAATGAAAAGGGTGCATTTTAGCAGGTAATTTATAGAATAACTTATTCATACAGTTAATATTTCCTGCTCAAGATACATCGGTATCTTCAATTATTCTTTAAGTACTCATAATAAAAGTCCTTATCTATTTTATTTATTTGTTTGGTTACTATACTCACTGAGGAATTGCCCACAGAATGCCTTTTAAGTATTTAGCTAACAAGAAGAAAATCAGGGTAAGCCTCAAAATTTCACTCCTGATATAAAATTGTCAAGTCAGCAGGAGTAAATTTATGTCAACTAGAATGTGCTTTTATGCTTCTTCAGAGTAAGCTATGTGAAAGAGAAGGGAATGCTATTAGTGTTCCCTCTGACACACTGAGTGGTTGATTAGAGAGAAAAGGTCTGAGATCTCTAGCTGCATAAAAACTAAATGAATTAGTCAGGATGTTCTCTTGTTTCTAACACTACACACCCAAAGGTCTGACACAAACAGTATTTTAGTTAAATCAACTGCAAAAACTTTAATGGAAAAATCTGTAGCCTCTGTACTTTAAGGAAATATTACTTATTCTGGAGTAGATCAGATATGCTAGTCAAAGTAATAGTATAACTGTAAGTCTTACTATCTATTACCTGTTTAATAGAAGAGGAGGAGTAGGGGAAGAAATCAAGGTACGGGCACAGAGGTGTCATAGAACTTGCCCAAGGTCACACAGCTTCAAACCTGAGCAGATTGACTTCAGAGCTGAGACTGAAAATGGAAATCCTATAAGCAAAGATACAAAAACAGGATTATGAGACTTGGGTGTAGAATAATATGTTGATCTTTTATGCTTTTTTCTTCAATTATATGGATTTTTATATAGGGAAGTTGACATGACAGGGATAAAAGTTGGTTCCAACATATGGAAGATAATAGAGACCATGGAGGGCTTTCCAGCAGAGAAATAGCAAAATCAAAGTGGTGTCAGGGGAAGGTATAGGTCAGTGGTAGAGTGTATGCTACAGGTCCTGGGTTCAATCATGTGATGCCAAGGTTATACTTAACAGCAATTCAAAATTTAAATAAAGGCACCACTTAAGATATGGGAGCAGTGAGTTTGCTTTTGAGAGACAGCATTACTCCATGGCTCCACTCACAGACTTATGGTAATGGGTCACTTTTTGGCATCTGTTACGTGTTTCATGAATCTGGGACTGTATAAGTACTTGGATAGACTTCTTAGATAACAGATATAATGTGAATCCAAACTAATGTTAATAATACACTGATTTAATTTCTTAATTTAAAAAATTAAATATCCTTAAAGTCCCACCATTTTCCATTTCTACTGTGACCAACCTTAATCAATCTGCTATAACCTCATGTACCAGAACATCAGCTTCCCTAATAGTCTGTTTCAGTCTCCCACCTTCTAATTTACTGTTTTGTCTCTGCAACTAGAATTACATGATTCTCCTCAGCGTTTCTCAGTGACTCTCAATAACTTACCAGCATAATTTCAGACTTCTCAATCTGCCATTTAAGACTTTCCAAAGGGTCCCTCAACCTGTCTATTGAGTGTCTCTCTTATTACTATATGTCATGGCCAGGTGATTCAGCAGGATGATTATCTTGCTTCCTCTCCCTGTGAAGAGACATGAAATGTGGGAATAGACATGCATTTGATTCTCAGTCATTTTGATCTCCTGAGCCACACTTTGCCATTCTGTTAAAATGGGTTTTTCGTACTTCACTCATCTAGCTATTATAAGGATTAAAATAAGTCAAAATGAACTAAAATACATGCATTTTCTTCAACAAACATTACTGTGTTCCAGGATTGATACTAGGTACTGTGGCTACAATGACATTATTTTAGAAAACGATATATATTTTTAAAAATGGACTGTTAGAATTTGAGAGAGTTTAGTAAGTATGCCCATTTTCCCCTCCTAAACCAACTCAGTTACAGAAAGAAGCCAAAGTATCGATTCTGTTACTGATATAACTGTGCGAGAAGGTAGTTTAGTCTTAGAGGATGGTAGGACTGGCCTTTGGACTATGTCTGTATAGGAATAAACATCAAATGCCTATCCTATCTGAGGGATATTTTGCTCTGAAAAGGGGACATATTTGCCCAGGAAAGCTGTATTCCATTTATTGTGTGATGGACTTAGCCAGTCCTAGAGGGTACTATATACAATCTACATCTTTAGGCAGGGATATTTCATTAAGTTGTGTTTAAATTCCTGGCAGAATCCAGTAAAAAACATCTACTACCGTTTCTATTTCACTGTTGGACTAAGTAGTAACCTAATTAATTTGGCCTTGTGCTGACCATCCTTTTGCTCCATCCCTAAACAGTCTGTTTATTTCCTTATCTTTAATACAGTTCTATCATTTGCCTTATCTTTGATGGCTTCCGTCACACATCTATTGAAATTTCCTGACATGCCTCAAAAAATGTGGTGGAGAATAACAGTCACATCTACTATATAAATTGTTCCCAAATGCAGTTCTGAATTGCCGTATCTTTCAGGAGTGTAGACCAAAATTAGATTTAGCAAACAAAGTCCTTTCCCTAAGGACTTTCCCATTTATAAAAATTTCCCATTTCAGTCTCTGGCTGTCATGTAAGTCCTCTATAATTTTGTGATACCATATGACTTGTCTTCCAAAGAAGGACTCTTCTAAAGAGTAAGACATGGTTGTATTATTGGTCACACAATAACAAGACAGTCCCAGACAGGATACCTACTTTACCTAAAATTAACCATACACCTCTAAAGTCTCATGTGTCTTTTGTAATGGACAAACTGAGTCAATATATGATGCAGAAGCAAGACACATCAGTCCTTTTTTCTATATATCTATTTCAATTAGTGATTCTTAGAGTTCTTGGATAACAGGTATAATGTAAATATAATGTAAATGATTATACTATACAGTTTATGGTTCATGGGAACTGACCAACTACCTAAGTGCTGGATCTAGACGTGTATTTCTTTATATGGTATTCATCTAAAATCTCTCCTAACGTCCCAGGATTTAATCACTGTGGATGTACACAAGATGGGCATGGCATGATTCTACCTCTATCAATTTGGTTGTTGTGCAAATCTACAATGATTCTTAATTCAATTAGACTCCTGACAATTACTAGGCTCAGAGGACCTCACAAACCTACCTCCTCCACATTCAGATTTAAATGTACCTCTTTGACAGCCTGAGAATCCAGAACCTCTTCAATCTTTTAATCTTAGAAAGTTAAAAAAAACCCAGTATCAATAGTGAAGTCTCATGGATTTCACTTGTTTACAATCCCCCGAGTATAAGATGGCTACCCCAGGCTTAGTAAAGTGCCAGGACCATAGGTCTGGTCTGCTTTCTTTCTCAGTAGGAGGTTTATGTTATCCCCTTTAACAAGTTCAAAAAAAAAAAATGTTAATTTTTCCTGAGAGTGAGGTAATTTATACTTACAGTGGACACTCAAACAACATGGGCCCACTGACATGTGGATTTTTTCCAGTACGTACTTACCATGGTACTACAGGATCCCTGGTTGGTTGAATCCACACATGAAAAACTAAATTTATACATGGATTTTCCACTGTGTTGAGGGTCAGTGTCCCTAACCTCCACACTGATGAAGGGTCAGCTGTAGAGCAAGTAATTCTTCTGGCAACATTCATAGCTTTAGAATGTCAATAACCCCAGTCATTTACTCACACATAGTGCTCTGCCTTTATCCAAGCACTCACGTGTATCTTCAGTTTCCCAAGGCCTCTGAATTCTATCAACTTTATTCTATTTGTTCCCCCCTCCCCTGGAAGGAGTGCTCATCTTTTGGGTCCCTCTGATCGATATTCCTGCTCTCTATTTAGAAACTTGGACATGTTAGTATTCTTAATTTCTATTTATCAGTCCTTAAATATATTATTTCAATATATGGCTTTTTTTTTGCCATATAGAGTTGGCAAAAGTAAGTGATTTAAAATTTATGAGTACTAATCATCTGGGAGTATTCATTTTGAGCAACATTAGAAGACTGACAATCCATTTCTGAATTAAGTTACTTTCCACTTGGGCAGACAATCCAAGCAGTGCACATCATACAAATAAAATGTGAGCATAACTCCCCAATGTGACCCCAGGTCCTTACAGAGACTGCGTAAAGTTGAATGGTAAATGTAAGCTGCTCTGAGTAAACAGCCAGATCCGAAGTATGAAGAACACAGAACACAACTACTTACACCATTAGACTGGGTGATAGACCATTTCACATATAAAGTTTCTTTTGCATCTCATTTCGTGCATTAGGAGGCTAACACTGGGCCTGGCTATGAACTACCCCTTGTAGTTCAAAAAGGTCTTACCTTTCCTGGGTAGTTATTCCATCTAGAGGAAATTCGCTCATTCCAAACTCTAATCCAGGACTTATTTCTACTAATTGTGGCCTTGCCTGTTTCCCCTTTAGTTTTACATCATGCTCCTATAACTTCTCTTACATTTCTAATTCCATAAATTTCTTGAACATTTTTCCTCAGGGCACAAGCAACCTCTGCATTTCAATAACTGAGTTACCTCAAAACTCACCCAATAATGCTTTCAGTATTTTAAGTTGTTCAAATGTTATGTATTCAAACAGTGGTTCTTTAATTGGCTTTCTTATGAGTCTTTTATCTGCAACTTGACACAGTAAATGTCAATGTGGGGGGAGTTTAGTGTTATTTGGGTTATTTATTCCAGGCTTCCCATGAGATCTCCTTTTTCTTACCTTATTGGATCTTTTTGAGTTATCACTGACTTCCCTAAATGAACAATTAAAATTTACTTCTTTCTAATGATAGGTCCATTAAGGAGTTAATATAAAAAACTATATAATAAACAGCTTATACAACTCAATATCAAAAAAAGCTGAAAACCCAATTGAAAATGCATAGAAGGCCTAAATAGACATTTTTCCAAAGAAGAAATACAGATGGCCAACAGGCACATGAAAATATGCTCAACATTGCTAATCAGAAAATGCAAATCAAAACCACAATGAGATATCATCAAAAGGACCACAAATAACAAATGTTGCCGAGGATGTAGGAAAAAGGGAACCCTTGTGCACTACTGGTGGGAATGAAAATTGGTGTAGCCACTATGGAAAACAGTACAGAGGGTCCTCAAAAAACTAAAAACAGAACTACCAGATGATCCAAACATTCCATTCCTAGGTATACGTCTGAAGAAAATGAAAACACTAATTTGAAAAGATACATGCACCCCAGTGTTCATAGCAGCATTATTTACAAAGCCAAGAAATGGAAGCAGTCTGTCAACAGATGAATATATGAAGAATATGCAGCATATGTGTATATATATATATATATATATACACACACACACACACATATATAAAAATAATGCATGGTAATACTACTTAGTCATAAAAAAGAATGGAATTTTGCCATTTGCAGCACCATGGATGGACCTGGAGGGTATTATAATTAGTGAAATAAGTCAGAGAAAGACAAATACTGCATGTTATCCCTTACATGTGGAATCTGAAAAATGAATATAACAAAAAAAGAAACAGACACACAGATGTTCAGAACAAACTAGAGGTTGCCAGTAGGGAGAAGGAAGGGGGAGGGGGTGAGATATGGTTAGGGACGTAAGAAGTATGAAATACAAAAATACACTATACAGCACAGGAAATATAGCCAATATTTTATAATAGCTTTAAATAGGGTATAATCTATAAAAATTTTGAATCCCTGTATTCTACACCTGAAACTAATATAATATTGTAAATCAACTTTACGTCAAGAAAAAGCACCATAACAAAACAAAAAAAAGTAGTTTACTACTTTCTAGCATTATTTTTAAAATAACATCTAGGTGTAATTTTTAAAGCATGTATCTTTTATTCTTTTAAACATAGGAGACTTGAAGTTTTAAAGCCAATCCTATTGAAGTTTATTTTTTTCTGTATGCCTCCTAAATGTATTCTTTACTATTTTCATAACAAAAGCTTTTTAAAAAATTACTGTAACCACCATTCTCTCTCATCAAAAGCAGTGGTCCTCAGCCTAGGGAGGTGACTGGAAACGTGGGAGACTCTTTGTGTTGTTACAATGACTGAGGGAATACTTGGCATTTGAGGGGTTGTCACCTATATTATCAGAAATAGGATTAGCCCTCACATTGGAACTCTATCCTGCCTGAAATGCCACAAAGTATGCATCCATGGAAAAACACTCATCTAAAAAAAAAAAAAATCAGCTTGTTTAATCTAAGTATTTTCATTCTTTGTATGATAGGCTAAATTCCCAAACTGAGGTACAACAGATACAGGCACATTTTACTGACTTGTTTTGCATTTTGGTTTGAGTGATTTATCTCTCTTTCTATCATTTTTCTAATAAGAAAATATTCTCAGTGATATAGGGTTCCAAGGTAGTTGTATCTGTGGTTAATAAAGCCCTGTGTATTTTTGCGGGTAAAGCCACAATCTAGTTTCCAAGTTTCACAACCACTATTTCTAAACAGTTAAGAGTAAAGTTTCAAAGGGAAGAGATAGCCTAGTCTGTAATTTCTATGTTAAAAGTCCATTGGTCTTAAAAGAAGATAATCATTTAATGGAAAAAAACATTTTGTAGTGTAAGAGACATGGGTGAAAAACACAACCACAGGAACCAAATGAGTCTATCAATGAATCTTAAGATACTCAGAAGCTAATTTTAATTGGTAAGACTCTTCTAAGAATGACAAAGTCAAAGAAACATCAGAAGAGGATTCTGGGAAGGTAGCAGAGTAGGTAGTACCAAGAATCTGTCTTCATATCTGGACCATTCCACTAGCAGAATCTATTTAATGTAGTCATTTGAAACTCTGGAGGCTGTTGAAGGCTTGTAACTTCTAGGGGAAGACTTGGGTGGTACTGGAAAAGCTATACATAGCTTGCTAGAGCCAGGATGGGCAAAAAAGGACCCTCTTCTCCTAATATTGGGGATCTTTACTATGATTGCTGCTTCTGATCACAGAGGAGCAGACAAAGAGGTAGACGGTATCTTTGTTGTTGCACTGTTTCCCATTGATGCAATCCCCTCTCCCTCCAGCTAAAGTGACTTCCAGGGGATTTAAAGTTACAGCACCCTTTTTCCCTCTTTTAGGAGGGAGACTAAAAAAAACATGGACATTCAAAAACAATTGCATATACCAAGAAAATTAGAAAGTGATTGTACATGCCCAGAAAAAGAATGAGCAAAGACATAATGAGACCTTAAGTTAACATCTCAGGCTGATCCTCAGAGCAGAGACACTCTATAACAATCAAAATAACAAAGCCAATGACAACAACAGAAGTAAAACCTGGGGAAGGTAGAGAATCTGATTTCCAGAGTTACCACAATATTAGATTCAAATGTCCAGTGTCCAACAATAACAAAAAAAATCACAAGACGTGCAAAAATAGCCCAATCAAGGAAAACAAATAAATCACAAAACTACCCATGACAAAGACCTAATGGCAGATATATTAGACAAAGACTTTAAAACAACTACCTTTAAAACACTCAAAAACTAGAGACATGGAGAATATCAAGAAAATGACATGTGAACAAATTAGAAATATCAAAGGGATAGAAAACCTAAAAGGGAAAACCAAAAGTACATTCTGGACCTAAAAAGTACAATAACTAAAATAAGAAATACACTGGAGGGATTCAAAGGCAAATGTGAGCAGGCAGCAGAAAACCTGTAGAACAATGGAAATTATTGAATCTGAGGAACAGAAAGAAAAGTACACAGAACCTAAGGGACCTGCGGGATAGCCTTACGCAGACCACACACTCATCATGAGAGTCCCAGAAGGAGGAGAGAAAAATGGCACGGAGAGAATTTTTGAAAAATAACGGCTGAAAACTTACCAAATGTGACAAAAGATATAAATATCCAAGAAGCTAACAAACTTCAAGATGAAATCAAAGAGAACTATACCAAGGCACATTATACTCAGATTTTCAAAAGCCAGAGAGAGAATCTTGAAAGCACTGAAGAGAAGCAATCACATACAAGGGGATCTTCAACAGGATTACCAGCAGATTTCTCATCAGAAAATTTGAGGGTCAGAAGACAGTAAGCCAACAGGTTTTTATTTCTGCACTTTGAATATATCAACCAAGAGTCCTATATACAGCCAAATTGTCCTTCAAAAGTGACAGAAATTGTAACTGTCCCAGATACACAAAAGCTGACGGTGTTGTGACCACTAGACCTGCCCTGCAAGAAATGCTCGAGGGAGTCTTGCAAGGTGAAATGAAAGTATAATCATCTGAAGCCATATAGAAAAACAGGAGTCTCAATACAGGTAAATATGTGGGCAATTATAAAAGATATACTTGTAGTGATTGTAAATATGCTTTTCAAGAGACTGCTACACGTAACAGAAAAAACAGCAACTATTAGTGTAAAAGCTAATATTATTATAACTTTTGTTTATAACTCCAAACCTTGTTTTTTACATAAAGGGACTGATGCATTTAAAAGAATTATTAGTGCCTGAGGGCACATAGATAGAGATGCACTTCTGTGACATCAACAACCCAAAGGGGTGGGGAGAGAGCTGTAAAGCAGAATTTTTGTATGTTATTGAAGTTAAACTGGTATAAATTCAAATTAGAGTATTACAATTTTAGGATATTAGTTGTAATCTCCATGGAAAACACAAAAAATAGCTATAGAATATATACAAAAGGGTATGAGAAAGCAGTTTAAACATTTTACTACAAAAAAACAAACAAATGAAGGACAGTAATGCAGGAAATGAGACACTAAAATGCTGTAAATCATATAGAAAATAAGTCGCACAATGACAGATATAAGTCACTTATTTGAAATGACTTTATAAATAAACTCTCCTAGAATGGACAGAAACATGAGATCCAACTATATATGTTGTCTACCCTGAGATCCACTTAAGATCCACAGACACAAACAGTTTGAAAGTTAAATGATGGAAAAGGATATTATATATCAATAAAAGATTCAATATAGTAAGAATATGTAACAACTATAAACTTTTATGAACCTAACAAACCATCATAATATATGAAGCAAAACAGAACTGAAGAGATAAACAGACACTTCTACAATAATAGTTGAGGACTTCAATAATGGCTAGAACAACCAGACAGAAAGTAAATAAGTAAATAAAGGCAAAGGACTTGAATAGAATTTTCTCCAAATAAGATGTATGAATGGCCAATAAGCACATAAAATGATGCCTGATGTCACTATTCATTAGAGAAATGCAAATCAAAACTATAACATACCACCTCACATCCATTAAGATGGCTACTATCATTAAAAAAACAGAACACAAATGTTGGTAGGGATGTGAAGGAAGTGGAAACCCTGTGTCCTTTTAGCAGGGGTGTAAAATAGTACAGCCACTCTGGAAAACAGTATGGTGGTATCTCAAAAAATTAAAAATGGAATGATCACATGATCCAGCAATTCCACTTCTGGGTAGATACCTAAGAGAACTGAAAATAATGTCTTAAAGTGATATGTGAACACCCATGGTTACAGCAGCATTACTCACAATGGCTTAAACAAGGAAGCAACACGAGCAGCCATGGACAGATGAATGGATAAGCAAAATGTGGCATATGCATAAAATAGAATATTATTCAGCCTTTAAAAAGGAAGGAGATTCTGCAAAATATCATGACATGGATGAACCCTAGGAACATTATGCTAAGCAAAATAAGTCACAAAAAGACAAATCATGTATGATTCCACTTATATGAGGTACTTAATTTAAGGTCAAAATCACAGAAAGTACAATGATGGTTATTAGGGGTTTGAGGGAGGAGAGCATTGGGACATTGTTTAATGGATATAGAGTTTCAGAAGAGTCATGGGGATGGGTGGTGGTGATGGTTGCACAATAATGTGAATGTGTTTAAAACTACTGAACTGTGTGCTTTAAAATGGTTAAGATGGTAAATTTTATGTTAAGTGCATTTTATTACTTACAGTAAAAATAAAATAGAAAACAGTCTCATGCCAGGAGGATAGCACACCACATATTCTACAGGGACAAAGGTTCTGTGTTCAGGTCCTTTCTAGAACTTGTCTTACATCTCTTCATCTGGCTGTTTTTTTTTTTATCTTTTAAAGTATCTTTTTATATAATAGTGAGCTAGTAGATAAAAAAATAAAAAATAGTATATCCAAATATACCCATCCATTTAAATTCACCTACTATAGCTCCAAACACAGCATCTATCTCTAGGTGCTATTCGGTCTCTCAGTTTTGTTCCTTGCCTATTTCTCAAATGTTACAGTAATATACCAAAATGTTAGAAATAAGTATTTTTTCAGAACCAACTGGGAGAGAAATATTAAAAATCAGTATTTTTTCTTTTTCACTATTAATTTGTTGGAGAACATGAACAGCATGAGATTAATATGGGTTAACTGGCTCTTGAAACTCTCATCAGTTTTAAGATAGCCACAGGAAATTTTATTTCCGTACAGCAAACACATATTCCGAGTAGCTGCTCACACTAGTCTGAGGTGGAAAGGGAAGTCAGAGACCAACTACATAATGCATATATGTTTATACAGAGTATCTCCACCTAACTGAAAACTACGTACTGATGCTTGTCATTCCACGCTATGAAAGACACTCCTTCATGAGCGGTTCTGAGTGCTGTTCTGGTGAGGAGACCTTTTGCACAATATCAATGTTATGCTAAGTCTTTCTACCTTAAAAGCTGTAAAAGACCAATGCGTATCACAAAATTGTAAGAAAATTGCAAATGATCCATTTTTCTTGAAGGAAAGCATGCCAGGGGAGGTTGTGAACATTTAAGAATTCCAAAGCACCAGCAGAAGTCTATCAGATGGACAGTGGAAGAGTTCTCACTGAGAGAAACTGACATATGCAAAGTATGGAAGCTCAAAAGAGCAGTGTGCATGTGGAGCAAGTAATTTGGCATGTCTGGTGAGTTAAGCACAAAATTAAAGGAAAGATTGGGCAGAAGTGCATTAAGACAGTCAGGAAGAGGCCAGATCATTTAAGGCTTTACATGCCAGCTGAAGAGTTTAAACATTATTACAAAGGCTATGGGGAACAACTGGCTTAAAAATCAGATTTTAATATTAGAAAAGTCATTTTAATTCCATTATGCATAAGGGATGGAAGGTTTGGGGGACTGGAGGTGTAGTAATGAAAGAAGAGGACCACCGAGGCCCAAAGGAGATGATGAAAGCCCGGACAAAACAGTGCTGATAAGAGTTAAATTCTGAGAGGTGACATAAGACTGGACCACCTGAACAGGGTAAGCAAGAGGAAGGAGTCTGGGCTGACTTCTAGATTTCATTATTTATTACTGATTTGAATGCTAATACCTATGGGCATTATCAGAAGAAATGGGAAAATGTGGGGAAAATACAATGAGTTTATGAATAAAAATGCCGGAAGACATTCAGTGCAGGTTTGAATATATCATTTTGGATCTCAGAAGACAGGACCCAGATTTGAGTTACCAGCATATGGGGTTTATGAAAGACAATGTGAAGGAAACATACAGAATGAAAAGAGAAGGTAAACAAGAAAATGTTATCATTTGAGAATGTGGTTAGAAACAAATAACAGAACACCCAATAGCTAGGAGTCTTTTACAAGGATTATTTTTCTCACTAGCAATGTAGAGGGAATCACTCCAGGGGTTTTGCAACTGTTTTAAGACCACCTTCAAGGAACCGGCTTGTTTCTCTGTTTCTACTATGAATCTGCCGTGTGCTGACTTTCATGTTCACACTTGCTACTTGATGGATCTCAGATGGCACTGCCCCCTCTGTCTCATATCCACACTCTACACAGAATGAGCAAAAGAGAAAGAGGCACTTTTAATATAAAGAAAATATTTCTCAAAAAAACCTAAGATACACTGCATTAACCATAATAGTCCTATGTCTTCATCTAACTGAAAGGAAAGCATGTATTTTGATTTCAGCACATAGCTACTCCAAGCCAGTAAACTTCTATTAAGGTAAGGAGTTGGCGGGGGGAGGGTAGAGCTCACTGGCAGAGCACATGCTTAGTATGTACAAGGTCCTGAGTTCAGTCCCCAGTACCTCCATTAAAAATAAATAAACCTAATTGCCTCCTCTCTCCAAAAAAAGCAATACATTTTAAAAAAGGAAAGAAAGGAAGGAGTAGGCAGCACTGAGATAGGCCATTTACAATCTCCCAAAAACGTAGAACTTTGCTCCAGGAATTATCAGGAGAGGCAGTCCTTGTGACGTGTATTGAAAAGGAGTTAGCCCAAAGACCCTGAGATTCTTAGAATGATACAATTCAGATACATAGGAAGTGAGCAGCAGCGTGTATGTGTGGAGTTCATGTACATGAGAACTGATGAAAGCGTATGCTGAAAATGCTCTGAAACCAGTAGCTTCTTGTTGTCTGGATTGCTCTACTTAATTTGCCCATGAACTGTCCTCCACTTTGAAAAACTGCTCTTTTATCTCTATCTTTTGAAATCCTGCATATTGATCTATCTATGATGATTTTCTTTAATGTGTTAGCTAGATATATTTAATTATGTGGGTCCCTAGAATTTCTTCTTATAATTTTAAAACATTTTGATAGTTTACTTGTTTCATTTGACCTTGAAAATAATAGCATAGCGGATACTGTACTAAAACACGTGCTCCTCCTGATGCTGAGCCGCTAACAGACCCAGGCAGACATTACCTTTGTCTAAAAAGTGCCTCTTCCACCAAGGGAACCTGCTTTCAGTGCTTGATGGGGGTTAGAAACACCCCCTATGCTGGCCCCAATTCTAGACGGCTCTACAATGCCAACTCAGCCACACAGCTCTTCTTGGAACCACAGACTGACTTCTCCCTTGACCTAATGCTGTTTTCTTCTCTTGGCTCACAGGAGTTTACCCTGAGAGTACTCTCCAATCAACTTCCTCACCATTCATCTCCACCTCAGACTCTGCTTCCTGGGAAACTGCTAAGTATTGAATAGTCTTGATATACTATTCACTGCTTGATTCCTTTCTTCCTTTATTCATGCAATATATACATGTGTGAAGCACTATTGTCTGTCAGGCACAGTTCATTTGTAGTAAAAAAAAAAAAAGAATAAAACATGACATCTCTACCTCGTGATGCTTACATTTTAGTAAAGGAATATAGACAGACAGTAAAACTACATTTTATTTACTTATTATCTAGATTGTCAGATAATGAGAAGTGCTTTGGATGCCACCGCATGGATTGATATACCTATTAGATAGACATCCTAGTATAAAAGTTGTATAGGCAGTTAGATTTAAAAAAAATGGAATTCAGGGTGAGATCTTTATTGCAGATATGTATCTGGGAGTCACCCGCATACAAATGGTATTTAAAACCCAAAGAGTAAATACTAATAGAGATCTTAAGATTGAGTCTTGGGCCATTACCATAAACAGAGAACAGGGAGATGAAGAATCAGCAAAGGAGACTCATGAGTGACTAGTAAAATAAAAAAAACAAAAACAAAAACAAGAAAGGGTCTTGATGCAGAAGGCAATTAAAGATTTACAGGTGAGTGGAATAGAAAACAGTATAGTGGAAAAAGAATGAGGAGTAAAATGGATTAAAAAGAATTCCTAAATTCTTATTCTGTGGCAGTAAGCAATTAGAGAAAGGGGAGAGTTAGTGGAAATGGAAAGATACAAGAAACATTGTGAGAAAAAAATTGATGTAGCTTAAATTTGGATTGGATTTTAGATAAAAGAGTGAGGAATAACAGTTATACCTTAATTTTCTTTGTGTCCTCATACTAAACACATTGCTTTGGCCAGCCTGGGTCCATGAATGGATACTTGTTGAAATTCTCTCTTCCAACAGCTCCACCTCTAATTTTCCCATTTTGCTTAATGATTTCTTTGTCACAAAACCCTCATTAAACAAAATGGGAGAACTGGAGGCAGGGCTGCTTGAAGAGAGAAATTCATGAAGTATTCATCATGTACCCAGGATAACCAAAACTATGTACTAAGCACAAGAACACACAAGGGCAATTAAGGCATAACTTTTATTCTCATGAAGATCATAGCAGGTCAAAGATATGTCCTTACCATAAAATAAAATTGTCAATGCAGGATGGAACAAAACAAATGGCTTCAATAGAGGCATTTAAATTCAAAGACTGTTGAACATGGACAGTTTGTAAATCATTTTACTATGTCCTATGGATACCAAGATGAGTAAAGTACAGTCAACTACTATCAATAAATCCAATCCAGTTAGAAAAGAGGGAACACACTTTTATGATGATGGCCACCTTATGTGTAGTCACAGCCATCTGCTTTACAATGTACACATTTAGCCTCTGCTCTCACACATGGAATACAGAATTTCTGTCCTCACTTAATAGACAAAGAAGCAAGCCTAAAAGTAACTATTCAAGATTCTAAGTAATGATATGAAACTTGGAGCCAAATCTATGTGATCTCAACCCGTGTTTTTTCACTATGCTATATCCCTTTTTAATCAGAGTGTGCATCTGTGCATTTTCAAGAGGAAGAGATGGTGCTCAGATGTACCAGAAAGAAGTCATTAATTAAAGTGTGAGTTTCTGTTAAAAATATTTAAACAACTCATACGCTAAACTTTAAAGAAACCTTGGAGATAACCTATTTGTGGCTTCTTAAACTTTTGCATTAAGATATTGAAATATCAGAAGAGTATAAGAAGATAAACCCAGGACCTCCCACAAGTATCAAACTTTTTTCAAGTCAATGTTTGGTCTTAAAAAATGCATGTAAGATTTTCATTTTACTCCATAATGCGTCTGTTTCTATAAGGATAGAATTTTGTTCTCAAAAAATACAGATATCTCTAGCAAGATGTATTCTGCCTTACCTTGGTGTCTCACATGGCTTGCTTGCTCCCTCTTAATCCAAGAGTTACATTTTCCATAGTTAGAAGGAAACCCACTTGGGTTACCTGTCAGAGAGCCTTGCAAAGTTCATGGTGTTAGAATTTGATTACAATTCAAATGTACTTATCTGTCCAGTAGCCATGAGTCCACTGTTGTCATCTGAATTGGGGCTGTATTATAATTTTCATTGGGAAGCAAACAAAGGTTCTCAGAAAATTATCCATACAATGTAGATAACGTGAATTATAAAAACTGAGCTGAAGTTTCAATGAAACATTTATCTGTGATATTTTTAGCTCTTTCTGTGTGGGGCAGGAAGCACCGCATACTTGTGTTTTATCCCCTTTTAGGCTCCGTTAAAATAAAAATTATCCTGGATGGGGGAAAGAAAAGATTTCAGCCAAAAGGAGTTTATTTTGTTTCTGTCTGAGTTTTGAGGGATATGTCTAGTTGTGTTTATTGTTTCTAAAATCTTGGCAGGACAAAGAAAAGCATTTTTTGCTTATAAAAACAAAAAACCATAGGGGAAAATTTTAAATTAATATAAAGAGAATAAGAGCAAGTTTAGGCCATTCCTTTGAAGCTGGCTAGGCAATTCAAAGTCACAGGGCAGGGCATCAAAGAACCGCTGCCTAGGAAGGCCTCTCTCCACCAAATCAAGCCTAAATATGCTGGGAATAAATTGTGTATCTAGTCCAACAGGCTTAAAATGTTTTATTTTAAATTCTCTGGGATTGGAGTTATTGTCCTTCTCATTACTTCAACATTGTTTCTCTTTGTATCGTTTTCCTCCCTGGTTGATCTTTTCCAAGTCCCTTATATGTAAGTGTATCCTGCCCCAAACATCTTCCCTCTCATGTCTACCACTTCTGCCTTCTGAAATCATCAATGGCAGAAAAATATGTACACACTATCATACAGACAAACCTCCCCCACAAACACATTGATGTTGGTAAATTTGACACAGAGTTCCATCTAAAAAAAGCAGGCAGAAAACCAACACAGTTTTGAGCTCTAAAAGATAGTGTGTTCAAGAAAACTTAATCTTTAAATCTGTGATCTGGAAGCATTTTATATTAAACAAGTCAATTGGACACTGAAAATTACAACAGAGGAAGGATTTCTCTTGACCTTCATTTCAGGTTCTAAGGCCCTTAATAGAGGGATTTGACATAAAGAGGTCAGAGAAACATTCCTAGAGGAAGTGACATGTGAACTCAAGAGTTGTAGACTGAATAGCAAATATCTAGTTAAGAGCAGAAAAAGGACTGTTCAAGCCAAAAGGAGCAATATGTATGAACAGGAAGGAGGACAGGAAGAAGGCCGGTGGGACGGGATGAGAAGCAGCAGAGGACAACTGGTACAAGATGAACCTAGGACAGCAGTAGAAGTCTCACGGCTCGGGGTCCTGACGGCCATGGTACGAACTCTACCCTTTATCCTGAAAGTCATACAGTTAATTGAAGGGCATTAAACGTGGGGGGCACCATCATAAGGGAAGTGTTTTAGATACAGAAGGTGAGGAAGAATGCTGTGTGCAAGATGACTGCTACGTTACTTGCTTTTAAAAATAGAAGAATTGCAGTGCAATTCACAAAGATCAGGAAAGTTGAGAAAGGAATAGAACTGAGGGAGAAAATTATGAGTTTTTAAAAAAATATATATATCCTATATTTGAGGTGCTTTTGAGATTGCCAAGAAGGGGTATTAGAGAAAGGGCCTGTTATCTCTGTATAGCTAATAGTAGAAGTCATGAGGGTGAACGAAAATATAAGAGGGGAGAATAGGAGAGATTCTACCTCTAAGCTTAAGCAACTTCAATATGTAATGGCCTTCGGTGATAAGCCTGACAAAGATACAGTGAGGTAGGAAGAAAATTAAAGGGTACTGTTGCAAGGAATTCAAATCATAATGTCACAATCCAAGAAAGTGGAATATAGAGCTGAATGTTACTGAGAAGCAGACTAAGAAAGAAAAAATATTCCTTAGACTTAGAGACAGGAATGGGATTGCTGATCTTACCAAGAACTGTTTTGGTAGAGATGAGGTGTGTCTGATGCCAGGTCAGAATTTGAGGAGAAAAAGACAATAAATGAATGCAGCAATTATAAACATTTCTTTTGAGAAAACTGTGCTGGGATTTTGTTGCAACGACTCCAAAATTCATACTCATACCAAAAACGTGAGTGTTAATCTAGATTCATACTTCTGTTTTACCATTCTGCCCTCAGTTTGCTCTGAGATCTGCAAAGTTTTGTCCGTAAAGGCTTTCAGGGCAAGGAGCATCTTAGACTAGAAAGAAGTAAGCCACTCACAACTGTGAATCCCTGTACCTCTCAGTGACCAGCTGTAAAGCATGAGGAAGCTGCTTAGCCTCTCTAAGCCTGTTACCTCATCATAAATCATCATTAATAAACATCTGTCTTGTAGAACTTCTTAGAAACTAGATTGGTACCGCCATTGTGGAAAACAGTATGGAGATCACAAAAATTTAAAAATAGACTTACCATATGATCCAGCAATCCTACTCCTGGGTATATACCTGGAGGCAACTCTCATTCAAAAAGATACCTGCACCCCAATGTTCATAGCAGCACTATATACAATAGCAAAGACATGGAAACAGCCTAAATGTGCATTGACAGATGATGACTGGATAAAGAAGTTGTGACATATATATGGAATGGAATACATAGCCATAAAAATGAATAAAATAATTCCATTTGCAACAGCATGGATGGACCTAGGGATCATCATTCTAGGTGAAGTAAGCCAGAAAGAGAAAGAAAAATACCAAATGCTATCACTCATATGTGGAAGCAAAAAAAAAGAGGACACTAATGAACTTATCTGCAAAACAGAAAAACTCACATAGTAAACAATCTTATGGTTACTAGGGGAAAAAGGGTTGGTAAGGGATAAATTTGGGAGTTTGAGATTTGCAGATGTTAACCACTATATATAAAAAGTAGATTAAAAAAAACAAATTTCCTCTATATAGCACAGGGAACTATATTCAGTATCTTATAACCTTTAATGAAAAAGAAAATGGAAATGAATACATGTATGTATGTGCATGACTGGGACTGTGCTAACTGACTATACTTCAATAAAAACAAATTAGAGAGATTTCTGTAAAATGCTTTTGAATGAAAGCCATTTTAAATACTAAAATTAGACATCCTTTTATCTTTGTTTCCTTTTCCTTCCCATATATCAATACCTATATTTGGGTTTTACCAACTTTTGCCCAGTTTATTCCAATTTTATCCTAACTAGCCTCTTCAATTCTCTTCCAGATCATTGCCAGGATGAACTTTCTAAAAGGCAAGCATGATCATATTGCAGCCTTGCGTAAAGCCCTTGGAATGTTTCAATTGTTCCCCCTAAGCTTCCAGAGTAAAGTTCAAATTTCTCAGATGATCAGCCAAGGTCCCTCATGACCTGATGCTTGCCCTCAAATCCTAGCTCTGTTTCCTGCCATTTTCACACGTGACCACTTCTAATCAACCCCACAGAACTTGCCATTCTCAGATACATAAACTTAATTCCTCTCCTTCCCAGTGTTCAGAGAGCTCTTCTTCCTGTCTGTTCTCCAAAACTAAACTTAGCCTCCACTGTAAAGATTTTCTTGAATCTGATTGATGTGGATTTTCTCCATGCTCCTATAGCATCCTGTGCATTTTTCTCCCTTGTATAGTGGGTTCAAGCACAGGCACTGCAGTATATATGCTGCCTGGGTTCAAATACTGGCTCTGATATTTATCACTTCTGTTCCTCTAAGCGGATTTACTCTCTCTGGGACTCACATTTCTTACTTGTAGAATGAAGATCACATTAAAGGTCACTTTTTAAATTGTTATAAGGAATTAAAAAGTGTTTACCACTCATATGTTAGATGTTAATATTGAGGATGTGTGACAGCTATTAGCTGGTAACACAGTGATCACTATCGCCTATACTGTCCGCTCCCTGGAATCAAAGGCCTTCCATTATTTGCTTTTATAGCACCAATATGTCACAACTGCTCCAGAGCCTACTGCTGTTCAGTAAATACTGAACAATGAAATAAGTGGATACATTGAATAAATTTCACCACACTGCATCTGGGATCTGAAAGCACCGATATGAAAAAAGGAATAATATGGACACTGAGAAAAATCTCTTGTTGTGTATTAATAAATTAAGGAAAAGTATCTAGGGTGACTGTGTGCTTACATCCCATTAGTTCCCATTTGCTGAAGAAATGAACTGCTGTAATAAGCAGTAATGAACATTCCTTGAAGAGCTATAAATTACATTTTATGGGAATTTTAATATAAATTGAAAATTCACTTATTAAAATTTTCTAGTATGCTTATACAAAATATTCAGGTGTTAACTGAACATATGATGAATAGCCCAAAATATGATGTATATTGTGATGACTAAAAATATCAGTGTGCTTACTGTATAAGGAATAAATGGACTAAAAAATACGTTGGTTTAGCTTCCTCACTTATCTCGTATATTCTGAATTGGCCTCAGCCGTTCAGAGCACATTCTATAATTTCTAGTAAATCAATTTCAACAGTCTGTCATTTTGCACACTAAGGTCAATTCTTGGGAAGCTTAGAATTATTTGTTCCACAAATTACAAAAATATTTCATAAATGACCATCTTAGAAGATTTTGCTCTCTCCAAACAAATAAACTGGTAAGTGGCCATGAGCTAAGTTTCTGACTCAGTTTACTTCACAGAGTTTGGCACAGAGTGATCAAGCCAACTAACAATAACTTACCTGTGTGAAGCTTACTAAATACTTCAGTTCCTCTTTTATCATCATTGTCTGTCATTTTAGAAAAATTTGCAAAGGAAAAATGCAGTTCCAAAGTTTTAATTTGAGAAAACAGAGAGTAATCAAGCCAACTAATGGTAACTTACCTGTATGAAGCTTAGTAAATACTTCAGGTCCTATTTTATAATCATCTTCTGTCATTTTAGAAAATTTTACAAAGGAAAAATGCAGTTCCAAAGTTTTAATTTGAGAAAACAGAATCATGATCCACAAAGTCAAAATAGCAACACAATCATTGTAAAAGAATGGTCACTTGTAGTAGAGACTCTAAGGCTATCTATAACCTTTTGAAGATTCTTTTCCTCTAAATATTTTTTCTGTTCCCAACCTACCTATAACCTGGTTGCCATGGATCCTTGCTTCAAAATCAGAATCCAGTGGGAATGGTCTTGACCTCTTTGCCTTGAGCATGGCCAAGTCCCAGTGTTTTCCCTTATTCTTCCTTTGAGTCTGTGAACCTTCTGGTCAACTCGATTCCTTAACACTTGCTTCATATACTATCAGTTGCTCTATACTCACCTTTCATATCTGACATTAAACATTACTCCCGTGGTACTGAGCAAAATTCCCAGACTGACTTACCTTGCTCCTTGGGGCTATGCCTGCTGCGAGGAAACGTGGTTCACATTCATCTGGCAGCAAGAGTCCCAGCAGAACTCCAGCCCTAGGAATAAAGGTCAGATAATTTTTAAATAAAGGGAATAGAGAGTTTTGAGTATGCATACGTTTCTAGACGCAAAGTATATTAAATTACTTTTCTCCAAGTTTGAAACAGTGATTTAAGCATTAACTCCGAAAAGTTAGATTTTAATATTCACCTTAAGTAGCAAAATACATGTTTTAAAAAATAACTTTGCAGGAGTTTGAAAAATTGAGAATAATTCTAATAGATATGATCTAAGACTACACAAATATGAAAAAAGTATTCGACGTATTTGTTCATTAAATGCAGAACTTGAGCAAAGGCAGTATTAAGCCTAACACATGAGGTACAAAAAAGTTTTTAAAAGAGCATTCTAATCAATGTTTCAGCTGTGCTGAGCTGAGCAAGCTAGACCTAGCCTTTTATGGGTACTTCTTTTCAAATTATATTGCATAATTATCACCAACTACATTTCTGCATAGGGAAAAATGTTCACATGTCATTTCAAATTAAATATTCTTTACTAAGGAATAGAGGCTGTTTAAAGTAAAAGCATGTATGTCAACAGTATAATTCTGCTATAAAATATAAAATTATCCCTATTTTATCATAATAGATATAAGGTACAAAAACTTATCTTGCATTTCATCTTTTATAATAGTAACTTTTCATAACAGCAATGTCTGAAACAACTGTATTAGTAATAAAAACATTACTCACTTCTATCTTATATTTTTCTCCCAAGAAAATGCTACAGCATCTTATTACAGTATTTTGAACTTTACTCAAGCATCTATTGATTTTGGAAAATAGTCTAAATATGCCATGGACACCTACAACTGTGTCTTTGGTCAAAAAATGCTAAGAACTCACAGGAAACTTGGTTTAGGGAATGTGTTATTTCAGCCATTTTTTGAATTTAATAATAATGGATTTTTGTTTGAGTTAATCACATAATTATTACTATGAAGCATGTTCAATTGCTTCTCACTCAAAATCATCTATGAATTAGACAGAATCACCAAAACCTTTTGTTTGTTTTCCTGAATTACCTAAATTCTGACATCAGTAGTAAGCAAGACCACAGCCGCCACAATGGCTTGATGACCTGCTCATTTTTACAAACAGAACCAGATTTCTAGACAGAACCAGATTTCATTTTGGGGACAATGTGTTCTTTAAATTTGGTTACTGGACTGTATCTAAGAACCGGATTGCTTCCATAAAATATTATAGGCCAGTGTACATTTTTAACTTCTGTCAAGAAGCAGCTCTTTCTTTACGCATCTTTATGATGAAAAGAGCGGTGAGACTTCCTTAAGTAGAGACTTAACCACGATTTTCCTTTGTTCTTGAGCCTAATGCTTTAGACTAATTTATAGGCAAAGAAGGGAAGCGCCTGAGGACAAGAAGAGACAGACCAAGGAGAAATATATGTAATCACAGTGACTGAAATTGAAAACCAGTAAATACTGCAGCATAGGAAACGCAGAATAAAGTAACTCACCTCTAACTACAGACATTTTTATATAAAGAATTTAGTTGGAACAATATGGAATGTGCTCTGACTAGAATAAAGGAGGATATGATGAACCTGGTTCTCAGACCAACACAAGGTCTGTTATCAGTGCTGC
Organism: Camelus dromedarius; assembly: GCF_036321535.1. Classification (NCBI taxonomy): domain Eukaryota; kingdom Metazoa; phylum Chordata; class Mammalia; order Artiodactyla; family Camelidae; genus Camelus; species Camelus dromedarius. Next base: position 22,663,542 of record NC_087446.1, on the reverse strand, counting down.
CTATACTATGTCAGGCAGAGTATTAAATATTAATGAGTTCTAGTTCCTTTCATCTGACCTATAAGCATAAGGTTGCCTGAAGCATATGAGGGAAGATTAATGTGAAACTGCTGAACCTAAACCTGGTGCTAATACGGTACTTCACAATTGTGACGTTTTATCAGCAGTCATCCCTGGCTTATAGACCTTGGGCTTATTTTCATTTATTGCATCCTCTGTGTCAACTTCTTTCATAGCAGATACCACTTATATAGTCACAAGTCCACAAAGTCAGATGTGTCAAATACAACTTTGTTTACAACTGCAATTACTGTTATTGAGATTCCCAATTCCATGGATATCAAAAATGTTTAACTCTGCCAACTCATGGCAATTAAATTACTTCTGTTTTAAAAGTAAGTCTTGCAGAATTCCACCTCCCACACACACCACCATCACCAAGCACACACAAACATACACAGGCGTGGTTCTCCTTAACTTCTCACTGAGTCATCTAAGTCCTAGGGTGGAGTTATATATTATCCTGGCATTAGAAGGGAGACATCTGGTTCTCATGCCAGTTTCTGGCTTCTCTGGTCTGTGAGGAAATGTAGTTCACATTCATCTGTCCCTCACTATTCTATTGCCTTCACTGGCCCAATTCGTGGCTCTATACCACTGTTTAAATTGTCAGGACCATGTAATCCACATCCTCTTTGTCCCAGATGTAAGTCCTCTGCTGGTACCTTGATCCTCCCCACAATTCTGAATCTTTGGCAGGGGTTGGTCGCTCAGGAACATTGGTTACACTCCTACACTACTCTGGAGTTTGTGACTGTGTGTGGTTGACTTCTTACCGATCTAAGAATCTCCTTCAATCAACTGCTGCTCTGATCCTAGGTACCATTTGGATAGTGAGCTTTCTCAGAAGACGTGTGGCTTTCTCGGTTATACTGTGGGAAGCCCAGTGATTAGTCTTTTCTCCTCATATCTGGGGGTTTACTTCATCTCCTCCACTCACTGGGGCTTGGTCCAAAACACAGGAGATGGGCACTTCCCAGAGAACCATTGTTTCTAAGGTCACATTCCTTTGTGATCTCTCTTCCCATATAACAATCAGTCTAAACCTCACTTTCCTCCTCTAAGATATCAATTCTTGGCTCAAATTCCAACAAGCACTAGCTCTTCATATTTCAATGGAAGCTTCTGGCAGTGACAGAAAAATAAACAAACATTTCCTCCTCAAGCACAAATTTCTTGTAATTAAAAGACCAGTCATTTCAAAACATTGCCTCCACCATAAGTTTACAGACATTCAGAGATGAAGAATTTGATTCCTTCTTTTGTTTTTTCCCCTTTTGTTTTATTCTTATCATCTCTGCCCTGAAGACACAGTTCATAGAAACCCCTCCCTGCTGCCTTAGAGGCTGAGCCCATGAAAAAGGAATGGAAAAACATGGTTTAATGTCAAAACTTTGCCCAGTGCACTTGCCACTACCAAAGAGACTTAGACTGGACTCCAGAGCATGGGTGTTTAGCAGCCTGTTCACATGGGCTTTTTGCCTCTGTAGTTGTTCACATGTTTCCCTCCTCAAATTCTTCCCTCCAAGTTTGTATATTCAAACCCAGGCTATCCTGAGCTCAGCTCAAATGCTGCCTCTTCCATGAAGCATCTCTATTCAACAGAAAGTCAAGATAAGTCTCTTCTTCACTAGACATTATGACAGTATCATTTCTGTACCACTGTCATGAACTAGGAAAAATTGTCATTTATAGTGGAATGTTTTTTGGTGTGTTTCTTTCTTTAGTAATATTTTAAGTTCCCTAAATGAATTTACTGTGAGTGCTGTATTAATCACCAGTGGTGACTGTATCTGAATGAGACAGTATATCAGTTTACTTCATAAATTGATCAAACCATTTAGCTTTTCCCAGGGCTTATTAAAATATATAATTCTATATTGGTTTCCTAAGGCTGCTACAACAAAATACCACATACTAGATGTCTTAAAGAACAGAAATGTATTCTCTCAACAGTTCTGGAGACAAGAAGGCCAAAATCACACCAGCAGGGCCATGCTCCCTCTGAAACCTATAAGGGAGAAAGCTTTCTTTGCCTCCTAGTGTATGGTGGTGGCCACTGATCTATAGCACTGCTCCAACCTCTGCCTCTGTTGTCACAAGACTTTTTCCTTGTCTGTTGCTGTCTTCATGTGGCTGTCCTCCTTTCTATGTCTTTCTTTAAATTTCTCTCTTCTTATAAGGACACCAGTCCTATGGCATTAGGGCCCACCCTGATGACATCATCTTAACTTGATTATATCTGCAAAGACTCTGTTTCAAATAAGTCCACATCGATAGGTACCATGGATTTGGACATCAACCTATCTTTCCGGGGAGACTGTCAGTTACTAATGTTTGACACATAGTGTAAGTATTCAAAATGTATTTGAAAAGTGAAAAGAAAAGTTGGTCTACACATGAAGTGTTTTCATAACTTAACAGTACCTACTTTACACAGGCCAGCTTATCAGTGACACGTAGCCGCATGATCCCTGCATTAATCAAATGGTGCGTTTGAATTTAAACAAGTCTCCCTCTATATAACTGCCTAGGAGTCCCTTTCTCCCTAAGACCATCCTTCCTTTTTAATTTTAAAGCTTTTGATCTGAAGCTGACTGCCACTGTGACTTTCCTGTTAAAGGTTCATGTCAAATCCATTTAATCAGTAATGGAATTGGGCCCATTAATCTATTTCATTACACATCACAGAGAAAAATCAAACTGAAAAGAAATAAAAAATGATGCTGTACAATATATTCACTTGCCTCTCTTAACCCAAGCCCTTGGGTCAGCTGTTCAATTTCATTACAAATGATTTAAGATAATTCATATTTATCAACCTTACATTGTGTCAAGATAGTTGCTGAAGCATCTCTACGGGATATGCCACTGTAGTGACACAGAAATATTAAAAACCTAGCTGTGAAAACTGAACAGCACTGCACCATGTAAATGGTATGTGTGGTTATTGCTAATGATGTAAGAATTCAAGGGTGAGTCATTAATATTGTGGATCAAATGATACCTGATTTGTGATTTCAATGAAAATTGCTTTCAACAAAGATGAATGATTAGAATATTATAACATTCCCACTGCCAAATGCTAAATCCCACAATATTAACTTCCTTCCAATCGCATCACTTATATTTGGCATTACTTTTAAAATACCATCCAAAATGCTTTATAGCCGTGGCAAGAGATCTGTAAAGACATTTACAACATAGCAACGTATGAGAAAGTAACACAGAGATAATGTTTGATATAAATAATTTCAAAAGCATTTCCATCTGCAAGTGTAATAAGTCTTTAAAAAACACAAAGTGTCTTGAAATTTCACATTAATGCTGTACCTTAGTGAGAAAATATATTGCTAAAGAGGGAAAAAAGAATTACACATGAATGCATTTCACCACTATGAATTTTTTCATATCGCAACACAAAATAAATGACTACGTTTCTAACTATCTCATTTCATTTCACAAATTATATATTGTTATTCACCATCATAAGATTTGAAACCCAAATGGTAAAAACAACTGAGGTCTCTTGTTGCGTGAAGAAGCAACCTGCCTTGTTCTTCCTTCTTCGTGATCTTTAGCCCTTGCTTATCCCCTTCTGCCTAATCCATCACCTCTGGCACACTTGCCTCTGGGCTTAGTCTGTATAAATTATCACTTTTCATCAGCACGGCTTTTTGGCATTCTCACCTTATAAAATAAAAACCTCATCTGAAGTCAACCAGAGTATGGTGTGGTTGTGCGTCTGTGTGCGCGCGCGCGTGCATGCATGTGTGGTTTGTTTGTTTTCCTAAGCAATACACTGCAATACTAATTGCTCAGATGTTTACTAACATTTTGACATCAGACAGTGTATCCTCTCCTGTTTGAGTCTAAGTTACCTCATGTGTAAAATTAATCATTTGTGCACTCATGTTGAGATACTATAAACCAGTCTACCAAAGACTAGCATATAGCACATAATGAACAAACGACAGTCCCACTCTCAGCTGCATTTAGCTCAAAAAGCATTTCAAAGAAAATTGCCTAACTGTGTTGACTTGACTTCTACTCAAGATAAATTCTCTTCTCAGCCCAAATTGTTCCTGGGCACAGTCTTACTCATCCTTAGTTTGTACCCATTTTCTTTCCCACAATGAGCTTTCAATGTTTTGTCAACTCCCATACATTTTTCAACCCATCCTCAAATGATGTGTTCCTATCCTCTCTAACAAAACGAGGCATGTACATTCTACCTCAAAATTCTATCTATATTTTTGCCCATCGTCAACCTCTTTCCTCAATTATCAGAAGAGCAATTGGCTCTACTAGAATCTCTCTCCTCAGAATACACTGTATCGTAAAATCATAGTTAATCGTCACATCTCATTCAAATCTTTACTCAAATGTCATCTTTTCAAAGAGGTCTACTTGGATTCCCCTATTTAAAATTCAAACTCCTAACTCACAGTCTCCATGATTTTCTCTTAGCATCATACTGTTTTCGTTCCATACCAGGTTATTAACCACTGGCTAACTAGTTTACTTATTCAATTGGTCTAATGGTAGTTGTTCGAGGAAAAGTGAGCTCCTTCACAGAACGGGAGTTCTTCTGCATTTGTTCAGTAAAGGTACTGGAAACAAGGTATAGATATTTAGCAAACATTCACTGGATAAATGAATGAATGTCTTCCTCTTAATCTACCAGCCAGTCTTTTTTCTAACCCTTGGAAAATGAAACATCTTTAAAATGTTTAGTTTAGAAAGACCTTAAAATAGAGAAAATATATTTTTTTAAAGTATGACAAAACTAATACAAATATATTTATCTTAAAAATGTAAATAAGCTGAATTGAACTCTTTAAAATCAGGAAGGAAAGGGAAGGAGAGAGGGAGATGTGGGTGGGTGGGGAGAGAGCATGACAGATTGAGATTTCAGCTTGGAGATTAAAAATGCAAATTCTAAGCTTATAAAAAGAAGACCTATAAACCTAGGTGATTCCAAGATTAAAAAGAAAATAAGTGCAGTATTTTATGATGTTATTTAAAACAAACAAATCAGGATAGGGAGTTATTAAAATAGAGTCAAATTCAAGCAAGTGGAGGGCCAGGAGGTTCCAATATTCATCTCCCCAACAAAAACAATTAAAGAAAAAAAAAAAAAACTACAAACTGATGAAAACAGCTCTGGGAAAACTGAACTACAAAGCAGCAGCAACAGTAATCCTGTAAAAATTAACAAGCAAGAATAGCCACATAGAAAAGTAAAGGACATTTTTATGTGTGCTACTTCATTCTCTAGTCCAGAGCAGCTTGGTACCAAGAGGGATCCTCTCCAAGGGAGTTCACTCCGTAGGGAAAGGAGAGCAGGTGAACTCCAGCAAGCCTCACTGCCATGGACATTTGTAGCCTTTGCTACAGAGGAACCCCACAGTCTTCAGCAACACTAAACCCAGCTGACAGAGCTTCCCAGACTCCTCAGGGCTGGAGCTGTCTTTTTTGTAGGGAGATCTGCCCACAGCTGCCCTAGCTGCTGCTGTGCCCGGCTCCGCAAAATCAGGATGCCATAGTGCCTCACCAGCTATGGGACCACGGCTGCTGCTGCCCAGCCCCCAGGTCTCAAGTTGTGATTTCGCTATTACCAGGTCTAAGATTCCACTGCTCTGAACCGCTCCCTTGGGTCTTAAGTCAGGGCTTTGACCCACCATCACCAGGCTGCGTTGGTGGAGCTCTTTGCCCCAGGCCCAGGGTTCTAACTGATGTCTACTGCATGCCATTACCAGGGTTGCACTGCTGCTCCTCTGTGCCCCGTCCCCTAGCATCACAGTTGGGACTTGGGCCCAGTATCCTCAGGATATGGGATATACTGCTCTTGAACCCTGCCCACTGGTTCCAAGTCACTGCTGCATGCTGTTATCCTAGAACCCATGATGCTACTGCCTCCTGCCCCTGGGGCCTGAATAACTGCAGCAAGCCCCACAGACCAAGAACCCAGGTCCACAGGAGATCTGCATACTCTCACACCTCTGACACTGAGTGTAGGGCATCTGTGCTCCAGGACCAAGGAACTTCCACGGTTCTACATGTGCCTGATCTCAGGACCCTGGCTCCACTGCTGCTCTGAGTGCTAGCATGCCATATCTACCACCAAGAAGGATCTACTCAGCTAAGATGTCTTCCCACAAGCAAAAAAGGAGAACATGAGGACCCCCCCCATAGCACCAGCCACTAATGCCAGCCCCAGACCCTCCCCAGTCTTGACCACAGAAGAGCCCACAGTCTTTGCTGATGTTGACCTCAGTAGAGCGAGCTGCAGAAACTTTACCACTGTGCCCTCCCAGGAATGCTCTGACTGCACTCCTCCCAGCTGGCACCCTCACAGCCACCTTCCCCACTAAAGCCAGGCTGAGAAGACTGAAAGAGGCAACTTCTCCTCAAATGCACAGATATCCAGGCAAAGCCATCAGAAACACGAAAAAGCAAGGAAACATGACACTACAAAGCAACAAAATTTTTCAGTAACTGAGCACCAAAAAACAGAGACCTTGAGTTACTGAAAAAGAATTCAAAATAATTGTGTTAAGGAAGCTCACTGAAATTCAGGAGAACACAGACAATTCAACAAACTCAGAAAAACAATGCATGAACAACATGAGAAGTTCAGCAAAGAGACAGATACCATAAAAAAGGAACAAAACAAATTTAGGACCTCAAGTATACAATGAATAAAATTAAAAATGCAATAGAGAGTTTCAACAGCAGGATCAATCAGACAAAAGAAAGAATCTGCAAAATTGAAGACAGATCTCCGGTCAAAGGAGAGAAAAAGTAATAGAAATGAAAAAGAGTGGTATTCTGATCAAGGCATTGACAGAAGAGGCTCCTGAAATCACCTTCCCCCATGACCACACTGCATGTACAGTTAAATATGCAACAATTACCTGTGAAATCCGAACTAGCTGAGCCACTCCTACACATCAGGTGAATGAGAAAAAAAAAATCATATTGAAATGGGTAAGAGAGGTTGAGACACAATTGGGAAGGAAACTGTAACTTCCAGTTTCTCCCTGAGGGAAAGGTTTGGACTACAAATCTGACATCCCAACTTTCAAGATTTCCCCGAGAGATAGGATCCCAAGACATCTAGCTCTGCAGGCCAACAGGGCTTGCATCCATGAGACAACAATGCTATAGTGAGCTAAGAAACAGTTTTTAAAAAGACTTGCAAGGACTCACCACAGTTTTCTCCCCAGGGTTCATTGAGAGGCATCCAACTGAAATGCCCAGTTTTTCTTTTGAAAGAAGCCTATTTACATGTCTTAAAAGCTGCAGCCTGAATAGCAGGCTTATGATTTAATATGTAAAGCTGACTGTACTTACTCTCCAGAGACAGACGCTAGCAGGTACCAACTTCATGCTCTTTCTCTGTCACACTCCAGACAGCCAGATAGAAGTTTGTGCACATGTCTGATGCTCCAGGGTGTGCATCCCTAGATCACCCAGCTCTGCTGACCAGTGGAGATAATACATATCTGAGTCCCATAGGAGTTTAACAAACCGAAACAGTTCCTAATTGGCTATTCCTCCCTCCCCTCGACCAGGTGCACAACACAGAGGCAGCACGCTGAAACGCCAAGACTTTCTGTAAAAGAAGCAGATTTGCAGGTCTTAAAAGCTGCATACTCAGGGCAGGCTTCTAAATTAACACACACCTAGGGGCTGACTGAAATCCTCCCTAGAGACCAAGAAGGCCAGCAGATGCCATCTTTGTGCTCTCCCTCTGCCCGCCCCAGGTTGCAGGTGTCTCTTTGAAAGGAGTCCGTGCATGTGTCTGGCACCCCAGCTTTTCTGGCTTCCACCCAGAGTACACAGACCTTGACTGTCTGGCTCTAGTGGCCAACAGGGCTTGTATTCATGGGTTCACTGGGATCATAGCAAACCAAAAAAACCAGTTCTTAACTGGCTTCCCCCTCAAGGCTCAGTATAAATGGTGCAGGCAGAAAAGCCAAGCTCCCAGTCTTCCCTTGAAAAAGGTACATTTGCATACTATAAAATCTGCTGCCTGAGGGTCTGGGTTCTGATAAGCCTACATCTAAGTGCTGACAGATGTTTCCCCTTGGAATATTGACAGGTCTTGGCACACAGTCAACTATAGGAACCACTAAGAAAAAAGAAGTCTGCTTGGATAATCAAAGGTTTGAGAGACAATCAAGAGCGAGGGCAGAATTCAATAATAAGGTCCATTTCCTACAAGGGCCACTCATTTAAGACTAGGGGAGATGACTATTTTATCTAATTCACAAAAAGTCAAGAAAAATGCAGAACCATAGGAATATGTTCCAAACAAAAGAACAAAATAAAACCCTAGGAAAAGATATTAATAAAAGCAATCTAAGTGATTTACCTGACAAAGAGTTCAAAATAATAGTTGTAAAGATGCTCACTGAGGTCAAGAGAACAATGCATGAAAAAAGTGAGAATTTCAACAGTCAGAAAATTTAAGAAAGTACCAAACAGAAATCACAGAATTAAAGAATAAAATAATTGATCTGAAAAATTCAACAGAGGGGTTCAAGAGTAGACTAAATGAAGTGGTAGAAAAAAAAAATCAGTTAACTTGAAGACAGGGCAGTGGAATTCATGCAATAGAGGAGCAAAAAGACAAAGGAGTGAAAAAAAAGGGTGAAGATGGCTTAAAGGATTTAAGGGACAACATCAAGATAACCAATATTCACATTGTAGGGATCCAAGAAGGCAAAGAGAGAAAAGGGACAGAAAACTTCTTAGAGGAAATAATGGATGAAAACTCTCCTAGCCTGGGAGATACCCAGATCCAGGAAGCCCACAGGTTCCAAATAAGATGAATCCAAAGATCCCCAGACAAAGAAACATTATAAATAAAATCTCAAAAGTTGAGGACCAGAAGAGAATATTAAAAGCAGCAAGAGAAAAACAATTTATTAAGTATGAGGGAACCCCCATAAGACTATGAGCAGGTGTTTTCAGCAGAAATTTGCAGGCCAGAAGAGAGTGGCACAATATATTCAACTTGCTAAAAGGGAAAAAAGAAAAACAAAACAAAACAAACAAAAAAAAAACTGCCAACCAAGAATACACTACTTGGCCAAGCTGTCATTCAGAATGAAGAAAAGATAATGAGTTTTTCATACAAGCAAAAGCTGAAGTTTTTCACCACTAGACCAGACTTACAAGAAATGTTAAAGGGATTTCTTTAAGCTGAAATGACAGGGTACTATTTAGTAACAGAAAGAAACATATGAAAGTATAAATGTCACTAGAAAAGGTAAATACATAGTTAAATTCAGAAAAATATAATGCTATCAAGGTGGTGGCTAATAATTTAGAAAATCTATTTGAAGGTTAAAAGGCAAAAGTAGTAAAAATAACTATAAATATAGTAGGTTATCAATGAACATACAAGAAGGAGATGCAAATTGTGATATCAAAAACATAAACATGGGGGGAGTAAAAAGTGTATCTTCAGAATGTGTTTGAATGTAAGTTGTTATCAGCTTAAAATATGTTGTTATCACCTTAAGATGATGGTTTATGTGAGCCTTATGGTAACCACAAGGCAGACAGCTATAGGAGATATACACATTTAAAGAGAAAGGAATCTAAGCCTACCACTAAGGAAATCAATAAATCATTAAGAAAGAGAGTTAAAGAAGGAACAAAGTAATTACAAAACATCTAGGAAACAATTAACAAGATGGCAGTAAGTCTATACCTAACATTAATTAGTTAAAATGTAAATGGACTCAAGTCTCAAATAGGAGACACAGAATGGCTGAATAAACACATGAAAAACAAGATCCAACTATTTCTGCCTTCAAGAGACTCACTTCAAATGTAAGGACACACATAGACTGAAAATGAAGAAATAGAAAATGATAGTCTATGCAAATGGAAAGCAAAAGAAAGCTGGGGTAGTTATATCAGACAAAAGAGACTTAAAGAAAAATACCGTAATAAGAGACAAATAAGGCTACTATATAATGATAAAGGTGTCAATCCAACAAGAGGATATAATATTTGTAAATATTTATGCATCCAACATATAAGCACCTAAATATATAAAGCAAGTATTACAGGCCTTATAGGAGAAACAGACATCAGTACAATAATTGTAGGGGACTTTAATACCCCCACTTAATCAATGTATAATCACCCTGGCAGAAAAACAATAAGAAAACATTAGACTTAGACTACACGTTATACCAGATGGATTTAACAGACATTTACAAAACATTCCATCCAAAAGCAACAGAATACACATTCTTCTTAAGTGCCAATGGAATATTCTCCAGGATAAATCATATTCTGAGCCACAAAAAAGGTCATAAATTTAAGAAGATTGAATTCATATCAGACATCTTTTCCAATCACAGTGATATAAAACTGAAATCAATTATAAGAAGAAAACTGGAAAATTCAAATAGGTGGAGATTAAACAATATGCAACTGAACAACCAACAGTCAAAGAAAAACAAAAGAGAAATAAAAAATATCTTGCACAAATGAAAATACAACATATCAAAACTTACAGAATGCAGTAAAAGCAGTTCTAAATGGAAACTTACAGCACTAAACACCTACAGTAACAAACAAGAAAGATCTCAAATAAAAAAACCTAGTTTTACATTCAAGGAACTAGAAAATGAAGAATAAACTAGGACCACAATTAGAAGGAGGAAGGAAATAAAAGAGTGGAAATAAGTGAAATAGAGACTGAAGACAATAGAAAAGACCAGTGAAACTAAGCTTTTTGGGGGGGGAGGGAAACAAATTTGGCAAAACTTTAGCTAGATTCACCAAAAAGAAAGAGGGAGGACTCAAATAAAATTAGAGAAGACATTACAACTTATGGCACATAAATACAAAAGAACTCAGTGGCTGCTATGAACAGCTATATGCCAACATTTTGGAACTGGATAAATTCCTAGAAATATACAACCTATGAAACTGAATCATGGGGGGGGGGGAATCTGAACAGATGAATTACTAGCAAGGAGACTGATTATTGAGTCAAAGTCCTCCCAACAAACAAAAACAAAAGTTCAAGACTAGATGGCTTCACTGGTGAATTCTACCAAGCTTTTAAAAAAGAATATCAATTCATCTCAAATTCTTTCAATAAATAAAACAGGGACACTTCTATACTTATTTTATAAGGCTGCATTACACTGATACTGAAGGCAGATAAAGAAACCACAAGAAAAGAACATGAGAGGCCAGTATCTCTGATGAACACAGATGCAAAAATTGTTAACAAAATACTATTAAATTGAATTCAGGGGCACATTAAAATAATCATACACTATGATCAAGCAGGATATATCCCTTGGATGCAAGGATGGTTCAACACACACAAATCATTAAATGTTATTTACCACATTAACAGAATGATGGACAAAATACATATGATTATTTCAATAGATATAAAAATTGATAAAGTTCAACTTTTTCATAATAAAAACTCTCAACAAGTTAGGCATAGAAGAAAGGTACTTCAATATAATAAAGGTCATAATAAAGACTATAGCTAATATCATATGTAGTGGCGAGTTTTCGAGCTTTTCCTCTGAGATAAGTAGCAAGACAAGAATGCTTGCCCTCAGCATGTCAATAAACATAGTATTGCAATCTAGTTCCAACAATTAGGCAAGAAAAAGAAATAAAGAGCATCCATATAAAAAAGAAAGAAGTAAAATTATCTTTGTATCTGATATATTATATACAGAAAACCTTATAATATTCCATCAAAAACTTTTTAGAACCAATAAAAAATATGATCTAAGAAAAATTAAGAAAACAATCTCATTTACAATCACATTAAAAACAGTAAAACAATTAGGAATAAATTAACCAATGAGTTGAAAGACCTGTACACTGAAAACTGTAAGATATTGATAAAGGAAATTATGGAAAACACAAATAAATGTAAAGGTATTGTCTGCACTTGAACTGGAAGAATTTAAATTGTTGACATTTCTATACTACCCAAAGTGATCTACAGAGTCAGTACAGTCCCTACCAAAATTCCAATGGCATTTTTCACAGAATCAGAGCAAACAATCCTAAAATTTGTGTGGAACAGCAAAAGACCTTGAATAGCCAAAGCAATCTTGAAAAAGAAGAACAAAGCTTGAGGCACCACACTTCCTGATTTCAAACTGTATTACAGACCTGTAGTATTCAAACAGGACAGTACTGGCCTATAACAGGCATGTAGACAAGTGGAACGGAATAGAGAGCCCAGAATCAAACCCACAAATACACAGTCAGCTAATTTTTGCCAGGGATATCAAGAACACACGACAGGTAAAGGACAGGCCCTTCAATAAATGATACTGGGGAAACCGGTTTTTCACAAGGCTGAGGGGATAGGCAAATTGGGAGATGTAAGTCATAGGGTACAAACGTCCAATTGTAGGAAGAGTAAGTTCTAAGGAGCTAATGTATACTTGAAAGTTGCTGAGAGCTGATCTTCTTAAGTGTTCTTATCATACATAGGAAAAAAGTTAACTGTATAAGGTGATGGATGCATTAATTACTTTGATCTTGATAATCAATCCATTGTGTGTGTGTATAAAATCGTCACACTGTACATTTTAATGATACAATATATTTGCCAGTTGTTTCTCAATAAATTTGGGGAAAACAGTTGACTTCATGTCAAAAAAGCATTATAAAAGGTTAAAAAGGGAATTTATGAGGTTAAAGAGGGTTGTTAGAGTATTTGCGGTCTAAGAATAACAAAATCAGTATTATAAAAGAAAAACTGTGGAAGAAAAGGAATATTAGAAGATCCGTAGTATGAGGGAACTGAAGTCATTATTTAGTCTAGAAGGTAAGTGGATAAATAATACCAATGGGAATAATAATCAAAAGCAAAGACAGAAGGGCTAATAAACAAAATAAATGTGATAGATCTCATTGAAACATTCTGAACTCTACATGTGGAAAGATACTCCCTACCTTCTCATAAAACATAAACATGATCAGAATACAAAAAGGCTCCACAGATCCCCAAATACAAATATTGTACCAATATTATTATCTGATTAAAGTAAAAGGAAACTAAAAAAATTTTAAATCAAAATCAGAGAACCAAAATACCCTATCAAATCAAAATTAATATATCTTTCTTTAAACAATCCTTTACCAAAGAAGCAAATAAAATCAAAAGTTTATAAAGTCTAGAAAATATTTAAATGAAGATAGTCTATGTTGAAACCTATAGGGTACAGCGAACACCATATTAAGATAATTCATAGCTACAAATTTTATGTCAATAAAAATAAATAATTACGACGATCTGATTCAAAACATTAGAAAACAAATTAAGCCAAAGAAAACCATAAGAAGTAATTTTTTTATGATAAAAGCAGAAATTATTTATAAACCTGAAAAGATATAACCAATAAAATTGAAAGCTATTTTTCAAAATAACCCCATCATCAACAAACTACTAACCAACCTAGTCATGAAAAAAGGTTAAAGAACAAATCCCCAAAATTTAAAAATATTGAATTAAAAAAAGAGATAAAAGTAGAAAAACCACAAAAATTCTTTGCTCATTAATAAAATAAATTGGAAATCCTGGATAAAACAAAAATTTTTCTAGAAAAATGGAAACTGACTGCATTTGCAATAAAACCCTAAATGTGGCAACTCTCACAGAAGAAATAATGTTGGTAAAATGAGATCTCCCTCTAAAAGCACTAGGAATAGATGGTTTTACATGAAAATATTATAAAATCCTTAAAAAGTAGACCATTTCAAAGCTAGTTAAACTCTTCACCACAGATTAAAAACGAAACACCCAAATTCTCTTTTTTCAAAGCAAGCCTAACACAGGTACCAAAACTTGCCAAGTACTCCATAACAATACTACAATCTATATCATGTATGAACTATAATGAGACATTCATTATAAAATATTTGTAAACAGAATTCATGAGATTATCATAAGAGTAATATATTGTTTCTAAGAGAATTCTATTCTAAACATAAGGATTGTTCAGAATTATACTAGCTATTAATATAATTTAACATATTAATAACCCTAAGGAGAAATGTCATACTGCCATAGATGTTAATGAAATATAAAAATACTTAATAAAATAGTAATTTATAGATACTTTCTTAAAATGGCAAAATATATTGATCTTAGCTCAAAAGGCTTAATGGAAAACCACTAAAAAATTTTCCTGGCAAAGTAAAGGACAAGATAAGGCTGTCCTCCATCACATTAGTATTTAACATTATACTTAAGCCATTGACCAAAATATTTTGATACAAGAAAAACTGGAGGTGTAAGATTTGAAATAAGGTGACCTTACTAATTTAAAGATGATATGATTGAATACCTGTAAAACAGAAGAGAATCAACAAATATTCTATAAGAAATAAAGTACCTTACAATAATACAGCATAAAATATTAATATGCATAAATAAGTAGCACTCAAATAAAATAGTTCGAACCATACTGAACAATTGTTTTGCTCGTCAAAATCTGTAAAAATATCAGCAGTTCAATTAACCACTACCAACAGCAACCAGTAAAAAAGATGTAATAATAAAAAGTTATGAGAGAAGAAAAGACCACACTTAACAAGGGTACAAAAAAAGGCACAGTACCTACAAAAAACTTCACTAGAAATGAATACATAAGGTCTTTGACTAGAAACTTTAAAACATCCGTGAAGGAAGAAGACTCAAACAATTTAAAGTGTAATGTGATTGTCAACTAAAACAATTATTTTTTAAAACTAAACAGGTTATTCTTAGTATCAGATGGAAAATTAATATGAATAACCAGGAAAATTCTTTACAAAAAGGTCAATGAGGGCTACTAACCCACTAATATAAAATAAAATATAAAACTTTTATAATTAAAATAAGTACATTAATAGACATTGGAGTAGAAGAAAACACAGAAATACACACACACGCATATACATGATATTTTAATACATGAGAATGCTTGGATCTCCAATTAGGAAAGAAAAAACAGCTCATTCTATAAAAGGTTTTGGGAAAACTGGGTAACTATCAATACCAAAATAAATTTGGAACTGTATTCATATCATAGATTAGAAAAAAATTCACAATGAATCAAACACTAAAATGTCAAAGCTTAACAATGGCATCTGGGATAGCTATGACATGAATGACCATGGCTTCTCTTATAAAACCAGAACGACCTAATTAGAGAATCCAATTTCCTAATTCTTGATCCACTGGACACATCTGAACATTTTACAGCTGTTCATTTCCATTTGAAATCCTCCAGTCTCTGGCTTCAGGGACTTCAGGGTTCAATACAGACTCGGGCCAGGCAGACTGATACTTGTTCATGATGCCAATATAAGAACACCAAAATGTCAATGAGTAAGTGATGAGAAGAAAAATGAATTCCCGAGACATTTCCTAGGTATATTATTGATTAAACTGCTTGAGTCTGAGGGAAATTCTTCCTTGATTCACCTATAAACACTGTTTTATGAAGGTAGATCTTTTTTTTAACTTCAAGGTTTTTGTTTTGCTGAAGGTTACGCAAACTGAGGAATGCCTTTTTCCACCATCTCCCATGCAAGTGTTTAGCCTCTTCTCTGAATAAATGAGAAATAGCCAGTTACAGAGTGATGTTGGAATGGACACCCCAGCTATTGGCTTGTACTGCTGACACTAAATCTTCAGATCTCCCTGGTTCTTTAAAAGCTTCATCCCTGGGGTCTTTCATGTCCTTAAATATTATTGTTTATCCCACTCAGATCCTCCCCTTCAGAGATCTCATCTACTCTGCCAATTCAAAAATAAAATATATAATCTGATAACTCCAAAACCTATAAAAATTATATCTTTAGGCTAGAAAATCTTTGGCTCCAGACCATTATTATCAATTTCCTATAAATTGATGCCTCAAGTCAAGAGACAACCGCATGAAGGCAGTCTAACCTAGTAGTTAAGAGCATTGGAGCCAGACTGCCTGGGTTCAAATCCCAAGTCAGCCAATTACTAGATACGCGATCCTGCAGAAGTTGCTCAGTATTCACTGTGGTCCCATTTCTCCAGATTGTTAAATTATTTAATATTTGTAAACCATGTAGTACAGGGTATAAGACAGAATAAGAGCTGTTTAAGTGTTAAATGAGTAAAAATAATAATAAATGAGGGAGATTTACAGTGGGGATGTTCCCAATAGGACATCCAGGGAACTTATCCATGTGCTTCATTAGAAAGCCAACATCCATCACTCAGGACTTTGATGACTTTTCAGCCTTAACTGGGAAACTAAGGCAGTTGACATAAAAGACAGTATGCTCACGCAAGCCCAATACACTCTTATCCCTTTACTCTGCATCTCTTCCTAGAGCAAGTAGAGGCATAAAGGCGTAAGATAGATGGTGGGGAGGTGTCCTAGAAAGACAGAGTATCACTTCCCATTTGACTCCCGGTGATAGTAAGGAAACTAGAGAGCAGACCACACTTCCTTCCCCACTCCAAGTTCTCTGGCCCCAAACCAGGCCTGCACAGTGATGGGAAGAGGATATGAGATTAGAGTTGTAAACTAGACTAGACTTTTTAATAAGTTACAGTAGAGAGAAGTTACAGAATCTGCCTGAGACGTCATTAAGAGATCTGCTACCCAGCAGGGAAGGAAGATCTAACATTGCACAGTTGGGAGCACTGATTAGAGAACGTATAAATCCTTTTCAAGTATGTACCCTACAAAGCTCAGAGTCTCCAGTAAACCAGTTATACTACATATAGCTATAAAGAGCTTTGACATGTGAGAGGCAGGCTGTGGCACTCGAATGGCTCTGGTTGGAAAAACTGCAAAATTTAAAATATTTATATCAAGTCAAAAAAAAAAAATCAGTAACTTCTGACAGAAACCAGGAGTCACTTAAAATGGCTTATACTATAACTGATTTTATTGCCATTATGGTAAAAGTCTAATATTAACTTCCCAATGTAATTTCATTAAACTCAGGAATTTCTACAGACAATATGTCTTAACACACACAGTCATACACATATGTAGGCAAAAATCAGAAATTAAGTCATATTTTTAGCAGAGTAAAAATTATGTTCTGAAATATTCTCTTCGTTTACTGTTTCATATGAATTAGATGCATAAGGAGGATACAAATGAAAGTGATAAACAAGGTAGGCAATAAAGAAAGAGTGGAAAACCATCTCCACGGTGCGGTTTGAAGAATGCCGAAACATCTACAGCTGCAGAAGCATATTTTGCCCATTCCACTTACTGACTAATTAATTGACGTTCTCATCCTTCAATGTTGCTATTACCACCACCCTGGGATTACACTGATAAAGCTGGAGTGAGGGAGGCATTATTTCAAAAAGATAAATTAAATCAGGTTGTCACCATATAAAACACTTAGCACCGTAACAAACATTAGATATAGGTAGCAAACATTCAATATATGTAATTTTTGGGCTATTATTATAACCTCTGGGATGGGAGGAGCTTACACATTTCCATCAAAGTCCATTAGTTTAATAGTTTTGATAGTTGAGAAATTTGCTTTCCTGAAGAACTATAAAAGAGAATGAAAACTCTCAATTTTAGATGAATGAAAGAGGAAAGAACAGAGAGCAGACTCGTGGGACAACACAAGGATGTTAACAACTAGATCACAAATGATCACCTGCAAAGATCAAGTCTTTGGGGGATCACAGCCAAAAGGAAAGGAAGATCCAGCTAGTTTTTTCTCCACTTAAGAGATTTTACCAAAGTAGCTTTGCTCTTCAACTTAATTTGATAACAACATCAATAGAAGACACAGAAACAACACAAGAAATGGATGATACAGGGAGAATGGCATGTGATGGCAGGGGCAGAGATTGGATGATGCAATTGCAAACCAAGAGACGTCAGGGATTGCAGGCAACCTGGAAGTCAGGATCTAGAAGGGGGGGGAGGAGCCTCCCTGCAGAGGGCGTGGCCCTGCACCCTCCTTGATCTGGGGCTTCTAGCCTCTAGAACTATGATAAAATAAATTTCTGTTGTATTAGCCACCAACTTCACGGTACTTTATTGGGACAATCCTAGAAAAGTAATACAGATTTGGTTTTCAAGAATCTGCCTATTGTATAAAGGCCTCTAAACATAATGGAGATGGAAGATCTCTGCTTTGTGTGAGGTTTTTAGGTCTTTCTCATGCCCCCAGTACAGTTGACCCTTGACCAACGTAAGTTGGAATTGTGTAGGTCCACTTTTGTCACTAAATATGTCACTACAGTTCTGCATATTCCAGGGTTGGTTGAATCAGCAAATGCAGAACCACGGATACAGAGGGCCTTCTGTAAATTTATGCGAGGATTTTTGCCTGCATGTGAGGTGGTGGATCAGCGCCCCTAATGCTCTCATTGTTCAAGGATCAACTGTAATTCTCTCTAAATCTGAATCCATAAATACCATAGAAAATTCAGTGTAAACACTAACTTTTCCAAATCAGTTTCAGCTGGTTCCTTCAGGTATTTCAGGCGTTCTGTATACTTTCACAATCTCTACATACGTCAGCAACCCAAATCCCGTCCCACTTCTCCTTTTCCTCCTCTTTCCTGTTCTCTCTGTGCACTAACTCCATTTTTATCTTTGTCTCTATTTCTACCTCTTTTGTTATTGCCTCGTCTTTCTCATTCTGCCAACCTTTTAAGTTTGAAATCCTGCTGGAAAGTTCTTGAGGACACCTTCTCTGACAACTGCTCACTTCTCCAGCTAGTATACACAGCTAGGAGGGCCCTGGGTCCCACTCCTTAACCTGTTCTGTAGGAAACTTCCACCCCAGTTTCCCAAGGTCCCTTTGGAAGAAAGTCACAACAAAAGAAGATGGCCATCATGCAGACATTCCATAGGCCCATGGTTCTCAAACTGTGGTCCCCAGACTAGCAGGATCAGTGCTACTTGAGGGCTAGCTAGAAGTGCAAAATTTTTAGCCACACCCCAGACCTGCTAAATTTGAAACTCTGGGGTTGGGGTCCTACAGTTTTTGTTTTAATACGTGATTCTAAATGCACGTTGAAGTTTAAGAATTACCACTGTAGGTGTTGTTCACAAAGTAGCTCTCCACGTGGAAAAGCTGGTTAGTAACCGAGTCAGAAGACTGAGCCAGAAATAAATCAACATGGTTCATTAAGAGAGAATCAGTGAAAAAGCTAGAGCTGTGTTCTGTAGTCCCTTTCCTAGTATTTCTTCAAATGGCTCACAGAGACAGAAGTAGACATTGTACTTTAGTCAGAATAAGTAAAAGGATCATTATCAACTAGTTATGATAAAAAGATCTACAGTTTAATTTATGGCTTGATTTAGTCATTTATTTATTCAGCAATCATTTCCTGAAACTTTTTTTTCTAAGCAATAAGGATGCTAAAGTCAAGAAGACAGAGATTGTACTTCATAAAGTTAAGTCCTAGTAGGTATAAGGAAAGAAAATCTCCTTGACCCTCTGAGTCTCTGGTGGGGCCTAAGAATTTAACTGACGTAAGAAAGATTAACAGGAGAAAAGCATACATGTTTAGTCAAACTTTTACATATACATGGAAGCCTTTGCAAGAGAATGAAGACCTGAGGAAGTGACCAGAGCAAAAAGCTTTTATACTTTTTAGGCAAAGAAACAATACATCCATGAAGAATTAACAAGATGAAGGAGTTTAGGCTGGGGCAGTAAATTGTGAAGGGGTGACCAGGACGATAAGGGTTAGTTTAATAAGGCGGATTAGTACAGATTTTTTTGGCTTCAATTCCCTGTCTCTGGTGATAACAATGTCTTCTTTGTGGTATAGTAAGGGTACCTTTCAAGAAGAGGAAGGAAGAGTCAGAGTAGTTTTCTTTGCCTGCTGTTTCTCAAGTGCCTTTAAACTTGAAATAATCAATATCCCAAAGCAGAATATTTTGGGGTGATATGCTCTGAGTTCCTACATAGGGAAGACAGAAAAACAAAAACTAAGTATTATTTAATTTTAGGTAGTGGTAAGAGTGATAAGCAAAGGAAAACTTTGTAACAGATTAATAATGGTGGATACTAAATGATGGGTGAGCAAAAAAGATGAATATTTAAACAGAAAAAGAATGAAATTCGGGAAGACGACTTCAATTTGGAGATAATATATTCTGGCAGAGAGAAAAGAAAAATGCAAATACCTGGGGGTGAACTTCACTTGTACATTTCAGAAGAGCAGCAAGGTGGCCAGTGCAGCTGCAGCAGAGTCAGCAAAAGGAGGAAAGCGAAGGAGACTAGAAGCAAAGGGAAGGGCCAAGTCATGTAGGGCTTTGAGGACATCCCCAGGATGTCAGACTTTATTCCAAACTTAATGTGAACTCATTGGAAGTGGGAGCTCAAATTAAATGGGAGAACTGACATGATCTGCTCTACTGCTGTGTGAAGAGGTGTAAGCGGGGCAAGAGTAAGACCATTTAGAAGTCTAGTGTAGAGGTCAGAACACAAGTAGGTGAGAACAACGGATAGGATCAAAGGGATGGTCAGATTATGGATGTCCTTCAAAGGGGCAACTAAGAGCTTATGGATGGATTGGATGCGAAATGTGATAGACCAAGGATACAAAGACGACCTCTAGGTTTGGGGGCTGAAAAAGCACATATCTGAGACTGCCTTTTATTGAGCTAGGAACCGCTGTGGTGGCAGCAGGCTTGGAGGGGGATACAGAGGCCAGTTTGGGCAGGTTAAATTTGTCCATCCAGGAGAGATTTCAAGCAAAGAGCTGGATATATCATGCTGGTACTGAGGGGAAAGGTCAGACTGGTGAGAAAAACCAAGAGGAATTCATGATTTAAGAGAGTGAAGAGTTCTGAAGACAACACAACCCACAGGGGGAAAGGAGGGAAAGAGTTTGCTGGTAATCAGGGAAATACTGAACTGTTTTGGTGCAAGTCAATGCTCACCTAGAAACTAGATGGTAAGATTGGAGGTAGGCACGCAATAAGATATGCTGACGTCTGTTCACACGCATGACTGTTCTGGCTAGTTTGATAAATAACTAGATCAATAGGGCTCTAAATTTTTTTTCCATGATCATCTCTCAATGAGCTACAACAATTCAGAGATTTTTCTACCAGTGAATCAGGATGGGTAACATTAATACAAAGACAAAATAGGGAAGGAAAATGGCCTCAAAGAAAAAATTGTCAAATTTTAAATGTGGTTTTTATTTTTGTGTAGAAAAGGGCTAGAAGGGACTATTTATAACAAATATACTATTATTCATAACAAAAAGCACTAAAAAACAGATCTACAGCCAAACTTTAATGATTTATTTAATGTATTTTATATTGTCAAGAGACTTTAATAAATGTGTTCTATTGCCCATTAATGCAGTATGCAGAAACAAAATGATTTGATTTAATATATTTTCTTAAAATGTTTCTATATATCTTTTTGGCCAAGATATTAAAATAACTTGTAACTCTGAATATTTCTTCTGTTATAGCCTAAAGCGACAGAATCTATTTTTATAAACTTATTAATATGTACATATTAAATAACTCTAATATTTCTATTTTGAGAAAATTAATGAATGAATATTTGTCCTAAGTGTTATTTGAACATTATAATTTCAAACAGCTGACTTTTGCATCTAAGGTAGAAAAAATGTACAGTTACCACCCAGAAAACACAAAATAATTGCTGAATAAGAAAGAAAAATCCTAATAGTAAGATAGTGAAAAATCTAATTAACATTATAGCTTTTACCACCAGGATTAGTGGAATATGTAAATCTTTTTTTTTTTTTTTAGAAACTGAAGAGGAAAAAGTTCTTTTGTAAACAATACGTTTTGGTTACAAATTCACAATAGTAATTTCACAGCAAATGTG
This sequence comes from Camelus dromedarius, assembly GCF_036321535.1. Classification (NCBI taxonomy): domain Eukaryota; kingdom Metazoa; phylum Chordata; class Mammalia; order Artiodactyla; family Camelidae; genus Camelus; species Camelus dromedarius. Next base: position 22,641,609 of record NC_087446.1, on the reverse strand, counting down.
TAACACGTGTACCACCAGGAAGACAGCACGTGCTGTAATCAGCCGGCTTTGTGAATTTACTATAACAAAATGATTAGACACTGGATTTAATCATGCCACGTCTGGGATTTGGCATTCTAACAACTGTAGCCCAGCTGCCAGTCCTGCCACAGTGGTAGAAACTTACCAGCCCTTTGTAATAAGCATGTCTAGAGCTATTCCTTTCATTATTTTCAAGACAGAGAGACAAAGAATTACATATATTGTCTTCATGTGCAGAGATGGCATGACTCATACGTGACTGGAGGGTTTTCTTACATGTCTTACTACCCAATAATATCCATATGAGTGATCACTGCCATGAACTCAGGAAATGAGTATTTGGGTAGCTTTCATGATGGTACTAATAAACTGTTCTAATGAATTCTGATGAGCATGAACTAATACAATAATTTCAAAGACTTCGAATTATATTATGCTGGATATAGAGTAGCTTGCTGTGGCCTTAGCTGCCTGCCTTTCCGAGTTCTGAAGTGATATATTGTAGTATAAGTACTATAGTAAGAAATCGGATTTTGATGCCATATCATATCTGCTAAAATTTAACAACTGAATGTATCAGGCATTTATAAAAGAGTTAATTCTCCTATGATCACATTTTGAAATGACCCTGCTCTCAGTCTCATCCAAATCCCAAACTAGACAGGTTGCGTCATATTTTCTTTTTTGACAACTAACTTCTAAAATGATGTTAACAGAAAAACCAGAAACGTTGCAAAGGAGAAATGGTTGGAAGGGAACATTAAGATTCTGTTTTGAGATCTTAGAATTTTAAATGACAGTATATTATACAAAGGAAAACTGGGGAGATAATTTGTGATTATCTTACTGGTATGCCTGAAACAAAGTAAATAATACCAGCTGCTGTAGTCACAAAACTGAAAATTTTAGCAACTTCCTATAGTGAGTGTATCCCTAGCTTCAATGTACATATTCCTACTGGCAAGCGCTTCAGGTGATTATTCAGGAGGCAGACACTTCATATCTGGTTGCTCAGACCGTGTCCAGAATCTCCATTCATTTGGTGAATGAAGATTAGGAACGTCAAGTATTGTGTATGAAAGATTTTTGAAAGCTGGGTTTTGAAGTGGCATACATTAATCACCCTTGTCCATATTCCACTGTGTAAAACTCTAAGGATGCTGGAAAATATAGTCTGCTTGTGTGCCTCCGAGTAAAAGGTGATCACACAGAATCTCCACCACATTTTGTTTGGTTGAGAGGTGAGAAACTGTGATGTGAGTCTGAGCAGCAGAACAGAAGTGACCCTGAAAACTTGATTATGGGTATTTTGGAAAAGCGTGTGTACATGAAAAAGCCAAAGGTTAAGCAGCATCTTATAATGCTTTGGTACTTATGGGGAAAGATTACATATAATTTTTATAGTTATATTAGTATTAAGCTGATCTTTGCAAATAAGAGTCATATGAAGTACGTATTTCTGCCAGTAAGATAAATGAAATCAACCCAATGAATTGGTTAAAGAGATCCAAATTCTTTAGTTTTATCCATTATTTAATGTGACTTCTAGGAAAACATTCAGGTTTTTTTTTTTTAAATTAATTTCTTCCAGCTTGAGTCTCTATGGAGATACAGCCTCATGTCAGACCTGCTCAGAAGGACTATTCATTTTAAATCCTACCTTCCACAATATAAAATACCTTTCCCACACTTTCTTCATAGATAATGTTGTAATTCATTGTGGGATTAAATTAAAATTGTGCAAAATAAGAGATGAGCCATATTGTTTGGCAAGGCACCCAAACAGAATCCATAAATAGATATATTCAGCATTTCAAATTGAATATCAAATATCACATCAAAGTAGCTTTGTCCATACAGTGTGGGGCAATACTCTACACATTTCACGGTATATATGGTTAACTGAGATTTATAGTTGAAATTTACCTCAAAGTCTTTTTTTTTTTTAAATATCATCTTTTCCAGTAAATGAGTAGGTTTTTTAATTGGCACATTCTAATATCCTCAATGTTCATTTCAATTGTAGACATGTTACGCTGACAGATGTTTCCAAGTGAAATGTTTATTTCACTATTAGCAGAGAAACATCTGCTGTTGGAAGGAGATTGCCATTTTTATTTCTCCAGATCTTATACAGGCCAGTGGCTCATCACCAAAACCCTCTACCATCCATCTTAAACAAATATATTTATATTATTAGAAATGGATGACCATTTCCTTAATATTTCCTGGAACTCCAATTGTGTTCTGCTAAGATACATGAAAATGTTTTGCAACCCTATAATCTTTTTATTTGGCTATATCCATGCAACCCAAAACTAATAAAGCTAAGATAGACTTGTAACTTAGTTAAAAATTATTACAAATAGAGTAATGGAAAGAGAATATCTACGATGTAAAAGGCAATCAGACTTTTTACTCATCCATCTGAAAATAACTTCAGACCTGGAAGAGATTTTTCTCCTAATAAATTAAAGGTTAGAAATACAGCTGGTGTTTTCTTGAGTTCTGTGGTTGTACAGAGTTTTTTCTTGACCTGATTTTTAACTTCTAAAGAGTTTTAAAGAAAATGAAATTGCATAATCCACAGCATACACCTTTCCATTACTACTTTTTAGGAGAAAATCAAACTCGGTAAGCTTTCATTTAGTGAATACCTTATAATTAGCATTTTTAATATGTAAAACCTAATGTTCCAAATGTAAAGACTCTTAAATATGACTGTTAACTCTCTAATGAACTGTGACATAATACTAAGGAGAAAAAGTTTACCTTTATCATTGCTTCCAGCAACAGAATATCTGAACAGAACAGAAATAATAGCTGTATTGATCTGAGTCCATGTGTTTTTGTCTAAGCCAAATAAAAATTAATAACATCATTTTTTGAGGTAAAAATGGGTTTTTCCAAGCAAAGTAAATATGATGATTGTATCTCCTTACACAATGCATTCTTTCCCCTCAGAGTTACAACTAGTCCCCAAAAAGCCTGGAGGATAAAACTTATTTGGAACACTGAGGAAGAAACTAGCAGTTGGTTCAAGGACTTCACCTAGTTCACAGCCATGGCTGCTTTTACACAGGCGAAGCGAAGACCCCAGCAGGGGGGTTCACAGTTAAGAGCATTTGTCCTCCAGTCTATATACCTAAGTTCAAGTCCCACCTCAACAGCTGTCTAGCTGTGTGACTTGGACAGATGACTGAACCTCTTTCTCCTTCAACTTTCTTATCTGTAAAATGGAAATAATGATAATACTTAATTTGTGGGGTTTAAGTACTAATTTTGTGAAATTCTTAGAATAGTACCTACCACACTGTAAACTATCATTGTTATTAATTTTCTGTTCAAGTAAGAGAAAAATAGATTATAGGAGAGACAAAAATGCGTAACCTGCTGTCATTCTTCTAGTTTAGGCTAAGGGGATTAAATACAAGACACAGAAATTTACTCATCCATTTAATTATTTTTTGATTTTTTTTTTTCAAATTGAAGTACAGTTGATGGTCAATGTTATATGAGATTTTGATGTACAGCAGAGTGATTCACAGTTTTTAAAGGTTATATTCCATTTATAGTTATTATAAAAATGTTGACTATGTTCTCTGTGTTGTACTGAATATTCTTATACCTTACTTACTATATACATAGTACTCTGTGTCTCTTAATTCCCTACCACTGTCCTGCCACGGTCTGACCTTTCCTCTCATTGGTAACTACTAGTTTGTTCTCAGTATCTGTGAGTCAGTTTCTTTTTTATTATGTTCACTAGATTATTTTATTTTTAAGCTTCCACATGTAAGGATGTCATGCAGCATCTGCCTTTCTCTGTCTGCCACTGAGTAATACTGAGTAATATTTTTAAGTCGTCATCTGTATCAGGCTATTTACTAGGAGCTGAGATTGTAGCAACGAACAAGACGGAGGTGGCCTGGCCCTCTGACTGCGCAGAGAACTCCACCACTAGACGGTATTATACAGTTGTACGCAATTCACCAACTCCTTGAAGCAATTGCTCCGTGCTCTGTCTTTATATTTAATAACAATAGTGATACTAAATGTTAATTTTAATCAACAGTAATTTTATATTTGTTATCTCTAACTTCACAACAACCATACGGTACCTATTACACCCATGTGTTAAATAAGGGTCTTGAAATTGCACAGAATTTAATGGTTTCTCCCAGCCCACACAAGGTAGTAAAATGACAGGGCCAGAATTCACATTTCTGCCCTATTCACTCCATTAGCTATTACAAAGCAGAGGTCCCTTCTTAGAAATCCCTACTGTATGCTCTGCACAGTTTTTTGTTTTTTGTTTTCCTAAATGCTTTCTTCCCTCTTAGGGAACAATTCTCCATTTTTACCCAAATCAAAAAGCAAAATTTTAAACCAAGCTATTGGTTCTCAAACCTCCCTGCCTATTGAATTAACACTTTTAAAATACTGATGTATTGTTCCTACCACCAGAGTATCATAATTCAACTGGTCTGAGATATTGCCTGGGTATTGAAAATTTAAAGCTCCCCAGGTGATTTTAGCATTTGCGAAGGCTGAGAACCAATGACCTAAAATATAAACCATGGCTTGAGTGATGCTTAAAACAGGAATCAGAGATGTAAATTAAGGGATTAAGTTTATAGGATTTGGAGAACATTGAAAAATAATACAAAAATTACAAATTCAATTTTATAGGACATTATTATGTAGTATTTCTTCTAAAGATTAGAAAGATAATTGATTTTAAAATGTATTATTGAAAGGCTTAACAAGGTATTTTTAAGACAAAAGTCTCCCCATATAACATATATGTCCTATGATTAGATTTCCCACAAACTAGCTTCTGCCTTCACACATTTCAGACTTCGTGTTTCCTCTACCATACACGTACTTGGGTACTGAGAGCCACAGAATGAGTTTACATTTCGGTACCACCTCTGGCCCTGTCAGGATCCCCTGGTAGATTTGTATCATGAGTAGTAGAAATGTTCCTGAAAGCTATTCATAACTGGCACAGCCAGCAATGACTTGGCTGTACAACAAAGACACCATGAACCAACCATTCAGCTGCATCCTATGAAGCCCAAGGTATGTTTATCCCCAACTCAACTTCCCTTTAACTGGATTCCACTAAGCCTGGGGCTAACCCACAGGCATTATACTAGGGGAAGTGTGATGGAGGGGAAGTCCTATAGTGAAGAGACAATGGTCTCAACTGACTGTTGTTATTACACTACTTTTGAAAATTTTACCAGAACTTCATGACCCTTAAAGGACCTATCCAAGTAAGGGATGCTGAAGATTAAGGTTTATGATATTCATGGCAAATCCATCTCTAAATATTAGCCATTATTGTTGTCAGTAGCATCTCCTTAATTTCAAAAGCGGGTAATAATCTGGTTGGAACATGTAGATAAGTAACTAATATTAGCAAATGCCATTCTGAACATTTCACAGGTATTAATGTATTTAAGCCTCCCTGGAATCTTGTGTAAGTAATATTATGATCACCTTCTCTCAGATGAGGAAGGTGAGACCCACAGAGGCCAATGACCTTAACTTACAAAGCGAGTAAGTGGCAGGTATGATCTGAACACAGGCAGTCTGACTCTACAGGGCACATCAGGGATCTCTGGATCTCTGAGAAGTTCAGAGTCTTAGCTTATTCTTGAAGTTGAAAATGCATAGCCCTTTACCCTAGTATGAGGAATCATCAAATATTTATTTCAAATTAATGGAATAGGGATTGTGGGAGTTGATGAAAACTGTGTTGCTTGAAATGAAAGATAGGTGGGTCTAACCGGCCAGTCTGGGAGTCTGCCACATTCTTTTGAGGCAGCTCACATCATAAAGGGAAACTTTAAGGTGGGCCTGACAAGTGAAAAGGGAACAACAGAAAGAAATGCCAAGCACAATGAAAATTGAGTCAATTTCCCATCGTGTGTCAAAGCAAAAGCCCCAAGCAAACGTGCATTTAAAGTGTGATTTACAAGCATACAGAGCATCAGCTAGCAAGACCAGCTCCACGTTTGCTAGGAGGATAGATACGTAATAATGTAAAAGGATTATGGGTCCAATCAAAGTGTTTACAAAGGATGGGATGCAGTGTCAATTATGGTTCACTCAATCGGAAATGAAAAAGTGGCGTGTGTTGCGGATAATTGTATCCATTCAACATAACATGCATAGTGATTATATTAACTACGTGGTGTGAGAAGGTAAGAGGTGAACTGGAAATAAACTGAGGATCAGTCTTAACTCTGAGAGAGAAACTCAGCAGACTAATTCCCATTCATCCTAATTCAGTTCAGAAGGCAGGAGACAAAATCAGATGCACCAAACCCTGACACACTGTATATTCTTTCTCTCCCCCCCAACCCCAGAACTTATCAGAGCAGTTACCAAAATCATTTGTAACTGTTACTTATTTGCCTGTCTCCTCCAAAACTTGGTGACCTCATGACGGGCAGGTCTTATCTGTTATTTCTGTGTTCTGGTCTGCTTATACTGGAAGTGTTCGGTAAATGACAGAATGATGAATGAACAAATGAATTGGGCGAGGGAAAAATGTAATGTCTCACATTCTGCTTACCATGCGTCGTGAGGTTTATGTTCAGCACCACTAAACACAGCACCAAGCAGCAGCCAGAAATGTGACTCACGAAGCTTTCCACAAGTATCACACACTCCTAACCTACCCTTTGAGCACTTGGAACACTTTTATTCTCCTGTGGTATTTATCATAGCCATTCATCCAATAATTAAACATATACAGAGAGTACCACTATGTGATAGACACCATTTCAGGCAATAGTGTAAAAGGGTTGAACAAAATGGCTCTACTTTGTGTTCTATTTATGGAAGTATTGCTCCTGTCCTGTTCCTCTACTCAGTACTATCTCACCAATAATACCTAGCATTTCATCTAAAACAGAGTAAGTCCACATCTTAATTGCTAAGTGAATTTATACTGAATAAAAAGTAAAACCCTGTGTTCAAATCTTGCAAGCTAAATTCACAGTGAATGTATACAGTTAGGCCAGCAAGTGTCGCATGGGAAACTATTTCTTGACTGCAGAATAGCCTTTCCTGAGGAATATATGTGTGTGCATTGCTGCTACTGAATCAGAGCCTGTGATTAAACAAAAGATATGATCTTATAGAAACGCTCCTCTGAGACATCACCTCACAGATGCACAAGGGTCCAGGATCTGCAGATACTGAGGTAGCCAAGCACCAAACAATGGTATACTTTTTAAGCATCCCCTAGTGTGAACAACAGAGTCCTCACTAAATCTGAGAGAATCAGAATACATCATCTCCTGTTATTACTGGAATCTGAAATTCCGATTTTGCCCATCAATTTAAATAATTTATTCCTAGGCTATGAAATAATAGCCTGATTTTACTTTGAAAATCCTTTTTTGTTTCAATAGGTATTTTTTTAAGAATTCTGAATTTTTTTATTTTAAAACATTACTATGTTTAGAATATGCACTTTCAAGCATTGAAACTCATAATCGATTTACGAGTGCCATCTCAATGTTCCTGTCATTCAAGTTCTGCCAAATGTTCTCTTGCTTGTTCTTTGAAAATGAATGCTATGTTCTCTAACGGTACCAAAACGTTTTCCTTTCATTGCTTTGATTTTACCTCCCCAAATTCATATATAGTTTTATCATTTGTATTTATGGTTTCATTTGTTTTTTGGGGGGAACAATACCTGGAAAAAACAAGGTCAAAAAAAAAAACCACTAGATTTTAAAATTAAGTGAATATTACTAAGAATTCAGAAGACCTCGAAACATGAACTTTGAAACATTTTAATTCTTACCGTCCCTCTTATTTTGAAGAACCTGTAGTACTGTGTGTAATTCTATTCAGAAAACTGTTGTCTCTGTGTGGTAAAACTCTTGACATTAATTAATTCCTTACATAGCTATAGATAAAACTTCGGGTAACTTTCCTTTCCCGTAAAGGAAGTTAGCAAGTTGAGTCTAGTCTAAAGATAAGATGTTCTACAATACCTTATCTACTTCATATTGCTTATTAATTATTCTTTCTTGGAATATTTGCAAATTATTATTATTTTTAAGAGAAATAAATGGAGATATTTTAATGTTTAATTTTGGGTAAGTTGATTTTTCAAAGTCAAGCATTTAACTCAGTCTCTCATCTTCTCATCTTTCATTCCTACCTATGTTCCTACACATGCCTACAAATTCCACTGAGATTAAGGTGTAACCATTCATATCTGTTTGTCTCCATTAATTTCAGTATCTTTACCTAATAAAAGGACTAACTTAATAGTTTTGATAGTGCTAAAATCATAATTAATTTAGGCCATGGATAACATTGTGGAAATCAGAAGTGTCTGCTTTACTCATTGCCTGAAAAACGATTTAACAGTAGCAAGAGTGAAATTTATTTCTTCAAATATAGAAGAAATTCATATTCTGATGCCTGAATCAAACATGCTAATGGAATTCCTTAAGACGATTCTACAAGAAGACTTTTAGAATCTAGTACGTTATTTAATGTTGTGTGAAAAGAAAGAGCAGGAAAAAAAAATAGCCCAAATTCAAGTGACATCCTAAAATGGTACCTTGGCGAAATCACTTGCCCTTTAATTATTTAAAAAGGTCTGTCTCATTCACAGCAAGCAAAAATTAATAACAAACTTCCATGCTGTGCTCAAGAACAGCTCAAAAATATTTCATACAGTATATTACTATGATAAGTCAGTCTGGCATCCAGAGTTAACATGTGCCTTGTTTTCAAGCTAGAAGACACAAAAGCATACATGTAAAATTAAAATATTGTTTTACCGACTGCCTCAGTTAGCAAATTGTTTTGCTCCAAGGGAGAAAATAAAATGTAGGGGGTTTGTGTGTCCTTTCTTTCCAATGTCTTCTTAGTATCACTACTAAAATAATACCAAAATAATACTGCGAAAGTATTATTACTTTAGATTAAGATTTTGGAGTGACCAACCAAGTATATGGTCATTAACACCTTGAAAGCAAATGTAAACCCTCAGGCAGAAAAAAAGCAAGGTAGGGAAAGAGGTGAAAGGAGAAACTGGGGAACACTTATTTAAGGGTCGAACGAAACGACAGACAGAAAACAAGACAGAACTAAGGAGCTTGTGGAGAGGGCCAGAGAGTGGGAAGGTGTAGAGAAAAAAAGAAATCAACTGATGCAGGAATGCCTTGGAGATGGAAAGGAAAAGGTACTGGTCGTGGGAGCCAGAGGATAAATGAAGAAATGAACCAGGACTAGGAAAAATACCTCTGTTTGCACAAGGAACGTTTTAGTATGAATGAATTTGGATGTGGATACTGCCTTGCTAGAATGGCAGTGGAGGAATTCAGGGAAAAAAACGGTCACATATATTATAATTTTGGTGATGTTTAGATTATTATCTATTTAAAATATTTACAGTACAAAATAAAAAGGGAGCTGTCTAGCAGCATGCAGAGGAATATAAGAGTGTGGAAGACAAGCCAATAAACAGGCTTCACTTGTCAAGCTATTTGAAGCGGAGAAACAGCCTGGAAATAGGAAAGGAGAGATGGGTTGATGTTTGTATTGATTCAGAAATTCAAGGACTTTTCTTTGTTGTTTGTCATCATCATCGTTATTTTGTTGGTGGGGCATTTCAGACGGAATATTTAGAGCATGAAGAGATTTAGAATTTGTCAAAAAGGGTAGAGGCACAATTTCAGATACGCAGAATTTTTAAATAGGGTAACTTAGTGCATGGCCTTCCACCATCCGACCACAAGTACCTTGGAAAGAATGAAGATTGCTGTAGCCAAAATGAAAAGGAAAGGGAAAAGTTCATGAAGAGCCTTGCCTTTCAGATTGGCTTGTGAAGCTCATTTCATTGACAGACGTGTAACAGAAAAAAACGTTTCATTTGCAACAGGAGAGACTGTCAAGAAGAACAGAGGAGGATCAGGATCAAAAATCAAGTATCTTGTAGTAACCTACAATGAAAAAGAATATGAAAACGAACACGTGCGTGTGTATGGATGGCTGAAAGATTATGCTGCACACCAGAAATTGACACAACATCGAAAACTGGCAGTACTTCAATTAACAAAGAAGTAAATAAAATTAAAGCGCTGAAGGAAGGTAGCATTATTTCATAAATACAGTTTTAAGAAGTAGGTGAAGAGCAATATCATATAGTTCTTATTTGACACTGTTAGTTCTGGCTGGAAGGTCAGGAAACCCCACAAGGCAGAAAAGGGAGGTCCTCCCCAACCTAGGGGGACCATTCTTGTTAGGGAATCCCCACCTCTTCCAAGAGCAAGTACTGTCTACATCACACTGATAAGAGGGAAGCATTGCCTGTGCTGAGGGGCTACTGAAGAAATCCTACACAGTGCAGACAGTGAGGGGAAGGCAGTCTCTAGGGACACCTGCACGACACTTGCCAATCTTCAGCAGGATAAATTCCCACCACCGTTATCTTCATTGGACAATCTGGTCTTTAATGTCCTAAGTCACTCACCTGCTCTCCTAATAGGACAAGGTCCTGGATAACCAGAGAGACACCTGAAGGTAGAAGGAAGGACAAAACTCCATACGCCCCTGAACTTGAATGCGGACAAGCCGAGCGAGTTCCAGGGTCCCCACACCCTCCAAACAGGGGTGGTGTTGAAGTCTATCCCAATTACACTTTAAAAACACAGTTGATGTAAAAAGATCTTAGAGGGACAATGCAATCAAGAGCAAAGAGACATGTAAGTCACACATGAAGAAGTGGGAATACTTCTTCAGAGATGGGACGGAATTAAGCAGAATTAAGATACAGAGAAGCATAGAAGAAAAGTGAGAGAACTGACTAGATTGTAACCATATTCACATAAATATAGGAGACTAGATAATTCATAAGAAGATGCTTCTGGGAGAATGCTGGGTCTGCTTTGGGGTTTGAGAAGTTTGGGGAGTCTTTGAAACAGATTTGTGGGTTATGTGACATTCTGTAAATAGGACATATTACAAAGGTCCAGCTGATACTAGGCAACATAAATTTGTAGTTTAAAATAACAATAAACTACCAAATCATAGCAACATTCACTATGGTTCAATTTATTTTGGTTTAATTTCTTTCCCTAGTAACAGATGTTCATGTTATTTGCTAGTTGCCAAATCACATAAGTCTGTTTTGATAATAATTGTGGAGCTTATTTAAAAATATGATTTGTTTTATTAGACATAAACTGAATATTTAAATGTCATGAAGTAAAATTAAAAAAAAATAAGGCTACCAAATTCCAGTGAAATTGTTCACACTTCTCCCATCTGTTATGCAAAAAAAGTCCAGGCTTAAAAAATTTTAGCATGTATAAACACTTGATTTCCAGCATTTGCCTATATACTGTGATTTACTAAATTGTTACTTTAAATGAACAGAAAGAATAAAATGAAAATAGAACCAGCAGGAATAGACAAGTTTTATTAGCCCAGAGAGGCATTATACAGAAATGTCAAACTGACCACCCACGGAAAATGGCTGGAACCCTCACTTATTTCTAATGTCACCAACTGCTCAAAATAAACACTATGGATTGATCTACTAGCGGCCTTAAACGATGTTCTTTTAAAGTTATCCATATTTTATTCACTCTTTTTCCCTCTAAACTTCAAGTGACATTGCATTTCATCTTGGGTTTTCCCCAGCAAGTCATAAAACTCTTTTCCCTCGCAGAACTTCTGCTGAACCAGGCTACTTCAGCACACCCTTCCAATCCTCCCAGACTCACTCCAGCTCAACGTGAAAATGGCACGAGTTCTTAAGTCAGAAAACTCGAGTTTAGAATCTGCCCTTTGCTAGTTATGTGGGTCTTTAACAAGTCTCATTCTCTCTGGGCTACAGTTTCTTCCTCTGGAAAACTGAAGGATTCTAAGAGACCCATCCTTCAACCTTTACCATACTGTGATTCAAATGCAGAGCCCATTAATACTGAGAAGGTCAAAGAAGCAGCAATAGTAAATTCTACGACCAAATTCAGATCAAAAAGGATGCCAAAGCTGTCATAGCAGGGAAACCTGGGTTCCTACATCAATACTTTCCCACCAAATTTCCCAGATTTCCTATTTGGGGTTCAAATTTTCATGTGAGTGAGACTATCATTGATAATGTCAGAAAGAAAAGATTTAACTTATTTATCTATCTGTATGTGTACATTAAATGTATATATATATTCTAGAAACCATCTTTCATTGACATCAAAAGGCATTCCAAAGTACTCGTTGGCAATGTTAAGATTTGCTTACTTGATAAATTATACCCACCATATGATTGCTAGGAAAAGCATCGTATAAAAACGCCAGATATGTTATTTATATAAAAAATATGCTTTAAAGCACAAGAACAAACTAGTGCCAAGAATTTGTTAAGATTCCCAAATATTTAAAATTATTTTGATGCAAGTGCCTGCTTTTTAGGAAATGACAATAACAGTGCAATGCTTTTTTTCAATAGCTGAAGTAAAACTAAGCTATTTTGTTTAGTATCAAGAGGAAATGTTTACAGTCTTTTTCCAAAATAACTAAGTTCAATGAATTTGCCATTGCAAAAAGTACTATTTATATGCTCATTTACATGTCTACATGTAGGTAAAATGAGGCAACACCATAATATTTTCATCAGACTCTTATAACTTCTTAATAGTTCATAAATGATTTAGTATTTCCATGTCCTGAGGATGTATTTTAGAGCAAAAATTCATAGTTACAGAAAATTTGTTTTAATGTACTGGTTTTGGAGCTTATAAGTGTGTAAAGGCTTTATGCAAGGCCAAAAGGCTAATTTATAAAGATCACTAGGATAAAATTAAGCAGGAGAAATCAAATTAATTTTAAGAATCATGTTGCACTAAGATACTGGCTAAACCACTGTTTCAAATTATAGAAACTTGTTAAATCATCTCTTACCGTATTGACTTCACGGGAGTCAATGTTTTGTGAGATTCTATATATAAAGACAACTTTGCACATTAAAATCACATTAATACAGAATATCTCAATGAAGAGCCATTTACACAAGAATATAGATTTGACCTTTCTCATTATTTTTAGAGTATATACATACCATCTCAAAAACAAGGTTCAATTTTTCCATTATTCAGCAGGTCACATGGTATGTGAATTGCACACCTGTCTTTTTAAATTATTAATATGAGAAAGAATGCTACCCCTCAGTGCAGGCAGTGGGAGGTCCAACTGCTTACGACTTAGTGACCTGTAACAGCTAAGTTAAAATCATCTTCTTCAAAGCTCTTCTGTCTTAGATAGCTTCAGACCTCTAAACACCAATTCCCATCCTTCCAGCTCACTTACTCTAATCATCAGTCCCACTCCAGTAACTCTGCAACTCACTGAGACCACAAAACCATTCTATCACTTTTCATTGGCAACCAGCCCCTCATTTTCTCATTTTTCAAATGTCCAGTTTAGAATTCCCAGTCCGCAACTCTCCTCTATTCTTTGAGTAAAGCTTGAGTTCCTGTACTTACTCCCTCATGTGTACCTACATGAAGAAAAGCAAAAACCCTCCACCGAATTAAGCCCTACTATCTCACCAGACCACGCCTGTCCCCAGGCTGCTCGCCATGACTGTAGGAGCACCCACAGCCACGTGAGCAAGTCCTACTTTACATCTGGGGCCACTGACCTGTATTGGAACTTCCGCAAGCACTGCTCCGTGATTCTAATCCGTACCCCCAGTGAGCTCACTCTCCCAGTCACAAAGATTATTTCACACCACCTTGGATCTCCTCATATTTTCAGCACCCACTTCTCCTTCCCATTCCCTGTTGATAACCACATTATTAGGTCACTGAACCCACTGAAGCAACCAAAATAGAACTTCTCCTCTTCCCATCTCATCTGCCATCATGCTTAGGTCCGTATCCTCAAGTTTCTCTCTGTGACAATGGATGAAAAGTCTCTACATCTACCTAAAGTCACCCCATTCAGTTACATGCATTTCATCCTTGTCTCCAGCTCAGGGACTTTGTTCCTTCAGTTATCACTTCTCTTTCAAATATAAATTACATTTCTTTTTCTGAGTATTGGACTGTTTCTATTTACATACAATCATTCTATAATAGCTTCCACTAAAGAAAAAAAGAAAACTATACCGTGTGTGCCCATTTAGTTGCTGACCAAATTCTGTTGGCATTTTGGCAAAATTCCTCAAAGGGTTTATGTTTGCTGCCTCCATTTGATCTCTTAGGGCTCTGATCACAACCATTCCAGTGAAATTGTTTTACTCAAGGCTCATGACAGCCTCCATGTTGATAAGCTCTATGGTTGTATGGTCTACATTGAGTTTTAATTTTACTCATCTTCTCAGCATTATTTGACTAGACATCTCCTCATTTTTGAAACATTTTCTTCTTCTTAATTCCAATACACTACATACCCCTACTTTTTATTTTACTATTTCTTTTCAAACTCATTCTCTGCATTTTCTTCCTCTTCCTGACTTAAGGAAGCTTGACCTGGAGCTCAACCTTTGTCTCTCCTGTTTTCTCTATCCACCCCTGCTTCCTTGGTAAAGCCATCCAACCTTAAGGCTTTGGAAACCATCTATATATTTTGATAACTTCTAAGTTTATAACCTCATCTTAAAATGTCCCCCACTGTTTCCTGACTGTTTATCTAACTGCCCAATCTCTTTCCTTACTTGGATCTTTAATAGACATCTCACATTTAATGTTTCTAAAATAGAAACTTAATTATTTCTGTCCCTTCAAACCTGGCACCACCAGCTACTCTGGCCAAAACTTTGGAGTATTCTATTTTTTTTTTTCTAACATTCAAAATCCAAATCCTAAATCCTAAGCAATTACATTGTGCTCAACCTTTAGAATATATCTGAACCTTACTACTTTTCTTCACCTCTATTTCTAACCCCTTATTCTAAGGTATTAACCTCCACAGTAGCTGGAGTGATTTTAATTTTTCAAAAATTTGATTATGAACATATCATATAAAAACTCTGAATCGTTTCCCCTCTGGTTCACCACAGGAACCTATCATCAAGGTCTCGTAGATTCTCCAAGATCTGTCTTAACTGTCCCTTCAACACCATCTCCTACTGCTCCTCCCCTGTTTTGTGAACTCAACATATTCATATTTATTATTTCCTCTTCCTTAAATTCTTTTCTCTGTGTATTGGGAGAATGTGTTCATTCACTTTATTCAGATCTTCTGTCAAATTTAGCTCCCCAGAGAATTCTTTCATGAACACCCTTTTCATCCTCTACTTTTAATCTGCTTTAGTTTTCTTCATAACACCTATCTCCAAGAAACAGTATAATAGTGTGTATGTGTATATATATATATACACACATACATACATATATATACACATACCCCCCACACACACACATATATATGTGTATCTGCTTATTTACTGACTGTCCCCACCAATAGACTATAAACTCATAAGGACATACTCTGTCCTGCAAATCCCTCTATCCCTAACACAGCAGTTGGCACACAGTGAGAACATAATTGTGTGTAGAATGAACACAAGGTGATAAAACAAATGAATTTAGGTAAGTCAAAGACAAATGTCAATAATTCAAGCTTCTCATTCTGTTGCAGATTCTATCACCTATTCTCATGTGTCATAAATAGTGCATTCTTGGTGGCTTGAGTTAAGTTGAAAATTCTTAAGTATTTTTATTATTAACTATGAATTTCAAATACAGGAGTTGTAGAGAATTTCTTTAGTCTCACTACTTTGGCATGATGTTCAAAGATGAATCCCATTCAAGTATATAATCACATTCATCCTAGGGTCTCACCTGCCTTTGTTCTAGAATAGTATTTCACTGTGGCTTTAAGTTAAACTGCTTGGCTTCCTATCCAGACTTCCCGCATTATTAGTTGTGTGACCTCAAACAGACGATTTAACCTCTCTGTGTCTCTGTTTCTTCATCTGTATAACAGAGGCAATTCCCATAATACAAGTAAGAGACATAATGCGTGTAAGGAACCTACCTACAGTGCCTGGTTCCCAACTTGCACTCAAAAAGTGTCAGGTGTCACTACACGTAAATTTCAGGAAGTCCTGACTGCTTTGGCCCTGACTTAACAAAAGGTAAAATATCTGGGGATGCTGACTTCCTTCTTGTTATTAATTATTTTGTGAATGTATCTGGTAGGCAAAGATTGAAAAAAATCAGGAGTTCTAGGATTAGAACTTGCCAGTGTTACCTGGTTATGATATTAGGTCCTGAATATCTGATCCTCAGAGTCTGAGTTCTGCTTACCTTTCTAGACTTTGGAGATCTTCAGTTTGTCTCCCAGGACTTGCCTACTTTCCTCTGGCTCCTAACTACTTACCTGACAGACATCACTGCCTACCATTTGCCAGATCTTTGTACTTCTTAAATCTAGCACCTTTATCTCTCTGCCACAAACTGTGTAAATTATATTTCTGGCTATGTTTCATATTACAAGTTTGTGTATTTATTCCGATAGGTTAATATGACATACTTCTTAGCATAAATTTATATTATGCTCTTTGGAAAATTTAGTCAGAGATAGAATATTATCTAAATTCAAATGAATGTCAGCATCTATATTAATTTGTTCCTTCATCTACTTTACCCTTAGTTTTCAGAGGATTTTTTTCCTCCTTTACATGGCTCTGAAACTAAGGCTTTTTATTGAATACAGTGAATAATGTGTATGATTAAATCAAGAGGATTTTGCTGTTAAAATGGATTTCATTTGTTTTTTCAAAAAATATTTTATGAGGGCAGTTATTCTCAAGCAACTAACTAGTTCCTCCTAAAATCTAGTATAAACTGTTATGTTGTACTATACTGCTTGATTTAAACTGTAAGCTAGAAGTAAAACAAATAAAATCGTTACAGGTTATTTACTAAATTAAAAATGCAATCTCCCAAAATATATTTCTATTGCCACTCTTAAAGTTCAACAACCCTATCTTATTGGATAGATTTGAAACATTCAATCAGAACAGGGTAATAAAGGAGCAATAAATGGGCTGACTTTTTTTTTTTTCCTGTTTAAGTGAGCATATTACTTAAAAAAACATTTTTTTAAAGACTTTAGCTTCAGTGTATACACTGCCTACTCATGCTTGTCTCTAAATTTTAAATTGTTTATGTATTTATAAACTTGAAAGTGAAAAAAAGTAGCATAAGCTTTAAGAGCAAAAAGCAAGGATAAAAATCACCATATAGTTACGCTAAGATTGAATACCTTCACAGTGCTAAATTACAGTGTGAAAATGCAAGCACTCTGCACTTCAGCTGGGTTAACCAACAAGGTACGAGTAGACACCAGAAGTGAAGCTGAATGAATAGCAAAGACTCAAACAAATAATTAAGAAGAGTAAGGTGTTGTAAGTCTCCCAAAATGAAGCTGAAGCACTGAAGGTCATGCTAACTACATGCTAAATACATATAAGTCAACGGTGTGATTCCGCTATTAAAGCTTATGAGTTACTGAAGTGCTTCTGTAATAAAACAGCAGCGCAGATGGAACGTGAAGCCTTCTAAATTACCCAAGCAAAGAAGCACAAAGGTTAGGAAGGACTCAGGGGGAAGATCTAGAATAAGAGCTTGAAACACTAGGAAGGCGTCACAGTGCATCAGAGAAGAGCTGCCCGCAGCGTAGACTGCAGGTGAACAAGATGGAGGGTTCGGGGGGGCACAAGGTACTTGGTCACACAGTGAAATATTTTGACAATAAGGATAGTTAAACGTGAGACCAACTTTTAAGGTGTGGAGTCTTTTACCAAGAGAGATTTTGGCCCAGACCAGGTCCTCATAGATGACAAAGCTGGAACATAGGTCTTTCAAAAATGCTAAAATGTTGACCAGATTGCTGTGACTATCTCCCAAAAATGATTATTAAAAGACAAACCAGACACTTTACTTGGCATTTAATAAAAACTGTTTTGCCTGGTAGCTTTTTTACATTATACTTGGCTGTTCTTAATGAGTTTAGAATATGTTTGTAATTAAAAAAACAAACAAAAAAACAAAACTTGGAATTTAGAATCAGAAAGCCTGATTCTGAATTCCAGCTGAACCAGTGTTTTGTTTCACTCACCATGGCCACAGTAAAAAGGTTGTTTGTTAGTGAGAAGAACCCAGACATGCCCACCTATGTTGAGAGAGAGACATGTACACCAGGAAGCCACAGCCATTCCCAATAATTAAAAAGTAAATGTACATAAATGTAAACATTTTTTAAAAAGGTTCCCAGCCTCTGTGACATGCAAATTGACAGGAAGGACACAAAGTCTTCTATATAAACCACAAATAATGTCTCATCATTTTATTAATGTGCTTTCAGTAAACACATAAGAATACTAAAAAATTTAAACACGATTAATAATGGATCAAATTCAAAAGCAGATCTCCCAGCCCAGAAAATCATAGTTGTGAGATTCAGAAGAGAAAAAGCAGAATTCAGAAGAGTAATCTCCATCATACCAGAAGAGGGACCAGTCCCTTAGTTCCAAGGGTAATAATTGTAAGTACTTTCCAGGGGAGAGGAAACTAACACTTGATAACAGAAAACGAGGCTAGAGATGCATAGTTGTTTATCATTATGCTTGAGTAGAAAACATGCTTATTTCTCATTCCCTAATGGGTTCAGTCATCGCCAACAAATCTTTTTGTAATCTTCAATAAATCCTAAATCTAAAATGTTAAAAAAAACAAACACTCTCCAGGTTTTGCTATCCGAATCTCCATGAGTTAGATTATCTGTTCCCAAATACATCAGTTTGAAGTAAAAATAATAACAACAACAACAATAATAATTAAAGGTAAATATTCTTTAAGACCATCTGAAGGAGACAATTTTGTTTGGATGATCCACAAATGACAAAATTAAGATCAGTAGTTCCTATATTTGGTAAGTGTCTGAAGAGTTTAGAAAGCTTAATGTAAAAAATACCTGCTTTCAGTATTTAGTACCAGAAATTAAAAAAACCCAAAATGGGAACAGCACAGTATTTTTTTTCATTTCCATATAGTATTAACTGTAAACCATACACATGACATGACGTTTACACACACACTCTCGGGAATCAGCCAGACCAGAGATCAGCTTCCAGCACTTCCATTTACTGATCATTTTACCTCTAGTAAGTTAATCTCTACAAGCTGCAGATTCTTCAGGAGAACAATATGGATACTAACACATCATGAGACTGTAGATATTACACATCAATATAATCCGTGTAAATGGCATAGCACGGGACCCAGCACGCAGTGGCAACTGCTGCCAATGTTGTTGAAGTGCTTTTACAAGTATTACCTGAAACTACTCTAACCTCCAGAGGAGGCCGTGCTCGGCGAGACACAGTGCAGTGTTCCCCACAGCGTGGGGCCAGTACCCAGTGGTCGCACACCAGTTGATTTCAGGTGGCCCACAGGCCTGGTCTTAACACTGAGTCACATAGTAAGAAAATCGTCCTTTTTCAAAGCCTCTGATTACATTATAAAAGGTCTTAGTTGATGTCAGTATGTCTTCAGCCTCTTTCGATGACTTACTAATCTCCCTTTATAACAAAGAGCAAACTTCAGGCTCAGATCGTTCGCCAGGTTCTCTCGCTAGAATTTAATGACATTGATTTAGTTTGGGTTTTGTTCCGTGCATGTGCTCTCCAGACACCTCCCACTTACGGCCAGTGTTACTGATTATCCATCTGCAATAACTATATATAATTTCACTTTATATAAATTTATTTAGGTTAAAAAGGAGTCAATTAAAATACATTTAGGATATCATAGAATTCTTGGAACACAGACAAAAAACCATGGTAATTTGCAGTGTCATTTGACTGAAGTTTGGGGGGATTAAAAAAAAAAAAACCTGATACAGTTGGGGAGGGGGAAGTGGTGAGGCAAAAACAACTATGTGAAATCTAAAATCTAGATTTTAGATGCAAATCCAAAACTTACTGAGAGCGCTATTCAGGTAGGCTCAGTGGCTTAGGCAAGAAGATATCTCATCTATTTGAGCATCAGTTTTTTTTACTTGTCAAATATGGATAATTCTATCTGAGCTGTTTTTCTCAGAGGGACATTATGAGAAACAAATGAGGCTTAGTCAATGTACTTCTTAGAAGCAAAATACCATACAATAGTACCATCATTACTATTGCCCCATTTTCAGGAAAAGAGACACAGACACTTTAAGTGATTTGCCTAACTTGGTATTTCTAATAGTGGCAGACACATGGACATGATGTCCTGAATGTCTGATGACAGTTGCATTTTGTTCATACCACACCTGCTCTAGTATTAAGTAGTTCCCAAAGTTCGTAAGTAAGCAGGGCATGTGAGGTCGTACAACGCCAAGTGAAATGATATTTAACTGAGTGATATTCCTGCTCATAGCACACCTAGGAAGAGAAGTTACAAGCCTGTGAGCAGCAGCCGCTTATATACACTTAACAAAGAGGGATTGCCATTCAAGCCTGTGCTGATCATCAATTAGACGCCCTTAGGGGTCCCATCACTGTGATGTCAACTCCTAGGCAGGGGTCATTTTCTAAAATCAAAGCCTGAAGTGAAAGCCAAATGGAGGTAAAAATTACCCTGGAAAAAATTATCACCCACCACTTAACATACGTATTTTCTGTGTGTGCTCTTACAGAGTAATTCTTCTACACTAAAATTTGAGAAAGTCTAAGATAGCATTAAAAAAAGAAGTAGTATAGCAGCTAGAAATTCAAATATATTTGATTTTTATATATTGGCCAGATTCCTAGTAGCAAATGAATGAGGTGTAAATTGATAACCATGAAATATCCCTGCTTGTTTCACTTTATTTTCAATGTTAAGCTTCTAAAATGTAATATATTCAATTAGTTTGTTATCATTTCATGAATTAGTGTGCTTACATATTGGAGGGTGGAGTGTGAAATGAAATGAATTCACGACAGAGGCTTTGCAATGATGCAGTCACATCACTGAGTTACAAAGACACTTTGGGCGGAATATGGTGATTCCTCCGTCTATAGTTCGCCTGTTACCTAGACTTCTCACCAGATGACTGAAACTTCTCTAGGAAATGCAAATTCTAAGCCTGAAACCACAGTTGTCATTACAGATAAAACAGAATTTTCCTCAAACACCCTCCCAATACATCAATCAGAGAACTTCAGAATCCAGACCCACTGGGAAGCTATGTATAGAATCTGCCCTGGGTTACATTAAAAAAATCTAAATCAAAGATCTAAAAGTCTTCTGAATTCTGAAACCTATCTGAGCCCAAAGATTTCAGGTAAGGAATGATGGACCCTTGCTATTTATTCAACTATACAACTGCATTTTTAAAATAGTGTTAATATTAGATTGATGAAACTACTATTTGTGTAGATCAAAATAGTCCAGCACCAGCACTGGTATATGTTTCAAGCTGCTTGTTCCTCATTCCTCATACTTTGAGTTATTGGTGTAACAGGATATAGAATATACGTGGTTCTGTATGTTTCAACGGAAGCTCCGACAATGAGTATGGCTTACAGTCACCTTACCTCACACACAAAGGGAATTCAGAATAGAAATGCAAGGGAACCTACTCCATGATCCTTGGGACCCCTGATCCAGATCAGAGATATTTATTAAAGAGAAGGGAGCACTGCTGAGAAGTCTTCGGAAATCCCACTTCTAACTTGTGGCATAGTAAGAGGAGATGGGGCTTCAACCCCCTTCTACCTAGGAAAATTATTTTTGAAATATGTTTGCTAATTGTTGGATACAGAGAGGGCTGGTGCTTGATTCAATTCTAAGAAATCTAAACTAATGATAGGACCTGGCTCCCGCCTATGACAGGCGCATTCCGTCTTTGTCTTTGCTTAGATGCTGAAGCCAGGAGAGTGCTCGTGTAGAAGCATCGGCCTGCCCTTCAGAGCGTGGCAGACCACGAGATCCAAAAACAGCATTTCCTGCAGACCTGTGAACGCCGTAACAGGACAAGAGCAGGCAAGGAGCCATCTTGGGTCCTTCCCTATAAGGCTGTTTGGAGGGCCCAAAGGCCTCTGGAGAAAGAGGCCAGAGATATAGCAGCAGACGTGCAGGGGCTGAAGAAATCATCTAAGAGAACTTTGTCAATAGAGATGCTTCCTCCCCAGAAAAGAGGGGCCAGGGACAAACCTGGGAGGAACCCCAAAACATGTCCCATCTTACAGATCACAGTGCCGGACGAAGCCTATCTCCTGACCATACTAACTGAAAGCTGTGCTTGTCCTGGCCCCTGACCAAACCTTCCCTCCCCTTATCGAGGTCAAAACAGCAAATGTTAGAAGAAGGAGAAACCTATCTCACTGTCCATCACTCTTGCCTTTTTCCTGAGAATTTCTAGCCTGAAACAAACCCTGGAACTGGGGTTGGGGGGCAACGGTAGAAGAAGAAAGGATTTAATATCTGCAAATTCAGTGTTTAATTATAGGCATTTAACATACTAATATTTGAGTAGAGATTATATGCACTTAAGGTCTAAGCAGAAAACTCAGATTTAATGGAGTTTTCATCCAGAAGAAGGGAAGATTAGTGCACTGGAAAAAGACTATGGAAATAGTAGAAGGCAGAAACCATTCATTACATGATGTCTTGATTACATCACAAGGTGTGTTTCTTAAGCATACTAGTTTATATATACTAAACAAGGCATAAAATTAATTATAATAACCCTTTTGTGGACTAATAACATGAATATGTAGATACAATTTGATATTTTTCCTAAATAATATTTTCCTGTGCAGAAGAACCAGAAGGACATACAATGTAATTCTGTGAATTCAAGAGAAACTCCCAGAAATGCTGCATTAAAATTATTTTAAACATTGTGTTCATTAGGGATAGAAATACATGCAATTAGAAATCTCAATCTCAATTTCATAAACTATCTTCAATATGACATTATTATAAAATATTGGTCATGAATCAAATGCTTTATATATGTCTTCTGGAAGATTTAGTAAGACTTTGTATCATAAAATAAACACAAGGTAATTCAGACTGGAAGCTCCACTTCCTGTTAAGCTATAAACTTCTATGAGAAACATAACCATGTATTTCAAGCCCACAGCTTGAGGATTTCCATCTAATATTTATCTAAACTCAGAGCTACTGTTTATGTATATAATCTTCTCAAATAATGTCTCACATTCATTAATTCACTCTACACATATTCTGAATACCTACTTACATTTCAGACATTACCAATGTATAGGTAAATAATAGTAAACTACACCTAAATGTTCACTGCCCTCAGGAAGCACGGCACAATTAATAACAAATATGACACGTGTCACAAAACGGTAGGAAGCATAAAAGTGCTTCAAGGATTAATGTGTAGTTCTATGGGGGAGTGAGGGAGGGTTAGACATCACTCATTTTTGTGCACAATTAGAAATGTGGTCACTGCAATAGATTTGCTTTGCTTTTAAAATGACAATCAAAACATAATAACTGTGGTACCAATAAAAAATATATAACACTTACAGGGGACTAAATGAATGACTTCAAGTCTATTTTTGGCCTTATTTTCAAACAACATTTTCAAAGATGGCTCTGCTATATTTCAAAGCAAAAGTTCAAAAGAAATGCAGTGGACCCTCGAAAAACATGGCTTGTAGAACTACACGAGTCCACTCAGAAGTGCGTCTTTTTCAATAGTACATACTGCAGTACCACACCACCCACAGCTGGCTGGCTCCATGGCTGCGGAGCCACGGACACGGAACAGCTGAGTGTATGGGGGCCAGCTATACGTTAGACTCGGATTTTCGACTGCGGGGAGAGTCAGAGTCCCTAACACCCAGCTTGTTCAAGGGTCAACTGTATTTGATTTTTCATTCTGTGTGGTGTCACAGGAATTTTACTGGGAGTAATGGACGCCTTTCTCTTACAACAGTTCACCCAGACTGTTATCCTAGTTGCTGAGCCAAATGTCCAGATGCTTCTGTGTGAGTTTTGTTTTGTTTTTTTCTTAAGCCTCCTAAACATATGACTATGATCAGCACAGCTTTTTCTGTCCATCTTAGTGACAGAGTCAGAAGAGAAATAAAGAACTGAACAACCAAATATGCATCCACTGAAAATATCTCAAAGGAGGGCATATTTTTAAAAGGCACCCCAAGGCACATGGGAAGTTAATTTTGGATTTGAAAATACAACTTCAGAAAAGCAATATTGTTTATTTGGAAGAAAAATGGAAGGAAAAAGAACAATGGGTCTAGGTGTAGAGCAAAACAATCTACTATAAAAATAGGCATCAAAGGAAAAAATAAAAATATGCCATGTGGAAATACATATTTCCCCAATGTGTTATGAAAAGCAACAAATTCTACTAAATCAAACTGAGGAAGAGACACTTCGTCATAATGATTTTCTACAGATGTCATCTGTGGCAGGCCACTAATTTATGTTTGGAGAAATAAATAAGAATAGGTTTTAGTTGAAAAATTTTTAGGTTTGGTGCTTAAGCTCTCTTGGAAGGATCACCGGCTCTTCTGTGTGCATAAAGGATACTTGGAAACACATATTCAAAGGAATCTTATTTGTGATATAAAAGCAGTAATGATCTACAAAAAAGGGCTTGCATCACTATCGTAATAAAAACAATCGTCGGTCCCTCTTCTCATCCTCTCTCACAGTCCCCACACCCAGTGGTTATTCATTTTCCTGTTCTGTTAGTGGTGTCACTATTTCCCCGCCTTTCAGCATTGAAAGCGGCTGTTAACATCAGGCTTGGAATTAGACAACCAGCTGATACCCAGCTCTGCCACCAGCTGTTCAACCTTGAGCCAAATACTTAACCCCATTCAGCCCCAGTTCTTTTCTCTACACAACAGGGATCACAGTG
Organism: Camelus dromedarius; assembly: GCF_036321535.1. Classification (NCBI taxonomy): domain Eukaryota; kingdom Metazoa; phylum Chordata; class Mammalia; order Artiodactyla; family Camelidae; genus Camelus; species Camelus dromedarius. The sequence goes on along the minus strand of NC_087446.1, from coordinate 22,616,694 downwards.
TCTTCCTCTCTCTGTTTCTGTAAAGGTCACAAGGATACATGCAGCCCTGAGTCAGCATCCATCACGTGAGCTGGCACCATCAGCACCAGGATCCCACCCCCGCTCAGCATCACTCTGTTGTCTTGGTCTTCTTCTTTCTTATCCATCTTCACCGTCCCTGAGCCTGCTGACCCCCACTTCCTAACGTCTCAAACTCCATTTCCTAGCATTCTACGTTCTTGGTTGCAAACCCATGTTCTACTGTCCTCATAAACAAAACCAGAACAAAAAGAACAGTCCTCCTTTGTACACCCACTTTCTGCTCTCCATACCACCTGCCCCACCCCTCCCCTCCGCCTGCCAAGCCTACCCAAACGTGACACCCAGCTGCATGAAATCACAGGCTAATGGGCTCCCCAGCCCTAAATGTTCTCAGATGGGGAAGCCTGGAAATTACTACCCACTCTATCTGGTAAGCAGAGTCTCATTCCTTCTGCACAGGATTACTCTCCTACCTAAGGCATTTAACCTCTGTCAGTACCTTCCATCAGGGGTTCAGCTGACCTTCCCACATGGAAGCATGAGTGCTCACTGTAAAGAAGAGAACTTCAACAAAGAAAGGGTGAATTTCTCTTTCTCCATAGAGATCACAGTCTCAACATACAGGAACCTTCTGGTTCCTACCACAAGAGGTTGTGTTGAGTTTGGGTTTTTTTTCCTTTCCCTTCTTCCCCTTTCCCTCCTCTCTGCCTCCTCCTCCTCTTTCCTCCCTCGTGCCCTCCACTCCTCCTCTTACATCTCTGCCTTTCTCTTCTTTTTTATTATACCTGAGGGGCTGCTATTTTTTCAGTCCTATGTATGTTTGGGGACATCAAGGTGCATCTGGCCTGAGCGATGCTCAATCACCCAGTGCAGCATCCAGCACCTTCTGTTCCAGAGGGATGATGTAAGATAGAGCTAGGTAGAAATACTCAGCCTGATTGGATCAGTGGGATTTAACTCTTTGTGTTTTATTTCTGCTTTAACTGCCTTACAATGACTAAACCCATTCTAAGAGGAAGAAGGGAAAAGGTATATAGCCAGTCCCTACATCACTTGTCTTAGAATAATATGAAAATATTTCACTCACTTCTGGTGAATATTTGGACATTTAAAGGTTTGACCCCTTGCCCTAGAAAAGAACACTTGTTTTTGACGTCTAATAGTTTGGGCTCTAGATTACTAGTTCATTAAAACCTATGATAAAAGACACATCGAGGCTAGGATCCGTGCAGACTGATAAAAAGGATCCTGGGAAACAGTGGAGACAGGAGGACCAGCAGGATGGCTCCTCCGTGGAATTCCAAATTTGTGGGAGCAAAGGGAAGGAATCTTAGAGGTAATTAATATAACCTCTTGGGCAGAGAATAATGCCTACACAGAAAGGCTCCTGAGCTGCAGTGTCACCAGGAGAGGTCCAGGAGGAAGAGTACTGCAGATACAGATGACGTAATATGCCAGGCAGAGCTGCTTCCTCGTGGTTTTCTGTGGCAAAATGTCAGTGTCACTTCTGACTATGATTATGATTGGCTTGAGACACTGCTCATAGTCTACTGGGAATCACGTGGCTCATGCTTGCCACAATACGCTTTCCCATGGGCCATCTCTTCCATTATCCCAAGGTCAAGCCCAGAGAACCAAGGGGACCACTAGATTCTATAAACATTTGAGTACCTGTGACCCGCCATTAAGCAACATTCTACTTCCACATCTTCCTTCGTCCTACCCATCTTCTCTCTCTTTTTAATCATTAATGCTTCTCTCTGTCTGGAATTATTTCCATCTGACAATCATTCTAAAGTATCTCCCTTATCAAAACAAAACAAAAACCTTCCTGTGATGTTCATATTCTCCTTCAGCTGACATCTAGTACCTGTGCTCCTCATTTAGCCAGAAGTATTGAAAACGTTTTTGTCATCTCTGCTCTACTTCTCTCATTCTCTCCTCAATCCACTCTGGCTTTCATCTTTGCTGGCCCACTGCAACAGTTATTGCCAAATCTGGCATGTATCTCCATTGGTGCTGAATGCTGCCGCATTGTTGGGCCATCCTCTTGTCTTAGCAGCAGCATGTGACACAGTTAATCACAGTCTTCTAATAATTCCCTGACTTAGCCCTCTGTGCTGCCACTCCCGCGGGGTTCAACTCTTCCTTCACTGGGAGTCTTCAACAGGTTACTCTGCCGGATTCTCCTTATCTTCTCAAATTCTAAATTTTGGAGTTCTCCTGAGTGTAATTCTTGTCTCATGATTTTTTTTTTTTTTTTTACCGTCTATATCCTGCTAATTCCTAAATTTATATCTACAGTCTAGTATTCCTCTACCACAAATTCATTTAATGAAATGAAGTATTATAAGCCCGTTTAAACTTTAAAAAACAATGTCCATCTAAGTTATTCCATTTCAACTTTGTAACAGCCCTGAAGTGTAGATATTGTTTTTAGTCCTAGGTGAATAAACTGCTCAGAGGAGTGAAATAACTTCACTTCAAAGTGTTTTAAAAGTGCTAAGAAACATAAAGGATTAAAAATTAGAAAACAGCTTTGATGTAATTGCTCATATACACCTAGGTATTACAATTTTTAGTGGCACAAATATAGTCCTACTTTTCAAAGTGACATTACTCTATTCAATATATAATAAATCTATCCTGTAAGAATATGCATTTTCCATAGAACTCACTAGAATAAAACTATATTAACTTTTAAAATGTATGTAACAAACATACATTTTTTTTCTGAAATGATCCTTCAGGGGGGAAAAAAGTGATCCCCAAAGAAACTAATGTTACTAATGAAACAGTGCCAGACCAACCCAGCAAGACAGACTACTCCAGCCATAATATTTAGTTCCCAATTAGTCTTTGGAGAAAATTTCTAGGGAAAATCATTAACTAAAAGAATTGATTTATTAGAACAATCAAGAAAATCGATGCTTTAAAACCTTAAAGTTCAAACAGGAGTTGAATTAATTTTTTATACTTTCAAACAAATATCGCCACGTCACAAAGCGATAGGCACAGCGAGTGCTGCAAGACGTCCTTGCTTTGTGAGTCTAATTTCACAAGGTTGCTCTAAAATATAAAAGCGGGTCAGCAGGGGACACGACTAATAAATGTGGATGAGATGAAAGCGAACTGTACAAACCCAATATTATTTTTGCAACCTAATGATATTTGAAAACTATTTGCTGGGTAATTATGATTAATCCAAAAGAAAATCTGGCATCCTGTGCTTTTAATTCAATTTATGAGTGATTAGGGCACTGAGAAGGTAAGATAATAGCTCCCTTAATGGGGCCGCTTTTAAGCACAAAATTACCTTTTGAATGCTTGAAGGAAAACATTTCAAGATTTAAAGAACCCTGCAGTGATTATTAAAACCTCTGACAAGTATTCTCTATGCTCTAATAATCAAACAAAATAGGAGTTCTTTGCCCGACTTAGCTTTCACCTTTCAATCCAGGTCAGCCAACCCCACCACGTTGTTGCATCCTGGCTCTCATCTTCATGATAAGCTCTGTAATCTCAAACTAATTTTCCCCTTTTGAGCACAACTTCTTGTCTTTCCCTTCTCCCAAAGCTTCAGTGTTGCAGAATCTGATCATTCACCTCAGCACGGTCCCCACTCCCTCTGCTTATTTTTATCATCAACTCTTTATTTCCCGTAACTCTTTATTTCTTCAACCTCCCTACCAGAGACATATACTTCACTCATATCCTCACCATACCTCTGTTGAGAATATACCAGAACTTGCATAGAGAGCATTCAGAGCCTCAAGGACAAGGCCCGAGATAACTGTCAAAAGGTCATTATGATTATAAAATAAGGAGAGATGAGCACAAATAACAGCAGGAAGGTAAAATACTGGGAAAGCAAAGAACCAGGACAACATGACCAAAAAACAGCAGAAGCAGCAGTTTAGCAGGAGAGAGATCTGGGTGAGTATCAGAGCCCTGCGGCATGTGTGGGAAAGCTGGCTAAATGCCAACAGCCAGATCCTGTTTCCCACCTGTCCTTGGGTTCACCTGTTGGAAAGCTCTGGCATATGCTGGTGCATTTATCAGGCAGGCTGTGGTCTCCTGTGTTCATTTTTCTAATGCTTATGTCATACCAAACACATTAATGGAGTTACTTACAACTCCAATAGTTATAAATAGTTACTGGATAGTATTAATGGTACAGGATTGGATCTCATTATATGGTACATGGTTCAGGGAACAATGGCAGTGTAGCCACCCCTGTTTCTTAAAGATATACGTAATACAGTGTTAACATTAGGTATGTTACAATAACAAGACAAAGTCTGACTGATATGGGCTCAAGATATAAACGGGGCCTTTCCTTTCCCCTAAGTGAAAATAACATACTCAACCAGTCAGGGCTGGTTTCAAATGTGTGACCTGGGCAATCATCCAGAGTCCCACGTCCTGAAGGAACCCAGCTTGGTTTAATGCTCTGTTGTTGCCTTCTTCAAATTTCTAATCATTTTATCTCTGAACTTGTGTTTTGTGAGTCAAGACTGAGGGGACAACGGAGCATGCATCTCAGAAAGGATATGTGCGACATGCCTGTCCATCGCCGTCCCTGGTCACCCCAGTAGCATGTAACATTTGCAATACTCCACAAGCACAGGGGTCTGGATATACAATGCGTGGGAATTCACGAGACTCAAAGTTAGCCCAGGATTTCTGTGTTACATCTACAACTGAGTAAGCGGAGCACACTGGTCCTGAGAGGTCACACTTACCATTAGAACCAGAACTTCCTTCAAATGCAGACAAAAGACAATGGCATTCTACAAACCACGAACAAACCAGAAATCCTACTGTATCCTTTCATGTTTCTGTTACTTCTGGTATTAGCTGAACATTTACACTGAAAATGACAACATAGGGAAAAAAAGGGAAAGAGCAAACTATAGTTCTTTTTCCCTCCCTTACTCATCAGAGAGCTGAAGATAGCACATTGATAGAATGTGTGAATACCAAAACACAAAGTAAGGACAAATTTTGTGCAGCATTTCCATATATATGAAATATGACTTGTATACTTTTGGTGGTTCTGCATATGAGTTAAATGTTCCTGTATTTGCATTATAAACACATATTGCATAATTTAAATATGAGCAGTAAAATCCATGCTAGTAATTTAAAAATTTAATTTTTCTTACTTATAATGACATTAAATAACCAACACAAAACACAATGGCAAGTCAAGAGAGAGACTGTGGAAGGAAAAGAAAAAGCTTTGTGTTCTACTACTTTTAAAGATATTTTTTCTCCTTTTTGAATATGGGGTCCTGCATTTTAATTTCGCATTGGACTCTACAAATTATATAGCCAGTCCTTCAACCAGTTTACAAACAGAGAGGGCTGATCATATTCAGTCGTGTGTGAAAGAGAAGAAAGGCAAAGAGAATGGCTAGGCTTACTTTGGTGGTAAACCCTACTTACTTACATAGTATTTGGACATAGGAAGGTATGATGCACACAAAATGCTTATGTAGTTGCAGCATCTTAATATACGTGCCCAGAAAGTTTTCAGTTTAGAGATGAAAGCTGTGGGATGAAGCAATAGTTTTCTTCTGTTCCCGTGCAACTTCCCCTCCTCCCACTTTTGAGAGTAAAATGAGTATTTATTATCATTTGTGGACATTTTAAGAGATGGTCAATTGTATTATTGAAAATCTAATCTGTTGTAAAGAAATGTGCTAGTTAACATTATACTCTCATCTGTAGGAGAAACACAATGATAAGGGTAGGTGGGTTACACAAAACAGCAGGAATTCTAGCTTCCTGTAGTGGTGTGTGGTTACTTGTGGTGGGGACTTACCTGGGCTCACGGACAGTGTTGCCGCTGGCTTCTATAGAACAATGTGCGATGAAAGCCGCACACTACTGGAATGCTATGGGCCCCGTTCACAATGACAGTCTTCTTGCCTAGGGCATTAATTTCTCAAAGCTAAACCGTGAAGCTGCCAAGGAGGTACTGGGTTCCCTTCAGTCAGCACTGTTCAGGTGCTACACTGTTTTTCCATGTAAAGATGAGGACTCCTGTTCTCTCCAAATAAATGACAGACACTGTCATCATTAATTCATGTATTCAATTAACAAAGCTGTGCTGAATGTCTTCTATGTGCTAAGCACTGCTCAAGACACTGGAGATCAAACAATGAACAAGAGAGTAAAGAGAAAACAATGAACAAGACAGGAAAGGTACCTATTATCGTGGCATTTAAATACAAGTGAGACGAGAGATGATAAATACTTGACAGATCTATGGTTTCAGAGACGATACAGCACAGCCTGTGCTCCCTATCTCAATGCCCTATTTCTCTCAATCGGAGTCACAAGCTTCCTTCATATTTTATGGCTTCTGAAATCAAGATGTCTATTACACTGATGTGTAAATTTAATGTGGTGCATCCTTTTATGTTGTTTTCTGTGAACACTTGTTATTAATAGTGCTTGTGATGAAGGATGGCTCCCTAGGATGAAGGAAATATGGCAATGCCTTCTGAAGGCATCGTTTTTAAGTTCTGCCTGCTGCACCTCCCACTGAACACTGAAAACCAATTCATGGGGTTTTTTTTGGGGGGGGGGCATCTTTGGTTTTGTTTTTGGTAAGTTGATCACTTTTTTTTTTTTTTTTACCATTTCAGAGACTACCCCTCAAAATCATCTACTCAAAGGAAATGCCGTATGCAACCTAGACCAGCTACTTCTTACACTTTCTCCTGAATTCCTCTCCTCAATATTATATAATTACATCCAAAAACCAGCTCATTCAACTGAGCCGAGAACTGGAGAGCACACTCACCACCGACTGTCTTTCCCCAAGGCCTCATATTCATTCTCCATGAAGACCCCCGCATTCCTCTTAATCAGCTCATGAGATACATTCTTGACGGGCCTGCATGACCTCTTCACTAAATGTATTCAGACTCGCCTCAGACTTAACCATAGGCTCTACTTAGGCTCAAGCTGTACAACATTTTATAGCTGAAAATTATCTTGTCCAATCATCTCCTTTTACAGATAAGAAAACCAAAACCTCAGAGGTTACATCAGATGTTCAAAGTCTACTCTAGCGTCAGGATTGGAGCTCCCGTATTCCCAACTTGGAATCCATTTATTTTCCCACAAGACTATGCTACCAACTTACTTTAAATACTTTTAAAATTCTTTCACCTTGCGTCCAGACAGGATTCTTCCTAGATAACACATATGAAATATTCAAAATTAAAATCTGCAAGATCTTGTAAGAAGCTTTGGAAGATATCATTGGGTGCCTCCTCGATAGTGGGGCCACGAGATATTTAAGAATGTGTAAGATGACGTCTCAGCCCTTGAAAAATCACAGTCTCATGGACAATGGAAGGCCAAACATTGCAACTTATGATCATCTTCAAACAATGCTTACTCAAGAAGGACATGTTAGTGTTATACTAACAACTTCTGTTTAATAATTTAAAATGATTGTCAGTTGCTGGTCATGCCTAGGTTGGAGCCTTTTACACACAAAGGACAGTATAAATTATGGGTGACCTATCAGTACAGGCTTCATGTTTCATGACAAAGAGGAAAAATTATATAATAAGGACCGCAGGAGTCTTTATCCCACTCTTTCTCTAAAATTCATCTTCAAGCAGGCAGTGGTAAAGCTAACAAAATTCTCACTTCCTGGAAAGGACAGGAGTCATATCTCTTTTCTTTTTCCTAACAGGCTACATGCACCAAAGCATCCGTGGGAAATGATGATGGGAAATTTTGCTCAGATAAAAGATGGTTCCTTTTTCTGAGAGGGCTGTGAGAAAAAAAATTCTGTGAAAGACTTTGGACTTTGTGATTTACATGTTAGAGGCACTGGATATGAATAATGCAGTATTTTTATAATAAGTAGACAGATGACAGATACTTCATACTGTGTTTGGGAAGAATGCTTCACTCTTAACCACTTTTTAATCTTGATTTTAGAATCATGTGTTTCATCAAATATCACCCAAGTATTATCACAAGGAATTACACACATCATCAAGCAAATACTTGATAGGGAGCCTTGGAAAAGAAATCTATGCTTCCAGTCCACTTGTGCTGAATTTGGAATTCTGCTTTACACTCCTCCTGAAGACAGTGGTAAGAAGAAATGTGAGGGGAGCAGTAGCTGATGAAATGAGGTTGGGAAGTTCTGGACTTTTTCCTAAGGATTAATAAGCATATGAGAAGATATGTTCCCATACCAGAGCTGCTGTAGCAGAGTACCACGAGCTGGCTGTCTTCAAACAATGGAAACATATTGTCTCACAGTTCTGGGGGCAGAAAGTCTAAGACTGAGGTATCAGCAAGGCAATGACCCCTCTGGAGCTGCAGGGAAGGATCTGGTCCAGGCCTCTCTCCTAGCTTCTGGGAGTTTCTTGGTTTGTGGCAGCCCACCTGCAATCCTCAAAGGTGCCATCCCTGTGTACATGTCAGTGTCCAGATCTTCCCTTTTTTATAAAGACACCAGTCATATGGGATCAGGGGTCCCTCCTACTCCAGGATGACCTTTTTCAATTTTATTAATTACATCCACAATGACCCTGTTTTCAAATAGGTTCATGTTCTGAGGTGCTGGGGGCTAGGATGTCAACAAATACATTTTTAGGGAACACAATTCAACATATAACAGTGTATTAAAAGAATAACATTTAATTTTGGCTTTATTTAAGAATGCCTTTTCTTCCTCTGTTTTTTGTTTGTTTGTTTGTTTTAGAATAGAACACTTTATTACTATGTTTTTGTCAGCATCTTATGAAACAGTATAAGAAAGAGGCAAAAGGGAAAATTAAGGCTCAAAATGTAAATACCTAAATTTAAGGTGGTGGTGATGTGAATGGGAAATGGAACTTGAAAAGGAAGTTGTGTAGATCATTGCTGAAAAGGTAGAAAGACGGAAGTGTAATGAATATGAAGGGAAGAAGAGACTGCAACACAAAGAAGATATTCAGTTGGTGGACTGCCTATATCAACTGGCTTTTGCTGCATAACAGGTCACCCCAAATCTCCATGGCTTAAAATGGTCAACATGTATTTCTCACTCCTGTGGAATTCAGCAGCTCTGTACTGAACTTGCCTGATCACTGCTCGTTCACTCACATGTCCCTCATTCTCCTCCTGGGATTAGTAGGCATGGCCAGCACATCCTCTTCAGGAAACGGCAGAGGTAAAGAGGGCAAGTGGAAATATCTAAGGCCTCTTGAGGCCTGGGCTTGGAAATGCACAACTTTGCTTCTACTTCATTCTATCGTCCAAAGCAAATTACATAGCTGAGCCCAGAATTAGAGTGAGAGGGCATCTTCACATCTGAAGCCACTTATCCACTGACCATCCCATCTGAGAGCTAAGGGCCAAAGGGAGCTTTCAGCCCTGTCTTGCCACCCAGAGATGCATCAACTGCAGGGTCTTCCCATGTGTAATTTCTCTCTTCAACCTGGAGTTCTTCCTTCCAAGAGCATTTATGGGCCTTGGTGATGCTACCTAAAGCCAGTGCCTAGGGAATCCAAAGGCTGCCCAAGGGAACGTCTGGTGCACGTGTTCGTGTTTAACAGGGACATAAATAAAGTGCATGTTGATGGGTACTGAGCTGCAGGATACGCAGGTACACATATACGTATCATACATACACGCAAACACACAACACACACATTGGTTCTTTACACTGACAGACTAAAACTTCGGCCTCTTCAATGTAACCTCCCTCTTTATGCCCTGATTCTACCTTCTTAATTTAAGTACAGCCAGTGTCGTTCACCTCTTCCTGTTGGACCATATTTTTTCAATATTCAGTACACTGAGAAACAGTTCAATGACCTGAGATATAAAACCTGAGAATATCACTGGAGAGATATACAACACTTTTGAACACATGGCTAGGTTTGACTACATAAAAGTAGCAAATTTTACATGGGAATGTAAAATTCAATGCATAACGAGTTAGGATACCTATTCATTCACTTTATATATATATACATACAGTACACCTATACATATATACACACAGTACACCTACAGTACATCAAGAATTGTTCTAACTCTGGGGAGAAACTATCACTAAAATCATCTATGTCACAGGACTTTTTATTCTATCACATTAAATCAGCTCTGACATAAAAAATTCAGTACATGATACATTGGATACTCTTTGATTCATTTAATATTTATTGAGTGCCTATTATGTTTCCCCTCACTATTCTAGGCTCCAGAGATACTTTGAACTCAGCTTACATTTCAGCAGTAGTCATATATATTTATATATATAAAACAAATAGATATATAAGTAATGCCAGGTTCCTTAAGTGCTGTGCAGAAAAGCTAAAGCAGAATCAAAGGACAGACTGTGACGGGTAGGTGTTACTTTATATAGGGCTCAGCAGCATGATGTCTTTAACTAGCGGACACCCAAACAAAGTAAAAATTAAACAAGGAGAGAATAAGCCAAGAGAGTATCTGAGAGAGGACTCTACCAGGCAGCGATAAGAGCAGATACAGAAGCCTTGTGGCGGTATTTTGTCATATTCAAGAATAAAACAAAGGCCAGTGTGGCTACCAGAAAAGGAGCCAGCATCCAGATCTGGTGGGGCATCCATCAGAGACCCTGTCAAGATTTGGGACTTCATCCCAAGTGTTAGAAAAAGGCATCGGAGGGTTTTGAATAGGGGGTGTAGGAGGACAGTGAGTCACTGTTTTTGTTAATAATGCATGCTTTTTCACTCTGTCCACCCAAGCTCTACAATCTGGAACCAATCAATCTACCTTACAGACTTATCTTACCCACATTATTCCATAAATCCTAAGTCTCTAGGAAGAGATCCTGTCATCATTTCCCATTACTTCTGTCAATGCTTATCAAAATCTACTCATCTTCCAAAACCCCCAAGGTTAAATGCCACCTCCTTTATAAAAGAACATTTCTGATTGGAATAATTTCTCCATCTTCCATCCTTTTGATCTCTCCATGAGGTTCTTATTTCTGTGTTATTTCCTAGAAGCCCAGTTAAGCAACACAACTGTCCAGTAATCAAATCACTGAAGAGGTCTGTAAAATGGGGAACTGTTAACATTCAGATGGTCACATATTTTATATTAAATTAAAAATGTAGTTGCACATTCATGAATATTTTAGTGCAGGGCCAAGACCTCTTCTTTGAGTGCAGATCTGTTGACTGGAGTTCTGCATAATGCTCTCTCCTAAACCACACTCATAATGCTTTGCCCACTGACCTCAATTTTAGTTAATACTGAGCAGCAACTTTAACTTGAATATAAATCTCAAGGTATAATTCCTGAATGTTTATTATTTTCCTGTCTTTTAGTGTTTCCTAGAATCTTGCTGATCAAAGTCTAGTTCATGAACCAGAATTCTCATCATTATGCCTTGGAAATTGTTGGAGAGAGAATCTCAGGTTCTATAGCGGAATTAACATAAATCTGCACTTTTAACAAAATCTCCAAGTGATTCTTGCAAACATAAAAGTTGGATAAGTAATGGTCTAGCACTTACCTAATTCAACCGCAATTATTTTTTTAACTGCTTTTATCAAGTCTCTTCAAAATATTGAACTTACTTTTCATAGACACACAACTTTCTCTCTTGATCTCCCTCTCTGCACTCATACTTGATTAGTATGTGAATACGCAGAAAAGACTTAACATAGAAGGCAGGCCTGAGCCTGTTCTCTTTAGAAAGTCCTGCCTGCAAAGTTGGCCCTTGGCTGGTGTTAGGCAACTTGACAGGTAAACAGTTCCCTATGTTGGTATAAAGTTGTCTCTAAATAGTAAAAGCGACTCTCTGTGCCTAAACTGTTTGTGCAAACAAAGTAGTTTATGGTGAACAACTGAGAGTCTGGAATTTTGCTGTGTGTTAGGCAGAGGGTGCTGACGTGATGAGTCTAAAACCCCTGGACTCCTGGGCTCATGTGGGCTTCCCAGGCAGATAACACTTTACAAGGGTTGTCACAGCTACTTGCTAGAGGAATTAAGTGTATCCTGTGTGATTCCATTCCTCTTGAAATGTGTGCCAGGTCTCGTCCTAACTCTGCACCCGTCACCTTTTGTTTGCTGACTCTGCTTTGGAACCTTCCCTGTAATCAATCTTAGCTCTATTCAGAACCACACACAGAATCCTTCTAGCAAATCACCCAAGTGGCAAGCAATTTTAGGGATCCAAAACAATGCAATCCTAAATTAAATTACCATATTACTAAAGCAAATACAGCTGATTTTGGAACACACATAACTGATTTTTAGTAAGCATACAACTGAATTAACGGGAGCAAAAGTGCATGGATATTCAAGAGTCACCCAGGGCAATTAGTACATCCCAGACATAAATCAGCATATTTTCAGAGATGAGGTGCTGGTGGTTAATTCGCCAAGGAAATAAAGCTCTCCTTAAGGCAAGATCTAAGCTTAACAGATCTATTTTTCCCCCAAAAGAACACTGTGTCCTACACATAATAAGCTATCAGGGAATATTTGTAAAAAGAATTTTTTAACCATTTAAACATTCAACTGAATTATATTTTAAGTAAACTAAAAGAGTCATTAGGATATTTTTAAAGAAAGGAAACATAAATGACACGCACAGTAAATCTGTATTTGGCCTATAAATATTTTTAACAAAAGAAAAACAAACTATGTTTCCAGTTTTTTATTATCAACTTAACAGGAAAAGATATCAGTAGCTTCTTCTCAACATGCAGCAAAGTATTTATTATGTTTTGTTTTAGTAAATTTGGCTGCCTGACTATTTCAGGTTTTATGTTTTTTATTCTGGATCATTGAAGCCCTCTAAGGCAGAGAAAATCACAGGGGTATTCCTGCTCCAGAACAAATCTGACATTCCCCAAAGCCACCATTCTTCTTAACTTGTCAACAGATTCAGTTCAATTTGCCGTATTGCTATAAAAATTGAACTCTGAAAACTAAAGACCCCAGGAAGCTCTGATCGTTCTCTGCTAGTTTGAAGGGCTTTGCCATTTAGACAAGTAAATGACTTCATTTAGAAACTATTATGAAAATCAAGAACAATTGTTAAAATGTTGATTTATTATAATCTAGGTAAATTGCTTCACTTTGCTGCTAACCTGACTTCCCACAGCCTTTGGTCACCCAGAGAGGGTTGAATTTAAAAACATTAACTTGGAATCGTCTCTGATGTACATGTGCTAAAAATCATTTTATTATTTTTCCCCTGATTTAGAACCCTTTGAATACCTAGACATCTGGTACCAAACAAGTCTATGTGATCATAATTTATCTGAATCCTCAAAATTACTGGTCAACTCCAGCTTGTATTGGGATGACATTTGTAACCCTGTGGAATGGAGTACTGCTAGGTACAATTTTCCAACTATTCTGATGCATAATCTTTTGTACTCATTGTATATAAAGAACCGCAAAACAGTATCATGCTAAAGGCTTTTATAATTAATTTTCCTCGTCAATAAATGTTCTAAACTACAGACTCCATTTTTAAACTGACTTAAGCCATTATCTTCCTGTAAGATTTTCTCCTTGCCCTTAACTCTAGATTTCACAAAAATGTTAGCATGCTGAAGCAATTTGAGATTTATTTTTTAAAGGCAAGAAAAATGTTTTCTGTTATCTTAAGGGATAAAGAAAATGGATCTTATATTGAAAATTTTACAATTGCTCATTCGTATGCTAATAAGTTTAGAAAAATTTTTAAATTCCCTAATACCTGCATTTTAAATTTACCCGAGCACCATGCTGATATATATATTTTTATTCAGATGTGTAATCTAACATGCCAGTTCAGAGCCCAGTTGAGTACTTGATGCATAAAGGAACTAAATAAATATCTTTTGAGTAAAGGGAAAAAATGAGGGCATTAACAAATAAAGGGTTGAATATGTGATTTAGTGAGAGATTTTTAGAGAAATAGATGCTGACCTCTCTGAAACCATAAAATTTACCAGGAGAAAAAGAAGAGGCATCTACAAACGGCACTTTTATGCCTCTAACATAACAGATATTGGGGATGTTGGAGAAAAAAAATCATGTTATTATAGTAATTCTTTGTGATGCATGACTTAGCCCTCACTTCTTAGTATCTAAGTCAAGGAAGAGGCTGCCATACTAACACAGGTGTTTCTAATCATAGGTTTATTTACCAACCTCTACCAATAAAACTAGATATTTGTAGGACAAGTAAGTGTATGCCAGAATTCCCAATTTTTTTAAATGCATTTTTGTAAATCCCTAGAAGGGTCTTAGTTAATCACTAGACTCACTTTTAAGATAGAAAAATTGGAGATGTGGTAATTATACGATTCATAAAAAGGTTTAAGTCAAGGAAGTAGACGATCATGCAATAAAATGATTTTACGCAGTAAAACCATACAATGTGATGCAGTATCTATTTCCATAGTCATCAATGCTAGAGTGAAATAACAGGTATAAAGTAGTTTTATAAATCTTGATTTTGGAATTCAAAAACATTTGGATTTTAATTCTACTGAAAAATTCAAAAGACAACCATCAATGTTAAACCACGCATAAGTTCTTTTGTCAAAGATAAAGCAAAATGTCAGTAGACTGCCTTTGAAAAATACAGTAGAACCCAAGGCCTGAAAATATGCAGATAATGAGTTGTGTTTCACTCTAATTTTCAGAGCCTGAGATCTGCACATAATACATTAGCTTCAATTTATTTCTATTCTTCGACTTCCTCAAGTATCCAGTAGCTAATCCTGATGTTTTCTCCCAAAATTAGCTTTTTGGAAGAAAGCATGTCCTTATATACCTTGTACAGGGGCTATTTCCACTATAATTATGGAATGTCTTTATATACCATATATAGAGGCTATTTCCTTATAATGTCCTTATACAGCTTGTGTAGGAGCTATTTCCACTATAATTGTTTCCTAGTGGAAGAGAACGATGTAATTCAGTCTGTGCCTTGCAATGATCCTTTATCACTTGTCTTCCATTTTAGTATAAACCATGTTTTAAAATGTCCACTTTGGTGTCTGAACAGAAAATATGAAGCATATATATACATATATGAACTGAATATATGAAAAAAGATTGCAAATCATTTTGATAAAGGGAAGGATCATTCCTCAAACAATGCTGGACAAACAGAATTTGAAACATAAATATATATTTTTTAAATCTTTACTTTTTTAATCTGCATTTTTTTTTTTAAACTGAAGTGTAGTTGGTTTACAATGTGTCAATTTCTGGTATACAGCATAATGCTTCAGTTATACATATACATACATATATTCATTTTTATTATCTTTGCTAACCATAAGTTACTACAAGATATTGAATATAGTTCCCTGTGCTATACAGTATAAACTTGTTATCTATTTTATATACAGTAGTTAGTATCTGCAAATCTCAAACTCCCAATTTATCCCTTCTCACCCCCTTTCCCCACTGGTAACTATGTTACCAGTGTTTTGTTTGTTTTCTATGTCTGTGAGTCTGATATTCTTTTGTAGGTAAGTTCATTTGTTTTTGGTTTTTTTCCAGATTCCACATATGAATGGTATCATATGGTATTTTTCATTCTTTTTCTGACTTATTTCACTTAGAATGAAAATCTTCAGGACCATCCATTTTGCTGCAAATGACATTATTTTATTCTTTCTTATGGCTGAGTAGTATTCCATTGTATAAATATGATACAGCCTCCTTATCAAGTCATCTTTCAATGGACATTTTGGTGGTTTCCATGTCTTGGCTGTTGTAAGTAGTGCTGCTATGAACACTGGGGTGCGTGCATCTGTTCAAATTAAAGTCCCCTCTGGATATATGCCCAGGAGTGGGATTGCTGGATCATATGGTAAGTCTATTTCTAATTTCCAGAAATGTATAAACAGCTATAATAATAATAATAATAATAATAATAATAATAATAATAATAATAATAATAATAGCCAATCTAAAAATCGGCAGAGGATCTAAATAAGCAATTCTCCAGTGAGGACATACAAATGGCCAATAGGCATATGAATAAATGTTCAATATTGCTAATTATCAGAGAAATGCAAATCAAAACTACAATGAGGTTATCACCTCACACCAGTCAGAATGGACATCATTCAAAAGTCCACAAACAATAAATGCTGGAGAGGGTGTGGAGAAAAGGGAACCCTCCTGCACTGTTCGTGGGAATGTAGTTTGGTGCAGCCACTACAGAAAACAGTATGGAGATTCCTCAAAATTCCTTTACATGATATATGGCAAAAAAAATTTGTATGTAGTATGTGAATGGCTTGGCTGTGATGTCAGCAATATTGGATTGTTGGCAAGGCAGGAAGCCTAGGACAATTGTGCAGGCCTCACACCCTGGAACCATCAGGGCTGTCTCCTTGATTCTCATCTGTGCATTTCTTTGCATGTTGCCTTAATTCTCTCTTATGCTAAGATAGATCTGCTAGTCAGGGTCATGGCATCAACCTCTGGGCTCAAATTTTCACACCTCAGTGACAGAACTGGAAAAGCTCTTCCTCCATCAAAAGTTGGAAATCTCCCAGGGCAGGGGTTTGACCGGCTGGACCTGGGTTAGTGGATATTTATCAAATCACTGCTGTGACAGGAAACAAGTGTCACAGACAATATGTCACTTCCCATTTGGACTGCAAGTTAAAACTAAGACGAAGTTACTTTGCTCAACAGAGGGGGAGACTACAACATAAATGTCCAGGATTATTTACCTTAATTATTAGCCATAAAAATGTAAAATGAAATCCCTACAAACAAAACTAAAATATAGGGCTTAAATATAAATGCTCACACAATATGTGAACATTAGTTATTTTATTTGTCTCCTTTTCTAACTGCAAAATAGGATTCATAATTTTCCCTGAAAAGATTGTTCTGAAATTAAAATACAAAGTATCTTTAAGGTAGCATGGGCTTAATTTGACATGAGAATCATGACTCAATTTGCTGCTATTATTCAAACTTTAAATGGTCAAATCTGTATTCACTTTGAAAGAATTCTGCTAATGTTGCTTAAATATTAGTTATAAAACAATATATTTCTGGGTTATTATTTTTGTTAATAATGCCACTAATTATTTTGATATTCTGGATTATATTAGCATATGCATCTGTAGAATATCAGCATAAATGAATACATGTATGGTATACAGATAACTCAAAACAACAGCTCAATAAAAAGAAAACTGTTATCTTTTACTACTGATACTCATTTCTTGCACCCAGGTCTACATTTGGAGTGGCACTTTTAGAAGTAATCGACTTTTGTAGTTTCTCTCCAGAGACTATCACCTAGGAGAAGCAATTGTACTTGAAAGAATTACTCCGTGGCAATATTGTGATTTTCCACATTACCTGGGTGGAGTGAAGGTGAAGAACTTTGCCTTCCAGCCAATGAAACAAGCAAACCTTTCCACAGTTCAGTATTACTGAAAAGGTCTCTGTGCATCTCAATTACCTGAGTACAAAGTTGTGATGTGTTTCAACATCTACAAAACCTAAGTCTGTATTTTCAAATTTTTTCTCTCTGTTTAACACTGCATTTCTTCAGTCTGCCTAACTTTCACCTATAGGATAACTCTTTCCCGAAGTTTAATTTGTTTTTTTTTTTTTTGTATGTACATAATGACCAACCGTGTACCAATTACTTAACTGTTGTCTCAAGTCACACAAGCCCAAGAATTGACAGAATAATTCATTACCAGTAATAAGCCCCCTTCATTGTTTGCTACATCCACATGCCTAGGTGTAGCCCTCTCGTCTCCTCAAGCTTACTCTCCATGTAGAATTATGGCAAGTGCCCAAGAGGTAGCTGAGGCCATCTCACAAATTTAGGGGCTTTCTACTCATAATTTCTCTGGCTACACTGTAAATCCTACAGGTAGCACTGTTCTCACCAGCTATTATTAACCTGTTCTGCACACCACTATTTCCTTTGTATGCCTTAAAGTCCAGTGATCATCAAAGCCAGCTCTACTGCTGGTTCGTACTACCAACTGTAATAGGGAGGAACAAACGTGACACCATATTAGATCTGTTCCTTTAGCTCTAACCCTGTGCTCTGTTTCCTGTGCTTAGCCATGCTGGTTCTACACCTTTTGTAAAAGAATGTTGCCTATGGCCTGAAACACACAGGATAGCCCATTCTCAAGGCTCTGACCTTTAAGGATATAACACTTTTCCATTCATATAGAGATAAAAAGTTGCAGAACAGAGAATAATATTTGTTTTGTTGGAGGTTTACAGGAACATCATGACCTGACCTACGTGGACACCTGCAAGAACAAAGGATTCTGACACCAAGAAATTTACAACAACCAACCATACCCTCTCCCCTTTTTAGTATAAAAGGAACCTGAATTCTGACTTGGGTAACATGGTTCTCTAGGATATTAGCTCCCCATCTTCTCGGTCTGCTGGCTTTCCAAATAAGGTCATTATTTCTTGCCCCAATGCCTCGTCTCCCAATTTGGCTTGTCTTGTGGAAAGCAGAATGAGTTTGGACTTGGTAACACAATTACCCTGAGATACAGCTACTGCTTCCCATAGGCATTATCAGACCTATCAGGCACTATCTGTTCTAGGTATTGTGACTGACTGAAAAAAAAGAGAATGTCCATTTGTGCTACCCTCTGAGGCAAGTTCTAAAGCAATGCTTAATAATAGGTATCACTAACTTAGCACTCACAATGTGGTAGGCACTATGCTAAATCATCTCATCCAATGCTCATTACTTAAAAATTAAAATCTGAAGCTAAAATCATTCAGTAAAGTGTTGAAGTTCACTCAGTAGTTCAGCAATGCTGATTTCTACATCTATATTTGACTCCAAAACTCGGATTCTGAACCATGTTTCTAAATATATACAAAGGTTTCATGGAAATTTTCTTTCGGTGTTTACTTAAAGCCTTTCTTTACCGCTAGGATCTAGTGGTAAGACTATGAGCTGCTGAGCTGCTAAAAATCCAAATGAAAAGAACTATGTTCTATGCAAAATCATTCTACCCCAACAACCCTGACATTGCATTACAAAGCCAAGCCTGTTGTATCTGACTTTCTCTTTGGAACAAATTTCTTCCCAAGAAATGCTTAAACATTTTATGTAAATAGGTATCAGTTCTATACCTGCCTGGAAATATCTTAGCCCAGAAATGGATAAAGCTTGGGCTAAAACTGGTATCCATGTACTCTGTGTCATGTGACCTAGAGCAGAAATTTTCTTTATGGTCTAAGGACTCCTGATACCCTTAAAAATGACCAAAGACCTCAAAGAACTTGGACTTGTGAGTTACGTCCATCTATGTTTACCACGTTAGACATTTTTAGAGCGTAGTACATGAAATACAGCCAAAAACTATTTGCAGTTCCTTCAAACAAGAGGTAGAGTCTATTTCCCAACTTTGAATTTTTGCTAGCTTTGTGATTTGCTTTGACCACAATAATGCAGCAGAAGTGACATTCTATAACTTCCAAGAGTAGGTCTTAAAACACTCTGTAGCTTCGGCTTTTGATGTTTTGGAATTCTAAAACCACCATACCATGAAGAAACCATATCTAGTTTATTGAATTAGAGGTCTTGTGGAGGAAAACTGAGATGCCCCAGCTTACAGGTAGCACCAACAGACTTACGAATTAGGACATCCTGCGCCTTGTAGTCCAGCAGACCCTTAGCTAAATGCAGCCTCATTATTGAACTTAGAGGAAATCAAGAGAGGAAATGCTCATTCATTATAAGTTATATGGAGAAACAGTAAGTTGCCATTGTTTTAAACCACTAAATTTGGAGTAGTTTTTTATGTAGAAATAGGTAACTGCCAAGGAAATCTTACGCAGTTTTATGGTAGTTTGGGGTACCTAAACATTGTAGAGTTTGAAACACACAAAGAAAATTACATTCTAGTTAATGAGAAAAATATAATTTACTCTAAATATAATTCATTTGCTCTTTTGATTTTCTGAAAACAAGTACTAGCTTTATTTACACAATAGCCCTTGGGAGGATTTTTAAAAAATTTCCCAATACTCTTCATATATTCCCCTCAAGCTCAGTGTGTGTGCACATATGCATGTCTGCATATGTATTTAATAATCAAAATTTTGGCAATTTCTACTGATGACTCCAATAGTTGAAACATTTTTAATGGCCCTTTTGTATATGTGGCAAGAGTTAGTATAATGGTGCCCATGATCCTTGATTACTGGATTAATATAATGGTCAAAGTGAAATGCACATATTCTTCGGCACTAAAGTTTCATAAAAATAAGTCTAAATTAAGTGTAGAGTTGAGACAATTATCTGGATAATCAATTACCGAGTCTACTATTAAGAAACAGCAGAGATTTGAGGTTTAACATTTTCAGATGCTGTCTACATTGATTGAGTCATCCAGCTTTCCAATTCATCCTTTTTTGCAAACATGATTCAATTCTGTTTGATTCAGAATAATACCTTTAAGTGCCTCTATATCCACGTAAGTAAATGGAGTGAAGTGGTTATCTATTTAATTGGTCTGTTATCAGCAATTGTGTATTTATCTTTAAAATATATACAAAATTGCCTCCATTTAGCTTTTTACTTTGAAAAGATACCATTTTAGTGTGCTGTTACATAAATTCAATTTTAAAACAAACATTTGAAGGGGTTAAGGAGTTCCTAAAAATGATGATATAGGAACTAGAAGACACCGAGAATACTCAAAATCATGTATTTGAACATGACCTATTTCTAACCTGTGAGTTACCTTCTAAGAAAGGAAAAATAATGGTTATAGCATTGACTTAATTATCTGTTGTTCTATTCTTACAGCACAATATTGGCTTTGCCATTAATTCTTTTGACATTAACTCATTAACTAACTTATTAACTCTCATGATATTCCAGGACGTAGATTTTCTTTTCTCCTAAAAGAGACTGTATAGAATGTGAAAAGTGAGAAAAAAAATCTGACAAATTTCCAATTAGTGTGATTGACACAGAAAGTCAAGCAACAATAATCAGGAGCCAAATATAGCTTTTCTTATGAATGATTTACAAACTAATTTGATCAGTCTCGTATGTCACCAATGCCCCCATCATTTTCAAAATCCTTGATCACTCTTTGGTCTTCTTGTAACTGGAGCATACTGTAGCAACTAATTATTAACCCATGTTTTTCCACTGGCTTTTCAATGACAAGTGCTCCATAATTGCTTATTTATTTATTGAAAGACAGGAAGTTTTATCTTGGCATCTCAGTATCATTTATTCCTCTTCAGTCAGAAAGAGAATAGGCCAATAGTGCTGTGATTTTCCTTGACTGCTTCCTTCTTCCTTTTCTCTCAACCAATTACTTAATTCTGTCCATCCCTTCCGTATTTATTTATCTTTAAAGGAAAGGCTAGCTGTATCCTTGGCTTTATAACCACTCGCCTCTAACAGAAACAGTACTATTTAGCAAGCAGGGTGAGCTCTTGAGTTGGAGCCAACTTTGCCTGAACTTTCCTTGGTTTCCTCACTTATAAAACAGTAAACTATCCATCTAAGAAGGGAGTGGTAAGAGTACATCATAAAATTGTTCTTTATGAAAATATGAAAATGCATGTATTCTGATTTATATTACAAATAAAAGCTAGCTTAATTTGGGAGGAAAAAAGTATTTTTCCAGGATTAATTTCTGGAAATTAACCAATTTTAAGACGTTTTTCAGGAATTCTGATTAAACTGTTAGTTTTACAACAAGCTTTTCAGATTTCTGAGAATTACAGAATATAAGGATTGGAAGGGATCCTAAAAATTAGAAGTGAGGGGGAGAGGGAAGAAAAGATAAAGGAATGGGGAAGGAAGGAAAAAAGGAAGATAAAAAGAGACAAATTAAGTACTATCACACCTAAAAAAAATTGTAGGGATAAACCTCACACTTAAATCCTAATAATTTAATGATAAAAGTTTACAGAATAAAGCCACATTATTTTTTAATATAAAAATGAAAAATAAACTTGAAAAAGGCACATAAGGGTGAATTCTCAAAGACTCATGAAGGATGACAGATACAGAATTGCCTCGAGGATCAATCAGTACAGTTCCTTTATTACTTTTGAAATTTTGCATCGTATGTTATGCTTTGAGCATAATAAACTCTCAGAACACGTTTGTAGTCAAACAATACAAAGCCACCTTAGCTTGAGGGAAGGTTAACAATAAAAGAACCAATAGGAAAGTGGACTTCAACATTCTGATAGAGCATTATTTTAATATTATTTATTCAAATGGCCAAAACACATTTCCTTTATTCAGGTTCAACAACAAATAGCTACTGATCTATATAAACTATATACAAGACAATTTATAAAAAATAGTCACTGCTTCCCAAAGCATATAGAGTCACGCTGAGGAGAAAGAACTTTCATGTAGAAAGTTTTTTAAAATAAGGTGGGATTTATGCTTTTGACCAAGAAGTATCGGTGGATGGATTTATCCTTCTGTCTACAACTCCATGAAAAACAAGTAAAATACAGGAAATGGTGTTTTTAGAACATTGGACATCAAGTGACAAAGGACAATGTTGTAACCTCTGAGAGATGAGCAACAGACAAGGTGAGTCCCCGGATTGCACCCGCATACTATCTTTAGAGTCATTCCAGACCATGACACAGAAAGAGTAATCCAGATGGAGCCCAGCAGTCTCCCGTGAATTGAGGAAATGGAGCTGAGAGCCATCAGAACCAAAGTGGCTAGAATTCTCAGGGCAGCCAACTGGTGAGGAGAGAGTTGCAGAGAAAAAATACCCAAGAGATCTCCAGAGGCTCCTGTCTTAAATATTCAGCAGAGTACTGAGCAGTGCATGCACGTGAAGAAATTACTCAAAGCCAGGAAAGAATCACTCAAAAGGATTAGAGGACACAGTACTCAGAGCACACACAGGAACAGCATAATGTGCTTCCCTTAGCCAGAATGAAAACCGGTTAACTCACAGGACATTGGGGAGAATACTCAGAAAGAGCTTGCCTCAGTAGTGGGGAATAAGTAATTAGCCCTAGACTAACCACTGCTCAGGTTCTACCTAATAAGTCTCAGAAGCAAGACCTAGAAGTATCTGTTTTCCAAGTGACTCAACTATATCCCAGAAAAAAGCTCAAGAATACTTTTAGGAATATAAAAAAAATGACACTCAACAATGTGAAATTCGTAACATCTGCAACTAAACAATATACTGAAGAGCACTAGAAACACTACTTAGGTAAATACATATGATGTTTTTCATTTTGTAAATTTACTGAAAAGAAAAAAAACCTGGATTTCTGCTTCGAGGAAGAGGTAATAGAAGTATTCTTCTTTATAGCTTTGCTAAGTCCAACTAAGAACTCTGAACATAATATAAAACACAAATTTAAAACAACTTTGAAAGGTAGAGAAAAGCCAGACTCACTAGGGAAATTGGGACCCAAGGGGTGACACCTTGATGAGTTCTCTGCATTTTCTCTTTGCCTTCTAATATCACAAACTTGGAGCTGCAGAAGCCAGCAATCCACAGAATAGGTAGAAAGTTACTATATTTGAAAAAGTAAGATGGGATTTATGTCTCTGACCAACATGGAGTATCAGGGACTGGATTTATCCTCCTGCCTGAAACCACAAGAAAAATGGGCAAAATACAGGAAACAGTGATTTTTAAAGACACTGGACACCAAGTGACAAAGATGCTTCAGTGTGCAAACACACACAGAGCTTCAAGGAAAGCCTGTGTGTTCTAATGACAGGACAGAGAAAAGGGGCAGCCTAGTCAGACAAAAAAATTTTAGACAATAACTCTTCTACTCCAGTCAAACATGAAAGAAAAAAACAAAACAAAACTGTGGTCACATATCACTGACTCCAGGAAAGGCTGAGTGCAGATCTAGACTTTTAACCTAGTCAGGATATAATGTCATCCCAGTACCCCATCCCTCCCAGGCTGGTGCCAGAGAAGCCCAGGTTGGAACCCAGGATTTTCATCCTTTTTAGTATCTATTAAAAAGCTTCCACCCAAAGTGGTATCAATGAAAACCACCAGAGAAGCAGTAACAAGAAACCCCTGTCTCTCTCTAGCAAGGGGGGCCCAGAGGGGAGCCAGTACTCCCATTTACATGCAACAAGAGCTAGGAAACATTTGTTTGTTCGTTTGTTTCTCAAGAGGCCATGGGGGAACCTTCACTTTGAGGTTCATCTCGCATAACAAAGTATTGCCCTCTCCTTGCCTTATCTATAATGGTCCATGTTATGATCAAGGATTATAATTTGCAAGTAAAGAACTGAGACTTAATCTCAGACTGATCATAATTAACAAAATTGAGTAGAATCCATTTCCCAGCCTTATCTTGATGGAGGATCAACTTCTCTTTGTTCTCAGAACTGCTGTAGTAAGAGTGAATTAGCATGATGCAGGGAATCCAAAACCAGAACATTCAAAACAATTTTGCTGTACTTTAAATGCCTATCCGCATCTTCTTCCATCCAATCCCAAGGTTCAAAAAGATCTGTAGATCTTTGTTACAGTATATTCTTTCTTAGATACCACTGGACCTTCTTTTTATAACTGTGGTGTCAGTCATCGAATCGCTTAGTGTTCAAATTATAGTTTCAAAGCTCCCTTAGTAGCCACTAACCCCAAAAATGTTTGTAATATCTGTGATTAGTAGGTCAAGTTCAATTAGTTATGATGTATAATTTTGTTCCTTTTTTATTGATATACATAATACACAATATTATATAAGTTACATGTGTAGAACAGTGATTCTCAAACTTTCTAAAGGTTATATTCCATTTATAGTTATAATAAAATATCGGCTATATTTCCCATGTTATACAATATATCCTTGTAGCTTATTTAGACATAATAGTTTGTACCTCTTAACTCCCTACCCCTATACTGCCCCTCCCCCATTCTCTCTCCCCACTGATGACCACCCTTTTGTTCTCTATGTGAGTCTATTTCCTTTTTGTTACAGTCATTGTTTATTTCCACATGTAAGTGATACCATACAGTATTTGTCTTTCTGTGTCTGACTTACTTCATTTAGCATGATACCCTCCAAGTCCATCCATGTTGTTGCAAATGGCAAAATTTAATTTTTGATGGCTGAGTAGTATTCCATTGTGTGTATATGCAACATCTTTATTCATTCATCATTTGATGGGCACTTAGGTTGCTTCCCTATCTGGGCAAGTGTAAATAATGCTGCTACAAACATTGTGGTGGATGTATCTTTTCGAATTAGTTTTTTCTTTTCTTTTTTTCAGATGTATACCCAGGAGTGGGTATACAATTCCAGGAGTGGAATTGCTGAGTCATATGGTAGTTCTGTTTTTAGTTTCTTGTGAAACCTCCATAATCTTTTCCACAATGGCTGCACCAGTTTACATTCTTATCTACACTGTATGAGGGTTCCCTTTTCTCCACATCCTCACCAACATTTGTTATTTTGGTCCTTTTTGATGATAGTCATTCTGACAAGTGTGAGGTGGTGTCTCATTGTAGTTTTAATTTACATTTCTCTGATGATTAATGATGTTGAGCATATTTTCCTGTGTCTGTTGGCCATCTGTATGTCTTCTTTGGAAAAATGTCTATTCAGGTCTTCAGCCCATTTGTTAATCAGGTTGTTTGGGGTTTTTTCAATCTTGATTTGTATGAGTTGTTTATGTATGTTGGGTTTTAAACTCTTATTGGTCATATCATCAGCAAATATTTTCTCCCATTCAATAGTTTGTCTTCCCATTTGCTGAGAGTTTCCTTTCCTATGCAAAAGCTTTTAAGTCCAGTTGGGTCCCCTTTGTTTATGTTTGCTTTTATTTTTATTTCCTTTGCTTTAGGAGACAGTTCCAGAGAGATATTGCTTGTCAAAGAGTGTCCTGGCTATGTTTTCTTCTAGAAGTTTTATGGTTTCTTGTCATAAATCTAGGTCTTTAATTCATTTTGAGTTTATTTTTGTATATGGTAAGAGAAATTATTCTAATTTCATTCCTTTGCATGTAGCAAAATTAAAATACAGAATCTGTTGCATTTCTATATGCCAACAATGAACTATCAGAAGGAGAAATTAAGTAAACAATCTCATTTACCACTGCATCAAAAGGAATAAAGTACCTAGGAATAAATCTATCTAAGGAGGTAAAAGACATGTACTCAGAAAACTATAAGACACTAATGAAAGAAACTGAAAACGACACAAACAGAAAGATATACCATGTTCATGGACTGGAAGACTTAATATTGTTAAATGACCATACAACACAAGGCAATCTACAGATTTAATGCAATCTCTATCAAAATACCAAGGGTATTTTCCATAGGACTAGAACAAATAACTTAAAAATTTGTATGGAAACACAAATGATCCTCAATAGCCAAAACAATCTTGAGAAAGGAGGACAGAGCTGAAGGAATAATGCTCCTAGACTTTAGACTATACTGTAAAGCCACAGTAATCAAGATAGTATGATACTGGTGCAAAAACAGACACATGGATCCATGGAACAGAATAGAGAGCCCAGAAATAAACCTACACACTTATGGTCAAGTAATCTATGACAAAAAAGGCAGGAATATTCAATGGAGAAAAGACATTCTGTTCAGTAAGTGGTGCTGGGAAACTGGTGTATATTTTTTTTAGAGTTGGTTCTCAATAAATACCTATGTATTAGTCATACCTATATCTAGAGACATCTTAAATCTATATATTATGAGGAAGCTAGCACCCATAACAGCTTTGCTGTACTTTTTAAGTATCATATTGAGAATATATTATTAAATAAACAGTAATTCCAAAAATTCATATCTCAAGATTAAGTTAATAAAATTTAGATTAATAAATTGTGAGGCAGCTGTGTTGGTGGTGGTAACGGAAGTTTTTGTTTTCTTGGTTGTCCTCACTAGCCATTGGGCACCTGCTAAAAATCACTTAAGTCCAGCATTCGCTACTGGTTCCCAAGTAAAGAGTTCAAGGCATCTTGAATTCAGGGTATGATGAGTTCATTCACTTTGCCTGAACTGTTTTGCCTGAATCCTTTTCCTGTACCACAGTCGATGGAGGTGTCACTGATAAACTGCAAATTTTCAATATGCATCTTCACCTTCTGGGTTCCAGATAATGCAATACATCCCTAGAGTTCTCCCCAGATTTCCTGGGTTTATTCAACTCTATCCTGTATTCTCTCATGAAAAAGAGAAGACATTTCTCCTGGCTTGGAGTTTCTTGCATAGATTTTCCTTCCACCCTGAATACTTAAGGGAGCTTCTAAAATCAGTTTAAGGTTTTATACAGGAAATACTCTAGGTACAACCTATGATGAGAGAGAATTAGGAAACAATGGCTAGTCTATCTGTTCTGCCTCTCTTGCATTTGTACACAGAATGTAGAAAGAAAAGGTATCCAGTTATTGGATGCCTTCCTGCTGGTGACAGAGTTGAGCCAGCACTTAAAAAATAATGTTGGAATTCAATGTAATCAGAACTGTCTACACTTCTGAACTCTTTCCAAGTCTGGGCATATAAGTGTGGCAGTATCTACCTACTGAATGCTGCTATTATCTGGCAAGGAAATTCCAATTAAATGGTATCATTACCTAGATATGGATAGGTTTCAGAATTTCAGCATAAAGAAAGAGAAAAAAGAAAACAAAATAAAGCCAAAATCTAAGCCTGGAGTTGTCTCTCATATTTTTCAAACATACTGCTATCTGAGACCACCAAATTTCTTCCCTCTCACCATACTGCTTCACTGCCTGGGTCCACAATAACCAGTCAAGGTAGTATACCTCACGTGTGTCCCTAAGCTCTCTGAAGACACGTAACAGTACTGTTGGAACTTATATGCATTTTGATATATTCTCATCGACACTGGTAGGTTTGGATCTTGGCTAGTGTCATTTCCACATGCCCTTGTAGGGAATATTTTTTACCCTCTCAGCTTGCCTTCAGCTTCTGCCTCTTTCTTTCCTTGATCAGCCTTAGTAACTAAAAAAGTTGTGGGGAGAAGGGGAGCAATCATTCTCTAATTACACTAAGATAGAACAATTTACTTGGAAAAGCTTGAGCCTGGAACCAATCCAAAAAACATCTGAACTCATATCCGGATTCCGCAGCCTTTCAGGTTGTAAAGAACTATTCTCGCCCAGCATTCTGGGAAGTTATTAAGAAATTAGCTAGAATTGCCCTCCAGCTCTCTATTCACTAAAATGCCCACCTGAAGGCATTTACACGTTCTGCCACAGTCACTGACTTGTTTGTTTTGATTTGTGTTGGTCTGTCCTGGCATTCAAGCACAGAGTTTTCTAACTCTGATACCTCTGTATCTAGCAACAACTCAGTAAGATACCCTGGGTCACAATTTTACAAGTCCCTGTCCTGATGCTAGGGTAGAACTTCCTGAAAATTCCAGCTTTTGATCACAGTTTCTTCCAGTAAGAGAGGAAATAAGTATCCTGATGCTGAGATACATTCACCAGTTTGACAAAGTGTTTTCTGCTCTCCAAAGACCTGCCTTAAGGCTCTCTCCCTTTTTAAAGGATGCATCGGGAAGAAAACTGACCACTTTTTATTGAATCCCTGACTAGCTTCCAACAAACTCTTTTTCAATAGGCTAGCACACAAGGTAGATAATTAACTGCACAGAAACTACTCCCTTCAGTACAGCCTTCCTAAGTATCCATGTCTAATATGATTTTAATGAAGTTTTCAACATCCCATAGATCCTATTCACAGTTGGTCATTATGTCTAACACCAGAAATGTGAGTTTTCATCCCTATGCATTATTCCTACATGAACTTGGTACTAAAGAAGCAAGGGGATGTATTTAATTCTCACTTAGAAGTACTGTTATGCCTGTGAAGCAGTTCAGGTTTCACTCAAGATTTTTCTATATTGAAACGTGGGCAGATGTGTAAATCACCTAAGAAGAAGATGGAAAGATACACCAAAAGAGACAGGGCTGACCGCTTTTATCTGGCTCATTGCAAGATTATATCTGTGTATGATGGAAGCATCCCTCCCTAAAATTAATGGGATGGTGCCAATTCCTCAAAGATTATATTCAGCTAACTCTGAAGTCAGGAAAAGGCTTTTATTATGTGCCTACATTGCAGGTGGATTTACTTTCTCTCCATGTTTTCTAAATAGTACATAAGGTAGAATGTAGTATCAAATCATCATTCCCCTGGGACAATGGGATCGCACATGCTCTGAGATCCCTGTAGAGTCGGCCCACATGCATCACCCCCTACTCTACCACCTGCATCTTGGTGCTCCCTTCTGACAATGTGATTCTCAAATCATCTTTTCCCAGTTGTTATATGAGAATTTCTAAGTCCATCCTGATTATCAGTTCTCATTCTAGTAGCCCACTGGGACTTACTTGCTTTTGTCAGGTCCCTGCTCTAATGGAAGGAAGTCTGCTTCTGAACCCTGGCCCAGGGCAATAACAATGTCACCTGAAGAAAACCTTCTCAGTTGATCACTATTAGTCTACCTGGATTTTAGGTATCGCCAGCGATATGTAGGTGTGATGGTTAACTGTATGTGTCAGCTGGGCTAGGGGGTGTCCGTATAACTGGTAAAATATTATTTCTGGGTGTGTCTGTGATGGCGTTTTCAGAAGCAATCAGCATTTGAATTGGTCAACTGAATAAAAAAGATTACCCTTACCAATTTGGGGTGGGCAGCATTCAATTTGTAGAGAGCCTGAGTAAAACAAAAAAGCAGAGGAAGGGTGGATTTGCTTCCTACTTGAACTGGGACATCATCATCTCCAGTCCTTGGGTTTGGCACTGCTGGTTCTCAGGCCTTTAGATTTTGACTAGAATTATACCACAGACTTGCACAGGCCTCCAGCTAGGAGAGGGCACAATGTAGAACTTCTCAGCCTCTGTAATCACATCATGGTTTGTGATATGTATCAATTTCTGTAAATATTCCTACCATGGACATTTTAAAGCTACCAATATGTCATTATTGAATGCAGAGCTGTGCACTAGGGGCTAGCATGAGCAGATAACACTAGCTGCAGCCCACCTATCTAGATTACCCATGATTCTCTTCTTCATATTGGAACCTCTTTGTCAATTATTTTACTTGAACTATAAATGTGAATGGCTTGTAGAATTTGGAGTCCAACCCAATCCACCCCAAACAGAATGTCTGTGTGTAGGTAAATTTCCCTGTTCAAGTAGACCATCCACACACCAATTCTCACCATATGCTCAACCCAACACCCATAACTACAGGTTTAGTGCCAGACCCTAATCCTGAATATTCCACCAGTACATCACTAAAGAACCGTAAAAAATAACAGGACAAAATCAAGAATACTAGAGTATATTCAGAGCCTTTTTATTTTAGGTCAACTAACTTTAAAGTAAGTTGATTACCAAACTACCAATTAATTGTTCCATACTAATAGAGTGAAGACAAATGACTATGTTATTAAACTATCAGAAGTACTCATATGAGAGGTTACAGGGTTTCAAATATTTTGGCTACAACTTGTCATTGCGTAGGCTAGCAGGTGGTCGTATTTCTGAGCTTTGCAGTAAGTAGCCTAATTAAGGGCTCAGCTATTCTAGTGTAATTTGTCACTGACTCTTTCCAAGTATACTGAGTACTGAGTTGCTTTTCTCTGATATTATCTAAATTAAAAGTAAATCAACAAGGACAGAACATGTGAGCTGGCTAGCAAACAGGTTGAGTAGAACATTAAATCAACTAATTAAACAAATGGAATCCATCTGGTAAAACAAAAAGCGTAGTATAGAAAACTGGTTAAGATCTAGACTTGCTGAGCCACATATCTGTGTCTCAATCCTGATGCATCATCTGTACGACATTGAACAAGTTACCGAACATCTGTTGGCAGAGGCTGCCAGCTGATCATCACACCTACTTTTACTTCTCCTTTGTTCCTGGCTAGACCATCTCTCCCAACCTTTCTTGTAGATAATTGTGGCCATCTGACCAGTTCTTGCCAATGGAAAATGAATAGAAAAGCAACAGATGCTATTCTGGGGTTAAGGATTTTAAGAAGCCAGTATTCCTCTTCCATTCTCCTTTTAAAGTACAGATCAAAATACAGATTCAGATGACAATAAAGATGCTCAGGGATGGTGGAACAAACTGGACCAAGACTGGTTCCTGGAATCACCACAAGAAGAAGACTCTCCTCAAGAGGAAGGCCATCACGCTGACTTTTCCTTGAGGGCACTGTCATTGTCTTTGAACTTCAAGGTATCTATCTGTGACATCAGTTCAGCCTACCCTAATGAATACATCATCTCTTTAAATGACAATACAATACCACTGCCTGACTTAATTAATATTCTCTTGATCGAGAGTGGCCAGACTCCACTGAAACTAGACTAAGCTAAATGAGTATTTTCCATAATGAAGTGGTAGTCCAGGAAAACAGCTGGGTCTCAAGAGGCAATGGACACAACCAGGAAAGCCATTTAAGATCTAAGAAGCCACTTTTTAAATCTCTCTCTTATCTCTGTATATCTTCATTATTCTACCTTCCCCATGTAAATGTCACTCCACAGTTCCTGATTTTACACATCCATGTTCAAGAAAGTACTATCTCTCAACAATTTCAAACTCTAGAGAATCGACTCTATTTGACCCATGTTGGGCCAAGTGTCCACCATCTGGCCACTTCAGACCAAAACAATGAGATCACAAAATAGTAACATCGTTGCCAAAGGCCCACTCCCATGTGCGAGTAAAGAGGGGCATTTCTTAAAGAAGTTTGGGCTAAACAGACATCTCAAAAAGGTGAAGCACACTATTTCATGAATTATCACAAAAATTAAATAAAATGCTCCTGAAATCTTTAGCAAAGTTCCTTACACACAGTAAGAACTCCATGTTACTTCTTACTCTTATAATTATTATTATTAGACACTGTACTAGTTTTCTGTTGCCATAACAAATTACCACAAACATAGCAACTTAAACAGCATCCATTTATCATCTCACGGTTTCCGTGGGTCAGAAGTCTGGGCCCAGTGTGGCTCAGCTGGTTTCTCTTGTCCAGGTCTCAGAAAAACCAAATCAAGATGTTGGCAGAATTGTGTTCCTTTCTAGAGGCAGATTCTTGGAGGCACTTCAAAGTTCTTTTAGTCTGTTGGCAGAATTCAGTTCCCTGCACTCATAGGAAAAAGGGCCCTGTTTCCTTGAAGACTGCCAGCTATGGGCTGTCTATCTCCAGAGGCCTCACCCTGGTCCTTGCAGTTGGTCCCTGTGTCTCAGAACCAGCAATGGCGGTGCATTGACTCCTCCTCACTCGCATTCTCTGACTTCCCCTTCTACAGCATCTTTCCCGCCTTCTCTTCCACCCCATCTCTCTGTCTCCAGCCAGAGAAAATTATCTGCTTCTCAGGCTCATGTGATTAAGTTGGGCTCACCCAAATCATCCAGAATAATCTTCTTACTGTAATGTTTATAGTGCTAATTACACCTTAATTAAATTTGCAAACTCCCTTTAACCTGAAACATAACACTCATAGGCTCCAGTAACTAGGGCATGAACATTTTCTGGGGGCCATTCTACCTACCCCAGAAAGACGTTAAATATTACTACTCTGCACTTCTCAAATTTAGAAACTATGATAAATATATATGACTCAACAACCATTTACTTTTGAATAGTTCCAAAGAAATCTTGCAACAAGTCATGATACAAACATGATTATATTATGCAAGCATACAATGTGTTTGCTTTTGTATAGAAATGAGTTTCTACACATATATTTTAAAATTTATAATTATTCTCTTTGCTAAGTAACATACACCCTGATTTATATATTCATTTCACAATTTTTTTTTCATGTGTTCACAATCTTAGGTGATGGAGGTATGGTCCTAAACAGCACAGTTTAGAATCCCGTGCCATGGAGGCACCTACATACTAGTACTGAGAGACAGGCAATAAGCAAGTTACACTTCAAATCAAGGTAATTTCAGATGGTGATAAAATAGTTCTGTGATGGAGAGGGCCCAGGCGGCTAGGTAGGCAGAAGGCAGCTCTATTTCAGATTGGCTGGTCAGGGCAGGTCTCCCTGAGGAGGTAGGATTTGAGCCTTCCAGGTAGAAGGTTCAGTAGAAGAATGTATCTGTGGGTATGGGAACCAGTCAGAAGTGCTGCGGCAACGAACTCGGAAAAAAGTGACCAATGGGAGAAAGTTACTATGTGAATTCACAGAAGAGGGCAGAGGCCAGATTACGTGCCTAACACTTTTAAATTCTAATTGTCAATATAGGTACCTAAAAATTGCAATCTGATTTTAAAGCTATAAAATAGCACATAAATAATCAGCTCAAACTGAACTTCACCAGGTTGGTCTGTTTGAGCACAATATTTTAATCAAATATAAAACAGTGAAAAGAAAGTTACGATGGATAATTTCACTCCAACATTCGTGAGACCACCTAGTCCTATAAAAATCATTCTTCTCCTTCGAGTGTGAAGAGAACACACATTCTACACAAAAAGATGTTTATGCCCCGTCTCTAATGAGAGAAATAAGAATCCTTCATTTTCCTCACGACCTTTCCCAAGATCATCAGCTTATGTTTTTTCAAGCCAGTTTGCCCTAATTTATTGCTTCTGCCAAGTATTAATCTCACTTGTATCTGTCTTCTGACTGCTTTTTACTCCCTCTTTATTGAGAAAAAGAACCCATTTTCCTTAATTTTCTTCAAATGGACTCTCAATTCACACCCCCCCCCCCAACAATAGCGACATGTAATTGTAACAGACATTATTTCCAGGAAAGAAACAGGAGTAATATTGCAGCTACTTCAAACTTCATAATGGTCATCGCTGTTCCAAATGATATTGGCCATTCCTATCTCGGGGGTAGGGGCATTCATACTGTTCCCTTAACCTTTAACAGTGCTGCAGTCTGATTTCTTCTTTCCTCTTCTATTACCTTAGTCCCTTTCTCAGGATTGTCACAGGAAACGCCAAATCAACTCCCTCATAGCCACCATGTCACAAGAGTACCTCAAGATTTTTCCTTAAATGATATTTGTCTTTAAAGGAAATTCTGCTGTTTGATTAATTTTTTTCTCTTTGCCTTAAAAACTAAGAAGACATTTTTGAAAGATATAGCTAATTTATTTTTCCTTTAGACACTGATTTTCTTCATTATGCCATACATCTCTCTCTGATACACACACACTGTGAAAACATGCTGTATAGATGCAAAGACAATGATAATCATTATTCATAGTTTCCTGTGATATACCAGAATTCATCTGTAAAATGATCACTGAGATGGAAAGAATGAGAGCTATTTAAAACCTTAGAAGGAAAAGGGATTTAGTTACAATGTGTAAAAGTCTTATTTTATTCAGCAACCCAACTTAAATATGGCATTGTTAAAAAGGCTGTATTCAAATTTTCAGTGAATAGAGATCTAAATTTAATTAATCTGTTGGCTTGAAACTTTTATAACTTTTTATCATTCTTACAGAGTCCTAAAATATGGTCTATAAACAGACTTTGACTTTTTTGTACATTCAAACCATATGTCTCTTGTTCAGATTCCCACTTTTTTAACATTTAACATTAACATAGTCTAATGCCTTAAATACCTTGAAAAACCTCGGAATTCTGACTCATAAGTCAAATGATAAACACCTCAAGTTGTCAAATGATGGTTCTGTCTGCCAATCAACACAGTAATATAAATGCTGTGACCAGGTTTCAGAGAAATGCATGTTTAAATAATTTATGGAATTCCATCATCATTTTGATAAGGGACAGTATAAAATTAAGGCCCTGCTCTGTCTGGGTATTAATTCCGGTTCTGTCGTTTACTAGTAAGTTACTTCACTTTTTTTGTCCTTCAGTCCCCTCATCTGTTAAATGGTCAATAATTCATACAGTTGTGTAAGAGTTCAATGAATTAATATAGCTAAAGAAATTCTTAGGTCAATGTCTGGCATGCAATGGTATTTAAAAGGATTAGCTATTAAGATGTAAAATTATATTAAAATATAAAATGATTAAACTTCTTAAAAGTGGGGAAATGAAAAAATATTGCTGCTACTGAGAAAACATTAAATCCAATGAATTATCCAAAACTTTGCCCTCAGTCAAGTGCCAGTTTGATTAATCTTCTCAACTGAATGATCAAATTATGAAGGAAAAATGTATAAAGTGTTGAGAAGAGTTTATTGCGTCTAAATTATTTATAATACTGTTAGCTCGCAGGAGACAGAATCAAACCACCACTCATATTATACAAATCTCTTAGTATTAAATAAAAATAACGTGTTACTTCCTTTCTTCTAATTCAACTGTTTTTCCAAATGCTTATTTAATCATCAGTACATTCTCTAAACCAAAATGGAGACTTTTTTTGCATGTTCAAATCAAAATGCATTAGCAAGATAGTCACGTAATTCACAATTTTTAGGCCATTTAGTTTTCTTTCTTCCTCCAGATAGTCCCAAGTGAACAATGTATTTTTCTTTCTTCCAGAGTAAAATAAATTTCATTATCTTTTTTTTTTTAAGTGACTTTGCCTTTCACAAGTCATAATCTAGAATACAATTCTGTTTTAAAGGTAAGCTATAATTTAAGAAATTCTGATGGTTGATTTGAGTTTAATTCTTAAATGTACACTGGCCTTTTTCTCAAATATCCATGATTGTCAGTAAAGATCTATAGACGTCAAAATCTTTAAAGGATGAGAGCTATCAGTGAGATAAGCAACCACGTCACTAAAGCTATGGAATTGCGTCATGGTAGCACAAATCAACCACACATTCTCCTGCCCACTTCCCACTCCCTGGTAAAGCACGACACAGGAGCGACACAGGAGTGCTAGCGAAGGGAGAGCATGTAGATCACCTCTGGTTCTCTTTTGTACAGGTGAGGGTCCCCCTGCTCGAAGAGACGATGTGCATAGCTCAAGGACACAAATAGTTTAGACTTTTTACAGCTGGAATTCACTTTACAAAACAGGAGGTCTGTTACTACTGTCTCTTGCCACTATAAACTTACACTTAATTTCTCTTACAAAAATCTCATCTGCCTTTATTATCAAAATGTAGTTACAAACCCTAAAGTATCTTTTCATAAGATGGTTCTGATGTCAGCTGTAAGTTCTGTTCTCTGTTTAAAACAAGAAGGAGGGAAGGAAGAGGGGGGGAAAAAAGTTCTGCAAGTTACTCTGAGCCTTGAATTGTGCCTTAATCATCTGTAGCAAATTGGAACAAGCCATCAGGACACTGCGAGTCTCCTCAGAAAGAGAATTAAAGTTTCAGAGATCAGCATGGTATGAATCATCTTGGAATGAGAAAAAGCAGTCTGCTTAAATAGGAGGAATTATAAGGAATTCATAGCATCTTTAACTCAACAGTTTGAACAAGAAAAGATCAGAGTGTAATTTCCACCCACAGTATTTGAAACCTTAATTTTGGTTCATCTTTGGAAGGCAAATTTTGAACAAGGAATCTGAAACAGTTCTTCCTTTTATTTTACTACCACCCCTCTTGAAAAAATAGGACTTAACCAGAATCTTTTCTTCTCAGAATCTAAGTCCTTGTTTGTTTGGGTTTTTTTTTAATGTATAATAATTCATTTAAAATGAAAAAAAATCAGTATTTCAAATACTAGTGTGAGAACATTGTCTGGAATGCTAATTCCTCATTAATATTTGATTACTATGCAAAAAATTCATTATTGAAAATGTTTTAAGGTCACACGTGTCATGTGCTAGTCAACTCACTGTTTTCCCAAAGAATTCCCCTTTGGTTTTCCTTACTTAACAGACAGGAAAGCTCTTGATTTAATAGCTGGAGACTTCACAAATGGCTGATTTTGCATCACAAATTGTACTGTCTCTTCCAGTAAAAGAGAGCAGAACCTATATAATCCATCGCTGTTCTGACATTTCATGATTTATTACAATTTACTGCATTATTTACATGCATTTGGAATGTTATCAGTGTTTTACAACTTTAATTGTTATATGTAACACTCAGTTTTGTTTGGAATTACCTTACAAATTTCCACACTAACGTTTTAAGGTCCCCATATCAAATTCCGCAAGCCTCCACGACGCTGTTCTCATCGTCCAAATAAAAAACAACATATAACAAATTTGAGAGCTGGCACATTGGTTAAATGTTTCATTGCCAATTATGAAGTTCTAACTAAACAACTTTTCTTTTTTTAAGCCAAGACTTCATCATAATTAAAGATGTTATAGAAATCCGACTCAGCAAGCTTAGAAGCAATTTAGGAAAGCAAAATTAAAAAAAAAAAAACATAAATGAGCAATTTGCATGTTTTTCTCCTCTAGTTCACTGCCACAGTGGTGGGAAAATAGACAGTTTATGGATTATGGTGGTCTCATCATTTCTAGTAAATCAACCGATTGACCAAAGTCTCCAGAAACTTTCATGGTTCATGAAGTTTTAAATTACAAATTACAAATTCTCACATCATCCATCTTTCAATTTATAGCAGCTGGAGCAAAAATCTAGTTCTAAACAATTAGCTCAGAAAGTGCTGGCCCCTTTTTGTTTGATTCCATCAGTATCACTCTTCAATGTGGATCCTAAGTCTCTAAGCCAATTCCCTCGAACACTTCTCAAAAGAGTTGCAAATATTTGCTCTCTTGGACTCATTATTCACTGACAGATATTTTGATAGCATTAGCTTACATTGATCACAAATGTTTCATAGCTTTTGTGTTTTTGTTTGTGTGTTGACTTTTTCTTTTTTTTTTGAGAGGGAAAACATTACAGTGAATTACACGAGAAAGAAATGAAACATATCACATAATCATCAACTGGCTATGAAACAAATCAAAGCGTATGACTCAAGGGCATACCCTAATTTCCTGCTCATTGGTTTGTATTTTATGACCTGAAGGGTGAATATGAGATAGTTGCTGCTTAGGTATCAAAAACATATATAGATTATTATGTTCTCAGCTTATGTGATGTCTCAAAACTCATCTTAATGACCAATCCTGACTCCCCGAAATACTCCTTTATCTTATTTTCTGTAATATATTTTCTTAATTTTTTTTTTTTGTTTCTTTTTGGGTGCAGGGGTGGGGGTCTCCTTTATTGGTCATTCCTTCTCTACCATGTTCCATTGCTGAGTTTCTCTGTGTTTGGTGTTGACTTCTCTACCTGGAAGTTGTACCTGTTCCCATAGTTTGAAATATTATTTTTATGCTGACAACTCCAAAACTACCTCCTACAACTAACAGTTCTCCTTGGATTGCAGGCACTCCTATCCAATTTTCTATATAGTATATATTATATTTACATAGGATGTTTTGCAGCCATCTCAAATGAATTACATCCCAAACCAAATTCTTATCTCCCAGTCTTCTGCAAATTGTTCTCTCCCAGTCTTTTCTAAGCATACGGGAAACCATCACATGCCCAAATTACTGAAAGTGTTATCACACAGGTGATAATGCTAGAAAATTGGGAACAATCCTAAATTCCTTTCTCTTCCTCACCACTCACATTCAATCTGTCAGCATAGCCCATGATTTCTGCCTCAAAAATACATCTTGATAATATCCACTTTTCTTCAGATCATCTCCCACCATTACGGGAGAAGCCCCTTCCAGGGCTACTAAAGTAGCTTCCTTACTGGTGTCTCTGCTTTTCCTGTGGTCTTCTCCCAACCTACTGTTACACAACAGCCAATTAAACATAAACTAGATCAGGTCAGGCCTCTTTGTAAAATCCTTTAACATTTCCCTGTTGCACTTCAAATCAAATGTTCCAATGTCAGCCTACAAGTCTTGAAAAGTATGACTTTTGGTTATGTCTACAATTCTATATACCTTCTTAATTACTACCAGCATCATTTCATCTCCTAGAATATACCACTTCTTCCTACTTAGGGACATAATACATATTTTTCATTATACCTGAAATGCTACTATTCTCCAGGTTCTGAACATGTTGGCTCTGCCACATCCTTCAAGTCTCAATTTAAATGTCACCTCATCAGTGAGACCTTCCCTAAGCACCTTGTCCATGCCTTTACGCTCTCTACGTTCTCTAGTCAGATAAGCTTAAACATGAAGACTATGAACTCCACCCTAGCTCCTATCCCAGCCTTACAACTCTTCCTACCTACCGTAGAACACTGGACAACTCACTTGACCTTTTTGTGCCTCGGTTTCCTCACTTTCAGAGCACAAATAACAATAGTACCTACCTCATAGGTCACTGAAAACATTAATGAGTCAACACAGAGAACTGATTCTGGCACAGTTCTGCCAATGTTCAATTCATGTCAGTTTCCTTCAGAGAATTTCACAATTTGCAATTGCTCATTTTTTGGTTTGCTTCATTTTGTTTTAGTTTCTAGTCAGTGTGCTCTAGAGGACTAAAAACTCTCTTAAGCAGGATCTATTTATATGTGTTCTTTGTTATATCATTGTAAACTCAGTGACAAATATAATATCCAGCACACAGTAGATGTGCAGTAAACTCTTACTGAATCAAGAAATCATTTTTGAATGGGCTAGAAAACTCACATTTAAAGATACATCTGGTTTTGTTTTCCCTTTGACTATGGGGGAAAAATGTGATTGCTTTAACCGTATATTAATCATTCACTGATGATTAACATACATATACATGTAAAGAATTATAGTTTATTATATAACTATTGTTTTTAATACTAAATTCGCTCTTACAAAGTTTAAAGTGTTTTAGCCGTGAGTCACCAGATCCATTTGCACATTGTTTTCTATTTATTCTCTACTTTTGTCTACAAATAAACCTTATCTTTTAATATCTAGCTTCTCTATTTTCTATAGCTTCAGGAGCTTTCACTATAGGTATTCGGACCACCTCTGATCTTTCAAAGACACCAATATTATGGTTTAAAGGCCTGCAAAACTGAAGCAAAAGTTCCATGTTACCATCGCTGTTACTGCTGAAATTGCAGCACTTTGTCTTGACCTCTGCGTACTTGAGCTCTGCCAAACAATGTTTTAGGCTTTAGATCACAGGGTTTTTGTGACTCTTTGTTTTCTTCTATATTTACTTTGAAGTTTGTCTTTGACCATCTCCTATCCTGAGATAGGTCTCAGGGTTTCCCATCTTCAAAAGGACTGAACCCTCAGCCTTATGTTTATTGCGTGACCTGTCTTCCTCTGGGTTTCCTGAAAACACTGACTACACTCACCCCTGCCTTGCCCTGAAAAACCTTCGTCAAGCCTCTTACTCACTCGTCAAATCTGCTCTGACTGTACCACTGCACTGGTCTATTTTATCTTTAGTTTTCTTTACTTGATAAAGTCATACACCAGGAGGAGTTAGATGTCATGTTCAAAAACAAAAAAAAAAAGTAGCCCTGGAAATAACTTACTTCCTTCTTATAATCCCTCTTGCTTCCTTCTTATAACCCCTGTCTCATCTGGATACCAAGATATAATCTTACCCTGGCATGCATAAAATTACCTTCAAGTTAAACAAAACTTAGATATATTTATTTTCAGCACTTCTATTATGTCATTTGTTTTGGTGCAGTTAAAAAAAACTATATATGAAGGGAGATCACAGTAAAGGAAACACACGATAAATAAGGGAAAAAACCTTGCTTGCCTGTAGCCATTATTAAAGAAACACCTATTGAGACAACAATGGGATTCCAGTTTTTCACTTATTTGATGGGAAAGGATTATTAAGTTTGATGAAACCTACAATGGACACAAGTGCATCATTGGCTGGAGTATAAATTGAGGTTCTCATTTTGGAGAAAAACTTGGAAATAGCAGGAAAAGTTAAAATGCACATATACGTTTACCCAGCATTTGTACTTCTAATAATTTACCTAGCAAATAGCAAAATGCATAAGTTTACGAAGATATATGCACAAGGAACTAGCAAGAATTTTTTTCCTGTTCTGTTATTTCATTAGCGTTGATACCCCATACTGACAGCAGCATGTGACCCAAAATTGAACCATCAGAGAATCACTTTCCATGAACCCAGCAACTGGTTAAGGGAAATGCTTATGAACCAATCAGACCCAAAGAGAGTAATTCCTACCACTTGTGCTTAAGGTAACAGAAGAGAATATTTCTCTTTTCTGCAGGTTTCCTACAAGGCTCTAAGGCTGGAGCTACTGGCAGCCACTCTGCCATCTTAAAAGGAGAGCCAGCCTAATGAGAGAATCAACCCAGAGGGGAGGCGAGCCAAAAGATGCAGAGAAGCCAGTCACAGACGACATTACTTGAGGCATCACACTCAAAATCGGCTGTACTCCTGATCTTTTTGAGCTGTGATGGGAAACTTCCTTTTTTCTTTAAGCCAGTTTTAACTGGGTTTTTACAACATTTTATTACCAAAAGAAGCCCAATAAAAATATAGTATTTTAGCACACAGAGAATTTTAATGGTGACAATTATGACATACTTATATGGAATACTAAATAGCTATTAAAGAGAATAAGATACAGCTACAGATGTTCCTATAGACAGACATACATCCAGGATATGATAAAGTTCTAGAAACAAAGGTAGATCATAATGCCATTTAAAACATTTAAAAATCTATACATACATATATTTACATTGAAATAGTGAAAAGTGGTTATGATTTCTCATTTAATGGTATACTTTTTATTTTATACTCATCTGTACTGTTTATAAATATTTTACCATGAAGATGTACTTAAATTTATAATAAAGGTTATATTAAAATAATAAAGCATAGAAGCATCAAAACATGAAAGTACTATTTTTTTCTAGCCTCAGTCAAGGTGAAATCAATCTACTACAGAAGAGGGAGAAAGATCTAATACCATTTACTATTCTTTTCTCTGCTCAGAAATTAATAGTGTATTTATCATACAGTTGTAACAAACTGAAACAGAAAATGAAGAAAGATGTCAACGCATCAAGCCAAAATATTTTTATTTTTCTTTCTGTAGTCAATATTGTTGATATGGTGTGGACGACAGACATTAAGGTGGTCTCCATGATTCCATCCCTGGCAGTCTTTCCCTTGAGTATGACTTGCTTCTAACCAATAGAATGTGGCAAATGTGATGGACTGTCACTCCCACGATGAAGCTACCTTCCACAGGAGAAAGTGATGGAATGTCACTTTCATGATTATGTAAGACTCAGTCTTGCTAGTCAGCCCACTCTCAAGTCTCAGGAACTCCGTCTGTCTCAGTCACTGGTTTTGAAAATACAAGCTAACACGAATCCTATAGTCAGAAGGAAACGAATTTTACCAATAACTTAAGGTAATCTGGAAGCAGATCTTTTCTTAGTAGACCTTCCAAATGATAACCAGCTAAGGCATGCTGAAGCTTCTGACCCAGAGAAATTGTGGTAGTGAACATGTGCTGTCTTCAGTCACCACATCTGCAGTAATTGGTTACACAGCATAGAAAGCTAATACAGATAAATTAGACTTGAGTTCCAAATTTCATGAAAAAGTTTGACACTTCCTTATATTTTAAGATAAAAATATTCATTACATACCTGTTGGGAAACGTATCAATGTAATAAAGCTAAATATTTTTAAGTTGTTTATGAACTAAAAGGGGACAAATAGCAAAGAAAAACAGACACCAGGGATAAATTAAATTTTCTTTTCAGAATTTATAAAACCCAACTTTGCTATGCTAGTTTCTGGCATAAAACACCGGTCAACACTATTTTTCAAGCCTAAAACAAAATTTTGGTGCTTTCTACTTAAAAAAGCAAAAAGCAAAAACAAAAACAAAAAACAGAGTACATAACACCCAATTTTAAAAATGGAGTGACGAGGGAGGATAAAATAAACGCATACACACCAAAGGGAGATGTAGGAACAGTTTGGCTCACATAAAAATTATTTCATACAATTTAGATCCTTGGCTTATAAATAATGCAAATTTTAATGAAATATTCTATCCTGAGATGCATAGGTAAAGCTCTCAGTTATTTCAGAGGGAATTGTGCTTGCATACATAAAGCCTAAATTTTCCCTCTAAAAAGCAACAACAAAAATATGCTTATGTTTATAGATACGTTTAGAATATGTTGTTTTCTCTAATAATTTAGTAAATTACATATACTTAAACTCTGATTCTAGAACGTAAAATAAGATCCTTTCTAATTCTGAATGGATTTTAATCAAGTCAGCCCTCATACAAAGTCTCACATAAACACATATTTTATGCGAAATATTTTTCTCCAGTAGAGTTCACATAAATACAGCCTCTCAGACTTTTTAGGAACTGTGGCAGAAAAAGAAAAAAAAATGTTGATTGGGAATTTATTTTTCTTACAGCTTGTATATGTTTTCTTTTTCTTGGATTGTCTGCCCTGGTAGTTGAGGGATTTGAACAATTCTTTCCACAATGGTTAAAAGAGTCAGAGGTCAAAAGTTTCCAAGCATGGACTAAACCTAAATAGCAAGAAAAATATCAAAATGTATGCAAAAATAAACAGAAATGTTATTGATCTCATAAAAGCAAAACATACCAGAAATTTGCCTTAAGAAAATAAACCTTGCGTTGGTCTAACAAAACCTATGAAGAAGTATGTAATAATCACATAAACTGCCTTAAAAATCTTTTTTGTTTTTTAAGCCATACACATAGAATGAACAGTATCAGGCCCAGAAAAAATTTAATGTCCTGTTCAGAATGATAATAAAATGGAGGAACACAGACAGTAGCCAGTCTCATTTAGAGAATGGAACACAACTTAGTGGAAAAACTGACAATTAAAAAAAAAAAAAATCAAACCAAGGCTGTGTGTAAAAGTTTCCAGAATGAAGTGGAGAACTGAATTAATTTTCTGGATAATTAAAGCTTAAAAATGTAAATCTTTCTGCCCCATTGTTTAGGAATTTCAGGGAAATTTTTACTTGGAATTTTCACTTTATGTAACTGGGCAGTTATATTCCCTGAATTAGCATTTCTCCACACAGAGGCCGAGTAAAGACTTTACTCAAGGGTTGAGAGTAATTAAAGGGAACTACAACACAGACACAGAAATATCTTAAACTGCATACTTCACAGAACCTCACAGGTCTCTGGAAGCATTATAAGGAATTGAGGCTTGATTCTAAGGCTAAGAGAAGCCATCCATAGAATTATACTTGCGTCTGGGAAATTTTGCTCTGGCTGAAGTATGGAGAATTAGTCAGAACAAAGCTGGAGGGGCAATAATATAGACAGATGCCAAGGTGAGAGAACGAGTGTGCTACCGCTTTCTCTCTTCTGTGCTCCAACTAATTTGCTCTGCTTCCTTTTCTCTTCGTTCATATTTTCAGTTCAAGTGTCATCCTTTCTATGAAACAACTTCATAAAATTCCAGCTTGTTCTGTAAAGTTAACCATTCCTGCTTTTGTGCCCCGTTAAACTCGGGATATGTTTCTACCCTGGTACACAAACCACTGAAATGCCGTGAGTTGTGTACGCACATTTGTCCTTCTCCTAGTCGATAAATTCTTAATGAAATTTATTTTCTGTTTCCAGGATCTAACACAATGTTTGGACTTGTGCTACTCAAGAAAGTTCTGATTGACACAGGAAACAATTAGTTTGCTACTATTTCCATACCCTCCCTAAAGACTATTCTTAAAAAGACACTTTGAAAATAGCCATTTGGGTAAATATGAATGAGCTAAACAGCACAGTAATTTAAGTTGCTAAAGGAAGGTGTCTTGTGTGTTGT
The DNA here is from genome assembly GCF_036321535.1 of Camelus dromedarius. Lineage (NCBI taxonomy): Eukaryota > Metazoa > Chordata > Mammalia > Artiodactyla > Camelidae > Camelus > Camelus dromedarius. Next base: position 22,571,968 of record NC_087446.1, on the reverse strand, counting down.
TCACACTGCGTCCGTAGGACCTGGACCAATGTCTGGCATATGGTAGGCATTCAATCAATATTTGAAAAATAAATAAAAGAATGATTTTTTAAATTCAAGTACCAGCTTTTCCCTTCCTTTTGAGAGTGTCATCTACCACTTGTATACTTGGAAAACATAATTCACATCTACTTTTAGGGTCTTCATTTATTTACCAGCTACAATATGGAGCCACTGACTAAGATATCCATCAGTAATTGTGCTTCTGCTTCTGAAGGGGTAGTGTAGAGTAAGACACGTTTTTCTCTCCTGCCACGAAACTACTATGCAGTCTTGAAAATGGAAAAATGGTAGACGTGATATTCTGATTACCTTGGTCTGAAGAAAAGGCATTCAAAAATATTAAACAAATGAGATCACTACTAGATTCTGTAACAATAATCAGCAGAAGTTTTAAAGCCATAGAATTAGCTTTTCTGAATTCAAAATGAGGCTAGTATCTTCTTACCCTGAAAGTCTGATGTTATATGCAGGTTATAACATATGTGGAAATTCCATAAGGTTTTCACATGGAGGCCAGTGCAAAACTCCCTGTTTTAATATATAACCCTTCTATCCCTTCTCTCTTAGTGGCTTCCACATAATTTTTAAAAATAGTTGCCCCTCTGTCTCTAACCACTGCCCAAAAGGAATTTTAGTAAAATGCATGGTTTTCCTTGGAAACATCAATTAAAACATGAATGATCAAATCTACAATATCCCTAGCTTCCTGCCCCACAAGCAGTCTGGATAAAATAGCTACTCAACTCACTCTTTTTACCTGTGCTAATTACAACACTGAGTTTCATAAATTTACTTATCAATATGTGAACGAAAAATACTGCAAACCGTAACAGTAAACAAAGAATGTTGAAAGCATCAAGTCACCAGCAGATGTCCCCCACACCCCCGTGAAGACAAGCCTGCAGCCCAGCCTCTGCAGCCACTCACAATGGTGCCCTCTGAGGGGACTCAGAATAAGAAAGGACAGGATACTGGCCCTAGACAGCTAGGTGCTTGTCAAAGGAATGAATTCAATGAGCCCAAATGTTTGCTTCTTCACATATATAGAAAAGCACTAAATTCTTTAACTTGAGATGACAGGTTTTCTTTAGCTAACAAGTAATTTTTTAATGTTCCAACTACCTGGTCTTTGTGTTAAAGTTCCTGTATATCCTAGCTCCTCCCCTACCTCTTTGGAGCAGTCCCTCAGAGCGATCGGAGAGGCTGTCATCCTGGATCGAGTCCTCCCGCCAAATAAAACATAACTCTCAACTTTTAGGCTGCTCATTTATTTCAGTCGACAAATATAAACACATTGTTTCCTCTCATTTCTTCCTAAACATCTTTTTCAAGCTAAATTCAGGTGCCCAGTGTAAAAGGTTATACTTTATAACGTTTATGGGTGGTGTTGATTTCCATCAGGTTATCCTCATCTATCTTCCCTCTTCTCTTTCCTTGATCATGTAAATTATTAATCTTAGACTCTGTGATTGCTTCCCTTAGGCAAAGAAAATGGAAACTCTCATCGTATGTTGGAGGAAATGGGGTCTATTAGAGATGACTGCAGACACCACTTCTCTGTTCCATTTCCATCACTCTCTCCGATGGTGCCACAGTCGCGGTGACCACACTGACTATTCTTATAAGGAAGAGTTCAAATCCCTTTCCAAAGTTATAGAGCTAGTTTGTGGCCTACTCTCTTATAAATGAATACAGAGTTGAGATGCTTTTCCCTTAATCTCACTCATAGGTAAAGTCTTATGAAGCTTGTCTCTATCCAGCCTGCCTCAGGATCTCTTTCTGCAGCTGGACACCCATTAAGAGGGTACTCTGTCGTCCAGAACGTCGGAGATCAGGAGTGTCTGTGGTGTTGCCATCTTCACAGATTAGGTTAAGTCAGTCTGGGCCCAGCAGCATCTGAAGAGGGCTCTGATTTATTCTTATCCTTATCGTGCCTGTTTGTCTTTGTTTTCCATCACGAAGCAAATTCCCTACCCATGACTAACAACCCCTCCCTGTACCCACCTCAATTTCACAGTAATTCACATTCTTAGAAAATAGCCTCTGATGAGGAACTTTGCCAAAATCTAAATGAAGTGTAAATAACACATATTCCCTAGCCTGCACTAATCCGTTACTTTAGTTACCCACTCAAAGATCTTTAATAGTCAAGGATGATTTCCTTTTACAAAAACCAGGTTCACTTCCTACCAGAAGGTCATATTTATTTATAGTTTCAACATTCTTACCTTTTATCACAGATTCTACTGGCTTATTGATTCCAAACTTTACACTAGATAAAACATATCTAGTCCGAGAGAATTATTTACATTTAAAATGTCAACATAGACTTTAAAATTAGATTTATCTATCACTACTTCACATATCACTCACAGAAACCTTACAAAACAATACTTCAAGAAAAAGTAAAATCACCCCAGTTTCCTCAGTCAAAACCAAGGCATGAGAAAACGAAATAAAGAGAATGTTTGTGACAACATAGATTATTCAAAGACGTAATTCAAAGATAAGAGCTATCTCTACCGAGAATAAATTCCTCAAGACTAGAGATATTCAAGTACATAGTGCAGATAAACTCCAAGTGTCTGAGAAGGTGTAGAAACTGGGAAGGAGAGAGAAAAAGAGCAAAAGAGTAGCAGACTATGTCAGATCACCTTTAGAATTCTGAGATTTTGTGATTCCATTCAATTGTCCCCTATTATCTTCACAGTCTCCTGCTTATTTCACAAGTGTAACGTTCTCCAAAAAAAACAAAAATCAAAGGGAAGGGGGAACTATGGTTTGTTTGTTTTTTTTTTTTTTATATATATTTCATGTAATAAGTACTTAATTCTTTTCTAGAAAACTAGATTTTATTCTGTTTCTTATCTAATAGCTTTGAACATAATGTTAGTACCCTAGGTTGTGTTTAAGAATAATGTTCTATCTATATAAAACATTGCATTTAACATCATCTCAAGAGTTGAAGTTGTTTCATGAGTCACAGCAATTCTTTCTAGGTCAAAACCTGGCAGACAATGGAACAAGTATCTCTTTCTCCTGTCATAATGAAATCTTTTTTGTGTGATTTTTCAATTATACATGCCCCGAAAAAGCCACCTGTAGCTTTTTGATTTGCACAAACACTCTAACATATTACTTTTCCAAACTACTTTGATAATTAACTAGCCAATTGCTCTGCCCAATTAGAATTCAGAAATTCACATTTGCATTTGCCAATAATTTACCATTTCTTTCCTTCTAACTCTTTTTGCTATTTGAAATTAGCTTTTATTTCTTTGATTTTGGTTTGATGGTTATCACAGTGGCATTGTGGTTATCACATTGGTTTCATATGGCATTTTTTAAAAACACTCAATGTAAAGTGACAATAGAGTGTCTCTAATAACTGCCTGAGAGATTTAAATTCCCTTTCTTTTCCACTTTTATAAAGCCCATGCTAAATTAACGTTATTTTTCTTTCTGTTTCAGTTACCATTTTTCTTTCTGCATAATTATTCTTTTAATTATACATAAATATAATTCTTATTAAAAAATGAAATGTTACAGAAAAAGCTAAAGTCTCCTTCATATCATTGTCAATTCCACTCCTCAGCTGTAACCACCATGTCTACACAGATACTCTATTGTACTTCTGTGCGTTTACACCAATATATGCACCCATAGAAAATGCAGTCCTGTTATGTAGGGTTATTTTTTTTTAATGCTACAATATCCGAGAGATCTATCACACCACCTCTTTCTTTTCAACTCTTACGTCACAATCCATAGAATGAATATATCATTATTTATCCATTCTCTTATTGGTGGACATTTAATTATTTTCAAAATGTTTATCAATAGTGTTTTAGTGAATACCCTCGTACCTGATTTCTTAAGTACATAGCACTTAATATTCTCCCCCTTTTCTTCTTTACCTGATTCAACTTCTGTCTAAATGTCATTCAAGGTATCTCAAATATTACTAATATCTGGAAATCTATATAATAGTATTTTTTTTTCTCCCTAGAATGAAAATGACTTCTTATTTGGACACAATATAGCCCAGTTTCTTTTATAGTTACTTATCTGGAATATCCCAAGGAGTAGACAATTTTCTTAATTTTTATTCACTAAGCAAATCTTTGCAAGCATGATCTATGTAACAAAGAACTGTTCTAGATACTAGAAATGCAACAAGAAACAAAAAACCATAGGCTTTGCCAAAAGGAAAAAGGGCCATCTCGTATATCCTGATTCCCTTTCAGTGCTGAACATGTCATAATTGATATAAATGTTCAATAAATCTTTTGGGAAGGCTGACTTATGCTCATGATGTGATATAAATAAATGAGCCAGGATAACTATATACCTAGTGTGATAGTTAATTTTATATCAACTTATTTGAGCCATGGTGCCCTGCTGTGTGATCAAACATTATTCTGGATGTTTCTGTAATGATGTTTTCTGAAAAGATTAACATTTATATCAGTTGATTTTGAATAAAGCAAACTGTCCTCCATAATATGGGTGGGCCTCATCCAATCAGTTGAAAACCTAAATAGCACAAAGACCGACATCGCCTGAACAAAGACAAGATTCTGTCAGTAGACAGCCTTTGAACTTGAACTGCAACAGGTCCTCTCCTTTAGGTCTTCAGCCTGATGACCTCTGGACTAGAATAGCAGCTTTTAGACAAACCACACGCCAGCCTCCACAATAACATGAACCGACTCCTTAAAATAAAAACACATGCGCACGCACTCGCTTGCAGACACACACACACTCTATTGGTTCTATTTCTCTGGAGAACCCTGACTAATACACAGAAGGGAGATAGCAAAATAGTTTAGTTCTTACTCAAGGACCATGGGGAGGCTCTGTAGTAACCTGTGTTACTGCTGCCCTTCCCTTTGTGAAGACTGCCAAAATTAGGCTTGGCTATGTACTAATGGGATCCCTGCCCATGGGAGAACTCTCCTTCCCCATTCTGTCAACAAAATAAAGCTTTCCACATGACTTACTTCAGTCAACAAATGAGTGAATGTAACCTATGCCACTTGCAAGTATACACTATTTTCCCTCCATCACACAAACAGCATGTCCTAGAGACTGCTCCCTCCTACTGAACACCAGACGAAAAGGCACAGAGACTACAGCTATGACTAATTTATAAGTGCTGAACATACATGTGAGTAAGAGAGAAACCTTGCTTGTTTTAATCATTTTGCAACTTCCATTACTATAGCAAAAATAGCCTTCTGCAGCTTCCATTGTTACAGCAAAAGTAGTACAGGTAAAGCTTGAACAGTGAAGTGGTTTGGTGCACCATCTCTTTGCATAGTCAAAAACCCACATATACTTTATTGTCAGCCCTTCATACATGTAGTCTCTCCATGTTTGCAGTTCCACATGCATGGATTCAACCAATCATGGACTATGTAGTACTATCGTATTTACTACTGAAGAAAAATATGCCTGTTGGCCACTCACATAACCTCTTTGGAAAAATGTCTACTCAGTTCCTCTGCCCATTTTCTAATTTTTTTTATTTTTTGATGTTAAGAGCTATTTATATATTTTGGATATTAATCCTTTATCAATCATATCATTTCCAAATATTTTCTCCCATTCAGCAGACTTTTTATTTTGTCAGTAGTTTCCTTTGCTGTGCAAAAGCTTTTAAGTTTAATTAGGCCCCATTTGTTTATTTTTGCTTTTATTTCTTTTACCTTAGGAAACATATACAAAAAGATACTGCTGCAATTTATGTCAAAGAGTATTCTGCCTATGTTTTCCTAGGAGTTTTATAGTATTCAGTCTTACATTTAGGTCTTTAATCCATTTTGAGTTTATCTGGGGCCAAAGGAGACTTCTGGGAATTTAAAGGAAATCCTGGAGATCTACATTACTAGGGAACTTTGAAAATCTCCAACAGGACATATTCTGGAGTTCTGAAAGAATGCACACATGTCAAGGAGACACCTAGGACAGAAGAAGGCTCCAATTGCTCACCTATAGTTAACATTAAGGCTTGCACAACCATTGTGAAAAGCTAAGACTGTCCTGTAAAATGTGAAAAGTCTGAGGTAAACCATCTTACACAGATCCCCTTGGCAAAGGGTGGAAAACAGACAAGGCATTTAAGAAAATATGATTGATCACTGACAGACCATTAAATTACACTTAAGCATGTGAGACCTCTAGAAAGCAGGGTTAAAAAAAACAAGCACTTAAAAACAAAAAGCTAGTAGTAGTAGAAATCTCAGTGTCCACATACCACAGGGAATACAGAAGCTACAGAATTAGTCAAAGGTTTCTAAACAATAAGCAGCAACAAGGGAAAAAAAGCAACAATAAATGCTAGAGAGTAGAGAAATTCCATACCAGAGGTGACAGATTTCTAAAATGTCCCATTTCAACCAAGAATTATGAGAAATGAAAACAAAAAGGAAAGTATGCCACATGTACAAGGAGTGAGGGATTGGGGGAAGCAGCCAACAGAAAATGTCCCAGAGGAAAGCCCAGACATTGGAATTAGCAGGCATTACATTTCCTATAGAAAATGGATAAATTCATTGACATATAATTTTGTTCATAGTAGTCACTTATGATCCTTTTTATCTCTGTGGCATTAGTTGCAATGTCTCCTCTTTTATTTCTGATTGCAAATGTTCTTTTTTCCTTAATTTAGCTAATGGTTTGTCAATTTTGTTTCATTTTGAAAAAAAAACAGTTTTCCTGATTTTTTTCTATTATTTTTCTATTTTGTTTATTTTGAGCTAATCTTTTTATGTTGTACTTTCATTTTGGTTTGCCTCAGGGTATTTACTAACTTCCTTTTTGATGTCTTCTTTGACCTAATGGCTGTTCAAGAGTGAGTTCTTAAGTTTCCACATATTTGTAAATTTCCCAGTTCCCTTTTGCTATTGATATCTTGTTTCACTCCACTGTGGTCAGAAAAGACACTTGGTATGATTTCAATCTTCTTAAATTAAATCTCCTTAAAATCTTAACTTTGTTAAGATTTGTTTTGTGACCTAATATGTAATCTATCCTGGAGAAAGTTCTGTATGCATTTAAGAATGTGTATTCTGCTACTGTTGGGTGAAATGTTCTGTATATGTCTATTGGGATCAATTTGTCAATTATATTAATGTTTTAAGTATCTTGTTTCCCTATTGATTTGTCTAATGTTCTAGTTTTCTGTTTTAACCAAAGAAAAGAGTATAATGTGCTGAATATTGTGTCTAGTAACTTAGAAAATTGTTTTTGGTAAAAGAAAAGACATTTTTTAAAGGAAAGCATAAAATAGTAAGCATCTTATAGAAGGAAATAAGACGAATTTTGATAGCGATTGGGATATATTCCATATGACTTGGTAAGAATCAGTTTTTGCTACCTTTTAAAAATAAACATATTATGTCCTGAAGAAAGAACACACGAATTTTATTTTTAGAATTTATCAAAAATACCTTGATCATTTTTGTAGCCTCAGAAAACACTTTAGTGATGCTTTAAAAAAAAAAAAAAAACTAACCTATCCTGCTTCAGTTTTTGTGGCTGTTTATTTCTAGCTAATTACACATCCCAGAGACAAAGGTCTAGAATAGCTGAGAAGAATTGCTTATACTTGAAAATGCCACTTTTAGCAGTCAGTAATTTTTGTTCCCAAGGACTCTTCCATCGAGAAAAAAAAATGCTTTTTTAAAAAAAATGACAGGGATGGAGGTGAGAATAAAGAGAAAAATAAGTAAAAAGAAAGCTGTCCTTATATTCAAGGCCATACACTACTGTGTATCCGAATTCAGAGTATCTCAACAGACCAAAATATCCAATTTGTAAAAATCTTTTCATTTTGAAAAAAATATAAGAACATCCCTTACAGTATATTTGACTTCCGATTTCTCATTTTTGATGGAATCGTGTTTCCTATCCACAGCAGGAGCTCTCTTATAAGGTTCCAGCAAAATGTCAGCACCTCCCATGGAGATAGATGTCAACATTGTATCTTGAGCAGAGATACTGAGAGTGATTGGGTTATTTACTTTACGGCTTCATAATACTGTGAGGTAACATTCATACCACATATCGTACCTTAAGAATGGTTTTATTTATTCATATATTTGAACCTCTCTATAACCCTGTCCTTAGGTTCCTTGTTCTAAATCTCATTGCTGTATCTTTCTGACCTTTTAGTAGTTCATAAGGAATTCACCACATCCTCATTCTCTACCACACTTGATACAGTAAATAAGACTGTTTTAATCCTAAAATATACTTTAAGATATACTTTTACTATGAAAAGAATTTCTTCTCTTGTGAAAGTTGGTGCTCTGCACAAAATAAACCACATTACTCACACATTGTCTGTTCATCCCTCTGGAATATGCTTATGTAGAAGAATTTTTCCATCAAAAAAGAGCCACAGATTTTGTTCTGAACTAAGGAATCCATTATACATTTAAGTAAATTTGACTCTGTTTAAATAGTCTCAATGCTTTGTAAAATTAAACTTGGCTGATTGTTTGTTTTCTAGGGTGATCATTAAAGGACAAAGCAGAATGTGAGAGCAAAGCATTATTGGCAAGCGTTACTTGTTTGCTTCTCTCTGTAAATGAGCAGCCAATGTAACTTCTGTGCTTATGACAGTGTTCCAAGCAACCCATTTCTCTCAATCTAACATCCATTTGGCCATGAAAGTCTTATTTATTATCAATTCATCCTCTACTCTTCATGACTATTGCAGCTGCCTTACCTCAGACCCTCATTTTTTTTTCTTTCTCTTAAAGTTAAATGTTTTGTATTTTAAAATAACCTCAAACATACAGAAAAGTAGCCAGAACTCCTATATCCCCTTCAATTTGAATACCCAGTTGTTAACATTTTACCACATTTGCCCCATTGTGTCCTCCTGCATACATACACACACACACAATGTGACTGTGTATATAATACACACATGTATGTACCTAAGTCCTTTTCAGAACTTTTTGAGAGCAAGCTGCAGATTTAATAACCCCATTTTCCTTAAATACCCCAAACACTCCAGTATGTACTTCTTTAAAACTCTACATCTATATAAACTACCATATAACCCTCCAAATCAGTTATTCAACACTGATACCACCACCTTCTCAGACTTTTTTCCAAATGTATTTGCTGTCCCACCGTGATAGATCAAAGATGGCTGCAATAACTTTGCTATTTGTCTCATCAAGATGTATCATCCAATATTACAGAGTTACAGTCATCAAAACAGCATGGTATTGGCATAAAAACAGACACATGGATCAATGGAACAGAACAGAGAGCCCAAAAATAAACCTGCAGACCTATGGTCAATTACTCTTTGACAAAGGAGGCAAGAATATACAATAGAGAAAAGACAGCCTCTTCAGCAAGTGGTGTTGGGAAAACTAGATAGCAACCAGTAAATTAATGAATTTAGAAAACTCCCTCACTCTATACACAAAAATTAACTCAAAATGGCTTGAAGATTTAAACTTAAGACATGATAAACCTCCTAGAAGAAAACATAGGCAAAACATTCTGACATAAATCTTAGCAATGCTCTCCTAGCGCAGTCTACCCAGGAAATGGAAACAAGTACAAAAATAAACAAATGGGACCTAATTAAACTCATAAGCTTTTGAACAGCAAAGGAAATCATAAGCAAAACAACAACCTACGGAATAGGAGAAAATATTTCCAAATCATGTGACTGACAAAGGCTTAATTTCCAGAATATATAAACAGCTCATACAACTTAACAAAAAAACAAACAACCCAATCCAAAGATGGGCAGAGGACCTAAACAAGCAATTCTCCAAGGAAGACATACAAATGATCAATAGGCACATGCAAAAATGCTCAATATCACTAATTATCAGAGAAATGCAAATCAAATCTGCAATGAGGTATCACCTCACACCAGTCAGAATGGCCATCATTCAAAAGTCCATGAATGATAAATGCTGGAGAAGGTGTGGAGAAAAGGGAACCTCCTACACTGTTGATGGGAATATAGTTTGGTGCAGCCATTATAGAAAACAATAGGGAGATTCCTCAAAAAAACTAAAAATAGACTTACCATATGATCCAGCAATCCCACTCCTGGGTGTATATCAGGAGGGAACTCTAATTCAAAAAGATACATGCATCCCAATGTTCATAACAGCACTCAATAGCCAAGACATGGAAGCAACCTAAATGTCCATTAACAGATGACGAGATAAAGAAGTTGTGGTATATTTATACAATGGAATATTACTCAGTCATAAAAAAGAATAAAATAATGCCATTTGTAGCAACATGGATGGACCTAGAAATCATCATTCTAAGTGAAATAAGCCAGAAAGAGAAAGAAAAATACCATAAGTTATCACTCGTATGTGGAATCTTAAAAAAAAAAAAAAAAAAAAGAACACTATGAACTTATCTACAAAATAGAAACAGACTCGCAGACGTAGTAAACAATCTTATGGTTACTGGGGAAAGGAGGTAGGAAGAGATAAATTTGGGAGTTTGAGATTTACAAATGTTAGCCACTATATATAAAAATATATTTTTAAAAAATGTTTCTTTTGTATAGCACAGGGAACTATGTTTAATATCATGTAATACCATTTAATGAAAAAGAATATGAAAATGAATATATGTATGTATATACATGATGGGAACATTGTGCTGTACACCAGAAATAGACACATTGTGACTGACTACACTTCAATTAAAAAAAAAAAGTGTCATCTAATTCCTCTACCCTTAAATCAGGGCTGACATTAATGACTCTTACCAATACTATTCATGGGCTCCTGAGCTGCCATATAAAATGTTTCATTTCCTGAGACCACTATGCTGCAGTGGCCACAGGTAAGAAGTAACTTTGAAAGTCCCAGCTGAGCCCAGTCTTCCAACCATCCCTGCCAAGACTCTAGAAATGTGATTGAGGCTGTACTGGGCCCTCTATTCCTGCCCATCTGCCAACAGTCAATACCACATTACAAAGAATAATTGTTCAGGTAAGTCTGGCCTAAATTTCTGACCTAAAAAATCATGAGACATAATATAATGCCTATTTCTTTGTGTCACTAAGTTACGGGGAAATCTTTGCCCAGAAATAGATAAAACATCTCACAAAGTCTCATTTTTCTTTCTAGTCTAATACCCTAGAAATATGCTTACACTTGGTTATTGTGTATTACAGACTCCTTCAATCTGGAACTTTTTGAGTCCTTCTCAGTCTTTCATGTTATTATAGTTTTGAAGAGAACAGGTCTTGCAGTCTGTAGGGTGGCTTTCAGCCTGGACCCATCTAAAGAGTCTTCATGACCAGACTCACATTATGCATTTCTGGCAGGAAAACCACAGAAATGATGCTGTGCTCTTTGTGGTGCCTCACATCAGGTAAGGCATACAATGTCACTCTGTCCCAACACTAGTGATATCAGTGTTGATGATCTTGTCTTGGTGGTGATGTCTACTGGCTTTCTTCACCTTAAATTCACAAATTTTCTGTTTATAATTGATTAGTATTTAGTGGAGAGGTGTTCCAAAATTATACTACTACTCTGTTCCTCAAATTCTACCTGCCAGCCTTAGCACCCATGGGCAATTTTCAATGAAATCAACCTTATCCGACGGCTGTCAAAGGATGATTCTCTATTTCCAGCATTTACTGAAACTCTCTGAGGAATAGCTTTCCATTCTCTGCCATTTACCTATTTGCTTACTTATTAATGCATATTAGCATACATTAATAGATTTTATTATATCAATAATTAATTACTAGCAATATTTTGATACTGAAGTCCCCCTCTATTAATCCACTGAAATGCCTTCAAAATTATTATTTTATCATTTTACAACATCTTTATTATTTTTGAGGACTTTTTTTTTTTTCCCCACAACATGTTTAAAGTCTATCTTGGACCTTCTCTGTCCCAACCTGTAATCAGCCATTTCCCCTTTAAGGGAAGATGATGTTTAGAAAACAAATTCTGGGCATTGGTGGCATTCACGGCTCCTGAGGCATTATTGTTTCTAAGCCCTCTCAGAACTAGGCAACATTTATATTACATCCGTATAATTACATCTATACAATGTTACTTAAGTGATACATATACATACTAGAAATTTGCACTGATGCCTCATATTACCATCTAAGATCAATTCTTTCAAGTCTTCTCCGTATCCCTGATTGTACTGTATCTCCTCCGGGTCTGAGAAACCTGACTCAAAGCTGACGCAAAATGTATCACTTGCTTAATGTACTGTTTGTCTGATGTAACCCGTCTTCCAACACATGAACCATCTCCTCCTGTTGCTGCGTCTGCAGCAGCCCTGCCTGGCCCCATGTCCTCTTTTTCCAGACCCGCCATCTCATGCCTCCATGGAGTTCCTCAACTCTGGACTGATTCTTCTTGCAGCTCCACAACCCTCCCTCCTTGCTCCATGTCTTTGGCTGCCATATTGACTGTGCCAGGAAGGTAGTGGATGACAGTAAAAGAAAAAAAGGGGGGGGGGATGGGAAGGAAGGAGGAGCCCTTGTTCTTTCTTGTGACACTGAATACCTTCTTAACTGTTCTCCTTGCCCAGACTTGCCCCGCACCTCATGTCTTTCCAACCCGACATACTAGAGGCAGACTATTCCTAAAATATGTACTACAATATATAGTGATGAAAATAGGAAGCTGAAAATTAACAATCCAATCATGTATTCTTACTCTTTCACTTACTTGTGTTACTATGGACGTTTAGTTTATCTGAGACTCAGTTTCAAATAGGGAAATAATGCTTACTTAGAAGATGCATTGTAAAGATTCAGGGTGAATATATGGAATGCCAAGAACATAATTACAGCTGCTGTGGTAGTTGTTAAAACCCTCATGACAAACTCAAACTTGATTCTGAAACTCCTGCTAAAAATACTTCTACGTGAAATTCAATTTAAAAGTTTAAAACCTTCCACTACACCTCATGACCAACAGTATAAAATGTAAACTACTGTGTTATCTTTAGAGATGTTCTATGAGATGGCCTCAGCTCACATCCCCAGACTGACTTCCCAACTCTCCCCAGTTGTCACTTACACTGCGGCCAACCTAAAGGCCTTGCATTTCCTTCACTTTAGCATGTTGTCCTCTTTCTATGCTTTGCATGTACTGTTGCCCCAACTTAAAGCTGTTCTTTTCCTAAATATCCAACTACTGCTAAACCTTTACTTACCCTTTAAGATTAGGAAGAAGTTGATCTCCTCTGGAAGCCTCCCTTAACCATCTCCACAGCAAGTAGAATTAACTCTTCCATTTACTGGACCTCGACTGTGACTCTCTGGTGCCTTTATTATGTAACACTTGTAACATATGACAGCTATTTATACACACATCACTTGCCTTACCAGACTGTGAGCTCATTGAGGATAAAGACTACACCTTGCTCATTTTGATATTCCCAAGACATGCATTTTCTGGCCAGTTGTGCAGTCTCACCAATAATAAACTCTCAATAAATATTTGTTTAATAAGGAATCCTTAAAATGGTTAGAATAATCAATAATTATCAACCATATATTAACTACTAATTATTCCATACTATCCTAAGCACTGTCAATTTTTCTTATAAAAGAAACAGCATAAAACCCTGTTATGGTCATCCTAGAAGATCTCTATCCTATACATAAGAAAAATAAGGCTCAGAGGAGTCCCTGATTTGTGTAATTTGTAGCATCTAGTAAAACTGACATCAGGGCTTGAGCTATTACTATACCAGTAATGCAGAAAATACGCAGCATATACATGAATACCAAGGTAAATATAAAGAAAAATATCATCCTAAAATAGGCTTGTCACACTTACTATATATGAGTATATTTATTACATACGTATATTTCATATATACACATACTATATATATATATATATGAAAGTCTCTTCCCCTTGGCACAATAAATCATTAAACACAATAAAACTAAATATTAATGGCTTGTCTAAACTACTCTATAGTGTTGCTCTCCTGGCTCCATTTTGTGTGGCCAAGTAGCCTGCAGGGACCTTGAATTGACATCAGCCCCTCCCTGGAGCACATGCCCTAGAAAAGAGCCTGCAGAGCCACAAGCAAATGTAAATTCTTCGTAAGACTCCTGCAATGGCCCTTGTGATAAAGTTTCCCCACCTCCCAGGGCCTTCCCTTTTTGTGCTCCTTAGATAAGCTACTCAAGCTTATCAAATTCCTACTCTTTCTGGTTTGAATTTATTCATCTAGACTCAGCCTAGGAACCCCAAAGCACTCCAGCCATGGACCTTGATAAAGGCAAGTGTCCAGGTCCCACCATCTCCCTGCCCACATCTTGCCCTGACCTCCCCGTATGATTTCTTGAGGCATGCTGTGTACCTCCTCCAGGAGGTACTAGACTTCTATGTATCAATTTCCTCGTGGTCTTCAATGAAACAGAGGCTCACTGTCCAAGACCCCAGGGCTCTACTTTAAAAACGATAATTTACCAAGGTTACAAGATAAACCATGTGCAAAGGGAATATGTGAAATATTTTATATGCGTTCAACTCCTTTAATGAGTCACAGATGAAAGACCTCAGGTTCAGAAAACGTGACTGCCACACAGCCACTAAACGGCCGAGTTCAAAATTCTCCATTCTATCTGCTTCAGAGTTTGTTTTGCTCAACCACCTTACAATCCCAGAATTTTCAAAATACAAAACACAGCCATCCTTTGTGTTCAAGACAAAACATATCATAGATTTGGGTGCAAAAAAATTAGACAGGAAATAAAATTTTAAAAGAGGAATAAATAATGAGCTAAGGCAGGGTTTGGCAAACTTCTCCCATAAAAGACCACGATAGTAAATATTTTAGGCTTTGTAGGCCATGAAGTCCCTGTCACAACTATTCAATTCTGTGGTTATAGCAATAAAGCAGCCAAGGAATACAGAAGTGAATGAGTGTGGCTGTTTCAATAAAACTTTATTTACAAAAACAAGTGGTACGCCATAGTTTGTGGACCCCCAGACTAAGGAATTGGATGTTCTTAACCATAAAGTATAATGAAAACTACTGATACTCACATTACACATTATACTTTAAGGCCTGCATGCCAAAGGAACAGTAGGAAGTGGTGTAGGGATAACATGATACAAAACTAGGAAAGAGTGAAAATGCAGTGAACCTCAAGGCAAAGGTGAGACCTGTTGGCTTTCCTGAAAACGCCAAAAAGGAAAACTGCCGTTGGGCAGGTAATGTGTAGGATATTGTATAAAGATATAAGCCTGATGGAAAGAGTCTTAGAAACATATGCTGAATGGTTTACAATCAATTGGAAGTCAGAAGAAACAAACAAAAATATGCTTTCTGTTTCTAGGTATATATCTGGGTAGAATTATTTTATTGTGAAATAATCTTTTAGCATCTAAGACATTTGTGAAAACTATTCTCATATGTAATGTTTCAGGTTAGAACAACTGATCTCAACTATTAGTGGATATTAAAATCACTTGAAATGGGTTTATTAATTATGTTGACTCCAGAGTCCCAACCCCAGAGATGCTGATTCAGTAAGTCTTGGGTAGAGCACCCCAAGTTATTTTCACAAGGATGATCCCAGAACCACACATGAGACATTCTCAATGAAAGCAAGAATTGCATGTATGGCATGTATTGTATCAAGCAGCCAGGAGCTTCTGAGAAGTAGAAGTAGATTCTCCTGCCTACTAGGGATAGTAAACAACCAGGAATAAGACTTAAAAAAAGTAACACTGGTTACCTCCTAAGATGGAATTTGGCTCTCAAGAGATGCTTCTGGGAAGCTCCATGTTTAGGAATTGGATATTAAGAAGCTGCCCCCACCCAGTTTCATAGTAAACCAGGGACCTGATCACTTAGCGTACCACATCTATCTGCCTGCTGGACTTCCTCATGTGTTCATTTCCTACGGCTTCTCTAAAAAATTACAACAAGCTTACCAGCTTAAAATCTAACAACGTATAATCTTGTAGATCAAGAGTTTCAAAGTCTAAAGCAGGTTTCACTGGGCTAAACAACCAATGTCTTGAGAGGGCTGTGTTCCTTCTGGAGGCACTGAAGATAATCTTCTTGCCTTTCTTAGCTTCTATAGGTCACCTACACTTCTGTGGCCCCTTCAGCTAGCTTCAAAGCCAGCAGCAAAACACTTCCACATCTCTGACTCTCAGCTTTCTCTTCTGCCTCTCACTTCTGCTGTAAAGGGATCTTATGACTACATTGATCCCAGCCAAATAATTCATGATAATCTAATTTAAAAATCAACTGATGAACAGCTTTAACTTCATCATGTAATTTAATTCCCTATTGCCATGGAGCATGACATATCCACAGGTTCCTGGGAGTAAGACCCAGACATCTTGGGGAGGAGGAAGTACGCATCATTCTTTCTACCACGCCCATAGGGAAGCTTGCTCTCCAACCACCAGAAAACAGGGAGTAGAAAAAAGAAAAGAGATTCTATAAGAAATTGGGAGTAGGCTCCTAATAATGTGAAGGGTAGTAAAGGTGCCATCTAAAGCAGCACCTATATGTCTGGAGTGTGAGTTGCAGCCTGGTGCAATTCAGCAGTGGGAAAACCAGAGGGAAGAAAGCAACACACCACACGATGCCGCAGAGGGAAATTAGGTGGTCACAGACATGAAATCAAAGACCTACTATCTGAGAAAGGGAAATAAAAGGATGTTACAGACTCAAGGTTTGTGTCCCCCCTCAGCATTCATGTACTGCAGCTCTAATTCCCAATGTGGCTGTATTTAGAGATGGTACTTCTAAGGAAATACTTAGGTTAAATGAGGTCATAAAGGTGGGGCCCTGATCTAACAGGTTTAGTGTTCTTGCAAGAGACACCAGAGATCTTTTTCTCCATCTCAAAGCAAACACACCAAGGAAGGGCCATGTGAAGACAGAGAGAAGCTGGTCCCCTGCAAGTCAGGCAGAGAGACTTCACCAGATATCAAATGAGCCAGAATCTTTATCTTTGACGTCTAGCCTCCAAAATTGTGAGAAAAAAAGTTATCTATTTTTTTCATACCACCCAGTCTATGATATCTTATGACAGCCCGAGTAGACTAATACAGAAATAGAAGGGACAAAGGCAGGAGATAAAGAACTATGAGCTCAAGTTCAGGCCTCACAGATCTGAAAGGCTGGAAGAGGCATTCTCATTATTAAGCCACTAAGCCAAACCTTACACCAGGTCAAAAGTCAATTTATTCTTTTTAAAAAAATTGTTTAGAGATATCCCTTAGGAAACATTGTCTACATTAATAGATTAGTACTTTTTTTTGTTCCTGTAATAAAACTCATCTAGAAAAATACAAGTACTTTTCAAATTGTTTTTGTGTTTGTCTCTATTGGCTACCAATGTATAAAATATGTAAATATGAATAAATCAATCTACTTAGATGCATTAACGTCGCAGGTAATTGGAATGCATTTATTCCATAAGATCAAAAATTACTTTAATTTTCAAATTAAGAATTGAAGACTTACTGAAAAATAAAAAATTCTATTTGTCTTCACAGGTCAATTTTTGTATTCACCAGTCAAATCACTCTCAACTTTCGTTTGTTAAAAACTAAGTTTTTAATATGCATAGCACCTTTGACAATATATGAGGTCAAAGACTCACAGAACGTCAGAATCTGAAAATAATAATATATTGTGTTTTCCAAATCCTTCCATTTATTCCTAAAGAAATAAGCAAAAAGACAAAAATAGTCTTGTGGCCCTATAACCCTCTGTGTTCCTCCTTCCCTAGACTTTTGAAGTGTTTCCCTCTGGTTTTCGCCTTCCCTATAATTTTGTTTCATGCTGGAAATCATGGCAGCTATGTCAAAAACACCTGAATGGCTTGAGTAGGGACTTATTTAGAAAGGGTTTATTGGAAATGGGCTTACTGGAACTTGATATTCATTTAAGTTTAAACTATCTTGTAGGTATCAGTGAATCTAGCTCAAGCTCTAGCTGCGCTTGAGCATGTCAGAGTTACGTAAAAGATGCTGCATAAAAGTTAGGTCCGTGGACATTGCCCATGTGTTGGACAGTCTTTTCATACAGTGTCTAGCAACTTATACCAAGAAGTTACCGTTACAGAGAATGAGATAGACTGGGTTCAAGGGACACACTGATTAAAGAAGGAACACTGGCCTACAATAGTGTACTCAGATATTCAAACACATCTGAAACAATGAAATCCTAAAACCTTTACCTATTTCTATTTAAGGAGATGCAGCATAGTAGACTACCTTATAGATGAGAGGTTCCCTGCTTACGGCTGACTTTAAGAGGAGATTCTAAAAGGCTCAGTTGTGGAGTAAATTTGGCAGTACTATTTTTATCACTATCCTATTCCCTTACAAGACTAACAGCTCTGATTAAGAGTGACACGTGCCCCTTCAGAATATTCAAGATTTGGACAAAATGAGAATCAGGCCAATAATTGAGACTGTTCATACTGGTTAGTGCCAAAATTGGGGGGAGAGAAGAGAGGGGGGAGGGGGGAAGGCAGAGAGAAAGAAGAGCTAACAATTGATTTCCTTACTTCCCTTGGCAAACAAAAGGAAATTCCTAAATGCAGTAGTTCACGTATTCCTGAACATGCTACGTTCAAAGCTACTGAACTTTATACTCTGTGGCTTCATAGTTAGGTTTGACTACCAGGAAAACCTGTACAAACCAACCTTTTCTGAAATTTGCTTCTTTCTTTACCAACTAAATTGACAAGCCAATCAAACTAGTTAAACCATTTGCCAAAGTGGATGCCTCCCTATAAATACAATGAGAGCCCTGCCCGACTCGTGTCTCATTTGCTTCTCCTCTTGTTTCTCATCACACTTTAATAAGGTAAAGGGAGTAATGATCCACACTTAGGCAACCAGCTCATTCTTACCATTCGGAAAAAAAAAAAAATCAATAGAGATGTTTTAGTGAAAACACGAATGAATAATGAATCGATACTAATTTTTTTTTAAAAGATGCAAAATTGAGAAGGAAAAGCAGAGGAAAGTCATGAGGAAGGCAGTGGTAAGACATCATGCATGGTTCACATATCACCAGCTTGATATCCAGCTATCACAATGATCAAAGCACATCCACACTAACCCCATCTCCTGAGACAATAAAAAGGATGTCGGCACAAGCTATTCTCTTAGTCGTCCTCTATTTCAAAATTACTACAGCACCGACTGAGAACCTTAAATACAAAAGCCCAAAATTTGGGCTCTAATTTTGTGTTTCAACAGAATGCTGAGTCATGGCTGCTTAATTTTCTTAGAATATTAAAAAAAAAAAAATCATTACCAAACATGATTTGTGAAGACACATCAACTACAGTAACAGTTACAGAAGCTCTAACTTGGATAGGCTGCAAAGTTTCCCTCTACTGGGTGCAAAGAATAGAAAAAAAACCATTTAAGATGCTAAATCCTGAAGGACTGCATGAGGATATGGCACAGCTGTGGAGGGAAAGCGTTTAGGAGTTTGGAGAAGCTCAGGAAAAGCTTTACAGGGCTACAGTGTAGAGGATTATGCAGTTGTTTAAAGAAAGAGTAGAAGTTGGGCAAATTAAGGAATGAAATTCAAGCGTGACCCTCATGCAGCAGGAAGGTGGGTGTACAATGATTTAGAAACATGTCTGGTGAAGAACAAACACCCAGCCTCTCTACAGAAGAGAACGGAAGGAAAGAATTAGGTAAAAGGCAAACTAAAGAAGCTTAAATTTTACAGTCAGTATTTACAGGTTTTTCTTTTTTCTTTTTTACCCATTTCCAAACTTAGTTCCAAAATCAATATGTAAATAATCTCAATTCCTTGCCACTGACGTGAGGGTGGGGGAGACAATCTGAGCATCAACTACAAGACCGAAGAGATAATAAAGGAGTAGGTTCACTCTCGAAAAATACATTATCTTCTTAGCTTATAGATCAAATAGCTAGGAAATACTTCTAAGTTTGGGAGCAACTGCAGGATTTTAAGCATATGACAATTTAAATGATGCATTAAAATTTTAAAACATTCATGTATGTTATTTCGTGTAATCACTCAGGAAAAAAGCGGTAGAAACAAAGCCGTTTAGGCTATTTTTAGGCTATTACTTTGAACAAAATAAAAGACACTAACAAGATTTTAAAGGAAGAAATCTGCTACACTTGAAAGAAATTAAGACTTTTAAAGTTACCTTGAGATCTGGAGCACAAGCTCAGCAAAACTTAGGAGTGTGGTGGACCTGACGTTGCCTTCCTGAGGGCTGGATAAAGCTCATTCCTCCTGCTTAGCTTTCCACTGGTCCTGAAGATGAAAACATGAAGAAATTTCAAACCACGAGGTTCAGAAGCAGGTCCCTTCAGGTTTGAAGAGGAGAAAGCAGATACAACAGCCAAAGAAGCCAGTGGTTTTCAAGGCTACTCTATCAGCATCACCTGAGAACTGTTAAGCAGTCAGGCCACTGGGCCCGCCCCCTCATTTACTAAATCACTTACTCCTGGGGAAGAGCCCTCGCCTGCTGGTTTGGCAAGCTCTCCAGGTGATTCCAATGTGCGCTCAAGTTTAGAAGCCACTGGTATAGCTAGTGTTCTAGAAGCAACAGAAGCAATTATTTCAGCTCAAGTCCTGAGAGAGTGGCTTCATGATTAAAGAGCCCTGATCAAAAATCCTAGTCTGATAACTCCACGGGTAGCTAAGTATTTCAGTTTGCACATGCCCGAGCAACTCAGTCTTGTTAGAAATGACCCCCTGAAAAGACGTATAGGAAAATAAATCTATTACAAATATCAAAATCAGTAACATTTTTTAATAACACCAAATCCGTTTGATTTTTTCATTTCACTCTTTTTGGGATTACCCATCCCCAACGCTCCTCTCCCTAAACACAAAATCTGCTATGTTAAAATCGAAGAACTTTTATACACAAGGAAAGGAAGATATTAGATTGAGTTTTGTTCCATCATAACATATAGCAATACTTTCCTGCAGATGCATATTCAGCTGAAGAATATCCCTTATACCATTTCACTTAGTAATGTTTTATTATTACTATATTCAGAACTGCCCCTCTCCTGTTTTTGTTTTTTTTTTTTTTTAAAGTGCAGGCCAAGCCAATTGTTTCTAAACTACTTTGACAAATACAATCAAAATAAAAATAAAAATTCCATCTCATATTACCCTTGAATCTTTACTATAAGATACTCAATATTATATACTTGACTAAATATACGATTTTATTTTGAAGCATAGAGTGTTCTAGTTTCCCTGTAGAACATCAGTCTTTCCAAAAAAAAAAGAGAGAGAAAAACTAAAGTCATTGAAGCTTTGAACTCTTATTTCACTCAGTTTCAAAGTCAGGCTAGTTATAAAAGCTTTCGACATAGCATAATATGTTTTATTTCTGCACTATTAACTTTATTTTTATATAGAATTTAGGAATCATATCAAAGGAAATATTTTAAATCATTCCAGACTGTAGGTTAGTACGATGCAGCTTGTATTTATTTATGAAATTTCTCTTTCTGTAACTATCCAAGCTTTATTAAACTTGGTGATTTGAAAAAGGGCCAGTGACCAAACATACCCAAACTGTGAAGGTTTATATGAAAAAATGTATCTTTCTGCTCTGATCCACTTGTTTGGTTTATGGGGATCCCAATAAAATCAGTCAAAGAAAACTTGTGCTTCCAAGTAGTATATTCACGAGCTCTTCTGTCAGAAACAGAGATGCTCAGAAACCCCTCCATGAGAATCACCCTCCCCTTAGTAAGAAAATTCCTCCTCTTGTCAGTTCAAAGTCATTTATGCCGTATCTTGAGATTAGATCTTTCACCTTCTACAAAAAAACTGAGAAGCATCAACTATTGCCATTACAATTGTTTCCCCAAGTAGACATAAAAACTTACGAAGAAGAGACTTCAAATTGTGCAGAGATCACTAAAATGATATTAGTGCTTTCCTAATGGGATAGGGTTAGTTGAAATAGTTTTATATACAGACAGTTATAGTCTTTATTGGGTTTAATCATAAGCTTGTTATACACATAAATGATTCAGAACTTCACATTTCCATTGTGCACAGCCATACTGAGTCACCAAGTCTTGCTATTATACAAGTGATGGAGACATCGAAGGAACAGCCATATTTTTATTGAATTTCACACTCATAATTATCAAATTTATCTTTTCTCCCATTCTTATTCTGGAGGGAAAGTTATGAGTCCTAAAAAAGCATTGTTTCCAACATTTAAGAGTTACTATTTTTTGATCCTCCTTCCCTTCCAACAAAAGAAACTGAATTTTTCAAATTAGAAGTGCACACACACACACACACACAGGAACAAGGACATATATCAATTTATATGATTTAAGTAAACAAGAATGCCAGATAATATTCAATGACATTGTGTTAAGTAAGAGATAAGTAACAGAAAAATCTCTGAATCATGTATAGCAAGACTCAATATTATCAAATATTTAATTCTCCCCATTATATTTTATAAATCCACCTAATTATAGTGAAAATCCAAAGGCGATTTGTCATGAAACTTAATAAGATGGTGCCAATACATATTTGTACCAGATACTGTGGGACAAAACCCCAGATATAAGAAGAGATAACAACTACATTTAAAAATTGGGAAAATTAAATAGAGAGGCTATTGGCAGAAAAAGAAATACACCAAAATCAATATGTTTGAAGATACTCAAGACTTGCCAATGATCAGAGAACTGCAAATTGAAACATAAATGGAGTATCATTTTTCCATCCAACTGGTTCAAAAAAAAAGACAATACCCAGTGCTGATCCTGGTAGGAGTACGGCGAAATAGGCTTAGGGTAACATTTCAAAGTAGCTGTCAAAATTTTAAATATTTACAACTTTTGACATAGCAAAATCATAACTAAGCATCTATCCTTCAGAAATATTTAAACAGAAAGAAAAATATAAAAGTAAATTTAATGCAGCATTACTTACAGCAAAGCATCAGAACTGTAAACCTCCAGGTTTGATACAGGATGAGAATGTGTCCATGACATACAACCTGTTTGTATTTTTATACTTCCAAAAAGAACTACTACATGCATATACATAAAGATATGCATGCTATTAAAAATTTTATAAATGCATAGGGAACAATCTGAAAGGATGATAACACACTATAAACAGAATGATAAAAAATAACTAATATTGAGTAATCACTGTATGCCAGGTACTGGGTATGTATTTCTTATAGATTATCTGTGAATCCTCCCATCAACCTTGTGACTAGGTGGGACTACTTAACAAATATGGAACCTGAAGATAAACATCAAAACTCTCACAATATTACACTGTGGATGAGGGTGAATACCCAAGTGAAGGTAGATTTAAAGTTTTCACTATTGTCTTGCTGGAGTTTTTAAGAAAGAGCACGCATATGGTAGTTTTCTAATTAAAAATAAAGAATCACTACCTAGCCACAGTCTCTTACCTCTCAGACTTCTCAGTAATACCAAAACAGCTATACTACAACACAGAACATGGTAAGTACTTTAGAGAGAGAAATTCTGACTAAGAAGATCATTTATAATGGAGGTAACATTTGAAATAGGCCCTGAAAAATGGGGAGGGCTTCAAAAGGTAGAGATGGGAGGGAAGGACTTAACAGAGCCGCATAAGTAATGACAAAAGGGTGAAAAAGTAAGTAGAAGATGAATCCAGGAAAGGCAAAGAACTGCTGAACGGGATCTGAAGTTGTATTTAGCAGAACAGTAAGAGAGAGGAGAGTTGAGCTGTAGGAGGGCTTAAGTGATTTTGATATATCCAAGAAATGACAAGGTAGAGTAGGAGATAAGGTTGAAGAAGCAAGAGGGCTTGAAGCACCATGATTTATTTAACGAATGACTAGAAAGTCAGCCCTTTGGATTAAACTATAATACCGATTCTTCAAAGAGGTGATTCCCAAACTATAGGCCATGCATCCTTGTAACTGGGCAAGTTTTTCCAAGAAGCTCACAAATCCATATACACAATTAAAAAAAAAATTAGTCTACAGTCTAAACATCTTAAATTTTTAAACTGGGCCTGCTTTCAGGCTGGATCCCACAATGGAAGAAACGATGTGGTCGATTTCTTATTTTCCATCGGAGGCTCTCATTTCTGCTTCCCCACTCCATGGGCTGTAGCTAAGTTTTTCAGGATTGAAATGGGAAAAAGAGGTGAAAGACAAGAAAGCTTCCCTTGACTGGCACAGATATAATTTGGTGTTGGTTTCCACTAGGCTTGCCAATGCAAAAAAATTTTTCTATTTACAGGAGCTTATTTATGAGTTCTTCAGCACACTTCCCTTGCTCTCACTAGCAGTAGCTTTAGCCAAGGCTCTTCATCCTGTGCGTGATTACCTTTTGTTTAGGAAACTCTATAAAGAAGGTTTTATTTTGCGGTCACATCATTCTGCTTGAACAAAAGCTTACATTTTTCCCCCTTGGGAAACAGGATCATCCTTGGCCTGGAATAACTCTGGGCTTACAAAGTATTCCCAAAGCTACTATGTCTTGCTGTTCTATTATGAGAGCCACTACCCAGTCACAAGTCTCTCACCTTTTGGAGTTCTCAGATATAGATATGAAACTATATTCTTTCAGCCAACAATTATTGGAGACACGGGCGAAGTTCTTGTGTGTCTCCTTGAAGCCCCTCTAAGCTTATGTAAGGAGGAAATAGCCTTTTCAAGGTGGAGGAAGGGGTCAACAACATTCTAGCAACTATTTCCATACAAATCCCACCCCTATGTTTGGACACTTCTATGCCAACTGTTTAATACACTTGATGTAGGTGAGGAGCTGAGGATTTTAAAACATATCTTGGATCACCCCACCTTCCTCCTTTTCAAGTCCTGTGGAGATTCCACCCTTGCTTGGGGATGGGGAAATATTTGGCCAAAAATTGTCTTGGGTCTTCTACAAACAAATATTGAGCCCTAATTTAATATCCAGTTACAGAGCTAACTAAACCAGAAATCTCAAATGAAACCTAAAGAGGGCCCTCAGTAAGGTTTGAGGATGGACACAATATAACACAAAATTACATGACTGACTAGATGGGAAAAATATTCTTTAGAGTCAGTTGAAGATATAGCTACAAGAAAACAAGGAAAATCTGTAAGAGACAGTGACTCACATGTGTTCACTGTGATTGCTAACACATGAAATAGTTCTTCATTTCACAGTAAAGTTTCAACTGTCCTTAAATAATCTTTTTATACCCCTTTCTAAAAATCCAGAATTAAAGAGCTCCTGGAGTCATGTCAGCAACATAGATGAATAAAGCATCCTTCATTTTACTGCCAACAATAATTTGGCATCCATCCACAGATAAAAGTATCTTTGTGGGAGCTATGGGATTCAGCATCATATGCCAAGGGACCCAGGAGGACTCTTGCCCATCCATGCATTGGGTAACAGGCATACAGACCTCAGTCCTAGCTGTGGACCCTGCAGTGGCTTGTAAACTGTCACCAGCCCCTCTCAACCACAGCCCAGGAGCCCTTGGCAAACACTGCCTTAGACAGTCACCTACAGACAAAAGAGCCTTCGTGGAAGTATAACTCTCCACTGGAGAATTTCCAGAGGACTACTGCAGAAAAAAAAAAAATGCAAGTTTGGACACATTAGAGAGGGTGAGAGGAACAGTTTGACTTTACCTGATTACTCCCTCCCCTAACGTGGCACTTGCTCAATGCCAAGAAAGATCTTCTCACTCTGGGATTTCTCCTGCAGGGGAAAGTAAAAGTGTGTGAGTGAGCACCTGGCTTCCCCAGCTGTAGAGGATTCTGCCAAAGAGGCCCATTTCTCTCTCACCCTATCCATGAGTTATATGACTGGAGAGTGAGAAGGGGCTGAGAGAGCAGCAGATAGCACCTTTGGAAGGTGTTAAAGCAGCGTGGATCCTCTTAATTACACTGAAACTCTATCAAGAACCCTGCCCATGAGCCACTGGGGATGCCCTGTTCATGGATCCCCTCCAATCAGCCAATGGGCACCTGTATTGGTCTACACATCTTATCCACATACACCCCTATCCTGTGGCCATTCCTTTTTTATGCTCCCAACAGCAAAGACAGCAGCTTTGACAAATAGCTAGTGAGTATTTGCAGAAAGCCAGACAGAATCTGTAGGCCAGGGAGAGACAACAAACTTGAGTTTTACCTCTGCCTTTTGGAAAGTAAAAAAGAGGCTGTCAGCACCTAGCCTGGTGCATTGCAGGATCAAGAAAAAGTATATAAGCTTAAGAATTCTGTCACAAGAGTAAGAAACATCAAGCAGGCATATCCACAGAAGGTCTGAGAAAGCCTCAGAAAATGTAGCAGGCTGATGGAAGGTATTTCTTTATTAAAGTGAGTTGATAAAAAAAGAGAGAGAGAGAGAGAGACAACTGCTACTTCAAATGTAAAAACAGCAACACAAGATTTCAAGAAAAGTGAAAAATCAAGGGAAAATTATACCACCAAAAGATCACAATAATATTCCAATTATTGTCCACAAAGACATGGAGATGGGCAGTTTACCCAATAAAGAACTCAAAATACCTGCTTTAAGGAAAGTCAATGAGCTACAAGAAAACATAAAAAGACAATTCAATGAAATCATAAAAACAATGCATGAAAAAAATGAGAAGTTTAATTAAGGGATAGAAATCACAAAAAAAAATCAAACAGAAATCCTGGAGATGAAGAATACAATAAATGAAGTAAGAAAAAAAGTAACAGACACCATTAAAAGTAGGATGAAACAGAAGAAAGAATCTGTGAATTAGAGGACAGAAACTTTGAAGTTATCTAGTCAGATGAGAACAAAGATAAAAGAACTTAAAAAGAATGAAGAAAGCTGACATGATCTATAGGATACCATCAAAAGAAACAATCTTCAAATTATCGCAGTTACAGAAGGAGAAGAGAGGGAGAAGGGGGAAGAGAACTTACTTTAAACAAATAATGGCTGAGAACTTTCCAAATTGCAGAGGGATTTGATATGCATCATCCCTGAAGCCCACAGGTCACCAAATTCAACTTAAGGAGATCTTCTCCAGGACACATTACAAAACTGTCAAAAATCAAAGAAAGTATCTTAAAAGCAGCAAGAGAAAAGTGACTTGTAACTAACAAAGGTAACCGCATAAGACTATAAGCATGTTTCTCAACAGAAACCTTACAGGCCAGGAGAGAGGGGGATGCTATATTTAATGTGTCAAAAGAAAAAAAACTACCAAACTGAATACCAGCAAAGTTTTTCTTCAGAAATGAAGGATAAATACTTTCCTAGATAAATAAAAGCTGATGGAGTTCATTACCATTAGATCTACTTTATAAAACATATTGAATGGAATTCTTCAAGGTGAAATTAATAGACACTAATCAGTAACATAAAACACATGAAAATGTATAACAAACCAGTAAAGATAAATTTATAGTCAAATTTAGAATACTCCAATAATGTAATACAGATATTAAACACATATTCTAGCATAAAAGCTCAAGGACAAAAGTATTAAAAATAACTGTAGTTACAATAATTTGTTAATGAATACACAATATAAAAAGAAGTAAAATGTGACATAAAAATATATAATTGCAGACTAAGTGGATGAACTTCTGCATGCATTCAAAGTTAAGCTGTTATCGGCATAAAAAGACTGTTATAATTATAAAATGTTCTATGTTAGCCTCATGGTAACCACAAAGCAAAAACCTACTGTAGCTACGCAAAGATAAAGGGAAGGGAATCAAAATGTATCACTACAGAAAAATCAATTCACAACGGAAAGCAGCAAGAGGAAGAAGGGAACAAAGGAATTACAAAACAGCAAGAACATATTGAGGTGACATTAGTAAGTCCTTACTTTAAAAAATGATTCTAAATGTATACAGATTAAAATTTCCAATCAAAAGGCAAAGTATAGCTATATACAATTTTTTTAAAAAGACCCAGCTATGTGCTGCCTACAAGAAACTCACTTCAGCTTTAAGAATACACATAGGCTCAAAGTGAAGGGATGTAAAAAGACATGCCATGCATGTAAAAACCAAAAGACAGGAGGGGTAGCTATAGTAACATCAGATAAAACAGACTTGAAGCCAAAAATTGTAACAAAAAATGTCACTATATAATAATAAAGGCATCAATTCATCAAGAGAATATAACAACTATAAATATATATACACAAACCATGAGAGTACCTAAAAATATTAAGCAAATACTAACAGATGTTGAAGGGAGAAATAGACAACACAATAACAGCAGGGGACTCTAATACCCCACTTTCACCAATGGGTACATCATACAGACAAAAAATCCGTATGTACTTGAACCACACTACAGACCTAATGAATCTAACAGACATGTACAGACAACATATTCCATCCTATAGCATATTCTTCTCAAGTACACACTGAACATTCTCTAGAGCTTATCATATGATAGGTCACAAAACAAGTCCTAGTAAATTTAAGAAGACTAGGATTATGCCAAATATCTTTTGCAATCACAGTACTATGAAATTGGAAATCATTAACAGGAGGAAACGTGAAAATTCACAGATATGTGGAAATCAAACATACACTTCTGAACAACCACTGAAACAAAGAAGGATGAAAAAGAAAAATTCAAAATATCTTCAGAAAAAATGAAAACATAACATACCAAAACTTACAGGTTGCAGCAACAGCAGTTCTAAGAGGAAAGTTTATAGGGAAAAATATCTACATTAAGACAAATAAAAATTTTAAATAAACAAACTAACTTAACCTGGAGGAACTGAAAAATGAAAAACAAATCAAGCCCAAAGTTAACAGAAGGAAGGAAACTGCAAATATCAGAGCAGAAATAAATGAAACTGAGAACAGAAAAATAATAGGTCAATGATCCTAAGAGCTGTTTCTTCAAAAGATAAACAAATTTGACAAACCTTTACCTAGAAATCTTTATAAATAAATAATAAATAGATACCAAGAGAAAAGGAGAAACAAATCAAATAAAATCAGAAATAAAAGGTATTATGACATACAAAAGAAATACAAAGGATGATAAGAGACTACTATAAACAATTATATGCCAATAAATTTGATAACCTAGAAGAAATAGATAAATTCCTAGAAACATACAACCTACAAAAACTAACCATGAAGAAACAGAAAATCTGAAGACACTATTAACAAGTAAGATTGAATCTGTAATCAAAAATCTCCCAACAAAGAAAAGCCCAGGACCAGATGGTTTGTTTGATGAATTCTATCAAACATTTAAAAATAATTAATGCTAATCCTTCACAAACTCTTACAAAAAACTAAAAAGGAGGGAATACTTCCTAACTCATTTTACAAGGCTAGCATTACCCTGATACCAAAGCCAGAAAAGAACACTATAATAAAAGAACTATGGGCCAAAATCCCTAAAGAATATAGATGTAAAAATTTTCAACAAAGTATCAGCAAAACAAATTCAACAGCACAGTAAAAGGGTTATTGACCATGATCAAGCATGATTTATCCCCTGAATATAAGGATGGTTCAACATACACGAATCAGTAAGTGTGATGCA
Source organism: Camelus dromedarius (assembly GCF_036321535.1). Lineage (NCBI taxonomy): Eukaryota > Metazoa > Chordata > Mammalia > Artiodactyla > Camelidae > Camelus > Camelus dromedarius. The sequence continues at coordinate 22,542,350 of NC_087446.1, read as the reverse complement.
TCATATTAACAGAATGAAAGATTAAAAATCATATGATCAGGATTGAACTTGACAAAATTCAACATCCTTTGTTGATTAAGAATTCTCTACAAATTTGGTACCTCAACATTATAAAAGCCTTATATGGCAAGTCCATAGCTAGTATTATACTCAATGGTGAAAAGTTTAAAGCTTTTGCTCTAAGATTAGGAACAAGACAAGAGTGCCCACTCTCACCACTACTATTCAATATAATACCTGGAAGTCTTTGCTGGAGAATTAGGCAAGAAAAAGAAATAAAATGAATATAAATTGGGAGTGAAGAAGTAACATTATTTGTTTGTGTATGATATAATTTTACATATATAAACTCCTAAAGAATCCAGAAAAAAGATGTTAGATTAATCAACAAATTCAGTAAAGTTGCAGGATACCAAATCAACATACAGAAATCATTTTCATTTCTATATACTAAAAACAAAATATTTGAAAAAAAAAAATCCCATTCACAATAGCATTAAAAACAATAAAATACTTAGAAATAAATTTAACCAAGGAGTAGAAAGCTTTGTTCAGTGAAAACTAAAAGATATTGATGAAAGAAACTGAAGCAGATAAAAATAAATGAAGATATCCCATATTCGTATACTAGAAAAATCAATATTGCTAAAATATCCATTCTACCCAAAGCCATCTACAGATTCAGCGTAATCCCTATCAAAATTCCAATGGTATTTTTTTCCCAAAGAAATAGAAAAACAATCCTAAAATTTGTATAGAACCACAAAAGATCCCAAATAGCCAAAGCAATCCTGATAAAGAACAAAGCTGGAGACTTTACAATTCCTAATTTTTTTTATAACTACAAAGTTACAATAATCATAATTGGTATTGGCATAAAAATAGAAATATAGATGATTGGAACCAAATCAACAGCCCAGAAATAAATCCTCCCACATATGGTCAACTTATCTTGACAAGGGAGCTAAGAATGTTCAATAGAGAAGGGATAACTCTCCAATAAATGCTGTTGGGCAAACTGGATAATCAAATGCAGAATAATGAACTGGACACCTACCTTACAGTATACATGAAAATGAACTCAAAATGAATTAAAGACAAACATAAAACCCAGATCCATAACACTCCTAGGAGGAAACAGAAAAAAAGTTTGATACAGATCTTGGTTATAATTTTTTTTAATATGACATCAAAAGTATGAACAACAAAAACAAAAATCAGTAAATGAAGCTACCTAAAACTGAAAAGCTTCTGCACAGCAAAAGAAGCAAAAAACAAAATAAAAAAGCAACATACAGAATGGGAGAAAATATTGGCAAATCATGTATCTGATAAGGGGTTAATATCCAAAATATATAAAGAACTCATACACTTCATTAGCGAAAACAAACAAAAAAACCCCCCAAAATCCCACACAATCTGATTAAAAAATGGACAGAGAAACTACAGAGACATTTTCCCAAAGAAGACATACAAGTGGTCGTTAACAGGCAAAAGGAAAGATTTCAACATTAATAATCATAAGGGAAATGTAAATCAAAACCACAGTGAGATATTATGTCATACCTGTTGGGGGGTTATTATCAAAAAAAAAGATAAAACGTACTGGAGAGGATATGAAGAAAAGGAAACTTTTGTGCACTATTGGTGCAGATACAAATTAGTATAGTTACTATGAAAAACAGTATGTAGGTTCCTAAAAAAGTTAAAAATAGAACTACCATATGATCCGTCAATCTACTTTTGGATATTTGGCCAAAATAATAGAAATCAGGAACTTGAAGAGATATCTGCACTTCCATGTTTACTGTAGCATTATTCACAGTAGCTAGTAGTTGGACTCTGAAGGCATTATGCAGTGAAATCAGACAGAGAAAAACTAATACTATATGATATCACTTATAAGTGAAATCTAAAACAAACAAACAAACAAAAACTCATATAAACAGAGAGTAGAATACTGGGTGCCAGGGATTAGGGGTAGGGGAATTGAGGAGATGTCAGTCAAAGGGTACAAACTTCCAGTTATAGGAAGAATATGAGTATGTTCTAGGAATCTAATATACAGCAATGGTGACTATACTTAACAATACTGTATCATAAACTTGAAAGTTGCTAAAAGAATAGCTTTTTAATGTTTTTACCAAAAAAAAAAAAAGAAGGAGAGAGAGAGAAAGAAATGGTAATTACATGAGGTGGTGGAGGTGCTAACTAACCCTACTATGGTCATCAAATTATCACATTGTATACTTCAAACCTACACAATGTTATATGTCAATTATAACTCAATAAATTTTGGGAAAAATTAATTAAAAATAATCTCCTAACAAATATACACTATGTATAAAATTTAAAAAACAAAGACTTAATTTATAGCACAGGGAACTGTAACAGTATCTTGTAATAACCTATAATGGAAAGAATCTGAAAAAGAATATATATATATAATTTTATTTTATATATATTCTCTCTATATATATATATACTAATCACTTTGCTGGACATCTGAAACTAACACAACATTATAAATCAACTACACGTCAACTTTTTAAAAAATCCCCAAAGGTATTTGAGAAGATAATTAACTAAACTAAATACAAAAGTACTAAAATACTATTTTTGTTCAAATTTTGGTATACCATGTAAATATTCCATATCATCAAATATTAATTTTGAGGGATTTAGTTTGGCTTCCAAACTAGCACACGTTAGAGAATGTTATTCTTGGTCAATAGGGCACCGCTGTCATTCTGCAAATTTTGTACGTGCTTAAATAAGAATTTAAAGGCAATAGTTTCTTAACAGAAGGAGAATGCTACATGTTCTCCACCATACTAGTATTCCTGTCTCTTTTTTTTTGACTGCAGTTAAAATTGTACTTCTAAAACAGGGATCTTGAAGGTCATCTTCTCACTCGGTTGTAGTTAGTAACATACAGACCCTCCTAAAGTATCCTTAGGAACGAACCAAACAACCTAGTTCAGGTGGCAGAGAAGCCACCTCTGCAGGGTTGTTCCCTTCTGTGCCATTTTAATTGCTTTCTGACTTTTACAGAAAGCTGACATTTTCAATGAAGACATCAACACCAAGGCAGAGCCAACACTCATGGCTTTATACTGCCTCACATTTCAGGCTCTTACAAATATTTTTAGCTGGATCAAGTCCATAGTGCTGAATATGCTCTATTACATCCATTCCCATGGAAACAGACACGATGTCACAAACACAGGATTACAAATTTCACTGCCTGATGGGGCAAAAGAAAGAAAAGAAAATCTTCTTTGGCTGAAAGAACATGAGCTTTTATTTGAACAAAAAATCCTGTAGCAGGAGCAAGGAAGACCTAGGACCAAAAAATTACCTTTTCTTTCAAAAAACTGAGTTTTCCCAGAACAGAAAACTGTAGTGTGAAAGCTGGAATGGACCTATTAGGCACACATTTAATGAGAAAATAATTTCTAGTGATGTCAGTTACTTAAGGCTGGAAGTTATTTTCAGGGCTAGTCATTCCATGTTTTTTTCACTGAGCAGCTGCTCGTATGGAAAACCATACATAATACAGTAGCCCACGTATGGACTATGACACCAGACTCTTAACTCTACCCCTTTTAACCATGTTGCTCAGAACCCCTAATAAATCTCTTCTTTGGGCAAAATAACATGAAAACTCCTTCATCTGGCCTTCAAGCTTCTCCAGAGTCTGACTCCAAACCCACTTAGTAACCTTAACATTTAAGACCTTACTGTATGCCCACTGCTTGTACATTTCTGCCATCCATATTTTGCTCCTGTGTTTCCCTCTAAAGTAAAAGTTCTGATCTATTATCTCCACATTTTAAAATTTGACCTATCCTTTAAGTCGTGCATCAAATGTGACTTCCATTTGGAAGCCTTCCTTCATTGCCCTAGCCATGAAAAATTTCCCTCCTGTGATTCCTTATTTCTAACCTTCTTATAAACCTAAGACTCACTGCTTTGAATTAGCTTTCTTTCTTAGACATTTTGTTCCTTCATCACTAGACTATAAGACAAAACATTGAATTTGAAAAACACTTATACATAATGAATGCTTAGTAAATATTACTAAAAGTAACCAGTAAATTATGTTGAAATTTTCCATCTACATACAAATTTAATCTGATTGTATCAGGTCCAGGTAGAATTTAAACTGGAAAAAAAGGTACTTGTAAATTTCAGGGCTGTATTGAAGGGACTGGGGTAATAACTAATTTGAATAACATACTTGATTCAGAAGAACATGGTAAGTCATGGTGAGGAGGATTAATGCTTTAGCGTCTTCCTTTCATAAATGAGAAAATGTATATGCGGAGGCTGTATGGTTTACCCAAGTCACAGTGGAAATCAGAGCAAAAAGCTGGGATTAGAGCTGACAACATCCAAGCCGGTGGCTTCACCCACTCAGCCTTATCTCTAAGAAGCCATCTCTAAGCCTCCAACATAGTAGTTCTGAACTCTCTCATGAGAGTGAGTTGCTGTTGTTTTTTAACAACTCACATCTCTCAATATCCCCCCTGAAAATCAGTCCCAGGAAAAGTCAGAGAACACAGAGAACCAGGAAACTAATATTGGCACATGGCTTTATTTACTTATGAAATTAAAATATTTCCTTTGATAGTGGCTGGGAGGCTTATAGAACTCAAATATTCCATCTCACTTCTCTAATAGAGATGCACACTTTACTGGGAGTGAGTAAATACCAAGGAAGGGACACTTTTTTTTTAAATCTCTTTTAGCCAGAATTTTTGCCAGAATTGACTCTAGATCAGAGATGACGGATGGATGCCAGCATTACTTTCCTTCACAGATCAATCATTTATTTTGCTATAATTTGGATGGTCGAAAGTGATTAAAAGAACAGGGCCAATTATTAAGATATTTGCCTGGGATCAGTTAAAAAGCCTCTAGGTACCTACAATTAGCCGTTTAAATCTTATACACTACTGAATTAAATAAAATCTATTTTCCAAACCTACTGCCTTCAGTAATTTGATGATTACTTCTCTTCTTATTGTAATTAATCTCTGTTTAACCTATGCAGTGCCTGATAAAAAGGAGATAAATATTTTTACTTGAGAAGGAATCATGTAGCTGAGATTTTAATTCAAGTGTACATAAACTGAGTCTATGAGTGGACATAGCTTCAAAAGTATTTGTCAATCATATGTCAAAGAGCTAAGATCTAGACAAAGTGAATTTAGGGAGTGTGGTGTGCAGTTGCAGGCATGGCTCCCAGTGATCCCTGCCTCTTGATATTCATGCCTTTGGGTAATACCCTCCCTGCGCAAAATTGCTGGACCTGGAGACTTGCTTCTAATAAATAGAATATGACAGAGATGCTGGAATGACACTTCTGTTATTAAGTTGCAAAAATCCTGTGACTTCCCTCTTGCTGTCATTCTTTATTGCCTCTTTGACTTGCAGCTTTGATCAAACAAGCTGTCATGCTGCAGAGGCCCATGTGGTGAGGAGTTGAGAGATGCCTATGGCCAAGAGCTAGTAAGGATCTGAGTCCTCCAGTCTTGCGCAAGGAACTGACTTCTACCAACAACCATACAAGTGAGCTTGGAAGCAGATAGTTTCCCAGCTGAGCTTTCCCAGTTGAGTGGGGAGTGGCAGAGTCCCCACTGATAACTGGATTCCAGCTTGTGAGAGGCCTTGAAACAGAGAACCCAGCTAAGACATGCCCATATTCCTGACTCACAGAGATTGTGAAATTATAAATGTGGTTGTTTCAAGACACAAAGTTTTGGTATTTTTTTAATACAGCAATAGATCACAAATACGATATAAAGTAAGATTCTCAGGAAGTTGAGTCTATCAACAGAACCAGGGACACAGCTCATGACCCAGGCAAACTAATCAGTGTATTTCATATCTAAATGCACAGTGATTGGCTTAGATTAGACATGTGACCTAATTTGGACATTCATAGTGAATCTTAAGCCACTGCACAGAATGCTGATAGACACGCTCAAGGAATCATGTAGCCCCAGGAGCAGCTGATAGCTGTCTTGGAACCACAAAAGGAGACATCTTACAATGAATTTGAATCCAAGAAAGACAGTAACAGAAAGAAATTTGGTCCTCGATGACATTACTAGACCCTAGATCAAGTCTTACTTGAAGTAACCATGGCTCTGGGTTTTTCAGTTAAGTGAAATATTATTTAACCTAGGATGAAATGAGTTGTCTGATAATTCACAGCATTAAAATTACCCTAAATGTCATAACTCCCATATTCCTCATGTATTTGAATAATTAAAACTAAGAATTTTAAAAGGCATTAAAAAGCACCCAAAACCTTTTCCAATTAAGTGATAAAATATATCTCCCATAACAGTAACAGTCACAAAAAGCATATATTATAACTAAATATTAATATAGAATTGAACTAAAATGAAGTGCAATGAAAGTAGCAGATAAGCAATTCAAGAAAACATCAACACAATTTAATTGTATTTGTTCTGTAATAATTAAACATCAAAGTCAACACATATAAAAGGGTACTTCTGAGGCAGCAGCAGAAGTGTCTCAGAGCCAACTTTCTTTGAAGATAAGCTATGAATTCTATTAAATAGAAAAATAAAATTGCCCCCTGTGTTGAAGATTTGGAAACTGAAGAGAAGCTTAAATAGCTTTTGAACTATATCAACTGTGTGGGGGATTTTCTAGAAACTTCAGAGAGTTTTCAAACAATTCAATATTATACTTTCTCCCACCTAATTCCTCACTTTATTAATAAAAACTTCTATTAGACTTTATTATTTCAAAGAATGAAAAGAAAATTAAATCCTGAAAGTTACAAGAACCAAGAAAGGATATCCAGGCCCTTATTAGTGAGAAAATGGATCAGTTTCCCTTCTGTGGTGGGAAAAGATGTCCATGCAGCCACCAACCCAAGTAGCAGGGCCGTTTCCACAGGTCTGTCTTTTCGAATGGCCAGCTAAATAGATCATAAATAATCTGATCCAAAGTTTCCGCCCTGATTGCACAAACCAGCGAATTTTTGAAAGTTCTAGAAAACCCTCATATTTCCCCTGTGAACTGGCAAATGTCAAGTATTTTTATAGCAATGTAAAGGGTTCTATTGAGACAAATACCAGGCAAATTTGTTTCTTCCTAAAATCTGTTCAGCAAACTCCACTGCCAGGAGGTAAAGGAATGAAAATTTAATGAAAACCTAATATGTTCTAAGTACCATTTTAATATTAGTTATTTGAAAATAATGCCTGCGGTGTTGTACTTCTGTTATTACCTTTACACATTTTTCTACAACTAATGACATAAATGCACTCCCTCTCCCCTCAGCTATTCCCAAAGAAAACAAGGTTTCCTTCTCAGGACAAGTCTATAAATCAACTCATAATAAATCAGGACAGATGTATACCAAGTCGCCTTAAGAATTCCGAATGACTTCCAAGTCAGGAAGGCTATTAACGTATGTAACGCCGTCTGCCTGAATCAGAAGCAGAGTTGGTCAGCTATGGAATCACAGATCAACTAAGAAGCCAAGCGGCACTTCCAAGGACTACTCAGATCAGCATGTTCCCCTAGTGGAGCAGGACTCTAACTTGCTGCTAATGGATCCCCAAGTAACTTTAGATTATCTAACTTGCTGATTTTAATTGATCTGGGTTGTGCCTAGGACATTGTAATGTTTTTTAAAGCTCCCCAGAGCTGCAACCATATCTCCAAAACTATGATCTGACTTGCCCACGTATTGTAAGGATAAACCCATAGGTTATTGGGAGAGGTGAAGAATGCTTTTCCCTCTGTGTTTCATACTATAGAGGTATAGCATAGGATACCAAGTCATGCTGTGTTTCGAAAATGAAAAAATGAACAAGGTCACTGGAAAAGAAATGCTCTGAATCCTCTTAAGATACAAGGTGAAATTCGAAACAACAAATGCCTAAGGCGTTTCCTCTACCCTCACCCTTTCTTGTGAATCTAATGGCTACTATGGAAGGAGGAAGAATAGAGAGGAGACTGAAAAAAAATCATGGTAATTTATTAAATGAAACTCTGCTTAAATTCTATATGGTGCCATACAAAACATGGCTATCATCGTCGTCATCATCCAACTTTCTTCCACCCAACTGGTCTTGCTTTCATTTACATTAACTTAAAACTCTAGGAGTCATAGCTACAGGGAGAATAAGTAATAAGACTGATGCATAAAATGGTAAATCATATTTGACAGTATATAAAAAGTTACTTTCTACATACCTAATACAAATAATAAATAAAATTATTCAATTAAAAAAATAAGAATCTAATCTAAAATAGTATCGGACTTGCTTCTTTGCAAATAGGCCAAAGCAATCTGAGCAATGAGGAAATTACATGGTGAGGTATATCAGAGTGTTACTGTCTGAGCATGCTTTGGACAGATCTCAGGCAAGCTACACAGTAAGTTAAATTAATAAGTGAAGCATATTTGTAATGAAAGAAGTCTAAGTCTGGCATAGTTATAAATGTAGTGTGCAACAGGTCTTCATAGAGGAACAGCAGAATATAGTATGCATTTGTTCTTATTTTAAGAAAGGCTGTTTCATGACTCTGCCATCCTCACCACAGATCACAGGCCCAGGGCTGGGGGTCAGACTACAAAGCTAGCAATCTATATAGATTACTCAAAAGCTGACTCAGAAGCTAGCAATTTTATATAGATTGATGTTGGTCAATGAGATCAATGAAATTCTCTTTCTCAGGGAGTTTGAATGTATGACTTAGAGAGAGAGAGCGCACTGGTTTTAGAAAAGACAGAAAGGCAAAAACAAAAATCATATAAAGAAAAAAGGAATAGAATTGTGGATCATGGCCAGCGAGCAATCAATTCACCATTCTGATGCAGGACTGGAGGGAGGGTGGAAGAGCGGAGGTGGTGGGGACAGGAACGCCGACACTTATTACTGAGTGCCAGCCACTGCTCTATGTGCTTAACATGTAGGAACTCATTTGACTAACACAACACTGTGAATCAACTATACTTCAATCAAAAAAAAAAAAAAAAAGCCTGCAAAAAATGTTAGCAAGATACCATTTTTATCTGCATTTTATAGAAACTGCAGCACCTGCCCAGCATCTTGGAGCTGAGGATGAGTTGAAGACACAAGCTCCGAGATTAACTGCTTAGGTTTGAATAGTGGCTATGTTGTTATGAGGACCAAATGAGTTAATATTTGTAAATGTGCTTAATATATTGCGTGGCACACAGTGATCAGTAAATAAATGTACAGCGATTACAAATATTTGAACAAACATGTAAAAATGTGAAGCCAGGCAGTCCAAATCTATATTAGTCAGGGATCTCCAGAGAAACACAACCTATAGGATATACATAGATCTCTATAAGGGGAGATGTATTATAGGAACTGGTTTACATGCTTATGGAGGCTGGGAGGTTCCACAGTCTGTCTGCAAGACGAAGAAACAGGAGAGCTGGTGGTATAATTTAGTTTGAGTCCAAAGCCAAAGAACTAGAGGAGCAGATGGTGTAAATCCCAGAACAAGACTGAAAGCATGAGAACCAGAAAGGCTGCTGGTGCAAGTATCAGAGTCTGACGGCCCAAGAACCAAGAGCTCCGATGTCCAAGGGCTGGAGAAGATGGACACCCCAGCTCAAGAAGAGAGGAAGAGAAGTAACCCTTTCTCCACTTTTTTTGTCCTATTCGGGCCCTCAACAAATTGAATAATGCCCACTCACACTGGTGAGAGCAGATCTGCTTTACTCAGTCTGCTGATTCAAATGTTAATCTCTTTCAGAAACACCCATACGGACACATCCTGAAATAATGTTTTACGAGCAACCTGGGCATCCCTTAGCCCAGTCAAGTTGACACAAAAAATTAATCATCACGGATTCCATATCTATGCTCTCAGTCACAATGGCTACATTGTAGAGTGAGAGGAGAAACTGACAGCTGCAATTTTGACAAGAGACAACCAAGGTGTTAAATAAAATCCAGCCATTTTTATAGTCTTCTGGCTTTTTTAATGAGAGGAAAGGAGAAAGGCAGTTTGGCAATTTCTGTAACCTAATATCTTGGAGTGTTTCCCTAAGCCATCAAATCTGCTTTTGGCTTATTTTGCATCAATCTAATAGGAAGAAAAAAAAACTTCCCAGAATTTATTCCTACAAATGTATTTCTCCTTTACACTGGGTGTGTGGAGGATTCTCCAGGGTACCAGATTCCACTGTTTCATTATGTGGCAAATAATCAGTATTGGTAAATAAAATTTTCTTTTTAAATGCCTTGAAAATTATCAAAAAATTTACGCACATCATATAGGTTTGACAAGTGAAAAACAGAACCAGGATGTACATTACTTAATCAAGAACTATTCTAGAGGAATCATTTTAAGGAAAAAAGGTTTTAAATTAATTTGGGGGCAGGGACACAAATGAACTTATTTACAAAACAGAGACAGACTCACAGACATAGAGAACAAGTTTATGGTTACTTGGGGGAAAGGTGGTAGGGAGGGATAAATTGGGAGTTCAGGATCTGTAGATATTAACTACTATATATGAAAGAGATAAACAAGGTCCTACTGAATGAATAGCACAAGGAACTCAATATTCCAAACATTGTAATGGCCTATAATGAAAAAGACTATGAAAAGAAATATATGTATATATGTATGTATAAGTTAATCACTATCCTGTACACCAGAAATTAACACAACACTGTAAATTGACTATACATCAATAAAAAAATCAGTATATTCATTAAGCATTAATAATCAATAGAAGTACTTAAAAACAGAACTCAATCTTACAGTTTGTATTTAAAATTTTCTCAAGTTGAAATATTTATAAATTACTGAGGAAATATCTAACCATTTCATAATTTTAGTACAGAGATACTGGAAGCAGAAAAATTCTTAGGAACAAAAAGACCTGTTTTGTATATTTCTAAAGACAGTAAGTAGAGAAAACATGCTTAAAATTAATATTTAAAATAATTTCTTAAGTCTTTGTGAATACCAAAAAAAAAAAAACCCCAAAAACTACAGGTTGGGTTTAAATACAGAGGTCAGCGTAATAGCCTCATTTTTCTCAATTATGTGAATAATTAGGTAACAGAAAAGATTGTTATTGAATTGCCCAGACACTTGTGTCAAATTGGCCAAGATTAACAGTATTATGTTCATAGCAATTGGAAGACTTTCGTGACAGTACAGCCAAACTATTTTTCCTTCTATTTAAAAATCCATGTAGGTAGCTATTCATGCGTTCAACTGTAACAGATCTATAAACACAAGTCAGTAAGCCAGTGTGGGTAAAATTCAGCTAGACCCCAGTCTGGAGCTATGGAAAAAAGGAATTATTTCTCTGTTTCCTGACCCTACTAAGATAAGAGAGGGCTCAATTTCAATGACACTTAATTCCCATGTGTTTCTCAAAAGCTTAGAGCAGAATTAGATATTGTTTTATCTAATGCCAAATTTATGTATCCTTTCTTCTATACCAGCTGGTTGCTCAGGTTCAAAAATAAATCATCTTTTATATAATATGAAATTTAAAGAAAGATTATTTCTGTAGTTTCTTTTCTTTCCAATGATTTATTTTAAAACAAAACAAATGAAACGGTGCATACAATCAAGTCTTTGAGAAAACATCTTCAATAAGGAATGTTTTATAAACATCAGGAATTCTCTACAGGAATAGGAACATAATGAGATGTTATTTCTGAACTTAAATTGGAAGAGGACAAATTATAGGACAGTATTGTAAAGCTGCTGCTATCACTTTGCAAACCCTTAATTTTGCTCCCTGCCTGATTTAAATAAACCTGAAAAGTCAAGGCTATATTCGTCTCAAATCACTAAATTTATCTGGACTGAATAAAAATATAATCACCCCCACACAGTCCCATCAGATTTCACAAAAAAGTCCTGAATTAATCTGTAAACAAAAATTGTAAAATTATATGAAGTTTCAGGCTTACAATAATATAATTTAAGACACACTTATGTTTATTCCACCATCACAACAAAAACAAGTTGCCAAATTTTAACCTTCAAAATAACAAAGTCACAATTCCCAGATTTTGTTTGACATGTATTCCTTGAAGGGGCCTTCAGTTGTTATTTATAATCGACGTCAAAATCATTAAATTTTGTGGTAAATTTGGGGGTATGGTATTTATGAGCTGCTTAAAATAATCAGATTTTGGTCCTCAACCATTTTATCAGGTCTATACTGGCATTAACTCTCAAAAGTGAAAAAACAGTCTGCCAGTAGAATTGTTTGCCTAAAAACAAATACAATTGATAGCAACAGGAGGTTCTAAATAATTTGTTACTCAAATCTAGCTAAACTGAACCAGGAAGATAAGTCATTCATTATCATGTATTTCTGTGATGAAACATATGGCGCAGCAGTGTGTTTGGGCTGGCCCACACCAGATCACAATAACTCATAAATTATTTGATTTTCAGGAATTTTGCAAGCTGGTTGTTAAACACAACTATTATTAAAAATTAAATCATATGAATTTACAAGTCAGTAAATTTTATATGCATTAAATGCTCAAACCTCATCACTTCCTTATTGTTTTAGTATAGCTTACTTTTGGTATTATTTACCTTTCTTATTTCTCTACAGCAGAAAAATAAAGTGTGCCACTGCACACCGCTTCCTGATATCATGATCTTTGGTATCATGTCAGGAGCTTGAAGTCAGCTGTCGCAAGAATATTTACACCAGAGTAACTGGCAAACCAAGGCTTGATTGATTGCTTTACTAATTGTCCAGATTTGGGGGATGCAGAAAATGTTACTCTTGCAGAGTAAACTTAAAGTATATCATGGCTGTATCTGTTCTATTGCAAATAGCACACAATATTGAGGAAATAGCCTTCCAGTATTAGAAAACCATTATCCAATTCAGCAAAGAAGTTGGTCATGTTATTGGCAACTGAGTGACGTACCAATGTATATCTTTGTGGTTTCACTTTGTCTTATTCTTAATGCAAATGAAAATATCAACCAACTGTCATCTTGGAGATACAATCTCTACTTGTTGCAACTATAGCTTGTCTGTGGACACAACATATTTGGCAAAAACCAAAAAGAGCATTATGTGAGAATCAATCAAGTTACACGGAACTTACAATAAAGAGTATTATATACTTCACTATTTTTTGTAAACTGTCTGCCACACATCCTTTATATCTATACAATTTATAATAAACTTATACATATGCACTGTTTTGTTTTAGGAAAACCAGTTGTTGATTTTTTACCAGGACACCAGAGATTCTGTGCCACTATCTTGTCCTAACATAGGTGGTGAGTAGTGTTTTAAAGTATGTTCTGGACCTGCGTGGAGAAGCTGAATCTGTTCCAAGTGAGTGGCATCTGGCTTTTCTGTAACTGCCACCAGAAGTCCCTGTTTGCCTGCTAAGGGGAGGAATCATCTGCTCTGTCATAGCTGTGCCCATGGCTGATTGCACAGGAAAATTTAAAATAAACTGAGGTAAACAAATGGTAGATAAGGCAATCATTCTGGTTGAATCATCTATCTCAATAGAAAGGGTTAAAATTTCAAAGGCTATTAACTGAAAATTGCAATTCACTCAAGTTCTTCCGTCTTTCTCTCCTGCCATTCTCATTATTTTGTTTTTTGTCTTTAAAATGGTTGATGCACCTCCCAGTCATCATCTCCTCACACTGAAATGTGCAACAGAGGAATAACACACACCTTTTCCCTACTTTGCTTTTCAAAGGCAAGAAAAACTCTCACAGCAAACTCCCGGCAGACCTTCCCTCACTTGGCGCTGTATCGCTTACACGCTTCTAATTCAACCGCTGACGAGGGGACTGAATGGCCTCAAATGGTTCCCTTTCCGGGTCACACTCCCCTGAAACGCAAAGCATCCCAACACCTAGGCAAAACTGAAGTTAACAGGAGAAAGGGGGGTTTGTCACCAACAGTATCTACTTCAAGAACAGTCAAACTTCAAGAACACTGTTTCTGAGACTTTGCGTGGACGGTAGGGAGGGTTAAGGGGAAAAGAAACTTGAGCTTTGGTAAAAAGAACTCATTTAATAAATTATTTAACATCTGTATCAAATATTTTCTACCTATCATGCTCTTTACCAGATGCTGGGACTGCAAAGATAGAATTCCCTCTGAGAATTCAATCTTTTTTTTATTTAATGGACAAGTAAATGAAAAATTACGATGCATTGTGAGAAGAATTCTAATAGGTCCATCCTCAGCTGGGTCATCCCAACACTGTGAATTGAAACAAAAACAAAACCTGTGACGTCAGCAACCATAGATTTTAAAAATATCTTATGTGAGTACGGACTTTCTGATGGGTGGGTCCGAAGATGTGAGAACTTCAAACTAGGTTGAGATTCCCAGTTCTTTCCATAACTTCACGTGTAACATTAAGCAAATTCTTCAACCGTTTGATTACTTAGTATCTTCATCTTTAAAAAGTGAATGTGTATTAAATCAAATTTAGAAGCAAGAGGAAAAACATAAATAATATACATGAAGTGATATCTTGTGGGACCACAATAAATGATAGCTATTTTTACAATAATGCAAGGGGTTTTAGCCTCCCCACCAAGAGAAAACATGCATAAATTTTAAAGTACAGGAATACGAAAAGTGTAGAAATATTTTCAGCTAAATTGGAATAGTTGTACTATATTAACTTAAAATTAGGGCTTTTGGTGGGGGTAGGTAGAGCACATGCTTAGCATGCACAAGGTTCTGGGTTCAATCCGTAGTACCTCCATAAATAAACAAATACATAAATAAATAAATTCATTTTTAAAAATAAGTACGTTATTAAAATGCTAATTTAAAAAAAACAGGACTCTTGGAGTAAGAAAAGTGTATATGGAAACTAAAAAGCAAGAATATGAGAGAAAATTTGTCAGGGAATGCTCCATGTTAGCATCAATATACTTTCAGTTTGCTAAGATTTCACTGGTTCAATTGAGAAGTATGTATTGTGTGAGATGCTTTTCAGATTATCTGCTGTCTTCTCTAGTCAAAGATCATGGCCCTGGAGAAAAAGAAAAGGAAATCTCCTAATAGTGTGTAACATGACTGAATGAGTTTAAGAGTGAATGAATGCACTCCTGCCACCTTATGGCTACAAGTCTAAATTACAGGATCAGCTTTTTAACATGAGCCAGACATTTCTTCTTTCTTGTTTGCTTTCTTCCTTTTTCCTTTTATCTACCACGTCTTAATTGCAGGCATCATGTGCAACACTGTGCTAGGTTCCAGGAATGGAAATAATTTTCACCATGTTCCTGTCAAAGAATTACTATCTAGTGAAAGAAAGAAATATACAACCCAATGCAACATACTAAATACTTCAATGGAGGCATGTGCATGATATAGGAGCCCACTGGAAGGCATATATAGTTTTTTAAAAGATATAAGATGACTGTTTGCAATAAATAAAATATTTATAAACTGATTATTTGCCTCTCTTAATTTAGAGAGAAGTAACTGTACTTATTTGAGTATACTATATCTGCTTCAATAAAATCGCTGAAACATAAATTAGAAAAACACCACACTTTCATCTCTTCAAAGGATTCATTATCAAGCATCACTTTCTAAATCATTCAAATCACAACTGTCTATTAAAATTTAGTGATTCCCTAGTGATTAAGAATTCACAACAACTTAACAACCCTAGGAAACCTATGTCAGTGTTTGACCTATCGTACTGGAAAAGACATCTTCTCTATGTGTGAATTCTTCTTTAATAACAAATAAAGTCCATTTTTTTCCTTCAGTCCACACCTGGGAAGATAAAGAACAGGTGAGCAAAAGAATGTCACCTTAAAATTTTTTTTGTATCCAAAGAGTGTTATTCATTCCCTTTTTAAAAATCTTTCTTATTTATCTTTCCAGAAGAAATAATGCCACCTCTTTAGATTATTAGCCTACAGTTTTCCCACCCCTCCAGTGATGTTGAATGCTCTCTAGCTTCTTTTCCCATTTCCTGAAATGAATGATTTTAAGTTGGACACAATATTCAAGTAAAGTTCTCTTTTGAAGATTTTGTTTTAAAAAATGTTGTTTTAGAAGGGAAAGCAGAATTACTATTTTTTGGAAATTAATAAAATAGATATAAATTTGGGGTGTTAAAATAACATTAATTATTTAAAAATCTAAGATGGAAAATCATTTTTTAAAGTATTCCTTTATTGTAAAAAACAAAAACAAAACATCCTAAAATCCCGAAGGCTATATGAGAGGTTATTTTACATTTCCAAGTGTTAATGTGTGGAAAATCACTATCACATACTAGCTTACTGAAAAATATAATTCTAAAAAAAAACCTTCTGTATGATTGGTTATATCAAGTTATAACTCCTTTGTGAGCGAATTTTGAAGTGTTGTACACTTCAGCTTTGATTCGGCAGACAAACTATCCTATCTTACTTTTTTGTTCAGAATTCTAATTGTTGGTCTGTCTCCAGCGAGTTTAATTTTCTGTGATAGACTTACTGGCTAAGAGCACCAAACCTCTGAAAAGTTTATAAAGAAGATAGAAAGTTTTGACACACAACCTTTATTCATACATTCACTTATGCACAACTTCTACTCACACACATAAATTTGGGACACCTAACACAAGAAAATAAAAATAAAATTAAAGAATCAAAACCAAAGCACTATTAGAAGAGAAAGTCAACACGTAAAAAGAATTGCAGTAAACAAGCCATAGCAAAGTATATAAAATTGAGCTTCATTTTTGGATTTAAGCAACTTGATAATTAAAGTAGAAGGAGAAAAATGCGGTCACTTATGTAACTGTATATTTCAGAAAGGGTTTTTTTGTTGATAGGATAGAATTGTACAGAAGACGCTTTACGTACTGCTTTAAAGCCCACAACTTTTACAAACTGCTTATATGGCAACAACCTCAAACTATTCAAAAAGCAAAGACAGCAACAGAATTTCTTAAGACACCAGCTCTCATTAACACTAGAGCACAGCTCAGTGAATGTGCCCTGTGAATACAAGAGCCTGGCTTTCATACATGGGGCTGGTCACCTTGCATGAACAAGCACACACACAATTAATATTTGAAATGCTTAAATTTCTTAATAAATATAATTTTACTGAATGTCCTCTCACTTCTGACAATCTCTCATTTTTTCCTTAGTATTTTTGCAACTGGAAAAATAGGGATTTCTTTATCCTTTTAGGCTTATAGCAAGAGACCACAGTTTACCTTCGATCTTTTTCTTTATAGGAACACTGAGAAAAACTGCTGGATACCCGCATAACTAAAGATATTTCTTATCTGGGATAAGGTAAGAGACCAAGAGATAAAGCCCTCTGTCACTTTCAGCTTAAACGAGCTTTAAGCAAAAGCCCAGCCACATTAGAGAGCAGATAATACAGGTAGCCCTTATCATATTTTATGTTGCATAAATGCTAATAAAAACTAACACCTCTTACTTTTTGTTTGTTTGTTTGTTTCTAGAAAGTAAGTAATTCAATCAGAATGCTTGAAAGGTAATACACTTCAAAATAAATTAGGCAAGCAAAGAACCTCAGAACCTTTTCAAACCATCAATCCAGGATGACTTTGGTACCACTAGTTACAATGTTATCCAAGAAAATTGCTAATGTGATATCCTAGAAGTGAGTCTACTGATTTTCATTTATTCCAACTAAACTTGAAATATTTCTTTGTGAAGTTCGTTGCAGTGTAGCCTATGCCTTGTATGGACATACAATAAAGGCAGGGATTGTTTAATGCCCAAATGACTTTGCACCTTCATACACCTATATACATACTTTCATTATTGTTATCACTTCTGTCTTCCCATCTCCAAGAGACCCAAAAAATTTGGCATAATTCTACATATTCAGAACCAAAAAGCTTGCTATATTCTGTCTCTTGAATTTATATTCAATGTAATCTTGAATCTATATTCATTGTAAGGACAGATTTCAAAAACAATGAGGTAGGAGAGCTCTGATTTATTATGCACATTTTTTAGTGCTAAGGACTAGATTCCCTGCCCACATTTTAATAATTAAAAGTACCTAGGATCACCCAGAATGACCAACATAATATTAAAGAAGGAGAACAAAGTTGGAGTTCTAGTACTATCTGACTTCAAGACTTACTATAAAGCTACAGTAATCAAGAAAGGGCAGTATTGGCAAAAAAAAAAAAAAAAAAAAAAAAAAAAGATTAATGGAATAAAATAGAGAACTCAAAAGTAGACCCCAAAAATACAGTCAGCTAACTTTTAACAAAGGAGCAAAGGCAATATGATGAAGAAAAGATAGTCTTTTCAATATACAGTGCTGGACAACTGGAAAACCATAAGCAGAAAAAAGAAAAGAATGTAAACACAAACCTTACGCCCCCTTCATGAAAATTAATTCAAAATGGGTCATAGACCTAAATGTTAGATGCAAAATTTATAAAATTCCTATAATATAAGAAAATCTAGATGGCCTTGGGTTCAGCAGTGACTTTTAAGATACAACACCAAAGACATGATCCAAGAAAGAAAAAGCCAGAAGTCATTAAAATTAAAAATTTCTGCTTTGTAAAAGACACTGAAGAAAATGAAAAGGCAAGCCACAGACTGAGAAAATATTTGCAAAAGACACATCTGTTAAAGGACTGCTATATATAAAGAACTCTTAAAACTCAACAATAAGAAAAAGAAGAACTGGTTAAAAAATGGGCCAAAGACCTCACCAAAGAAGAAGGACAGATTGCAAATAAACCTATGAAAAGATGCTCTGCATCATATGTCATCAGGGAAATGCAAATTAAAACAACAATGAGATATCACTACACACCTATTAGAATAACCAAAATCCAAAACTCTGACAACACTGGATGATGTGGAGCAACTAAAGCTGTCATTCACTGCTGGTTGGAATGCAAAATGGTACTAACACCTTGAAAGATAATTTGGCAGTTTCTTTCAAAACTGAATATACTCTTACCATAGAGTCCATCAAAAGTGCTTATTGGTATTTACCCACAGGAGTTGAAAACTTATGTCTACACAAAAACCTGCACACATATGCTCATAGCAGCTCTATTTGTAATTGCTAAAACTTGGAAGCAACTAAGATGTTCTTCAACAGGTGAACGGATAAACAAACTGTGGTACGTCCAGATAATGAAACATTACTTAGTGCTAAACAAACAAATAAAAAAAACAAACAACTGAGCTATCAAGCCATGAAAAGACACAGAGAAAACTTAAATTCATATTACCTAGGGAAAGAAACCAATCTGAGAAGACTATACACTATGTGATACCAACTATGTGACATTCTGGAAAAGGCAAAACTATGAAGACAATAAAAAAGATCAGAGATGGCCAGAGGTTAAGGAGGAAGGAGGGATGAAGAGAACAGAGGATTCGGGAAACAGGGAAACGAACTCTGTGTGATACTGTAATGATGGATAAATGTCATTACACATTTGTCCAAACCCATAAAAGGTACATTGTACTACTAAGACTGAATCCTAATGTAAACTATGGACTTTGAGTGATAATGATGTCAGTGTAGGTTCATCAGTTTAATATATGTACTATTCTGGTGAGGGATGTGGGGGTAGGTGGTATAGTAGAAATCTCTGTACCTTCTGATCAATTTTGCTGTGAATCTAATTTTGCTCTAAAAATGTATTTTTCAAAAATTACCTCAGATTTATCCCCAAGTAGTCAGGTTTTCTGGGAGGCTAAAGTAACATTATTGAGAAAAACCCTAAGATTGTATGACTGGAAATTTAAAGGAATAATGTGTATCACTTGATTAATAAAGTTTAATTCCATTATAAAAATCAAATTTCAGTTTATTATATATTGTATATGTTCTGATGGCAATGTTCTTGCTATATAATAACAGTGAAATAACTTTAATAATAATATGCTAACATGTTTGGATATTTACTATTTATTTGCCAAAGAGTCAGTGAATGTGAATATTGTACACATTGTTTCATTTAAATATTCACATTCACTGATAAATGTTACATATTAAAAATACCCAGGCAATGGAGTGAGAGGTTTGGGTGGGTTGATTTTAGATAGGATAACCAGGGAAGAACTTACTGAGAAGGCAATTTTTGAGTAAAGACCTTGAGGATGTGAAGGTGTGAGTCCTGGGCAAAGATTATTTCCGGAAGAAGAAACAGCAAGTGTAAAGGCTCAGAGGTAGGCCTTAAACGTCTGGCACATTTAAAGAAGAATGTGATCTTCAAAGATCTGAAAACTAATGAGGCACCAGATGATGTAGCCTTAGACTCCATCATAATACTTTTGTTTTTATTTTGAGTGAGGCAGGAAGGTGTTAAGAAAGGGCTCTTTAAAGAACCTGGATTAAGAGGTTTTTGTTTTTTGTTTTTTGTTTTAATTAGGAAGAGATATTGGATCAACTTTAAAATGAAGTATTTTATTAAGAGAATTTGCACAAAAAGCTCAAGCATTTTCTACATCTATCTTAGGGTAAACACAAAAATGGAAGTCAAGTTTAAGTGGATTATTTCACCTAGACAAAGGGCAGTGCACTTTAGGGGAAATAACAGCGTATTCACCTTAAGGATTTATCATTGATTATCTTAACAAACTTACTTACTTATCTTGTTTATTCTCTGCCTTTTCCTCCAGGATCTCCAAGTGCACCTAGCCCATATTAGATGCTTAATAAATATTTCTGAGTAAATTACCTCAACAGAAGCCAATATTCTGCTTTAAAGTGAACAATTAAAAAACAAGAAAATGACACCTATTTTATCACCATGTAATATTGTTCCAGGAGTTCTATATATGCTATAAAACAAACAATGATATACAACAATTACAAAGAAGGTAAATTTGGTTTTTAGATGGTCATGATCATCTTTCTGTACAACCTACAGCTTTGTACAACAGACAAAAGTAGAATGAAAAAACCACTGAAGTTCATTAGGGATTTCAAGAAGATGACCAAGTATATGTAATAATTCATATCTTACTTATATTTGAGAATAAAATAAAAAGCTAGAAAACCAATAGACCTTAACATAACAGCATCCAAGATACAAAATATCTTAAGATAAAATTTAAAATAAATTATATGTCATATGAATAAAACTATGAAAACTTAGAAACAAAAGAAAGCACTAATAAACTGATGAGAAAATTCATTAGTAAGATGTCATTATATGCAAATTAGTTGCATATTAATTTTTGCCAGAGTAAGTTCCAGATCAATTACACAATGAAAAAAGATTAAACCACAAATAACTAGAGAAGATAGGAAAGTGACTGTCTCTCCAACATGAAAATGAAGATAGCTACTCTCAACATGAAAATAAAGGAAGAAACCATAAAGGCAAATTTTAATGTATTTAAACTATATTTTAAAACTTCTATTTAAAAATCATGTTAAGCAAATAGATACAAACAACTAACTAGGAAAAAATATTTGTAACATATGGGAAAACCAAAGGCTCTTATCCTCATAGTGGAAATTGTACTGAGAAAAAAATAAGAAAAATCTGCTAACCTCCTATGTCAAGGAAAACAGACATTCACAGAATAAATTAAAACAACCCTATAATATATAACAGTCCTTTTCCCTTACTAGGAACAAAGACATGTGCATAAAATACTGAGCACAGCTGAACCTACATTACAAAGGGAACATGTGCACTATTTGTGGGACTATAAAGCAAGACTGCTTTGGGGAGACAATCTGGCAAAGTGTTTCAAAACTTTCTAAGTGTTCATATGATCTACCCCATAGATGCACTTTGGAAATTGTGTTCAAGAAAATGATCATAAGAATATAAGAATATTTTTATTATCTTTATCTAGAATTGTGACAAGATGGAAACAACGTGAAACTTTGTATAAATAATGCTGTAAGCTTATATTCTGAAGACTCTGCAAGTGGAAAATTCTCATGATACAAAGTTAAAAGGAAAAGTGGACCTCAACATTGCACTCACTTATGAACTTAGTTTTACATAATGCAAATATGTATTAACTATTAGATGTACATAATATATGAACACCAAATGGAAATCATTAATTTAAATGCTTTGACATGCTATTTTCCTTGATAAGCATAAGCTTACTGATTTATTTTGTTTTTGAAATAGAAGTTTGCAAGTACATTTTACATGAGATGGGGTAGGGACAGATGGGAATAGAGTTGATGGTGTCTTTCCATCCTAAGAAATATGGTGTTAAGTGAAGCAAGTGAGAAGGGTGATTCAAGAGTCAAACTACCGGATTCAAACCCCAATAGCTTATCAGCTATTTGAACTTGGACAATCACTGAGAGTCTTCACCTCAGTTCTTTTACCTGTTAACTGGCGGTAGTAACCATAGTGAGCTCACTGAGTTGTGGAAGAACTGAAGTAGTTAATACATATAAAGCCCTTAAAACCGTCCTGGGACAAAGCAAGCACCACATAAGTGTTAGCTATTATTTCCCTGTTAGCACAACTCTACTGAACTGACTGAACCCTCAGGCAATCGTTCCAATCCCCAATGTCTAGTCTCAGTATTGCGCTTTGAATATTTTTATTTTAAGGAGTGAAAATGTGTTATGAACATTATGCTGCAATGGTGAATGGCAGTGTAAGTCAAGTCAGACCAAACCAGAAACTAAATTTTATATGCTCTATGAAACCAAATTTGTCTCAGAGGAATAAATTTTTTAACAGATGCTTGAATACAATGGAAGGTGGATGGTGAACTATTATTTACTAGATTTCACAATATGTGGTTCAATAGCTATGAACTTGCAGATGAAATCAGGATTATTGAAAGGCACGCTCATTTAGAAATATACACGTACTAGAACAGCCTCCACCTTCTCAATTGCCTGCTGAGGTCTCTCTGAATCAGACACAAAACCTCTGGATCGGAAATGACTGAACCAATGCACACTTCCCCCTGTGTGTGTGCCATTTCTTCTTTTGAACGTAGAATTGTAAACCAAACTATGGGTATTGATACAGTAAAAATTATGGATGGAATTTTCAAGCAAGGTGGCAAGGTAATTTATTGAGCTATTAATTTATATTCTGTTCTCACTGAATTTTTCCATCTCCACATTCCCATTAGGTAGTCAGATCTTTTTGCCCCATTATCTCAGAAGAGGCTTGCAGTTACCGGGCTCAAAGCATTAACTGCCTGCAGATTCCCTCTCTCAGTTTTTGTGTTGTGAAAACTAGATTTCAAGAATGAGAGGCTAATGATAGGGTCAAGACAAAGAATATTTTGACAAGGGTAGGGACAAGCAAAATTAAGAGGGAAAATGCTGAGAGTCCTGACAACTAAGGGTGATCGAAGTCACTGGACCCTGAGAATAGTTGGGAACACATGTCCTGTCCCTGGCAGCGCCCCATTATGTGGCAGGATTGCAGTACAGGCAGCATTTGGGGGAGCTGGATCTACCATCTGGAATTAGAGATTTGGAAAAGATGTTCATCCCCACATTTGAGATAAAAGCAACCAAGATGATTACCCCCAAGCTTCAACAAGCAGTGTATCAGCAGCTACGAAGATAGACTGAAGGCTAGATGACCATCTTCTGTTTGCCTGGTTTTTGTACAACACCAGGAAGTCAGGGAGCCTCTAATAATCAAATGACTGAAATTTTACTTCCCATAAATTCTGAGGCTGATTTGATTAAATCTGCTATCTATATATATATGTATGTATCTGTATATGCATGTATGTATGGTATTTCTTGCCCATCTGAATTTATAGACAATGACTCATAAGTTATAAAAATGTAATATAAATATCAATATTGTTGCATATGAGAAGTACATTTGTAACACATACTCAATGTTCCAAACTTCTATCTGTATGATTCCCAACTTGTTGTGAGACTGAATGAGAGTTTATGCTGTGTCTTTGGATCAAAAGTATAAGAGTAACAGTAAAAAAAAAAAAAAAAAAAAAAAAGTATATATATGTATATATATGACTGCATTCTATTTTCCACTATAAAGAAAATAATAGGTTTCTTTTCCAAGTCACAAGTTAAATTGCCACACTGATTTTTTTTTAAGGGAGCAGAGTTGAAGCTAAATCATACACTACTTGCTTATTTGATGAACTATCTAGTGAAAGGAGTCATAATACTGGAATTTAGCACCACTTTATTATCTAGTGAGAAAGTTAAGCTCTTCACAAAAGACTGCATGATAGCACTGTAGAGTAAGTAACAAATCATTATGATTTCCTCTGCTATCCTTTGAAGGAATGCTAATCATAATTAATGTGCACGTAATGTGTAATTTCTTAGGAGTGAGGCCATAAATTAGCATTAATTGTAAGATTTTCAATTCCTTCATCTATTAAAATGCTCAGCCATTCCCTTTAAGTCCCAGCTTTCAAAGAACCACTTGGTCATTTTCTTACTTTCAAGGTGAATCTAGGGTCTGCTGGGTCTTTCAATCAGTAAGAGATAAAGGGAAATGCAAATCGTTTTTTCCTAATCTCCCTGCTAGTCCTGCATCATATAGAGAAATGTTGCATAGCCTTCTTAATCTGGCACAATTTATTACCCTGCCTGAGGCAGAGAAATTTCTTACTCCAAACGTACGCACTTAATGGCTGGAAAAGAGTAAGGAAAAGACACTTGGTCTTCACGAAGTAACTTCTCCTGTGCTAAAAGCATCTCTTCAGGAGAACATGCCATTTAAAATCCTGACTCTTGAGTTACTTTCCATAGTTAACTATTTTGATGCCTAAAATTTACTGCTGTAGTGTAGACTGACAACTGCGAGTATTACTGAAAATTATTAAGTTTTTTTGGTTAGAGATTTAAGATCGAGTTCAAATATATAAGTTAAGTTTACCTATAGCAGTCATAACACCTTTTTACCTTTGGAACAAGCCGTATCACAGTTCATAGTGATTCAGATGCTTAAGTCAGATTATTTTCTACCGTTGACAGTGTAAGAGCTATGCTTCAAGACAGCTTCCCACGTCCGAAGGCGTGATCTGCTGTGTCAGTAAAGCAGGAGCACTGTCAAAACACATTACAATGTCTGTGATATGTCTTCCTGACATCACAGTCTTTTGATTTACATGGACAGGACCTAAAATAAATGAGTGGAATATTCCCTAAGGCATATAATCAATTGCATCTGTTGCAATCCTGGTATTTCCTTTGCCCTGTTTATACCATTACTGCCTCTACTGAAGCAGTATTATCGTTAAGTGTTTCCATGAATATATCTTGGCATCAGCTCAGAGCACCACTACTACGCTACAAACACTTTCAGCCTCAAAGGACCACGGCAGGACTAGCATTACTCCAATACTGTACTGATTGTGATAAATGTTACAAGGGAAAAGAATATGCATTTCTTACTGCATTGCTTTGTATTTTTGTGTCTAGTGACACAAAAGCAAACGGTTGTGGGGACAAAAACATCTGTTAACAATGGTGAGGTAATCTTGCTGCACTGCAAAATAATGTAAAAATAAATTACTGGGTGTTTCTGAACAACATTCTCTGAAGTCTATAAAAATTGGAGGCATTTGACTGTGTTGTAGGAAGATTAGGAAATATCAGACAGGAAAATGTGCTTTGCATTTGCAACAACATATGGTGGAATCAGACAATATTTGCGCAACACAATGTATTCCTAGAAAATGACTGTATCTACATGTACATAGCTTAATTGATTTACCTTACTGATATGCTCTACTAATTTATATATCCTACATCTAATTTTGGTATCCAAATAATGAAAAAAGTTAAGCTGAAAACAAGAGGGGTTAATATCAATAAGAAAAAAAAAAGATGAAAGAAAAGCTATTATTCTATAAAACTAAACAATGGAAGTGAAGTCTATTAACTTTCTAACTTTGCCTGGATGTTTGCTCTCATTTAAAAATAGTATCATATACCTTACAATATGTTTTAGTACATGCAATGGCTCATAAAGAAAGAAAGGTTTTCACAAAGAATTTTTTTCCTAATTAAAATAAGCCATTATTCAAACCTACATAAGATTTTCCTTGTAAAAATGAAAAAAACCTGGTAATGAAATGATTCCATTCATTGCAATCTAAGGATCCTCTGTATTAAATTTTATACAGAAATAAGATTTTGCTTTTCATATTGGAAAATATATATTAAAGTTTTATTGCTCTACAGATTTTAAAATATATCCAGTAGCTTACGTTAGATTTAATATGCCTTTGTAAATGCTTACTAAGAAGTGAAGAAAGGAGTGGTTAGAATATTTTTCAAATAAAAGAAAAAAACTCCAGTCCTAAATGAATGTTTAATTTGTATCCTTAGTTTGAATACCATGGATGTAATGAAATATTTTCTTGAATTTCTGCTTGCATTTAAGGTGAAAAATTCTCTAAATCAATCAGATTGAATTACCTATCATTATAAACACCTTGTGCTAAAAACTTTCAAAAGTGAACCTAATAGTTATTAAATATTTAATATTTTAAAAAATTACACAACGCAAGTTAGTGTTTTGTTTTAAAAATAAACCTTAGAGGTTTTTAGTTTTTGTTTTATCTTCTCATTTCCAAATCCCGAATGCATTCAAATATAAGCAAAATAGAAGTTCAAAAATATACACATTTATTAGTGGCAACCTAACAGATCCATTAAAATAAAATTCAAGTGTACAGAAATATATATCTGTCTATAATGCATTAGGGTTATTTATGGAAAGGGAAAATCTCTGATGTATTCATGTCATCAGTTTCACCACTGTCACATGACTTTATCATTATGACATGACTAAAATGATCCTGTAAAGTTTTGTCATTAATCAGCTTTACATTTTACCCAAAGGCACAACAGGATCATGGAAAGCAGAGACTGGGCAAAGAAGCACTGGAGAACCTGCTAATACAGGAGCCCTGACCATCTCATTACACGACTAGCAAGCTTAAGTCAGAGCTGCTCAAAACCCTCCGGTGGGTTTCCCATCCCTCACAATAAATGCCAAAATCCTTACAATAACCTCCAATATCCTAAGTGATCTGACCCCGTTAGTTTCTGACCTTGTACCCTAGACATGCCTCTTGCTTTCCCTACTGCAGTCTCTCTGGAATCCTAGAAGTTCTAAGAACTGGCCAAGTATGCTTCCGCCTCGGGACTGTGCCCTGGCTCTTCCCTCTTTCTGGAATGTTCTTGCCACAGGTATCACTAGAGCTCAGACTCTCACCTTCTTCAAGCCTTTGCTGAAGAGATTTTTTTTTTCATGGAGACCTCCCCTGCCACTAGCATCTCACCTAACAACCTCTGAGCACTCCTCCCCTCCTCTTCTGTTTATTTCTCTCTAATATACTGTACACCTTATAATTCACTACCTAGTTTCCTTAGGTTTTACCTTGTCTCCTCATTTCCCCACTGGAATGTCAGCTCTTTAATAATGGGGATTTAAAGTGGAGGGCATCTGTGTTTTACCCTCTCATACTCCCAGCACATTTGGCACAGAGAAGACACTCATAAAATATCCTGTAGGATGTTGAATTGAGAAGATTATGAAATACCAAATCAAATTTGAGAATCAAAAGGCATTTTATTTTCTTACTGACGGGCACACCAGAGGATGGCTTTTTATGAAGCATATCTGAAGATGCAGTATACTGATTTTCCTTTATTGTTACTTCCTAGATGACCAAATCTTGAGACCAAGTTGCTGTATTTTAAATGATGAAAATACTGTTACAGCAAAGCCTGGGCTGTGAAATTCTGTGACTTCAGGTTTTACCCTTTATTCTGTCACTGGCAGAAAGTGGATTATACCTGAGATTATACCTTCCAGCCACTAAAGAATACTTTACCAAAATACTGATTTCTGAAAGCTGTTGTATAGGGATTTTTGTGATATACAAAGGGCTTACAGTCCAAAAGATAACCTACATACATGAGTACTTCCATTCAAGGTTACTGGACCATTCAGACACCAGATCATTGAAATAAATCATAAGTCAAAAGACAGGAGTATGTTATGGTATACACTACCAATTTAAAAGAAAAGGTGAAGTTCGTTACACCTTAAGACCTGACTCTAGGATCGAAAAGATAAGTTCTATAAATACAATCTTGGATGTTGGAAAAAGATCTAAGAGATCACTTGCCCTGATTCCTTCCTTTGATAAATGTCTAGCACATATGAGACAATAAAGAAATCTCTGAGGAATAAAATAAAGGAAATTGAAGCCAATGATGTGATTGGCCTTAATTCATAGTAAATGGCAGAAGCAGGAATAGAACCAGACCTCCTGGATTTTCACTCATAGCAAACTAGCTCAGTAACTTGAAGTAGAAAGCTGATACGAGAATTGTGAGAATTAGTTAATTCTGAAGTATAGTCTTACTTAAAAAAAAAAAAAAAAAGACAATTTTGACAAAGAAGAAAACAGACTAGAACAATGTTTCCAAAGTTACACAACTTTAAAAAAGTATAAATTCCCTGAAGTCCCATCGTGGACAAGGAAAATATGAAGAGCAACCTAGCTGAGTAGTTTTAACATGTACGCCTGGTGATGGAAGGTAAGCTGGTCTGGAAAACAATAAACAATGGCCAGGTAGTTCCATTTCTTTTGGCCCCACAACCAATCAGTAATGATAATTAAAGGCTGCTTTTGCTATCAGATCTGTTATGAAGAGTGAAGAGCCAAAAACTGCAGGGTTTGCTTCTGGATGAATCCTCACCCACTAGTCCTGAGACAAATGCCTTCTCACTGATATTTGAATATCTTATACTCAAGCCACAGAGGACACGTCTGTTTCTCCCTGCCCCTCAATCTTCCTTTTTCTAAGTTTCTTAGTTCAGAAAAAGTCCTCAGAATCTATAGATAGAAACAAAGTTTAATCTCAAAAAATCTAAGCTATCTGTAGTTAAGCTTGAGAGTATTAGGAATTCACATTTAGGTGCCAAAATTCAAATATGTAATATTTACTTTCTCAAATGTAGCATGCTTCTCAGCAGATGAGTGCTCATTCATAGAGCTATGCTAACTTTAGACTCAAGTTTTAATCTTGTAGAACCTGCATACCTTAATTCAAAGAAAAAAAGATAAAGACCTATTAAAACACAAACGGGTTCTAAACAATTTTTTAAAGTGTTGTCTTATAAACCGTTTCTTATGATGAGTATTTCAAGGTTTATTTATTTCTATTTGAAAGTTTCAAAAGCACTATTGGTTTGTCAAATTGTCATCCTTGATCTTTAGCTCTCCCTTCCTATAGACAAAAACTCCAGAAAAGAAGGGGGGAAAAGTGTCAGGCAAAATTTTACAATCATCAGCAATAGCATTATCACTGTTCAACACATCAGGTAAGGGGTTAGAATTAATTTCCCTTGATGCCAGGATGATCACAGCATAGAAGGACAGCATAGTATAGAAGAGAACATTCAAGAAGAAATTATGAACCAAATAGTAATTTCTTAAAGAAAGGGAGGGACTTTGGAAAAGCTTTTCTGAAAAGCATGCCAGAATGGACCTTCAGGCAAGTGTCGACAAACTTTAGGAAGTAGAGAGGGTTATGGTTTTACCATGGTTATCACTTTCCAACTTTATGGTGGTGCAAAATCGATATGCATTCATTCAGTAGAAACTGCACTTGAATTTCCAATTTCAGTCTTTTTCCAAGCTAGTGACACGTGGTACCATACACCTTCCTGCTGCTGGGTAGAGGCCACAGCTCCCAGACAGCCACGTGATCATGAGAGAAAACCACCGATACCCTTACAACCATTCTGTACGCATACAATTATTCTGTTTTTCACTTTTAGTACAGTATTCAGTGAATTTCATGAGATATTCAAAACCTTATTATAAAATAGGCTTTGCATTAGATCATTTTGCCAACTATAGACTAACGTAAGTGTTCTGAATACATTTAAGGTAGGCTAGGCTAAGCGATGATGTTTGGCAGGTCAGGTGGATTAAATCCATTTTTAAGGTATGATATTTTCAACTTAAGATGGGTTTATCAAGACGTAACCCCATCAGACGTCAAGGAAGATCTGTACAATAAAACCAATGGTCTTTTTCACGTGTGCAGATTCCAGAGTTTGGACTCCACTGATTCTGACTAAACAGATGGGCCATGTAATTCACAAATCTGTATCCTAACAAATACTTCTGTATTTGGACTAAAAGTTTGGACTTTTCCAACTGTTTAACTCATACGGGATCACTTTTGAAAATCACACAGCAGACTTAAGAAAACAGTGGTGTGCTTGGGTAAGTATATATTCCCAGCTGGGTCCCTCAGTGCCACAAACACTCTTTTCTGCTCAAATTCAGTCCCAAAGATAAATAGAAAATAAAACTATTCACTTTCTGTTCTTGATCCTAATACTAGCAAAATAACATTTGGCCTGGGCTGACACCTCCTCTTACTAAATCAGAAAAGGCAGTCTCAAAGAAAGATTTTTTAGAGTAATATTCTCTCTGGATCATCCAGTTCTGACTCCCAATAAAAATCAGAAAGCTTATCTCTTAAAATGCTGATTTCCATATTAGATGGCTTGTTTGTTGAACAGATTGGACCGAGAAAAAACCACTGTGGTCCAATTTGCTCATTTACAAAGATGCTACAAAAAAAGAATGTATTATGAGTAGCAAGCAAATATGGAGTTATTTTAAGAAAAGGTTTACAAGAAACTCCCTTCAACCTCCTCCTTTGGAGGGTAAGCTCATTTCTTCAGTCTGCTCTTTTGTCTATGCTCATGAAACCAGTTAGAGCCATTTCCCTTCCTGAATAAATCCTAGCTCTTAAGATAGGTGTTTTACAAACATCAAGGGAGTTGGAACAAACGCTCCCTTTTAGCATGCCTTTCCTTTTCACAGCTGTGCTTCTCAGAAGAGATCAAGCTTTGCCAAAACTCAGGGGACTCATAAGGACTTTTCTTTTCCCTCAGGTCATACTAGATAGATATAAACCAAAACTGGTAATAAGAATCAAGGATTTCATCAGGTATGGTAAACATACCTTCACCATTCCCATCACAATGTAGACAATGCAACGTTTAAGCGACTGGAAGGAAGCTACTACAGAAACTCGATTTGCCTTTAAAAAGTGTGAATACATGACTTAATCTAATGCAAATAATGAAAAGTTCCAATTAAACCTTAATATGGTACTTATTTAAAATACAAGTAAACTTAAGAATAAGAAAGCATCTGTGTTGAAATCTCTAGCCTTCAATTAAACATGAAAAAGAGGTTATGAGGAGAAGCAGGATGTTTTAATAGCCAGGGAACTATTTGTTCAGAATAGGAAGCTTTTACAAAACCACGGTAAAGAGACAGCTTCTAAGTTTTAACTTTTTGACTAACTAGCTTTGGGACCTGGAATCTCACTTACTTTCTTTAGACCTCACATTCCTTAACTTTAGTGACAGTCTATTACTGAAATCTCTAAGTACTTTAAGTTGAAGATCCTCTCCTTCTAGATTAATCAGAGAAGGGTTTTTACTGCCAGTTTCACTGAGCAGTTTATAGAAAGCAAAGCCTATTCTGGTGAGCAAGCAAGGAAAAGAAAATAGCTTATAAGAGACTCCTCAGAATCACTTCAGGGTCTTACTTCCTAAGCCAAGTGACTGGAAATACGTTACATTGGTTTAATTTTGACAAAAAAAAAAATACTCTTCAGCAACTAATAGAAAGAAAATTTTAGTTGAAGGGATAAATTGGGAGTTCGAGATTTGCAAATATTAACCAACATATATAAAATAGATAAACAACAAGTTTTTTCTGTAGAGCACTGGGAACTATATTCAATATCTTACAGTAACCTATAATGAAAAATAATATGAAAATGAATATATGTATGTATATATATGACTGCAACTTTATGCTCTACACCAGAAATTGATACATTGAACTGACTATACTTCAATTTTTAAAAAAATGTATTCAAAGAGCTCGAGAACTTCAAACAGTTCTTATAAATCATTTTGCTGATTTTAAGGTACTTGATTCCAGCAGCTGGATTAAATTATATGAGTATAAACAGGTCAAATATTAAGCCAGTAAAGGCTTTAGGAAAAATAACTTAGGTTTTTGCATGCCCTCAGTTGTCTGTAATTGAATTATCTCCAAATGTGGAAAGGTTTTCCTGTCCCTTGTATATATTATGAAACATCAAAATATCAGATTTTTCTGTCCTTCTTCCCTTACTATCATTAAAATATTTAACTGAAAAAAAAAAAAAAAACCTCCTACAGATGAGAACCAAAAAGTCTCATGAATAATGTTTGACGGCTTTAAGAGTCATTCTAATTACGTAATGTTAGGTGAGTGAACACGTTAGAACCCATGTATCTGCGCTCTTCAATTTACAGATGATAAAAAATGAAGCACACTGAGGTCAAGTGACTTATCCAAAATCAAACAGATATTTAGTGACCAAGCACGGGTAAATTATGGGTCTACTTACAACTACAGCTCTTCTCTTTCTACTACTTGGTCATTTTCAAGGCTTTATAAATTGGGCAGGGAAAAACAGGTCCTAGTATCTGAAAAGTATGGAAAATACTGCATATTTATTCCTCTTCTCAGAAACTGACTAAGCTCTAGCAGAAGAAAAATTTTGCTCATCTGGTTTTGTTCAATTCAATGTCTTCACTCTTCCTCTGTTACACATTGTCACTGTGTCTACGTATATTGCTACTTAATATATTACTACATTTACCATGTGATCCTTAGAGTAGTTTGACTTAGCCTAGAGCCAAATTTTGTCCTAAAATTGATAAGCCAAAAGAGCAACATGATTTTACTAATATTCATCAGTAGACGCTTGGATAAAATATGTGGAAATGGATTTAAAAGATGCTAGACCAGGGAATGAAGAACATAAGTTTACATTAGGCCAAAGTTATCTATGCAGTTATACCTATCAGGAATTCTAGACTGAATGTGTTAGAGCAACTGAGCATAGTCTGTTATTTGTTCAATTGATTGCATGAAACTTGAATTCAGTGATGGCCTACGCTTAGTAATTGATGTTCTAGAACTTCTTTGGTAAAAAGTAGAGAAAAGGATTCAAAGATTTAGGAAGACAGGATTGCTGACACGGATTTCCCATATAAGACCTTGCTGTGTATCCCCTGAATGGCGCAGAACACTTCCCTTGTCAAAGCACTCAGAGATCACTGGGAAAAGAAGCACCAACATGCTTGAAAACTGCAGAGTTCAACGTCCTCTGTAGAACAATCCTCTGTGTCATCAGACTCATCATCCTACCTAGTAATTGAGAGATGGTCCATTCTGTCTGCATGGAGCAATCACAAAACAGACGTAACCGGTACTGATCTTTGGAGATGACTGATTCAACACAGGATTTGTGTCAGACAGACCCCTGGTGTTCATGACTTTGTGTCTTCCCCTTGAGTATGGATGGGGTCTATGACTTACTTTTAACCGATAGAAAATAGCAAAAGTAATGGACGACTCTTTGGTGACTATACATTTTATGGCTAAGTTGATGAGTGTTCACTCCCAAGAAATATACACTGTGTCTTGCTAGAAGATAGGCTACAGACTCTCTATATGGTCTTTGATGAAGAAAATGGTCAGATTGGAAAAGTCCATGAGTCAAAAAACTGCACGATTCCTCTACGAACTAAGGGCAGCCTCCATCTAACAGCCAGAAGAAAAAAAAATCTGAGACCCTCAATAACACACCTACAAGGAAATGAATTCTTCCAACAATTCCAATGAGTCTGGAAGTGCACTCTGCCTCAGGTAACCTCTAGATGAGAGTATAATCTGGCTGATACCTTTAGTGCAGCCCTGTGAGTCCCTGAGCAGCACAAGCAACTAAACCATGCTTCTTCCCCAACCAATGGAAACTGTAAGACGATAGATGTGTCTTGTTTTAAATGGCTAAGTTTGTGGTAATCTGTTATGAAATAATGGAAAACTAAAACAGGATTCCTAAGACTGAAATGGACGGGTAGCATCTGAAAGGCAGGGAGGTGGAGAGGGCTGTATGATCTGAAGAAACAAACAGAAAGACAAGAAGTCTAGGTTGAAGAAAATGAGGTCTCATTTGATTTCACACAATGAAGAATCAAAGCCCTTTATATATCCATATATATATATATATACACATATATATTCATATACACATATATACATAAGCGTGTGTGTGTATATATAAAATCTTCAATGGACTCAAATATAGTGTCACCATGGATGAATTCAAAGATGCAGATGATTTGTAGCATATCCTTATTTAACTCACTTGTTTGTCTTGTCAGAGGATGACTGGATCTTTGAGAACTACAATCAATTTTCACAAACTTAACTATTTAGTGACTCCAATTTCAGCTGCTATTATTCCAGGTATAGTTTCTTTACTCAAAACAAAACATCCCTTGAAACCTGGTATGCAGTTACTTAACAGGAAAAAAAAATTTTTTTTCCTATCTCCATAAACGTAGACGATCAGAATCAGTTTACTTTCACCTGTCAAGGACCACAGGTAACCTCCACCGTCCTGTCTCAGGACTGTATCTCTGCTCTCTTAAACTTTGCCATAATTTAGTCCTCAGAGACCATTATCATCTTACTGATCAGCTGCATTGATAGTATCTTGCTCATTGGCTCTAGTGATCAGAAAGTACCCTAGGTATCATGGCAAAGTTGATATATTCCAGGCTTGGGAAAAACTCAAGAGAACATAGCAATTTGTCCTCAGTGAAATAGAAATGTCCTAAGGATGCATTTGCCTAGCAGGACTGCCATGCTTTTTACCACCATCAATAACGGAGGACTTTATGAACACCTTAATCATCTCCATGGTATTCTATAAAACATTGCATCTGACTTTGCCACTTATTAAACAGCACAAAGTAAACCAACAGTCTGATGCCCTGAAGACTCACAGTGTTAGTATATACCTCAACATCCCAAAGTGGCTGGAATTCAAGGTCTCATTGATGAATCAGGTACAGCAACTGGGAGACAGCACCACGTGTAGCTGGGTGCTTTCCTACATGCTGCAATTTGCTCTGAACCAGTTATCAACTTATGATGAAATTATCGACATAATAAGAATACGTGGAACTTGGAATCAAGAGGTAGAAATAAAGATGTGGTATATTTATACAATGGAATACTACTCAGCCATAAAAACCAACAACATAACGCCATTTGCAGCAACATGGATGCTGCTGGAGAATGTCATTCTAAGTGAAGTAAGCCAGAAAGAGAAAGAAAAATACCATATGAGATCGCTCATATGTGGAATCTAAAAAACAAAAACAAAGCATAAATACAAGACAGAAATAGACTCATAGACATAGCATACAGACTTGTGGTTGCCAGGGGGGCAGAGGGTGGGAAGGGATAGACTGGGATTTCAAAATTGAAGAATAGATAAACAAGATTATACTGTATAGCACAGGGAAATATACACAAAATGTTATGGTACCTCACAGAGAAAAAAAATGTGACAATGAGTGTGTATATGTCCATGTATGACTGAAAAATTGTGCTGAACACTGGAATTTGACACAACATTGTAAAATGATTAAAAATCAATAAAAAATGTTTAAAAAAAAAAAAGA
The DNA here is from genome assembly GCF_036321535.1 of Camelus dromedarius. Classification (NCBI taxonomy): domain Eukaryota; kingdom Metazoa; phylum Chordata; class Mammalia; order Artiodactyla; family Camelidae; genus Camelus; species Camelus dromedarius. Next base: position 22,506,753 of record NC_087446.1, on the reverse strand, counting down.
GGTAGAAATAACAATACTACCTCTCACTATTGCACACAATAAGACTGGAAAACAATGTTGCTTCCTGGCCACAGAAAGCTGGTTAATTTTTAGGTTTTAGAACTCTGGCTAACCCCTGAAGACCCAGCAATTATTCCCCCGAACTGGAATCTGAGACTGTCACCTGGTCATGTTTGGATCCAAGCGCCAATGTACCAACAACCAAAAAAAAAAAAAAAGATGACTGCAGTGTTTGGTGAATTTGACTCAATATCATTGTTGTCACAAATGAGGAGTGAGGGAAGGGCAGTTTATATCTGATGCTTCCTAAATTTGCCATAACAAGTAATTAAATGTTAACAGGAGACTACAGCAAACCAATACAGATGGAAAATCACTCTGATTCATGAGGAATGAAGACATGTGTCCCCACACCAGGAAAATAACCAGACTACCTAAAGTATTAGCTAATGATAAATGGTACATGGGATGAGTCATGGAGAAGAAAGTTATAGAACCCAACTATGGCCTCATGACCAGTTATAAAAATGAGGATGGAAGTAATTATCTATGTTTTCATTTATATAAAATGTTCTTCCATGTACATACACATTGTATTAGTTATGTTGATGATAGTTAACTTTAAATTTTACTCCTTTTATTAAGGACCTCAAGTTAAGGCAATAAACAAACCCCAAGGATAATGAACATTACTCACCCAGAGACAGAGTCAATGACTGGTGAGCTCTATAGGAAAGGTAAATGTATCTTCCTTTGTACAAGGGAGAGCTACGTCGTGCCAGCCAAAAGCAGTTGATTATTGCTTTTGCTGTTTGGAAGATTTAGGTCAGATAAAGAGGGGCAGATGGATGAATGCTGTGAAGTCAAAGGAACAGACTGTGCTGGATTTTGTCTGCTGGGCTGTGGTGTTTACCTAGCATACTTCCATTCCCACCACATGTCTTCTATGCTGCAGAAGTGACATTTTCACCTCTTCTTACAGCCTGGGATGCAGAGGTAAATTTGCTTCTGCCAATTAGACGTGCTCGGGGCACACTGAGAAAGCAGAAGTGAGGCAGGAAGCATCACCCTGCTGTGGGTTCTCCAGGAAGAAGGTAGCGGAGACAGCAGCACTCAGAGTGGTTTATGACGGTGCAGCACCAGCATCCTGATCCCTGAGCTGCAGACATTGCAGTGTGTTCTGGAACTCAGTCCCTCCAGAGGTAGCCCACTAAATCCAGTTCCTCCAGTACTTCCAGCAATTTGTAACACACAGTATTACTTAAGTATATTATTATAGTCGTTTCTGTTTAAAATATCTAGATTGTTCCAAGCTTAGGAAAAGAAAAAATTTTCTTAGTAGGGTAAACAACGCTTACAAAAAGAAAAGAAAAAAAAAACACTAAAAGAAACATATGCTCAATGGTGAAACATTGCAAACTTTCCCTTGAGAGTGGGAACTAGTCAAAATGCCAACCAATTTTATTTGCTATTAAACTAAAATTCCTAACCAGTGTAATAAGACAATAAAACAAATAAAAGACATAGGATCAGAAAGAAAGACAAAATGTCATTATTCACAGACAACATGATTCAAAAGAATCTACAGAAATCTGTATTTCAAAAAAGGTATATAGAATTAATAAGTGAATTTATCAAGATGTTTGTATACAAGGTCAAAATACAATACTCAACTATATTTCTATATTCTGACAATACACAAATGGAAAATGGAATTTCCCATGATACCTTTTTACCAGAGCATCGAAAATCAGCAAGAACCTAAGAATATCTAATAATATATGTACAAAACTTTAAAAGAAATTAAAGAAGCTATAAATAAAACCACTGCTCTTTTTTCTCTCCTATACATCTATAAGTTCCCTGAGAATAGAAACGAGTCATTCACACTTGTATTCCCTGAGGATCTGGCACTGTGCTTGGCATAAATTAGATGCTCAAACAGTTGAAACACATTTAAACAAAAAGAATTTTATATTATTTTAACCATTATTTCTCAATCCCTATAGGATGCGATATGTATATTGAAATCTGCCATCTCCTAACTTTTCATAATTTTCATTCAAAAGAACAACATTATGAGGAAAAACACGGAGCTAGTCAAGGAGAAAATAAGTGTCTTAAGACAAAGTCAATCCACAGCACCTGGAGAAATGAGATTGCGTTGGGGGAAGAACAAGTATCATCTCCATATCTTAAATTTAAATTTCTCACTGCTCTATGGGAAATAAATTGCACATTAAAAAACACCTTTTTTTTTTAATGTAGGTTTTATGTAAATCACATCTATGTTTCCTAATTATTTTAGACTGCTACCTTTGATTAAATACAGTAGGTTTGGGCAATAATAAAACTTCTTGAATTGCTTTTCATCTTCAATTCACTGTCAAAAAGATTGCAAGCAGAACTGACTGACAACTTACGTGCTGAGTTATTATTCTGATCAGATATTTGGAACAAAAAGTTTCACACCTTCTGATGCATGAGTACCTATTGAGATGGTTTTGTGGAAAAAAAAAGTGTTGGTTTTCTAAAAGTTTTAGATATTGGCACTGCCTAGAAATTGAAGAGCAGAGTTGTTGTGGTCCCCTTGGACAGAGGTACTTTCCTATATCTTCTAACAGCCATGAGGTCTGGTGTTAGCAACTTCTGACATAAATAATACCTTGAGCATATATCGTTGTATTTAATTCTGTGTCGTGTGTGTTAGTGACCCTAGTAAACAGTGTTCCCAATAGGGCTGTTATACAGCCTGGTATCTATGTTATTCTTTTTTGTATCAATGGCATCCAGAAGATAATAAAGTCTAAAATTCTTTTGACAAATGAGTAATGAATGAATGAAGAATGATGCTCTATCTTCATTTTTTAAGTATAAGTGAGAAAGCCAATAATATCCTATGGAATTAATATTTTCTCCAGTATATTACATTTTATATCGATGAAACATCCCAAAAGATATAAAAATCTATTTCTTTTTATCTAAATGTTATCTTAGCTGATAACCTCCCATTTCACCCGGTGTTAGAAAATGTCTTACAAATGCAAAAAACTCAGTCCCATTTGGTTTCAAACTCAGTTTTTCAAAGTTAATTCTCTGTCAGTTTAGGATCTCCCACTGCTTTTTCTTCTTGCATTTTCCCCAGGTGGCATCTAGAGTTACAATAAGTCTGTGCATAATTTCATGCATCACGGGGGGAGTGCTCATCATGGAAATCAATAAAGGACTGCCCAAAAAAGAGCAAGCACAGTCTATTTATTCAAGGCTTGCTATAGCAAGGGAGTCAGCCACTATCACTCACATGTGGCAGAGACTCAAAGGCAGACAGGGAACTGGAAAGCTTTACAGCAGGGAAGAGGGAAGCTTCAGGGGTGCTCTGATTGGGCGTTAATGGCATGGGAAAGGTGGAGGTGGGCTAAGTAGTACTGGAGCATCGAATGTGATTGGTGAGGGAAGCACTGGGGTGCAAAAACTGGGGGAGCTGGCAGTTATTAACCCCAGTCTTAATCTTTGGGGCCGACTGCTAGAGGATGTGGTTTGGCTTTCTGGACTGGTCGCCTCAGGGACTGTGGGTCAGAGTTCTATTTTTACATCTGGTTTAGCCACTGTCCATTTGTATATGCACTGACTTTACACTTAGCCCAGGATGGTTTTCCACCTTTTCCGGACTCTTTGTTACCCTATGTGTTGGGCTAAGTCATTTGCCCCAACTGAAAATAATTGTTTGCTGCAGCCCTGTAAGCTCCAGTCATCAGCCCTGTAAGCTCCAGTCATCCTTCCTGGCATCCAGCCCCCCGAGCCATTTCTAGACCCCCCCTCAGGGGCAACAACAGGACAGGGAGTGGGACTCTGGGGTGCTGCTCCCAGACATGACGGATTCTGTCACGACCAGGTCACACCAAGCTTAGCCAGACAACAGCTTATGTGATAAGGAAGGTGGCTCCCCTAACTTCTCTGGTGTTTCCATTAAACTCTGTCATCCTGTTTTTCTCCAGAATTTACTATAGTAAATGGGACACTAGATCTTATCTTAAGCCAGTAAACTTCAGTTACTCGTCCTCTGATTCTTTTACCACTTTTTAATGGAAAAAAGGGGCTTGTAGATCCTTAAAAATTTTTTCCCATTCTACCATTTATGAAGTATGTTCTAAACTCTGGGTTCCTAGGATTTGGTATCGGAAGTTTAAAGCAAGTATTTTGGAATTAAAACCAGGGCAACAACCATATGCCTTAGTTTCCCCATCTGAACTTTAGGACTAATAGAAGTACCTACCTCATAGGTTTATTGTGATGATTAAATAAATGAAAAACATTTCAAGCACTTAGAACAGTGCCTAACACGTAACAGTCCATCATTGTGTCAGTATATTTTAAAATCTGGATTAATGTGCATGCCTTTTTTCCAATCAGAATACATGTTTCTTGAAGGTGGATATTATGTATTGTATGTCTGCGTTCTCCATATCTAACTCATTTCTATTTCTATATTAGCCAGGGAGAAATGTTTATTAAATTCTACGTTTTAAAATCAACTTTTCTGGCTTTAACATGTAATTGCTGTATCATAGTTAATAATTTGTTATTATATCAACAAACTATTTTCACATATATTATGAAGAAACATCCTGCTCATTCGATAAAATTATATGCTAAAGATTTTGTACCATAAAACATTCTTTTCTGGTATGAGCTAGACAATAACTTTTCCCCCCATTTAAAAAAAAAAGTAATTTCATTTTAAAAAGATTGGTAACACTTGTATGTGTTGAAAAAAGTTCAGAGGATATAAAAGGTCTTACAATGAAACATCAGCTGTCCTCCCATCCTGGTTTTCTATGTCTTAATTTCTTTCTTCTGACTATGCAACCAAAGTTACCTTCTGGAGATAATCCGTGTCTCACAGGAGTATAATGATAGTGACTGCAAGACACAGGCTTTTGCTTCCCTGACACAAACAGTGACCTGTTGACTTGAGAGGTAAACCACGTGTTCACACATTCCGTTGATGACTCCTCCAAGGAGGAACAGCCAGACAGAGCACTAAGATCCCTTTTATGGTCTCATTCCTAGTGGTTCTGCTGCTCCCACTGACCCAAGCTGATGCAGCTCAGAATGAAACCAGACTTCTGACTAGCTTTAAAATCTGTACTTCAACAGGCCTCTCCATCTATCTTTGATGGATCAGACATTCCTGTGCTCCCTACTATGCCAGATTAAGGCATCTGGGGTCTTGCTCTGCTTTAAACACATGGAAAATTAAAAAACTAAAAATAACAACAAACAAAAACCACTCAACATTAAATTCAGCTGCTTTCTATGTGACCTTTCCAGTTAAATGACAGAGACAAATTTCCATAAGCTCTCAAAGAAGGAACTAAAAAATCTGAGATTTATCCATTTAGAATATTAGTAATTATGCACTGTCATTCAATTGTTTCTGTGCCATATGGTATGTGGATTTTAAAAAATCAGATTATGTCATTCCACTGCTGAAGACTATCGAGAGCAAATATTTGAGAAGAAAAGATAGGCATGAAGTGAGGGTGAAAAAGGACAACCTTGATTTCATGAGGATGAGCAAAGATGAGCCGAACAGCACAAAGGTGAGCTAAGCTGGAGGTGGCAACAGTACCTGTGTCCACACTGACCTCCCGGGCATAAAACAGCTGCTGCTTTACAGCCACCTTCCAAGTCTCAAACGAATTCTTTTGTGGCCAATGGTGGCCCAGAACCATGTAGGGAAAGGAATTCTGGGGGACACAGTTCCAACTTAGGTGACACAACACACCACTACTACAAAAGTATACTGGAAGCCACTGGATAGTCTTAAGCAGTGGAATAACATAATCTGATTTTTAAAAAGCATCATGACCATTGCACTGGTAATTAAACTGGAAAGGGAGTTCAGTCTAGCCAGTGGTAGTCTAGTAAAGGTTTAGCAACCTGCTAGGGGAAGAGGAAAAGAGTATTTGTATGTTTGGCAGTCTCCGTGGTCTAAAACCTCCCACCATGGCTATATGCGAGCTACCAGACGTTTAGCAACCAACTCACCAAATTCCTCAAAATGTAACAATTAGCTCTCACGAGCTGGTACCAGTCAGCTCCAGCACACAACTGAGTCTCATTGCGAGACGAAGACTAGCTGAAAGTAAGTTTCTGGTAGGTGAGACAGCTGATCTTACACTTACTATTGGTTCCTCTCTGTGCCCTGAGCGAGCTTGGGTACTTTGACTTTGTCTTTCTTGAGCATAAGATACCTTCCTGGGAGGTTTCTTCAGATTGTCTGCAAATAGATCCCCCATGTACAATTTCAACTTGCCTTTTAAATATTGTAAATTATACCAGTGTCAACTCAAGCAGGATCTCCCACTAGAGAGACAGATGAAATGAGGCATGGCCTATTATGTTTAGCCATTGCACACTGACTAGAATTTGGAAGGAAAAACGTCTGAATCTCCGTGTAACAGGCACAAATGAGCCTCCTCTCACATCTGGTTACCTACCTAGGTTTTGAACTATGGTTTGCAGTATTTTTCGTTCACAAAGCTAAAGCCCATCCCTTGGTCCAGAGAATCAAAATTGATCATCCATATTCAGGTGCAGCTTTTGAATTAGTAACTTAGTTTTGTCCTTGAGACAATATTACCTAACTAGGCTTTGCCCATATATCACCATCTTCTTGAAATGCACAGATCTCACAGCAAAGCAAGAAAATGCAGAGTTGTTCTGATCAACAGAGGGCGTCCTTAAGGAAGGAAGAGAAGGTTCCTATTCTACAAAGAGGAGCAAATACAAACCATAAATTACTGCTCAGGACACAGGAAGATGGTACAATAGCGACCGTCTCTTCATGAAATGGCATTCATCACTCTTTATTTTTATTTACTACCTAGAGAAAAATTTTGTGATTTTTACACTGTCACAGAACAAGCAGGAAAATGAGATATGACTCGTAATTTATACAGTTGATTTAATGTATGGTTCCATCACATTTCTGAGAGTTACAGAAAATGTTTCTTTCACTCTGGGACAACAGGCAACAACCCAACAGGTGGCGTCCTTGGCTCCCCTCGCCCTCCTTCGGCACCGTTATGCTGATAGAGGCTACATTATTTTAGTGAGTTTTGCACAGGAAGAGGCCTATTTGGAGGCTCTCAGAGAAGACACGGCATTACTTTTATAAACTGATTTCTTGTTTGGAGTGAATCCTTGTTCTTTTAACAGAATGCTTCAAAACAAACCTCAAGGTTGGGGAAGTTATTAAAAGGACATTCACCACCCCAATCAAATACTTATCCTACCTCTGTAGTATTGCTACATACCTTTGAATATCTTTAAGGCAGAGCTACAAGCTAAATGCAGGTCTTCTGGTTCCTTACCATTTTTTTTTATTATTATTACAGGTGTCCATCTATGTGTCCTCCACTGCTTAACGGTGTCTTTCTCTCTCGTACATGTACATACATCATACAGATATGATTAACAAAGATATGGGTACAGGGGTGGTATCTTTAAAGCCCTAGGTATGTGGAATCCATCAAGGCTACACTACCTAGCCTTGTCTACTCAAGGTGAACATGCTCGTGGAAGTCAAGTAGTCACATCAAATGAACTGATTTATGAAGAGGTAAGAGTAAAGTAATTAAGATAATGGTCTTGGTAATTAGTCACCCAGCAATCCAGCATTAATAGACAGACAGCTAAGAACAACCGAAGGACTGTGAAGTTGCTGAAATTTCTAAGGTCTTTACTTTTGGATACCTCAGAGGTCAGTCTATTACAGAACTGGTCTATTGGTCTATGAATGGAAACAGGGTTTTTTAGTTACTATGGCTGCAAAACAATCCTCCCCACCCTTAGTGGTGTAAATAACCATTGTATTATACGCACAGATTCTGTTGGTCAGGCTTTCAGAAAGAACACAGGCAGGACAGATTTGTTTTTTTTTTCTGGTTACCACCCCCAGCACCAAAATGCCTGGTGCTTTAGCTGGGAAAACTCAAAGGCTAGAGGTAACAAAACGTCTGGGAGCTGAAATCATCTGAAGGCTGATTAACTCATGTATCTGATAGGAAGTGAAAGCAGCCGCCTCCAACCGTGGCTAGGGCAATTTTGTTTGAATCCTAAGCGCATCAATCCCACGAGGACCAGATTTCCTGTCTTTTATAACGTAGACTCTGAAGACACATATGTAACTTCTGTTGTAATCCCAGCTCACCCAAATTCAATGGGAAGAGAACACAGATTCCCCCTACTTCTCACTGGGAGGAGTGTTAAGGACACATTTTAAGAAGAGCATGTGGGAGCGAAATATGTTCAAAACTAATTTTGAGAAATACAATTTCCCACTGCCAGCCTGCTAGCCCCCCCAAATTCATATATTCTCATGGAAAATGTGCTCTTGATTCCCTCTAAAATCCCCAAATCTAATCCAATTATAACATAAGCTTCAAGTTAAATGTCTTACTATCTAAATCAGGTCCAAATACATACTGGGCTCTTTAAATGTGATTACTTGGCTACAGCTCCTTCAGTACCATTTCTGTCAATCAGAAAAACTGTGAACTAAAGTTATCTGCCCTACACATACCCAAAAAGTGGTGGGATATTCATAGGGTAACGGCTACAGACTCTCCTATTTTAAAGGGATGGAAATAACAGACACGTGGCAAGCATTGTTCTACAGCAATTTTTAAATGTAGTGCATTCCTTGATCAAACTAAGTCCTACTACTTGAGAGCTGTTCTCTACGGCTCTTCGCCCTTCCCTCTAAGCTCCTGATTCTACCTTTTAGGATCTTGGCTTTGCCTTCTGAGTCTTCCTTCTTTTTCTGTAAGAATCGTCCATGTTAGCAGCTGAGAAGTCGTCTCAGCCTGCTTCCTTATACCACAGTGACCGAGTTTCAAGAGTGAGTGTCCGGAGAGGACCAAGTAGAAACTACATTGCCTTTTATAACCGAGTCCTATAAATCACACAGCATCATTTATGTTGTAGTCACAAGCTCTCCAGATTTTAGAACAGAGAACATCACAGACCCTCTATCTCAATAGAAGTTTTAAAGATAAATTTTAAGATGAACTTGTGGAATTATACAAAATGTTTCAGGCATTTTGGGAAAATACAATCAGCCGTTACTGGGGACTCTGTTTTCTGTTTGGCCATTTTAAACCGAAGAGTCTCGACTCAGTCTTCAGACTCCTAATCCAGTTTAGCTACTACTACTAAGAAATACAGGTATAGAGACAGTCTTACGTGGAGGCAGAGTGGCCAGTGACTTCCTGCGTGGGATACGAAGCCCTATTCAAAAAAATTAGCCCTTTCCCCTGGTATTAGTAAAGATAGGCTAGAATGAAGGAGGAAAAAACCCTCAAAAATATCTCTAAAAATAATCACCTCTCTAAAAAAATAATCACCTACTCCAGGCTTTTTTAACAATTCAAAGTGATCTGGTTGATAGTTAGCTCTGCTCCTTTTTGTCAATCAAGGATCCATGGCTCTCGGATTAGCCTACCATCTTCAAGAGTTGAATTCCAAAGTATTCTTGCAGGGGCACCACCCAACACAGTGAGAAGTAGAAAAGAGAAGTAGAAACCAAAGTGGTTTTATAAGGTTTTTATGGGCCAGATCTGGAAGCAGTCTGAGTTCGCTCAGTTTCCATTGCCAGAACTCTGTAACATGGCACACGTAACTGCAAATCTATATATGCATGCATAGTTTGTGCCCAGGCTGAAGAGGCCATGTATTTTCCTGAAAAGTCACATCCAACTTTCCCCAAATACACTCTGCCAGCTCTTTATTAAAACCACCATCTTCCCACTGTTAGGGTGCAGCACATCTCCAACTTTCAGCATCACTTGTGCAGTTTAGTCTCTCTCTACACCCCCTGGAGATCCACAGTGCATCCTTCTCTGTTCTAGTCTGTGCCCTGACAGACTAATCTTAGGGCTGCATCCCCTAGGCTTGCTTGCCCGCTAGTTTCTGGATGGGTGTGGCCAGTGGGAGATGGAGAGAGAAAATCTAAAGGAGAAGGAAAGAGGTCAATGTACTGATTCCCTCCCCCTGGTTATCTAGCAGCAGCTTCATTCTAAGGCTGGAGATCCCAGAGGGTGGCCACTGGACTCCAGTAACACTTGCCCCTCCTGGCCCCTTTAGGTCTGTGGTGTTAACAGCTTCTCACTCAAGCTAATTTCCTAGTGTTTCTCTACTTTTTTGTTGGTTCTCACAGACTTTCCCACCCCTCTCTCTAAGTAGTTCCTTCATTAAATCGTTCTCAGTTAAACTCTCTGAGATGCCATCTGTTTCCCATCTTGCCCCTGACTGATACAAGCATTCTGCGGACCTCATTTGGTTCAACATATAATTATGAGGTGCCTATTTGTGCAAGTCTGGGATACATAAACTAGAAATAAAAGGGGACTGTCTCAGTTTTAGTCATCTATTGTATACAACAAATTATACCAAAATTCGGTGGCTAGAGAGAAAACATTAAGAATTTCTCAGTTTCTTTGGGGAAGGTATCTGGGTGCAACTTAGGTGGGTTCTTTGGCTCAGGGTGTCTCTCACAAGCTACCATCCAGGGGTCAACCAGGGTGCAGTCGTCTTCAGACTCGACTAAGAGAGGCTCTGCTTCCAAGCTCACTTACATGCCAGTCCGAGGCCACCTCAGCTTCACGTCACATGGACCTCTCCAGAGGGCAGCTCACACATAGCAGCTGGCAACAGCCAGAGAGAGCAAATGAGGAGAAAGGACAAGCATGACAGAAGTGGGATCTTCTTGCAGCTCAGTCTCTAAAGTGACATCACATTGTTTTTGCCATATTCTACTCACCAAAAGCAAGTTCTGAGGCCCCGCCCGCCGTCCAGGCGAGGGGATTACACGCGGACAGAAAGTCAGGAGGTAGGCCTCACTGGATGCACCTTAGAAGCTGCCTACTGTGTTCCCTAAGCTGCCCTGTGACCCTGCAGTGTCCCCGCGGCTTGCAAGAAATGCCAGGAGGAAATTTTGATTATAGCCTACAGTCTCTTCTATTTCCCCCTTTCCACAACAGAAGTCAACTTCCCTGCCCTTTTAATACACTCACTACAAAGATATACATACATCAATTAGAACGGCACTGCATCACTCTTAAATAAAAATCATTGCATGAAGAAAGGAAAGAGAATCTGGGTCTCTACAAAAATCTCAGTCAGTAATTTCTTGACATTAATTGCTAAGTAACCAATTCTATTCTACATTCTAATGGACTCTGTAACTGTCTACAGATCCTTGCTGTGTTCTGCGTACCCCGAGTCACAGCGGGCAAAAATGATAAAACTCATTTGGGGATGGATTATTCAGTGGTCCCTACAGAGACTTAAACACAGAGTTAGAATAAAGTTACTTTTTTTTTTCCTTGTTATATCCTACCTTGGGCACGTCCATTTTCTAAAGCCATGCCATTTTTTCCTTGAAAATAATATTTATACGGTAGAAGGGATTTCTTGAGTAAAATTAGATTTTTCAAAGGGATCAGCAATAGAGGTAGACTTCAAAGTAATGTAATTTACACCGCTGAGCTTCTTTTGACCTGTAAATTTACAACACGCCTGCTGTCACTTTCTTGCTCAATCATGGGAGATGCGGAGCATCAGTCCTTGAAAAAAGACAGATGACCTCACAACACACCAGGTCTCCAGAGATCCTCAACAACAGGGTACCAAAAGAAATTACATTTTGCTTTTTTGAAGTACTGGCCAATAAATGACTCTGTCTCTCCAAGTTCTTTTTTAATTCTCTTAAATCTCAAAACCAGCTAAAAGATCAGGACTTTTCCTAAGAAATAGTGTAATACTGAACAGATTATAAATTAACAGCCAGCAAATTTAACTGAGCCCACTTTAACCTGGTGAGCCTAAAGAGATATTTTTAAAGTATAAAGAAAAAAGAAGAAGAGGGGAAAAGTGTGCTCACTAGGCCAGCTTTTCTAACCTGTCTGGATTAAATGTGTCCTTTTAAAATAAGAAGTTTCTATTAGTTATTGCATTTCAAATGATTAAAACATCACATTCAAAAGAGCTCATTTTTAGCACTGATTCTTATCTCCTGAGTTCTTAACAGAAAAATGAAACTCAACACACAGCAAACTGTACCCCTCATGTTACCTTAACATCACTGCCTATATTGGTTTCTTCCCTTTTTTTTCCTTAAATTCAAATCTCTCCTCTGTTTAAATATATACATTATTCTGAAAGTCTGACATATTTACTAACTTCCCTCTCACAGCCTTGACACCCTCCTTAAGCCACCATCTTCAATTTTAGCAGCACTTTGATCTAAACCAAATGGACTTTCCAACTTTGCCCCCAATTCCAGATCTCTTCTTTGCATTTGACTAGACTTCACCGTGTCTTACAATGTGTTACTTTCTCTCAGAGAGACCACCCTTCCCTTGAGTCATTTCTTGACCCTCTCTTGTATCAACTGCTGAGCCTTCCTGCATTTCCACACTGCAGTCATCATCATGGTCCAAGGTCCCGTTACTCTGTGTCCAGATTAAGTCAACAACCTCCCTGATGGTGTCCCTACCGTTTGCCCCTCCTGGTTGTGTGCTGGACTCAGTAACAGTTCATGAAAGCAGTTTGTTAAATTTTCAGGAATTGCCAGTTGGTTTTTGACAAAAAATTCACAATTAAAACGTATTAACCTACACAAATAAATTATATTTAAAATAACAGTGATAAATACACACATCTCACCCCTTCCTGCTTGGCTACATTTTACTATTTTCTATGGTCTGGAGTTGATTTACATCTATTACATCTGTAGAGTGGAAATATAATGTAACGAAGGACTATCGTAGATCTCTTTCCGATTCTTCATTAAATGATGTCTGGAATTGACCGTGGTGGGAGTATTTACAACATGGAAACTGGCAAATCCTACAAATCAGGACATTGGTTTTAGAGAGGAAGCTGTTGAACATTTTTCAGCACATTACTGTCATTGCACAGTGACACATCAGCCTCCTCTGCCTCTTCCTTGGTGAGGAGCCTACAGTGGGATATGGGCATTGTATTAGGCTTCTCTAGAGAAATGGAACCAACAGGATTGATCAGCCGATCAATTGATCTATCTATAATCTATCTATCTATAGTATAAATAGGATAGGCTATATAGATGGGATCTATCTATCTATAGATAGGATAACATCTCTAGATAGGATATATCTACATATAGGTCGAAATAGAAATACAGATATAAGTATAGACATATAGAGATAAACATGTAATATTTATTATAGGAATTGGTTCACACAATAATGGAGTCTGGAAAGTCCCAGGACCTGAAGTCTACAAGCTGCAGAACCAGCAAGCTGGTGATGTCAATTCATTCCACATCCAAGGGTCTGAGAAACAGGAGTGCTGATGTCCAAAGGCAGAAGATGGATGTTCCAGCTCAAGCAGAGGGCAACTTTGCCCTTCTTCTACCTTTTTGTTCTATTTGGGCCCTCAATGGATTAGATGATGCTTATCTGCATTAGGGAGAGCAATCTTTGCTCAGTCTACTGATTCATATGCTAATCTCCTCTGGAAACACCCTCACAGACACACCTAAAAATAAAGTTTTATCAGCTATCTGGGCATCCCTTAGCAGAAGTCAAGTTGACCCAAAAAATTAACCCTCACAGGTGCATCTGGTCGTCAGTCAGTGAAGATCTGCAGGTCCAATACCAGCAGAGAGGATGTAACTGTGGTTTCAGGTAAGACAGAGACACAGAGAAAAGGGACGAGATGGAAGAGAACAGAGTATAAGCCTGTGAAGTCTGAGAACAGGGTCCAGTCAAGAAGCCCTGAGACAACTAAGTCGAGCTTTCCTAGTTCGAGTAACAACTCTATCTCTATCTCATCTAAACTGTCCTAAATGACCTCTCCTGCCTCCAAACAGAACAAAAACAAACAAAAAAGTAATAAATGGTCCTAAATGAGAAAAAATGATCTCTGTTTATTGGATAGAAGATAAATCACTGAGAATATCCATGCCCAATGACAGAAAAATCAGAAAACCTGTGCACTTAGCTGCAAAGGAAGTTAAAGATCTTTGCTTTTACTGCACACATTTTTCTAGCTGTTATGAAAAATTCTCCAGTCTTTTTTTCCACCCTCTCCTGTAGTTAACATTAAACAAAATCAAGCAGATAGCTTATAAGCTATGACTATAACTTAAATTAGAAGAAAGACTTTGTGGTTATATCTTCAAGTATAATCAGCAATTATGAACTGGAAAATTCCCATTCAAAAAGTGTGTTTCAATCTCTTTGATGTTTACGGTGTAATTTCTCTGTCTCAAATGCAAGATGGTTAGGACTTTCATCTTTCCTCCTTTCTTATTATTTGTGATTCATAGGTTTTTGGTTGAAAGTATTTTTAGCAGAAATTTTTAGAAAAGCTTTTTATATTGTACCATAATACCAGTTATTTGATAGTTATTTTATTATCCAAAATAATTTCAACAATTCTGAATTGTTATTATATGTTATGCTACACTAAATTTTTATAAATAAAATTGCTTTCCTAAAAACTATACAGATTAAATTCATCATTATTTTATAACTACTTTGAAATATCACTATATCAAAAAGATAACAAGTGGTTTATTAAAAATGTCTCATACATATCATTATTGTAAGCTACTATATGTCTTTCTTCATTTGTTTCCAAAATCTAATGAAAGTTACAATATTAACCATATTTCATAGCTGTGTTTTCTAAATGTTTCTATGTTGTCCAAATTTCAAGACTTCTACTCTAAAGTCAATTTTCCTTCTTCTAGCTGACCACACAGAGAAAGAATTTTCTATATATAAAGACAATACAGAAGTGAAAACCATTTGTAAGTAAAGAGTTGGAGCCAACAAAATAAGAAAAACTTCTCATTTCTCTATCTCCCTGACTTACTCAAATTTGTTATAACAAATATGAAAAAAAAAAAAAGGAATTGAGGTGACTGCTAAAAACAATAAATTCATTACATAAATAATTCTTTTTATAGTGTATTATTAAAGAATTAACATTAAACTGATGGCCTGATAACAAAACAAATTAGTATGCTATCTCTTTCAGCATGTCTTTCAAAACCTCAGCACCATTTTCTATTTGAGGAATTATAAAAGTCAAATTTTAGTCACCATTTATATGCACTTTAAATTTATTTGTCTTTCACGCTTTCTTTAATGAGAACTTGGTATTAGGAAGTCTAACATGATAGGGTCAATTTCCACTGAAGCTGTTTGCATTTGTGGCGAGAATCCTCCCAAGCTCTCGGGACCCAGTCATCTTACACATACATTTCAAAAATTAAGCACGGGACTCAGCAAGAGAGTGCAAGTGAACAAATCAACATCTACATACCTGTAATCTTGAAAAAAAAAAAAGACACAAATCATGTGGCCTTTTGATGATGGTTCAGGAGCTGCTTATCATATTATGCAAATACAAAGAACACCATAAGGCAAGTAGGGTGAAAACTAACATTACTGAAGTCAGCAAACCTAGGTGTGCAACTTACATGGACAACTGGCAGCTTTATGTTTTCAAATGAGTGACTCAACTACTCTGCTTCTTGTTTTAAAAGTGCCATGAAGGGATACTGTGTACATTAATTCATAAAACATATAAAAAAAAATCCCACCTTAATATTAACCATTAATTCCCACAAACTCTACGAATCTCTCTTACTTCATCCCGCAGAAGTTGTCCACAAGTGCCACCCCAACGGGAACAAGCCTCTACCTTGATTTCAAGCATTTGTTTGTTTCACTAACAAATATTTTTACATCCTTACCAGTTTCTATCAAGTTAGAAAATAGAAGATGCTTGTCAGATCTTTAAGATAGAAATACCTTTCTCCTGATGAAGGTAATAAGCAGCAGTGGAAAGAACACTAGACTCAACATTCTGAAGACACTAAACCTAGCTGATGGTGACAACACTCTATGAACAGGTTGCATAATGTTTCCATTTCACCAAGTAATTTTCTGCACCCACTAGGGGCTAAGTTGTTCTGGCTGCTGGGGATACAATAATGAACAAGAAAAAATATTTCTGCATTTCTCTCGGCTCAGCATCGAATTTGAATAACAGACAACTAACCAAGTCATTATAGTTACATGTGACATTACAGAAGAAATAGGAGCTATAGTGGGAATGCCTAGCAGGGATGCCCAGAAGATATCAGAGCCGGGGTGCAAGAGAGATTTCATAAAGATTTCCTTCCATCCTCCCCTAGCTCACTGTTCAGCTCCACAGGTCTTTTTTTTAATTCCTTGATCACACAGTTCTTCCTTTATTGAAATGTTCTTATTTCAGTTCTGCAAGTAACTGGCTCCCCACTCATCTCTCAAATCTTCATTGATGTCCACTCCTCAGAGTGAACATTCTGAGTTTGTATCGCAAGCAATCACTGACACATCGCCCTGTTTTATTCTCATCATTCCATGTATAGGTGATTAAAACAATCTTCACTTAGAATTGATTTAACCAGATGATATCTATTTCTGGAACTAGGACCGGAGTTCTAGGAAGGCGGAGCCTCTGTTTAATTTTAATCACTGTTGAGTGATCAGTGCTGAAAACACGATAGGTGATTAATAGTTATTTGTTGAATAAATGATGAATCTGCCTTGAGTACCTCACACAATGTTTAGAGAGTCAAATAAATAACAATTAACAACAACAGTGGCAGAAGCTTTGACACTTAAATGCTACTTTTTAGACTGCAGAATAATTTGATATACATCATTTCATTTGAATCACCTATCCGATCTACGAAGGAAGTCTGGCATGATGGAAGAAGCAAAAGTTTGTGGAGGTCAAGTGATTTCTTTAAGGTCTCAAAGATAGTATATGAGTAATAGCAAAAGTGAAATGAAAATATAGATCCTCAATGAACAAACTGACTCACTGTACCACATGGAAATACAAACATTTTGCATACATAAATGGTAGACGTGCACAGGCAGAATCCTAAATAAACAAATTAGAAACTCATCAGCCACTTCCTAATGCAGTTTAACTAGCAAATAATCCCTAAATATTAATGATAAATCCATGCATTTGGCTCCCTTCCCCCAGGCAATATGTCATTATGTTCTGACAACAGTAGCACATTTTTTACCACAGAAATGTTCTTTAAACTGAATGAAAAGGTAATTATTCATTAGCTATTAGTCTGCACAATTTTGTAGCTGCTTGTTATATGTCAGATGCTGAGATGAGACTTGGCAGAGACACATGGAATTGAACAGAGAACCAAAAATGCAATATTCGTCAAATAATTTGTGAAGGTAAGTAATGGCTCAGCAGCAAGGTGAACTGATAAAAGATCAACGCAAATGATTCCACGAAGAGAGGGCCCTCATCTCAACAGGTCTCAATCACAAGTAACATTTGGAACAAATTCATTAATAGGCACTCCAAAAATTCCCTAGGAAGACTCAAATTTAAAGCCATTTGGAAATCTAAAAATATAATGTACGTTAACGTTCCAAAAAGTAATGCAAACTTACAACTCCTGAGCTTTTTCCCAAGTAAGTATCTTCCTACTGTGAAGATTAAGAACTGGGGAAGGCAGATGGGGAGGGAGGCGAGCAAGTCCGTCTTTTAATCCATTATTCACTTAGGACAGGGATAAATCCTTAGAGAATATAAAACTTCTTGTAGACAAAAAAAGAAGAAAAGCCCTATCTTACTGTGCTAGATTAGCATTACCAGGGCAAGCATTTTCTCTGAATCACTGAAAGAAAATATTCCTTCTGGAATCATTGAAAAGTCAGACAGCCAGTGTGATTCCAGCAGAAACATGTGCAAAAATAAGTAAAATAAATTAAAAGTGCTTTATATGTATACATTTGGATCCAAGTTTTGAAATGTGCTATTTCTTAATATTTTCCAAGACCAATTTATGGAACTCTCATTATATTTTATGAACATCTCAGTAATCAACCTATACTGGTCATATTAAATATAAACATTTAACACTACTTATCGAATTCCATTGCTTATGACCAGTAACAAGGAGGCAATTACTGAGTAACTTTTGAGAAACTTTGTTTCTAACATGAAAAAATAAAAATTTACCAATAAATATTATGTCAGGATTAATTCAAAAGTAGACAGCTATGTACAAAATAGTTTTCTGATGTCACTATTTTTCAAAATTATTTAACAGTGTATCTTTAATAGAGTTCAACAAGTCTTCATAGAAAACAGACAACATGCCTGCAATTGTCCTTAGGATGCAAAGGATACAAAGATGAAGAGATGCTGATGCTGTTCTCAAACACAAAATTTCAGCCCACCTGTTATAATACATAAATTCCACCCCCCCCCCAAAATACAATCCTGATGAAAAAGTTTTACTCGGTGAATTTAAATAAACAGAAAGAGTTCATTATAAAGCAAATGCAATCTTAAAATTCCAAAATTTCCTTGGGAGATTAATTTCCTGGTTAAGGTTGTCCAGAATAATCGTCTTCAAAATTAAATATAATTTTCCTAAACACATGCTGATCTGCCTAAAGCTATGTAGGTAACAGCACAAAGTAAAATCAGTGTTTATATGTCTATAAACACTTCACGTATTTTCTCTAATGCCGTGCACGGTTACCTCTGTTTCATAGTCCTTGAAGTCTTAAAAGTAAATACCTTATTAAAATATAGGCCTTTTCTAGAGGAATAATATTAAATCATTATCATCTCCTGATAAACTAGTGTAGATTAGTTTAGAAAAGGAAGGCACTTAGCAATTTGGCTACTTTCCAATTTCATCATTATTGAGGTTCTTATTCAGATGTCTTAAAATTTTGATAAAGTATCAACATTTCACAGACACTGTAACATAAAGATTCCAAACTGGTTTTTTAAGATTTCTACATAAAATTGAATTCTACCTTCCAAAGAATGATTTTTTCTCCTTTTTCAGTTTTATTAGGTAGAATTATTACAGTTTGACTGCACATAAACATTATATTGAATGATTTAAACGCTTAAAATAAAACACACGCACACCCGTGTACAGACATATGCAAAATGCATAACTCTATACACATACACAGCTTTTGAGAACAAGAAATCCCAAATGCTATACACTGAGAAAGATACAAATGATCACTCTCTTGAATTCATTTAATTATCGTGACTGAGACTGAGTTTTGAGTGCACTTCCTTGTTTATTTGCTCATTCCTGAAGGAGAGTATGTATTCTCTAGCGCTCATTATCTTGAAAAAATACTCTCCTGGTATTAACTTCTAAAATGAATTTTGTCTCATGATTCCTTAAACAAATGACACTGAACACCTAATAGACCACGCATACTGACAAGTTTGCAGCATATTCAGGTCTATTCGTGGTTTTGTTTTATGTATTGTTTCTCAAAGAGAACTGAGCATCAAATACAATTCAGTGAAGATTTTACTTCAAGAAGATAGCTAATTAAGGGTTGGTTTATACAGTTCAGGTTTTATTAGCTTGGTAGGGACACAAGATAGACTTCCTATGTTAGATATGGAAACGGTCAGATCTTGGGCCACAGATAATCTGCATGCGTGATTTTTCTGGCCAGCACTTACAATGGAGAGAATTCACATAGCAGTAGTGATTCACAAATGCTCTTGAAACAGAAGATTCTACATCCCTGCATGTCCACCATCAGCTGGAGTTGAGTAAAGACTGCACCCTTTAGATACTACTTGGAGCTGTCCCTTTTTCTGTCACCTGACCCCTTTCACTCATCTTAATTACCTGCCTGGGCTTAATTTTGAGAGAATTAAAAGGCTCACACCTCTTTCAGACTGAAGTCATAGAAAGAAAGAGTGTGAGCTCAACAGCTATACCCTGTTCAAGATTCATTTGTAGTTCAGAACACACTAGTTTTACACATTTACTTCTCCAGCATTTTGGTTGGAGGTAAATAACTGTTCTTAAATTTTCAGAATTTTTTTTAACTACTGTAAGACATATCATCTCTGAACATGTTGTATACACACATAAGAACAAATCAAAACATGGTGCTAAAATAAAATGGTAATTGCTTGTGAGTGGGCAGAGAAAAAAAAAAATCTCCTTCACAGGACTCCAATTCATGAGATCTTTCTTTGAGTACAATTGAAAAAAGTCCCATTTATTCATTTTTTTGGAAAAGCAATGAATGAGAAAATTCTGTTGATGGGATGGCAAAAATGGAATTGTCACACTTTTCAAAACTTAATGCCTTTAGCATAAATTTTTCTCTGTCGTGTTGAATTGAGCAAATATGTTTCTTTCCACTCTTGCTCGCCAATTTCTTAGAAGTTATTTTTGGGAGAATCAATTCCAGTTTGATCGTTACAAAGCAAAATTTTAGAGATTGTCACAATAGCTTTTAAAGTGCTTATAATGTTTTGGCTATTTTAAAATTACAGCTACATTTTAAGAGAGTTGAAATCTCTCCTGGCTTCTTTAACTGAGCAGAAATTCTAAGAGGGAACTGTGCTACATTTTCCCTTCCTTCTCAGGGTGTTCATATTTTTTTTGTTTCAAGGGTTCACACAGAAGACACTGATTTTAAAAAAAAACAAAAACAAAAACCTTTTGTGATTAGCTGAGAAAATATCTTTAAAAAATCAACTTGGGGAAAGTTTTCTGTCCTCCAGCAAATGTCAACACTGAAAACTTGGCAGATGTCTAATTATTATTGCAGTTTTTCAAATAGACTTTTTATGACTCACCAAGACTATGAAATCAGTTCCATTTAAAGACTTCTCCTATATTATTATGTCAGAATATCCTGATTTACATGCTATCTTCTGAGACTCACTGTGTTCAGTCTGCCTGTGCTGCAAACATGGCAATACATCTCGTTCTCGTAACTCGCTCTTGCTCCCCTTCTTCCATCCCTTCCTCCGTGCACTCATCAGATCCTCTGAGGCAGCAAATATCAATTGTTCCCCTGAAGAGGTAAATAGAATAACCATATATCCAGGAACTCCCAGAACAGCTAATGTCACCACAGTCCATTTGTAATAAATGGATATTCAGCATTTTGATACTATAATGCCAAGTACAATGAGCGACGGAGTCTTTAGTCACTGATATCTGATTAAAATATCCAAAAGTTATCCAACTCTAATGCTCAGTTCAGCAATTTTCCAATGTCTGAGCATTGTTCTCTGAAAGAATATATGCTTTTCGAAATACAACTTATTAATGCAATTTAAATCTGCTTAAAATACACAAACTGTAAGGGTGACCAGTGGATTGTAAAACAGAGCTTGAATTTTCCTTCAAATATGTTATAATCAAGTGGGAAAACAGAAGCGTTTTAAAGTGCTCTGCTTAAGGGAATTTAGCGGAAAAGATAAGAACCATGAATCCAACTACACCATATACTTGGTTATAAACATCAGCGGAAGACTGTTCAGTTAGTTTAGGAAGTATTGAATCCACATGAGATCACTACCACAGAGGATCAGATTGTCAAATCTGACTTAAAGAATCAGAATTTTATCCATCCAAAATAATACCAAAAGGCTAAGAAGCAGCAACAAGAGAGTCAACACATTGAAAGCAGCTCCTTGGGTCCTTTCCTGTATCAGATCGGGTTTTGTTTTTGTCTTTGTTTTTTTTTTTGGCCCGGAACATATGTGGTTGATAAGTGAGGTTCTTGGGTTTTTCACACAAGTAGAGGTGTTTCAGTTAGGTTTCAATTATGACACAGCTTCATTTTAGACCCCGGAGAAGTGCATGGCTTACTTGGCATTCTCCAGGGAGCAGTGCCTTCTAGATCCTGGGTTCTATTTCCTACAGGTAATTCTTTGCCAGAGATATCCTGCAAAGGCATTTCAGATACAAGGTTTCTTCTTCCTAGTAAATATTATCCGTCTGTTTACCCAGAGGGCCAGCTGACAAAACAATTAGACTAGGTCACCTGACTCCTTTTTTGTTCCTCTGGAGAAAAGAAGTAAATGTATAGCTGCCCAACTGTCTTAAAGTCCTTCTCCCAGGGATCCAGCCACGTACTACAGAGAGCCCAAATGCCCCAAATTAAATGATTTCTGAACATTCCCATCTCAACCCTGTGAGATTTAACTTCAGACTCACAGGAGCATATGAATTATGATGGTACATCATGTAAAGTTTCAAATGCCCAAATCCACATAGCATATTGTAAACTAAATTAATTCAAAATACAAATATAAGGCATATCCATACTTCCTGTAACAAACATTACTTTCCAAAGATGGTTACTTTCATTATTTAGTTTTGTATTCAACAAGTAAATCTAAGTACAGATTGCCTGAAACTGTATAAAACCTTGAATTTATAACAAAAAAAAATCCAAATGAGTTTCCTACCTTCATTAAGCTTATAATTTAAATGGCATAACTATAAACAAAAAATGTGGGAAAAAAACTGATGAGGGAAGCCTTCAATGCTGTTGACAACCCACAGCAACAATGCTTAACTCAAATTTAATAACTGAGGGAAACTTTCACAAGGAAAAGTTTACCTAAATAATTTGTAAAAGGAAACTGAAGGTTAGAGAAATCACTGTTCAGTTTCAAGAAAACAAAGGATGAAGAGCCTGGAGTTCATAAAAACATGATGCATTTGAGAAACTGAAAGCACTTCAGTCTGGTACAAGACAAAGCTGGAGAACTGAGCGAGGGATTGATCAGGATGTTCTGTTAATACATTTGAATTTCAGTTTAAGCACAATTGGTTCCCACTGAATAATGCTATGGTATGATGCCTTTTGGAAATTCACAATCCAGAAAACAGGATGGGACAACATTAAAGTTTAAGAAACAAATGTGGATACTGCTGCAGGAATCCAGATGAGAGACAGTGGTAGCCTGAGTATGAGCTGTAGCTATGAGAAAAAGTTGACTGGGTTGACTGATCTGCGGGAAACTCAAAGCCAAGACACAGAGATTGAATGGAAATGAAGGATGAAAAAGAGGGAAGTCAAGTATAATACTAAAGCTTATGACTGGGGAACTGAGTAAAGGATTTGCCACTGACTGAGGATGAAAGCACAGGGAGAAGAGAGAATTGCAGAGAAAAACGGTAAGTTAATTTTGTTGAATGTTAAATTTGAAAAGTCAAACTAACTACGTGTAGTATTCTATAGGAAGTCGGATGACTAGACCTGATGCTAATGAGAAGTATCTCGTTGGAACTATGTATTTGGAAATCACTAGCATGGAGTTGGGAAATTAGAGTCATGAAGTTACATACAATTTTTTCGGGGGGATTTGCCCTCAACAGGGAGAAGAATGGAGCATAACACTGCACTATCAAGTGGAAGAACAGGTAAGGAAACAGGGTAAGAGCAAAGAAGAGAGAAAGAAACAAGTTAGTGTGGTGTCATGGAAGCCCAGAGTATAGAAGAGCTTCTTCAAGGGTATACTCAAGAACATTAAATGATGCCAAAAGGGGACTGAGAAATAGCTGTTGCATTTTCTAAAATGAATGTGGTATCTTTAACAACAGAAATATTCATGGAACACTGATGAACAGAAATCAGATGGCATTAAGAGAGAAATTCATTAGGAAGTTAACAAGCCAAGAAATTAAGTAGAGTAAACCAATAAAGAAATAAATTTAAAAAATAATAATAAGTAGACAACTCTTTGAAGAAAACTGAACACAAAGAGAATTAGGGAGGTGACAGAAGGTATGCAGTATGTCAAAGAATGTCATTTTATTTTGCTTAGTTTATTCAGTTGTATAATAAGAGAGACGGTCCTACTTACAGACTAATGCAAAGGAAAAAAGAAGCAGAGAAAGGAAAGAAAAAATAGAGTAAGGACTCCACAGAATATGGTTCCTAGGAAAACAAGTGGGTCGATTAGTCTTGGAAAGGAGAAGTGAAAATCAGAGAAGATGAGTGCGTTTGTCATTTAAATGGTGGAACAGAAAATTGCTATTTGATATATATATATCATCATGTTCTCATTAAAACAGGATATTATACAGCCATTGCCAAAATTGAAGAAGGGTTGGGGTTTGAGGAGAATGGAGAAAGTCTGACATCATATTTTGTGGAAATTAAGTAAAAAGACTGCTCACTTGAGAAACAAACAAATTTTGGAGACACTGAAGACGTGAAGTAGCCCACTGGTGGGATTAGGGAATACAGGGATTACTAATTCAAGAACAAGTCACTCCCTGGTGGGGTATTCCTCCCTGAAACCACAAAAAGTTTCCTTATTATATTTAAAACCTTACCTTGGAATAGCCCATTTCAATCAATTAGATAGCTCAGGAATTGCAATAATTAAAATAAATGGCAAGCTAGAGTTTGCCAGAAATACTCCTTAGAATTCTCCTGCCACCACAGGACAAGTGATATCCCACCATGATTTCCCACCGTATCGGATAATTCTATCAGAAACGTAGGCAATTCTTTCCCTTCACAAATTCCTAATATTTACCATGACCTTCTACATTTTAATCTGTGCCTCTTATCTGTTTTTCACCCCCCAAATTCGGAAATATGTAAACTCTTAGGTATTAAATGGTATTTACTTTGTTAAAGTTAAATACAGACTTTGACTTCAAAATGCCTGAGTTCAGACCCAAGCTCTGCCCCAACCAGTGGCTGATTTAGGCAAGTTGCTGACCTCCTCAAAATCTTATCCTCTCACTGTCAAATGGGAAGAATAATCTCAGAGGATACTGCAGCATTTAATACATCGAAGGATCTTAAATCGTTGCATAATACACAGTCAACTCTCAGTAAATGTAAATTATTATTACTTGGCTGTATCTGGGGGATAGGACGGGGTTTTGTGTTACAGGCTGGCTTTCATCACTGTGTGCTCTTCTTCAGGGAATCTATTTTGATTTGGGGCACAGTTAGGTCCAGCCAATGTTCCACACTGTAATAAGAAACTGCCTCACCAGTTTAATAGGCTAAGACTGCAAAAAGGCTGATTATCAAGAAAACCAACAGTAAAAGTTCTGGAAAGTAGAGAAAGAAAAAAATTAATTTTTTTAATTTCCATCCCATTTTAAAAATTAGATCCACCACCTATCTTTCTCTGGGACCACTGTTTTTGGACCAAAGACTATTTTCATGGGTGGTTTAAATAGCAAGCAGACCTTACTGACTCTAAAGGCTGGCAGACCTGGTAACGACTTTCAGAACGAGGCTGTGGTGCCTACTTGTCTGAATAATTTTAAGGACTTGGCAGATAATTCTCAAGGACTTTTTAATTGTAGTCTTCAGAAAGCCAGAGGACAGGCTAACGACCTTTGAAGCTTTCTTTCATTCTTGACTCTGTAACAGCAAATTCTTAGTTTACCCTAATATGATATATTTTACATATAACGTGAATATGATTCATTCTAATTGGACATAGCATTACTGCCAAGGATGGCTGTGGACAGCACTCCTTCCTGCCTTCCATTTAAGGCAGTGGCCCTGCCTGTTGTTTAAATTAGCCTTTCATGCAACCACTAACTCAAGTCCAGTGGTGATTCAAGCCAGAAACAGTAATTTTATTTATATGATGTCTTGCATAGAATGGAGGGCAGGCTAGTAAAAGAAAAACAAATCTGGGATGGACAATGAATTAAATCAAAGCTGCTCTGTACTCGGGACGTACTCCGCTGGGTCTATCTACAGAGGTTTATAACGACTCTGCCAATATTAATTATTCATCATGCAGCCTGCAATTTTCAGGGAACACGGGCTAATGCTAGTAAATGTGATTCTCAGGGTAATACCTTCCAGCTGAATGATACAGAGCACAGCAGCTTCAGCTGTCATGTCACTAGTTGAAAAAAAAAAAAAGCATTTTTAAGGCAGTATTTCAGTGGATAGAGTAAGTTCAGACAGTTCAAAAGTTCATAATAAGCATACCTCACAGCTCTGTTCGAAATGGTGAAGGAAGGCTTAGGGAGGGAAGTACTTAGTCTAATTCCATTGGGATGGCCCAATATACACAGTGGATTAAATACAATTAGCCCCTGTCTACTTTAAGCTTTTTTTCTTTTGCCTTATACCTATAAATGATTTCACGACTGAAACTGCATTTCATATCAGATGTAAAATAGCAGACTTGTTGGCTGGGTTGGCAAAAAAACATGTTGCCACTTATTGACAGGAAACGAAAAGCCTGTTTCTGTGAATGAAGTCATGAGTAATTTTGTTTGCTGGGAAGAAGTCAGTTTGAAAGTCGTATTAAAAAAGACTCAGGGTATTTGATGGATGTTAATAACAGCATGAGAAAAAGGCTCTTCCCAGTCATGTTTTATTTCTTTATTCTATCCTCAGGATCTTGCCTTTCAAAATGTGATACTATTGGTTTGAGCTGTGGAAAGGACTTTTCCCAAAGAGAAATGCCATGACAGCCTTGACTTTGTTCATTCAGTGAAATGCTATTTGGACTGACTGTGTGAATCTATCTTTAGATATAGCATTTCTACAATGGAAATAATAATAATAGTAATAATGCTTTGTTTTCCTAACACACCATTTTTTACAACTAATCATACTCAGGAGAGCTCTAAAGTATAAATAAGATGTTTTTGTTTTTAAATATCTCAAGTGACTGATGCTCTTCACTTAGGGTATTTCTGAAAATTGTTAAATTCTTGACTTTTTACATTATCTTACGATCACTCTCTTTATAGTTCGAGTAGCTGGCTGAAAATGTAAATGAAATTCATGTTATATTTCCTATAGATGGCCTCTCACTCACCTTAACTGGATTAACTTATCATCAGGGAGATTCTACTCTTTGAGTCAAATTTGATTAAAATTTGGGATGTGAGGGATGTTATCCTCGGCCAGGACTAAAAACCTATTTTTGTGTAAAATACATCCTTGCACTTAAAACAGACATAAAGCCTGATTCTCTGGCATTATTATATATTAGAAAGATGTACTACAAAATAAGGTTTCATCTAGAAGCTTGTGGTACGCATTAAGAAACATGAGTTAATAAGCTGAAAGGAATTTTTAAAGTTAATTCGAAATGTGTTCTTCATAATAAGATGGGAAGAAAGGAAACATTTGGGGGAGGAGCTTTAACTGTTTCTGAGTTTATTTCACAGAAAGACATAATTTTATAATCAGAACAGCCTTTAAAACTACTCCAATTAATCACTAAGACCTCTAAGTTAATCACAGAATTTTGGGACTGGAAATTTTCATATTGTCAAAAGATTTTTCAGAATTATTAAAGCTTGTGTTAAAGTAGATGTAGGAAAGGTAGATATGAATTGGCATCTTTTTTTAAAATTTTTTTTAAGATCAGCTTGCCCACTTCATAAGCACTTAAATATGAAGGAAAAAAGACTTCCCTGATAATTACACAGAAAATGTAGGTGACAAGAGTTCTTGACTCTACGACCGTCCAGACTTTCATATTCTATAAAATTTAAACATTTTGAAAATTCATATTCTTCATGTGTATGCAGATGGCTAAAAAGTTATGCAGAACAAAATGAAGAAACAGTCCATATTACAGGACTTGTGAAAATCACCGTTTGAGTTAAAGTATTTGACTTTGAATAATTTGAAACCTCCTACACTGACACGCCAGGTCAAAGTTATGATCAGGTAAGTGTTTCTCAATTACCATTGTATTTGACCCCAAATTCATTTTCCTTATCTTGTTTCCTAAGCTAATATGCTGTCACTTACCTAGACATGATGAATATATGCAAGTAAGGCTGATCACTGAAAGCCAACCGAGAAACATTTATCTCCAAGATCCTTCTAAATATGGCAAAGATTAAAAAATACTTGTAATGCAGTTAGAACACTGTCAGTCGCAACCCAGAGAGGCAGACAGGGGAAGAGGGTACTTGGCCAGCAATCATAAGAAGATGCTCCCTCTTCAGCCTCTTCTGACCTCATCCCATTCCTAACCCTTAGCTCCTACCTTATTCAATATGCTGAGGCCTGTTTGCTCTTGTACATAGAGACATGGGTAATGCAAATTGCTCAAGCTGACAGCCCACAAAAGAACAGACTGGTGTCCACTCTCCATGAGGATCAGTGAGGTTAGCAAGTCATATTGTTCTCAGGTGAACAGTTGTTCTTCATATGTGTTGTGCTGCAAGTCCACTGCCAGAGGGGTATTGACACTGAATGCCGTGGAAATATTTTTTGAGACAAAGGGCTTTAGGTTATCTTTAAACATTGATAGAAAGAGAAAGAAATTTGAAAGTTTGTGTAGTGCTCCCAAAGAATGTCTCAGTCTTTAGTTTACTAACAGCTCAGGGGTATTCACTATAGCAAAAGAGGTGAATTACTGTGATTAACAACTACCTTAGTAATTCACATTTATTGAGTACTTAAAATTCCTTTCAGCTATTTCATACATATTATCCTCTTGCACATCACAGATTATTAACAAATAAGTGTGTACATCAACTAGACGCATAAAACTGTGTTAAATTAAATAGAGAGTGTATCAAAGTAGATCATATAATCTACTCCCAAGGAGCTTCCATCTTCTTAGGGAGACAACAAAATATACCCATGGGGAAAGTTAACTAGCAGTCATATGTTAATACTGATGAGTATAAATGTTATTTCTTGTTCGGTCTACATGTAAACTTAAGATATAACTACTTTGCAGATACTAAGGTAGTTATTAATATTATACCTATGGGAGATTTAACATGCAGAAAGTACTAGGATTTACGTCATTTGTTTCAAACAATTGCCCCAAACTTATTGTAGAAATTAGCAAGTAATTCAATTTTCTAAAAAGGGATATATATTTTTTCTGTCGCTCACTATCAGTGTTCAAGGATAATAATGCTATAATATACTACCTGCATGCATATTTATACCTGAAAAAAGCCATTAGACAATTCAAGGTATTTCTATTAATATAGCAATGCTTATCTCTGGGACTCCCCCATTAAAAAAAAAATACTGATTTCTTTCTTCATTAATTTTCAAGTTAACTCTTTGCAGAATTTTTTTCTTTCCCCCTTACCTCCCAAATAAATAAATCAAATTCTCACTTTTTTTTAATTGAAGCTCCTTCTGGGCTGCAGGCTTAGAGAGTACTATAGCTGATTTACTGGTTCCCAGACCCAACATACAACCTCTATCTGTTTTCTCCAACTACTTTTTCTCCAACTGATGTCTACAGAGCACCTTTCCTGGAACCACATTTTTAACAATCCTGCTCCAGTTCTGAACACCAAACTGCCTTTCTCTGAAAAATGTCTGAGGTCTGTACATGTAAGATAAGATAGTGGAAGATGACATAGTCTGTGCAGTTTGTCCACAGAAATCTTTACCAAATGATCAATGACCACCTCTAATGGAAATATGGTTTCAATTCTCCCTTTGACAGATGGTCTAGCCTACATTCCCGAGAGATATGTTTTGTCCGTCAACATTTTTTTTAATGTATATGCTGGTGTTTGGGGCCAGTTAAACAACTATATTACCCTGTTGGTGCTATCCCAAAGTACCACATCTGCTTGTGTTTTTTCCTATAAAGTGATATATAGAGTCCCATACCGGAAAATATTTTCAACTCAGATTTCAATGTGGTAATTTCAAATCTAGAAAGAAAACATTAAAAAAAATTCAACATGCTTTTTTTTTTAACTACTAAGAGCCATTACACATCAACAGTTGTACAGAAAATTTAGTGTAAGTTGGCTTATTGTTTCAAAAGAACATAACGGCCCTATCTTTAACTTTGACGTAATTCAATCAAAAGGGATTTGGAGTCATCCATTATGCTGTCAAAAATCACTCTCCTCCTACTGCCTCTCAGACCACAACACTCAAGTACTCAACCTGACAATCAAACTAGCTAAATTAAGAATCAGATTCTGACTTAAGAGGATTCCAAAAATGCTACTGTCCTAGGATGGAAGGTAACAGTTACAAAGTATCTTCAAGTTATTGTTGCTGCCCTTCTAACTATTTATCTTGCTTTATATTTCAGTGAATATAACTCGAAATATAGTCATTGAAATAGCTATGTATCACCTGCTTATCTGTCTGGAATTTTGATTTCTCTCCCAGTTCCCAGCTGTCTAGACTTGGAATCCTCTCTTTGGTCTATTTTTTGGCAGTGACTTTTCTCTTACCTGGGAAAAGTTCAGAACTGGAATTGGATTTTTGGAAATCAAAGTTAGATATGTGGTTTGCACTGTGCTCAATCATTATCAGATACAATGCAATTTCATTTAGGAAGCTAATTTAAAGGAGCAACATGGTAGTTTGTTATAAGTTATTTTGCTTCAGTGGTTCTCTGCATTTTTATTTAAACAGTGGATGGCGAACGGAATGGATGTGAAAAAAATGTGAACAGTTGAAATAAATACAGTCTGGTGTTGATATAAAAAGAAAAATGAATATTTTTCAGAAAAAAACTTTGATGTAACCAAATGCTCTTTGTTCGATGATATGTAAATCTTCCATAATACACATATGTATTTAAACCAAAACTTGAGCCTACGATTTTCAAATTAACACCTTTTTCTGAGTAAAGCATTTTAAATATTATAAATCTATCTAGAGGAGGAACTTAATAAGCTTAATTTTTGCCTGTCCATGTGACTTTGGACCAGCAATTTATCTAAGCCTATATATACACATGTCTATGTATATCTTGGTTTAGCTTAGATATCAAAATTAAATCTCACAAATTTATTGCAATACTGACCCGATTCTTTAAGCCTGTCTTAACTCTCCTAGGATCAGCTCCTTGTCCTCAATGGTTCCCAGCCATGTAGTGAGAAACATATTAATTAATAAACTATAACAATGGTTTCCCAAGTCTGGCTTTACATAAAAATCACCTGATGGAGGTTCTTAAAAAGTATATTAAATGGTCAGTATCCACACCAAATGAGCTAAATCAGAATTTCTGCAAGGAAAAATCTAGATATCAATACTTTTAAGAGCTCTTTAGGCTTGAGAATCACTGGTCTATTCAATATACAGTTCTCGCAGGAAATATGATCTGCCCTCCAGGGCGTTATTAAATCCCTGAAAAGATAATACAGTTGAAAAAAAAAAAGTCAGTGGCCACTGGGAGACAATTTTGATAAAGCTGGCACTCTGGAGTAAAATAAATATGCATTCAATTTTGGGCTCTGCTGCTCACTAGACACGTGAGCAAGAGCAAGTAGCTGAACATCTCAGAGTCAACTGCTTCATCTGCAAAATGTTGATTTGACATCATAGTACTGCAAAAAGCTGTCATGAGAATTAAATGTCAGAAGGCATTAACCAGCAAATCAGAGACAGTGTAATGTCTATATTGTGAGTCAGCAAATAGTTGTAGTGAAAGGAAGATTTCAGGGAAGACTGTTAGGTGAATGGGGCGCTTAACAGGGATTAGGGAGTATGTGGAGAAATGTTATGTAAATTTAACTGTAGCTGTGCTAACAAAGAATTATGAATCAATAAGATTAACTGTAATGACCAATTAAGTGAAAGTACTTGCTATTTTAACAGAATTTACTCTCCTGGTTCAGGGTTTTATATATTGACTATGAAGCATATTTTTCTATGATTTTAATTGAGATATGTAAGTCTCCTTCTCGTACAAGGATAGAAATTCAGCCAAATGTTACTGAAAGGGTGACCAACCACCCTAAGGACTAAGGAGTTACCTAGGAAATGGGACTTCCAGTGCTAAAACCACAGTTATCCCGGGCAAACTGGGACTGTTACTCCAGATGCTTATAATCACACTACCTAACCTAATCTTACCTAACCCAGTTCTCTCTGTGTATGCAGCCCACTACCAGATCAGCTCTCTCCAGATCCTGGCTGTATATACTACCACTCAGTCACACCTGTTCCCTGCTGACTTCCTCAACTGGGTTTTCTAGACATTTTATAGTGATTCTTTTTATGATTCTTTCCTTTCTAAATTAAGTTGAATTTGTTTCTGTTACTTGCAACTAAGAATCTTATTAAAACAGCCAAGGCAACAAGGAGAATTCTGAGACATTATAGTTGTTATGGATTTTCTCATCTTTTCCAGGACTGCAAGTATGTTTTATGCAGCAGTGATGTCCGATGGGGTCCTTGCACATAGTAGATGCTAAAAAAGCAGCTGTTCAATGACTAAGTAAATTCTCTCATTCAGGAAAGTTGATACCCACTAGCGAGTATGGGAACCAGTCTGTGATACAGCTTCATCATGGGGAAAATCAGGAACAGAGATCCTGGAAGCAGCTGGAGAAACTCATTATGTACTTAAATACTAGTTGGGGAAAAAAAAATCTGAAGATTTAGAAATGGTCATGGAAGAAGGAAACAAAATGGCCCCGTAAGTAAAAAAGCTGTGTGTTTCCAGGTGTTAGAAAGATTACAGGAGTGAGGAATAGCTAAGAAAATCAATGCAGCAAAATTTTCAAGTCATGGTTCTATGATTAGTTAGAACACTCAGTAAATACATCTCTCCACCTCTGCAGAATATTATCTTATGGTCAGTGCCCACTGAAATACATTTAGCCCCAACTCATTATTTTTACCTTGGGGGAATCTTGCCTGGCCCTCCACACTGCTCTATCTTTTTCAAACTTATTTCTTCTCAGCCTATTCGTTTTTGTAATGTTACGGTCCAATGTCTAATCGAGGCTCGCATTTGTCAGGTCACTTTTATTTTTAAGCTCAACCTTTCAAAGTAAGAATGTCAGGGTATTTTCATTTTTAACTTCTTTCAAGGTTCACAAACTACTGGGAGTTTCTGGATTCTTTTCTCCTTGGAGAGTTTATTTTTAATTTACTCATCTTGTTTTAATTAAAAATGCTCATATTTTTTCAAAAAATTGGACAGCGTATCTCTCAGTAGTTAGCCCAATAAAATCAAGAAATCCAAGTATTCATTCCTTTCCCCTTCAAAGACTGAAAAACAGTACAAACAGCAAATGTGGAGTCCAAAGATGCAACTATTGGCATTAGAGAGGAGTGTTAGATTTTAAGGGACAGGCAGCCGAAAGTGTGCATATGGAAACTAAGAACATATTCTGTATGTTACTTTATCAATAAGATATCACAGTATTAATCCAATCCAATCACTGTATTACCCCAATGAATTATCATATATTTACCCTGGATTTAAAGTAATCTATATAGCCACTAGTTTGCTTATTCAAAATTAATAGTCTCCTTTCTTCTCTCCTTCTTTCTTTCCTTCCCTAACAACTCAGACAAAGAGCCATTAGGGAGTCCCGATCAAGGAAGGAGAAAAGCCTGACAGGGGTTGAGGCCATGGGAACTTCCAAGGGGAATACAGTCCACTGGGATTGGGATTGGAGAATTGAACAAATAAATTGAGTTTTCTCACTGAAAGAGAAAGAAGGCCTAAGTACAAAAAGAGGGAGCCCAAATGATACCTAGATGTGTATCACTGGCTCCGGAAAGTGCGAGGGTCTGGGAACAGTGAAACCCACTAGCAATCAGCACACGTACCCCTAAGACCTGCTAGGGCTCCTTGGATTAAAGAACTAGGGCAAGAGAATTACAAAATAAGCCTGAAAAATGTTGCACCAGAAATTATGAAAATGCACAAAGAGTGATGGAATCAAGTCAGACAGACACAAAAGCTAGCTTGTCCCCACTCGCATAATCTGGGAGAATTTTGTATCAAAAGACCTACTGACAGTAACAAATTATATCCCACTGAATAAAATAAGAATCCATAAGTCCACACAGAAATAAACAGACAGATAGATGGATAGATAGATAGCAAAGTCTTCCACACAGTAAAATGGCATAGAAGAAATGATGAAACTTGAAAAATTACCATTTATCAACCATAATCATAGTAATTAATTTAGGCAAGAATCAATAAAACTAGTGGGTGAAAGCTGAATGAAGAATAGGCTATTTATGTAAAGAATCTCTACACAAAACACATACTAATTATAAAAGAGAAAAGAGTAGCTTTCCAGTGGAGAAATCTGGAAGACATCACCTTATTCAGGAGATCAAGGTTAAGGTCACCAGCGATGGGACAAACCACCCAAAGAGCCACCTGACAGATGGTACTGAAACAGGCACAGAATCACCACTATGACCTGAATCTAATGAAAGGAAACAGGAGACAACGCCAAAGTCTACAAAATACTTGGCCTGCAATCTTCAAATATCTTAAGGCCATGAAGGTCAAGGAAAGAATGAGGAACAGTCCCAGATAAGACAACTACATTCAACACGTGACCCTGGATTGGATCCTTTTGCTATAAAAGACTTTACTGTAACAGTTGGTGAAACTCTTTTATGAATAAGCATTTTATGGGAGTTTTCTTTACTGTTCTTAGAACTTTTTCTAAAAGTGTAAAATTATTGCAAAATACAAAGTCTAACTTCATCATGTTTTATGGACGAGGAAGTAAAGGCAAAATGTCTGCCAATGTCAAAAAGCAAGTTAGCATCCAAGCAGCCACTACAATTCCAAATTACCATTCCAGTATTCTCTTCACTCTTCCCTCCATCCTCAAGTAGAAAAAGAGTATCAACCCATAAGGTCAGGAGCTTCGTCGTCTGCTCTGCTGAATCTAAGTGCCTACAATCGTGGTAGGCTCCTATCTGATCAAAAATATCACTGTAGTTTGGAATACTCTGGACTATAAGCAATGCTTTTAATCCCCATTTCCAAATTGATATTCT
The DNA here is from genome assembly GCF_036321535.1 of Camelus dromedarius. NCBI lineage: Eukaryota > Metazoa > Chordata > Mammalia > Artiodactyla > Camelidae > Camelus > Camelus dromedarius. Next base: position 22,472,110 of record NC_087446.1, on the reverse strand, counting down.
GATTATAATCAAGCAATATGGAAAAATGCTCTCTGCTCTTCTCTGCCTATGAACCTCTGAGAACTAAGACATAAAAAAGGAATTTTTCAGGAAGCAGAAGTAGATCATGTAAACAGTAAAATGGCCTATTGAATTTTCTCTATTCTCACTCATACCTCTAAAAGCTGCACCAGTCCATTCAGGCACTCACAATAAATGTCACTCTTTGCCCTTTATAATCTGCTGTGACCTCCAAGAGTGCCTGCAGACAGGTTAGTTTTCTCATTCCTTATAGGAGAATAATATCTAACAACCACACAGTCTTACAAATGCTTTATGCTAACTCTCATACAATTATAAAACTAAAACAAACTCATCAATTAAGCATGCAAAACAGCAAATAACCATTAAAATTAAGTTGATAGTATCATTTAATGTCATAGATCATGTCGTATTCCTGACACGGTATCAGGAATTTTGAATTTTAAAGTAGAAAGGTGTACATATGAGTTGCATTGGTTGCCTGTCAACTTGATTCTTTAATTTGGGGCAAGAGAGACCGTCTATCCAAAATACCAATGCTGCCTAATGAAAATTTTTCTGGTGAGTATTTATGGCTCACGATGGTAATTTACTGCTCCATTCACTCATTTAACAAATATTTATTGAGTGTCAGTCACTCTCTTAATTAATGAAACTGTTGCCCAAAAAAGTACATACAGAAACGGAATGTGATAAGACAATTGCTGAAAAGCTGAGTAGGGCCGGCTCAGGGTCTTTTTGAGTAGGGAGCTTAGAGCATCCACCGCTTTTATCCAACTATTGCAGAAACTTTATTGACACAGTGCTTCTTAGTCAATTAGCTTCTTTTTTATTGGGATTTTTTTTTTGAGCCCACAAACAAAACAAATCCTTGGTTGCCATGACACTCAATTATATTTTAGACTTAATTATGGCATATATACGATATAAAATATAAATGCATCTTATTTATCCTTTAAGTTTTAGCATTTTAACACAGGACATAATATATTATTGATAATAAGCACTTATTGAATTAAATAATGGAATGAATAAATGTTTGTGTCTCCCCTAGAGCTCCAATTTCTTAATTAAAATAGTATATTTAACCAAGCAGAAAGGCTGTCATCATACGGCTGTTTTTGTTAATGCTTGCAAACATAAGTGAAGAATCACACTGCTGTGTGGTCACCACTCTTGTGACTCTGGAAAAGTTTTTAAGGATGCAGGAAATCTTAATGTTTTGCTAATTTATTGTAATTGGAGGAGGATTCCGCATTGGATGGGACTGCTAATTTAGAAAGATCCCTTCCATGGTTTATCCAGCTTGTCTTTCCCTAGATGCCAAAAAAGCACACAAAACAGTCAACTCAGAGGGAGCTGTGTGCCCAGAGTAAAAGGACTCATAAAATCTTGACACAATTTAAACTAAAAGGGAGACAGTAACAGATGATATTTTAAAGTCTAAAATAAATCATTGCCCACAGTATGGAGAAAACACAGTTTCAAATGTAATTATGTATTTTGCATCAATAAGTCAATTATCCATGTTATAGTAGTCATAAGACAAGAAAGAGATTCTTCTCCATCCAGATGACTCACTTCATTAAAAGGAAAACCTCTTTCAGAAGAGGTTAAGGTTTTGAAAAATAAGCGCACTTTAAGGCTTTATCTGCACTTAGAGTGGAACCAGTAGCTACTCTTCAACGAATACTAATCAGATTTGTGTATAAACCGTGTGCACTCCAATTTCTGGCAGTTGGGTGATCAAACATGTTCCTGTAGATTCTACATTTCTTTGGAGTGTTGGGGTTGGGGCAGGGGAGGGTGGGAAGGGATGAAATGGCCACGGTGGAAAGATAAGGTTGCACTTTATCTACCCCAATGTGTTTTTGTAAGTATCACCTCCCATAATGCCATCCTGTAAGAGCTCAATTTATGTAGACACTGTATTTTGATGATCAAAGCACAGGATTTCTCCCTTCCTCCCCTATGTTGTTACAAGCAGTGAAGTTAGAGTAGGAGAGGAGTCACTTTTCATGGTTTGTTGTATTTGAAATGCCAATACGGACTCGAGTAAAATTTTTAGAAATCAAAGTCATGTTTATCTTTTCTCTTTGTGATATCTAAGTGTTAATCCAAGGATGGCTGTAAGTTAACCTCCTGAGTCACTGAACACTGATTATATATATACGGTAGTTAATTAAAACAGTTTCTTTTACTCACAGGAAGACAGAATAAGAGAATCAGCCCAGGCCTCCGACTTGTCACAGGAGCGTAACTAAACCAGCCAAGGCAGGTGGTTATACGTTTGCTTCCTTCTCGTGTTACCCTGGGCTTTTCCTTCTTTAATGTGAATTTTTACTGTCTTACTCTACTGTTACTCTCTTTTTTTTAGCTTTACTGAGGTATCACTGACAAATAAAATATTCTACTGTATTCTTACTGCAAACATACCCAAACAATTTCTAGAAGCAGATGAAATGTAAAAAATAAAATAAAGAATAGCTTTTAAGCTATCTTTTGGACAGTGCATTTACTTGTTTCTAAAAGTACTTTTATTAAGCTTCTACTTTGTGTCAGATACATTCCTGCATTTCTACTTCCTCTCTCAAAAAACAGGAAATCAGAGATTAAAATCAGTTTTTCATTTCACAAAATTTTGAAAAAAAGTTTAATTGGACTGTAAATTTTAATCAGAAAATTACATAAATATATAATCATGGTTTTTTTTACTACTACAGAGGAGAGTTATACACTACAAGATAGTTTAGTATCATACCAGTTATGTTAAAACTGGACAAGAGAAGAATAAAATGACATCAATATTTCCATTATCAGAATATTTTTGAGCACTGCTCATTCAACCAATGGCCAGACTAGGTAGCTTCTGTATCTTTTACATGTGTGATTTTAAGTCCAACCTCTCATTTACTTCAGTTTAGGTTCTTACCTGGATGAACACAATGGCTAACCTAAATGCCTTCGGACTGTTTCAAACCATTTCTACCGGAGTTACTATCATTAAAAAGCGTTCCTTTATAAAGTACAATTTTGATCATGACATCGAAGAAAAAATGGCAATGAGCTGACAATTTTTGAAGCTGAGTAATATGTAAATGGAAGTTCATTATCACATAATCAAAATTTGCATATATTAGACTTCTCATAAAAAAGAATTGTAAAACCACTTTACCTGATAACTACGGGATGAAACAGAAACAATTCTGTATTACACACAGTGTTTCTCAGATATGCACTGAGGCTAAAAGCTTTGTCTGGAATCAAACAGAACCAGGCATTTTATATCCTAATTTCAATTCCTAACAGCATCCTGATTACTCACATTAGTAAATCAAATTTCAACTTTTCCATAGAGAAAAATTAATCACTGAAGGGAAAACAGAAATAAGGAAGAACAGCAAAAGAAGAAGCCAAACAGAGTTTCTATTTCTCTTTCTATTTCAGTCCATGTGAATGTTGAGATGAATTATTTAAACTTTGAGAATGGTCTCCCCATGAATCAAATTATAGTTATCATTTATTCCAAATACCAGTGAAAATTCTTCCTACAGTGGTGCCATTAGGTAAGTGCAAGTTAAAGTTAAATAAAACAAAAGTGAAACAAGTTGGTAAAAGAAACTGAACAAAATCTTGCCAACTGGCACATGTTCAGAAGATGTCTAAAACATACTAAGAAGAACAAGTCAAAATTTTGATAATATGCTCAAATAGCACCAATCATCTGCCTACAAGAACATAAATATCGCTGACTCTTTGTCTTAACAAACCTTCAATGATCCTTCTTTAGCCTGGTTCTGATGACCTATAAATGACTTTGTAAGATTGCTAAAGATAGTCAACAATAATAATGGACCTTCATTTTTGCCTCCAGTCCCTCTTCTAATAATAACATCTCAAATTTCCTTTAAGAAGCAATCCCTCCTTGACTTTTAGCCCATCAAATTCAGGTGGGACTATTACTACCCTCTTCTTGATGTAAGTCTGACCAATCAGTGAATCCCACCCCACGGGCTCCACCAATCAGCTCAGGGACAACATTTATCACAGGTCATCCCAAGACTTGTGCAGCATCTATTGGGAAAGATAATGTTTCTTTCCATGGAGGTTAATAAGCTATAAGTGTGTGAGTCTGAAGCTACCAGAAGCCACTGTGGGAAAGGTTTGAGAGGTGGGAGTGTTGGGGATAAGCCACAGTGAGAAGGAATCCAACACAGGGACGCAAAGAGAAGAACGTATTATATAAGCTCTTTGAAGAACCTGAACTCAGCTGTCCTAGGTTGCACTCCCCTGAAACCCTCCTACTACATGAGCCTGTAAGTGTGTCAGTGAGTCTGGTTTCTGTACCTTATTAACAGAATCCTGATCACCAAATTGTTCTATGGCTCATTATGCCTTTGTTTTCTTATCTGCAAAATTAGTAAACTACTTCTTTTGAGAGAAGTAAATGAATGAATACATTTAAGGCCTTATTACAGTACTTGTGTACAGTAAGTACTTAATAATACTACATGTAATTATTATAGTTATTATTTTTAAAATATTTATATATTTTAAATATATATATAAATATTTTAAACTATATAAATATTTTAAATACAACAAACTCTAAACATAGATGAACGATGGCTTTGCCTGTTACAGCATCAGCTCTAGTGAGCCCTAAATATGCGTGCAGTGCAATCACTTCATATTTCGAACACACAGAGAAGCAGTCCCATGACTTCACCAAGTTTAAAACTTCGAATAATTGACTCCAGTAGAATTTCTGTTTATTGAGATTGAACAACTGCATTTCACAAAAATTAAAGAAAATCACTTCTGATGACCCTGGAAGTTACTTTTAACTTTATGAGCGACGTCTGTCTGTTCTTTGCCAGACTCCCTGCTATTGCCTTCAAGTGCAGTTCACTCTCTCACACTCCCAATCCCATCCCCATACCCTCTGTTATTTCTCTACCTACTGACGTGTAATAGATCATGTATTTATTTTTACATTAGCTTCCTGAGTGTAGGGATCTTTTCTTTTTTATTCACTCATGTATCTTCATTCCTAGAGTAGGTATACATTAGATAGTAAGCAAATATTCCTGAATAAATGAATTTTCTCCCTGCTGCTTCTCATATCTTCCAAAAGTCTCCTCTCAACACAGCAGCTAGGCAATAACCTCTAAATTTAATTCAGGTCATTAGCGCTCAAAACCTTCTAAGAACTTCTTTCTATAGTTAGACTAAAGTCCAAAATCCATGTGAGGCTCTAGATGACCTGGCCCTTTGCCACCATCTATAATTACCTTTTGCTTTTCCTCTTTCTCATTCCTCACCAGTCACAGGGGCTCTTGGCTGTTTTTTGAGCACACCCAGAATGTTTCACACCCATTCAGGGCCTTTGCACTTTCTCTTCCCTTAGCCCAGAATGCTCTTCCACAAAGATACTCACATGATTTTACTCGAGATTTTGCCCTAAGGTTCTCCTTGAAGAGGACTTGTCAATCCGACTACCTGTAATAGCACAACCTCCTGCCATCTTCTGGTCTTTACGACGGTTGTTTCTACTTGATTTTACTCACAGCACATCACTAATTGACACATGTATTTACATTTATTATGCGGCCTTCCTACCAGAACATAAATTCCTTGAGGGCAGAGACTTTTTCTGGTATTTAACAATAAACAGAGCAAGAAACACATTGAACATTTACTTGTATAGGCACCCTCATAAAGATCGGTCCAGTTGTCTTGGAAATAAAGTCTACCGGTAAGACTTAGACAGATTAGGTAGAATATAGCACCTGAGATATTATTTTTTCCTCTTTTGGTAAATTTTTCCCCATGTTAAGAACTATTAAAGCAAATATTTCAGTCTCTCCCCAAAAATACAACAAAGAGAAAACTCCATCTTTTTGAAACTTTGCTGTACCTTCTATATTAACTGAAGGAAGTAAATCTTAGAGCTATTGTGATAGAAATTAATAATCTTCCTTGTGACTCTAATTACCTAACACAATACAACACACAATTTAATGGCTAATGAGTCTGAATTTATTTCAGATCTCCATGATTTTAAAATATGAAAGGCATACAAGCATTCTTCACTCCCCCTTCCCCATTTTCCACGTAGTGGGGCTTTATCCTTACCCTTTATTCATTTTTCTGCAGGGAGGAGCAATCATTCATTTGGTAGGTTTAGCAGAAGTGGCCCATCGTGTTCTCCGCCCCCACCTTAAATGGAGGCAGTGGAGATTGAACCCAGCACCTCTTGCACACCAAGCATGCACTCTACCACTGAGCTACACCTGCCACCCTACTATGCTTCTTAATCTCTCTCTTCTCTTCCTGAAAGGCAGCTGTCTACAGGAAGCACATAATCACTGCTTTCCCTTCGCCTAAATTTTACACAATCAGGTGTCCAGAGAGGAGGTCAATGGCTTTTTAGCAATGTCTGTAACTTTGTAGGTAGGTTAAACTCACACATGAAATAACAGCGGGATTTCTTTGTTACAGGCCAAGCCACATTTTTCCAAACGTGATTTCTAGGTGCAATTCTCATGTCTGTTTCTCAGGTGCTTCCAAATACAAGCAGAGAGGGATGTGTTATGCCTTGACCTACCAAGACACCAACAACCACATCAATCTCCTTTTCAATTTGATAAATGGTATGGCAGTTGAATTAAAAATATTTGCATGTATTTTTTTTTTTAGGAAAGTACTATAACCTTAAGATATTTAATTAATTTTTCCCTAATGTTCTGGTTTTTTTTCTTTTATAAAGGTTCAAAAGCATTTTAATACAATAATGAAAATTAGAATACATTTATATAATGAATCAAAGACAGGCTTTGGTATTGTAGAGTGTAGTCTCTTTAAAGACTGTCTTTCTTTTCTTTTGACTATTATGGGTTGTCAACCTCCATTCAGAAAAGAATAAAAAGCATTGCTCCCTTGAAATTCCCATCTCACCTTGCCTAACCTTGAAGTCTCACATCCCTCATAACCAATCAGTGTGATAAATGACACCCAGCCTTGCTGACTTTTACTAGAATTTCAATTAATCATAGCTTAAATTCTATGATTCTCTCAGTCCCTTCTCACCCCGTTTCCCAGAAAATTTGAGATACCTCGATAATGTTTAAAAGCTGAATTTTTTATGGGTATTTTCACAGTCATCTCAATAAGCCTGTCTACTATTTTCAAAGTAGAAGTGTGTCTGGAATTTACTGCTTATTGAAAGAAGAATCAGCTCTATAAGGATTAATTATAAAATAAGTAATATATAACAAACCTTCCCCAAAAGGAGGGAAGGGAGGGGGAGTGGCCTGCAACGAATGACCTTGATAGCAGACTGACAGTAAAAGCTCTCAAGAAATTACAAAGCATCAAATTTCGAACTGTAACCAACTGAGCAGGACCCTCTGGGTCCTTCCTGAGACAGCCCCCTCCCCCATATGCTCTGCTGCAGCTCCTCTCTGATGTGCCCAGATAATAGTATCTCATGTCTATTTCCTGAGTTTTTCAGATGCTAAAAACCACAACCAAAGGGAAGAAATTAACTCCTTGATGATCAAGAGCTTGTGGCCCCCAGACCTTCTGGCCCCTAGGGGTTGATAGCATTGACCACTGTTCCCTCAACAACCAATCAGAGAATTGTGCATGAGCTGATCACACACCCTACCACCCCCTCCCTTAACTGACCTTTAAATATGCTTTGCTGAAACTCTTCTTCCAGGTGGTTTTCTAGGGCACGGGCCTCCCGGTCCTCCTTGCTCGGCCCTGTAATAAACCTTTCTCTGCTCCAAACTCCGATGTTTCAGTTTCTTTGTTCTCACGGTGCATTGGGCACACAAACTTGCATTAGGTAACAAATCCAAAATCTGTAAGAAATGGAACAGAAAACTAAATATACATATATATATATATAATGTCTTTTAGGGACTAGTACATATATGAATGTAATTTTAAAATGTATATTTTTTATGAAAGACTTTACTACTAGATTAAATTGTGAAACGACAGTTTGGTAGTAAGAACCAATAGGTTCTTACAAGAGAGTTGATGTATGGTATATATCTTGAGATTTTGCTCTTCTTACCAGAAAAATATTCAAATTTTGTATTGAGTTTGATTCCCCTCCTAACCCACCACCCATGAAAACCTTGATTTGCCAGAACCCAGGAGAGAATAAGTATTTCAAGATTCAATGTTATCTTAATGACAGTTCACATGTATCAGAATTCATGTGTACAAATGATTTACAAAATGATACAGATGTGAATAGATAAGAACAAAATTTTTTTTACTCAAAAATTTAGCAAAATTAAAACATGTAAAATCTAAAAATTATAGGGCAAACATCCATGCTTAATAAGTAGAAATAATTTTATGCTTGACAAATGAATAAATACTTGGAATACATAGAAACATGGATTGATGAATAAAGTAAATAAACTGCATTTAGTAACAGATTACTAAAAGCTGAAGAATTTTTTTTGTTACAATATTTTGTGCAGGGGGTTGTAGAGAGATAAAGAAATAGATATACAAAGCATATTTGATTATCTCTCTAAATACAAAAAAGTAACTTGAACTGCCCTAATAAAAATGGTACCCACAATTTATATGCCCATCATATATCTTACATATTCATCTACTTTATGAAAACTATCATGGTTTAATAAATTATTTTTTGCATAGTTGAAAGTTTTTCTCTAATGTGCGTGATGTTCTACAGAAAAGATTCCAACTTTTAATTTTTAAATGTCTGTTCAAAATGCTGTGACCAGGATATATAGAACTTTCCACCCATATGAATCAGTCTCTCATAGAAATAGAAAAAAAGAATCATGTGTTAGTGCTTGCTTTATACTCACATAGCAACTGGAATAATTTACATTTTTCATATCATACACTGGCTTGCTCTCAAATTATTTTCCTCTCATGAACATATCTCAAAAGAGCATCATAAAAGTTTGTAAGATCTTATCCAAACATTTTCCTAATTTAATATTATAGATGGCATTGATACACTGGGTTATGAAATACAGACTTTCCCAAAGGAGTGAAGTTATTAATAATCAAAGAAAAAATAACCAAAACCAAATTATAAAAGCAGCATTTGAACCCGGGAAGATTATATCCAATAGCAATATTCATCACTATCAACTTAAAAAACTGGCTGCAAATGTTAACCCCAACTTCCACCCTTAAATGGGTGCCAATTTGCTATTTTAACTCTTCTCCTTGGTTTGCAGTGGATTATGAGGCTACAGATAAATTCAATGAATAAAGATGTATTAAACTAATGAAGCTTTAGATTTCTGTTTTACTATATTGAATTATTTCATAAAAATATAAATTTATGCAAAATATGTAATAAAAAACTCATAGCATAGGTCAGAGGCAACATCTAGTTTTCCTGTCAAGGCCTATGCAGTGTATAAAAATTGCCTTTACCGTGACAAACTATAAACTATCTGCCAGTTTCACTTTTTACGTTTGGTAGAGCCACTGTGAGTCTGATAGAAGCAATAAACTACTTTATACTGTTATTTAAAAAACACCTACTTGAAATTTAGTTTTTTCATAACTGCCTCAGACATTAGCTCATCCTGACCTCCCAAGGGCCCTGGAAAGTAAATAAGGTGTATGTTTTTATTCCAACATCAGAGGTTAGGAAACAAACCAACTTATAATAACTGTCTAGATGGGGCCATTTAGTCAAGTGTTCACACAAGGATGATAGCACTCCTCTGTATGTCTACATTCATTCTCAGTTCAAGAATTCCTGCGATTTTGTACTCTAGCTTTAAAAATGTCATACACATCAAGGGTCTGGAGTTAGGTTTAAATGTTTCTAGTCTGTTACTCTTTCTGGTCAGATATGACATATCTAGCCTGAAGTGCTGCTTTCTAAGCTGTGTACCTCCTAGTATTTTAGGAAAGGCAGCCTTAAATACAGATATTTGCACGCCAGTATATGTTTTCTCTCAGTGAGTCACTGTGGTTTTGTGACCAAGAGACGAGCCCTGTCCCTCCTGACCCCGTCCTTTTGTCCCTCTTATGCCATGTTTGCATATATATATGACATAATATCTTATATCCTTTTGCCAAGCTGCTTTTTTCATTGAAAGTCAAATGCAACCACAATTTCCTCACTCTTTCCCTGTATATTCTACTTTCCTCCAAAATTACTCCCCTAGTACCCACCCAAATCCACACAGTAATGCATTATTCTTAAATTTCTCAGCCTATACATGGGCATGGGTTAGTAGCAGAGGAGAAAGAGCACTGGACCAAGAATCAGGCCCCCTAGTTCTGCCCCTAATTAGCACTGAGACACTTGCCAAGTGCCTCAGAGTCTCAGTTCCAGAGGGGATTCAGCCAGGTAAGCACGAGCACGTCTAGTGCTAACATTTTGTAATTATTCAAGATAAAAAGAAATTGCTTATAGAATATGTGTTATTTACTTAAAATACATAAAAATAAGATTAAGAAAAAGCAGAGTGCAGGGTGTTGGTAAAAATAAGATTCTCAGATCGAAAGTCTGTTTTTGCCACTCCATTTATCAATCAGAAGTTTCCATCAACATTTTATCAAACCTTAAGTATAATTCGAAACACATATCCTAAGTAGCTTTAAACTGATGGTTCTAACTGGAAAATTTTAACAAAGCAATAACATACACCCATTTGAAATAGATAATATTATCTATTTTAGTAGCTATCTCTACATCCACATCATTAATGAATAAAATTTATGTTTTGATTGTTGTTCTTTTACTTCACTACAACAAAGCTTGGGTAGATCTTCAACCAAGTTGAATTTTCAAAGTCTGAATATAATCTCTTTAGCATATGCAAAATTCTCTTGGGACATCTATGTGAGGCACCCTCAAATGATGGGCAGTCCTTCAGAGCACTTAGGTATGTCAAGGGTAGTACATACAAACTATCAGTCAATATGTACCATTCATACATTTTAAGTCAGAGAAAACAAGACAGTTTTAAATGAGAGAATCAAGTCAAAATTATAAGGGCATGAGACAGGCTGGGACCTGGGATCTGGGACCCTGGGCTGCAATGCCTGCACTGGGACAGAACAACAGAATACAATGAAAAATATAAGGAACTAAAAATAACTATGTGCATGCCAAGTTGGGGCAAGTTATGAACAATAAGATACAAAAAGACCAAACACCCAACTGTCACTTCTGAGGTGTCGGGAGCAAAAGCAGAATACTGGGAGCAGAAGCAGGAGACTGTTGTGCATGATCCCTGCACAGAGCAACACCAAGGGAGTGGGCAGGCCACCTAAGCCACCCCTCCGGCCCAGGCTCTGGACCCACCTTTACCCTCACCCCACGTAAGGGACCGGCTTGCCCTGCCTCAGGGAGAGAGCAAGGGCAAGTGTTACTGGATTTCACTCCCTCTTGCTACAGCATGAGTCTCAGTAAAGTCATGCCTGAGTTTCTCATCTGGCCTCTTATCAACTTCTATTGATTAAGGAGGCCAAGAACCCGGTCGGTCGGTAACAGGCAGACATTTGGAATTGGGAATAACTTGCAATCAAAGTCTTTTTTAAATGGGGAACTCTTGGTACCTGCTTAAAAGTTAATAGCAATAGAATTCTCTACACTCAGTTTATGATTCCCCTAAACAATGAGGAGACAGCTGGTGATCAAAATATTTATTAATTGTCCAGAGATGATATAAAGTTCACGTCTAAACACACGGGCTCTAGTTTATTCACTCACCAAAGAATTTTGCTTCTGGGAATAAAGTGAGACAAATTATGTTACAGAGTAAAATAAGATGCATGAATGCACTTATATTTTTATACAAAACTTTATCAGCTATGAATTTTATATCATACCAGAAACAAATGTGGAAATGAAGCAGATCAATCTGAAGACTTTTTGGTAAAGTAAGAATATAAGGCACTAGGAATGAAAAACAATATAAACATGTCCCCTCAGGATATTTCATCATCTTGACAATATTGGTTGTGGGTTTAAAACCTGTTTAATCATCCGAACAAAATCTGAACTACACTCAGAAATTGGGTCACCTAAGTCAAAGTCATTTCCGAAATATTCTCAGTAACGACATAAAAACTAACGTTAATGCAAAACAATTACATCAAAAATTACAACTCTTTATTAGTCAGAATCAGCAAGAATAAATCAGATAAGCAGTGACCCAAAATCCCAGTGAGTTACAACAAAGGTCAGTTTTCACCCAAGCTATGTATTTGTCAAGGACTTTCGGCTCAGCTGCATGTTGTCTCTCTCCATGACTCAGGTCTCTATCTGGAATAGTGACGATCTTTGGCAGAGAGAAACAAAACATGGAACACAATGCGCAGGCCCTCAAAGTTTCTGCCTAGAATTTACACAGGTCATTTTCACCCGTATCTGGTTGGCTGGAGAAAGTTGCATGACCACTCCTGTATTCAGAAGGGCTGGAACAGAAAATTCTCCCACAGGAAGTGGACACCACAGAGAGAGAGCTCCACAGGAAGAAAAACTGAAACAGGAACATCCTATTCAATACCAACACATTGTGTTACAATGTTGTGTTGAGTTTTGAATAGGTAAACGTAAGTTTGCTGTTGACCAAAATACACTGTACACTCAATGAAGTTAATCATTCCAAATCAGAAGACCTCCTACAAGAAAAATATGAACTGGAGAGCAATTCATGCACCGTGCCTGGATTTAGTGAACAATATTCCAATCTAGCCCAAAGTTCTAAACATGTGTGCTTCATCTTACTTTTTTGTTTTACATTTTAGATTTACATTTTAAATTTTGTTACATTTTAGAAGTTAAAATGAGGTAATAATTGTATTGGTTAAAAGCACATTAGCTGGAACCAGACTTCAGCACTTCAGATACCTGCTCTGCTGCCTACTAGCTATAAAATCTTGGCCACATAACTTTTCTGTATTTCAGTTTTTCCATCTATCAGACAAGGATAGTAATATTATTTTCCTCATGGTATTGCTATAAAATTTAAATGAGATAGTACACATAAGCGCACTATGCCAGTACCAAACTGTTTTTATTTCAGTGGCTTTCAAGGACAGTTAAGCTGTAATCTAAAGTAAAGCTACCTACGTCCATCCTTTTCTGTTTCCTTCTGAATATTCTAGGCCATCTTTACTAAAAATCTCCAATGTTAAACTGAATATTTTTCTAGTTTTAAAAATAAACAAGTAAACAAATACACCTTCATTTTTATAACTGATACTGCATTAAATTAATATTAATTTGGGAGAGAATTGCTTTTTCTATTACATAACTTCTCATCTAAGAATATGTTATTTCTAATTGTTCAATGGTATGTCTCATCCTTCAATTAGATTTTATAGATTTTGTTTCACTTTTGCAAATCGAATATCTAGTATTTCCATTTCTAACTGTCTATTGCCATTAGGAATATATTTTGTTAATAGATATCCATTATCTTTATAATCTTATTAAATATAGTAGTTTTGCTAGAGACTCGGGAATATAGAAGAAGGAAGGATTTACTGAGGAAACTAACCTGAGCTTTGAGAGCATAAATGAAAGAGGATAGGAAGAGAACAAGAGGCAAAAATGAAGCGAGGCCTGCTTCACCTCCCAGGGATACTAATTCTGGTTTATTTTCTCGAGAGAATTGCGTTTCCTGACATGAGTTTAAACAAAGTTACATTGCTGAGTGATCATGCAGTTTATGGTAAAGAGCTAACCACACTTCCAGTTTGAGTAACTAAAGAAAATACTTGCTGGGACCAATTACTATTCTGTTAATGACACTAAGAAAATACAAAACAAAAACCAAAAAACAAAAACCTTCTGTCGTGCACTGCAGAAAATCATGGAAATGAAAATTTCTCCGGTTGGGTGTCAGAGGCTCACAGAACCAATAAAACTTCAGAAATCCATTTTGTATCAGAGCAAGACCCTGTGGGTCCTTCTTGGCACAGACCCTTCCCCCATATGCTCTGTTGCAGCTCTTCTCTGATGTGCCCGGATAATAGTATCTCATGTCTATTTCCTGAGTTTTTCAGATGCTAAAAACCACCACCAAAGGAAAGAAATTAACTACTTGATGACGGAAAGCTCCCAAACCTTCTGGCGCCCAGGGGTTGACTGTGTTAACCACCTTGTTCCCTCCATATCCACCAGTCAGAGAATTGTGCACAAGCTGATCAAACACCTGCAACCCCTCCTCCCTTACCTGGCCTTTAAATGTGCTTTGCTGAAACCCTTCAGAGAGTTTCAGGTTTTCTTGGGCATGAGCCACCCCATCCTCCTTGCTCGGCCCTGCAATAAACCTTTCTCTGTTCCAAACTCCAGTGTTTCCGTTTGTTTGGCCTCATGGTGCAACAGGCACAAACTTTGCCTTTGGTAACAACCTCTGCTCTGTGATCAATTCATTGTCTATGACTGAGCCCTCGTTTCTGAGTCTAGACAATCCTGACTACCATAAAGAGAGCTGCTAACAACAGATGAGGCAATTTATGTAAAAAGCCCCAAGCATAATACTTAACAAATACAAATTTTCAACATACTGGTTTGCTTTGGGCTTCGTGATAAGTGTTCAAAATAATTTAAATATTCTAAAATTTTATGTTTCCTATAAACCACTTGGGCTATGCTCTATTCTATTTCCTTAGTAAACCAAATCCCGACTGATATGTCTGAGTTTTCTTTGGCATATAAAGTTCATTAATTTTATAGCAAACAGATTTCAGATGACAGTCTTTTAACCTCCAATTTTTTTGGACCAGGAATATATTCTGCTGAGCAAAAATAATAATGCCCCAAACTTGTTTATTCAGCAGTATCACTTCAAGAAACATTAATAGCCTTACCGACGAAAGTAAAAACCTGTTAGATTTTGCTTATGGAATCTGCTATCACAGCCTCTAGTTATTACTCTCTCAAGAGTCTGGGGAAAGGATTGCGCTGTGATCATGATTTATCTTCCTCAGTGTGAACAGTTAGTGACAAAATAAAAAATACAAGCTTGAAAAAGAAGCTGAATTTTTAGCGGAAAGCTTAGCCTTGTTAAGCATGCAATTGGCATAATTTCAGATAAAGAACAGAACAATTTGTGTCTTTGCATACATAATTTAAGACTCAGTCACTATGGTTGCAGCCACAGTGAATGTAAATTGCTCTTTCTGCAGATTTAAAGTTCTCAGGCATCAATAACAGACTCTTCGACCATACAGATCTCACTTCCAGGCAACAGTTAGGAGATAAAGTTTCCAATTTAAATATCTCTTGTTTATTTCAAAGAATGGTTTTTAAACACTTGCTCTAAATGTTGATACTACAAGATCATTTGTTACATAAAAAGCTAGCATGGCAGCAAATTTACAGGGTCCTAGATGGGTTAATAAAATCAGATCTACATGGCTTCAGTACATCTATTGTCTATGTGGATATTCTTCCTTGATTTTTTTTTTCTGTTTTTATCTTTTCCCTTGAACAAGGAAGAGTGAAAATTAACTTTCTAGAAACCACAAACTTATGGGATAGACCAAGAAGTCAAGGTGAACAAATTCAATGTGAAACCAGTCTGTAAAATTTAATAGTACAAATCTTAAGTGTAGAAGGGAGTGTAATAATTTCCTTGACTTTATGGAGTTTTCCCTTTATCCTTTATATTCCTGTCATTCTGATAGAAAATAAAGTTCTAAGGTTTAAAATCTTTTTGATTCACACATGCGTGCATGTGTGCACAAGCATGCGTGCATGCACACACAAACACACACACCCTCTTGTATCAGATGAAGGATAGTCCTACCATTATCTCCAACCCCACTCCCACCCCCACCAGAGGAGCTCTTTGGCATCTTGTAAAGAGCTAAACTGTGGTACATACAGTGGCCCTGGTCCCTACCCACTAACAGTATTGCTCCCTCCTTCAGTATGAGAACCAAACAACAATCTGACCAAACCCTCCTCCCCAAGAAGGGAGAGCAGTTATCACACCTGGTAACCAAGTTACTAACTACTGGACCTTGCCTTATGGAACACAGAATGTTAAAAATCTCCTAAATGGCCTTAGCTGTTATAATTGCCACTTTACTGAGTACTTTAAGGACAAGCAAAAGCAAGCATCTGTGGCTCTCAAATACACAAAGAGAAACAGATATTTATCCTCTCCCTGAATGCACCTTTTCAACAATCCCCCCGTTTCTTCTGAGTAGACATGCAGGTAGTTAGATAGTTGGGTCATTCCTTTCTTCTTCTTCCTGTATCTCTTATCCTCCTAATGATTGTCCTGAAGTTAACTCCTTTTGAACTATTTTTAATATTATTCAACAGTTCAGTCACTCAGAAGTGTAAGGAAAATATAACGAAGTCTCACCTACCCACCATTCAGCTTAGGAAATAAAACATTACAAATAAAATTGAAGTCACTATGTCCTCTGCCTCAACTCACTCCTCTGATTTTCCGGGTGGTGCTAACTACTAGCTTACATTTGTTGTCATTCTCATGTATTTTTAAACAGTTCTATTATATCTGTGATCAGTCTGTAAACAATAGCTGTTATTTTTGTACCTTTTTAAACCTAACGTAAATTGTATCATAATATATGTATCCTTTATAACTCCTTTTTCCATTCAGTATTGTTTGGAACATATACTCATGATTATATTCAGCTCTAGCTAATTTATTTTCAATAAATATATATCTGTTTTTGAATATGTCAGAATACATTTATTTTCTTGATAATGAAACTTAGATGATTTCAACTTAGTCTCTCTATAGAGAGACTAAACTAGTGTCTGTCTGTCTCTCTCTCTATATATATATTTCTCTCTTTATGCACCAAATTTATATACATATTATATACATATACAGCTCTTTATATATATAATATATATATGGATATATAGAGAGAGACAGAGTGAGAGACTATCATAAAAATACAGAAAGACTAAGTAGAAATAAGTAAAGATAATCTAAAATTCATTATCAGAATTAATTACATACATGTGTATATAAATACATAACATGTATATGTTGCATACTGCAATGGCATTCTTAAGCATGTTTTCTTGAGCACACACCAGGCCACATTTAGGTAATATATCTAAAAGTAGAAATGCTTGATTGAAGAGTACATGAATCTTGAGGTATTGTAAGTATTGCCAAATTGCTTACCAGTTGATTTTGCCAATTTATATACTTTCATAAGTAGCGTAATAAGAATTTATGTCACTTTATATCTACAGAAACTCTTCAGACTTTTAAGTTGTTGCCAGTATAATGTGTGTGAAATGAGATGTCTGTTTAGTTTCATTTATAATTCCTAATCTGAAGAGGTCGAGCATCTTTTCAAATATGTGTTGCTCTTTTATGCTTCCTCTCTGGTAAAGTTCTTGTTCACGTATTTGGCAGAGCCTACTAGGTGACACCCAATAGCTGTCTCCTCTAGCAATAAAACTTGCTATTTGTAGTTAGGCACATGGCTACCCAAATTTGGCGTGGTCAAGGGTCAAGGTTCTGGCCAATGAGATGTTGGCAGGAATATGTTATGTAACTTCTAGCAAATGTCCATAAAGAAGGGAGCTTGCTCATCTTTTCTCCTCTTCCTCTTCCTGTGGGTTTAAATGTTGATGTGATTCCTGGCATATGAATGCCCGTCTTGGGCACCAGGAAGTCACACGTGGAGGATGGCAGAGCAATCTGTTAAAGGCACCATGAACTCCTAATGATAGTGGAATTACCAACCAGCTTTTGTATTACTGATAACCTTAACTGGTTACCTTTGCCACAGCTTTATGTAAGAAAAATAAATAAATTTCTGTCTACTATTTCGAGACTGTCTGGCACTTGTAGCCAAAAGTAATTCTCAACAATATAACTTCTGCCTATTTTTCAGGTTGTTTTCAGGTTGCTGTCACTTTCTTTTTTGTAACAGTGTTTTATATGTTCTTCACACAAAACTTTGTTGGCTGTGTATGTGTTCCATGTAACACATACCAGGAGAATAATGGTGGAGGCTGTCTGGCCAAGGCCCATAGAAAGTTGTGGTTTCATGCAGTTGAGTACGTCATGATTTAAGTTTTATAAGCTTCCAGTCTCATCTTTCTACTCTAGAATTCTACATGATAATAATTAAGGATATTTAAAGCATTAAAATCTGGCATATCTGGGTTTGAATCCAAACTCTGAAATCAGCTAGTGAATTCATGTTAAGCAGATTACCTAATTCTCTGAGCCTCAGTGTCCTTATCCAAAAAGTTGGAGTTACTATAACAATTTTATAGTATTTATAAGGACTGAAACAGCTAATAGATGCAAAACGCCTGCACTTAATAACTGGGAGCTTCCATTCTTTTTGGTGCTACTGCTTTTATCTATCTGAGGAAAAGTAAGCAAAGATCATTCTCTTTCATGCACATGGATTTTGATCCCTGGGATAGACCCCATCCCCTAGCTTTTCCATTGGCCGTTAAGAGTTCCCTATTCTAGTCCACATTTTAGGTTTTACAAAAAAGACAGAGAGAGGATGAAAAATTATATGAAAAGAGACCAAAGAAGGAAAATTCATAATCATCCATAACAATTATCAACAATATTCACAACATGACAGACGCTGTCCTTGGAACTTTATAAATACTGTACCCTTTAACCTCTGCAATACTCTGTGAGGTAGTTGCCATTCTACGCAAAGCCAAGACACTTCCTCAGAGTTACAGAGAAAGAAAATAGAAGAGAGAGCACTAAAACTTAGATTTGTTTGGCACCAAAATCCCTGCTCTTATTCAACGTACAACAGTTTGAGAAGACAGGATGGAAGCTCTGGAGCCATTTTCACTCCTTCAATAATGAAAGAACTATTAAAGGGAAAGCGGGCTTCAGTCTTTATATTCCCTAATGCCCATTTCGACCACTGGCTTTGATCCAGCCGCACCACCAGTTCAGTTAGAACAGTAGTCAACTGCAGCGGTAGGCTCCACCAATTACTTTTTATTTACTTTAGCAGATTTGTGGCAGGCAATGTTTGAGCGAAAGTCCTACAAAACATAGCAAACATAATTGTGCTTTTGGATTAGGAACCTTTTCACTGCGCTGGAAATGCGCAGCCTTATCTTAGTCACAAACACAGACATATGCAAAATAAAATAAAAACAGCTGCATGATAAATAGCCAGTCACTCAGCCTTCCTGAATCGGTTTTCTCGTGAGCAAAATGAGGATTTGGTAGGATGGTCTCAAGAGCTAAGATTCAGGGATACAAGAGAAGGAGAAAAAGAAAGCAAAAAACATTTTCAAGTTTTCTTGGAGGCAACCCTCCTAGAGAAGGTGGTAAAAAGCTAACATACTAAAATGCAATATATCTGTCATGTTTTCGGTGAGGCAAAAGGAAACATTTTGGTGAGTAGTGAGTACATATTTCACCTAAAGGACTGGAAATATGGTTTTTTGGGTCTTGTCTCCTATAAACACTCTCCAGGTAGGGCTTATCATTTGTTCAGCTCCCCTGGAGCCGTGGGTACTGCGTGCAAACTGAGTGGAAAAATAAATATCACAATAATAGGAGCTGTCAAACTCCCTTTTTAATTTGTTTCAAGTCAACATCGTTCTCCACTGGTTGACTTTGCCATTTTCAGAATGAAAAACAGAACATCCATTTATATACCCATTAAGAAGCTTATTTTTACCTCTATTTATATACTGCAGATTACAACAGTGAGATTTCCCACAGAACAAAAGAAAAAGCTTTCAGAACCCAGCAGTGACTTCAAAGAATGAACACGTGAGAATACAGCTCTGTACAGAGCCTCCTCCCCCAGGTCTGCATCTTGATCCACGGGTCACTTTCTTCCTTGCATTTTAGTGTCCCTAGACGCCACTAAGGAGTTAATAATCCTATAACTGATCTCCCTCAGGCAAGGTTCGGAGGCTAATCAGAAAGGACTATAAATTAGTGAGTTACTGAAAAGCATGCTTGGGAGATACAGATACTTTTAGAAATAAAGTGCACACAGCCTAGCACACACCCATAGCCCAGCCCGGCACTGTATTAGAGTGCGTGCCCCCCCAGTGATGCGGTACAGCGTCCCTGTGCACAGTAGTCATCAGCCTCCCGCACACAGAAGTCTCTGTACTATCTCCAGCTGAATGAGAGCAGAAAGAACAGTTTGATCATTTATTTATTCTACTTTATGTAAAGTTGTAAATTGCTGACCATAAAATCAAACCGCATAGTATGAAAACCAGGCCACCTGGGCTCATTCTGGCCAGTGGTTTCAACAGAGTTCAATGCAGCTGACATTCCAGCTCCTTGCACGTACACCTACATCCCAAAGGAGACGCACCCTGAACAGGTGAAGCCCTAGAGGGGAGGGCCGGTGACTGAAGGAACAGAGTTCACTCTGTTATTAAAGCACTGTGGTATACAAATAGAGAAAAAGAATAAGCTTCTTAGTAAGTATATAAATGAATGGACAGTCAAGGTCATGTTCCACATATTTACCACAGTGCACTACTTCCTGTGAAAATTCTCCTCTGTCTAAATCTCTCAAATGTCCAAATGATATTGTCCATAACATTTCCTGATCTAAATTTGCTCTTTCATAAATTTAAGGGAAAAATTCGTTTAGGCTAAGATTCTTCCCTAAGTTAAAAGTCCCTGCCTATATGAAAAATTTTAAATCATGCTAATTTATACCCAAAAAGCTGGTGGTGTATTTCAGTGTAACTTTCCTTTGAACTGGATTCCTCTGTCTTGGGGGCTGGGCCAACTTTCTATCTCTATGTGCTCCCAGCAGAGCTGTTCTGGTGCGTCTCCTCATCTTCTTATCCTTTTTACCGAATTTTTACATTCGCTTGAGATTTCAAGATTTTAAGCCAACAAATTATGACAAAGATTCAGCATGCTTTACTAGAATTCCTTTCAAAATTAGTAAACAAACAAACAAAAAAACTAATGTATGCTAAATTTGAGGAAGGTAGTTTCTATATTCAGAGCATTCATTTTGTCTAAAAACAAAGATTCAGATCTCCAGCTTTAGTGCCTCTTAATAGAACAGATAATAGAAACAAAGTGGGGGAAATGGTATTATCTACTCATGACAGATGTTTTAACATATTTTAACAACCTTGGTTGATACATCCTTTTGTGTTATTTTAAATAAATGAAAACACGACTGAATTACTATACTAAAATGCCTTATACCAACAGTTTTAAAAGGAAAAAGGTATCCTCTGTGGCTGAAAGTAATAATTCCATTTAATCCAAAAACAGCTTGAGAGAATGTATCTAACCCTTCAGCACATGACTCCTTATTTTCTATGTGAATGATGAATGTCTGTATTGCTGTTTTTTCCTCCCTAAGTAAAGTGTCTGTACTCTACCAGGGAACTCTGCTGGAACTGGTTCATCTCCTTAGCTGAGTGCACTGGGGCAAACCAAAAATTGGTGTTAACAACTTCACCATGAAGAAGTTGATGTACCACTGAAATGCCTCCAAGACTGGATATGAGCCTGGTCCCAATCAGAAGTGTTCGCTCTGAACCACCTTCCTTTCCCCAGTACACCCAATACCCTTCTCTCATCAGACTAAATGAAGTTTTTGCTTAGCTGACAAAATAGTTTGGTATCAAATGTTGTTTTATAAATATTTATTGTGTTGAATATAAACACAAGAATGCACTTTGGTTCCCAATTAGTCCCTTTATCAAGTCCTCATTAAATTTATGGGGTATCAATCAAATAATGTTAGGAATATTTTGCTATAATTATGTTACACATGTTTTCATCATGTGTTTTACGAATGTGTCACGCAGGAGAGAATCAGATCCCAGACGTCTGAATAATAGTCCACATGTAAACAACCTTAACTGATTTGTTGAAACAACACATCAGATATCAAGTTAATGATGGGTAACATGGTAAAAATATAATAATACTGGAGGGAAGATACCTTTGGAAAACTTTATCAGCTTTGTTAATTCTCATGAGAACAAGGATTTAAATGGTTTTATTATATGGTATGCTAAGTTATTCTTATCTCAGCTCTGTTATAGAAATTCTAGGAGCATAAATTCCCTATTAAATGGACTCTGGCATGAAACACCTGGAGCAAAACTAATCTGGAGATCATCACTCAAGCCAAGGAATGAGTTGAATGGAAGGGCCATACCATCATAACAAGACACTAGATGCCAGTAACAGATGATACTGTCTGTTTGTTGGTTTTCTCAACTATCTTTCATTTATTCACTTATTCCTCAGCAGTGAGTGCCATTTTTTGGTACTAAGTACTGAGCCTGGCACCAGGGTTTTAATTGTGAATAAATCTTGTGTTTGATCATGATTAGAATCTAGTGAGGAATACAGTCAAGGAAACCACATTTGACGCAGAAGCAATTATAGAGATATTGAAGATATTGGAGAATCTGATAATAATTATAGACTCCCTTCCAAGAAAGCGCATATTCTAATTATACCAAGATTTAGTATGCAGTTTCAGAGGCTTCCAGGACCCTCAAACATTCATCCACAAACCACTAAATACTACCATCGAGTAAGAACATCTGGTTTACAGAGTCTCCCTAATTTGTATTTGTGTCCAACTGTCCAACACAAAAACGTTTTCAGTGAAATGTGAACATTTTCTTTAGGTATAGTTTTCTGTGGATAAAAATATCCTTGCCATCAGCCAGCAGCCTTTGGTACAGAAGGAGTTCTGGAGACTCACCACAGCTAGTCTAAACTTCACCAATGCATGCCCTGTTGTGTTTACACAGTCATCTGTTTATAAAGAGCTGATTCAATGAGCATAAAGATGATTTTTATTTAACTTGTTCCCACACCTGGCCATCTACCAGAAGGATTAATTATAAGGTAAAAAGAAAAGGCCATCAAATAGAATTGGCCTGATAAAATATCTGTTTGTGGTAGAAATACTTCATTGATATTTCTGGATTCATTCAAAGCTAAACCCAGACCTTTTTTTTTTTTTTTTTTTCAGCTTAAATCTCCATGTTCAACCATTTTGAGGTTGCCAATGTAGAAGCTGCTAATTTTAAAAAGTAACTGAAAAATACTAAAATAACTTTCCAGTTGTCAACTGAAACCTCCCATGAATTTAGTTAGAAAAAAAGATTTTTCCCCTTTTTCTACAAATTAATAAAAAATATCCAATTGAAATGCACTTAAGTATAGATCTAGATACTCTGGAAAATTAGCTGAGTTTTTATCTAAAATAACAAGAAATAACTGATACAAGCAAATGTTTCTTTTGGAAGAAAACTGGTTGACTAAATAAAGTAGATATATTTTTATAGAATGAGAAATTAAAGCTCAGATTCATCAAAGAGGAACCTGGTTCTACAGGGAAAATGACATAATCCTATAGACAACACTTTCCAACTCTTATCAGTATTACTATTTATACTAGCAAACGTTTTCGGTTTTAATTTTATTCAAATTCGATTCTATAGGCATAGACTTAGTCAAAGGAAAAACAACGCAAAACACTCTTCATTCATTTAACACACTATTCATTCATCCACTTAGCATGCATTTATTCATCCTTCCAATCAGTTAACTTAGTAAATATCTACTGAGTAACTTCCACTTGTTGTGGCCAAGGATTGGAAAGGAGACTGGACTGGAGCAGTGAACTAGGGAACTGGTATGAAGATGTGAGGTCAGAGATGTAGGCAGGAGCCCATCCAGAAGGCCTCAGTGGGGCAGAATAGAGTTCAGATTTTCTTACAAATGCAAGATGAACCCATTCAAATGTTTTAAATAAGCACTTGATAACAAACAGACCTATTTTAAATCCATCTACTCTTAAATTTGCACCTTCTGCTCTGGTAAAATTTGCTTTACAAGTTCTACCAAAACACATCTTGCACTTTTTTCCTTAGTGGCTGACTTCTTGCCATTTGGAAACCTGGACTTTTATAACAATTAGCCATTTAATGATATGAAAGTTTGAGGACCTAAAATACATGACCTTTGGAAATTAGGAAAAATATACTTGGAGGCACACTGAAGTCAGGAGATTTTAAGATCCGTCCAAACTGTTAGTTTCCATGACTAAGTGACTGTGAACATGCTGAGTCCACTCTACATTGACTCTAAGAGCCTATTGATTTGTGGCTATCTCTTCAAACTGGCTACAAAGCCATGCTTCTTTATTACATATAGATTGTCTTTCTCACACTTCTCTCAGGGTCACAGTACTGTCTTTCTTTGCCCTGCTGTTCCTTCATATCTCTTGTTACTAAAGTCAGCAAATGTATCATGTAACCAAATTGATCAACAAACTTCTTTATACTAAACACTATGAAGGGTATCACAGGGGATACAAAATAGGAAACTCTCTTAAGGAAGAAACAGAAGAAGAAAAAAAATCACAGAATGTATTTTGGGCAAAGGGGCAAACAAGAAGAAAATAAAGGAAGTGAAAATCGTATTTACTGTGTGGCTACCACTGCCAGCAAATTTATAAGGCAAACATGCATTTACTGAACACCAAGTATGTGTTACAGCTATTAACAGCTAACCTCACCATATGATTATTAGGCACCAAGCAATGTGCTAAGCACTATGCATCTATTATCTCATGCAACACTCCCAGCAGCAATGTTAGTCAAATTTACAGGTACTATCATTATCCCACATTATAAAGGAGGAAATCGGGAGAATCTGGCTCCAGAGGTTGGACACTTCATCCAGAGTCTTCTCAAACTTCTGTTCAGGATAAGAATCACTTCTTACAAGGTTAAGAATCACTTGGAGCACTTATTTAGAAGACAGAAACATGAATGGTACCCTTTTTAGCAGGATGAGGCCAAGGAACATCAATTTTTACAAACTCATAAACCACCATCAAGCACTACCACCACCATTACCACCACCACCACTACCACCAAACCATCACCCTAACCCAAATGCAATGAGTCTGATATTGATGGTATTTCAACTACATTTGAAAAAACTTGTGCTATGATACACTACATCCTCCAGCACCATGTTAAATTTCATGTGCACATACTCATCTAGAAATAATGATAAAATTCATACTCTGATTCAGTGACCTAAGGTGGCCCTAAGATCCTGTATTCCTAACAAATTAGAGATGATGCCAGTGTGACCAGTCCGAGAATCACATTTTCAATAGCTAAGACCTAGTACAGTACCAGAAACTTTAATATTAAAGATATAAGAAATGTAATTCTGTTCCATAAGAGAATTTATAGTTTCCATCAACAAAATGAAAAGGCAGCCTACTGAATGGGAGGAAATATTTGCAAATCATGTATCAGACAAGGGATTGATAAAGAACTCATGCAACTATCAACAACAAAAAACAAGCCATATGATCAAAAAATGGGCAGAGGACCTGAATAGACATTTTTCCAAATAAGACACACAGATGGCCAGTAGGTACATGGAAAGATGTTCCACATCACTAATCACCAGGGAAATCAAAATCAAAATCACAATGAGATATTATTTCAGACCTGTTAAAATAGTTATTATAAAAAAGACAAGAAATAACAAATGTTGATGAAGATGTAGAGGAAACAGAATCCTGATACACTATTGATGGGAATGTAAACTGATGCAGTCACTATAGAAAACAGTACAGAGGTTCCTCAAAAAATTAAAAATAGAACTATCATATGATCCAGTAATTCCACTCCTGAGTATTTATCCAAAGAAAACAAAAAAGGACTAATTAGACAAGAAATACCCACACCAGTGGTTCATTTCACTATTTTCAATAGCCAAATGGAAGCAACATATGTGTCCATCAATAAAGAAAATGGGATACATTTAAATACACACACATACACATACAACAGAATCTTACTCAGCCATAAAAAAAAGAATGAAATCTTGCAATATGCAACAACATGGATGGAGCTGGAGGGTATTATGCTAAGTGACATAAGTCAGAGAGAGAAAGACAGACACTGTATGATCTCATTTATATGTAGAATTTAAAAAAATATCCACTAAGCTCATAGATACAGAGAACAGATTGGTGGTTGCCAGCAGCAGGGGCTGAAAGATGGACAAATTGGCTGAAGGGGGTCAAAAGGTACAATCTTCCAGTTATGAAATAAGTAAGTCATGGGGATGTAATGTACAATATAGTGACTATAATTAATTACACTGTATTGCATATTTGAAAGGTGCTGAGAGAATAAATGTTCTTATGACAAGAAAAATTGTAACATGTACCTTAATATGTAGTGATGGATGCTCACTAGACTTATTATGATGATCATTTTGCAATAGACACAAATATAGAATCCTTATGTTGTACACCTGAAACTAATATAATGTTATATGTCAATTTTAGCTCAATAAAATCAAGTGTGTATAGCCTAGAGAAGCAGATGGAGATATAACCAGATGCTCTGGGAACATGAGGCATATGAAGTTAGAAAAGCTTACTAGAAAAAGACCCTTAAGCTGAGATTTGAAGGAAACAATCTCAATCAGTTGCATGCTCTGCAGGAAGACAGTTAATATAAGAAGTGTGGCAAATACAAAAACAAATAAAACAAGTAATTTAAGACAAGTATTTCTATATACTCCAGTATATACAAATACTGGAGACCTTTAAAAAAAAGAGAGAGATTACTTCTGACTGTCTCCCCTGTAAATATCCCATACATTTACCAATGGTTTTATATCTCTTTACCAAGATGTCTTTCCCAGTAGACAGAGTTCCTGGGGAGCAGAAACCACCAGAATCATAGTGCCATCAGTATCCATCACTTTGGCTCATATACAACACACATTTTATAAATGTATGTTGAATAACCACTGCAGGCCTCAAGCAGAAGATATGTTTAAAATCCTTGTAAACTTTCTGAATATAAAAGTGCTTAAGGGACAATATTCTGAATTGGCAAAACAGTGCAAGATGCCATTACTACTCTGGTTCCAATACTTCTCATTTTGAGCACTTGTCAATATCACAGAATGAGACCATACTCTGTGTTAAGCCTCAGTCATAAAGCACCAAAGACACCACCACCAAATTTTACATAAAGAAAGGCCCAAGAAGATCCTGCCTTCTGTTTATTTGTAGTTCTTGTCAAAGACAACAGTAGCTTCGTTCTTCAGATTGTTCAGATTGCTTCACCCTTAAGGTTGTCAGTTCCATGAGAATCACAAGCGTATGTAAAAAAAAAAAAAAAAATTAACCTACCCAGAAAATCTCAATAAGGCTTGATTACACTGTACTGGACATTTGGAAATCAAGTTGAATGTGACATAGCCTTATCTGCACACAGCATTGAAAGACATACATATTAACAACTCATAATGCAGTGTGATTTGGTGAGTTCTGCTCTAAGGGCATGACTCAAGACTTATCTTTTCACTCCGCATTCAACTCGTCTGTCAAATACCCTTCTGTCAGAAATCCTGAAGCTTTGCTGCACTATGTATACTTCCCTTCTTGGCTATGGTTTTTTCATATCAAAGGCAGAGATCAGACCTAGAGGAGGCTAACCATTGACTAGCAAGCAGAGAGGGACTTTCTCACAAGAATAGGGACTAAGTGAAATAAACACAGAAAGAAGGGAACTGAGTGATGCCATCAGTAAAATGCTAGAATAAAGTATCACTTTCATTAGTGCTGCTCCCCCAGAGTTACTGCTGTTATTCCCGGAGTTACACTGATTTCTTCCTTTCTTGGGAGTCTGTGACAATTAAACACAAGAATTTTTGAAGCAGACAACCTTGGTTTGAATCTGAGTTCTTTCACTTCCTAGCTGTGTGACAATAAACAAGTCACTACCTCTAAGGGCTAAGCTTCCCCTGTGGCAAATGACATGATACCATTGCAGTCTACCTTAAAGGACTGCTATGAGGGTTGAACGGTAGACAGTCTGTGGGGGACAGACTTCTAAAATGGTACTAAGTGACCATCATCTCCTATATTCACGTCCAGATGTAGTTCCTTCTCTTGCATGTGGACTGAACCTAGTGACTTTCTCCTAACAGAATATCACAAAGATAACAGGATGGTACTTCCTGATTAAGTTACAAAAGATTGTGATTTCTGACTTGCTATCAGACTTTCTTTTGCTGGCTTTGAAGAAGCAAGCTGCCATGCTGGAGAAGTCTGCTTGGCAAATGAACTGAGGGTTCCCTCCAGCCAACACCCAGCAAGAAATGAGGCCCTCAGTCCAACAGCCTTCAAAGCTGTTTATTAGGTGAAAAGTGCAAATCCTGAGCTGACATCTTAATTGCAGCTTTTTGAGAAACAATGAAGTAGAAGACCCAGTTAAGCCGTGCACAGCTTTCTGTTCCCACAGAAGTTGTGGTATAATAAATATGTATTGTTTTCAGCCACTAAATTTGGGGCTCATTTGTTACACAGCCATGGATTACTAATACAAATGTTTAATGTATGGGAAGAACATTTAATCTCTCTTCTCCATGAATCTCTCTCCATTTCATCTAATCTGTGTTTGTGTTACTTAAAAGCAAAATAGCCACAGGTGAGATATGGAGAAGGACAGGATTATTTCTTCCTGAGCACAAAAGCAGGGAAGTTTTTCACAAAGAAGAGGATACTTGTATTGTAATTTATAAGTGAGTAGAATTTTACCAGTCTAAGAAGGAAAGACAGTCACTGCAAGCAGAAGAAACAAAATGATCAAAAGCATAAAAGTAGTGAGCTTTTCAACATCTTATTCCTTGAATTATTATTCAAGAGGTGATGTATGACCCACAGTGGCAAGAATGGGGAAAAAAGCACCAGGAGAATACATTGAAAAGGTCAGGTAGAAATAGGATTTGAACAGCTTTGAGACAGGCTAAATGAGTTCAAATATGTTTTTTATGGCAGTGAGAAACCGAACTAAAGATTTGGTAATAAGAATGGAAAGAGGAGGAGAGATCAGGAAAAAAAAAAATTCTAAAGTAGAATTAGGAGGGTCTGCTGTTGATTTGATATAGAGAGTTAGTAATGGGTGGAAGTGAAATTAGAAAGCAAAATGAGATGGAGGATGATGTGGAAACCTGGGAAGTACCAACAACCACAAATAAGACTCAAAATAGTATGTGGAAGATGCTGAGAATAAACTAACATGTGAAACAGGAGTAGCAACAGCCTGAGAGAAGTCATTGATATAAGTTCTGTACATGTCAAAAGCATACATTTTGAGAAAAAATCATTAGATGTTGTAACCGGAGCAGAGTTGTTGACCACTGAGAGCAATTTCAACAGAAAGTTCTATTCAGAATACTGTATGTTGAGGAATGACCAAGGGACTGAAGCAGGCAACAGCAATGGTGAATTTAATCTTTTTTAAGAGGTAAGTAGAAGGAAAGCAAACTTGTGAACAAATGGAGGTCCAGGGAATTTTTTTTTCTTTTGTAAAATTTATTTGGTGTGATTTTGTGTTACATGAGCAAGTCAGTGATGGTCAGAATCTGAAATGACAGAGTCAATACGAAGAAAATGGAAGACATTATGGAAAGAGTGGAGTCAACAACAGATCAAAGCCACAGACGAGATGGGAGTGGATGAAAAGACCATATTCTTCAGACTAATAGGAGTAAAAATTGGGAAAGGTGTAGTTTGGAGAAAATTTGAGCAAGCCCATTTTATTCAATCAAGACCAAAAGGTCATCTTTTGACAGTGAAGGCTCAAGGATGGATGGAAGAGCTTAAGGAAAATGGTAATGGTTCGTGTCAGAAACAGGAAAGAGAATTGAAGAGGGATAAAGTTGCCAAGCAAAAGTGTCTTTAAAGGCCAAAAGAAGTGAGTAAAAGCATATCACTTTACCAGGTTTAGAAGGAAAGCTTATCAGACTTACAGTTGAAATTAGATTGATCCAAAAGAGCAGATACCTCTGAAATACGAGAATGTCAAAGAATCTTAAAAGCAATGTTTTCTCATTTCCCAAACACCCTCAATTGCAAGGCATATCATCAATTAAATGACAACTTTCAGGGATAAAAACAAAATTAACTGTATCTGGCAATATTCTTTTGTAATCCATGACTCATCCAAGTTCTAGAAATACTAAAATGTATTTGAGGAAACACATTCATCTCTTAAGGAGACAGGTCTTTTCTTTGAATCCCTTTGTATTCCCAGCAGACCCACAACACTCAGAGTAGGATCTCCCTAAGTTTATTTTGCTACCTAAGTTCTTGATGATTTTTAATTTTTCATTCCAAGGAGATAAAGTCTTGGTGGTAACTAACAATGAATAAAATGGAAAAGAAAAACTGTCTTCTCTCCTAATGTAGACTGACAGATGTTTCTAAGGAAGATTCACTTTGAACTCGTAACACAAGATTTGTGATCACGTAATTATAGCATTAAAAGAAGTTGATGTTTTGCAACACGTAGAAAAGGCTTAACTAACCAACAGCCGAAATTCAGTTGCAAGGAAAATATTTTACCTGAGTAGGCAAAAACTATTTTAAAGTATACTAGAAGCAATAAAGAATATGAAAACACATTATGTTCTAATTACAAATCTATGGTATTTATTCTTCAGACCATTGCTAAGGGGTCACTATTGGGCAATAACTTTGATGTCCTAAATTGAGATGCTACAATAAAGACTTACTTAAAAGTAATAAAACTATTTATACTTAGAGTTTTCTGTGATTGTGTATGCTGTTAATTTCAGAGTCTTTTCCCAAGGATTATTCTGCAATAATAATAAGCTCAGTTCTGTCTAGACGGCTCAGTGTTTTGAAAAAACCCCGCCCAGCCCCTGTCCCAGCTCCCCCATCTTATCATCCAACCCAAAGGCTCTCATGTCTGCCTGATAGCTCTGATATAGTCTTGTGACCTCATATCTAGATTCTGCCTTGACCTTTTGGAATGATGCCTCATTGGACTCCCTGCCTCAAATCTCATTTCCAGATTTGTCCCCTCAAAGCTGCCTTTTAGATTCCACTAAATGTCATAGTCTAGAGTCTCGAAGCCAGCCCTATGGTTCCGTCCTGCCTGCCTGAAGGCTCAGACAATGTCCCTGGGGCTCACTCAGACTCTGAGCTCCTTGAGAACAAACGCAGTGGTTGATGTATATGAGAAACTCCATTAATAATGAGTTAACAAATGAATCTAGCCCAGGCCCAGCAACCAGAGTATTGCTTCTCCAGGGAAGATGTTCAGACAAGTTCCCCTTTTCTAGACTACCTCACCCCCTGGTACAAAATCAGTGCTGCCTTCTGTATTTGCAAAATTATACAGCAATTA
Organism: Camelus dromedarius; assembly: GCF_036321535.1. Taxonomy (NCBI): domain Eukaryota; kingdom Metazoa; phylum Chordata; class Mammalia; order Artiodactyla; family Camelidae; genus Camelus; species Camelus dromedarius. Next base: position 22,440,861 of record NC_087446.1, on the reverse strand, counting down.
AGATTAACACGATTTCCAGCTCATTTAGCCTCCAGAAAACTCTAGAAGAGATCTAAGGGTTTTGATGTCTCATGCTGATGAGCAAAAATGGCTGAATGTCACTTCCAAAGGGCAAGGATCTCAAGAATCTCTGAAAGATTAGAGCAGTTGGGTAGTCCCCCGCCCATGAAATCTGAAAGGTACATTTATGAGACATAAACCCTGTCAGCTTTTAGGTATTCATGTCCTGAATCACCAATTTAAGCCACAAGGGGAGACTTTGAAGCCTTTCCAACAGAAATTCCCTGGAATTTTTCAACGAATTCAGTTTAATTTAAGGCAGAATGTTAGCATCGTCAATGAACTTGAAGAAAAGGAGGAGGTCGTGTAAGTCAGTGCTCAGAAACTGATGAGTACTGTACTTCAAAGAAAATAAATCTCTTCTGATGAGTCTGACAGGAAGCATGGTGATGGGAAATCTGTACCTGAAAATGTGGTTAGTGAGCAGAGTTCAACTGTATTTCTTCCCCGAATTGTATTCCTTCTCCATCTGGAGCCTAGAAACCTAAGCTCTTCGTGGAGAATATCTTTCTAAAGAGCACAACAATCAGGGTAAATGTCATCTTCATTAATCATCCCCTCATATAATAGAGTCAACTGTAAAATTGTATGAAGTCTAATTTCCTGGGGAGAAGAGGGGTTACAGCGACGCGGAGCAACTATCAGACCTAAATGTTAACTAAAGCAAGCATCTCTCTTCATGTGCCTCCAACTGTTAACAGCTCCTGCAATTTTCTCTTTTTTCCCCCATTCTCCCCTGTCCCCACCACACTCTACGAAAAAACACCATCAAGGAGAAAACTAAAAATGACCCTTAAATGAAAAGTTCATTTTAGAGAGAAAAGCGCACTCTGGGAATCCTCTATTTTATCAAATGGGACTGACTTTTCCATCTACCCAAAGTACTATAAATATCAAATTTAAAATAATCTGTGACAAATTATCACTGGCATGTTCTTCTCTGATGTTCACAAAAAGGAAATATTCTAAAGCAACCTAGTGGCGTGACATAGGCTCTTCAATCCACTGACAGTGTTTTCATGGACAAAAATACAAGTTCTGTTGAAGCTCTTTCTGTCACCTGTGACAGCATCGGGAGTACTATCCTCTACTGGCTTTTAAGTGAAATGACAAGTTACCAGTTGTTTACCTAACTGAAATCAGTTGAAATATTAGCACGGAACAGAATAATGGATTGAAGAATGAACAAAACAAAGGTGTGATTTACTGTCAGAAAGACCAAATAGACACACATACACACACACACACAAACCCAAGAGCAATACCAACAACAAAAATCCTTATTATACTGCAATCAACAGAAATCTGTAACAGATTCAATAAAATGAGTATATACATCAAAGTGTATTTTTGTTTTGCAAACTCTTTTTGTAAAAGGCCAAATAGTAAATATTTTGGATTTTATGAGCAATATGCTCTCTCACAACTAGTCAACTCTGCCCTGCAGTGTGAAAGCAGCTGTTGACAAATGCCACCAAAATGGCATGGCTACATTTCAAGATTTACCCACAAAAATAGGTGGCAGGCCACATTTAGCCAGGGGACCACGGTCTGCCTGTCTTTGATTTATACCAGCACATGTAACCTGTTGGGCAAGCAATACACACTGGCAAAATTTGAATGAATAAGTAGGTACACAGTGGATAGGACTTTTGAACACTTATATGCAAATACATCTGTTTTAACAGGAAAGAACTGTTTCACGGAGTCTAACTAAATAATAAAATCTTAATTTAGTACTGGAAGTGACCTTAAAATATCTAAATATCAACTCATTAATTTTATAGATGTCTTTCAAGTTCCTGTTAATATTGATATCTGACCCCTTCCCATGAATCAGGAATGTTCTTAATGGCATCTAGAATACTGAATACTTTCCAAAAGGTTTTCAATTTACTTTGCCAGATTCATCAAAGTCACTATCTGTAATAGCTATAGCCTTGCAAAATGTATTTCTTAAATAAAAAAATTTGAAAGTCAAAATTATTCCTTGGTCCATGGGCTACAATCAAAGGCACGAAAATACCAAGAATCTCATTGTACATTTCCCTCAGAGTTCTTGGGTGACTAGGTGCTTTGTCAATGAGCAGTTAATATTTTGAGGAAAAAAAATCTTTTTTTGTGAGCAGTAGTTCTCAATAACAGGCTTTAAATATTCAGTAAACCATGTTGTAAATAGATGTGCCCTCATCCTAAATGTATTGTTCCATTTAGGGAAAAATTCATAAGGGTGCTAGGATTTGGGGAATAGCAAATGAGCACTGGCTTAAACTTAAAGTCACCAACTGAATTAGCTAGCCCCTAATAAGAGTCAGTCTGTCCTTTGAAGCCAGGCATTGACTTCTCCTCTGTAGCTATGAAAGTCCTAGATCGTATTTTCTTCCAATAGAAGACTTCTATCTACATTGAAAATCTGTTTTTTGTGCAGCCATCTTCATTAATGATCTTGGCTAGATATTCTGGATAACTTGCTGTTTCACCTTGAGCTTTGATGTTATGGAAACAGCTTCTTTCCTTAAATCTGATGAATCCACTTCTGCCTGCTTCAAACATTTCTACAGCTTCCTCACCTCTCTCAGCCGTCATAGAATTAAAGAGTGAAGACCTCGCTCTGAACTAGGCTTTGCCTTAAAGGAATGTTGTGGCTGTTTTGATTTTCTATTCAGACCACTAAAACTTTCTCCATATTGGCATCAGGCTGTTTAAACTTCTTATCATTCAACTCACTGGAGTAGCACTTTTAATTTCCTTTGAGAACGTTTCCTCTGCATTCAAAAAACTTGGCTAACTGGCTGGTGCAGGAGGTCTAGCTCTTGGCCTGCCTCGGCTTTCAATGTGCCTTCCTCACTGAGCTGAATCCTTTCTAGCTTTATACTTAAAGTGAGAGACTATGACTCTTCCTTTCACTTGAACACTTAGAAGCCTTTGTAGGGTTATTAACTGGCCTAGTTTCAATATTGTGTCTCAGGGAATAGAGAGTCCTGAAGAGAGGAAGAGAGACTGGGAATGGCCAGTTGGTGAACACACACAACACTTAGCAATTAAGTTCATCATCTTATACGGGGCACAGTTCATGGTCACCCAAAACCGTTATGATAACATCAGAGATCAGTGGTTACAGATCACCATAACAAATATCATAATAATGAAAAAGTATGAAATCCTGCAAGAATCCAGCAACATGAATCGACCTAAAGTTTATCATATTAAGTGAAGAAATTCAGACAGAGAAAGACAGATATCATATAACATCACCTATACATGGAATCTAAAAAAAGAGACAGAGAGAGAGACAAATGGACATATCTACAAAATAAAAAAGATTCACAAAGAAAGCAAACTTATGGTTACCAAAAGGGAAAGGTGGGGGGAGGGATAAATTAGGAGTGTGGGATTAGCAGGCACAAACTACTGTATGTAAAATAGATAAACAACAAAACCCTACAGTATCAGAAGGGGAACTATATTCAATAGCTTGTAATAACCTCAAATGAAAAAGTATTTGAAAAAGATTATGTATATATACTTACTATACTATACACCAGAAACTAACACAACATTGTAAATCAACTATACTTCAATTTAAAAAAATTAAAAATAAGAAATATTTCAAGAATCACCAAAATGTGACAGAGACACAAAGTGAGTAAATGCTATTGGAAAAAATGGTGCTGATAGACTTGCTTGATGCAGTGTTGCCACAAACCTTCAGTTTGTAACAAAACAAAACAAAACCCTAAATTATCTGTGAAGCACAGTAAAGCAAAATGCAATAAAATGAGGCATGCCCATATCTTCAAACCATAGATGGAAACCTATACCTACATAAAGTGGTAAACCCAGATGTTTCATAGCACCGAGGACCCTGAATCCCCAGGTATGTGGTCCCCGGGTCTCCCTGTTTCTGATCTTTGGGCTAAGCCACTCAGTTCCCTAATCCAAAGTCCTTGGATCTCAGTACCAGGATCTATGGCGCTAGAATCCACAGGTACTTCTCTCTTAAGGCTCCACAGACAAGAGTTCCACAGAGGACAGCATACAGTGGCAGGGAGGCAGATGTTAGAAAGCAGCAGAGATGTGGCAGTAACAGCTAGTATCAAGTGCCTCCCTGTCTGGCACTGTGCCGCCCTTGTCACATGCAGTATTTCATATCATCTGACAACTGCCCTGTGGAGAAGGTACTTGTACAAATTGGAAAGCTGAGGTTCAACGCAAGCTCAGTACTAGCTAGGCTTATTAATACAATTCAGTCTGATCTGAGCTCTCTGCTCTTTCAGAGTATTCCAGCAACACAAACAGACTTGGGAGGTGGGGAAACAAATCCGAAGAAATGCACGTATATGGCTGCTGTCCAGTGAGAGCAGGAACTGAGTCCCTGTTGCTGTTCCCAGCACCTCCCTAGGGACATGGTAGCCATTTCCTAGACATTGTTAAATACGTAATAGTTTACCAGCATATTCTTATTTCCATTTTCATGTGGTGCCTTTTACATTCATCATGGTCAAAAACCAACAAGTGAAATAAATATAAAAGTATATATGTATATGCAGAGTTCTACATTTATCACAATAAGAAATGCCAACCTTTACAAAAGTAGACCTAAGAAAATATGAGCTTCCATATTTTTAAATGAAAATTAATTGGCCTTGGCTTCAAAATTGTCAGAGAAGGACGATGCATAAATATACAAAGCAGCAAAAAGAATAAAGAGTTATTGCCAATTACCTTGGAAGATTTTATTCTTGGCTAATTTCACCAAAATCATGTACCAGTTGGATTTATCATATAGGTGATCTTTCTGCTTTAGAGAGGAATAACTACTAGAAAAAGGTGCTTATGATTTGCATTCTCTTCAAAAATGAATTTCCCTTATCATGCTGTAATGGGGCAAAGATTAGATTTAAAAATAGAAATGTGCACTACTGAGGTTGAGGATGATTGTCATTTTTCCACTGGGACTCCAAATTTCATTTTCAGAACTGAACAGAACATGTTCCAAGCCCCAATCTTTCTCATTCATGTATGCAGTAATATCGGTCTCTAAGCATAAACAGGAACTGAACAATGGAGAGCAAACAGTGGGTCTCTCCAACCTAAATAAAACACCACACAGCTGAATTATGTGTATGATCTCATTGCCAAGAATGAATAGGCTTAGGAGAAAGGGCGTGTGACAAGTAGAGATAAGTAAGGGGAAGAAAATAACTCCTCCACCCATATATTCAGCTGGGTCGGAGGACAGGAGAAACAGAAGATTCTCAGGCCTCTGTGAAATGACAGGGGTGCTGGCTACTTCTGTGACATCCTTCTCGCCTCTTTCCCTGTCTTCATCATAGGAACTTTGTTTTAGATTCTGTGCAATATATTTAAGACAAAAACGAAAACCAAAAACCATGGGGTTTAGAGGTAATCAAACCTGGTTAATCCAGGCTCTATCTACCACAAATATAACTTGACCTGAGGAAAGTAATTTCTCCAAAATTCAATTTCTTCACCTCTAGACTGAAGTTAGTACTTGTTTACAGTTTGTTGGGGGGATCTGAAATAATGATGTCAAATGTCAAGCTTTGACATAGAGTAAGTAGATGTTCCTAAATTGAATGAAACTGTTGCTGTTCTTGTTATTAGTATTAAGAATATGGTACCAGTAGCAGCGTTAGTAGTAAACTATTTCGCTGGTAACATTAGAATGTACTATCCCTTTATTATGTAAAAATAAGACTGACAGAGCTGAATTAACCATGTTCCTCTCTTCCGCATTCCTGTATGAGAATTATGCAGTCAGAGCTTAGGGTTCATTCTTCTTAGACAATACCAATCCCTTAGTGTAGCTTGAAACTAACAGCTTAATCACGTAGTTCAAGATCACTTCTCATGACTCTGTTCCAGGTAATGTGGTGCTGAAGCCAGTTTTCCAGGGGCTGACAGATGGGCTACATCATGTTCAAACCCAGCCGGGGCCACGCCCCAGTAGTTCACTCCTCAGCTGATAGAATGATAGTGATTATGAGCAAAAATCTCAAATTCACTTTTAATTCATAGCTTTTCTTAGAGCAAGCCTCAATATTTAAATCTGCAGAAAATCATAGCAAAAATAAATTTAGGCATTGACTACTGCCTATTAAGTCTCTCAGTCACCGTTACTGCAGCTAAAGACTGAAACATTGGAAAATAATATCTATATTGCATGAAAGAACCCCGTGGGAGGAACGATTTTGATTAGAACTCAACACTCAAGTTCAGAAAGTAACAGAATGAAAGAAAATTCCCAACACACGTTATTGCAAAAGGCAACTTTTTTGTTTTACCAGTTGGACAGCACATCAGGTCATTAAAAGTTTGTTCCTCACAAGACTGTAAGGCTTGTAGACTCTTACTAGCCCTCTGCCTTTGCAAAACTGTGATAGACAGCACTTCCCACTGAATTAGAAACAATCTGAACTGACAGAAACATAGTCTCCTACACAGTCTCCTATGTTTTTCTTTATAATCGTTTCTTTCTGAATTAAACGATCAGTTTGAAGGATCTCAAAAAGGCATCCCTTTACTTTCCAATGTGCGTGATCTTAACTTGAACTTTATGTCACTTGAGGCCATGCAGAGTATAGCCCTGTTCAGATACCAGGAAGATGACAGCCCAGCTTTGCAATCTTCCTACAGCCAGTGCTGGCTTTCTGTGAAAGAAGGTGGATAGTTCCCTTGCAATGTCCTCTGTTTCTCATTTGAATGTATTATTTAGTTCTATGTGCTATTTATTTCTCTAGCTGCTTGATTCCTTAAGATGAGTCCTCAAACCAGGATCCCCAAACGTCTCACTTGGGGCTAGCTTTGCTACCCAGGTTTTACTTGACGATGTCTGGAGTTATTTTTGACTGTCACAACTAGGGGGTGCTACTGGCATCTACTGGGTGGAGCTCAGAAAAGCTGCTTAACATCCTACAATGCACAGGACAGTCCTCCACAATAAATAATTATCAGACCACATATACCAATAGTGCCATTATTGAGAAATCCCACAAAAAGGAAGCAATGGATATTTTAAATGTCAGGGAGAAAGAAACATTCCTCCACCTTTTTGAGTTCTTCTGGCTGGTCTATGAACTAATTTGACATGAGACAGATTAACAGGAGAAAAATCAAATAGAAGTTTTACTAATATGTTTACATGAGAGAGACCCAGGAAACCTGAGTAACTCACCAAAATGGCCAAGACCCTCACTTTAAATACCATTTTCTGCTACGGACAAAAGAAGATGTTAGGGGTAGTGGTCTGGAATTTTAAAAAGGAGGAAGGCAATTCACAGGGTGATGGAAAAGCAAGTATTTGGTAAGTATTTGTTTACCAAATATTTGCTGGGCTGTGCAGACACAATGGCAGAGTGAACTCTGATCTCTAGGTCCTGTCCGTTTTCCCTACCATCCCTAGCCCATATTCTTTGTAATATCTCTGCTGATAGCTCTATTCTGGGGACAAGGTCCCTTATTAAAATTCTTTTAAGCAGTTAAGGGGGAGGTACCAAGAAAAACTTTCTGAGTCCTCTGTTTCTTAAAAATAATCAGCCTAAATGAATCCTCATATCTAAGAGACAATTTTTAGGGTGACAAATTTTGCTCCCCTATATAAGCTATTTTTAGTAACATTTAAAAATTTAATATGTGCTTATCTAAGATCACAATGCACAAGCTAACCAGAATCTAATTTTTTGTTCGTTTTCAGTTGAATTCTTAATAAATCAGAGCAATGTTGCTCCTTTCATGCTCATGAGAAGCTCTGATAGGCAGCTGATTTGTATTATTATAATGGGAAATCAGTTGTTAATAAATGCAAACTAGCAATTTTTTTCAATTTTGAAGGTCAATGGAGGAATGAACAGATGAGAGTCATACTGACTACTGATAAAGTCGATAATCACTGACATAGGTCTCAGTATCACAGAATATTTCATCTTACGTGAAAGGTAGTAATAGTTCTTTTGAAAAAAATTGATTTCCACAGTTCTTCTTTTATTCTGTCTTGAATTTCACGATAGTCCACATAGTAACGTACAACCTGTAGTTTCAGTTTTCATTATTTATCTCCCTGCTCACTTGTTACTAAGTGTATGGGTCTCTGTATGGAACTTTCAAACTTTGAAAGCATGTTCTCAGTTGTAAGTAAGAAAATCATTCTCTTAACCCAACCATTCTACTCTCCCATCTCTCTCTCCCTTTCACTAAACTTTTCAAAGGAAAACTCTTCTCTCTACTCCTGTGGTTTGATTTGAATTCTGATCTAAAAGAACCACCCCGACCTATGTCAACAGCAATATTCCTCTGATGATTTATCAAGTTTACTTCCATCTCCACCTGCCCTGACATGTAAAGTAGGCAAAGAGAAGTGAGAATGGTGAGGACAGCTGAACCATTTTTTAACCCTCACACATGTCCAGCAGCATTATGCTGTTTCCAAGTTAGAATCTGGGCGATATCTTTTCATCCCCACAGCCTATCCTCACCCTATTCCTGCTTAGACTTTGCTAAGTCCCTTTACTTCCTGTGAGCCATGTTTTTGTAAAGTCCTGAAAAACATACTTCTTTTTTGACATCCTGTTCTCTAGACTCTATAAGCTTCTGCTACCTCTTAGAAGAGCAGAGTGGCCACCCTGCTCTCCAAAGATGCCATTCTAGAAGGCCTGCAATTTGGAGAGGCTCCGAATCAGCAAAGAACAATTTTTCTGAAGAGATGACAAAATTACATCATGATCACTATCAAGAGTGCGGTTCCCAAAATACAAAGACCATGGGTTATAAATTTTCATTAAATTATTTGATCAACTGCACACAGTGTGCCAGGACCCAGGTGAGGTGCTAGTGAAATAGACATGATCCTCCCTCAAAGGGCTTATATTCTGTTAGAGGAAACCTATGGGTAAGCAAATGATTGCTAATACAATGTGACACATGGTGTGCCAGACGTATACAACGAATATTGAAATATAACACATGCAATAGAAGCATAAAGGGACAGTAGTCAACCCTAGAGGAGTAGGAGAGGGGAAAGCTGGGAGAAAGGGAAACTGAAGTTGGGTCTTGAAATACTTCAAGCAGCAGTTTATCAAGCAAAGGGAAGAAGCCTTTCATTTAAGCTTTCTCATTTCAAAAACTAGAAAACATTAAAACTAGAATACTTTTTTTTTCTCTTTCTTGCTAACAAAAGAGAAAAAGACTATGCTCATAACATCTTCCACCTAAAATTTTCTGTAATCCTACACTATTCCCTCAATCTCTGTGTAAGATACAATTTACTCCCTAAGTAGAAGCTACCAGTGTCTCTGATGTCTCGCTCTCTTTTTCCTTCAGCTTTTTATATCTGTCCCCATTTCCTCAACTGTATTTTCTCTGGACCCTTTCTTGACGACTACTCTTCAATTACCTAGAGACATCTTTCTCCATATCCAGCCATCTAACTGCTACCTCAGTAGCAAAATGCCTGATTGGGTACAACTTGATCTCCAGGGCACTTTTGCCCAGGGCACTTTGTCAGAAGAAATAAATTTAGTTTGAAGAGACTTTTATTCTTTAGGTATTAATTCTACTTTCCTTTTACTACAATTGGGTCCATAGAGAGGCCCAATTTTCCAGCTGGATATTTGGTCTCTGCCTCAATATTTGACTTAGGAAATTTTCAGATAGAAGGAAGGCACAAAAACCTTAGTCAAGGCAAATTTTCACTCAGAAAATAAGATTTTATGGGAATAGCCCCGTTTAAACCTTGCTTTTATTTTATAAACATAATCAAAAGTCATTTGAGCTTCCTTTGAAACTTTCTAGAGCTAATCCTTTTTCAGAGTCCCTCTGGTGCTTAAGCAAATGGTTAGCACTAATTGTTTCCCACCTTGGGGAAAACATTTGTTGTGGAAGAATTAACTAAATCTACAAAGCAGCTACATTCTTATTTTGGACTCCTACCATCTCTAATCCCCACAACATCCTGAGCCCGGTGCCCAGGCAGGTGTGGTATTTTTAGTATCCTTCCCCAAAATATCCTCTGAAAAGCAGTTTGTCTGATTTGGAAATAATGTATTTGTTAAGTCGATTTTAGCAATAATAATAATCTCTTACTTTAAGTATCATGTATTTATACTATACACACACACATCAACACAAATTTAAATTAAATGAGAGAAACATATAATAGCTTGCAAGGAAATTAAGAGAGTAATCTATCCTAGCCATGCTCTCATTTTATAGATAAAGCAACTGATTTCCAGAAACTCAAAAACTACTCAAAGTCATATAAGCTAGTTGATGGCAGAACTAGATTGAACTGATACCAAGAACTCCTCATTTCTACTCCAAAGCCTTGTCCACATTCTGTATTTTATAATTAACTTGTGGGGTAGACAGAGTTAATTATGTTACCATCATTTTGCAGAGATGACAAAAACAAGTATGTGCTTTGAAGCTCTGGGAGACATCTGCAATGCAGGGATGATTAGATGAGAAAATGCTTATAAAGTACAGTGCCCCGAATACAACGTATTATCAGTAAATGTCAGCTTTTGTAGTTGCTACTCTCATAGCTGTTTTGCTGTTGAGGTAACAGTTTGTAGCGTTTATTGTCACTCACATGTCATAACTACTATAAAGATAGGTGCCAGAATTATTTATGATCAAATTATTTCATCCAGCATCTTGCGAGCCAGGGATTCTTAGCTTGGGGTCAATGAGCCTCAGGGTTTCATAAAATGTTTTAGGAAGTTTATAAATGCCCAGAGATGTGTAGTAAATTTTTTGTGTCTGTATGTTTGGAATTTTTTTTTCCCCTTGGGGAGAGAAGTGATAGTTTTCATTAATTCTCAAGGTTTATCCATATTGTTGAATGTATCAGTGTTTCATTCCTTTTAATTAGTGAATAATATTCCATTACAATTGACCTTTGAACAATGTGGGTTTGCACTACGTGCAATTTCAAGAATAGGCAAACCAGGTAGCCAGCTCCACAGAAGGTTATTACCTGTAAAGAGGGGTGAAGGCACCCACTTGTGTATGCAAAATGATCTATTAGAGTGTCAAAAATATTAGAACCCCTTCTTATTTTTTAATTTAAAAATGAGAAAAAAACAATATTTACTGGAATTTAACTATTAATATGATTTCATGTTGATGTCCTCACTCTGTCTATATCCAGATACATAATTCGGATAATTTCATGTCACGTAGGATTGCTATCCCAAAGAAAGAGTAGAAGTTCCGTAACAGAGTGTGGCATGATGGTCACACTCATGCTTTTGCTTTCAACAGAGAATATCACATTTTAGTGGACAGGTAACCAAGCAGCAGATTTACGTATTACATTATCCAGTTTTAAGTAAATTAATCCTCATTAAAGGAGTACATAACTGTAGAATATTTTTGTAAAAAAATCATGGGCTAATGATATGGGAAGGAGGTAAAACTGAGCAATAGAGAATGGCAGAACTAATTCTCCTAATCTCTAGTACCAGCTCCTCATCAGCTACGTTGAAAGATAAATCATGATTCTAATCAGATCAGACAAGAAGCTGCCAAAAATATTAAAATTATCTAGAAGGCTTTTAAATGTGAATTTATATATTATTTACAATGAACATTTTTACAGAGTATTTGTGACTCTAACAATGAGTGAGAAAGTATTTGGTTCCCAAAACAACTTCATGCTATGAAGAGAACACTGTGGAGAAAAGGTTTTTGGAAATACCTGTCCTTATATGAAGTTACTGCAAAAATGTGTGCATATCAATATTTAAAAAGAAAAGCTTATGTCTGTACACTTTCATTCAAAGAAATGGTTTTAGATATTTATGCCATTTGTGCAAAGTCTAGATTTTGTTTACAATTATAAATTTTTGACTCCCAGGGAAGATTAGAATTTGTAAGATGAATTCAGCCTACAAATCTTCGCAGAATGAACGGATGTAGTTTAAAAGTGAGTATCATGTTGCATTAGCTTTAGCGAATGAATTATTTCTTTCATTTTTCACATGTCTTTTTAAATCTTTTTCAAGCTTTGAGATATAATTGGCATACGTTATTGTATAAGCTTAAGGTGTACATCATGATGATTTGATACATAAATTGCAAAATGATTACCACAACAGGGTTAGTTAATACCTCCATCATTCACATAATTACCCTCTTGTGTTCATGTATGCATGTGGTGAAAACATTTAAAATCTACTCTCTTAGAGGCTTCTAAGTATATAATACAGTATTATTTACTACCGTCACTGTACTGTAGTTTAGATCCCTAGAACTTACTCATCTTATCACTGGAAGCTTGTACCCTGTGTTTCTCCGATTGAAAGGTCCTACTTCAGTGACAGCCATTAAAACCAAGAATCGAAATAAACTGAATTCAAAACCTGACTTTTAAATCACTTTGTCAAATGGTACCTAAACCAAGATGTTCAAAAATAAAGCACCTTAAAATATAATATATCTTCTGAAATTTTATTAATAATCTTGGGTAAAAACAAAAAATGAGGTTTGTACTAATAATAAAAATGAATGAAATTATTTTAAAGTGTTTTTACTCTTCACTACTCTTTATTCTTTTAAATCTCTATTGTGAAAATTATATATAGTACTTTAGCAAGTAACTTATCAATAAATAATTTTAGATGTATTAAGAATATTCTCAAAATTTCTCATTAGAGTGTACCACTAAAAAAGTTTGTGAATCACTGTCATAAAGAATGTTGCACAACATACATTTATTACTCTCTGAATGTGCTTTATGGTACACAATCATCTAATAAAGTGGAAATAGCCCAGCACTGAGTGACCTAGATTCTAATCCAATTTAAAAAGTTGTAAAACCCCAGGCAAGTCAACTTACCTCTCTGGGACATTTTTACCCACCTGCAAAATAAAATGGTTGGGCTAGCTGATCTCTAATGACCCATCTAACCCTCAAGTTCTACTTTCAAGATGTTCTTCCTATAAGACTGTGAATTTACAGCTATGTTTTTATTTAATGATAATTAAATGATAATGTATCATAGAACAAGTGACTAATGATGACAAAGGACAAACAAAAAAGCAAAAACTAATTTTTAGAAGATGAATAAAATTCATATTAAATGCCAGATCTCAAGAGTATGATCAATCTGATTGATCAGTTTACAAGCACTATTTCCTGCCAATTGTTAGACATAGTGTTCTGCTTTTGGAGAGACACAAAAGATCAACGTAACGCTATCCCTCTCAATTACACTCTACATAATAATTTGTGAAGAAGTAATAGCAGCACTGATAGAAAGCTCCTATCATTGCTTAATTCTCATTTTACAATGGGGATTATGCTTTCTTTTTTTAAAGTAGAGTTACATCCTAATAAGCAAAGGGAAAGAAATAAAGCAACGCATTTAGATGACTCCAACTAAAATGCATTAGAGGGTATTCTTGTTCCCGGGTTAAATGTAAAAGAAGCTTCATATATTATTTATCTACAGTTTATTTCAAAATTTCTGTTAACATATATCACTTCCCAAATCATACCTTTGGTTACAAAGCACTAAATGTACTATTCTTTTGGCTTATTAATTTTTGCAGTCTTCCTACTGAGGGTGGTCAAAATAAGTAGATAGGACTACAAAAGTGTCAATCATAAAACACAATAAGCCTAATTTACTATAGTTCATATTTATAAACATACTCTAAAGTAAACATTCACCCCAAAATGCATGTGCTTCTGAGATGGTTTTAGAGAAACAATCTTGTAGATGTGACTGAAAAACAGTTATTCTGATATACAATAATTTCTTGAGGAAAAAAATAACTCCCTCATTCACTGTAACTTCTTTAATCACCCATGAATAACAGATACTACCTAACACCCACTCTACATTGTGCATTGTTGTAAATTTGGGCATTTATTATGAACAAGATAAAACTTCTATCCTCCAAAAGTTTCCATTCTCAAGAGAGAAATAGTTATTTAGCAAACAAATAATATAAATAATATAATTCTCAATAGGGAAGCTAGCTCTAAGGAAAACTATAGCAAGGTTTTAAGAGTTAGAGTGGCTATAATGTAATGATAAAGGCCAGATTCTGATGAGGTGTTTGGAAGATTTAGTTGTGGAATAGATTAGAGAAGGAAGTGTGGAAATTCAAATGTTGTGGAGTTCCAGATGATATGAAAATCTATGGTCTGATCATGTAATGAAGAATAATATAGAAAAATAGAGCTTCCATGGTTTGGAATGGAATAACAAAGTCTGAAGGCATCAGATGGGCTAGCAACAGGAACAGTGAGCCACGCAAAAGAGGATGAAAAGAGAGATTAAGACAAGTAGCCAAATTCTTCATGTGTACGGCAGAGTAATTTAAGTTAGAAAAGAGCCATGTTTAAAAGTAGGAGTGATGGCTGGACTCCATTAGACCAGAATAAAGAATGGGGTTTTCACAGAGAGAGAGAGAGAGAGAACAACAATAATCTTTCTATGATCACTCAAAAATATTTAAAACATGCTCAGCTGATCTAAAAATACAGTAGATCTAAAAAACATGGGCATGTAGGAGAATGAGCAGCATTTAAATGAGTGTATAGATCAAGTGTCTTCAATGGACAAAGAAAACTAAGTTGAGGAGGAGAAAGGATGTCAGAAGCACTCCGTGAAGAAGTGAAACACAAACTGGAGCAACAAAAAGGGCTGGGTGAAAAGTTAGCACTGGAAGGACAAATCTCGGGTAGAGGAAAGCATAGAGCAGAATAAGGATTAAAGTTCTTGGCAGGATAATTAATCAGAGGGACTTCTACTTGATTGTGTCCATGAGTGACATAAATAATTAAGGAAATACCAAAATATAAAGTCAGTTCAAATTATTAGACACAAGCAAACACACACATATAATATACAATGTGATATACAATGTAATACATATCAGACATACTCAGTGTTACGCATTTTTCTTCATAAGATGTTTAAGGCAGCTTCATTCACTCATTATTTCACGAACTGTACTATTTCAAGCATAATCAGCAATAGTCTGGCAAACATGAACACACAAAACTATCTGATAACCTCAGGTTTCAGGGCAATTGTGCTAAAAACAATGACATAATCTAAGCATACATGTTAAAATAATAAAATAATTTGAGTTACCTCCCTTCTATGATCTAGTTCCCTTTATTGCTTCCTGATTGATTTAGTGGTTGAAGAGGCCTGAGGGTGTGCATTCGTTCACAGAAATCTAACTAATACAACTTTTACTAAGTCCCAAAGTTTGGAGTCTTACACTTGTGGTAGCAGATGCAGGATTGGCATGAGACTTTATACTGTTAACCCTAGCACATTAGTTTTATAATCATTTTCCCATTTTTTTCTATCATCTTCTATGAGTTCACAAGAACCCTTTCTGAGGGTCTAAATGGTATACAAATATAAATAACTACCCCACAGCCCAGATTAGCCATCCTGTGACTAAAATATTTAACATGGTGCCTTCTACTTCCTGAGGCATTTATTATTTAGCAAGAGTCCATTATTAAGAAATTTCCATCTAAGTATTCATAGCTAATGTGTTTTAGTAATAGCAATCCTTTCTCCATCTCTGGTTATTAAGTTAAACCACATGACATGCTAAACCACTAGAGGTGAAAATCAGTTTGGAGCACTCTCAGAGGAACGAATAGATTCTCACCAGCAACCCACTCCACTAAAAATGCCATAAAAATGATCAGGATAAAATCTGACCTATACTGAGTAAGAAAAGAAAACAAAAGAAATGCAAACAAACTGTCAAACAACAGAAGAAATAAAATTGGTCATTTGGTCATTTCAGTCAAACACCACACAGTAAAACTGATAAACAGACTCAATTTGGGGGTAAAGTTTATCTTTCCAGTTACTGTGACTAGTCATTAATAATTTAAACCTGTATTTATGCTAATATTATCTATACAATATTGGTGATTGATATTACAACCACTCCAAAAAGAAATTTCCAGAGGTTTAATATTTCTGGCAGGGGGAGAAATAGACAATTTACCACCACAGATGTTTGCTTTGCACATACCCCAAGTAAATAGCTTAAAACTAGGTTAGTGTAACAAGATAATTTTTTTTCATTCTCTTTTCTACCACTCAGTTTTCACTGAAAAAACTTCACAAGACACTCTTCCAATAAATATCTAAATAGTATACGAGCTCTTCAATTCGACACTATCACGCAGGCCATATAGGCTGTGGGGTTGTAAAGGAAATTTTATATCTTAAAAGAATTCAGTGCTAATTAAATCAACATTGATGCTACACCCAGGAACAAAGATCGCAAAATGGGAGAAAGACATTTCCCAAGATCACTCCCTCCTCTCAAGCAGTTTCCACCACTCTGTTAGAAAATACATCATTCTTTTTGTTAACCACAGATAAATTCCTGGTCTTCCTCCTTGCTTGTTTTTCACCCTTTTATCCTATCTGGAGGGTTTGGTTTGTTTTTCCTGACAGCATTTGAGATTTCTAAGCTACTGTAGCGGTGCCAGCCCATACTGTGCACAGTAAATGAAGAAGAAACAATCTGGCTGTTGTTTTAACACTCTGCAATAGCAACTTGTTTCTTCTGCTTGATTTTTACCCCTGGACATCCAACAGAGCAATAATCAAGCCACCAAATGAAAGACAGTTTTCCCCTTCATCTTCCCCACATGTGAATTTGGCAATTTGAGATGGCTATTTACAATTCAAAGTAAAGTTTTGTTTTTTAATCATGCATTGGCGTTCTTTTACACAGTAAGAAAATGCTACCTTCCTCAGATTATTTTTCTTACTAAATTCTAGTAAGTCATTCCTTGGAATTTACGCCAACTGCAACACCAAAGAACAAGGCTTTTTTGTTTTTTTTTCTTAAAATGGGCCCAAATGATAAGACTCTTGATCAAATTAATCTACAGTGCTAAACTTTACAGCAACTATCAGAGGGTAAGAACATCATCTCATTGTGTGAGTGCAACAAAAATATTTACTAAAAAGAGTAATTATTAAGCTTGTATATGGGAGCAAAATGTACCATCCAAAAAAATGTTTCTCCTCTGCATGAGAATTAATTTATGCTGATTATTTTTTAAAAAAAAAAAACAGAAGACTCAGGAAGTTTTTCTTGTTACCTCCCTCTTAACTGCCTAAAAGAATTCAGATAAAGGGCCTGTTCCCAGGACAGAGCTATCAGCAGAGTTATCTGCAAAGAATATGGACTAAGTGTGGTGGGGGCCACTTGGTAGGGCCCAGAGACCAGAGTCCACTCTGTGTCCCATTGTCTCTACATGGTCCAGCAAACATTTGTTTAGCAAACACTTGCTTTTCCACCTCCACATGAATTTCCTTCCTCCCTTGTAAAGTCCCGAGCTACTACCCACAAAATCCTCCTTTGCCTGTACCTGAAGGTAGTCTTTAAGGTGAGGGTTTGGGCCATTTTGGCAAGTTTTTCAGTTTTCCTGGCTCTCTCCCATGTAGGCATGTTATTAAACTTCCTTATTTTCTCCTGTTAATCTGTCTCATGTCAATTTAATTCTTTAATCATCCAGAAGAACTTAAAAACGTGGAGGAAATTTTCTTCCTTGATGACAGTTGGTGTAGTCAGCAGGATTCAACTTTACTGGCTGAACACCATTCGCCCCAAGGCTGCTATAGCTAAGAGATCTTGGGGCAACTGACGAAAGCCACAGAAGGTAAGAATTCTTACTATGTCAGTCAGTATCCTGGATCGCTGCCTGCAGATTCTGTTGGAAAGGAGGGTGATAAGACTCTTCTTTCCTTTTGCTAAAATTAGATCAGCAGGAAAACATAATTGTGGAGTTAGTTCCTCACTTAGCAACTCTGGCAAATTTAATATAGTATTTCATGGCTTTATTGATCATTTCCTCCCAGAGATGGTCACTATTTTCCTTATCTCTGCTGTGTTTTTTGTCTGGCTCTATATTCTGAGAGCTTGACTTCATGACCAGTGAGAATGTTCTTTCTGGTCTCTGCCCGGATCTGGAAGGTACATGTACCGCTGTGCATTTGGTGGTCAGTGGAATAGACTGGGATCTGAGCAGCTGTAACCAGTTGATCAGAAGCAGGCAACAAAGTGACTGGTGTCTGTTAGTCTAGCCATGCCAGCTCTCAGGGGAGATTTTCATAGACGGTTTCAGTCCATTAAGGACCTTTGTCAACTCAACCTTTGTTTTTTGTTTGTTTGTTTTACCTTTGGATAGTCTGCTGAAAATCAGGAATTTAACGTTTTATCAAAATAACTTCCTGGGTTGTTTGCATCAGGTCTTTGATTACTTAACCTAAGCCTATTCAATACTGAGTTAAGGCTTTGTATTAGTATTAAATTTTCTCTTTTTGCCCTTGAAGTCTATGTTTAAACATATAACTAAGTGTTGTTTTTGCAGTATCCTATGATCTTATTTGATTAAGTGTTTTAAGACCTTTTTGATATTTTTGACAAACTCCCCAAAACTAAATTCTAAATGAAGTCTTACTGACCTGGAAATAAACGAGATTTTCAAGACAGACCCAGAAATATCTCAAAAGATTCATTTTCTCTCCTTATGAAAGAGAGATACTAAATTAATTAAGCTTTTTGGTATGCTAAATTACATAGGAAGCATTGTAAAATGAATGCTGATAACCCTTCTTAGGTTATACTTTATGGCTAAATGTTATAAATATTCTAGAAATTATTTCTAAAATTCAAATAAAGTCCTGGTAAAATGTTATCAGTCATAATTCTACTTATGCTAAAATATTATCTGTCACAGAAATAACCAAATTTCCTTGTCCAATTACATTATAACAAATCAGATCTTAACCATGCCATTCTAAGTCTTTTGGCATTTATAGACAATTATTGTTTTACTTTGACATTTTCACAAACATGCTTCATCTTCAAGAAGATTTACAGAAAGGATTTTTGACAAATATAAGTTTCTGATAACTTTCACTTTATATCACTGAACTTGGGGAAAAAATAGAGCACTCTAATGGAAAAACTGATTGCTTCACAAAACTGTTAGTAAGAGATCAAGATCAACAAGAACTAACTACATGGACTGAATGAACTGATGAATATAATTAAAATTTTCATGACTTTTTGTCTGAAATATTACTGCTTTTTAATCTCTGTGTTCCATATATAAAGAAACCTCTCCCTTTATGCTAACTATAACTTAACAGCAATTTGGTACATTATACTTTTACAAGCAGAATTAAAACATTTATCTTTTCTTCCCTAGCTTATCCCTCCAGAATTTGGCAACTTTTAGTATTCTTATTTTTGTGATAATATAGTTTTTTTTTTTTTTAACATAAGTCCACTAAGAATCTGTTCTCCTTATAACAGGACACAATTGGAAACATTGGTTATGTTACCAAAGCTTTGACCAGAATGTCATATTTGAGAATGTGCACTCCATCGCATATGACTAGACAGATTTAAGGAACTAAGGTTGACTTCCTGAAGCCTGGAAGTTTCTTGGTAAAATAGCCTGGTACATTGCTTACAGGGTGTAAGCAGCCTTACCAGGTGATTAAGGAAGGTCATTTCCTGGCAGGTACAGGAACCTCAGGAAATTCGGGGGAAACTCAAGAAAAGAATTCACCCAGATCCATAGGCATTACAGATAAGTCTGCTGTCAAGTGACTGACTCAGCTTCTTACCCTTAGGAGGCATTTAAAAGTCCAATCTGGTGATTCCTTATGAGAAGTTCCAGCCAAGCATTTTTTAAGTATCCTATATACTCAATCACTATTCTTAGTAACTTATGTAAATAATTGGTCCAAGTTAATTAAAACTATACTTGTTTTACAAACAACTTAGCCTTAATTTGGCTATCTTTGGTTAAAAATAAGGGCTATTTTAGAGAGAAAAAATGTGTCTCACTAGAAACTATAATACAAAATTATGGTTATTAGATTCTAGTTCTGTAAATCACTTCTGAGGTTTTGTTTTTCCACCCATAACCTGGACTACATCCTGAATTCTCCTAATTTCCTCCAATATTTGGCTACAGCTCTCCAAACTAGTGTTTCCAGTTTTTCTTCCACATTTTACTTGAGTGAGAGTAAAAGCTGTCCTCTTCCTAAAGCCCTGCAAATGGAAGCCAAATAGTTTGATATAAACTTAAGAGATCACCACAGAAGTCCATGTTTAGACAATATTTGAGCCTGCTGCTATGTGAGCCCCTCAGAAAGTTTACCCAAACACTTGATGACATCATCAGAAACATTCAAACTACAAACCAGGAAAACCTATCAGATTGCCACTGCTTGCCCTACTCCATCTGAAGATGCTTCAACCCTGACATATAGAATCTTCTCAACTGGCAGCTCTCAGGATTCAAACACTGGATTTACAATTTGTTCCAATCACTAACATTGTTTTTCTTTCACCTCCAGAGAAATACATCTTATTAAAAACCTGATTGCTTGTATATTATAGGCCTAACTTTGAGAGCTCACCTACATCAACACCTCCTGAAATGAATTTAAGGACTGACCTATTGTCAGGACTAAGTGACTGACTCAATAAAATGCAGCAGTCTACCAACTCAGCTTCTGGACTGTGAAATTTCTTGGAGAAGTTTCAGAGATGGGACTGTAAAGGAGCAAAATTCGTCACCCCAAAATGTGTCTTTTGGGCATGAAGATTAATTTAGGCTGATTATTTTTAAGAAATAGGTAATTGAGGAGAGGTAGAATCAAAATGGCAGAGTAGGGAGACTTTGAGTTCACATCCTCACAGATACATCAAAACTACAGCTACATATAGAACAACTAAGAACAACATTTAGACAAGCAGGGCAGCTCTCCTACAACTGAGGATGTAAAGAAAAAACACACCAAGAGGGGGATACCACAAATTTGAAGAATTCCCCCAAGGAGCAAAGTGTTTGAGATCCACACTGGGCAATCCAGGCTTGGGGGTCAGCACCAGGAAAATGAGCACCTAACATCGGAGCACCTAAATGTATAAAGCAAATATTAACATAAAGTGAGAAATTGACAGTAATACAATAATAATGGAAGAATTTAATACTCCAGTTAAATTATCCAGATAGAAAATCAATAAAGAAACATTGTCCTTAAATGAAAGATTATAACAGATGAACTTATTAGATATCTACAGAATAGTCCATCCCAAAACAGCAGAATACACATTTTTTTCAAGTGCACATTGAACATTTTCCAGGATAGATCACATACTAAGCCACAAAACAAGTCTCAATAAATTTAAGAAGACTGAAACTGTATCAAGCATCTTCAGCAATCACAGTGGTATGAAGTTAGAAGTCAATTAAAGGAAGAAAATGGAGAAAAACACAAACACATGGAAACTAAGTAACATACTACTAAAAATGAATGACTCAAAGAAATCAAAAAGGAAATTAAAAAATACTTTGAGACAAATGAAAACAGAAACACAACCTTCCAAAATCCATGGGGTGCCGCTAAAACAGTTCTAAGAGGGAAGTTTATGACAATACAGGCCTACTTCAAGAAACATGAAAAATCTCAACTTAACTTTATACCTAAAGGAGTTGTAAAAAGAAGAAAAAACAAAGCACAAAGTTAGTAGAAGGAAGGAAATAATAATATAAGAGTGGAAATAAAATTGAGACCCAAAATAATAGAAAAGATCAATAAAACTAAAATCTAGAGTTTTTTTGAAAAGATAAATATTGATAAACCTTTAGTAAGAATCATCAAGAAAAAAAGGACCAAACAGGGAAAAAAATTAGAAATGAAAGAAGAAATTAGAACCACTATCACAGAAATACAATCATAAGAGCATACTATAAACAAATAAGCCAAGAAATTAGACAACCCAGAGTAAGTCGATAAATTCTTAGAAACAAACAACATACCAAGACTGAATCAGAAAAAAAAAAAAAAAAGAACAGAAAATCTGAACAGACTGATTACTGGTAATTAAATTGAATCAGTAATCTAAAATCACAACAAAGAAAAGTTCAAGACCAAATGTTTTCACAGTGGAATTCTACCCAATATTTAAAAAAAGAGTTAATAGCCATCCTTCTCATTTTGGTTTCCTTTTTTTCTTTTTTTTCTTTCTTTTTTTTTTCTTTCAAATAGAGGTACTGGGAATTAAACAAGTACCTTATGCATGCTCAGCATGCACTCTACCAACTGAGCTATACCCCCAACCCCAATAACTATCCTTCTCAAACTATACAAAAAATTAAAGATGAGGAAACAATTTCAAACTTACCCTACAAGGTCAGCATTGCCCCAATACAAAAACCAGACAAAGACACTAACAACAACAACAAAAAAATTCACAGGTCAATATCCCTGATGAACATAGATGCACAAATCCTCAACACAGTATTAGCAAACCAATTTCAACAACACATTAAAGGGATCATACATCATGATCAAGGAGGTTTCATTCCCAGGATGTGAGGATGGTTCGTACATGTCAATCAGTCAACATGATATACCCCATTAACAAAATGAAGAATAAATTCACATGTTCATCACAGTTGATGCAGAAAAAGCTTTTAATAAAATAAAACATCCATTCATGATAAAAAAAACTCTTCACAAAGTTGGTATAGAGAAAGTATACTTCCATATAATAAAGGCCATTTATGACAAATCCACAACCTCATATGCAATGAAAGCTTTTCCTTCTAAGACCAGGAACAAGACAAGAATGCTCACTCTCACCACTTTTATTCAAAATAGTATGGCAGTTTTAGCCATAGCAATCAGGTAAGAAGAAATAAAATAAATCCAAACTGGAAAGGGAGAGGTAAAACTGTTAGTTTGCAGATGACATGATACTATCTATAGAAAATCCTAAATATGCCACCAAAATACTACTAGAGCTCATCAATGAATTTGGTAATGTTGCAAGATACAAAATTAATATACAGAAATCTGTTGCATTTTTATACACTAACAATGAACTATCAGAAAGAGAACAAAAATAAACAAATGGGACTACACCAACCTGAAGAGATTTTGCACAGCAGGGGAAACTATTAACAAAATGAAAAGGCCATTTACTGAATGAGAGAAGATATTTGCAAACAATGTATCTGGTAAGGGATTACTATCCAAAATATACAAAGAGCTCATAGAACTCAATATCAGAAAAGCAAACAACCAATACGAAATGCACAGAGGATCTAAATAGACATTTTTCCAAAGAAGACATAGAGATGGCAAACAGGCACATGAAAAGATGCTCATCACCACTAATCATCAGGGAAATATAAATCAAAAACTCAATGAGTTGTCACCTCACACCTGTCAGAATGGCTACCATCAACAAGATAGGAAATAACAAGTGTTGGCAAGGATGTGGAGAAAAAGGAACACTCATGTACTGTTGGTGTATTGGTGGAAAGTAAATTGGTACAGACACTATGGAAAACAGTATAAAGATTTCTCAAAAAATTAGAAATAAAAGTACCAAAAGATTCAGCAATTCCACTTCTGGGTAATTAATGAGAGAAAATGAAAACACCAATTCAAAATGATATATGTACTCGAATATTCATAGCAGCCTTATTTACAAAGGCCAAGATATGGAAGCAACCTAAGTGTCCATGGACAGATGACTGGATACAGATGTTACATATATATAGAAATAGATATAGTTATAGATAGATACAGATATAGACACATAACACACACCTACACAGTGGGTAGGTGGAACACCATTCAGCCATAAAAAAGAATGAAATACCACAATTTGTAATAATATGAATGAGCCTATAGGGTATTATGCTAAGTCAGAGAGAGAAAGACAAATGTATAGACTTTAAATAAGTCACAGATGTAACGTACATCAAAGAGAATACAGTCAATAATATTAAAACTTTGTACAGTGTATAATCAATAAAATTATCAAATCACTATGTTGTACACCTGAAACTAGTATTATTGTAAGTCAACTATACTTCAACTTTAAAAATTTATACAATAAATAAATAAAAGATGAATCAGGAAGTTTTTGTTACATCCTTCTTAATTGCCTCAAAGAATTTAGATAAGGGCCTGTTCTGGAAGAGAGCTATTGCCAGAAATATCTGGAAAGAATATGGGCTAGGTGTGGTGGGACAACTCAGCAGGGCCTAGAATCCAAGTCCACCTGTGTCCCATTGTCTCTGCAGGGCCCAGCAAACAACTGTTTACCAAAAATTTGCTTTTCTATCTCAGTGTGAGGTGCCTTTATCCCCTCTGAAGTCCCAAACCACTGCCCCCAATATCCTCTTTAGTCTTTAGCTGAAGATGGTATTTAAGGTGAGGATTTTGGTCATTTTTAGGGGTTACTCAGTTTTCTTGGGTTTCTCCCATGCATACATATTGTTAGATTTTTTTTTTCTCCTATTAATATGTCTCATGTAAATTTAATTCTAAAACCAGACAGAAGAACTTAAAAAGAAAAAAAAAAAACGCCTTCCTCA
Organism: Camelus dromedarius; assembly: GCF_036321535.1. Taxonomy (NCBI): domain Eukaryota; kingdom Metazoa; phylum Chordata; class Mammalia; order Artiodactyla; family Camelidae; genus Camelus; species Camelus dromedarius. The sequence goes on along the minus strand of NC_087446.1, from coordinate 22,416,350 downwards.
CCAACACTTAGACATTTATACACAGTAGAAGTTTAATAAGTGCTCAATAGTCTCTCTGATGGAAACTACTGATTTCCCCCGGTATCAGCTCTCTTTAAGTATCTTAGGTTATGGTTCTCAATATTTGGTGTGCAAATTAATCACCCGGTCTTATTTTAAATAGGTATCTTTGCCCAAATCCTGGAGATTTTATTTCAGTAAGTATGTGTAGGAAAAAAAACACATATGTAGAAGTCCTGAATGGGCATGGGGCCAGATGAGTTGAACAGAGGTGGCTCAGAAACTGGGTTCGAGGAACACTCCTTATTGGCTTATAGCTCACTATGAGACACAAGGTGTCACGAAAGGAACCGTTTCCCTCCCCTCCAATTTCATATATTGGAGTCCGAGCTCTCAGTATGGCTGTAGTTGGAAACGGAGTATCTAAGAAAGCAATTTAAGTTTAAGTGAGGGTCTTGCTCTGACAAGATTAATGTCTTTATAAGAAGAGCCACAGGAAAGGACCTCTCTCTCCATGCACACACCTAGGAAAGGCTATTTTGGGATATAGCAAGAAGGAGGCTGTCTGTAAGCCAGGAAGGAAGTCCTCAGCAAAAACAGAATCAGGTGGAACCTTGATCTTGGACTTCCACCCTCCAGAACTGCGAGAAAATACCTTTTTTTTTTTTTAAGCCGTCCAGTTTGCGGTGTTTCGTTGTGGCCATCTGAGCAGACTAGTGCACACTGTTCTCGTCAGACGATTATCCTGGACCTCTGAGAACCTCTCCAGCCTCCTTCTCTTAGCTCCTGTAGGCAAATAATCCCCCTCAGACAAGCCTTACTATTCTTCAGTGAACTCATTTATCTACCTATGGTATGTAATACATAGAATACAGTTTTATTTTATTTCACCTATGGTATGTAATACATAGAATACAGTTTTTAATACTTCATTTTATTTCACCTACGGTATGTAATACATAGAATACAGTTTTTAATACTTCAACTCTGAATAATCAAAAGACACAAAGCTACAGAAATACACAGAAAATCAAGTGGCCGAATCATTCACTCTCATTGTAGTCTACCTTTTTCTAAGACTTTCCAATTTGATTCAATTGGTACTGAATTTTTATCATATATTAAGCAGAGCTTCTTAACCTGGGATCAATGCACAAATTTCAAGGACAGTCAAATATTGTTTGTAAAACATTGGGTATATAGACATTTCTCTGGTGAAAGAATCTCTAGGGCGTCCTCTGACAAGACTTCCCTTAAGACATAAAAATCTACCTACTTGAACTATAGGATGTGTTTCTCCGGATGTTAGAAGCATGAAGAGCAGTTCCCCTTGCCAACTTAATCTAGTAAAATACTCTTCCTACAAAATAAAAAAAGTTACCCATATGTTTGGAAGCTTAGGGCTTAACAAAGAGGGAAAAAAAAATAAGAAGAGTTTAATAGACTACTTCAAGTCCTGCTGCCTCCTCAGGTCTTTCCTGACCTCTCCAATTCGAGCGTTGTCATCCTTTTCTCACATTCTCCATCATCCTCTGTCTGTGCTGCCCAGGTGATGCTTATGCTCTGTAACCAGCTACTGCCGACTTATCTTGCCTAAGCAGACAATCCCTCACCTTTGTAATACACTACGACATATAGGATGCAGGTTGGAAATCTCGCTAGAACTGTAAACAAAGTAAAAACAATCTTTGAGAGAAAACCTGCACAATGGCCACAGAAGAGGATTTCCTTTTTAACATAAACACTAAAAAGAAGCAACAAGCCCAACTTGGAGTCACTTCTGCTAAAACTCACCTAGACATAACATCTAACCTAAGTGCAGTTTCAGCCTCTCCCAGGAATGGAATTTTAAATCAATCAGCCTGGAATTTCCGAGTCAGAGCTAGTGAGGTAATCTGGATGATAAGACTCCCCGTGCTTCCCCCTGAGGAAAGGTGACCCAGCCTGAAGCAATTCTTTTTTTCATTTTTGTTTTTGTTTGCTAATAACTTCCTTGTCCTGCCCCATTTCCAGGAGAGCCTTCCATTTTGTAACAGCTCCTCAGAGCACCTGTCTGTTTACTAGGTGGGTTGCTGCAGGATTCATGAATCACTGAATAAAGCCAATCACATCTTCAAATTTACTCTGTTGAATTTTGTTTTTTAACTAATACATGTTCTCTTTTAATTAGACTTAAAGGTACTATTTATAAACTGCAGTGTCTTATCCACACAACAATCTGTACTGTCACAGAGAGAGAGGAGTGAAACAAGGAATATTATCTGTCAAATTTAAAGACAGGAAGAAGTTTTCAGAACGATAATATTTAATAAGCAATATTTACCTTCTATAACCGAGCTGGCAATGTATTGGTGTACATGTCATGAATCTGACAATTTGAGGCTACAATAAGGTAAGCTCTAATCAATTAAATTCATAAAATCAACTGTTCTTAGTAATTGGAAGAAAAGTAAAACATTTAAAGGAAGCAGTATAGAAAAACAATTTTTTAACAGGGAATATCAGCCTGTTCATTTGAAAAGCTGAAAGATAATTTGAGAAAAAGAGTTTGAAAAAGAAATTTTAAGTCTGCTTTACATAGTACTGATTACAGTGTTTAGCAAACATTTAGGGTGGAGTTCCCAAAGTCAGTTTCTAAGAACGAAAAAGAAAATTGGGCCTAAAGCAATTTTTTCACATTGAGATTCTTTTAGAAATATTATTGCTGCAGAGTAGGTACTTGTCCTGTTGCAGAAAGAATTCAGAAACAAGACATGGGGGTCAAGAAAGTAAAGTGAGGATTTATTAAGTGGTAGGACGCTCTTAAGGGAAAACTCAGGTGAGAAGCTGCCCTGAGTTTCTTTGGCAAGCTGGTTACATAGGATGCAAAAATGAATGTGCAGAATATTCAACGGAGGGGAAGGGTCTGGGGTCATATTCCCTGATTTCTATTCCAGATCCACCCTCCCAAGGGGAGGGGGAATTTCTGTCCTTGTTTAGTCTTGATCAGAAGTACGACGGCATCCGTGCGTGATGGGTACCTCTTATCTGCAAGGCTTATTTTATTGTAATGAGGGCATAATGAGCAAAAGGTTAATTTGGATGCCAGAGATTCCCACCTTTTCTCACATTTCTTTGCCTCCAGGACATTTGTCACCCCAAAATGTGTGATTTCTTATCAGTCTGGAGGCTCCTGCTTTCCGCTATCTTCCCCTAGGACCCCCGTTGTTCACAAGACGTACGATTTCCTGATAATTTGGCTCGTGTCCCCCTTTCTCTGCTCATATCAGCTATCTGTCTGTTCTAACATTATAACAAAAAACAGAAGAGACTTTATCAAGACACTGAATTAATTAAAGCTAATTCCAATCCAAAATCCTAAATCAAGTTCATCTGATTTTGCCTCTTAAGGTTTGCAAAAATTTTCAAAAGTAATTTTAAACCATCTTTTGCAACAGAAATTTGTTTAACACTATATGGGAATATATAGCCCTGATTAATAACCACTGAATGTAAATAAAATCAACCATGCCACAGTAATCATTTTCTGAAGAAAATAAACTTTTACAAGTAATTAAACATTACATTTAAATTAGTTCATTATCTATAACTATGACAACAAAGTCATCTGGACTGAACCATTCATCTTAATTCTTAAGTCTTCAGTCTGTTTTTACTAAAGGGAGCTTTACTTAAATTTTTATTAAAAAGCAACTACTAATACTCTAAGTTCACTATTTGATGTCATTTATATTACTTAGATTTAATTGGAATGTGAGTGTGTGAGTGATTATGAATTTACAGCTGACCCTTGAACAATGTCAGGGTTACGGATGCTGACCCTCTGAACAATCTCAAATCTCATGTAATTTATGGTCAGCCCTTGGTATCCACAGTTCCTAAGTATCTTTGATTCAACCAGCCTTGGGTCAGGCAGTACCACAGTATTTATTATGGGGGAAAAAAATCAGCATATACGTGGACCCATGCAGTTCAAACTCATGCTGTTCAAGGGTCAACTGCATCCTGTGTTATCAAATCAGTTTTTATTCCCTACAGATTAAATGTCCCTGAAGGACATCTTGAAAGAAAAAAATGAGAAAGATGACATAGGACTGATGTAAATGAAAGTTAGATAACACCAGCCTCTTGGAAACAATTCAGATAACTTGGTCTGGGAATCACTTGGATTCTCACATAAAATATAAAATTAAGAGAGACATATATGACTAGGAAGCAGCTGTCTGGCAGCCCTAACATTTCAGATGCTTTCAAGATAAGGAAACCACCCAGTTTCTCATTTTATGTAAGAAATCACAGTGTAGGGCTATCAGTTGGGGCCAGGGTAATCTCTCAAAAAAAAATGAGATTGACTTCCATTTTCATCAGTATGTCAGAGTGGTTATGCTAAGAAATCCTCCCGGTACAGAATACCTAAGAGTAGTGCACAGAATGCTCATTAAACAAACAAACAAACAACCTTTTAAAAAATTTATTGATGAGCAGGCAGAAAATAAGGGAAATTCCCTGAAACCAGAATTATCAATAAAATAAAACCCATTAATCCCTGAAGCACTAGAACTGGCATTCCCAAGGATCTGATGTTAACTGAACAAAAGCCGCGTTTAGGAGAGCTTTAAAAAAGCTTAGGTCCCTGCAGGTTGGGAAGTCAGAATGGAGAACTCCACATAATGCTGGGCACCTGAAAGTCTTTCCACCTTGCAGGATGTGACCAGAAATGATACTATAAGTTCATCCTAATCCTTCCTCTTCCTGGACACAAAGGAAGGCTGCACTTCCCAGGCTCCCTTGCAGCTGCAGTTTTTACAGGGGGTGTGTGACAGCATTCTGGCCAGCAGGATGTGGGTGGGAGTGATGTTCTCCATTTCTAGACCCGGCTCTCCTAAGGCCATGTATTCCACATAGTAAAGTTTACAAGCGTGGCAGGACAGCCCACTCCACATCAGATTTGGCATGAGGGAAATAAACCTTCATTCTCTTAAGCCATCGAAATTTGGGGGTTTATTTTTAACTACGCTTAAGTCTAATAATTTTGATTATTAAAATAATTGAACCGGGGGAAAAAAAACTTGCTCCAGGGAGAGAAATAATGGGAACAACTGCCTCAATAGGATACGGTGCTGAAATTAATACTCTCAGGTACTGTGAAGAAAAAAAAATGTCCAAGGGAAAAATTAGTTTAGAGTGGCCTCAAATTGTTAGACACCCCAGGTACATTGCAGATGAAATGCAAATTTTCCCTCTGCGGATGTTCAATCTAGGATCAAATATTCTCAAAGACAGAATGCCAGGATTATATTACAAATAAAAATAAGACACAGAAGGAGACAAGATACCATGCACAAGCAAGCAGAAGCAATCAACTGCAGAAGTAGAAATGCAAAAGCTACAAATATTAGAATTATCACAAGGATAACAAAGGTTTCTATTAACAAAATACTATTTTAAAATTGTAATTAAACAGTAATGACGTTTCTAAATTTACCATGTAGATTTGGGAAGAATCAAATGCAATTTCTAGAAATACAACTGGAGTAACTTAATTTAGAAACTCCAGATTAGACACTAATTAAATTCTGAAGAGAGAATAAATAAATTGAAAGATATGAAAATATTTTAGAATATTTAGAATGTAGCACAGCAAAATATATAAAATATATAAAATATAAAAGAAAGTTTAAGAAAGTCAGAGTCAGGCATTCACATAACTGTGAAAGATTCAGAAAATGTCGTGAGGCAGTATAATAAACATTTCACTGGGCTTTCAGAAGAAGAGCTATAGAGAAGAAGGAGAAGGAATATTCAGACATAATACAAGTTTCCAGAATTGATAAAAGACTGCTATTCTAGATTCAGGAAGCAAAATGCAGCCTAAGGGCAATAAAAATAAATAAATCTACAGGCAGATCCATCCAAAGAAACTGAAAAACACCAAATATGAAAAGAAGATACTAAAAACCCAACAGAAAAACAGAACCACTTACAAAGGACTTACATTTAGGCCAACAAGATATTTCTCAACAATGGGGGGCAAGAGAGTCGGATTAAATCTTCGGGAGAAAACAACTTTCAGTGTGCACTCAATTTAACCATATTTCAAGAGCTGAGGTGAATGAAAGACATTTTTATACAAAGATTTACTAAGAGTATTACCACCAACAAATTCTCATTAAAGGAACTTCTAAAGAATGTACTCCAGAGGGAAAGGAATTCACCCCAGAAGAAAAGCTAAGTTGTAAAAATGACTTGTGAGGGATAGAAAATGGTAAACATACAAATAAATCATTAAAAGCTTGATTTTATCAAAGACTAATATCAAAAATGTACAACTGATGGAGTTAAAAACTAATGACAAGGGGGAGCTCTGTTTTAAAACAGGTCAGGACAGGAAAGCACTTCTGCTACAAAACTGGACAAAACCAGATAAATTATAAGTATCGCATTTTTAAAGCATCAGAGAACTTTAGAAGCAGCAAGCAATTTTCCAGAAAGAAGAAAAACTCTTTTCTGTAAGGCTTTTTCTTTCTTTTCCCTGTGGGCATTTGCTGGTTCCAGGTGCTGGCGGTGTCTCTGGCTTGATCGGTCTGAGCCTCGGCTACAGAAAGGAGAAACTAGCGGAATCTGAGCGATTCTGCCGGATAAGCGCGACGGGCTGGAAGCTGGGAGGTTCCAGACACACAATGGCTCCTCCTCACAGAACATTTGCTAAGTTTTGGTGCGACACAGGAAGCGGGGGAACTAGGCTAAAGGCTTCCCTGAAAGCAAAGTGAAATCTCCCGAAGTCCTGGGGAAGTGACCTCAGATACACTGGTCTTACCTTCAAGGAATTTGCCGTATTTTGAAGCAATGCAAGCTGGAAGACTGGAGAGCTGGGCTGACATCTCTGAAAGACAGAGGAGAATTTTCTGCAGTCTTCCAAACTGGAGGAGACAGAGATCTACGCGACTTAGAATCAAACCCCACGCAGGCGGGCAGGGAGCACAGCAAACGTGAGCGGGGGGGCGACGCAGAAGTAGGTGGGGTTTAAAATAGGCTGGGTTTCTTAAAATAGAAGAAACCCAGCCCCCACTTCAATTAATGTCTGATTGGATTCAGGTGCTTCAACCCTCACTCTGTTTACCAACAAAGATAACATTATGTAGAGCCTCCAGAGTTGTAGCACAATGTCCATTATGCATTAAGAAACTACTAGAAGTGTGGAGAGGGCAAAAATATGACCAACTCTCATGAGAAAAAGAGGAGAAGAGCCAGATACTGGAGTTAGCAAACAAGGACTTTGAAAAACCTGTGCTTAATGTTAAGAACAACAGAGAAAAAAAGAGAGACAAAACAGATCAAAGGATGGAGAATTAAAAAGAGAATTTAAATTTATAAAAGCGAATCAAAGGACATTCTACAAATGAAAAAAGAAAATATCTGAAGCTAGGAAATTAATAGATGAATTGAGCAGCGGACTGAACGCAGCTGAAAATAATGAACTAGAACTAGGTTTTAGTTTTCTCAGCGAAGTAGAAATTAGGTTTAAAAAACTGAAGCAAAAAAAAAAAAAAAATGAGAAAGCACACACCTATAAAAATGTAAAAGACTGTGGGACATTGTCTCTGTTCAGGGACCCCAGAAAAGCGACTTTGATGAAAAGATTTGCATTTTGGAGATTTATTAGGGAGAGCTCTCCAGAAAAACATGGTTAGGGAGCGAAGCGGGACTGAGCAGAGGGAGAAACTAACCTGAAATGCAATTGCAAGAGAGGCCTTAGTCCACCTGTAGAAGTTCTGGAACTGGGCTAGCTCTTCAGAGAAGCCCCAGGTTAAGGGAAGGAAGCTGGGCATTTTTGCCTCCACCTTTATCTGTCATGGATGCAGTTGCCTCTGGGAAAGAGCCGTAAACTTGGGCAAAGCGGCTCCCTTTGGTCGACGGCCATGCCAAGCAGGGCCTCAGCTGTGAGTTGTTAGCAGTCAACGTTCCTAGCAGCTGGATTCAGCATGGGCTGGCTCACCGCATTCTCCGCAACAGACAGCACTTTGTGTGCTTGAATCTACCTGCTTTTATCTAAGTTCACCCACCTGGAAATAACTCCTCCAGGATTCTGGTTTATCTCTTTTCCTCCGTAAATTTGCAAGAACAAAGTCAGTGGGTGTTTTACAGTCCTCATAATTGCAACAGTTCCTGGAGATAAAATTCATTGTCCCTCTCCCCTGCTGACCATTCCAGGCTGCCCTTGGCTAGCACATACACTGGTTTAGGTGTGGGGTAACAGACGCTCATTCTGGGCATCTGTTCACTAAGTCTTTCTCTGCCAGGGCTGCTGCCCTTATTCATTCACCATCAAAATTGGGCAAAGAAATGACAAAGGACATCCACCTGGGTCATTTGGGGGCTAAATATATTCATTATGTAACAGTAGTTCTAGCTTCTCCTTAGGATCAGAGTCAATTACCCTTGCCAATATAGCAACTCCTTTCCTTGTCTGCTGGTCTCTTGGAACTAGGAGCTCAAAGTAATTTGGTGGCCACCATATAAAATTTCACAGGAGTCTGTCCCCTGATAGAAGCATTCCCTCCCTGAGAACCAGGCTGTCTATAAACTTGAGTTGGAGATTCAGTAAATATAAAATCCCCAAGTGGATCATTGAGAGTGATATAGGTGAGAAACCCCTATTTCTAGTTCTAGATACTGGTCCTTGCAGACCAACTCAGGACAGAGTGCTTTTTCATGGTTGCCAGTTAGGGTGTATGCTGTGTCCTGGAGGATGAGGCCCTCTCCTTACAGAGTACCATCTCTAAGGCAGCACTTAGGTTGCAACTTTAAAATCCATTCCATTGCTCTGTCAGGCCAGAAGTTTCCGGGTGGTTTGGTAGGTGAGAGGACCAGTGCATCTCAAGGCACGTACTCACTGCTACCACTCCTTTGCTTAGAGGGGATCTTGGTATGAGGCATGCTACATCACGTATCTTATCAGTGAGTCAAATAATTATAAACCCTCATAGAGGGATGCTGGCTAAGGCTTTCTGCGGGCAAGTCAAACAAACAAATATATGGAATACATGTCAATTCCAGGCAAATCACTGACTTCCACAATGCAAGGAATTTAGTGTACTCACTGTCCTACCAATTAACTCTTTAGTCTCCTTGAAGGATGGGGCCATACTGAGGTACAATATTGGTCTGTTCTGTTGGCAGGTAAAACACTCAACAGCGGTACCCTTGGTGAATGGGAGTCCTGACACCATTACTATTGCATGCCTGAGCCCACTGTGCTAGTAACAGAGTGGTGGCTGACAGAGGTTGACTGACATCAACTGACCAAGGCTTTCTATCTGTTTTGCTGTTTAATGTCTACTGTGTCCATTTTCAATTGATTGCCTCTCAGCTCTGAATGTCCCCTTCAATATATGCATTGTGCCAAATAACAGATTCCTTTAAGATTTCTCCTTTAATGTGAGCTCGATGTTAAACTGTCTCAGTACAAGGTGCTAGAGAAGTCTTAGAGGAAGAAGGGAATTCTTGGAGTATCCAGTGTGGGCTGGGGGTCAGCAGTATGAGTGAAGGACATCCAGGAGAGCCTAGCCCAGTAATGGACCTGGTACATCTTCCCTGCATTGCCTCAAAGCTATTTCAATTGTCACATTCTCTACCTTAATCAGAACACAGGGTACCTAGGGAACTTGTTCACTTTCTCATCCCACAATGGTTCACTATGTTGTGGCCATCACACCAGTTGGATATGCTAAGCAGGCTGTAGCAAATACCTTAGGAGATGATCAGTATCAGAAGGAAATACAGTCTATAAAATTCCTGAAGCCCGGCATCTTAGTGAAGTTTCTAAGGGGGTCAATGGTGTAGAGAATGCTAGAAATCCCTTCAAAGGAAAACTGCTATACTCAGCACCACTTAGCACTGAAGAAGAGTCATAATGCCTAGTGGACAGTTTTGTATTTTGAAGGCCAATGTCATACTTGAGTGTCCTGTTCTGATCCATTAAACAAGGAACCATACGTCTGAGAGTTATGGGGCTTAAAGCAAAAGAAGACTCTACATCATGTCTGACCACAGTGAAATGTGTTTATCAATTAATTCGATTTTATGACCCAGAAAGTCCAATGATATCTAAACTGTCCAAGGCCAGGAGGGCACTATATAGAGCCTTTGGCCAGCCCCAAAAGGAGAATCATATTGCAAACCACCCAAGCAATAGAAGTAAAACCATATCCTCTTCTGCAAATAACTACTCTGCTCGCTGCTGGCCCCCGGAAAAGACTGAATATCTGACCAGAGAGCATCCAAAGACCTTGAAACATGTCATGGACTGTTTTTCAACTGATCTACCAAGTTGGAGTCCAGTCACGCAAAGCAGCAATTCACAACCAAGTGGAAATGGTGTCAAAGATGTCAAGCTAAAGCGAGTCTTCAAAAGCACAAGTAAGTTAAATGAACAGACGGCTCAGATGTCTACAGCACCTGGTCCTGCTGCACTGCTCCCTCTGCCTTCACCCACTCTCACAGCCTTAAAAGGGTTCCTCATGATTAGCTGATGACAGAAAGCTCAGGCCAGGTTTACAAGAGGTATTAAGAAGATACTACAAGATATTACAGTAAAATGGTGTATGTTCACACAACAGAATACTATTCAAGAATGAAAATGAATGAACAGTAACTATACGTCTAAAATACATTGATCATAAAACTGTAATTAGTGAAATATTTTATTGGATAAGAGTATATGTATTATAACACCATTTATAAAAGGGTCTAAGACCAGAACGCTAAACATAAAACATTTAGAGGCGCGTGATAGCAAAGCAAGGGATGATTGACACACAATGTACGATTTGGTTACTTTTGTGTATTTGAGGTGAGGAGTGGCGTTAATTCTATTAGAGAAACAGAGGCCTTCAAAGGAACTGGCAGTGTTACATTTCTTAAGCTTATGATGGGTATATGAGTGTTAAGCTTATTATCACTCTTTTTGCTAGTTGCTCTCAATCCAGGCTGCACGTTGGACTCATCTAAAGAGCTTAGAAAACCAAGAACAGAAACCAAAAACTGATGCCCTGGTACTGATTTATTTATCCTGAGCTGTCTGGGTTTAAATGTTTTCCAAGTGACTCTGACACAGAACTAGGCTTGCGGAGCACTGCTTTGTATATACTCTTTTGTATGTATTTTTATATATTTCATGATTTTTTTAGAAGCCCAAAGACACCAGAAATGAAGCAATTCTCCATCCAGCCTCGCAGTGATGTATTGACCCATTTTGCTCCGCGCTTCATGTCAACCAGGTCATGTGTGAGTTTATGGGCCTTTAGAGACCAGCCGTATAAATGTTCTCATGAGGTAATGACCATTCCCAGCCGAACTCAGTCAACCCTCTTTGCTCTTTCCCTTCATCACCACCTCCTCTGCAGACGAATTCTACCCTGGCCTAGCAAACTCCCTGCATCTGAACCACAGGCATTCTCCTTTGTGCTATTTCCTCTCGGATTTTTTCTGTTTCTCTCTTCTCTCTTATTGTTTCACTTTTCTCTGCCTTCCTGCTTTCAGGCCCTGTCACCTTGGCTTTCTTCTTTCCTCCTTGACAATTTCATTGCGTGCTTTTCTTCCCACTGCTTTTCCTTCGTGGAAATGTCTACACGCTGACTCAGTGTTTAGACTCTTTCTAAATGAAGGCGATTATTTTTGAACGAAAAAAAGAAATAAAATGCATTAACTAAGGACCTTGTCTCCTCAAGTGGTAAAAGTAAAAAAGAAAAAGAAATTGTCAAATGAGGATATTAATTCTGACAGCTCTCTCAGGTTTTTCTCTACTTTTATAAGTTCCTAAAAGTTATACAGGAGTGGAATCAATAGCCAAGGTTCTCTTTGTTGTTTAGTTTGTTTGTTTACTTTTTTTCTTTTCTTCTTCCCCTCTTAACAGAGGCACTGGGGGTTGAACCCAAGACCTCATGCACACCAAGCATGCATTCTACCACTGAGCAATACCTCCACCCATGCCAAGTTTTTAAATGTCACTTCTTCAGCGCAGTACTTTAATATTTCTAAGAAACAGTATATTTTAAATATCCTTGAATCTGAATCAAAGATATCAAATGTGTAGAAATGAAAGTATGATCATTTAGGATGAAAGTCAAGGAACTGAGCCTAATAAAACAAATACTAGCTTTATTTTTATCATGTAAGCAAAGTGTGAAAATTCAAGCTAATAACACATTGGGGAAATTTAAGACATGAAACATTTCAAATTCCATTACCAAATGTGAGCTGTGTAAATGTTAATGGGATGCTGAGAATAATTACAATTTTTCACTAGCAAGTTAGAGAACTGCACTGGGACATTTCAAAGGTTTTTGTTATGCAAGATATTGCAAATGAAATATTTTCCTAACACCTTTGAAGGGCCAATTTGTTATCCTAAATAGTTAATACAAATAGAAAATAGAGTATTTCCTGAAAAAGGTCAAATTTTTCAGATTTTAATTTATTTTTGGACTGGAAGCATCTTGGAAAGAAGGAAAGGTATGAGGTTTATTCAAATGTTTATAACTTTTCCCAAAATATTTTCTCAAAATATTTAATAAAAACGAAGTTTAGCGATTATAGTTTCCCAAACATACTAGCATAGAGACAGAAAAATACCAGTTGCCAAGAAATGAACATTAGGATTATTACGTAAAAGTAGTTAACCTTCGAGATAAGACTGATTCCTTTAAGTATATTTCAAAAGATTCCTAGCTCCCAGACAGGAAACTTATAGGTCAAAGTGGTCTTTTCAGGAAAGAAACTAAGATTAGGCAATTAACCTTTTAATCCACTTAACAGTTCAAACTCCCTTCATTTCAAAGTTACACAGGCAGCACAGAGATAATTGAGAGAGATTATGGTGTATGTGTGTGTGTACAGAGGAATTTGATCATTAAAGTAAAAAAGACAAAGCTAAGAGAGGACATGTTTATTCTACATAGTTTTTATGGAGGTTGAATTTAAAGTCATTATTTTTAAATCTCAATAATTTAAGGTGGTGATGAGTATTATATCCTGGATTTCAAATATTTACACATAAATAGTATATTTGGATAAACACAAATACCCACTTACTTACATCGTAGAGTCCAGTAAGATATGTACAAAGATGATGTGGGGCAGAACCAAAACAAATAGCGTACTCGTGGAAGTGGATATGAGACGAAGGTGAATATTTCAAACAGCGTCGACAAAGAAGTGTTAGCATATTTATGCTTCCATCCAATTGGGGATGTTTGTTTTCAGTTTGAGTAGACTTCAAACAGGAAGTTTTCAAACTAGAAGAATTTTTAAATGTCCAACTTTTTCTGATAATACAGAGACTAAAATTAGGCTATTGATTATCTCACATAATATGGTATCCAGAGGAAAAGCAAACTCATTGGTTGATTCAACAGCCTGATTACATTTTTTCAAGAATCAGTTTGGGATTTATTTTTTTCTCAGTCTTTCTGTACTTCCATCCTTCATGCTGGGACTGGTAGTAAGATGGCTGTATAATTTTCAGATGTTTAATCCAGATCCAGCAATATGCCTACAAAGAAGGCTCTTTTAAGAGTAAGAATATTTTCCCTAGAATCCTCCAACACTTCTAATATTTCCTGTGACAGAATGGCCATATTCTTTTTGGAACACATCTCTGGCAAGGAGTAATTTAATGCCATGTGGCTGGACTATTCATTTAGGGTAGAATGGATATTAGGGAGAAAACTCCAGTATTCATTACACAATATAATTTAGCACATAGGGTATTCATTATTTCACTTATTTAATAAGTACTTCTTATGTGTCTGCCATATGTCACTAGAGATGCAGTAGTAAACAGTGCAGCCATTGGTTTTGAGTTCATGTAGCTGACAGTCTGGCTAGAAAGATAGATAGTCCTTAAAATTTTGGAAATAATCAAGTGACTAAATTTTTAAAAAATATTATTGGATCTAACAAAATATTTACAAGATCTATATGAGAAAAACTATCAAACTACTGAAAAAACTCAAAGAACAAAATAAATGGAGAGATACTCCATTTTCATGTATAGGAGTATCAAGATGTCAGTTCTTCCCAACTTGGTTATAGATGTGATGCAGTCTCAATCAAAGTATCAGCAAGTTCTTTTGTGAATATCCACAAATCAATTCTGAAGTTTATATGAAGAGGTAAAAAGATGTAAATAGCTGATATAATGTGAAAGAAGAAGAATAAACTTGGAGGACTGATACCACCTGAGATAAGACTTACTATAAACCTAAAGTAATCAAGATAAGATGGTAATAGTGAAAGAACAGACAAATAGGTCAGCAGAATAGAAATCTCAGAAATAGACCCACAGGTAGTCAAGTGATCTCTGACAAAAGAGCAAAGGCGATACAATGGAGCAAAGATAGTATCTCCAACAAATGTGCTAGAACTGGACATCCACATGAAAAAAATGAATTCAGGCACAGAACTTACACTCTGAAAATGGGTCCCTGACCGAATGTAAAGCACTAAACTATAAGACCTACAGAAGATAACATAGGAGAAAATCTAGATGATTCTGGGTATGGCAATGACTTCTAGATACAATACCAAAGGTATGATTGATGAAAGAAATAACTGACAGGCTGGACTTCATTTAAATTAAAAACTTCTGCTCTGCAAAATACACTGTCAAGAGAATGAGCAGATAAGCCATAAACTGGGAAAAAAATTTGCAAAAGACATATTTGATAAAAGACTGTTCTACCAAATATATAAAGAATTCTTACACTCAAAAAGAAGAAGTCAAACATCCTATGTAAAAAATGGGCCAAAGACTTTAGCAAAGAAGATACACAGAGGCATATAAGCATTTGAAAAGATGCTCCACATCATATGTCATGAGGGAAATTCAAATTAACACAATTAGATACCACTACATACGTATTAGAATGGCTACAATCCAAAACACTGACAACAGATGAAGATGTGCAGCACTATGAACTGGAATGCAAAATGCAACAGCCACTTTAGAAGAGCGTTTGGCAATTTCTTACAAAAGCTAAACATCTTACTGCAAAATGTAGCAATCATGCTGTTTGTTATTTAGGCAAATGAGTTGACAATTGTCCACACAAAAACTTGCACACAGGCATTTATAGTAGCTTTATTAATAACTGCCAAAACTTGGAAGGAACCAAGATGTCCTTCAGTAGGTGAATAGATAAACAACAGTACATTTGAACAATGGAATATTATTCAGGGCTAAAATGAAATGAGCTATCAAGCCATGAAAAGACATGGAGAAACTTGACATACATATTAAAAAATGAAAGAAGTCAACCTGAAAAAGCTATATATGTTGTACGATTTCAACTATATGACATTCTGGGAAAGGCAAAATATGGAGACAGTAAATAAAAATTAGTAGTTCTAGGGGTTGTGGGAGAGGGAAGGATGAGTAGTCAGAGAACAGAAGATTTTTAAGGCAGTCTAATGACTTATTCTGTATGTTATGATGATGGATACATGTCATTATACATTTGTCAAAACCCATAGAATGTGCAACCCCAAGAGTGAACCCTAATTTAAACTATGAACTTTGGGTGATCATGATGTGTTGACAGGTTCATAGACGGTAACAAATGTACCACTCTGGTTGGAGATGTTGATTGTAGGGGAGGCTGTGTATGCGCTGGGGCAGGGAGTATGTGGGAACTCAGCACTCTCCACTCAATTTTTCTGTGAACTTGAAACTGCCCTAAAAAATTTAGTCTACTGAAAAAATACTATCGTACTCTTAATGAGGTAGTGGTATAGTAGTCAGGGGGTGACTCCTTATGCATGGGGAGTGGGCAGCACTCAGGGAAGGACTGCTTAAGGAAATGACCTCAGAGACATAAAGGTGTTTAAGAATTGCCAAGCAAAGAGGATGGGTGGACATAGGGTGGCAGCGGGAGAGAGAAGGCCAGTGTATCCCCTGGCTAATGCTTATATTGTTTCTCCATATCTATCTTCTGTTTCTTTTCAAACAGTAAGATTATATTTATATCCCAGGTGACAGATTCAGATACAATAACATGGGAAGGAAGAAGAAATGACCTTTAAAGAAAAACAGTTATTTAACCCAAAATTTTAGCTGGATGTATGCATTCAAAATAAAAACTACATTTCCCAGCTTTCCTTGCATCCAGGTGTGGCCGTTTATTTAAATTCTAATAAATGGTATGGATACAGAAATACATATGGCACCTTCTAGGAACATTGAGAGAGAGTACATAGACCCTTTGCCTCTTCTGTTTTGTCCCTTTTTCCATCCTGCTCCTAGGTCAGAGATGACACTATAGACAATGAAGTTGAAACCATACATGGTGGAACACCAAGATAGAAGGATCATGGGTCCCAGCCAACACACCCCTGTTAACTCTATGTGAACTTTTAAAAGAGAAATAAACTCTCTCATTTAAGCCAGGATTATTGGACTTTGTGTCACACAGCAGACCTTAATTCCAACTATCCTGATAAGCAATGACCTTGGGTAAAAGACTATGGCACATAGTAGGAGCTAAAGGGAGACCAACATGGCTGGTGTGGAATAGGAAGGAGACCATGGAAGTGTTTCAAGGTGATGTAGGTGTCATGTTAAATAGAGCCCTCAAGGCTCTGTTCAAAAATCTGGACGTAATTCTAGGAGCAATGTGAAGAGACTGAAGAGTTTTAAGCACAGAAGGAACATGATAAAAAAAAATTATATTTTAAGTCCACAAACAGTAAGTGCTGGAGAGGGTATGGAGAAAAGGGAACCTCCTACATTATCGGGTGGGAATGTAATTTGATGCAGCCATGCAGTATGGAGATTCCTTAAAAAACTACAAATAGACTTTCCCTATGATCTAGCAATCCTACTCTTGGGCAAATATCAGAGGAAATTGTAATTCAAAAAGACACATGCACCCCAATGTTCATAGCAGCACTATTTACAATAGCCAAGACACAGAAGCAACCTAATGTCCATCAGCAGATGACTGGATAAAGAAGATGTGGTATATTTATACAATGAAATACTACTCAGCCATAAAAAGAATAAAATAATGCCATTTGCTGTAACATGGATGGACCTGGAGATTGTCATACTAAGGGAATAAGTCAGAAAGAGAAAGAAAAATACCATATGTGGAACCTAAAAAATCATAATAATTAACTCATGGTTCTTTGAACACTGAACAAATTTACAGATGTAAAAAATTTAGAGCAGTACCTGACACCTAAGTGCTTGATAACTGTCAGCTGTTGTGACTTATTGTTAGTTATTATTATCAACAAAAATGAGAGACTCGTCCTATTATCACTTGAATTATCACTCAAATCTCCAAAGTGTGTTTCTCAGAACTCTCCTTCCAGAGGATAGTAACAGGGATTACATGAAAAAACAAAAAAAAAAAAAACAAAAAAAAAAAAACCCAAAAAAACCTCATAATAAAAAGAGATCTATAGATAATTATGTCAAGAAAACATCAGTTAAGCAAAGTTAAACAGATTTTTTTAGCAGAAATGTTATGTCTTTCTTATGTGAAACATATCTGATAAAGACAGGAAGCAAAGAATGCTGCATTTTTCTTATAATTAGTAAACTGAAAGTTGACCCAGGCTGCCTTTGGTTGACTAGGTGAGATAAACTGGCTTGAAATTGTGAAATTAGGGAGAAAGAGCCCTGTTTCTTAGTTTATATCTAAAAATCAGACATTACAATCAAGCTACAAAAAAAAAAAAAAAAAAACCAGATTACCTTCATTTTTCCCTTATCAGAATTCAGTACTAAAATCCTACGTTTGTGAGAGTCTGAGAAACTACTGTTTAAATCCGAAGAACCTAATCTATCTTTGCTTTATCCTTAAGATCCTAATTTAATAGAAAATTAATATGTGGCTGTATCAAATGATCACCTCACTTTGAATATGAAAATTTATTTAATGAAACCACCACAGAATGGAATCTTGACCTTCCTGCATGTGAAAACCCATATATCTCAGTCAGTGATTTGAGTATATAAGATATTTCAATGAAAATTCTACTGTTTTCAAGAAAAATTTACTTTGTATCTGAACAGGCGTATTGTTGTTTACTGATGGTTTTTAACAATTGCCAGGTGGCCACAAGCTAGTTCAAAAATTTTTACACATACATATAAATATTTCACTTGCTCTGAAATTTCTTAAAAAAATAAAAAATAAAACCTGCCACAAGTTGGCCTTTATTTCACCCCATACTTTTAGAGCTAGAAAGAACCTTAGCCATCATCTAATCCAACTCTCTCTCTCATAATTGATGAAGACAGAAAATTGCATAACTTGTTCGGCCTAGAATGCGGATTCCCAGATGTCAGTCCCATTTTCCACATCGGTAATTTAGACTAATATGTCTTTTTTTTTTTTTTTCCAGTCCCCTGCTATCCACTACTGTGCTTAAGTTATTAAAGAAAGGGAAATAATGGGTGTTTGCTGAAACTTATAAAAGTTTGCAACTTATACATCACTATAAGCTCAGGGTCTTGTCCTCAGTTTTCAGGTTTAAACAGTCAGGGTTTTTGGACCACACAGGGGTCAACTAATCCACGAGAAAGTCCTTTTTCTCCTAATAAAAACCCTAACCCTTCCCTCAATAGCAATACCCACCCCCACGTCCCTCTTTGTCCTTTTCCCCCTACTTGATTTTTTTTTCAGAGCATTTATCATGTATAAAATTTATTATTCAGAAGGCTATTTTGAGCATTTTTATGAATGTCTCTTGGTGTACATGTTCACAAGGTTCTCTAGTTAAGAAGCCTTAATATAAAGTATCATAATTATTGTTTTGTACAACATTTGTTTAGATTTCCTCACATGCTTTATCATGTTCTTCTTTCTCCAATCCTCTTTGCTTATCAATGTTCCTTCCCAGGTTAGCTTCCTTATTCTTCAAATGCGTTCTATAGACATCCCTTTAGTGAGGATCTCTTATCAACAAAGCTTCTCACTCTGAAAACATCTATATTTCATCTTCCTTCTTCAAAATATATTCACTGGGAATAGAATTCCAGAATGAAAATTTTCTCTTAACATCTGCATGGCTTTCTCGATTCTAATACTGAGAAATTCTTTGTTGTTATTGAGAAATTACCTGTCAGTCTAATTGAAGTTCCCTCATAAGTAATCTCTCTCCCTATTTTTAAGATCTGTTCTTGGTCTCTGGCAGTCTGTATTTTCACTGTGTTAGTTCCAGGTACAGAATTCTTTTTTTTTTTTTTTTTATCCTACTTGAGATTTGAGGGGGCAGGGTAGTGCTTCTTGAATCTAAGATCAGATATCTTTCATCAATTTGGCAAATTTTTAGCCATTTATCTTTTTAATTACAGCTCCTCTCATTGCTTCTTTTATCGTCTCCTAAAACTTCAATTAGTTTTACGGTGGAACATCTCTCTTCATTAAATTTTTCGGTTGCATCTTCTCAAATTTCTTCAGCTCCATCTCCTGTTTACCATGTCTTCCAGCTTTGTCTAATCAGTGTTTATTACAGCTCCACGTTTTATTTCTAATACAAATAAGTTTTTTTTTTTAATTCTGAAAGTTCTAGTTGGTTCTTTTTCCAATCAGACTTGTCAAACAGGACTATCAGAATTGATCATTTAAATAATGTTTCTTTCCTTCCTAAGCAATAACCATGTAAATTATGTAAACATGTAAACTATATAAATTTTTTAAATTCAGTAATAATTCAGAAAAAGATTATATTTAACAGTAAATATAAGTCTTTCCTTCCTTATAACTTCAAGGTACAATTTCAATGTATAATTTCAATGTAGCTCTGTTTTTCAGGTAGTAAATACTTCAAATTCTATGTGTGCTCTTTTCCCATATTGGCAGGTTTGGTAGTCTGATTCCATAGTTTGTTCCTAATGACTCTTATTGATGGTGTTTGTTTCCTTGTCTGTTTAGTGATTTTTGATGGTGATTTTCATATTCTCTGGAAATTTATCTGTAGAAATTCTTTGACTGGTTTTAAAGAACATCCCTTCAGAGAGTATTTGCTTTTTTTCCACCAGTTTCCTTTACCCACAAGGTAAGACAGGCAAATACCCCTTATGACTACCTGAAAAATATTTAATTTCTCCACTGTGGGTGTCACTCTGAATTTCCTGTCTTTTTACAAGGTTGTCTGTGCCAAGTATCTGTCCTCTTTGCTCTAGGGTTTTTCTCTTGAACTTTGAATAAGTGGTCTTGTAAATCTAGGCTCTACAGGTTCCAGAACATGGGGAAACTCTACAAGATTAACCATCTGGTTTTTCCAACAAATAAATTGCAAGCAAAAGAGACTGAGATAATCCTTGTGGATTATAAAAGATTTATCAATTCAATCACTGGCAATTTAAATCTTATTTGGGTTCTGATTTAAGTGGAAAAGAATTTAAAAAAGACAGACAAACAAAAAAGCCAAACCACTGGGGAAATTTGAACACTGACTATACATTTGTCGATACTGAGGAATTACGTTCATTTTTCAGGTGTGATAGTGGTAGTATGACTAAGTTGAAATAAAGAATGCTTATCTTTTAGAATAAAAAACTAAGACATTTACAGATCAAATAATATAATGTCTTGGATTTGCTTGCAAACAATCCCATGTAGGGAGGGGCATAGTGGACAGAGATATAAATGAAATCAAATGAGTCATGAGTTGGTAGTTGTTCAGCCTGGATGATGGTTTCACAGGGTTCATTAGACATTTATCTCAACTTTTGTGTATGTTTGAATTTTTATTTAAAAGAAAAAAGAAAAAAAGGCCCCTGAAGAATTTCTTGACTTTCAAACCAGATCATCCATATGTTTAACAAAAATTTCTTATGTTGAATCCAGCACTTCAAAGTATGCTTTCCTGGGCAGCATCTCACTCATTAGCTGATCTGCCTTATTTCAGGAAAGAACTGTCTCAAAATACTTCTTGAAGGTGACCCTCTTCAGTTGCTCAACTAGAATCTTGACTCTCTCACCTGCTTCCTTCCATCAATAACTGTTTCCTGCAAATTCTACTTTCTAAATTTTTCACTTGTCTGTGCCCTTGAATCTCTCCATCTGCTCTGTCACCATTCTAGTCTGATCCACTGTCTTCTCACTTCTTTCACCCTGCAAGTCGGACTAATCTTATCTCATTCAGTCTTGTCTACTTTAATCCGTACTTTATATAGCAGCTCAATTCATCTTTTGATCCATGCAAGTTATATCGTATCAGTCCCCTTCTTGATCTCTATTATGCTTTATTGTGACCTGATTATAAATTCTAAAATCCTTAAACAACCCCTGAAGCTCTGCACAAACTCACCTCTAGCCAAAAACTCCAGTTTCACACTGCGCTACTTGCCCTATGTTTATTCTTTACGATCCAGTCAAATGAGCCTTGGTTTCATTCTGTGCTAAGCTCCTCCAGGGCTCCGAGCCCATGTGTATACTTTCTTCTGCCTGGAACTTCTTTCCTTTTCCCACAGCAACAAGCCACCACCTTACTCTTTTGGTCACAGCTTAATATCACTTCCTTAAAGGAAGATTTCCAAACACTACACTCTCACATGGGCAGTCCTGTATACATTTCTGCAGCCCTGGAGCCTTGTCTCAAGTAAAATTGCTTGATCAATATTTATCTTCCTCACTAGCCTGTAAGAATCAAGAAGGCAGGAACCACATTTTCTTGTTAACTATTCCATCTCTAGTGGCTAGGAAAATGATGACGTATAACACATGCTCAACGAAGGTTTAGAATGAATAAACGTCAAGCATTATGTTACTTGCTACAAATAGAATGATGACCAATGTAAACACAGTCCCTACTTTCAGGGGGCTTACAGTGGAGAAGATGAATAATAAAATAGGAAGTTAATCTACAATAAATGTGGCAAGCTATATGATAAAGAGAATATAGTGTGCAATGCTTTTTTTTTCTTTTACTTTGTCATTTTTTCCCTGGGGCCAGTGAGGCAAGTGGTTCACAGTTTGCATCATTCTATGAATTCACGGTTATGACTATTGTTACCACTGACCCCCAAATGTTTTAAGTGAACACTATTAAATCATTTGTTGCCCTTCCTATTTGAGATTGCTCTCACCTCCACACTCCATGCCAGGTTTTATATATAACATGCCAGCCATGCAACAGACTTACAATTAACCTGTGTCTCCATTGGTGACATCCAGGCAGTAACATTACTGACAGGGATATTACAGAGGCCAGTTATAGGAACTAAGATAAACCTGGGGTTGGTTTCTACATGGAAGATTAACATTCATTCAGTTTCTACTATCATTTTTATATTTTCAATTTGATTGAAAACTTGCTCACCTCACCACAACAGACACATATTAGGGGCCTGACACTTCTGGATACATGGACTGAAACACTATTGGTATCACATTATAAATACCTCCCAAGGCCAGGTGAATCGGAGTCAACGCTCTTCTGTTATTAAGCACTCCATCAATGAATAGTATACTGCCGGCAGAATTTGGCAAGTGCTTAATCCTACACTGTTGGCACAATACTTTGGCTGTGTTCCAGTACTGTGTTCCTCTGGCGAGCTTAAAATCAGTAATATGAGGGTTAATTCTGGCATCTTCTCAGCCCTTAAACTCAAGGTGTCTGCTCTGTAATAAGAAAAGTCACCTTTGTCTATTTACTTATTTACCTTTCAGGAAACAATGCTCGAGTGTGTGTGTTTTATCTGTATAGTGTCTATAAAATTTACAGCCATCTTTGCACATGAACAACAGTTTCTTGTAGAGAGATTCAATTTTTTTTTTTCTTGTTTGTTTCTACAGAAAATCTGTTCCCCAGGCTCAGGACTTTTTTCTTTTTCCTTCCTTCAGGACATTGTTTAGAATACCGAGGATGTTAGCCACGATAAGAGGATTCCAACAAGGACTTGTTATAAGCAAATGCATGTAATTTGGTTGAGTATGAGGTTGTGGGTGTGGATTTTGTCCTTGACACAATGTCTCTGCTAAATTACTGACAGTAATTTGCGGCTGTTCTGACTGTTCAGGAATCTCAAGCCCTGATACATATTATACTCTTCTTTTTGATGTCTGGAAGACCCACAGGAGACACAATATATACTTTCTAACTTATTCTTTCCCTTTCAGACTCATTTCTTGTCTCAAGTCATCTCTGTTATTTCCTTACTCATCTCTCTGTTTCTTATTCTCTACCTTAACTGAACTCCCTTTCTCAAAAGGAAAGACATTTATTTTCCCCTTTATGTATTTGGCTTCTGATTCCACAAAGGGCAAGCACTACGAGACACTGTTTTCCAAGAATAACCTGAGGATGATTCCGTGGCTAAACTGATTTGAACCAGGAGCTCCATTCTTCTTGTTTTCTACGTGAGTCCCAATGGAGAGTCTTCTTTCCTCTAGAAATCTCATGTGTTTTCCTGACATTTTTCTTGAACTTCTTTGGTGTTAAAATGAAGATGCCTAATAATAATATAAGTAATAATGACAATTCATCTTTCATCTCTAATTTTAACATGAAGTATCCTTTAAAAATTTTTTTTAATTGAAGTACAGTCAATTACAACATATCAATGTCTGGTGTACAGCACAACGTCCCCGTCATTAGCATGAAGTATCTGACTTAAGGAAGTACATGGGCATAGATTTTTTGAAATGTGAAAGACAATTTATATCTTCCTTTGCTTTAATGTTAGGAGTAACTGGCCTTTTGAAAACATTTACAGAGCACTTTCCTAACTTGAGAATTAGTTTTCATATGATCTGCTAGACCAACGTTTATCAAACCTTAACATACCAATGAATCACCTGGGGGTCTTATTACAGTACAGATTCTGACTCAGTAGGTCTGAGGAGGGCCTGAGATTCTGGATTTTTAACAAGCTTCTAGGGGATGCTGATGCGGTAGTACGCACCGTTCTTTCAATGCAAGTGCTACAGCAATCGCAACAAAGGAGAGAAGACCTTGACTTCGCTGCTCATCACTACACCTGTTTTATCTACTGTCGTGTCTATTACATGCTTGGTTTTCAGTAAATATTTATTAAGAGAAAAATGAACACCCTGAATTGTTCACATGGCACTGAGAGTCATGGCAGACATTATGTTCCAAAAAGAAAGACGTTTTTCCATTTTACAGACATTCCAAAAAGTAAAGTGTCTTGCCTGTAGGTTACACAGTAGCAGAACCACAGCTAGCCTGCTTGTCTAGTTGCTGTTAACGAAGGATAGAAACCACTCCACTTTCCAGTGCCTGCTCACTTATTTTGCCTTTGAAGATGCCAGAGGTTTCCAGTGATTCTGGTGTACATAACTCTGCATTTGACTTCTATGAGTTACAGATGAAGCTGTCTAGGAGGCAGCAAATTTATCTTTGAAGTGCTTATATAGCCACTCATGTGGTCGTGTATAAAAGCTCTTGTAAAACTGCATGGATTTTCCCAGAGACCATTTGTGCCTGTTTCTCTTTGAATGGTAAAATTTGGGAATATCGTTTAGGAGGGAGGAAGATTTAAGATTCCAATTAAAAAAAAAAAGGATTATTTAACATCACCATAACCCTCCTCCTAAAAGATTTCACAAAGTACAAAAATTCGAGGATATAATCACCGTGTTAAATTTGAAATTGCAAAAACAATGTGATCAGGAGGGAACATGAAGCCCTCCCATCAAGACTGTGATTTAGGGGCTACTATTAGTAGCTTCTGAAGTCGTGGGAGTAAATCATTTTCAAATGTTGGAAGCCAATTAACTGTAATGAAATATAGTTGAATAACAATTAGTAATTCTACTTCAAAGTATAGTAATGGATGGAAAATAAACTTTCCAAAGAAGCACATTCATTGTGCAGTTCTTTAAAAAACCACTTTAATTGTCAGGCCTCTTTTGATTCAAGGTGTTCAAAACCACATTTTAGCAGGAATTGTGACAGCTGGGAAAAACCACCTGCTAAGTTACTACCTTTTAATTACCCAAAGAAGAACAAAGTAGAAAGCATGACAAACTTAAATAGAAGAAATGAATTTAAAGTTAAGAAAGATATTATTCATGCACTCTGAGGTTAACTTAGCTCTCCCACAGATGAGAGAAGAAAACCATGTCTCTTACTTACAACTCTTCCTGACTCCTTTCCCTGAACTCTCTCTAAGAAGATGACACCTTAGGGAAACTCCTTTGCCCTGCTGAATAGAGCAGCAGATAAAATAATTTTGAAGGATGCAGGGGAGGCAGGAGGCAGGAAGAGAAATAAACCATTGCTAAATTGTTCCAATAAGAAAAGGAAGTATGACTTATGAGAGGAAGGGTGGGGCAGACTGAAGACTGGAGTTGTGGAAACAGATGTGACAGCCGCCAAAGAAGGAGAGCAGAGGTAATTAAAATGGACTTTTAAGGAAGTTTTATATGGTGATAGGTTTTGTAAGGTCCATCGATTCTCGGCCTTTTGGCTAAGATCAAGTGTAGGTTTTGTAAGATCCATAGCCATCCAGTCTAGGGTTTCTCAGCCTGAGCATCAAGACATTTGGGGCTGGATAGCTCCTCATTTGGGAAACATTCTTATGCATTCTGTTAAGTTTCAGAGCATGTGCTACCCACTAGAGACAACAGCACTCTTCCCCTACTTTGACACCCAAAAATGTCTCTAGACATGGCTAAATGTCTCCTGGGGGCAAAATCACCCGCACTTGTGAACCACTGATCTAATCTCAAATCTTCTGATAAAGGTCTACATTATTTATCCCCGCCTGAACGGTTTAGTAGGTGTACATGTGTAACATTTTAATTTATTTTAGTGTTCTCATTTGTTTGCTTTCCTCAATGTGCAGATGGGTCTCAGTGCAGCCACGGGAAAAGCAGTGGTTTCCAAGTGGGTCCAATTACATTCAGATGAACCCTTGAGGCTTTCTGTCTAGAATATTTTGCCCTAAAATGCAAGTACAGCTATAACTCAGCTTGAATTATCAACTTAGAATCAAGGCAAAAGGGCATCGCCATAATGACAGTGAAGGGCAAGTCAGTGGAGATCAAGCCAACAAGAGGTGTGATGACATCCAGTTTAGAGTAAGAGTGTAGAAACCCCCCCTCCTCCATCACTCTTTCAGTTTTTGACAGCTGAGAGAGTTAAGGAAGTATTCAAGAATGGCCATTTCCACTGAAAAGGCTGGTGGACACAATGCTATAAAATTTTATTCTAATAAAATAATCCAAGGGAATCCATGTGAAATTCTAGACTGAAAATGGCCATTTAACCCAAACTCTCCATACATGATATGTCTTAATAAGTCATATTTTCCCAAGGAAAAGAAAATCAAAGAAAGGTCAGGGATGAACAGATGTGTGTTGGCAAATGTTTTACCAAAAGCTATTGGGGAAAAAAAAAAAAAAGCATTCACTTGGAACATAAATTTGCCCATGTCTATGGTGTAAATACTCCCACCACGGTCAGTTTCAACATTGATACTGTCATTAACATGATGTCACTGAACAGAGGGATAGAAATAATTGCACACAATTGGCTCTCTTGAACCCACGAGTGCAGGCTCTAACACACTACTAGGTGTGAGGCAGAAACGTTTGCGCTGGTTCAGAGCCTTGGTCTGCTTCACCTGCTCAAAATGATCCCTTGGAAAGAGAAATGCTTGTAGGCTCTGGGGTATATTATAAAGTAGGTTTTAAAAACACTGATCCACCAGCCTCTGTGCCATTTCAAAATCTTTCCCTTTGGTACCTCTTCTCTCATTTTATAGAATAATTTAGTCACCTTTATCACTGAAATCTCTTGAGATGTTATTATCTGGCACAGACTGATAAGAAACACTGGCACTCAGGTAAAAACTTATTTTCGGTATGTAACATGTTTACATTTGGTATGTCATATGGCTAAAGCACTGAAATCTGAAAATACACACATATGTGGGATGTTGCCTTCCAAGTCGTGATTAGAACATGCCTCTGAGTACTGTATTGTACATGAAGCCTCACAAGTACACAAGTAACAGAGATGACCTATAGAGGATTCCAGTACTGTAATGATATGAGAACTCAATGCCCCAAAGCTCTCTGTCTATAGAAGAACGTTGCATTTCATTCAGAAGAGCTTAAGAAAAGATGGAGAGATGTGTGGGTTCTTATACTTGTAAGTATATGTAAACAGTAGAGAGAGATTTGCCTGGAATATTTAAACAGAGTCAAAAGATTCTGGTAGCAAGGTCTGGAAGGTTATGGGGAGTGCAGTTTAAAGGACTGGAAACGCCTGCAACAAGGTAGCCAACGATGTATCAGCACGTGGGCACAAGGGACTGAAAAAGCTTAGGATTCCCAGAGCTGGTACGCTTTTACAGATTATTGCAACCAAGTTAGAAAGAACAGGGGGGAAAGCAGAAGGTGTTTACCCTGGAGGAATAAATAAGAAAATCATGTGAAGCCCCGAGCTGGTGTAGGTCTGCCTTGGAGAACTTGGAGACCCGAGGTTGGCTTCTTGACCACTAAGGCCCCCAGGAAGGAGGCTCAATTTCCAACTCCAGTCCAAAGGCTCCTGAGAGCCAGGCTGGGCCCTCAAATCTGCATCAAACGTGGTGACATATGATGTAAGCAAGGTCACCATGATCACATGGGCGCTGTTCGCTTAGAACTAGACCACGAGGCTGGCAGGAAAACTTTAAGATCACTCCACTCCTGGGAGATGGAGATCCTCCCAGATGTCACTGTCAGAAAGTAGCTCTGAACATCTGATCCCTTTTGAAGACATAGGTGGCACTAGGAGCTAGAGTGGACAGTTATTACACTCAGACCCGCTGAAGTTCTATCAGTGGACTTTCCTGAGTCCCAGGGTTGATCTGTGCCACAGAACAACATCCCAGGAGGTTTCAATGATAACGTGGGGAGAGGCTGTCAGAGTAAATAGTGCAACTCAGTGTAAAAAAGATCAGGAAGTTGGGATTTTTTTGTTGCTGTTGTTTTGTTTTGTTTACTAAGAAGAATATGATGGAAAATATTTTGCTATATATCAAAAGTAAGAAATACATATTATAGCAACCTAGTAAACACACACACACAATTGTAGCAAAAGTCTTACAAAACAAAACGTACTTATTTCTGATCTACTATATTTCAATCAAAAACCACTTATCTTACCCTGTACACCGATTTCAGGATTCATTAATGGATAAATATCTATATTTTGGAAATGATGTTTTATAAAACTTCCTGTTTCAAGGTGAGCAGATCCTAAGGCTAAATTTTTCTACATAATAAAAGATCAGAGACACACAAAGAGGGGAAAGATTTTTAGAGGTCAAGGAGTTTGGTGGATCAATGCAAAAAATGGTGACAAAAAAAGCAGGAAAAACTGATTAGAGAGAGAGGAGAGGGGGTGGATGATGTAACATTGACAGGATTAAGAGGCACTTTGAGAAAAGAACACATATGATTACAATGGATTTAAAGAAAGACAAAAAAAAAAACTGGTTTCAGCACAAACTAGCTATGTGGCCTTGGCCATAATACCTGAGCTCTCCAGAGCTTGGGTTTTAAAGGATGAATAATAATAATATCTACTAAAAGGGAGTTATAAGAAAATATGCCTGAAGTATTCATAGTAAATTTAGCTATTATTAAAAGTTGTTAAATTTTTTAATGCTATTATAACACATCTCAAAGCGCATAAAAGTATCTCTATCAAGAGGTCCAGCTGTTTTACCCGATGGGGAAAAAAACGCAAAGATACACATCACAAGAAATTGGTCACAGTGTGGTTCGCATTAACATAGAGTAGAAATAATTCAGGTATTAAAAAACAGGATCACAGTAAGTAAATTAAGATACAACTATAGATAGAATATTTTATAGTTATTAAAAAGTGCTGTGATAATTTTTATGGCACATTAAGTACAAACAACAAAACTTTATATTATGGTATGACCTTAACAAACTAAATACACCTAGAAAAAGACTAAAAGGAAATAGAGTGTGCCAAGATTATTAATAGTTGTTGTCTTTCCCTAAAAGCATAATGAGTGGAATATTTTTCCTATTTTTATGTCTTCCTACTCTCCAATATCTGTACAATGAATATAAATTCCTATAATGTTAAAACATTTTTTAAAAATTCTGTTACTTTCTTTTTCTGGTCTTTATATAAAAAGATACAGATATGCATACAGACATAGGTCTGTCTGTCTGTCTGTCCATCTATCTATCTATCTAATCTTATTTTTAGGAGGAAACTCAGATGTATAGACAAAATTCCAATGAAGGAAATTACACAGACTTCATGCCCTTCCAACATTTGAGACGGTAAGCTCTCCAAAGACAAGCAGTATTGCTTTAAAATCTATTATAACCCACCTAGAACTCAGCTCACTGAAATATACTGAGTGGTTGGTTGACTATATGAACTAAGTATGTGAATATGACTGAATGCATAAATAAATGAATACTTGTAGCATAGATCTGATAAAGTACTCCTGAAAATGATTCTTACTGCTTCATTTTTATTGTAAATTCTTTTGTACTTAGAACTTCATATCATTTGCATGTATTACTTACCCAAAAACGAAATAAACTTTAAATAACTAAAAATATTAGTGATTATCCTATTTTTATAATACAAAATAGAATTCAGATGTGTTTTGATCATTCATATGCCATAAAGCACTGTAAGACTTAACAATAATTTGGAGATATATTTCACTGCAGATCAACAAAATTTTATTAGACATCTATTATATGATGGACTGTTATATACTAAGAACTCTAGAGATGCAGTGGGTATTCAAAGGACTATGAATATTCCAGGAAATGAGAATACCACACAAAAAAGAGACAGTGTTGTATTAACAGAACCTAAGCAGCATGCTGTATTATCTACTATGGAAAATACTTTATTATAAAATTTGAACTATCCATAGCCATATTTTTTTAAAATTTCATTTGTATCACTCATAAGTTTTTATTAATCTCAAATAGCTATATGAATAAAAGATACTTTATTATTTTTATATCTCCTTTCTCTTTACCAATTACTGATAAACATAAGATTTATCATCATGATGTGATATGTAGATTTTATGTAAAAATAAATAAGATCACAATGTAATAGGCAGGACCAAAACGTAACTAAGTTATTTCACACAAAAATTGATGGCAATTTACCAGCACATTATTGCTGAGGCTTTTATGAGTGAGAAATTAATCAGAAGGAATAACATTATTATTGTTTATGTTGTTAGGAGTACAAGAGTAAAAGTTGCATGGTGTGAAACATTGCTGGGCATTCATTAAGCACGTTACTAATTAAAGCTCTTCCACAACTTGCTGTATGAATAAGAAGCTAAACAGAATTGGACTTCATTCAATTAAGAATTTCTTTTTATGGTTCTTCACAGATGCATTGTTTTAAAGAATGAAGAAAGTGATAAGTTACCGATTGCAAGTTATTATTTTAATCATGCCAATCTTTGCACAATTGGTAACTGTTAAGACACGTCACTGATAAATGACTTTGGTCTCCATTTCCTCAATATTTCAGTATTATTGCAAAACAGGAGGTCATAATAATTGGACTGATTTTTTTTTCAAGTAATATTTATTGAGCTATACAATAAGGACTAGGCTAGATGCTAAGTGAATAAAACTTACAAATTTCTTGCTCGAATAGGGATGTCATTCCAGTGGGCAAGTTAAACATTAAATAAAGGAATAAAAATATAATCAAATTAAGTGTTGTTTTAAGTACTATGAAAAATAAGAGTGGGTGGCAATGAAGCAGAAGTGCAATCTATTTAGCTGGTAAGAGAAGTCCTCTCCCAGATGAGGATCTCTGAATGGAAACCTAGAGCATGAAAACTTGATACAGGATGGCTGAGCTTTATGACCAGGAGGTAAAGGGTCAGGGTGAGACTGGAGATGTAGGGAGAGGCAGATCATGCCAATTCCTAGATTTCGCTGGAGATACAACAGGAAGTCAATGGAGGGGTGACGTGACTGAATCCATATTTTTAATATGTGGCTGCTTTGGGGAGTAATTTGGAATGAGACAAGAATGGAAGTCGGGAGAGCAGTAAGGAGGTTCTTACGACGGTCCTGATAAAGTATGATGGTGGCTTGGACTAGAGTGGTAGCCATGGAAATTGAAAGCTTTGAACATGTTTTGATCTGGGTTTGCTGATGGATTAGATGCAAAGAAAATGAAGAAGAGGCAGTACCATCAGGCAAGATGCCTACATTTCTACTTGAGCAACAGTTGAATGGTGGTGTCACTTACAAAAATTAGGAGTAGGTTTTGAGCGTAGAGAGTGGGATCAGTTGTTCAACCTGAGATGTGTAAAGTCTGAAGTGCCGTAAGCCAGGCAAGGGAGGTTAGATACACTAAGCGGAGAAGATTGAGATGTAGACATTATCGCAGGATCATTTATCATATTTATTCCAATAATCTACTGATGTATCTGCCTACCTTGATACAGTGTGAACCACCTGAGGACTTGTACATTTCCAGCTCATCACTGTTCCCCAAATTTCTGATGCTCACTACTGAGTAAAAGAATGTATGAATGAATAAAAGAATGTATGAATGAATAAATACTATGAACTTAATCTCCAAACTGGAACATGTACATTTTTAATTGTACCATATAAGAATTAATAACATTAACAATGTTTAGCCCTTTTTTTTCATGCTGCCAAACAGCTGTGTCAACTCCTAAAATTAAGATTAAGATCTGGAAAATATGTTAAGAATCACCTAATAAAACTCCTCTTTTCACAGGTCAAGAAACTGGAGCTCGGACGAAGAGTTACTCAAGACTATATTTGTTATTTGTTAGTGTCAGAGTTAGAAGCAGACCCCAAGTGTTCTTACTCCATAACTGGTGATCATTTCAGTATTCTGCAGCTTTCTGAGCAAAATCATGTAAAAATGGTTCAACCCATTGGCATGGCACAGATATAACTAAAAGTTTCACACAAGATCACAAACACTGTTTAAATTATAGACTTGCTTATGAAATAGATTCTCCTCAAAAGTAACAAAATGTGGAATACTAACACACCACTTTTTAATTTACTCGCTCAAAGAACTTCATAAATTAAAGAGAAAAACACCCACATACACATTAAATGACTAAATGTTCTTCAGTTTCCAAGGAATTCTCTCACTGGGCCTTACAGCAGAGACATTTATGATGGAAGATGAAGTCACTTTTGAAAAGAAAACATTGGTTCTTTTGACTATATGGAAAAGCAAATGTGTCTCAATATGTTGCTGACTCAAACGGACCACAGGAACCATATGAGAATACTCCACCGTGTTCCCAGACTTCTGAATACCTATGACATTTTCCCATGTTAAGACTATGTCTAAATGACAACAACAGTAAAAATTTGTACAACATAAACATGGCCACACTGAAGAGGACACCACAGGTCCTGTATTTCCAGCATAGAGCTGGCGAAACCCGCATCACAGACTATATAAATTGTTCATGAAAAACGGAACTCTTTAGTCTCTCATTGTCATTTATAGAGAGCTTTAAAACACCCGATTCTTCCTTCAGGACTTAAGAACACAACAAATTTGGAAGTCCATGAATACTTATGACACACCGAGAAATAGCTAAGCCTTAGAACACTGTCACCGTATAGGGTTCTTTCAACTCTGTTAGATCTAGTTTAAGAAAACAACACTGGCTCCCCAAAACTGACATACGCTTTCTAATGACTGCAAATTCAGGCATGTGTTGGCACATCTGAAAGGGTAGTCTGTCTGTCGGAAGAAATGAGAAGACTCTTGTGAAAGAATTAATCCAAAGGGAATAGAGTGTAGACACACAAGTGTGATCCAAAGAGATGAATCGAAAATTTCCAACCTCAACTTGGAACTAAAAAGTGACAGAAATTCTATGCTGTTTCCTTATCCCGAATTCATTCCACCCCTCCAAACGACGACTCCAAACTCTGCTCTCCTGAAGCCGCTGCGTCCTAGCCCTCTCCCTTTCTCTCCACAGATGGTTTCACCTCCCCTCTGAGAAGGAATAGAAGCAACCAGGCTGGAAGACCCTCAGTTTACTACCAGAATCAGTAAACTTACTGACAACCCCAGCCACTCTTTTTAATGCTTTGCTGCTATTCAGGAGAAACGACATCCTTCTTCCTAGTCATTTATAAATGACTTCAACAATAAATCACTGTAGAAGGCTTTGAATTCCACCTTCTTTGGGGAAACTCACTCGCTGGTTATCTTCTCTTTTTCCTCTATCTGTGGTCTCTCCCTTGTTACTGAACCTTTCCCCACAATTTAAACATATTCAGACTTTCCTCATCTTAAAGACATAAACATACAAAAACAAAAGTTATTCCTTTCACCAGAGCTTTCGAGACCCCAGTTCTTACCTATGGTAGCCCTTTCCTTCTCAGACAAATGACCCTAACAAGATGTCTCTACCTCTTTCTTAGCTCCATTTCTACTCCTCCACTTACTTTCCAACCCACCCCAGATGGCTTTCAACCCAACGATTCTTCTGAATATACTCACTTTTATATTAACCTCTACAGAGCAAAATGCAACAGAATATTTTCATCCCTTCTCTGGCTTAGAGTAGCATCAGCATTCAAAACTGATAGATGCCCCCTTTTTCTAAAAATAATTTGCTTCCTTGGTTCCCTGACTCCATATTCTCCTTCCACCTCTTCTACCCCCGTATTTCTATGGCCTCTTCCTCTCAGCCTCAGTAGACAGTGTGACATCCCTCAGGGTTCAGTCCTCGGCCATCTTTTCTCCTCCTGTGTACTCTATCTAATCAACTCCATCTACTCTTACAAATTTGATGACCTCCCACACAGTATATGCTGGTGATCTTCAAACTTGGTCTCCATCTTGGAATTCTCTATTGACCGTCAGACGTATTTTCCATACATCCCTGACTTCTGTAGTTGGGGAAAGCAACTCAAATTCATTTTTCAAAAACTGGATTTATTACCTCCACCCATTCCCAGAGCTGTCAACACAATCCTCGTTCTCCTCCATCAGTAAAGAGGAGCACCTGTGACCAAGTTACTCACGCCAGGAACTTGAGTCACTTGACTCCCTTCTCCTCTTCACACCCTCATAGCCAAACACATAACCCAACACTGCTACCTTCTAAATAGCTCTAGAATCTGTCTACGTTTCTCCCCAAAGTTCCAATAACTGCTCAACTGCACTACTGTAATAGCTTCATCATGATCTACCCGTGTAATTGCATTCTCAAAGTGTAGCCAGACTGAGCTTTAAAAACAGTCTCTACTGTACACCTCCCTGCTTAAAAGCCTTTAGTGATTTTTACATTTTTACTACAGAAATTTGCTTCCATAAATAATAGATAATGTTTATTGATGTATTTAAATGTTTTATACATGAATGATATCCTTGATATTCCTCTGGAATTAGCCTTTTTAACTAAACATTTTATTTTTTATTATCCTCAAAAATTCACAAGCTCCAAGGCACTTTTTTTTTTCAACTGATGAATAGGGTTCCATTCTATGACTAAACCATGGTTTCTTTATTCATCTCTCTACTGAGGGCTATTATGTTAGTCCTACTTTTTCATTGCAACAAACAATGCTGCGATTAAGTTTCTTGAAAACGTCTCTTGTGCATATATGTGAGATCTCTTGAAAATGAATACCTTGAAGACAAATGGCAAGGTCCCAGGGGTCGCAGTTTCTGAGCTCCACCCATTGCATAGGGCTGATAAACTCCAACTTCGGGATAGCAGTTATCTGGGAAGAGAGGAAGGGAGGGAGAGGGCAAAAAGGGATTTTAGCTGAAATGAAACAGTTTATTTCTTTAAAACATGTTAGATTCAATGATAACTGTGAGGTGCACAATGTAATATTCCTTTTTACATTATTTTGTACTTTTATAATATTTTGTAATTTAAAGTATTTTTAATCAAGCTTTCAGTGTTTCTCATTATCTTAGAATAAAATTCAAGCCCTTTACTGTGACGTATATGGTCCCCCTTGATCTGGTTTCTGTTGGTCTTTCCAGCCTCACTGAAGAAAGCACACCACTCTTACCTGACCTCTTCAAATGGGGTTTGTGCTCTGAGAGGGCAGGGTCTTCTCACACTTTGCCTCTGTTTGAGGCACCATCGCTTTTCCTCCAGTTTTCCCCACAGCCATTGACTTATTTAATTCCTCTGTGCTCTCAGATCTCAGCCTAGATGTTACTTGAGGAATCCTTCCCTGACCTCTAAGGTTATTTAATTTTCCTCATTAGACCTTTCCATAGCACTATTTACTTCCCATTTGCAACAACCCTTACATGTGTCATTATTTCTTCCATATCTATCTTTAAACCATAATTGATTGATTTACTTGTTTGCATCTATCACCTCCATTAGACTCAGAAATTGTCTGTCTTGTCCAAAAAAATCTATTTCCAGCACCCAACCTGATGCCTAGCACACACGTGTTCAATCAGTAGTCTCTGGAGAATGAAGCTGTTGGAGGAACATTTGTGAACAGTGCTAGGCAGGGTATGTTGGACCTGCCAGATCAGCCCCCAACCCCCAACCAAACTACAGAGATCTAAGGCAAGAAGCATGAAACTTAATAATAAAAGGAGAATCACATTGTCAAACATCCGTAAGACACTGAGAGCATAAGCAACAAGACCTTGTGGCCCATAGAAGGCTCAAGTTGATGTTAAGTCAACTTTCCGCTTAGGGTGTGACGGGTGGGGCAGGATAGAACAAGAATGGGCCACACAATGAGCCGCAAGCAAGCCGAGCCAGATCTGGAATCAAACACTAGACTTTTGACGGACAGGAGACATCACTGGGCTAATGGGAGAAGTGACCCAGTGGCAGGATACCATGGCTGAGTCAGGAGTCCCACAGGTATAAGCCCTTGGGAGGAGGTCCCACTTACCACAGAGTGGGTCGGGGCAGAATGGTAGAAACAAAGAACTGTTACTCTTATTGCTGCCCTATTGTGCAAACATTTGAGTATTTTGTCACTGGATCACAAAACGAAGACTAGGTAAGTGAAACCTTTTCATAATTCTATGTGACATGGCAGAGCTGGAAATCATAGGTATATACCATTAGTTTCATTTAAAACACAGAAATAAATGCTTTGTCAGATCTTTAAATAAGGGCCAACCTAAGGCAAAGAGAGTTCAAGTTTGCAAACAATCCATGGCTTTCAATAGAAACATCTGCTTTTAGCATTGTTCATACCTTATCAGTTGCTGTCAATTACCTACATCCTAAGAAAATACTTATTTATGTCACATATATGCACAGAGTGGAATAAAACACCTAGAAATATCTTTCCCTTCAACAAATTATTTTTTCTAAATGGGCTATTTTGACTCCCTGGTCCTAAATCCCTGAACTGACTAAGTTCCCATATTTTAGCTGGCTGTTTTATTCTGTTAATTATTTCACTGCCAGAATATCATTTCTGTATATAAACCCAGCAGAGATCATGAAAACATACGCAGTCTGAAGAAGCAGCTCTTTAAATCCACCAACTTCCTCGCTTCTCTTGCTCTTATCCTGGTGCTGTTATAAAACATATTACTTTCCTGACCTCCTGAGACATTTCTTGGGGCCAGTATACTAGACCCCATAATTCACTCAAAAGCTAAAGTTATTGTCAAGGCAGCAGTTATATTCCCAAGAGTTGTGATAAATAATTCATCCAATGCATTCATTTCCAGAAGATCCACTAAGCTATGAACTTGGTTCATCTTCAAGAAAGTGCAAATACTGCCTCAAAATTGAAGAGCTGCTTCAGTGTGGACAAAATACCGGGAAAGCTGGGGTAGAAAGACACATTTTAGTACATAAACATTGAAGAAGACTGTAAATTGCTTGCAAATGTATTGCTGTCTTCCAGAGGCATTTGCAACCACAGGGTGGGAGAGGCAAGGGGAGAATCCTCAGACTCTACAGGCAGTTCCCAGCAGTGCCCTAGGGAAGAAGCAAAAACCCCACACGGCTGTGACCTCTAGAGAGACGAGGGAGGTCCAGAATCAGCTTTTCACCCATTTCCTCCTCTTCAGTTGATATGCATTCACGTTTCTCCAGATGGCCTCGCTGAAAGTGAAAAGTAACAATCCTCAAAGCCTGCCGTTTACACAAGCAGAACTGTATTCAGTTTAACCCTTGTCATGTGAGGCATAGGGTATCATTCAGCAAAAGTAATGGTCATTTGTGTGCCCCTACCATTTGGAAGGAAAAGAATTTCCAAGGCATTTTATTTTCTGTGAACTTGGAGCTACATGTAAATACAATTTTTTTTTCTCTTTTTTGATGAGATTCCCTATTATTGAGTAATATTTTTTTAATGTGATCCTGTGCTATGAAAATAGGTTCCCTGGTTGAAGAGCAGACATAGGCAACATTCCAGGGCAGGCAAGTCCAAAAAACATATTATTACTATTATAATTTTATTTAAGTAATGCTAGTTTGAGGCCACTAGTTTCATGGAAAATGTGTGTGGACCTGCACACGTATAGAAACACTGCCAGAAAATTGCAGAAACACTGACCATCCATTCAAGGACCAAAGAGGAAAGCTGCTGGACTCATTAATAACACATCTCTCAGGGTTCCCGCTACTTACCAGACCAACCATTTTAATTTTCTTACATTTCTCAGAAGCTAGGCTGAAGATTTTCTCACTTGCACAGAGGGAGGGACAATAAACAAGTAAGAAACAAAATCTATGTTACTACCAGGAAGAAGACAAACCAGGGATCTGAGGAGACGTGGTAAAAGGAAAATCTGGAAAGTTGGTAGTTTGATAGAATTTGACCATTTTTGCTAAAAGGAAGTCAGGATTTAAGGAAACATGAGGTTGCACTTTGACTTTCAGCACCCCTAGAGTTTCAGTACGCTGAAAAATCTGTTCTCCTAATTTGGATCTTCAAATTAGGAGACTGAAGGAGCCCCCGAGGACTTTGTTTTATGCATCAAGTTATCATCCCCTTTTGTATCAGGTCTGTTGTAAATGTTCATTATAATCACTGCTGCTTCCTTTGGCAGATGGTCGGAACTGAACAGTTCTTCTCAGAGGAATTAAATATGGTTATGTCATCTCCCAAGCTGACTTAAAAGAAGTAATCTGAGATCAAGCAATGTTTCAGCCTCACTATTAGTTCAGAACCATCACCATAGGTGTTTTCTTTCCTCCATTTCTATAATTTTGATCATCTGTGATGAATGTGCATGGACCTCCATTTTTTTTTTTTTGGCTTGATGTTCTTCAATAAAGAAATAAAGATGAATAAATCATTGTACCCTCATCCCATATTTTGCTACATGCTTCCTCAGGAGCCCCCATAGGGATTTTCCTATTATATTTGCACAGCACTGTTTCTCATCTGTTGTCAGCAAACGCAAGGTGGATAGAAATTATTTCTTACGCCAAACTGCTGGTACGTGTAAATTCCACTTCCCATGAATACCTTGCACTGCTCTCAGGATATCGGTGGTCAAATATAATTAGCATGAAACAGAGAGACTTCATCTAAAAAAATTCTCAGAATCTTCTACCTACTCAGAGTGTCATCTGTTTTTTGTTCAACGGATCTTCAATTGGCCAAGGGCTGTTTTAAGCAGGATGATTTATTTTCAAAGACAAGAATCTGAAAAGGGAGAGATTGTAGCTCCCGATCTGTCTCTAAGTAACAAGGTCCTTCTCCCCACCCCGGGGTCTCTTTCGAAAAGGCAATATTTCTAATCCAAGATTTCGCCATTCATAAAGGCTTATTCTTATGTGTTATTCAACCTTTCTGAACTTCCAATGTCTATGGTCTCTCAGCCTCCAACTCTTCCTGTTGGTTTTCACCTCAGACACCACAGGAAACAAAGGTGGGGGCTGGTATTTAAGGGTATGCATAGATGGCTGATACAGTCAGGGGAGCTCTTTACTATGCCTTGTGTTTTGTGTATAGAAGCTTTCTTCTGAGGAAGTAAAGGATCTTAATTTCAGATAGGAAGTCGGCTTTGCAATTCCCCTGTGAAACCAGCAGATTATACTAAAACAGACAGACATCTAGCAAATGTTGGGACTGTAATAGAAAAGTAGTCAGGAGACCTGGGTTTGTGTTCGTGTCTGCCACCTGCTAGCGCTTTAGATTTCACATTTCTCTGTTTTAGTATCTTCTTCCTAACCACAAATTATGAAGAGGAATATAATAATGGGTATATATAATAATGTGTATGAATAATGGACACACATTATTATATATATTTATATTTTTATATCCTTTTATATATACCTATATATGTTATATATTAAATTATGCATATATACAAAGTAATGTATATATAAATAACATACATAAAATAATATGTATACATTCCATATATATGGAGGCTCTCTATGAATGATAAAAATCATGTTTGTATATAAGGTATTTTTAACATTATCATCACCAGGAACCTCTCCTCACTCTGCAGATAAGTTGCAAGAAAGGAGTGGTAAGATGCCGTCCACGGGCATCCTTGTGCCCTGCCTCAGGCTGTTTTCACGACCGCTGCTTCCTTCTCGGCAACCCCTGAAGGAGATAAAGGAACAGATGTACCCTCTGCCCTGTGCTTGGTCAGCTCCATGCTTTGTATCCCAATCATGAAGATGGCAGCTACTGTGCTGGAGATAAATAGCAGTCCAGCCTGGCTGGAATAGGTTTGCAGCTGGCTTCCCGAGAGAAACCGTCTCCCTGCCTAGCAGAGGGGAAACAGCGTACGTTTTATAGTCGGGGACAAACTCATTTTCTAATGATGGCTTATCTGCTTACCTATTACTGGTGGAATCCCAGGCAGTTACCCAATCCTTGTAATTCTTGTAATCTTGGTTCCCTCCTCCTAAATTAGAAAGAACCGGACTCCCCTTTCAGGAGACTGTAAAGGTTAAGTGAGAAATCAGAAGGAAGCTTCTGGAGAGACGGGCCAAGATGGCGGAGTAGGAGGGCGCTCGTGGCTCACCCTCCCCGACGAGTACACAGAAGGGCCATACACGGACCCACCCGTTCGCTCAGAACACCTGCTGAACTTTGACAGAACACTGCCTTCTTCAAAAGACAAACTACACCACCAGTCTGGTAAGACAAAAGGAAAAAAGAAGGAAGAACAAGGAAAATAGTGCGGGACCAGCGCCGCGGGGAGGCAGCGGCAAAGGAGGGCAAGCGCTCGGTCGGGGGTCTCCCCTCTCCAGCCGAGAGGCCAGCGGGACGGAGCGGAGCCTGCGAGGCTCGGATCTGTGCGGCGCAGCCCTTGGCCGACAGAACTAAGTTAAACGGGCACAGAGGGTCCCTGCGACACCCAGCCCAAGACGTGAACTGGGCCGGGAGGGAGGGGTCAGGCTGCCTGAGCCCCCCCATAAAATACAAAAAAAAGCGCAAAGCAACACTGCTGGCGTGCCCTGGGGGGAAGGGCACCGTAGCCTTTGTCTCCTCAGACCCTCACGCTATTCATGGTGCTTCTCTGGAGAAGAGAGGCGGGGCGCAGCCACAGCCGCCACATCCTCCCAGGGGCTTCGCAACCTCATAGGCGGGACTGAGATTTGTTTACAGCCCTGCTGCCTCTGTGAACTCTTACCTCTAAGACAAAGGAACAAGGAGCAGAGCTCTGGCACAGAGCAGCGGCCAGGGCTGGTGCGGCCATTTTCTCCAAGCCCGCCTACGGGCCGCCAGGACACGCGTTGGGAGGGGGCGGGAACCGCCCGCCTACCTTGCGTGAGAGCGCGGAGCCTAGAAGCGGTGCTGGGAGGAGGCGAGACCCGCCCGCCTACTGGCATTGGGGGGCGGCACAGACTGCGAGCACGACCTGAGGGCCTCTGGCACCAGTGAGCGGAGTTCCTGCAGCAGGGTGAGGGCAGGAGCGGCGACAACCACGGGACAAAAAGGAGGCCCCACTCAGTAGCCAGGGCAGGCTCTGGTCACCAGAACACCGGCCACACCCCAAACTAAAAAACAGACAAAAGGCAGGGAAGGAAGACTTGGCAACCATCCATACTAAAGAAGGACCTCTCAGCAAAATTAAGGGCAGGCACACAGTCTCCATGAGAACACATTCACTTTTTTTTGTTTCCTTTTTTCTTTCTTTTTAAATGTTTAATTAAAAAAAAATTTATATTTCTATTTTTAATCCCTTTTATCATTTTCTTTCAAAACATTTTTATTAATTTTTAAAAAATTTGTCTCAATTTGATTTTTTTAAATTTTATTTATGGAAATAACCTAAATGCCCATCAACAGATGACTAGACAAAGAAGTTGTGGTATACTTATACAATGGAATACTACTCAGCCATAAAAATGATAAAATAATGCCACTTGCAGCAACATGGATGGCCCTGGAGAATGTCATTCTAAGTGAAGTAAGCCAGAAAGAGAAAGAAAAATACCATATGGTATCACTCATATGTGGAATCTAAGGAAAACAAGAAAGGACAAGTGAACTTATATATAAAACAGAAACAGACTCAAGGACATTGAATATAGACTTGTGGTTACCAAGGGGAATGTGGGTGGGAAGGGATAAACTGGGAGTTTGAGATTTGCAGCTACTGACTGGCATATATAAAATAGATAAACAAGTTTATACTGTATAGCACAGGGAAATATATTCAGTATCTTGTAGTAGCTTATGGTATGAAAGAATATGAAAATGAATATATGTATAATCATGCATGACTGAGAAATTTTGCTGTACATCACAGATTGGCACAGCATTTTAAACTGACTAAACCTCAATTTAAAAATAAATGAAGCTTCTGCCACAGTTTTGATCACTTAGCAGGTCTTAAGACATGGTGTATCCTGTCCTTATACCATCCTCAATTCTTCTTTCTATTCTTTAAGTAGCAGACAAGAAGCTGTCAGGATCATTCACTGCAGACTCCTTCTCTCTAAACACATACTTCTCAGCCCACCCCCTCAAAACCAGTATCTCCCCTAGAAAAAGTCTTCTGTTTTCCTTCCCACAAACATCAGTGACATTCATTAGAAAAGTTATCCTTTTGTCATAATTTTGTGATCCAAAGTAGCTTTCCAATTAATTCTTTATTAGGATTATTACTGTATTCTACAAAACAGAGGATGGGAGAAAGCACGAGAGACCTCTTATGTTCTTTTCCTTTACACCATAGTATTTGGGTTTATAAGTTTTTGTCTCAAACTGAGCTTCATTTGAAACCAAGGCAAAGCTTCCCATCTGCAGCCCATTCTTTTATAAGGATTTGCAAGTTTTTACAGACAAAGTTTTGCTGTCACTTTGCATTTCTTTTACTTGAGTTTCCTAGTGGTTATGCCAGGAATACAATCAGTTGTGTGATTCAGAGGTAAATTCTTCTAGCAAACACTGATAAAAGAGTAATGGTTATTAAAATTTCATATGATAGAGTCAATTCAAAGAATCTGAATTTTGAACTATATGAGACCTTGAAGATCACTTGCTTCAATACCTTATTTTTAAACAGCTACCATTATAGAACATTTTCAAATGTCATGACATGTTCTACTAAATGTACCATGTGTACTGTTTAAATTCCACCTGATCACCATTTAACAGATGAAAAACTGAGGATCTGAAAAGTTGAATAAATTTTTCAAGGTCAAGAGGCAGAGAAAGATCTAGAAATTGCTGATTCTTAACTTTGGCTCTTTTTACTAAGCAATGATGTGTTGCTTTATTTATGTAAGAGGAAACACACATCAAGGGCTCTTAATTGGTTTGAAGAGGGTGACAGAGGTGGAATGAGACATCTCAGCTCCTGAACACCTGATTTAGTCTTCCTTTTGACCATATTACCCATTAAGATATTATTAGATGGGTGTTAAAAAGTCCACAAACAATATATGCTGGAGAAAAGGGAACTCCCCCACACTGTTGGTGGGAATGGAGCTTGGTGCAGCCATTATAGAAAACAATACGGAGTTTTCCTTAAAAAACTAAAAACAGACTTATGCTATGATCCAGTAATCCCACTCCTGGGCATATATCCAGAGGAAACTCTAATTCAAAAAGATACATGTGCCCCTATGTTCATAGCACCATTATTTACAATAGCCAAGACATGGAAGCAACCTAAATGCCCATCGACAGATGACTGGATAAAGTTGTGGTATATATATACAGTGGAATACTACTCAGCCATAAAAAAGAATAAAATAACTCCACTTGCAGCAACATGGTTGAAACTGGAGGTCATCATACTAAGTAAGCCAGAAAGAGAAAGGAAAAAACTATATGATATTACTTTTATGTGGAATCTAAAAAACTGACACAAATGAACTTACTTACAAAACAGAAACAGACTCACAGACATAGAAAACAAACTTATGGTTATGAGTGAGGAAAAGGGGTGTGGAGAGAAAAACTAGGAGTTTGGGGTTTGCAGATACTAACTACTATATATAAAAAAGATAAACAATAAAGTCCTTCTGTATAGCACAGGGACCTATATCCAAGATCTTGTAATGGTCTGTAATGAAAAAGAGTATGAAAAAAATATATATATATAACTGAAACACTATGCTGTACACCAGAAATTAATACAATGTTGTAAATCAACCATACTTCAATAAAAAAAGAAAAAAGATATTATGAGATGGGCATCCATCATATTTTCTTGAGGGTTTTCACTTAATATTGAGGAATTAAACACAAACATGGTCCCCAGTCTTTTTACTTTGTCTCAGTTTTCCACTTTTATTCACATTTTCTTTTTCATAATTCTCTACTTCTAATTCCATTGTATTGTTTCTTTTCATTATGTGGGGCCTTTTAAACCTCCTCCATTCTTTATGAGCTAGGTAAGGAATGAATGAATGAAAGTATAAACAGTTCTATAGAGAAATGAAAAATGCACAATCAAATGAAACAGTTTAGGGCTATAAAAAGTGTGATATTTGGAACATCAGGTGGTACTTCTTGCCCTCTCTACCCTGTATTTTATTCTACTCTGTATAGTAAAGTAGCGCAGTCCACTGCATACCTGGAGAAGTACAGCCAGGCTGGGGCCCACAGAAGTAACCAGGAATTCTCCGGGAACTTTTACAGCAAGTGTGTCAGTCACCTTGATTTGCTCCAGCATATCTACCCATAGCTCGGCTGTATCCCAGTTCTGATTTAGAGCTTTAACCCTGGCTTTTGATTCTACCTCCAGGACTGGGACTTGATAGCTGAGCAAGGCTGGCTCTCTGGGCTTGGATTTTCCCGGCTTTCCTAGGCTC
The DNA here is from genome assembly GCF_036321535.1 of Camelus dromedarius. Taxonomy (NCBI): domain Eukaryota; kingdom Metazoa; phylum Chordata; class Mammalia; order Artiodactyla; family Camelidae; genus Camelus; species Camelus dromedarius. The sequence continues at coordinate 22,372,114 of NC_087446.1, read as the reverse complement.
TGGCTGAAGCTCACTCTCAGCGCCTTCTGCTCCCTTCTCCTTCAGGATCCATTTGTCTCCTGGTTCCAGGCCTACCCCCCAGGTCTCAAAATTCTGCTCTCTGCCAGATGGAGAACTATTCATGCCAAGACTGCTCTTCCCCCTTCATTAGACCTGTTTCCCCGAGGCAGTGATGATTTTATCCATGTCTCTCCACCATCACATGGTCTCCTCACAGCAGCAAACATTAGCACAAGGAAAAACTCAATTTTTAACAAACTCAGGAGGTCAGAGGGTAAAGAATGTAGCCATACAGGGAAATAAAAGTCTTGATGTGAACAGTAACTTTGACATGGGGACAACAGACATAGCTAACCACTTGATCACACGGCACCAGGGATCATCTTGAATTCATGGGGGAAAAGGAGTGGAAGGACACTGCATCGTTTATCTTACCTCCCCGATGTTCATTCCTGCTACACCGCCGCCTTCTCTCCTAGCCTGCATCCATGGCCTCACGGGGAGTTCCCAATGATCAGCTGCCAGAGAAAGAAAAGACTTGAGCCTGGTTTATAGATGGTTCTGCACGATATGCAGGCACCTCGCGAAGTGGTGGCACCACTGTCCCTCTCCGGGACATCCTTGAGGGACAGCGGTGAAGGGGACTCCTCCCGTGGGCAGGACTTCAGGCAGTGCACCTGGATGCGCTCTTGGCTTGGAAGGAGAATTGGTCAGATGTGCAGTTATATACTAATTCATGGATTGTGGCCAATGGTTTGGACAGGAAGGGACATGATGAAAAAAATTGATAACAAGGACGTTTGGGGGAGAGGTATGTGGATAGACCTGAGTGGGCCCAAAAAAGTGAAGATTTTTGTGTCCCATGTGAAGCTCAGTAAAGGGTGACTTAGCAAAGGAGCATTTTGATAATTAAGAGGGAAAAATGACCTGTTCTGTTCTGTGGATACCAGTCAACCTCTTTCCCCAGCCACCCCTGTCATCTGTCATCACCCAGCAGGCTCCTGAACAAAGTGGCCATGGTGGCAAGAATAATTTTTTATGCACGGGATCAGCAACATGGACTTCCACTCACCAAAGCCAACCTGGGTAAGGCCCTGCTGAGAGTCCAGTCTGTCAGCAGCAAAGACCAACACTGAGATCCCCCTGATGGCACTGTTCCCCAGGGTGATCAGCCAGCTACCTTGGAGACAGGTTGACCACATGGGATGGCTTGCATCCCAGAAGGGGCAGAGTTTTTTTTCTTACTGGAAAAGACACTTACTTTGGATATGGATTTACCTTCCCTGCAACACTTCTGCCAAAACCACCCTCCATGAACTTACAGAACGCCGTATCTACTATCATGCTTTGCATTTCTTCTTATCAAGGAACTCAGTTCGCAGCTAATAAAGTTTTTCTCCTGCCTTCAGACTCAGACTTGGATTCAGATTGGAACTTACATCTTTCACACTTCTGGTTTTTGGACTTGAACTCAGACTTGGGCTGGAACTAGAGCATCAGCTTTCCTGGGTCTCCAGCAGATCTTGAGACATCTCAGCTTCCATAAGCTTGTGGGCCAATTCTTCTCGTGAGCCAATGTATCCTACCCATTCTAGCTCTGTTTCTCTGGAGAACCCTAATATGCCTGCTCAACACTTAATCACTACTTGTCATTATACAGTTATTTGTGAGATCATTTATGGTCTGACTACATGTCCCCTGAGCATAAGGATAATAGTCATAGCTGTTATTATTATTACAGTGTAATCATTACAAAACTATCCACTACAGCAATAATAATAACATCCAACCCTCGTCTTACACTTAAAAAATGCCGGGCACTGTTTTAAGTACTTTACATGTATTAATTCATTCAATCCCTACAACAAACCTGTGAGTTAGATACTATTATGATCCAATTTACTAATAAGTAAACTGAGGCACAGAGAGTTTAATTAATATACTCAAATACATACCACAGCTAGGACTTGAAACCCAGCAGCCTGGACCTAGATTTTCATCATACAAAGTGTATCTTATATTATTCTGCTCTGGAATTCCTTAATGGAGGGCAGTGGTTTTCTTCATACTGTATTCCCTGCATCTAATACGTCAGAGAAGCAGCTTAAAAGTACAGTAGTAAGTGGAGAAGCAGTATCCTGGAACTAGATCTACTGGGTATGAAGCCCGGTCCTAACACAAAGACTTTTTTTAATTGAAGTATAGTCAGTTACAATGTATCAATTTCTGGTGTGGAGCATAATGTCCCAGTCCTACATTTATATACATATATTCAGTTTCATATTCTTTTTCATTAAAGGTTGTTACAAGGTATTGAATATAGTTCCCTGTGCTATACAGAAGAAATTTGTTTTTTTATCTATTTTTGTATATAGTAGCTAATATTTGCAAATCTCAGAACTCCCAGGTTTACCTTTCCCCGCAGTAACCGTAAGATTGTTTACTGTGTCTGCAAGTCTGCTTCTGTTTCATAGATGAGTTCATTAGTGTCTTCTTTTCTCTTTTTTGTGATTGGGGGCAAGTAACTTAACCTCTCTGTGCCACAGGTTTTTCACCTAGATTATTGTTAACATTAAATAAATCAATACTTGTAAAGTACTTAGAACAGGATCTGGCATTTTGTAGCTACTCAATAAATGCTAGCTTTTATAATGATGCTACTTTTATTCATCGCTTTATCCCCATCACCCAGAAAAAGTAAAATAATAGGGACTCAGTGACTATCTGATAATTAAAGAATACATTTGTTGTATTCCACGTTGCGTTCTTTCATCTGACAACTGTGCTGCCTACTTTCCTTCCCTTCATCCCTTCATGACCTACAATGTATGAGGCACTGTGCTAGGATGACAGAGATGCGTAAGTCATGATGTTGTTCATAAGCATTTGGAGCTGAGACATAAGACACATAATATGGTGTCATAAGTGGAATAACATTCTAACCTAAACATTATAGGAGAACAGCAGGTGGAACACCTAACTTGCGGTGAGGGGGGTCTGGAGGGGAGTGGAGTACCACTACCAACAACAATGTAGATGACCTTCTGCTGTGAGCTATTTGTTGTAACAAAGAGAAATAAATTGTTTTCCACCATTTGCCCAAATATCAAAATGATGCGGCTGGAGACACTAGTCTGGCAGGATGAGCAAACTCAAGTATGACTTTACCTGCAGAGAGATGAGACGGCTACCGACTTACTGCTTACTGAACGAATACCAGGAAGGGTTCCCTGGCCCCCACAATTCTTCTTATACGACTGAGACCAAATAGGTTCTTGGCCTAAAGGAAAGAAAGAGGGCACGTCAGTAAGGAAGGCACTGGTGTGCTGGTGACCACATCCCAGGAAGACTGCCCTACAGACAGGGATAATTTTTCTCACATAGTAGGAAGTCTGGCAATAAGCAGGTGTTGGCCTTGGGTCGACATTTTTATCAGGAATTCAAGTCATTTCCTTTCCTCTTGGGTGTCGGCTTTTACTACATTTATGTTCATCACCCTATGGTGGCAAGATGGCTGTTCTCACACCCAGATTTGACTTTCATACTCAAGACCTGAAGGGGGAGTTAAGATGCCAGCCTTCTATGAAGAAAGCAAAGCCTTTCCAGAATTCCCCCGGCAGACCTCTGCTTGCATCTCATTGTCACATGGCACAGCCAGCTGGACGGGAGCCTGGAAAAGCAAGAGACAGGACTATCACAATTCGCTTAGATGAGGGGTCGGCAAACTCACTCTGTAACAGGCCAGAGAGTAAATATTTTAGGGTTTGCAGGCCACACAGTCCCTGCTGTAATCGCTCAGCCCTGCCATCCCAGCCGCCATAGACAACACATAAACGACCGAATGCTGCTGTGTTCCAACGGCACTTTATTTATGGACACGGAAATTTGACATAACGCTCACATATTATGAAATACTATTCTTTTGATTTTTTACAACCATTCAAAAATGTACAAAACAATCTGAGCTCACAGGCTGTATAAAAACAGATGGTGGGTCCGATTTGGCCCAGGCGACCATAGTTTGCCGACCTCTGGCTTGGGCCAATGACAATCCATCAACTGGACCTGGGCAGAAAGCTACGACAAAGCTGGCGTGCTGATAGCTGACTCCAAAGGAGAAACAGCTACTGAACAGGCAACTAACAATGCAGCAACAGAGGGCAGGTTTAATCTTCTATATGAACTAGGACATGCGTAAACTATTTAGTGTATGATGCTTCCTTTCTGTTGTCTCCACTTTAGTGTCGACTTCTTTCTTATTCATAAAGGCCTCCGCTCAGCCCCATTCAAGCAGCTGTTATCCAGACTCTGGTTTTTAAGTAATTAATATCAGGAAAGTTTCTCGGAGGGGTACCTATCTTTCAACCAACATGGGATTGATTACTTCCTATGGCCACACTTTAAGAGAAAGCTAAAGAGCTCTAAAAATTATGAATTAGAAACTCTATGTAAGTTTTATAAATGTTTCACAGTTTTCTTCCTGGCTTCCAGTGGTGAGGAAAATGCAAATAGAACCCAGCCTAGAAAAAGATATTCTGCATTCTGCTTTGGCAATCTCATTATCCATTCCCCATTTATAAGAGAAAAGAAAAAGGAAAGATTTGTAGCAGGCAAAAAATAGCCTCTTTATATATTTAATTACAAAGGCAATTTCCTTTATAGCCTACTTACAGGAATACCTCTTAGCATGTTGCCAACAGTATCACAACTTATTTATTCAAAGGTTATGTGTGAATGAGAGCTTTTTTGATATTAATCAAGTAATTTGCTAGCATTGCTGGGAAAGGGAAAATGTTAGCTTTCTCCTAAAAAATGAAACAGCCCATTAATCAAGTTCACTCTATTGAAGACAATTATGGAGAAAGGGCAAACAGACCCTTTAGATAAGAAATTCCTAAACTGATTAAACCTTTAATATGGTTTGGCATAGACTTCTGCATAGCAAGTGATGATGTAAACTAACTTTATCACCTTACAAATTATACATAGCAGGTATTTACAGATTCAAAAATTATCGTCCATTATTAATTGGAAAAAAAAATCCTAGTCAATGTACCAAATTCAAGAGCAAAATTCTGGTACATGGGCTACTTTGTTGGTGTTCATTTATTATCTCCAGTTAGAGTTAAAAGGTGAAACAGAATATGCATGTTTTTAAACATCTGTCTCATTTTCTGGTTCCCTTAGCAGCACACTCTTGCTAGGTTTGAGACTGGGTCTCCATCAATCAAAATCAAATTCTGCGGTAGAAGGCATTTACAAGTATTTGTATAAATGTAGCCGAATGGATACGGTTGCAAGATAAGGGATATGAAAAATAACTCTGTGCTGAGGCAATATGGTGCATAAGGTGGGGAAGTCTTTTGTCTGATGAACAGCAAAAATCCAGTAGTCAAACACCAACAAAGAGTTAAGCTTTATAAGCCAGGGATTATCTGAATTAGCTAATAACATTAAGGCTAGTTGAGAGGAAAGAGAAAAAGTTTTCATAATATTGCCAATTATTCCCCCAATTCATTTGCAAATTTTATTGTTACTAAAATTAAAAATTTAAAAATGGTATTGTTAGGCAGTCAGATAGAAATAAGCACCTGGGCAAGGGGAGAAGAAGGGGGAGGGGGCAACCCCAAAAATAACCGTACACCTGCACTCAGGATAAGGGGCTCCGGAAACTTTTACTTTCTCTAAATGAGGGCCAGCAAAGAAGCCAGCTAGGATCTAACACTGTGGCTGCACAGTAGAGAGAAGGACCCAGCTTACCTGAGCAATGCTCATTGTAATGAACATTGCAGTTTGAGCCCCTGCCCGCAGGTTTCTCTATGCATGTCATGGGCAAAAAACTTGTGTAAAAGAGATGGGCATGCCTGAGCACAAGGAACGTGGGCTGTCAGTCAGCCTGAGCACTCAAAGAACGGAAGCCATCAATAATCAATCACGAAAACGCCCCCTAAGCCAGGATATGAGAACAGGAAAAACAAAGGAGAGGTGCCACTTTTCCTCTCTTGCATTCAGCCTGCTTCCGATTCTCAGGGGTGCACTATATTTTACTACCTTTTTACTTCACCAGCAAAATCTTCTGTTTATATCATGCTCTCGGTCTCCCGTTAAAAATTCATTTTTTTCAGGTGACCAAGAACTGAGGTAACTTTTATTCTCCCCTCCCAGTAACAGTATGATTTTAGCCACCAGGAAAATGCAAATAAATACTACAATGAGCTACCACTTCCCACCCACTAGGATCTCTATAATAAAAAAAGGAAAAGAAAATATCAAGTGTTGGTGAGGATATGGAGAAACTGAAACTCTCATACACCGCTTGTAGAAACGCAAAATAGTGCAGCCACTGTGGAAAACAGTTGGGCCGTTGCTCAGAAGACTAACTGGAGAATAACCCTCTGACCCCACAATTCTACTCCTGTGTGTCTGTCCAAAAGAACTGAAAACACGTGTTCCCACAAAAGCTTAGACACAAATGTTCCCAGTAGCACTGTTCATAACACCCCAAAACTGAAAACAATTCAATTTTTAAAAAATGGTATGATAGAATTTTTAGTCTTAAAAAATTTTTCAAATATTTAAAAAAGTTACAGATAATCATCATCTTTGAACATTTCCAGTACACTTTTATAAGCTCACGTAGTGGAAAAAAAAAAAGATTAACAGAAGCTGTCACAGTCCCCCATTAAGGGAGGAACTGCCTTTGATTAGAGCAAGAGTCTTATACTCAAATGCATCTGGAGGTCAGGCAGAAGCTGGAGCGCTGTGGACAGTGACGTGCCTGAGAGTAAGTCCTAACTGAATGGAGCAGCAGCTGCTGCAGAGATACGGCCCCAGTTACCAGATATTTTGTATTTCAAGGAAAGTCAGAAACCCAAGCCTTTTTTTTTTTTTTTAAACTCTAGATTCCTTCTTAAAAAATACATCAATTTTATTTACAAGCCAGAAATAGACTCACGGACATAGAAAACAAACTATGGTTACTAAAGGGGCAAGAGGGGAAGGATAAATTAGGAGTTTGGGATTAACAATTACATACCACTATACATAAAATAGATGAACATCAAGGAACTACTGTGTAGCACAGGAACTATATTCAATTTCTTGTAATAAGCTATAATGGAAAATAATCTGAATATATGTCTGTGTGTGTATATATATAGATATATAGATAGACAGATGTATGTATATGCATAATTGACTCACTTTGCTGAACACCTGAAACTAACATTGTAAATCAACTACAGTTTGATTAAAAAAAAACTCTCTAGATTCCTATTTGTTCACATTTTGGAAAACATGTATGAGAGGCTAAACTCAGCCTACAGGCTGTCAGTTTTCAAATTCTTTTAGGAAAAACACCTGGATAATCAGCTTTCCTTACAGTAGGACAGGTCTGGAGGCCTTCACAGAAGCAGGTAACAGAGTTTTGAGACTGGACTGAGCACAGGAGAGAGCACAGCCTGAAAGGGGTCTGAAACCAGTGGAGAGGGGGAACCAGGGAGAAAGAAACCCCACCAGTCACGGGCAGCTAGAGAAATAGGGGTCCAAGGATGTACAATATTCCATTTTAAGTTATTTGATTAAAATCACTTTGCCACCAAAACCTTCCAAATTGACCACACACACAAATGCGAATGGTTTTAGAGGAAATCAGAAAAGAATCTGTTCTGCAACTAGTGAAGGCCGAGCAGCAAGAAGAAGCAGCCAGGAGAGAAAAGCAGAAGCAGGGGCTCGGAGCCTCAGGATGTGAGGGGCAGGTATTTGCAAAAACTAGGCAACCGCATCCAATGTCTCATAGAAGATTGGGGGGGGGGCGTCAGGCTGAGCTCAGCTGACACCTGAACTGCAGGAGAAAACTTCATAAGTCCAACATTTTAAATAGAAACAATTAATGCCAAACCCCCAATACTGAGAAGCAGAGAAACAAACAAAGTGGTTGGACAAAAGTGAAATTATTTTTGTGGTCCATGCACCTTACAGTTGAGTGATCCTCTCCTCCTGTTTCTATCCTCCCACCATGGAAGGATGTAGTTCGAATCAGTATCCAGTTTTGAGAGAAAATCTTTCAAATGGAAACACTCCTTCATTGTATCTGATCCTAAGGGGCTAAGGGAATAAGAAAGGAAAGCAGGAACCCCTGGTGTACTGATTGCACCCACACCCATTCATGCCTGCCCAGGACTTAGACTAAAGTCACAGGATAAAGAGAGAGACCTGCTTTTGTACAGAATGTGATCTTGGGCGAGTCGTATGGCCATTTTAAGCTTCTGAATTCTCCTCTGGAGTTTGGATTTGAGAATAATTATGATTCTCCTGTCTACTTTACCAAACTGCTTTCAAGAGCTAAATATCCAAAAAAAAAAAAAGAAAAAGAAAAAGAAAAAGAAAAAAGAAGCCTTTTGAAAACTGTGAAATGCTCTGCATGTAAAAAGTATAATTACAACAGGAACACAATCTTGAGAGTGAAGAAATGAAATAATTAACTCTCTTCATTCAGATTTATATCTATGGGCAGGCCCACCCTGCCCTGTAATTCCAAGGAGCAAGTTGAATGCTGTGTATGGGATACAATGTCACCTGGGGAGCAAAAGCCAGTAGGGAAAGTGGATACAACTGGGGTGTTCCCGTGGGCACCTCATTTTCAGCAGTGCTCAGAATTACTGAGTGTTGGGTCCTGTACTAGATAATTCGCATTATTTAATTATTTGGTTAATGTCTCCAAGATGAAATACGTTTAAAACTAAGATATTTAAAGGTCACTTTAGTAATTTCTCTTATCCTGAAGATGGAGAGCTGCAAATTGATGCTTGTCATATCTTCTTTTTATCTGATTGGTTTTTCTTTTCCAGAACGAGGGCTGGAAAGTGCCCCAGATAAAGGGGTGATTCAGCTTGATCGCTACAGGCATAGAGGCGAGTGTGAAGAGACATGCCAGGCTGTCTACAACAATGTCTTAAGAAATGCCTGCCCTCATCTCCTTTTGACTCTTCCTTGTCTGAATTTAAATCACTCATCTGAGGACAAAAGCTTTGATCTCACTTTATTTCCTCTGCTCATCAAAACATTTCAAATTATGTTTCAGTCCTCATAATGATTTCCATTAGTACAGATGCTTATGTTTGGACTCATAGTTGTAGACTTTCCAGCCCCACAGTGAGTGTGTGTGTGTGTGAGTGTGTGTGTGAGTGTGTGTGTGTGTGTGTGTGTATAACAGAGAGAAGGTGGACAAGGTCGGTGAAAAGCAATCACATAGATTGGCCAATGATCATAAAGACTTATAGCAAATGTATTTACTGTTGTTACACTGCAATAGGAAAATGACATGCTATCCATATTTTACAGTTATTCTCTGGCTATAAAAAAGCTTTCATGAAGCTAGTATACTCCAAAAAATTTACAAAGAGCCTCAGGTAAAATAAAGGAAAAAAAGCTGGGCAATTTCATCATGAAGGATCACATCCAGTTTGGTTATGTCTACTGCAGTCTTGCATACTGAACCTGCTGTCATGGGCTCAGGAACTCTGGTTCCATGATGCACCATGGCCAGGGCAGAAGAAAGAACCACACAGTATCATCAGATGACAGGGATGGCTCTTTGGAAATGGTTTCATCTACCCCAATGCTCCTCTGTAATACTGTTACTTAGACCAGCTGTGTTCAGCTAGTCATGGTTCATAAATTTATCCTAAAATGAAGAATTCATGCCTTAAATCAAGGACCCAAACTAAATTAGTGTTACAGGATTTTCAGGAAGTAATGGCTTCCATGTCTGCAATCCATAAAGAAACCCTGATGGAACCTTCTCTGTGAGCTTTGGGTCTACCCTCTACTCCAAAGAAGAGATGTTTCACAAACCCTGGATGGGTGGCATGGGCCATGCAGGATGTAACCTGCAGCTGATAGTCAACATTGTACCTGCTACATTGGATGCACTGTAAACGAGAAAGCTTACCTATGTCATTTGACTGCCCTAAACTACAACATCTTCATTGGAAAGTGCAGAGGTCAAATCTAACGTTCTCTCCTGCTCTCCGATGTTGCTGTTATGATTTCTGTGAATGTCACTTTGGGGCCACTTGAGAAATAGCAGCAGACTAACTCATCTTCAGCATCACTCACAGTGCAAAAATTTTGGAATTAATAAAATTCCAAACAAAATTGAGTTCTTCATCTACAAAACAGAAACAGACTCGCAGACATAATAAACAATCTTATGGTTACCAGGGAAAGGGGGTGGGAAGGGATAAATTTGGGAGTTTGAGATTTACAAATGTTAGCCATTATATATAAAGATAAATTCTAAAAAAAGTTTCCTCTGTATAGCACAGGGAACTATGTTCAGTATCTTGCAATCACCTTCAATGGAAAAAAAAACATATGTATGTATATGCATGACATTGTGCTGTACGCCAGAAATTGACACATTGTAACTGACTGTGCTTCAATAAAAAAATTTTTTTAAATAACCCTTCCCCACAAAAAATGAGCTCTATAAAAGAGAAGTGACAAAAAAACTGATAAAGTTCCTTGACTCACCTTATAGAAAGAGGTTTTGTCGGTATAGTAGCATTTTATAAATATCATCAACAGAGTAACTGGGAGGGTCAGACCTGATGGGATATAATAAAACATAATATTGATGTGCTCTTCTCTATCATATAATGCAAGATTATTAAATTACATTTTAATAGAATAGTATGTTTAACATCTAAATATTTGGTGGTATAGAACAGATTTCTATTTTTTTTTTAACTTGTAGCAAATATTACTATCAAACTCAGCATAGAACCTATTTCTAAAAAGACACTTTAAAACATCACAATTCCAGTGAGATTTCCCAAATTGCCATCATTATCAAGTGGAGGCAAAGGCACATTCACAGAATAATAGTCTATTGCAAAGGAAAACACAAAACATACAGACATTAAGCACGACATATTTAAAATAACACAAAAGGATTAAAAATGAAAGCCTACTGAGATTAATTGGCTTTATGTAATTTAATAAGTTGATGCCTGCAGAATTAAAAAGCTAATTATTACTAGAGTCAATATACCATTTCTTGCTAAATGAGATTAGAAAAAGGGCCCACAGTTAAATGCAAGGTTTCCACTCCTCACACACAAACACCCCCCTCCTCCCTCACCAGTTCTGATTTTCCAGTAATAAATGACCTTTTACACTATACAAGAGGAGTGTCCAGCTGAAAAAAGGCATTTTAATCCCTTCATGACATTTTTAGTATTTTTGGAAGTAAATTGCTTGATTTTTCTCTCCATCATGTTTTTCAAACTTTCACTATAGTCTCTAGCTGCTCAATGATGTTGCCAAGAGAAAGTTCTCAGAGGAGTTATTTCATTTTGAGTCTTCTAGGATGGAAAAGAAAGATACATGGTAGAAAATTATTAGAAAAAGCATTTCTAGGAGTCTTGAGCTATTACTAAAATACAGAACTCTGTTCTCTCTGACAGGAGAATGGCTGATAGCTTTGTCTTGAATGAGGGATATTCCTGTCAGATCCAAAGGAGGCAGGTGAGAAATTAAATTTATTTCAGATCAGAATAGATGGCCAGTTCTAGTTTAGACTTCAGGTTGTTTGGACATTTTTTTCCAGCGTCTCCTTTGGTTATATTATCCACTCTCTTATTTGTTAGAGCTTTTCCCCGCTGCAACACAGTGGCTTAATCTTGGCAGGTTATTAAGCAACCAAAAAGGACACAATCTCAAACTATTCTAACCAAATCCCCCACCTCTACAACAAAAACTTAATGATTACTAATTGCAATTAACCATTAATTCCCCATGAATTTCCCCCTTAACTTTCACCTTTTGGGAATCACTAGAAACTTCCCAAATACCATTTTAGATATTATATTAACTTCGTAGATTCCTATAGGTTTTTTTTTTTAATGACCTCAATCAAGTTGTCTCACATATTTGAAACGTTCTCATTGGATCCATGATTTTCTTGCTAAACAAAAGCTCTTCTCTCCACTCTTTGGAATTATACAACCGAATAACACAATAGCATCAGAGAGCAGTTGTAAGAAGTTAGGAGAATGTTTAGGGAAATGTAAAAGAAAAACTTCACAGAAATGTCATGTTACCAAGAAAGGTCAAATTCCAACAGTACTAGGTCAGGGGTAGGGGGAATACTTCTCAAATCTCTGAAATAACAACAAAAGGCCAATATATGAAGTGGCAGATGGAATGAAAGCCAATTCAAAGCCCACTCTGATTGCATCCTGCAGGAAGACCACCAAAAGGACACAGCAAGAAAGTTAAATGCATTTTAAGGCATGCATTTCTCTGCTGCAAAACTAAATCTAACTGAGTTAGCCCGACGGCACTGCCATTTCAGCGTGTTCTTTCTTTACAGCATGTGCCCAGTCCAACGCGTAAGCCCAGTTTTCTAGCAGTACCCCTTCATTCAGCTGAGTTGAGTTTTAAATAGTAGGAAGTATACCAAAATCTATGGTAGTAAAAATAATATTGAAATTAAGTGAAAAGCACATTCCAAAGGTACATACAAATGAATTGGAATTATTACAATTCTTAAATTATCCACAGAAACCCTGTTTTTTTCCCTGTAATATCACAAAACACGCCAGACTGGGTAGTTTATAAACCACAGAAATTTATTTCTTACAGCTCTGGAGGCCAGACGGGAGTCTAACATTAGGGCGCCGGCGTGGTCAGGTGAGGGTCTTCTTCCGGGTTGCAGATTTCTGTACCCTCACACGGTGGAAGTGGTGAGAGAGTTCATTAGAGCCCCTTTTGTAAGGGTATTAATCCCATTCATGAGGGCTTTGTCCCCATTACCTAATCACCTCCTAATACCATCACCTTTGGGCATTAGGTTTTCAACAGAGAAATTTTGGTGGGATGTAAATAATCAGACCATAGCAACCTCCTTTCATCTTCGTGATCATCTGCAGTAAGAGAGGTAGAGAATATGATGTATGGAAGATCGAACAGCTAGAGAAACCCCCAAGGGGGTGAGAAACCTCATCTCTGGATGCAAGTTCACCGCCTGAGTGCTCACATGACACAGGACATGGGCATTCAGGACAGCACGGGAACAGGCCTGCTGGCTGGCTTTGGGCTGTGGGCAGGTTATTTCATACCACTGAGCCCTGGTTTCCTTAGCTGTAAAACTGGAACATAACTTCACAAATCTACAGGGTGTTTAGCATAAAACAAAACGCTTTTAGTTAAATTTTATCCTGTAATAAAGGAATTAGGTGATACATAATAATGTTATTCTGTAACAACAATTTTAACAAGATTATTGAATGCTGCCAGTTTTCACCTTGTCTAGTGTATCTTATGTTCTATTCAACAACCACCTGCGATTTCCTTATAACGGACTCCTGAACGTGTTGTACCTGTGTCTCCCAGCAGAACAGGGATGTGCTCTCCTCCAGGACCAGAGCTAGAGGAACAGCATCTTCTAAATATGGCCATTTTTACCAAACAACCTATGAAGTGGGGAATTGGCCCTGTTTGGGATATTTCCTAACACTTTTCTATAGGTCATCAATAAAACAAAACAGAACGAGAACTATGTCATATTTTTAGAACATGGCAAATCTGATATCAGCAACCCTTATTATTATCATAACTACTACAAATTAACAATCAATGATGATTATTGATGATGTATTAGCTACAGTGTATCTCTAATTTGACTAACAATCTCTACCCTTTTTAAACTTTCTCCCAAGTCTGTTAAAATCCAAGTGTAGGTGTTGTTGCTATCGAGGATTTTAAAAAGGCTTATACAACGCATTTGTTATCAATGCTTTATTGTTGAAAACAAAATCGAAATTCTCTGGCACATAAAACAATTATTTCTACAAAAGGAAAGCCTACAAATCTTGATAATTTATACAAATAACAGTTTCTTAAAAAATAAAATTTTAATTTAGTAAACTTGTCTTGTGCTCTATATTTTTAGCACTGTCTGCAATAATCCACCATAAATCCCTGAGCGGAGACATTTTTTGACCATTTTCTATCGACCCTCCAGCCCTCCCCCCAAGTTGGTCAGTTACTAAGCCCAGCCCTGTAGTGAAAGGTGTCAGGGACATTTAGTTATTAATGATCCATGCATTTTATGACACAGGCCCAATTATTAATGCTACTTGGGAACTGGGTCAACATGAAGTGCCTCTACTGTGCAATTGGCGAACCTATTAAGAACCAAGTGTTTGAAAGGAAGAACAGTAACAACAGAAAGACATAAAATGTTAAGACTAGGAAGTCATCATAGGTCAATAACTATTTAAATAAATAAAAATGTTAGACACTGAATTCATCTCTATATCCTTATATTAAATTCTTTTTTTTCCTTTTTTTTTGCAATCTGCCAATGCACTGGAGGATGAAAGATATATTTCAACCCACACTTTTTGTTTGACCGTGGGTTTGTTGTTGTTAAATGTTAAATATTGTTCTGAAAACACAGTGATTTAGTTATAATTTAACTTTTGGCCCTTCAGTTAAATGTTTACTAAATAATATACATATTAGAAGGGCCTTCTTTTAATGCCATCAACAAATCTCTCTCATTATACTGCCCTTCTCATAAAAACACCAATGCCATAGGAACACTACTTTAAATTCTTTATCCCACTGTATTCATCAGATATGCAGCAAAACGTATAAAATACAAGGAAAACATAACACGATGTATTTGCAAGTCCAGCTTCCCTTTAACAGGAGTGCTGACCATATATACATGGAGTGTGAAAGGACAGGAGAAAATGCTAATTTCAACTTGTAAAGAACTGGTTTAATGAATCAAGTTTTGTTATTTTGCTATGGAAGAATAATAAATAAATAAATATGTAGGGTATTGTCTAGCTACTTTCTCTAGGAAGAAGTTTGAGAGTAGACTGTTATTTCTACAAAGTTAATTTTTAGTAGCGAAGTTTGACGGCAAGTCAAGAAATGTTTCTCTCTACTTCATTTATAGTCGTTTACTTGTGAAATGATCATTAAAGTGGTTACTGATAGTTAAGGAAATAAAATGCCAAATTTACTAGTGAAAAAATAGTTTTCAACTGTGAAGAGCACTTGGCAGGAGACTTAGAAACACGTGGGTTAATGCTCCAGTCTATTGCAGCTTAAAAAAAGTCATTTTTTAAATGTTTTTTGGGGAGAACAAAATATGGTAAAAATAATTCCCTAAAAACTTATCAGCACTGCTGTTTAGGTACCTTTAAGAAAGTGATTAGTATTTCATACCAACTCTTCTCAAACTATAAAATCATTGGCAACCACTCCTTTGCACAGACTTGATTTTTAAACCTGCAACATCTTGGGAGGCACAAAGCATCTTCCCTTTTGTCTAACAGCTGCTCGTCAGTTATGGGAACCGGAACACTTTTTAAGCTTCTGTTTGATTTACTCCTTATATAAGTGTGAGCATTAACCAGGAATAGCCATTTTAAAAGGCAGTATCAAAAGCCTAAGAATGAATACAATGAATTTTTCTAGGCAGTTCTGGGCAGATGGCGGGGCAGGAAGGGTTGGTGACATTAAAGTAAAGTGCCTGCCGGGCACGACTACAGCCTCCCCAGCCTCTCCCACAAGACCAGTGAGAAGCATGGTTCGCTTTCTTCTGCGGATCCTTCTCAGAACACGAAAAGCCAAGGACGCCCAAATGACAGTGACATGTAAATCATAAAACATTATGTGCACTAGTCAGGAAACAACTAGATTCTGACAGATCCTAACACGGTATTTAGGAAAAAAAAAAAGTCTTCTACATTTTAGAAATCGACAAGCAGGCTGCCCCAAAGAGGGAAGACAGCAGCGCCAGGACGACCAGCCAGCTCACCAGGATTCACACGCACTACACTTGAATCACGGCCCTGTGAACACTTGACCTTAATAGTTTACCATGGCTGAACAGACACTCTGACTTCCTCTCACAGTGTTTAAGGAACAATTTCTCAATTAGCTTTCAAAGATGAACAAAATTTGAAACTTCGACCTCCCCACCCCCCCTTTAAGAATGCCAAGAGATCCTGTGTTAAGTGCTCTGGTTCACAGCTCTACGGGTAATAGACGCATCCTTCAGGAGGTTTCCCACGTTCCCCTTTTTTGGTGTTAACGGCTGTGCCAACAGCGAAGTGGATGCTCCCAGAGGCGGCAGTGACCTCAGTGACCTCTCCCTGGGTCTTGACATCCAAACTAGCTCTTGTCATAGCACTGCTGGGAGGCTCTGTTCGTTATTGAAGCCAGTTTTAAAATAGGGAGGAGGATGAGGTACCGTCCTCCTGTGTCAGGTCTTGGAAGTCTTTAAGCCTTGCTTTTCCATGATGTTCCAGAGTTTGCGGAGGTTGGACTGCGTGATGACGTCGTCCGGCTTGAGCTGCAGCGCCCGCAGGTAGTTGGCCTCAGCCTTCTGGAGCCGGCCATTGAGGTGCAGGATGGCTCCCAGGTTCATCAGAGCGGCCGGATACTGGAACCAGAGAGAGGAAGGAGAATGATTAAGAGGCCGTTGCAAGCTTTCCTTCGTGGAAGACAAAAATCTTCATCCACTTATGCAAAGGATTCCCTCATGCTTGGGGTTATTTTATGGAAGCAATTTGCAATTTATACAAATAGACAAAGATAATCAGGAAGGAAAAGAAGTTCTCAAACAGCGGCTGTGTACTCTACACTTTAAAGAAGGCAGGCAGCTAAAGAATTTTTTATTTCTTTAATGAGAGAGCATAGGTTACATATGAAGACCTAGTAACTTAGTCAAACAGCACTTTCTTGAGAAAATAGTGAAAAGGGATACAATTGCAGATGGAAAGAACTGAACATTTTTTTCAACTCAACACCAAGAAATCAAAAATTAAGTGGGAAAAGTTGACAAATCTATGTCTATCCATTCTTTGCTTTCTCTCCTTAGCAATATTCCAGGTCAATCATGGTAACATAAAGAAAGACATAAAACATACTGTAAAATTGTGCTGGTGTTTTCAAGAGTAAAAACTCTGAAAAAAAAATTCAAATACAATCACTAAAGTCCTTTCCAAATCTAACCCAAGTAGTTTTGAGAGACAGTCTTTATTTTTAAGTCAAACAGCTTTTAAACTTCTAATGGTCAATGTTAACAATAAATACAGCAAGGTAAAAACACATCAAAATGGATAAAATATGGTACAGAAAAATGTAATCCTTATAAGAAAAGTTTTACATTATTTGTTTAAAAGTAGTTAAATGATTCTCAAAGATAGAATTTTCTGTGTTGTGTGACAATTGCAGTACAAAGTTATCATGTGAAAAGCAAAGTTAAAAGTATGAGTTACTTGGAACTAGTTTAATGCAAGGGTTTCCACCCCCTAGTTCTCAAACATTAGTTAATACCAACAGGCCCTTCCAAAAGGAAAAAACATGTTGCATGTTATCTATGAATATGGGCTGTTCTGTTCTTGTCTTGTCCCTGGAACTTTCTGGCTAACAAAGAGTAGCTAATATTTTGGCAGTTACATAAATGCATATTTCAAACATCAGATAAAACTAAAATTGTTTATGCTAAGATTAGGTTTTCCTTTTACAGATGGTGTCAGCTATTAATTCTCCTGGCAACGCTATGATACAGACTAAAACAATTCACAATTATTTGTACGATTTAGTGTTTTTACAATGCAAGCATTTTTCAGCTGAATTCATGTGACTCCACTCTTTACTGTAAAAACAATTATTTCTGAACCAAAAACAATGCTGGGGGAGGGCCAAAGAGCTCATAGTAAATCAACTGGGAAGAGATGATCAAATTCAGATTTTAAGAGATCTGGATTTGAGTTTTTGGTCAACTGCTGGCTGTGACCCTGGTGAGGTCCCCTAACATATCTGTGCCCCAATTATGAAATACTGAAGTAACATCAACTTTTTTGTGTGTTGTTAGAAAGATAAAAGGAGAAAATAAATGGAGCTTAGTACGTGCACATAGTAAACGCTCCACAAATGTCAAGTTCACTTTTTCTTGTCTCATTTGCTTTGCACATGCATGTTTGTGATTTTTAAAGTTGTTATACATACTTTATAATTTTATTTCAATAGCTACACGTCTCTGGATGTACATCAAAGTTCTCTTAAGTCCTCAACTGCTGGGCAATATCTTCCAACTTTTTCTACATCTTTTTCTCTTTTCCAAAAATAATGTTGCAAATACAAGCTATTCCTGACCTTCAAAAACCTTTTGGTCAGGATGACTCCATACTTATCAAGAAAAATACAGATGGTCAATTTCTAATTTTAAATACCAATCCAAATAAACATAGCTCTAAAATTACATGTGCAGTAAATAGCTCCACGTTGGAAACCTAAAATAATACCACCAACTCTGTCTTCCTCAAAGAACTTTGTTATCCTACCACCCATTATTATCCTGAGTTTCTTGGTGCCAGGCCAGGACAGACTTTTGAACTATATCCCCTCCCAGAGCTTAGTTCAAGGGTCAATAAACAGCTACTAAGCTTATGGTGAAGTGTGTTCACAGCCTGACTTACTAGAGATGCTAAGTAGATGAAATGTTCAGACTTCCTGCCATCCTGAGTGGGAAGAGAGGAAATGGGGAGGCAGAACCACAGTTGGACACCATTCCTTACTAACCAGAAATAGAAGAGGCCCAGGGATGGGGCTGAGAGAAACCAGATGGCTCCGTGGGGTAGTGGTTATATTTTGAATCACTTTATTATCAGTGTCTGCACCTAACTATAACTGCGACTCGAGGGGATTATTAAAAACACTCAGAGTTTACAGAGTTGCACTAACTAGGTTGCAATGCTAGCTCTGTTCCAGAGACGTGGGCACTTGGACGAGTGCTCTCTGAGCACTGAGACCTCCATTTCTTGTGCAAATGGGATGGTAATGGTACTTGCTTCGTAGGGTTGCTGATGAGATTTTATGAGGACACACAATTTATTGTCTTTTCCCTCTTCTGCCTCCTCATCATCTCAAACAAACAAAGCAGAATCTTCATGTCGACGTGCCTAAATGACCACTGAGTCCAAACACGGAGGATTTGTGAACTGGCTCTGCCTTTACTAGGTTTGTGGCCTTTCTTAGATTAAACTTGGAAAAGACAACTGTGAAAACAGGAAGTATATATCCCGCCACATAAAAAGACTTTATTCTTGTTATGAAATTGCAGCCTGGGGTCCTATTATCCTTAGAATACTTCAAAGTCAACTCTCTACTAACAAATGATGGAAAGAAAGTTAATATTATGCTAAGAAAACACAATTAGAAAGTTCAATCTGTTATCAAAATAAGTTCTGAGAGCTAATTATAATGGTGTTTTTGGAATAACTTTAATTTTGCATAATCCATGCTAGTGTATTACTGAGACAAAAATAATCACAAATTGACATCATGAAGTTAATGTGGGATAGCTGATCTCATAGAAGCTCACATACATTCATTAACTGTGTTCCTTAAAGAGTAAGAGCCGAAGTACACTAAGAATGTGCATATTTAAGAAATCATTCACTATTTTTAAGCAGCTATGGATTTCTATGTTCAGATGAAACATTTTGGTTTGAATGTGTCTATTTTAATAGAGTTAAAAAGTTTCCTTTTTTAGTTTTAAAGATCAATGAACATACATTATGTAATACTTAAAACATCACTATAGCTTTGCATTTGAGTGAATAGAAACTGATGAAATTTACATACTGATGTGCTCAAACGTGATTAAGTGGGGTATCACTGCCTTAGGTAACAACAGTTATTTTGACATAACAATTTCAAGTGTTTGTTAAAAATTTATGAGTAAAACTGGAGATAGACTATTTTTTTCTTACATGATTGTTTTCTCTCTTCAAAGACAAGGGCTTTATCGTTAAAGCCTGCCAAGTCTCCTCTCCACAGCAGTGGCTAGGGTAGCTTAGTGGATGCCCAGTGGACTGAATGCCTTCAGGTCTCCTAGCCTTGCACAAAAATTGCAAGGAGTAGCATTAGAATTACCTGGGAGCCTGAAAGAAATGCAGAATTTCAAGTGCCACTTACTGAATTAAAATCTGAATTTTAACAAGATCCCCCAGTGTTACGTATGCATGTTAAAACTTGAGAAGCACTATTATAGAGGTCATTTCCAGATTCTGGATTATGTCATTTTACAGTTTTTGAGATGAACTTTTCTAGAGGAGGAGGAAGCTCCTATAGAACAAAGTACATCAGATCAAACGTCAACCCTTCCCTGAAGTAGAATTCCTCTCTTGGCCGTGCAATTATTTAAGGTAGTAAATGTTCAAATGAAACTATATTAACAGAAGCTGTAAATGACGAAATATTGTTAGAAGGAGAGGGAATAAAAAGCCTTTCCATCACCAAATAAGAGCTTGTAAAGGTCTCTAAACAGACTTGAAGACTACCTAGCTATGTAACTGAAATGTGAGAAGCCCAGGTGACGGGCTGGCTGAGTACATATCAGTGTCACTGCTCTCTGCCAGCTGTGACTCCCAGGCTGGGGAACAGGAACCCAACCACAAATGCTGCTGTCTTCCCTCACACAAATCTGCTCTTATGAAAGACAGCCGATGAAATTCTCAGCATGTTAACAAAGGCAGTCAAGCAGCTTGCAACGCAGTAACATGGGGCTTGTGGCTCCACACAGCAAATGACCCTGCCTCTTACTTCACAGACTAGAAAGGAGAACCAGACCTTTCTGGTTTCCTTGAAGAGGGCAGATGCTTTACATCAAAGGGGTTGTCTAGCCATCATACTGAGGCAACAAATGATGTCTTTTCCAAGTCTCTAGGGAATTAAGCCTTTTTTATTTTTATTCACTTATTTATTTTGCTACTTTACTGTGGTCTTTGGCTTACTTCTCCAACACTGGAAAAAACAAGCAAAATTAAAAATAATAGATGTATATTGGGGTGGGGTAGAGCAAAGGCAAGATTGTGAAGGTCTGATGCTAGTCTAATGCCCTAAAGGTTCCCAAGGAAGCCAGCTGAACTCACAGGTATCCTGACCACAGAGGACTGGAAGGCAAAGTCATTTTCCTGCTCTGTGCCTATTATGCAGTCTTGGAAAGATATCTATGGAAGAGGAAGAGTGAGATAGTAAGGGGATTTAGGGTTGGGAATTCATGTTTCCACTGGGAATAGGACTAAAATATAGAACACTGAAGAGAGGACTTGGGTGAGGCCCAGAAAGAGGAAAGGAAGGACTTGGTGGAAATGTTCTGGAATTGTAAACCCACACAGGAACTGGCCTCTCTGCATCCTATTAGTCCTTGTTACCACTTCCCTTTTATGAAAATAAATCAACAGGCAAGAGAAGCTATGAAAAAGAGGAAGACAGATAATAGACCTAGAGTTCTGGTTTTATAAATATATCTACTTTCACTCAAAGTGTTGCTGAAATTATCCATATAGTTGTATCTTTACTGTTGTATGAACTAAATAACTTAAGATAGAATGTCAGAAGTTAGCCTTACCCAGTTATCACTCAGTTAATACACTACACATTTGGGGGATTTTTTCAAGATAACCACCTTTAACTTTCCTTTGGAATTTGCAAACTTAAATGAGTCTGCAGAGTCTGAAGTTTTTAATGGAGTCTCACTCTTTTTCTAGTACCAAATAACTTAATGAAGGCTGTGGACTGCCATTCAACTGTATTCAGTCGAAACTGCTTACCCAATTTAATTTACTGGAGTGGTAACGATACTACGATGCTTCAAAACTAATGGTGTAAACTTTTAAGAAACATTTTCATGAAAAAGAGTATTTACACATCAACTCAAGGGATTTCTTTATGTTTATTGTGCCCTGTACATGGCAATTAATTAATAAATAATTACTGAATTAAAGTTTTCAAGATTATCTATCTGGCTTACGGAAAAAAAGTGTTTAACAGGGACTAAGACACAATGAGATACCTTATGCTCTGCAGTCCCAATAGCACTCCTTCTCCTTTGTCTCACTGGCATGCTTAATGGTCCGATGCCAGACTGGAAACCTAAATTAATTATCCTCGAT
This sequence comes from Camelus dromedarius, assembly GCF_036321535.1. NCBI lineage: Eukaryota > Metazoa > Chordata > Mammalia > Artiodactyla > Camelidae > Camelus > Camelus dromedarius. The sequence goes on along the minus strand of NC_087446.1, from coordinate 22,350,119 downwards.
TCCTTGCCTTCCTCCATGCCCACACATATACATTTATCCAGCTGTTAAGTCTTGGCAACTTTACCCCCAAATCTCCCTTAACTCTGTCTTTTAATTATACTCTGTCCCTTTCTCCCAATTTGGTTTAAGCTATAATCATCTTTTCTCAGATTGTTTAAATAAAATTATTTTGACAAAAAAGAATTAATGAATGGGTAGTTGAAAAGACTGATGGGTGACAGATTAAATGAATGGACACAGAAGTAAAGCCTTGTGCAGGGTCTTTTATTATAAACATTTTAGACATACACAAATTTCAGAGAATACAATAAAAAACTGTGCCCTTAATAAAGACAATCAAAGCCCCCTGTCCTGTTCCTGAACTCACCCCCATCTTCCCAAGAAAACCACTACCCTGAAGTTAGCATTTACCATTGCACTGTATGCTTTACATTTTTATTTTTTTGTATGCCTGTAACAAATACATGATCACATACATTGACAAGTTTTAATTTTATAAATTTCTCATTATCCTCATGGGAAGCCATCCTGCCAAGCACCCACCTGGAACTTGAATTTTTTGCTCATCGTTTTGTTTTTCAGATTTATCCACGTTGATATGTGTAAGGTTCGTGGGTTCTTTCCCATGAATTCCACTGAATGACTACTCATTCTCTGAAGGAGGGACACACAGACTCTTTAAAGGAGGCTGCCATCAATATTCTTGTGAACATCTCTACACATACGTATGGGAGAGTTTCTAAGAGCAGAATGGCTGGATCACCGGAGATCTTCAATTTAGCCGGGTAGTTTACCAAACTGCTCTTCAGGGTCACTGTATCCAAATGCATTAGCATCAACATGTGACAGGGGTCTCTGTTTCACATCCTTCCTAACACTCAATATTGTCTGGCTTTTTAAACTTTGCAAATTGAAAGTTGTAAAATAGTACCTTATTCTCTGCTTGATTTTTTTCCTGATGGCTAGGGATGTTAATAACATTTTCATAAGTTTACTAGTTTAAAAAAGCTAGTGCATAAAACATTTCCCCATCAGTAACCACCTGTTCTTCAACACCTGGACAGAATAAGTTTTGGAAGGGTTGTCAATGACGCAGTGATATTTGAAAGTTAATTACTCAGAGCTCCCACTACCTCAAAATGGCCCAAAAATAGGACTGTCTGGTCTGGTGTTTCCCTGGTCAGAGTCAGTTTCCCAAGACTGACAACCAGGTAACTGCTGTTTCTAAAGTGAAAAAATTGGTTATACACAAAATGGTAAATCCTTGATATAGGTTCACTTTCCACGTGGTGAGAAAAGACACAAATCTGGGCAGTGAGAGGGACAGCAGGAGCCACACACATGTGTCACAGTACCTCTAGGGCCCTGGACCACTGTGTGTGGGAGGAGGATGGCGGCTCCCAGCTAGCGAGCACACGAAGCCGACTTCTCTTCCTGACCGGCTTCTCTGTCTTTATCCTGCTTTTTTCCTGCTTTCTGCCTTTCTCCTTAGTTCTTTTTCTCGGAGCCAACAAGAACATTTAAGATGAACAACGTGTTTCACAGTCTCCCTCCATTTCTACTGGTACTGCCTGGGTTAGCACTGCATCCGATTCCTCAATTCCGCCAACCTCCTAGTCTCCCCACCTTCCCTTTCTTCCTTACTCCAGTGTCTTCCACCTGACCTTTGCCTTTCTTACACACCATGGGGCTTGAGAGGGTCAACCTGTGCCTACAGAAAAGAATCCAGACTCTTTTGCCCAGTACTAAGAAACCCTTTACAACCTGGCACCCCAGTAAACCCCCCATATACATTCTGCATGAGCCACGTGAAACTTCTCTTTCTGCCATGTGCTACTGTGAGCATTCACTTCTCACCACACTGCTCTCCAGACAAAGCTCTTCTTCCACTTTCTTTTCCACAACCTTCAGCTCACTTTTAAAATGAACTGAACAATCTCTTATTCATAGCTTCCTTCTCTGTGTTCCTAGAGTTCTGTCTCTATACATTAACTGCAATGCTTACCACGATGAAATAGGTCTACTTGTAAGTGTCTGTCTTCACTGGAGGGTAAGACAGAGAATTTAACTGTATTTATAGTGTTAGGAGAGGTGAATTCTAGCCCAACCTCAATATAATTTAACAGACATTTATTAAGCACTTACTATATGTCAAGATTGCAGCCAGATACTCTAGGTAAGTGGTGAAAAAGAACACTATGCCTTTTTTAGTCTCTATGGGACTTCAGCTAACTTTAGTAGCACACTTGGCATTTACCACAAACTCTTAGGAGGTACACATCCTAGTATACCATGTATGCTCCTGAAACCTATGAGTTAGGTGAAACTGACATTCACGCCCTGTTTTGTAAACTACAGGGGACTGCTCAGAAGGATTCATCACCCTCAAGGAGTTTGCAGTCCAGTGCACGAATACAAAGTCTTTTACTCCAGAGAAGAATGAGACATGTCCACAAGGGAGATACAAGGACTGAGCTATGGGGTGAAGGGAGATTATTTCCTTATAGGTGTGAAACTCTTAGACAAGATGAATTATCAGGTTGCTTTAAAGTCTTTCTATTCTTCCAAATTAAGAATAATCTATAAACTTTGGAAATGAGTGGGTCAGATCAAAATCAATTTTTTACTTTTTAAAAGTGTTTTTGGCAAACTGCTGAGAGCGGAGCCAGCAGCGGAGAGAAGCCCTAATAGAGCAGAGTGTGAATTTCAATTAGGCTTGACATTCAGATGTCAGTGGCAACAGCCATGATGCTAACCCTTTTGAGACCAAACCAAAATGAAAAAAAAAAATTTTACTAAAAACCAAAATCTTAATACAACAAACTAAAAGAACTTTCACAAAATTTATGACCAAAAAAAAAAAAAAAAAAATTTCCCCAAACCACAAGCAATGCAGTGCTCCCAATTCAGAAATGACAGTTCTCTGTAGTCATGTTTTGACTATAGTCATATTTTGAATAAAGCATCTTGGGAAAAAGATTTGCCAAACTGTACCTACAGCAAGGGACTACAACACAGGAAATCTGGTCATGGCGAGGCAAAATCTGACATAACAGAAATGATTCATTCTGATTCTCAGTTTCAGCACAGTATTTGTGTTTCTGCAATAGCTTTGAATAAAACAAAACAGAGGTGACAAGCAGGACACAAAGCTGTATTAAGGGAGCAGTTTCAGTTTGTCAGTGCCACATTTTATCCTGTGTGCTGAAGCCTTCTCTCCTACATCTGTCCCATCCCAGCGGGTGTTACAAGAATGTTCATTTACTTTTATGATGGGCGTGATTGCCACATTGTGGAGTGCTATTCATTTCTGTGGCAACCAGAATGCCAACAGCTGTGGTTTAGGGGACAGCAAACAGTGACTGTAACCGAGTCATTTCAAAGGTGGTGATTTCCAACACATTTTAAAGTGCGTCTACTAAATTAAGAACATGACCTCAGAAATTACTCCTCACTGAAGATGATCTTGTTCCAAAGACAGGTGTTCCTGATGTCTTTAATTTCACAGGAAGTCTCTTATATGATCCAAAAGGAAAACCATGATCTCAGGCCACCTGAATTTCACTCACAGCTTTTTTGTTTTAATTTTCATTGTTTTAATTTTTATTTTTTTTATTGAATGAAAGATTGTTGAAATTCTATGGTGCTTTACAATTTTCAAAAGTTTCATAGACATGATTTCATATAATCTCATAATAACCCTATTTCTCGCTACCCCTCACTCACAGCTTTTATAAAACGCGGTCACTATACTGTTGAACTTGACCTGCAACAAGTACCTAGTTCATCACTTGAAGGAAAACTACTAGATAAAAGTTCTACCTTCGCTAGAAAATATATGATGACATTAAGTGCATGCAGAGTAGAAAAATGAAAATAAGTAGAAGTTATTGAAGGTTAAAAACCTGGAAGGAGAGAAGTTTAGAAAAAGACCTGCACAACAGACAAACATTATCTCCCTCGAACACCCAAGAGCTGTCTTCCCTTACTAATCCAGAGAGCTGCTGCAAAACCCCACAGCACCTTGTTCTCTTCTTTAAACCAAATTCCTTGCCTATTTCTAGTCCAAATATGATTTCAGCAACATAATTCACTCTACACTTTTTTCATTTCTTTTTAGCATGAAGGGGCAGGAGAAACATGTGTGGTATGCTTTCTTGATCACAGTCATATTATGCAGAAGGATTTCCAGCTGTACAGGAATCCAAATGTGTGTGTGTGAAACGTGAGTCTGAATATATCTGACACTCATTTCAAAAAGTTCATACATGTCACTGCAATAATCACATTGTTATTAAAATACATTTCAGGGATATGTTGGAAATTGAGATTTGGGCTTATGGTAATTAAGAACTCAGCTGTCATGGAAAACAGAAGTAGAGCTGTTTTTTTTTTTTTTGGCTGGCCTTTTTTTTTGCTATGCAAATTGATCTGATCAAAAAATACAATACACTAAGAAGTATAGACACACCACATTGACAAAATCAAAGCTGTACTGGAATAAAGACTTGACAGAGGCCAACACAATCAACTTCAGGAAATTATTTTAACCTATGTACATCACTTCTCTAATTGACTTCTATGTTTGCCAATAAATAGCTTTGATCTGAGGGAGGTCAACTGAGAGATACTAGTTTGCATGTTGTGGAAATGAAAAATGTGTTCCTGAATAGGATTAACTGAAAATATTCATTTTTTTATTATGGAAATGAGCATGTCAGAGACCTCAAAACAGGGGACTGAAATAAAATTTAGGTTAGGTGTACACACTCGAAAGATGAGTGAGACTTTTTTTTCCCTCTCATGAAGCAGATGGGGACCCTAGTGTGAATGAGCAGGATTAATGCAAGGGTGGCAATGTCATTCAGAGCAATCACATTTGCAACATGACATGAGAAGACAGCAACTGTCCACCCACAGAATGAATAGGAAAAAACCTCTCCCTGAGAGAATTCACTGCAGGCTTCATGCATGCAGCAAGCGGAAAGCTCTGGGAACGCTCTGAGTTAGGATGACCAGATCAAATGTAACAGGCAGAAGCAGAGCAATTCCTCCAGAAACTATAACTCTTTCCAGGTACTAAAAATAAAATGTAAACACACTGTCTGATGCATGGCATTCTATTTGCACTTTCACAGGGCCAAGACTTTGTTGATACATGCTTGGGAAAATAATGATGCAAGGTCTTCACACATCATTTCAGAAAATATTCCATCAGGACACACCAATCACAGGAAAGCCATGCTTTACTCCAGGCCACTACACTTGCCCAAGTGTCACACCTGCTGAAAATGTAGAAATAAACATGGCTCGTGTGTAGCTAAACTTATGGCAAATCCAGGGAGGGTTAATGTCAGAACTTCTGCCATTCACATGGTCTAAGCTCATGTCTCCCCCTCAAGATTGTTACATTCGATTGTGCACTTTGCCTTTATTTCTAAAATGTTCAGATCTGAAATCATCACATTCAGACTGCACCTCATAAACTTAAAGCCTGTACAGTCAGCACATTACAGGAAGGTTTTAAAGACTGCCTTGATGACACTCCTCTGCATAACAGCTTCCAAAATTGTCTATAAAACAGATTTTGTATTGCCTTGAACTACTCTACCAACTTCTTATCCTTCTGAGCAACTCTGTTTGAAAGTGCTACACGCTTAGTTTTGTGCCTCCCTTCCTTGATTCCTTGATCTACCCTATTAATATAAAACACGCAAGCAAGCAAGCAAGCAAGCAAATAACAAGCAATCGATAAAGCAATCTCACAGACCAAGAGTCCAAGCAACTGCTAGCCTCAAATGTATTTACTGAGTACTTATTCACCCATGCTCACAAATAACAACCAGAACAAGACCTGAACAGGAAGGCAGAACAAAATAAATGATTCCGAAGATTAATTCTCATATTCCAACTCTGATTTCTTTTAGACTCATCTTCAATACTGAGTTAGGGAACCACAATGATTATGGGATACATGTACGTTTTTACAAGATCATCAAGTAATAAATTTTTACCTACTCAAAAAATGTAATTTTGTATTGACGATGCAACAGCCTTGAATAGAGATCTGATATTTGACTACAGAAAAACTTGGCTACATATCCCCTCTACCACCTAGGATTCATGTCTGAACAAATAAAATGAACTTCTTTAGAAGTACAAGAAAGGCACAATTTCTCAATTCTTGAATGTAAGAAACCAGAGGCAAGACCCTGTTCTGCTATTACACATTAGCTATGCTTGAAACAAAGTATGTTATGAATACTTTGCTAACTATCTAATTAAATTGGAGGCCATTTGTCTCATAAATGCTGAATGTCCATTACATATAATAACTAAATCCAATTTCAGTATCTTGAAATGGCTCATAGAAATTAAGCTACGCTCTAATGCCTGTAATTTAACACTTTTATTTACGTCGGGCAAAGACAAAAGTTTAAGAACTTTGTTAACTACTTGGGTCAAGAGAAGTAGAAATTAAGCAGTAATTAGAAAGGCAATATTCTGAGAAAGCTAAGCCCTGGAGGCTAAGTGAGCATGACCACATCCAGCACCAACTGAAAGGGCAGTGTCCAGCAGAGAAACAGGGGGGCGTGTGGCTGACGTGCAGGTCTACTTAACTCTAGCACCTGGAGAACCACAGGAGGACAGGAATCATGGCCATCCCAACAACAAGAGGATCAATGCATTAAGGCATCTCTTAGGAAATAAATGGGGTTTAGGGAGGATGAAAAGAAAATCTGGAACAATGAAATAATTTCAATTTTAATAACAAAGTCACTGAAGGAGCTTTCTGTAGGCTGCAAGTGGCTGCAACCTTTCTCCTGCAGTTAGTTCTACGACTATAATTTCTAAAATACATCGGAGTTCTTCAGTGATCTCATTCATTGTAGCCAATTTTCTTTCCTTTTTAATGTAAATTTGTTCATTCACTTATTCATTCATCTCATCACTGGGCACCCACACTGGGGATTCGGTAGTACACAAAAAAGTTCAAAATCCCAGGCCTCACAGAATAAAAAATAAGTAAAATATATAGCGTGCTATATTTTGATATATGATAGGATAAAAAAATATAGCAAAGAAAAGGTTTAAGGAATGCACGTAAGGAGAGAGGTCAACAAACTATGGTCTGTTGGTTGTCTAGAGGATACGTTTTCAAATGGTTGAAAACCCTCACATGGAAGACAAATACATCATGATACCTGAAAATTACAGAAAATTCACATTTCAAGGCCTACAAATAAAATTTATTGGCACGTAGCCACATTCACTTATGTATGGATTATCTATAGCTGCCTGCATGCTATGGCATGCAAAGACCTGAGTAGTTGCAACAAAGACATAATAACTGCAAAGCCTAAAATATTTTATCATCTGGTCCACTGCAACCAAAGTTTGCCAAATTCTGGTTTACAATATAAACAGGGAGCTCACAAAAGGTCTCTAAAGAAGATGGCACTAGACTGAAGAACTGAAGGAGGAGGCTTCTCAAGGAGTGGTGTGATCTGACTTATGCTTGGAATGCTGTATTGAAAGGAAACTCGTGAAGAAGGGGTCAAGTTCAGTGAGGATGATGTCTTTGACAAGGATAGCTGCAGTGGAAGTCGGTTGTGCGACCAGAAGAATGAAATGACTTACTACAGTGGAAAAGACCATATGAGAAGAAGGTGTAGGAAGATGATCAAGAGGTCAGTTTGGAACCAGTAGCCTGAGGAGTCCCTGCAAGCGGAGATACTAAGAAGACACTGGATAGATCAGTCTGGAGTGCAAAGAAGAGATATCAGCCTGAGATGTAAGTTAGGAAGTCACCATGGCTTCAAATGCTATTTAAAGCCATGAGAGAAGATGAGATCCTTGTTAGAGGGAGTGTACAGAGAAGAGTCAAGAGGCCCAAGAAAAGACGGGAATTTCAAGGTTAAGAGATTGGATGGTTGGGAAGGAACCAGCCAAGGAGATGACAGATATGAGGGATCTGAGTTAAGAGGCAGCAAACAGAGGGTGTGATGGTAAGACAGTATTTCCAGGAGAAATGAGTAATTATCTATGTCAGAGGAGACTGATAGGACAAGTAAAATTAGAACTGAGAACAAACGGATTTAACGATATTGTGTGTTGTTCCAGTAACTTTGACAAGAGCAGTTTCGGTGACGTCATTGGGGAAAAAGCCTGTTTGGAGTAGGTCCAAATAAAAATGGAAAGTTTTGCTATAAAGGGAAGGAAGGAAATGAAGCGGTAGCTGGAGGCACAAATGGGCTTGAGAGGCTTTTTGTTTTTCAGTTTTGGGAGACATCACATCTTGTGTAAATGCTGATGGGAAAAATCTGGTAGGGAGAAAATGTGTTAATTTAAAAGCGTCAGAGATACAGAAACATAAAAACAGAGGGAGAAGGAGAGACAGAGGAAGAGGATTCACGTTCTTTAGTCGAGAATAGAGGTATCTAGTGAAGAAATGAAGAGGCTGGTTTGAGCTAGAAGCATGGACAGTTTAACCATAACAACGGGAGGAAAGGTAGCATTTAAAGGCACAGATGCTAACAGATGGCTAGATTTGGTGATGGAATCCTCTGGAAGTTCTCTCTGATTGCCTTTAAATTCTCAGTGAAAGAGGAAGCAAGGCCATCAGCTGAGTGTGATGACGGAAGAAGAGCTGTTGGAAATTTTAGGTGAGACAGTAAAATACGAACAGAAAAATGCCTAGAAAAATGTCAGACAGAATAGACTAGAAAATTCTAACATGTTTGCCACCCAGCACTGAGGTCTCACTTTGAAGTTGCAGTACTGAGCTTAAAGTGAGTTCTCCTCTTCTCTAGCTATGTTTAGCTTTAAGATGCAGACCTGGAATAGGCAGGGGTCGATTTAACCAGGTGGTGATGGGGCCCCACAAGTATGATGAGGCAAAAAGAAGCAAAGGGGTTGAGGCTGCCTGCAAGGGCGTGATAATGATTGACCTTGAACTTTAATCCCAGCAAGGAGGAGTGCGAGGTATAATGGTCAAGAATATTGAAGCACTGGTGATTTCCAGGGGGTGGCTGAGGCATTTGGGAAGCTGGTGCCAGGGCTAGAGACTGTAGGCAGGTAGTGCACTGTCTGAAATGAGACCATGGAGGCAGAGAAAACAGCAACAGGGTCAGAGGGCTCTCTTGAGAGACCACAGTTAATAAAATATTTCAAGAGTTGGGGATTGATGGGTGATGTAGATGAAACACATATATCCAGAGGCTTATGGGAATTTGATCCTGGAAATAAGAGATGATCTGTGAGAACTGGGCGTTCTGGGGGTGACTTCTGTTAACAGGTATAGAAAACATGACTGAGATTAGTCCTGATGGTACCAAATGGAAAAAAAAAATGACATGAGAATTTTACTAACAAATATTAGCAAAAAAGGGGCATGCATTAGGATAATTTTGTTAGTAAAGTTAATTTTTTTAAAGATAATCTCTACTAGTTAACACCTAACTTTAAGCACTAAATGGGCTGTTACTTGAGCCTCTGGAACTTTCATCAAAAAGTAAGCATGGCACCAAAAGTATTCCCTAAGCTGTTTCTAATAACTGATGAATACATTTCTTAATTTTATTATCAGACTGCTCTAGCAGCCTTGTATTTCAAGTTCTTAATCTTAATTTTCCATGTACTTCAGTAGCTGGCTAAAACTGTAATAGGGAAGAACAAATCTGACTCCATATTAGATCCGTTCCTTCGGCTTTATTTCCCATACTTAATCATGCTGGCTCGCACCTTTGGTAAAAGAAGGTTGCCTGTAGCCTGAAATAAACAGGATAGCCCATTCTCAAGGCTCTGACCTTTAAGGGTATTAACACTTTTCCATTCATATGACAAGTTGCAGAATAGAAAATAATATTTGTTTGGTTGGAGGTTTACAGGGACACCATGACCTGACCCACATGGACAGCTGCAAGAACAAAGGATTCCAACACCAAGAAGTTTGCAGTGACTAGCCACAGCCCCTCCCCTTTTTAGTACAGAAGCAGCCTGAACTCTGGCTTGGGGAAGATGGTTCTCCAGGACACAGTCTGCCATCTTCTTGGTCTGCCAGCTTTCCAAATAAAGTCATTATTCCTTGCTCCAATACCTCATCTCCCGATTTACTGACTTGTCATGTGGCGAGTAGGATGAGTTTGGACTCAGTTACAAAATCAGTATTCTCCAGGGAGGATTTGTGTCTGTCTCTGCAACCAGCCAGAGAACGCCACCACCCTAAAAACACCACATTTCTCCTGGAGGGTGTTGACCCCATCACAGGCCCTGCTCCACCATACTGGCACAGCCACAAGGCTCATTAACGGGAAGGCAGGGCTGCTACTGGCCTCCATGCGGAAGAGAGCCCTGCTCTCCAGGTGACTCACCACTTAGAATCTCAGTTTGAAGATGTTTTCTTTCACCCCTCCCCTACTTTAAAGGGTGGTTCTTATCTCTCTCTTAAAAGCCCAAGAGCATCTCAGAAGGAAAAGATTATTCTATCCTCTACCAGGAGAGAGATTCTCTGTACTCTGCTGGACTGACAAAAGTTGAAGTCTTTGTGATGACAAAAGTCATTGAAATTTCAACTGTTATAAGAATTGGCTTCAAAATTCCCAGGAGATGAAGAGTTAGTCAACAACCCCCAATTCGGAGCCTGCATCTTCTGCAGAAGACCACTGAGACTAAGAGGGGGAGTTAAGAGGAAAGTGGATCTTGTTCTCAAAATGTTTTCAAACTCAAAGGAAGGGAGGAAGTGCCAAATACAGATGAGGAACATAAACAAATAAATGCGTACAGACAGCTCATGAAACACGCTGACATCCTCCTGAAATGTTATCCACTTTTGGCGGTACTCCAGTTTGTTTAGCTTACAATTGAGAACCACTACACAACCCACAGTTTATGTATCAGAAGTATGCAGTGCTTTTCTCACAGAGAACGCTGACTGATTTGCATTTTGACACAGCCCTTTTCTTATATTTCAGTTTGATGTCATGTCAGCAGAGCAATTCTACTTCTGGCCAAGATAGAGTCTAATTTCATCCCCACAAAAATGAGAACAAAGGCATTTGCTTTCCTTCAGCAGTTCTCTCCCTTTATCTTTAAGCAGCAAATGAGATTAGTGACCATATATATTTTGTTCCTTTCTTCACTTATAGAGAGTATAATGTGGTTAACTTTCCATGCTGCCAGGACTGATGTTCACAGGATGGATGGGGACTCAGCGTACTTACTTGCATTGCTGTCTATTCAAAATCAAACTTTTTCTCACATGGTCACAAATGCACCTATAGGAGTATCTGCACCGCAAGGGCCTGAATGTGGCAAAGGTCTACCCAGTTGTAAGGAGCTGATGTCAATGTGTAAGCTGGTTATGTATGCATGACTGTCTTTCAAATTTAGTATTTTGGAATTATCTTTATAATATTAATTTGTTACATGCTTTCTACATGCAGTTTCCCTAGTGAAAACAATGTTAGTCAGTTGTTAACTTGATAAATCATTTTCATTCTCAGTGTAATCATTTGGTCAATATGCATTGTACACAAAGGCCCTAGGTCTTCCTTAGTTTTAGTGTCTTAATGGGTCCAAAAGTCTGGCTTCCGTTGTTTATACTACAAGTATCTTACTCTTTTATGTGTGCTATTTTTAAATCTTTCAAAGCACACATACTTACACGGTCTCACTGGTTCCTTGTAAGTGACCAGAGAGATCTAGATCCTGAAGGATTAAGGTGTTTGCAGTAACACAGTCAGTGATCAGTACTGCTGGGTCCAAAACCCAACTCTCCCCACTCTCTTTCCACTTCTCTTTCCACTCCACTATTTCAATTGATTATGATGTGGCTACGATGATTGTTTTCATTCTGGGAAACACGGACGGTGATTCACAATGTTTGTCACAAGCATTTGGACAGACTGGATTGATAACATCCTGTAACTATAATGTAAGGGCATAAGGCTAAGTGGAAGGACGGAGGGAATGGGAGACAGAGGGATAGACTGATACAGAAAGTCTGTTTGCACCAACATGAATTTCCTATGATTTTTCTGAAACATACTAAAAAGTATTTGAGGTTGATGAAATTATTCGGAATTTAACCTTCCTTTGTTGCTTCAGGTACTCTAAGAATGAAAATAAATCAACGTCTACTTGGAGAAACATAACATTTATATCTTTATAATTGGCCCACTGCTCACAAACTATAGGGTTAAAATTATAATGCTTAGATAGTTAAAAACAAGACACCGCTGTTCAAGATGATTTAATCTCATCAAATATTCTATTGAAGTTTTATCTTTGAAGGCAAAAATCATGTCATAAACAATCATGCTAAATGCCTGTTACTTTAATTTACTTGATTTATAAATTTACTTTTCATTTATCAAGTTCTATTGAATGAAGACTGATTAAAAATGTGATCAATACTGTTTTTAGCTACCTACCAACGTACAGGGAAAACTAAGATGGTAAGACATGAACTGTGAAGCAATTCAGTAATAAAATAATTGTTAATCACTTAGAAGCATCTAGGATGTGCCTGTGGTGCCATGCTCACTTTCTGGAAGAGTCCAGAGGTTTTGTAATACTTACTTCAGTGTTTATTAGGTGGTAGAAGTGGAAAGATGACCTTACCGGCAGCTATTCTTGCTAGTCTATTTGCCAGTGGAAAAGAATATGTTCTAGGTAAGGAAAATACAGAAGAGCCCCACATACATGACCAAGGTTAAGAAGCATTACAACAGGCTTTTTCTCCAATTTGTCTGACCTACACAATTATATTTTGTTCACAGATCGTTCTTACTGAAAATAACAAAAAGATCTCAGATTATAATGGTGTTAAGGTGTTAATAAATTAAATCCTAAATAAGGAGGAACTGTTTTAAGACAAATATACCAAAACAGTATCTATGTCTATGTGTGTGTGCGTATATATATATAAAACGTCAAGTGGGAACAGCTCTGAGTTAACAGCAGGAAGACTTAAACTTTAATTTTTACTTTGAGCTTTCCCTACCTATATGACTTCGGAAAAATTACCCAAAATTGCCGAGTCAGTTTGCTAAATGAAGAAAAGAACTGCAAAAATCGCTGCTGTTTCCATATTAGGTATTATGAGGAACACTAAAGTAGGTATCAGAATAATTTACAAATGTCTAGGATCCCACAGAACTGTTAGATGTTATTTTACAGCATGTTACCAAAAGAAGAGCTGTAACACTTCAGTGGTAACGTGCAAACTTCCAGATGGTACTGCCTTAGCAGAAAGACCTCGACCAAGGGTGACAATACATTATTTGTAAGGGCACGGTGACCCAAACTGGAAGAAAGTCAACACTTTTCTTCTTTCAATTTGTGGGGGAAACATTTGTTTTGTAAATTCTTCACTTGAAGGAAAACAATAATAAACCTTGGAGAATCTCTCAGTCTGGCTTACTCTCAAGAGGCATCTGAGGAGACACAAATATTGGTGCGCAGAACATATACACAAATACATTTCTTTTTCCTTCCTAATGCTGGAGGAATTCGGACTCTGGGAAAAAGGAAAATATATTAATAGTAGCACAAGGAAATTCAGAACCGCATACAGTTAAACTTCAGCTCTAAATCACATGTGTACATTTAAAATCCAAAGTGTGGAAACTGTGTGGATGTTGTGCACAGTAAGAATTTTATTAGAGAAAAAAGTGAAATTGAACTCATCTGTCTGCCTATGGGGTTGTTTCTATGTAGTCTGGAAATTCTCATTACTGTTATAAATCTTGACCATAAATGCTAAGGAATAACACCTATGGTGTAAGAGAAAAAGAACGAAATTAAGCTTTTAATCAAGAAATTAGGAGCTCCCCGGGAAACAGCTGGGGAAGGCGGATATAACACATTTCATTCTTTCGCAAAGTAGGAAACACTGAAAAAAATATTGAACCTTTATAGGAGGATAATGGCATTAAGAAAACCTGATGATTATGGAGAAAAATCACTTTCAGAGATAGAAGTAGATTTCTCTCTCTCTTAGTATAGCATATTCATGAAAAATTCATTAAACAGACATGACATATTCTAATTTATTCTAAATTCCTTACAAGGGTGTAACATACCCTAATCTATCTGATAGGTCATCTCAGTGGACATTTAGGCTCTTTCTACCTTCATGGCTATTAGAAACAATGCTGCAGCACAGATTAGATTATGGCTATTTGATACAGATTTTCAAGGATGAATTCATGGGGCCAGTGAGAAGAACAGGGCTGGACATACAGGCAGAAGACTTCCAAAGAACAAAAGGGTAAATAAAGAGCATGGAACTTCAGAGCATGTTGGGTTCCTGGATGGCAGTGGTGCTGGGGGGGGGGGGCGGTGTGAGGAGAGTAAAACGAGGCGACTGGGAATATTACGGTTGCAAGTAGTGGATAGTTTGGGACCCTTGCTATGGTGACCTCATTTTTTACATCTTTGGTTTCTGATGAAAATGCTTAGAAAAATGACTTTGTTGCCGCCCCCCCAACATGTGGGAAAAGATGATCAGCAATGAGAAGTCAAAGGTCATTTATAACAGTCATTTGAAAGAAATGTGTTTTAGAAAGATGCAGCTCTTGTGGCTTGACTGGAGGGTGGATTTGAGGGACCTGAGATATGAGGCAGAGAGAGTAGTTAGAGACCTCTTGAAAATGGCATGCCAGGAGCTATGGAACCCTAAGCCAAGGCAGTGAAAAGAGAGACAAAGAAGTATTTCAGCAAGCCATTCTGGTTGTTATTTGATAGGATTTGGCGATTTCCTGGTGGAGGATGAAGGGAAAAGAAGAGAAAGGTGAAAGTAACTTGGAAATTATTAGCTTGGCCACTTAAGTGGGTAAATGTAATAACTAACATGAAGAAGCCATGAGGAAGAGATGTTCTGGGATGGAAGGACAGAGTTCTTTATTCTGAATATGTCCATTTTTGCCTTGTCTCTACCCAGGACCAAACCGTCACCGCCTACAGCACAGACCGCTGCAATGGCTGGTTAAGGATCTCTCTACTTCCAGCTTGTCCTTACGATTCATTCTCCAAGCAGGAGCCCCAGACATCTCTGTAACACTTACATAAAACTATTTTACTCCCGCTTAAATTAACCAAGAGATTTCCTTCTGTGCTTAAAATAAAACCAGTCATTCCTGCCTACGCCTACTTAATCTCCACCCTCCACTCCTGCCCCTCTCCCCCTCTCGTATGCTCCCTCCACACGGGCTCTCTTCCGGCTCTAAGCTTCTTTCCATCTCATCTTCAGTCCTTTACACAAGCTGCTCCCTTTCTTTGCATGACTAGCTCCTTGGTATTTCAGTCCCAGATTATCTCTCACTTTTTAGAGAAACTAAACAGCGATTATCCCCAACTACAGTATGTGCCCCTCCCCCAATTCTGTATTTTTTCATGGCTTATGCTTTATTTTTTCACAACATGCATCATTCAATAAATAAATGTTTTTACGTCCTTTCCACCACCAGAATAAAAATCCTTTTTGTAAATAGAAGGGACTTTATTTACCACATTTACTGTTCATTCCTAAGGTCTAGAGAGGTGCTACAAATAGATGTTCAATAAATATGTGGTAAATGAAAGAACAGATGCTGGGTCTGAAGTGCCCATCTCTGCATGATACTGACATGCAGAGAGCTGGGAAGTAGTTTTGAGCCCCGGGGAACGAGAAAGCCTGGGGAGACAGCTAGAGGGAGTAGGTCCAGCTGTCCTACAACTGACGTGTACCTTGTAGGCTCCGCCGTGACCTGTGTTTGCATATGTGAGACTGTGTTTGTGTGTGTGTGTGTGTGTGTGTGTGTGTTTAAAAAGAATGATTTCTCCATAATAACTTCTAGTAAATAACTTCATCATATCCTTTCCAGGACACAGAAGCAAATGACAACTCATCTCTCCCTGATTTCTCTCCGGATGACCAGCAGCCTGAATTGAAACTGCAGCTCCACCACCAGTGAGGTGTGTGACTTCAGGCAGACCACCTACTTTCATATAGTCACCTGGCAACTATTTACTAAGCCCTCACCATGGAAAGACCCCATGGTGGCGTAATGAGTGCGATGCTGAACTAAACCTACACAGAACCGCCCTCATAGAGCCTATACCCTTGTGAGGGAAAAGAACAAGCAATCCCACCACTAAATAGAGATCAATTCTGACAGGAACTACAAACATGAAGCAAACTGTAGGGAGCAGATGCCGTTCAGAGCAGGTGTCCCTAGATGATGATTGCCAAGTTGAGATCAGATGAGTGAGGAGATATCAGAGATGAGGGAAGTGCAGGCAGAAGTTCAAGTTCCTCAGTCGGGACTGAGCAGAGCATGTGGAAGACCCCGCTAGGAAACCAGGCTGACGAGCGCCTGGAGAGCAAAGGAGAGAGAGGTGAGGGACATGACTGCATAGATCGCTCAAGACCACACGGTGCAGCAGCTGAAGGCCATCTTAGGGACTCAGTGAATGAAGGCCCCCCTCTACGTGCTGCCTTTCCCTGGTAGCTTCTCACACTGACAACACCACGCGCACAAGGCAGAAAGCATACTATTCCAAACGGTGGCTCTAAAACTCATGAACTCTTTCAGATATGCAGAAGGTATATTTGAATAATCTGTGAAATACTTGTAAAGGGAACTGAATAAAAATAACTTGGTTTGTGTTGGTTCAAAGTGATGTACCTGTGACATTTGCAAGGTTTTTCTTCTCTCAATCACACATGTGCTCGTGATGTCAGACTTCTCTAACAGTAAGAAATCATCAGTTCTGATTTCAGATCTAGAGGCTGTCTTCCTCATCTGAGTGTAACTTTCCATTTCTAATATCTAACAAGAAAGAGCTTGTTAAGCAAATTAATATCGTGAAGAGGGTTTCCTGGAGGCATATTTAACCTACTTGCAAGGCCAACTACTTTATAATACATGGCTTACATGCAAATGAGAAGCTACTAAATGTAAATTAGTTTGTTCATTACAATGGTCTAGTAAGGCTCAGAAATACATTATCATTAGTTCAGTCACTGTGATGAAATTATAAAGCTGCATTTCTATTAAAACTTACTGATTCTCTATTTCTTTCACTCATTCATTCACTCACTCAATAAATGTGCTTCTTGGGGAAGTCTTCCCCATCTCAGGACATGACAACTCCATCCTTCTGAAAGTTGCTCAAGCCCCAAACCATGGGCTCTTTTTGACTTTTCTCTCTTACACCCTACATCAAATCCATCAGCCAAAACTGTAGACTCGAGATTAAACATACATGTACACGCAGACACAGACACGCATACGTACACCCACAATCATCTCACTTCTTGAAGAACTTCTTCTTAGTCACCTTTGTAAACTTCACTTCTAACTGGCATTAACATGTCAAGTTTGGAAATCACAAAACCTCCTGATACCTTTCCATGGACCCTAGGTTTAAAACATTTATTCTACGTGTTCTCTCTGGGTTTTTTTAAAAAAAACAAAAACAAAAACAAAAAAACAAAAAACTTCCAAACCTGTATCACTAGCCCTGAACTCTCCTCTAATTTTCAGGCTCATATTCAGTTGCCTGATAGGCATCAAGCACATCCAGCGGTCAAGGTCAACGTATTACCTTGCCTATCAGAATGCTCATCCTTCAAGATTCCTTATTTTAATACCAAGTGGCAGAGTCCACTGGATCACCCAAGCTGCAAACTCCTCCCTCTTCCTTACTTCCTTGCCCCTATTAAGGAATCATCAAACGCTGCCCATTTGATCTCCTAAATACTTCTCAGAAATGCCGCTTGCTCCCTTCCCTACTTACTAGTGCCCTAGTATAAGGGAGCTCAGATGTGTTTTCCTCACTTCCTAGACCTTAATGTATCTCCTCTTCTGTTCATGCAAGAAGGACAGGAGAGGAGGTTCCTCTGTAGAGATTTAGCAGCTATAAGCTTAGCATAAACTCATCTACTGCAATCCTTGCTAGTTTCTAGACTCTCACAGAAACAAAGCAAACAACAAGCTGATAACTTATTTAATACACAGAAAACAGTCTAAAGGAAGAGCTATAAAAATATTTTATTGTCTTTTCTTCCCTGTTTCATATGATACATTTGGGAAATAATTCACTGGAGGTCCTGTGTCATTCACTGAACTTGGCATTTTTGACTCTCGGATACAAAGAAAATGGAAAAATCTGGAGATGTCTGGAATGGTGTATTTGCCTTTTTTCTTTTCTTCTTTTTTTTTTTTTCTTTTCTGGTTAAGTTCAGCCAGGGCAGAATATAAAAATATGTAAAATACCACTTATAGACTTAATTACAAGAAATTTAGCTGTGCATCTTAGCGTTTGCAAGGATTTTCTTCTCTAACATTGCGTTACTCAATATCTTGCTGAGCTATTCCACATGCTTCTCAGGTAAAAGAGACTCTGATAGAGGAATGTGCAGAACACAAACACACACACACACACACACACACACACACACACACACACACAGAGTGACGTCTTGAACAGGTAACACAGTTTCTAGTATGCCTCCCAAGAGACAGTGTGGGGATGTCTGAAGCATAACAATACTTCAATACTGAACACATCATATCTTAAAAACGTTCCACGTTACCACCATTACATTTCAAACCAGTGTGTGAATAGCTGTCTACATAACCATAGGGGGAAGAATGTGTTATGCTTGCATTCAACTTTGCCACTTATCTATTTCTCAAGACAAAGGACATCCTAGCTTTGCTTGTCTCTTTACAGTCAATGTATTAAATACCACTGGATACTGTTTGACCAAGGGATGTCTGATAGGGGACCCATGAGAAAAGGTTTATTTTTAATCATGGCGACAGCAAGAACAGAACATGGATGCTATTTTTATTTAACTGAACTATGCAAAACAATCTATTATAAAAAGAAACATGTATTTAGGAAGATAAAAGTGATGAAAACCACATAAATAATACGGTGAAGACTGCTGACTGCTCTCCCAGTACAATCTAGCTTTCCCTTCTTCCTGGGTACAGGGTAGTCAGCTAGGTACAATATTCCCCACTTTCTCTCATGGCTGGGCTTGGCCAATTAATGAAGTTCTCACCAAGGAAATGTAAGCAGAATGGATGTGTGTCACCTGCATAAAAGGCAATCCTGACTCTGAACTTCCTTTCTTTTGTTCTCCAACACAGGCGAGGACAGAGCCACGCCTGGGACTGGTTGTGACCATGCAGGTGAGGCTAACTCTCTCTGAGATGGCAGAACGACAGAATGGAAAGAGGAGTCCCTTAGACTCTCTTGGAAGCTGGGAGCAGCTGGGACTGCCCTCTGTCTAGGTGAGAATACTGCAAAAGTATACCTTTTGGAGAAAACAAGATGATCTCTAAAACACAGTGACAACCATGGAGACGCAGGCCAGTGAGGGATGCGCCAGGAGGTGAACAAGGCTCTTGAAGAAACAAAGGTGCACTTTTCCAAAAAAGGCTTACAATTTCCATTTCTTCCTTTCCATCCAAACCAATATGTATATGTTGGGACTTGCTCCCTCACACATACCCTTCCATCCCCCTTCCTCTATATAAGCGTAAACTCACATGCCATAGTGGGAAAGACAGACAGCTTGATAAGAAGAAAACCTGGTAGAAAATGAGCAAAAAATATATATTACAGGCAAAAAGATGACTAACAAATGATTAATATATAAAACACATGAAAAGATGTGCTACCACAGTAGTTGTCAGAAAGATGCAGCCTGAAATAACAAGATAGCAATTTTTATTCTCAGGTTGTTGATAGTTAGAGAAGATGGATATTATTCAATCTGGCAGTTGTGCTGGTATAAATGGGAACTGCTGTATCTTTTGGGAAAATAATCTGACAGTATAGCAACTATTAAAATTGAGAATGTTCACTTTCTTTGACTCAGCAATCATACTTCTAGGAATTTATCAGAGAGAAGTAAAAACAAAATGCTTAAGGAAATATGTAAAAGGAACCCTGCAGTACTGTTTATGACAGCATTTAGAGCGAGAGGAAAAAAAAAGCAAATGAAATGCTCATCAATAGGGTAACATTTGCCAAAATGATGATAATACCTTAGTGAAGTTTTACTCTTCTTTAGAATGACCTTTGGTTATCCTCCAGCACCTTAAAATGTTTCAAGCCCAATACTGGTGTCTCCTGTGCAAAAGGCAGTTTAAAAAGGGGATTGCATGCAAAGCATGCTGGGATGAGAGCAGTGACAGGAGGGCAAATAGGATGTTCTGGGCCTTAGAACAACACAGGTTTGGATAGAGACAAAGGAAGCTTGTAGGACTAGGAACCCCCCACCCACAGCCCCAGACACTTCTGTAAAACATGTAGCCATTCTTTGGGGAGAAATCTTGAAATTATATAAAGGGTTAAGTTCAGTTGCTGAAATCTGTGTATTAAAGGAAATGTGACTTTATTTGGCAGTTATGTTGAGGCTTGGAGGTATCTGGGTTATATATGATATGACCGAATGTCTTTGTTGATTTATCAACCTTTCAATGAAGCAGAGCAAAGAGGAGCTCTTGGGAGTGCTGGGTGTCAGAGAAACCTGACGAGTGTGAATTTCATTCCAGAGAGTAATGTGGCGAGATTTAATTTTATTTCTTTATTTCTTTAACTGAAGCGTAGTCCATTTACAATGTTGTGTTGATTTCTGGTGTCCAGCATAATGATTCAGTCATACGTATACATACATACGTATATTCCTTTTCATGCTGTGTTTTCATTCTAGGCTGTACAAGATACTGAATACAGTTCCCTGTGCTACACGGTAGAAACTTGTGGTTTATCTATTACATGGTAGTTAGTATCTGCACAGATTTACATTTCAGAAACACCACTCCGCAGCGACCCCGGACATGGATCTAAGCAGGAGGCAGACAACTCTGGTTGGCTGGATGGTAGGATCGTTGTGAGGGGCTGTGAGTGGGCAGTGTGGACAGAGATGGAAAGGGGGAAGGCGGATTTGAGAAATCAGAGAGGGAACGCCTAGCAAAAGGGCGGACTCGGGGCTGCTGTCTGTCTCTTACTCAGTGCCTGGACAGATGATGACACCATTCATAAACTCTGGAAATTCAGGGTGGAAAAGCTAATCTCAGAAATTCATCTTATCCAAAGAGGTTAACTTTTTGCAGACACCTTTTTGTGATATGTCAGCTGCAGGACTCTTAATGCACAACAATGGAAATGGAACCTTCATATTAAATTACCTCTCAGATGAGTTTTCTCTCTAAAGGGCACGAACGTGACACTCCTAGCAGGATATGATGTTAAAAGAAAGTACTTCAGTGATTATATTTCATTTGATTTCTCCAACTGTAATTGTTTTTTTTTCTCCTTCACTCAGCACATGGTTTTAAGTAATTTCTTCAAGACACAGACTAAATTTAGGAAAATATATCTACATTTCCCCTTCCCCTTCTAATGCTTCTGAAAATTAGAGATTTTAATGCCACACTTAAAACATCTAAATCATGGTAACAGTCTTATAGTGTATTATGACTGAGCATAGTATTTCCAACCACCCTATTAAGAACTTGGTGTGAAACTGGAGGCATAAAAAAACACTAAATATGGGGAGAGGAAGATGCTTTTTCTCTCTCTGTCTTCCATCACAAATTGAATTCGAGTCCATGAGCCCAAGTTGACTATAATCCTAGGGTGTATGCACTGAATTCTGCAAAATGTAGGAAGCAGAGAGAAGAGGCACAGAAGCACTAAAAATAACATAAAAATCTGCCTTTTTGTTTTTACACTATCAAGCCAACCCCTTGTTCTGCCTTTATCAAGTCACAAAGCATCATTGAAAACCCTAAGAGTCAGCACTGCCTATGGAAAGGTTGTGACTTAGACGAGGTCAGTATTTGGAGTTGAAAGGAGCTTCTTTTGCTCACCACCAGGCAATACTTCAAACTGGGATTCTCATGATGAGCCAGTAAAGATTTTCAGAATGTAAAATTTAAGGATTTTATGGCTTATGTTTTTGTTCTTGCACTTCTTACACAGGCATCATGCTGGCTACTGGAAAGCAGGCGACTGCTCTTTGATTTAGTCCCAGAGGGCTTATTGTGTCGAAGTGATTACTTCGTTTGGCTAAAAGCACGTAAAAAATACAAAAAAAGTATCTGCTGTACTGTGAATTACTTATCTTCTGAAACACCACAGCTAAGAATAGTAATAGTACTGTAAAGTTAATAGAAAACAGTAATAATTACAGTGACATTTATTGAATGCTTATGAAGTGCCCTTCAATTTTTTCAATTAATTCTCTCACCACTCTATGCAAAAGATAAAGTGAGGAATTCTAGTTAATTTGTTTAAGGCAATACGACATTTAAGTGGCTGACCCAGAACAAAAGCAAAAGTTTCACTCAGTTTTCTAAGGGAGTGAAAGCACAAATGAGCAGATGTTCCAGAAGAGCCCAAGTCAGGAAGCACACAGAACGGAGCAATCCAAAGGGTCACTGTTAACACTTAGATTTTAAAACTGAGATGATAATGCTGATGACAGCTAACCTTTGGTGTGTGCTCATTACATTTCAGGCACTATTTTAAATGCTTAAAATCTGTTAACTCCTTGGGATTCTCAAGATGATTTTATGACTTAAGTACAACGAATGTCCCATCTGACAGAAGAGTAAACTGAAAGACAGAGAAGTTAAGAGACAGACCCAAGGTCACAAAGTAAATGGTTTAGCTGGAACTGGCTGATGGAAGCAAAGCCAATTAAGAACAGGATGCTAGCCTTTAAACTAGGGGTCCACAATCTTACTGCACATTAGAATCAACTGAGGAGCTTTAAAGACTAGGAATGATGGGCTCTGTCTTTGACCAATTAAAATCAGAGTGTCTGGTGAGACCCAGGACTCAGTATGTTACAAAAGCTCCCCGGGCAATTCTCACACAGCTAGGGCTGAGAACCACTGTATAACACAAAGTCAAGATGACTATTTCTCTTCTCAGAAAATAACATTTGGGCTCAAAGTCAATGGCAAGCAGTAGATTAAAAATTTAGTAGTAAATAAGAGAGCTATACCACCATTATCTTAGCTGTGGTTGAAAATTTACTAGCATTGATTGTAAACAAGAATATTATAG
Organism: Camelus dromedarius; assembly: GCF_036321535.1. NCBI lineage: Eukaryota > Metazoa > Chordata > Mammalia > Artiodactyla > Camelidae > Camelus > Camelus dromedarius. Next base: position 22,327,031 of record NC_087446.1, on the reverse strand, counting down.
ACAATCTAAAACACAGTTCCAGAGTGAATGTAGAATATTGTGTTTATTTAAAGAGTCTCAAAGCCGACTTTCTCATCAGTTTTAACTGGACAGTAAATTTACCCTATTGTTTTCAGAAACACTTCAGGAATACCATGTTAGCAGAGGCCATGCAGGATCTTTTTTAAATTGAGCTCAAACAGAGGGTTAATTTCTACAGTGTTAATTTCATTCTGTGGTCCTATTTCTCATGGTCCTTTATTTCCAGTATACACAGAGGGCAATATTTTCAAAGCATAAGAAATATTCTCCCTAATTCAAGTGAATACACACCACTAACAACCCAGTGTTTTGTGAACAGAGTTTCAAACAGAATTTCCCAAAGAGAAATCTGAGATGCAAAACTATGTGTAGCATGATGGAAACTGTGTATGGATTGCCATTAAGAAACTAAATAAGTAAAACTCTGCCCTCTCTCTGGGGCAAATAAAAAACTTCCGAGGAAAAGGTAAGCCAGATAAAGGATAATGCTCGGTAAACCTTATCCCTCCCTGTTGAGGGAAGTGAGGACAAATACTGACTCCATCAAGACATTTCCTCAAAGGCATAGTTTAAAAAAATGGAAGCACACTCCTTGGTTTCCACTCCTTATTTTTCTTTTCCTCAACCGATGGAACTCACGGAAGAACTACTAGCAAATGTACATTGTGGAGGGGCTCAAATTGAGTACTCTTTTCCAGTCATGATGATTCAATGACCCCAGTACAAACAGTCAGAACACCACCACCACCACACCATGACATAGGAGTGCAGTCAACATTCCGGTCCTTGCTTCGGCAAGACCCAACAGACTCACTACCAGGCTAGTCAGAGTGATGGCAGGAAAGAGTCTGGGAAAAAGAGAAACTCTCCCTGGAAAGCATGCATGCTAGTTCAGCCAATTTGTTCTTTTTATCTTAAAAATTATTTAACCACAATCAGGTTTCTTAAAATGAGGCAGTTTCTTTTCTGGAGACTACGGCCTTCCAGCTCATTCCTCTGGTTGACACAAAACCACGGATGCGCCGGGCTGCGGCTTGTCGTATTAGGTCTCTGGCACGTTCGTCCTCTCAGTATAGGTGCCTCACCAGTTTTGCTTTTTGTGTGTTTGTTTTGGTTTTGTTTTTGTCATTTCCCCTTTCATTGATGTTCTCCTCCTACTGTGGCTCCAAATAACAAAGTAAGTCTTCTACACACAAAAGCACAGCAGAATAAATCACAAAATCTAGTCTTTTAATTTCCTCATATAACTGACTTATGGGGAGGAAAATGTTTTGGCTTATTATTCTTATCCTAAGTTTTTTTTCACATATCCTTCTTATTTTTAGCCTTGAAATGTTCATCATTGCTTTTTCAGAATGGAAATCTTACATATAGGGTAAGTGATCTGTTGAGAGGGAGCTATGCCCTTTCGAGGTTCATTTTTTGAAAATCATTGGCCAGTTTTCAATCAAGTCTGAGTGGTTTTATAAAATCAGCTTCTACCTTTCTATTTAGTTTGTGTTTTCTAGCATAAACGTGACGTCAGTAAAGTAGGGATACCATCAGGTCAAGCAAAGAAGTTCAAGGGTTATACTGCTTTTCTAGCTAAGAATAAATACACTTAAAAATCCAAAATTATACAGTCTCTAGCAGCTGGTCCAAAGGTTTATATCTATTTACTCTGTTCGATTTGTTGTCACTTCAACCATGGGCTGAGTTTCAGAATCTAAATGTATGAACACTTATCAAGAGACCCAACTTTCTGGGGGACTCTGAATTTCCTGAGAGTATGAATTCATTTAAAATTAGATGGAGCTCCCAGTTCACAGTGATCACTGTCTCCTGAGACTCAAGCAGACTGACTAGAGAACAGGACTCGGGGGTGAGGTGCACGTCAGGGGTCAGGAGAGATTTCAACATTCTACATTCAGTGAGAGCTAAAAATCAACTTTATTCCTGAAAATTTCTTTTTAAAAAAAAAATCACTGAAATCGCTCTTGAAGTAAACCACAGCACAGCCTCTCAATGTGTTCTTGGCAGCCAGTCCTGTTGCATTTGGTTTTACTTCCAGCATTGTAAAAGATCACCGTGTTTTGTGCTGAGCAGCCCATGTTGTGGTTGGCTTGCATTTAGAGGCTGAGTTTTATTGGGGGAGAGGACATGTTTAAAACAACATGTTGAAAACACAAGAACCACATTCCGTGCTGCAAGATGTCCACGCTGTGAAAGGACAGGAAGCCAGCACAGACTGAGGGGACAGAAGCTTCCCGGGAGTTCCTTCACAATATTGACTGAGCACCTACTGTCTTCCGGGCACCACTGTACGTGCTGCGGAAAGCCAAGTACAGAAAACAAAGTCCCTGCCATCACAGAGCTCATGTTCTAGAGAGCAGAGGCAGATCATGTAAAGATGTAAGAAAGTAGGTAGACTGCAGATGGTGATCAGATCAAGAAGAAAAAGCCCAAGAGGACAGGATAAAAGAGGTAAAGTATATTACTAGTAGTACAGGGATGTTTGCTATGGGGCAGGACGGGAAGTCTTACTGATATAAGGTGTTATTTGAGCAGATAGTTAAGAAAGCGCCAGAGCTAGCCATGGAGGAGAGCATGGCAGCCGAAGGAGGGAGTGAGCATGATCATAAATGCCTGGAGGAAGGGAGCATGCTTGAGCCTGAGATGGGCAACATCAACTTATTCATTGTTTATGTTACCTGGCAAATGGAATGGACTTCTTTATTTAAAAATTATTCTCTCTAGAAAAGGGAACCCTACTACACTATTGGTGGAAATGGAGTTTGGTGCAGCCACTCTGGAAAACAGTATGGAGATTCCTTAAAAAACTAAAAATAGACTTAGCCTATGATCTAGCCATCCTATTCCTGGGCATTTATCCAGAGGAAACTCTAATTTGAAAACACATGCACCCCAATGTTCATAGCAGCACTGTTTACAATAGCCAAGACATGGAAACAACCTAAATGTCCAACGACTGACTGGATCAAGAAGTTGTAGTATATTTATATGATGGAATACTACTCAGCCATAAAAAGGAATAAAATAATACCATCTGTAGCAACATGGATAGATCCAGAGATCATCATTCTAACTGAAGTAAGCCAGAAAGAGAAAGAAAAATGACATATGATATCATTATTATTTAGATTATATGTGGAATCTAAAAAATTGATACAAATGAACTTATTTACAAAATAGAAACAGACTCACAGACATAGGAAAAAAACTTGGTTACCAGGGGGGAAGGAGGTGGGAAGTGATAAATTGGGAGTTTGAGATTTGCAGATACTAGCTACTATATATAAAATAGATAAACAAGTTTCTACTGTATAGCACAGGGGACTATATCCAGTATCTTGTAGTAACCTATACTGAAAAAAAGTGAAAATGAATATATGTACGCATATGTAAGACTGAAACATTATCCTGTATACCAAAAACTGATACATTGTAAACTGACTATATTTCAAATAAAAATAAAAATAAAAAGTTATTCTGTGTTAAGAATACATAGGCAAATTGCTGCAAAGTAAATAATTTAGGACTGGCTACACACCAAGCAGTATGCTAAGTGCTCCGTCTGTATTGTTTAATGCCCATAACAAACCTTTTGAGGTAGTTTTTATTACCTCCATTTACAGAGTGAGCAAATGAAGCTGAGGGAAGTCCACAACATACTCAAAATCTCAGAGCCAGGTGCAGGTGAAGCCTGGTTTAGTCCACCCATGCCATCTAATTCCAATATCACCCACCAGGGCTGGTGAAAATGGCATGATTCCACTGGGACTTCACTACACAGACTGCTCTTTCAAAACCAGTGACATCACTGAAGGATGTTATTTACAGCAACACCTAGTAAATAGATGAATTCTATGTGCTACACGTGTCTCATTCAGGAAAGCGAAACCCCAAGTTTTTCTTGTGAAATGTCATGCAGGAAGTAGGTATCTTTTTTTTTTTTTAATTCCTGCCACACCATGAGTGGAATACATCTTAGCCCTAAACATTTAAGAATTTGTGATGCTATTAAGGTATACAAAATATACATTCATGTTTAAGACTTCACTTTTTGACATATAGCATATATAAGCTATAGCATGTGGGGTTGGATGGATATAGGTTCCTGAAAATATATTAAAAGAAAAACTTGATACATATTTGAAGGTGCTACACTATATCAAATTTACACTGTATCAAGGATCATTTAGCATTACACACTGTGATTTTATGAAAACGTTTAGTTCGAAATAGGCGTCCAAAATCTGCAATGATGAATTTCCCCTTGATTGTCAAGCTTTACTGATGGTGCGTATCATGTTTTGTCACCATTCCTGCCTTCACTGGGGATCCTGACTTGTTCTAAGACTACTGCCAACATTCAACTGGCAGAACTTTGGTTATTCCCAGAGCCTAGCACGTTCAAGCACACTTTAAGTGCTATAGCATGCATATATTTGAGGAGGTAATAAATTTCCATTAAAGCAGAGTTGAAAATTCAAACCAAGTTTTAAAAAGAATTGAGTCATATAATATCTTCATGCTATAGTTCCTTTTACATAAACAGCTTTACCATATCCAGTAACTTAGTTTAGCCATATGAGGAAGTGCTTGGAGCAGACTAATATTAAGGACTGAAAGATCAATTCTGAATTACTCAGTAAGACTTTATGCTGTAATAGTCTATTAATAAAGCTTCATTTAACAGATTAACAACCTACAATCAATTTAGCATATTTCCAAGTAGGTTTTATTTTTTTTCAAGGAATTTGTTAAAGGAGAATATTAATATTACTTTATTTATATGTAGAGGAATTTTAGATTTCTGTGTATTTAAACATTTTTGCACTGGACATGAAATCACAATAACCTTAATATACCAACTTTTCCTCAAATAGATCTCTAGACCATAATAAACAGAGTAGAAATAAAATCTGTTGTGATACATCCATTCTACTGTAACTCTCATTTAAAGAACAGAAATTCAGTAACAGCAAAACTTCACAAATAAACTGCCAGATAAGTAAGAACCTATTGTCCAAAGTACCTGGCCTTCCAAATCCTAAACCAACATTGCACTAAGTCATTTTGCTTGCTTCAGCTTATTAAAGGAAATAAAGTATCTTTAGGAGAAAATGAGAAGCATATTTACTGCAGTTGTATGAGTCAGCCCAGGGTAAAGTAACCACTGCCTTTCAAGCAATACAGAATAGTATTCTGTTTGATATGTTCCTTGAAGTCCCTAAATATTCTCTGAAGACTCAACATGGTAAATGATTGAGTTCATGCCTTTTTAGGCATTGTTGTATGAGCTGTGGAAGATGCAAACTTTCAAGACAAATGACATAAACCACTCATGAAAAAAAAATTAAGACACAATTAAATGCTAAGTCTGCATCAGCTCCTTCTCTGAAAGGGCAGGAATCACATCCTTGGTTCTCATTATATCCCTGGTACCCATTTGAGAAACTGACATAAAATAGGCGCTCTGCTTCTTCAGCTTGAAAACCTATGTCATTTCACTTTTTGCCAATCAGGGCCCATAGGCCATGTGGGGTGGGGTGGATATAGCTCTAATTTGCTGATAGCTATGTATAATAGCATACTTGTGGTTACAAAGAAGAGCACAACCAGTTGAAACAGATGAAAGCTGTGATTACAAAAATTTAAAAAATAGTATGGCTCTGTGGGAAAAGACAGTTAAACTTTCTTAAGAAAAAGGGAAAACCACCTTTGGTTTCAGGAATGATAGTGGAAAATGCACTGTATATTTAAGAAAAATAATTTGTCTTACAGGAAAACTAAATTAATATTGTATTAAGGATTTTTACTCATTTGTTTCCATTGCTTTTATTAGGAGTCCCATATAAACAACCAGTGAAAATTACAAGTGGAGTCAGAAATAAATTGCAGTACAAGTATAGAGTCCATGGGGAAAATCTGGTCATCTTTCATGTGATTAAACAATTAGATAAGGATAGAGTAACTTAGAAAGGAGAATAAGAAAAAAAAAAGTGATTGACAGCAGTAGCAGTGTTCTAAATCTATTCATTCTTGAACTTGTTGAGAATGGTCATATCACACTTGCAAAAACACAGCTTCTACATGTAATTTAAGAAATTTTTTTTTTAGTTATAAATTGTTGTAAGTACTATATATATATATTCATATGTATATTTACATATTCATGTATTTATATATTTATAAAAATTTTGGTAAAGCATTCTAACAAATCTTTTCACAATTGCTTCTCTTTAATGCAGCATTTCTAAGCTGAGGAAGTTACTTTCAAAATGAAACCAATTCGATGATGGACCATTTCAAACTCTCATCACAAGGTCTTTAACGGCAGCATGTTTGCGCTCTTTCAGTTACCACTCACTCTTCAAAAGGGCAAATGCGTCATAATACATCATAACACGTCACAATGTCATAAAGCTCTATTTCTGGGAATTACGTCAGTAGAGATCTCACTTGAGAAAGCGACACAACAAAAAATGGAGATGAAAACCGCAAAGGAATAGTGAGAGTTAGTCAAATATAAATGTCCTATTCCTAAGAAATTGAGTTCTCTATATTTTTTGATGTAACCACAATGCGGGATCAGGATAGCTGATAAAACTCGGAATACTGCACCACACTGGCCATTTGTTGGAACTTGGTATCTAAGGAAGTAACAGCTGATTTTAAGACAAAGAAAAAAATTTTGCAGCATACACGCTTTTTCGCCTCCTTAAAGATGTCATTATTTTCAGCTATTTTCTAGGGTTTGTTAGCAAAGACAATCTTACAGCAATATACTGAAGCAAATTTTTCTTACGTGGATAAAGAGAAACTCTTAATTCTGACATTATCTAGGGACAAGAAGTTTAACACTGTAACAACTCAGTCTGGGGAAACAATGTCCGGGATGACGCAGACTCTCTAAGACTAAAGGAGACAGATGCCCCTGAACCCCCTCTTTGACTAAGCCTCATCCTTGGGCCTTTTCTTAGGCTCAAGCTGTAGTAAGAAGTCTACTAAGTCAACTGAGTTAGACTTGCCCCACTCCTGGTATCTGATCACACTGGCTGGGGCCTTCGGCTAGACTTCTGTTAAGTTGCTTATCAAGAATCTCCCTGCCCTTGATGTCCCTTAGTAATTCTCAGTCCACTGACCATCCCCAGCTGCCCCTGCCGTATCCCAGGTTGAACCTTGTCTCTCTCCCCTACTTCCACAGTCTTGACTTATTCCATAGTCCTGAATAAAGTCTTCCTTACTATTTTTATAAGCATCAGAATATATTTTTTTTCCTTTAACAAAGACACAGCACGTTCAAGAATAAAGTCATCTACCAATCTTTGAATTTTTCAGGATCTGCCCAACTTTTACTTGTCTTGAGGGTAAAGTATAAAATAATTTTTATCTGTAGATGTGAGAGTACAGATAGATAACAAGGAATTAGGAGCAGAGGAAACAAAAACAGGAGCGGAATGTTACAGAACAATCCAAAGAGGGAGGGGGTGAAGATTCAGACACAATTTTTGTGTCAGGCAGCATTTTTGTCAATGTTTCCATGCATATTTAGAGAAACACGACCCCATATGGCCAATCAAGGATCAGAAACATAAATGTCTCAAAGGTTAAGGGAAATGGGGGAGGACAGCTGTGGAAATAACCAAAGGGGATTATGAGGAATGTGGTGTTTGGGGGTAGTGGGGAGGTCACATCCTTGTGGTGGTGGCAGCTACTGGTCCACCCAGGTTGATACTCCCAGGTATGAATGTGGGCTAACGTGGTTAGATCAGCTGAGTTAAAACAAAAATAAAAACAAAACAAAACAAAACAAAACAGAAAAAACCCCAAAACTCAGGAATTCAGTGTCTCTGGAGGAGAAGGGACTAAATGAAATTTTAGTGTGTGGTCCCACAATTCAAACAATTATAGCCATAAATCTATGCAAAAGATACCCCCACAAAGAAATGTGAGTAAAAACAAACATGCTTGGATTTAGGGAACATAATTAAGTGGAATTTCCCAAAGGTTTTGATGTTCCTCAACCCCAAAGTACTCAAGCTGATTTACTTTATAGCCAAGAGCCACGAGTTCCTGCCCAGGCCTGACATCCCCCTCACCGCCCCCCCCCACTTCTGGTTGTGAATCTAAAATACACACACAACGCATACACACACTTTCAAAAAGTGGTGCTCAGAAATGACTGCATGTGGACTATGATGAATAACAATACCCGGAGGATGGGAAAATGTAAAGTCAGCTTCGTTCAGCCCAGATATCTGACCCCAGTCTAGGCGACAACAAGCCCACACCAACAGTCAGTAAACAAGTGGGTTGTACGAACCATCTGTGTCTCCTAAGCCCAAAGAGCTATTATACAAGATGATAAACAAAAGAAAAACAGTAACCACTTCAGAAATACATTTTTTTCCCCTGGTTTATCTAACATTTTGGAAAGAGAAGTGTACTATAAAGCAACGACAACTTAGGCAGGACAGAAAAGAACGCACCAAAAACTCAACTTTGTAACTTGTCAGAAGAAAAGCAACATCTAAATAATTTGGAAATAGGATCTACAGGAGAAAAGGGCTTGAAGGGGTGTGATGGGACTGAAACTGATCTTGGCATAAGTGAAGTTCTCAGGGAAGTGAGCATCTGTTTTGCTGAAATTAGATGAGAAGAATTAGACATTTGATTTCTACTGCTGGGTTCATAAATATACATAATAACAATGAGATGAAGCCTGTTCATGAACTGAAGTAGAATTAGGGTTTGCTGACTTAATCTGGGTATGTGTGAATAAATATTAGTCTATTTCAATGACATCTCTGGCTCCATTTAGTAATAAAAGCAGGTAAAAGGTAGGGGAAGCTGAAGACGATTTCTCCCTCATGGAACCCTATTTATTCTGGGTTTGCCAACTTACTCCATTTTCTGACTGTAAAACAGATAGAAATATTTGAAACTGAAGTGCCTAGTGAGAGTGGGAAATCTATTTGCACTATGAAACACATTTTCCTCATAAAGTCAATCTGATGATTCTGGGATCCGTATATTACTAATGCCTGAAAGTCAAGAGGCACACGGTATGTAATTTTCCCACATCACAGAAGCTTGTGGAAAGTTTTGGAAGAGGCCATATGGTTTTTCCTCCATTTACAAGCAGAAATGTGGTTTAACTGCTTCTCAGACAAATTATTATTAATGCTGTCATTTCCACTCCCCCAACGAAACAGCAATCTCAGTAATACCCCCTCTGCCCCAAATCCCTTATATGGTCAAATCTGAATCTGTTTAAGTTAATTTCATGCTTTCTTATTCTAATTAGGGTTGAGGAATATCTTTGTCATCAGAAGACAACTATAACTCAGAATATTTTCTATCTCTTCTATCAGAAGGTAATTCTTAACCTTTTCCCCCAGATCCTAATCTTAGTGGTTATTTCTACAGCAGAGCCATCTCTCCCGATCCCATTCCACTACCATATTTACCATAAAAAAGGGCAGTCCAAATTGAAAGTAGTGTACTATAGAATCCACGTACTAGCTCGTAACACAGTTTCACTCTTACGGTAAGCTCATTTCTTTGAATCTCATATTTCTCATTTGATCTTTTGACATATAATCATTGCTAAAGAGCTCAAATAGCATCAGCTTTGGTTTCATAATAATGCTCTGATATAATTTGTGTCCTAAGTGCCTGGGAGAGGTATAATGCATGCGTGTAATTTTCTATTGTATAATCTGATCCTTGGAACACATTCCCCTTGAATTCCTATGTCATGAATGCACATTGGAAAACATTTATGAAATAGTATACATAATAGAGATATAAAAGGTGAAGCCAACATCTAGCATAAAAGTCAGAGAGCTGAATCAAAATTAGAAGTAATCTACTGGTGGTTTGAAATTTCTAACCTCATATTTAAACACACACACACACACCCTTTAACACCTGTCTTTAGTATTAAATAAATACATACTTAATATCTCTTTGGTATGGCCCTCTTTCATTTCCACTTACTTACAGAAGTTTATACTCTCTGCTTCCCATTCTCTGTTTCCTCAACGCCTTAAAACCTCCTGCCCATGTCATTTGCATGAAACTGAACTCGTGAAGGTGGTCAGTGTCACCTTATCCTCCAAAATCAAATGGCTTTCTCAGCCCTCTTTTTCTTTACTGTTTAGGAGCAATGGAAACTGCTCACCAGTGATGATTTCTACATCCTGCTGTTGCCTTATGTCTTCTGTGCCCCATATTCCAAATGCAGAGATGCTCAGGGGTGTGAAACTGGCTCTCTTCTCTCTTGGACATTCTCTCCTTTGATCATCTTATTCACGGCTTTGAGGCTATCTCCTTCCTGCAAATGAATCTCACTTCTCTGTCCCTAAAGATGGCCTTTCCCCTATCGCCCACTTGATAGGAATGTACCACAGAAAATTAGAACATCCTCCCTCTCACTTAGAATCTGCTTGGTCCAAACTTAACACATTCCTCTTAAAACAAACACAGTCTTTTGTCCTATTTTTGTGCAGGATATTTTCCCCCCAACGCTTAGTGGGCCAATAAATTTTCTTATTCATATCCTACAAATAATCTGCATATTTCCCCTGCATGTTCTTTTCCATTCTGCTGTGTTTCTGTACTTTAGGATCTATTATGCCTTCTGTCTACACTATTATAATGACCTTTTATTTGGTTTTCCCAAAGCTGCATCTCCCATCTCTACTTTCTCAAATGCAATACACATTCTTCATTACATCATATAAATGGCCATCCTAAATTCCCACTTTCAATACATCATCCTGCTTAACTTAATCCTAGATTACAAACTCCTCATTCTTAGCGTGGTAGTCAATGCCTTTTATCTGATTTTCTATTATTTGGCAGTTCTATTGCCCCTACCTTTTCTCTCTGCCTCGACTCCCCTCACTGGCAGCGTTAACCACATACGCTTACTGATTTCTGAGGCCATGTCCTCGTTCAGTCACATGCCTCTACCTGCCAGAATTCTCTCCTTTCTTCTCCTCCTGTTAAGATCTTCACCTATAAACATCCAATCATTTCAAGATTCTCTAAGTTTGCCAACTCTGACTCAACGTCTTCTAGGATCAATCCAGCTGAAAGTAATTTTTTCTCTCCTGTGTCCTTTTCCAACCCCTAGCTTACATCACTCACAGAGTACTTTCGTAGCATCATTTACCACCCGAAGCGTGAGGATTTGGATCTGTGTGTCCTCTCCTCTACTCTCTCCCCACATTAGATAGCACATTTCTCAAGGTCAGGGTTAATTTTTCATACCTTTGAAATCCTACTGCACTTGGCATAGAGCTTTACACAATGTTGGAACTTGATTAAAAAAAAAAAGAAGAAGAAGTTGAATGAATTCAGACCTAAAACAACTATAGGTAGAAAAATACAAATTCTAGAGACCTGATCATTAGGAAATACCCTCTTCCAACTCTAGAGTTTATTAAAAGCCAAGTAGAAGTAAGTGACTTTGTACTATGCAAATTCCCCAACCTTCTCATTTTTAAAAAAAATTAAAAATTCATAAATTAATGCAGAAATTGGTTTACTTCCCACAGGAGGAACAAAACAGTTTCCTTTTAATGTTCCTTCCAGTCCTCAAGAGTCAGCAGTTTTTGATGTGTGTAAGTAGGAGAGAAGACACAGAAAAGTATTGCCTTTTTAAAGTAACTGCCACAGAAAGATCGATTTTATTTATAAAAATGGCAAACTGAAAGTGTGCAAACTTAAAATGGCAATTTTAGGAAAGAGCTTTCCCACTAGAAAAATGTTTTAATATGAGGTTTAATTTTAGAGCAATCACCCTCGACAAACAAAAATTTTTCTGGTGTCATTTCTGTAATAAATATATTTCTCTAAATGTGTACTTCAGTAAATGGCAATGTATTAAATATCCCTGATGAAGAGACAATGTCAGAATCTAAAAGTTAAAATTACATGTGCATGCTAATTTAGATTTGTCATTATTTTAGCATTTGGTCACCAGAATTCTTTGTATATGAAATAATCCAAAAAGTCAATTAATAATTTTAAAGTAAGTTGTACAGAAAAATAAGGCTTTTGTAGAATAGAAAAAATAAAGCAATTCATCATGGGACATATTGAAGAAGTGGAATAGGTATTTTACTAAGAAAGAAATCCATCCTACAGGTAATCAATAATCTTCTTAATATGATGATAATAAGTGCTCATGCACAAGAGTTGCAATCACTAATTGTCCTTTGCATAGTCATGATCTGACATGAGCAAGGCTGAAACATCCACAGAGTCCTCATACAGAGCTGCTGATTATTGTAGTTGAAACTAAACAATAGAAGAAAATGCTCTATGAAAAATAAGGGTAAAATTAGATTATAGTGTAGACAAGGAAAATAGAAAAGCTAGTGAAACTAAAAGAGGGAATAATGGGGGGAGGGTATAGCTCAGTGGTAGAGCAAACGCGTAGCACGCACGAGGTCCTGGGTTTAGTCCTCAGTACCTCCATTAAAAAAAAAGTGGAATAAGTTTGTTTTCTATGTCTGTGAGTCTGTTTCTGTTCTGCAAATGAGTTCATTTGTGTCTTTTTTTTTTTTTTAGATTCTGCATAAAAGTGATATCATATGGTATTTTTCTTTCTCTTTCTGGCTTACTTCACTTAGAATGATGATCTTTAGGTCCAAGGAGAAAATGGGAGTTCAAGATTTGCAGATACTAATTGCTAAATATAAAATAGATTTTATACAACTTTCTACTGTATAGCACAGGGAACTATACTCACTCTTATTGTGATCTACAATGAAAAAGAATGTGAAAAGGAATACACGTATGTATATGGATGACTGAAACGTTATGCTGTGCACCAGAAATTGACACAACATTGTAAACTGACTATACTTTAATAAAAAAAAGTGGGCAAAAAAAAGGGAATAAGAGTTGAGGTCTGTTTACTATGTTCTCATATAAACAGGTAACTCAAATATATTAAAGTACAGAAATAACATAGAATCTTTTTATGACAAAAGGAATAAACAGCTATAAACAAGATAAATGTCAGATGGATGCTTTAATTTAGATCACATGCTAACTGCTAATAAATCATTACTTGGGGCTGTTGTTTAAATCAATCTCTTCATTTCAGAATAGAAACCTATACTATTGTCAAGGTTTCTATTTTATCAGTGACAACTTGGTGGCATCTTACTTTCCTACATTTTGTACAGACACCCAAACACAATTCATAAAACAGATTAGGGGGAGACCACATCTGTTGCTCCAGCAACTGTAATATCAGTTATCTATTGTTAAATATAAACTTCCTATTCTATCCAAATCTACAAAATATTTAATTCATTGCTGCCAGATAAGGAAAATATTATTTAAATAAATGCATTTTTCCAAAGCAATCTGCAGCATGTTTATAACGAAAGTTTTTTAAGGTTTCAGAAAAAGTGGCTTCAAGTGGGAGATTAAATATTGATTTTATGATTTGGCCAGTCATTTAAAATACATAATCTCATAAGTCAGGCTTACATCTTCTAGTGCTTCATTGTCTTTTTCATTTTGTAGGTAAGGTCAGAGAGTTCAGACAGCCCTTCTCTGGCTAATCCACTACAACGCGCTGAAGAAAACCATCTGATCGATGACTTAACAAAAATAAAAGTGACAGTCAAGCTACTCAACAAATAAAGGTTGAACTTATCATTCAGAGTATGTGTGTGTGTATAAGAAGTATTATATCATTGTATTAATCAATGTGAAGGGAAAACAGAAGGGAAAGGAGGGAGGGCGGGAGAAAGGAAAGAAGGAAGGAAGGAAGAAAAAGGAGGAAGGAAAGAAAGACAGTAAGAAAGACAAAAAAACTCTGGGTCCTGTCTTCAATGAATTTATATTAGTAAGTTAAAGGTCTAAAATCCAACCCTTTTCTTAGAAATGCTACATAAAGATGTCCAAACTCGGGGGTTTACAAAGCCGTGCCTCTAGGGTACCTTCCCCTGCCCGTCCTAATTCCCTGTTTCTGCTCCATTTTTCTCCAGCGCACTTACCACAGTAAGACATACTATAGACTTCACTTATCTGCTCTGCTCAGTCTCCTCGCCATTAGATTATAAGATCCTAAGGGGCAGAGACACCTGCCAGTTGTGTTCACTGCTGGGTATCCAGTGCTTGTGTTCACTGCTGGGTATCCAGTATCTAGTGTCTGGCACTTAACAGGAGCTCACTAAATATTTTATGAATAAATAAATGAGAGGACCATTATTGTTTCGGTTTCCTAGACTTCTGGCTTACATTTTCTTTCTAAGATATAACTGCATTTTTACCATCAAATTTTCTCTTATGCACACCAGCAGCCTGGGTTACAATGTGATTCTACTTTCTAGCTGTGGTACTGGGTGAGTTGTTAATTTCTCTGAACTTCAGCAGAATGGGGATCACAGAAGTATCTGTGGGTTGTTGGAGAAATGAATGAGAGAAGTCACATGAAGTACTCAGCACAATGTTCAACACATAAGTGTTTAACAAATTTTAGTGGTTATTGTTCTTACTATTATAACTAGTAAATTGTCCTCTTCTGTTGCAAACAGCTTATTGATTCTTAAAGCACTTCATAATTAATGAAAGTGGGGACATTTAGATTCAGGACTAAGGTTTACATGATTGAGTCTCCTGAAAAAAAGTTAACTTCCTATACGGGTTGCTTTCAGGAAAGATTAATCCTTCTCTTGTGCTCCCACAGGACTGTCTATACCTCTGTGTACGAACCGCCACATTGTATTTCAATTAGTTGATTATGTTCAATCTTCTCTGCTACACTGTGTGGTCTTTTAGGGTATAAAATTTCTGTATCCTATCACAAAGCAGGCATTCTATAGATGTTTGCCCAAAGAATGAGTTACCGTAAAGATGAGACTGATTCTATTATTTGTAGTTGCATCACATGTACACTTTCATTACTGTTTGAAAATTACATTTCTCAACAGACAGTATAGATCTAGAGAGCAGGGCAGAGGTTTTAGAGTCGGAGAGTGATGCAGGGCAGCGTGTGTGAGGATAAAAGCAATGCCCTGGAATTCAGTGATGGACTGTGAATAAAGAAGGGCTTAGAAGACCCATATAAAACCAGTTCTTATTTTCTCATAAATGGTTACTCTATTTCAATAGTAATGATCTCATTTATATCCATCTTACTTTATGAAAGTGTGACTACCCAGGGAAAAATTCTAATAAAAACATACTTGATCAAGTTGAAAAGCACAGTTATTAGAAATGAAGACTGGGGAAATGGAAAGAAACCCCCAGCTTCAGGTTTGACTCTATGTAAGAATCAAAAAAAATTTGAAATGTGAGGAAGTCCACAGGTATGTAACACCACAGCAAAAATACTTTCGAAGAACTCATTTTAAAAGTCATCCAGATGCAAAATACTGAATAATGCTAAAACCTGTATTCAAATGTTGAAAATTTACAGTGCTTCACACAGGATAGTAAACAGCAATTTGTACCTCTGGAAAAAGAAAGACACTGGAGATGGGCAGATTTTACCGTTGCATCAGCCATTTAGCGCGTATTCAAAATAAAAGATCAGAGAGAAAAATCCCCAGGATCATAAGGCTTCTATGCCTCAAACTCTCACCTGCTGTGAGTCTATCCCTCTGAGTCATGCTTCTCATTAGGAAGGTACTTACATTAGGCCTCAGCCTGGCCGCCAGATCATAATACTTCTCAGCTGCTTCGTTGAGGCTAGCCTGTCTGTTAAAAAAAAAAAAAGGCAATCAAATTATATCATTTATTTTAAAATTACAGATAGGTGAACAGAATCATTATGCAGCAAAATCATATTAACTTTAAAAAATTATAATCATGCCAATCAAATAATATGTTGACTAAGCAGTAAAAGGTCATTAAAAGTTGAATGCACACCTGTACACCAGAAACTAACACAACACTGTCAATCGACGATATTTCAAAAAAAATTTAATGCACACAGTGGTCTTTAAGGCACACAGTGGTCTTTAAGGCATTGTAAATAGCTCAACATAACCCTATTCAGTAGGTATCATTATTTTAAACTTACATATTAGGAATTAGAAATGCTATTTTCCTTTCCCAAGCTAACCCAGATAATATATTACAGGGTTGGGATTCTCTGACTTCAATACAATGTCCCAGAAAAATCTTAATTTTTAAAAACAAACTCAAGATTATTATTTTGTTGCTTTTGTTTTATGAAAATAGTGACTATTTGCAGGTTAAAAAAAAAAAAAGTCCTGTATCTATCTAGACAGCTACTCTTTTTCCAATTCAGGAGGGAAACCTTCCATTGTGTATAGTCTATAGAAGGAAAAAAATTAAAAAAAAAAAGGTCAGTCTCCTCTCTTTGCTCTCTGGCCACCAGGGTAGATGCATGGCATTGCCTAAGCTAGTGGAATGTTCTTACTTAGGACTTGCATTCCTGAGTGAGTGACAGGAAAATGAAGGGATGGCTAGAATTTGCTCACGAGGGTGGATGCAACCAGGCTGTGTCCTGGTCAAACTCCTTCCCTCAGGAGCTGCTATTGGATGTCCTGCTTTTTTACAGGAAGAGGCTGGGCGACCTTGTTTCTGGCTGATTCAAGCTGTGTCTTCCAGCCAGCAGTGAATTCTGTAATTCCCACAGCCTTCAAATAGCTACAGTCAGCTTCTTTAAATTACCAACAAACACCATGAGTAAGTGGCACAGTTGATGTACACAAATAAAATGCACACTGAACCTGACAGATAAGTTTGTGCATTGTCTCTTCTTGTAGTTCACAGTAAACCCCTTGGTTCAGCCAACTGGTTAGCAGAAGAAATCAAAGGTCTGAATCCTGCGTAAGCCCAGCCAATTAGCCATCAAAACACAGTATGTTTTTCGATCATGACACACTGCTTCAGAAAACCTTCCAAGATGGTAGGTGGTAAGAGCTAGAAGCTCTTGCAGATTGTGCTGTAGTTTGGTGACCATATTTGTCGGGTAGAGAACGCTATAGAAAAAGGACAAATTCAACTTCATGATCATGTAGATAGCTCAACTATGACGTGAACAGTAGTACTTAATGCCTTGGGGTCCTGTCATTAAAATGGAGGGTTCTCTTGAAACTGTGATGTTAAAGAAGCTTTTCAGACAAGATGATGGCAAAGAGATCAGGAATAGAGGAGAAACAAAAATTAATTTTCTCAATTAGAAAACCACATTCAAGTTTTAAAAGAGAAGGCAAACTAGCCATATCTATAAAATTGAATTTGCACTTTGGTCAAGGCAGATAAGAACTATAAAGACATATGCCATGCAACCAAATAAATTACGGGAATAAGTGATGATAACATCTCTCGAGAACAGGACAATTTTTTTTTTAATTTTTAAAGGAAAAATAATTAGAAACACTGCCATTTTTAATGGGGTTATAGAGAAAGTAAAACCCTTGACTTAAGGCTCTAGTGGACTCATGACATGTTACAATGTGCTGTTGCAATTTATATTCTCATAAATGTTGAAGTTCAATTTCAATATGTCAAAAAAAGTACTTTAGTCTGGAATGAAACAGTAAAAATTCTCTCGCTAGGGTATTTAATGATGGTTTCCTCCACCAAGCTATAGAATCACTTTGGTTCAGATTCATTTGGAAATTTGAACCAGAATTTGTTAGGTCATGCCCTGGAAGGGTTTTCTCCAGAGGAAAATAAAAGGCATGGAGGTAGGAAACGAGAGTAACTTAATACTACAAAGAAGTAATTGACTTTGAAGCAGATCAACCAATAGACGTCTAACATAGAAAGCACAGCTACTATTAATATTCATTTTTGTGGACAATCAAACTCAAGGATAGATAAGGATCAAAAGAGAAAACAAGGAATTCACTAGGTAAAATGTCTTTAAAATAATAATCAATGAAATTGAAAAAAGGCTTTTCCCCCTAAAAATGGTATGTTTTTCAAGTCTTCACTGTCTTCAGTCTTCAATTGTCAAAGAAAAATCTCTAGTTTAGAAGATTAAGTTTCTTAAGCCAGAAGTAGAATTGATGATATTCTAATGAAATAAAAATAGAGATAGTAGAACTTACTAGATTTATTATATAACTGAAAATTAATTTTGATTCTAGGACTTGGTTTCTAAAATTAAATGGTTTTTTTATTGACTACTAATCAGTGGGCATTTGTGGCAACACATGGAAAACTGTAGGGAAAAGAGTATGTCCATTTTGTCCATGGAATCTTCATGGATAACCTGGTTTTACGCTCTACAAAGAGAGAAAATGCATGAGGAGCTGTCCGGTGTCTACTTTACGGCGTAAGCTCTACCGCATACTCCCCTCTGCAAGAAGCATCCTGGGAGTGCTTAATAAATTTTAATTGCAAAGTGATTGAGTCATTAATCAACATTTGAAAACTGAGGAAATTAACAATATTCTACCTATTGCTTAGGGCATTCTATTAAATATTGTCTAGACATCAACCACTGGATTGTTAGAGACTGATTGCCAGACTCAGGTTCCCGGGACTATTGGGATCAAACTATTTAAAGAAGCTGATAAAATATATTTTTCCTAAATACCCATATTTTCTCTTTGTTCACTCTGTCCTTTCTGGGACAGTAAATTCTCTGTCTATGTATCACTGAAAAAATTCCATGGATTACTCCATTTTCCAGTTGCATCAATACCATGAATAAATTGCTATTATTAACCACATTTCAAACGTGATTAAAATGAGGCTTGGAGATGTTGATTACTCCCCCAAGGTAATACAGCAGGTAAGTGATTGAGCTTGGAATCAAGTACTCTAATGCAAAATAGCTGAACAACAGGATATTTGTAAGAACCAGGATGTAGCAGAAGGACATGTAATACACTGTTCTGTGGCAGATGACTGTAACAATTCCTACATCAAATACTAAGCAAGGAATAAAGCATTCTTTTTGATTATTATTTTTTAAATGGTGATTTAGATGTCAGAAATGAGGTGTGAAAAGGGGCAAACAGGGAGAACACCTGCAATCACAGGTTTCACTTTCTGTCCAACCCCAGCTCCCAAGCTGACAGCCGGGAGCTTCACCTGACCCAGGTGAGCAGAGGACAGTTTTCAGAACAAACAGGGTGAAGTGGACTTCTGAGTTCTGTCCCATGTACCTCGCCCTCTCCCAGAAAGGGGGGGAAAGGGAGGAACTTAAGGGAAAGGCAAAGAAATAGGGAATGAGACAAAGCAAGAACTGTGTTTGGAGACTTACTTTCTTACCCCTATGATCTCCCATGTTTGGTGGGAGGGTGGTCACAGTTAGACAGAGGGAGGAACCATGAGTTTCTGACGAGTCCAAGTAGAAGACTTGGAAGGTGGGGAAAGGGGAAAGCTGTTGGCTCTGCCAAGAGATCCCCTAGGCCATATGGATGCAAGCTTGTGTTCTGGCCACAGCACACTTTACAAAGGCCAGGAATGAAATGGTGAGTAAGAAAAATTACTCTTACCAGCAAACAGCACTGGGTCCAGATGGGGAACTATCCTCATTTAACACGTCACCCTGAGAGTCGACATTACGTCCTGTATCTAGAGAATACAGATGTAATCACTATGCCAACAGTAGACTGATCAACTGGAGACCCATGGAGGCTCCTTGCTCACCATGAACTCCTGTCCACTGTGGACGCGGGGCCCTCTCCCTCTGCCGCGATCTGTGGCTCCTCAGAGCCAGCAAACACACAGAGCTAGTGAAAGCCTAGATAGTGTCTGTAGACTGGACTACGGAGCAAACCTTGAATTCTGAAGAAACTGCTGCATTAGGTTGTTTATATTCATGACGTCTTTAGATTCAGTTTTTCCACCATCAGTGAAAAGGTAGGCTCAGAGCGAAAACAAACAGTAACAAAAGTCACAAACAAATGTCCTCATTCGATTACTACAAAATTCTGTTTTTGCACATGGGACTACGAAACTTACATCTGTTAAAAAATATAGAAATACATTTCACACAGCTAATGCCTCTCTCTGGTATTATTTTATGACAAAAAAAGTATCTTTTGGAACACAGGGTTAGGGCTCAATACCCTTGTAAGAAAAGATGTATAAAAGAAATCTGGGAATCAATTACATTATAAAACAACAACTTAATATACCCTGTAAAATGTTTGAGGAGAATCTGATTAAAAGAATCATTGATGATTACCTACGTTTGTATGTATTCTGTGAGGATTATAAAAATTAAAGGTTGGCAAATTTAAAATCACTTCCTTGAAAAACTAAAAAATAAAAACTCAAGTAGCATTGAGAAGACTACTTAAATATAATTATTAACAGTTGTAAATTGTCAATCTTGAATTAAAATTATTTAATATGGATAATGACCACTGTTTGACTCATACAAAAGATAATATTTTATTAAATAAAGTCTTGGTGATTATTTTCAAGGATAACTTATGAGCAGCATTTTTTTTTTCAAGAACTAGATCTATTTGTTCCTATATCATGAAAGTAGAGTGAACCAGTAGCAAAGATATCCTGGGTCCCTGCCAACTTGCTAAACTTACACTTAGCTGTAAGTTACTCAAAGCAGAGCTAAATTTTAATTCTAGTTGATAAACTGTACAGTAGCAACAGCAGTAGAACAGAAACAAACAAGAACATAAAAATGTAGAGAAAATCTTAAAATAGCAAAACCAGAGTCACATATATGTAAAAATAATGAAGCAGAAAAGGGCCTTATAATGAAACTCCTAGAATACACCATTTATGATCATCAAGCCTTCTTAAATAAAACTTTGTCAGGACATCATGACCTGTAGGCAACCGTTGCAACACTAAATATAAAGAACAGAGAGGCAGAGGAAACGGAGCAGTAACAGGAAAAGACTGCTGTTGGTTTAGTGTTAGAAAAATATTCCTTGAAGTTAGAAATTGCTTGATGCGCCCGTTAAGAGTTTGAGACCATTCTTTCATGGCCTCAAATCTTTCAGGGCTGCTAAGGACAGGTGAAGCTGATATCTAGAAAGATTACTAATGTACTGGATATTGGTAATGTCAACTCTAACATTCCTCTATAGCAAATTACTTATGTTCAAGGTGAAATGCTCGGGTGGGGATAAGGGGTTGAGAGGGATGAGAAGGAAAGGCAAGACGGACCTTGCCTGCAGGGGTGGTCCAAGAACCAACATCATAAGCAACACCTGGGACTTGTTAGATGGGTAAAACCTCAGGCAGGCACCATCCAAACGCAAGAAATCAGAATATGCAGTTTCACAAGATCTCCGGGTGACTGACATATATATTCATGGCAGAGGGGCACTGGGTAGGGAAACGTCTACCTCCAACCTCATCTGCCACGCCCCTTTCCTTTAAAGACCTTATAACCCATGACTACCTAGTTGAAATAAGCCCCTCTTGACCAAAAGTTTGTGATAAACTACAATTTATAAGCAGAAAACCCAGTAATTTTTCAAGTGGTCTCTGGTAATCTGGAAGTGTCAAAGAAGCAAGCAAATGGCTTAAAGGGCCTTGGAAATGCATCTATCTCCAATGTCCAACCTGTATATGCGTGCGTGTGCGTGTGTGTGTGTGTGTGTGTTTTCACAATCTGCGCCGAGAAAATAGAATGATTTTGATCCTTTATCACTTAAAAACTTGAATTTTATGTCACTTTCAGTGAAATTATTTGAGAATGAAAATTGAAAGGTAATTCTTTCTCATATATTCACTCTACTCTCTAGAAGCTAGAGAAACCATGGGAACCAGTTGGTAGAGTGCAATTTTGCTTTCTTTACTTTAGGAAGCAGTGACGATGTGGGCCCTTACACCTGGAAAAAAGGTAACTGCACGCTTATCTCAGCAGTGTGTCCTTCTTCAGACAACATACTATGATGGTATTTCTAAAATCTTAATATCCCTTTGGGAGTACAGACTTAAATTTCTCTCTCCTATGGCTATAAATCTACTTTCTAAAATTAACTATAAAGGGATAATTTAATAACTTTGGAAAGATCTTACTATGTAAGACTTACACATTTGATGACCTATTATTCTCTATAAATCCTGTTTCCATTAATAAACTGAGGAATCACAGCTTCTAGGTAATCCCCCAGTTACAAAGATATGAGGGAGCCAAAGAGACACAGTGAAAACAGTATTATACTTGGTCAGAATACACTAAGTTTAAATTTCAGCTTTGCCAACTGTGGGAAATAGCAATCTTCTTTGACCTTCAGTCTCTTCTTCATCTGTAAAACGGGACTAGTGGTGTCTATTTCACATATATGCAATTATAACTAAGAGGGTGACATATAAAATAAAAAATATGGTGCCAGGCAGATAGGAGATACTCCAATAAATGCTACTTTTGTTCCTTCATTACCCTGTAAGTGGATTAAAAACAAAAACAAAAACAACTTTCCACCACAGCCCATGAAAACTGTGAATAAGTTAAGTCTGTTTTAGTGCCTCTAGACTTCCTCTCAGGTGTAAAATACCTTCCTGCACTTTCTAGCTTCCCCAGTTCTGGGAGAACATTGAATAAACCCATTCATACTTCTAACAGAATAACTGATTCAGTGATTTCCTTTCCCAACTCTATAGACATACCTCTACTTAGTTTTAGTATTTTAAAATCTTTTGATATTTTCCTTTGATGATAACCAATCTGCTTTTTTTTTTTTATGCTCTCATCTGGAAACATTCAGTACTTTTTCCATTTTATTTTAAGTACTAAAAGTGTCAACACGTGTGGTCAACATTCATTATGTGAAGCCATTCAACATCTGTGATCACCCTCCCTGGAAATATATTTGGTAATTGGCCATAATGTGGGTCCTGTCTTCCTGAACCAGGCAGAAACCAGAAATTCCCTCATCTTCCAACTTTCTTTCAGCCAAGGTATCAGCACATGACCCAGATTCCACCAATCACAGGCAACCTCAAAAGACTCAAAGTCAGACGAAAGCATCATGGGGAGACAGCTGCACCCAGAAGAATCATCTTCTAATGAACATGGTGCTTGCTCTACTTGGTTCCTCGTGGGTGGTGGTGGGAGAGCTCCAGACTGGAAAAGCTGCTAAGCCTCAAGGAAAGCCTGGTGGTTAGGCATTA
Source organism: Camelus dromedarius (assembly GCF_036321535.1). Taxonomy (NCBI): domain Eukaryota; kingdom Metazoa; phylum Chordata; class Mammalia; order Artiodactyla; family Camelidae; genus Camelus; species Camelus dromedarius. The sequence continues at coordinate 22,303,937 of NC_087446.1, read as the reverse complement.
TTTCTGGCTGTGTAGAGTGCTCTCGAGCCTGTGGGAGAGTCTGGGGGCTATAGAAGATTCTACAGTAAATCCTGTTTCTGCTTAAACTGCTAAGAGTGGATGCTTTTGTTTGCAAGTAAAAACCGTGACCCATACAAGTAGACAATTTTAGGAGCAGATTTATTTTCATTAATTTTGCTTTCAATATGATGATTAAAGACCTTCATCTTATCTTGGAAATTTTCTCTATTTATTGATGATTGCTTATCTGCTCCATGTTCTCCTTCAGAAATTTTCTATTTACATTAACTTTATATAACTAAACAAATGTAATTATATATGTATATATGCTGTATATAACTACATACCCATATATACAGCTTACAATTATACACATATTTATATATACACAGACAAAAGTATATATCACATATTACATAAACACTACACATATACTATACATGTGTATATATTTAACTGTATATATACAACTATAGTTGTATATACTACATATAATTGTACAAACATACGTATATGAGTATATATACACTATTATCAATCTATCCTCAATCTTTCATCCTTTCAGTTATCATTTTCATGTTTTTAGTATTCTCCATTAAGTTCTAAGAAAATATATATAACCTAAATTATCAACCTAGCAATTTTACATTGCCTTCACTGTACTTATTAACTCAGAAAGTCTATTAATTGCTTAGTAATATTTTATGTTATATATAGCTCCTCTTTCCAATCTATTTTATTTTCACAGATATACTCTGTATCAGTTAGGTCAGGTTAGGGTACCCTGCGATAATAAACACGTCCTAAATCTCAGTGAATTAAGACAAAATTTATTTTGCACTCAGTCAGCCTGTCCAGTGTAGGGGAGAGGGGAGGTTTGTCTCTCTTTGCTTATTTCAGCATCTATTTCCACAATTTCCAAGTCAGAAAAAGGGAAAAGCACTGACTTTTACAGTTTTGGCTCAGAAGTGACATACATCACATTCACACGCAATGACCCCAATAAGACCTACGAAGTTCTTCAACTTGTAAGAAGGCAGGAAAGTGCAATCCTATTATGCCTTCCAAAGGTGAAAGGCCAAATATATTTGGTGAATAGCATCAGTATTTCCTTATCACACAGTGTTCTTGCCAATCACTGTGACAACAGGAATTAGAAATGTTTTAACACCAGACAGAAAAGATCTTTATCCATGATTGGGAATTAAATGGGTCTGTTAGAAATTTCTGAAACTTCAAGCCTCTTGAAGGTTCCAATAAGATAAAGATTTTACTCCTTGATGGCCTCTTCCAAGTAGGATGACTTTTTTTTTTTTTCCCGGCATTTGTGATAAACAGGTTTTTTTCCTCATTAATAGATTCTTTGGGTCATTTCATTGAGAAATAGTCAAGGAAAGAGAAGTTAAATAAGTGTGCTTCAAACCCTATCTTGAACTGTAACATTTTCTAAATCGCTGATTTTGGATGTTAGGTCAATCATGAATCTGGCTAACCAAGACACAACCAGGGAGACATCTGCCCTCTCTCACACCCAACTGATGACCAAACCTTGCCAATACTGTCTCCTCTGAATATCTTAGAAAAGAACACAGCTCTTGAAGAAAATATTAATACCAACTCAGTTTAGAACAATTTGGCATCCCCAGGGTGCCATGTTAGATGTAACATTGAATAAGCAAAATCTTGGCAGCTAACCATTCTGATAAGGCTGTATTCAAGGGAAAAACTAATAACCTTTCTTATTCTTTTCAGCAAAGTCCAAAATGCTCTTGATTAATAAAGAAAGACGCTGGGGTTCAGCTTGCACAGTAAGCATTCAAGAAATACTTGAATTTGTCAGAGATGAAAAAATAAGTAAAAACATTCATAGGGACTGCCACCGAGTTGAACATGATATGGCCAGGCTGCTGTGGTCATACTTGCAATCAATATAGGAAGGCACTGACTGAATGTAAGTTAATGAGGAATGCAGACTGCAGAAAGCTAGAGAAGGTTTTGAAAAAGAAATCCTAAAGATTTCAACATTGCCAACGTATAACAAAAACTTTCCGCTGGTTTCTAGCACTATGGTAACTAAGGTAAAGTTACCAACGATAAATTTAACAAGGACATTTTTTAAAATGTTCTTATAACGTGTTTCCACTGGTAGACCTTGAATTTCAGCTACTGATATACTAGGTAGCAAAACGCCTTGCTGATGAAAGTATCTATTATGATTAAGATGAATTAGCTTGTAGAAACTTGTGCGTTCTCATCCTTGCAAATGTTTTGTTGTGATTAAAAGCACAGTATTTTATTCATGAAGAACACAAAAGTCCTCTTTCCAATAACAGCACCTAACCTTGTCATGTAAAATTACAGTGTCTTTTGAAAATTATCCTCCCATTGAAGGTTCTTGCAAACTGGCTACAGTTTATTTTAAAAATGTATCAACAACAAATTGAACCCTGATTTCTCCTTGTAGATATCTGCACTAATATGGAGTGAGGGTATGCAACTGAAACCTCACAGTACATGCTTTCCACTCAAATAAATTTTGAATTTTTTATTTAAAACTTACTAAAAGCCAAGGAGGAAACCACTAAAATACAGTTATAACAATAATCTCAAATTATAAATCCAAGGTAATCTATAAAACCTGCTTTAACTATTGGTTCCTGGGGAAGATGGGTAGGTAGAAGGCTGTGGTTATAAAAGGACAAGAGGTATGCTTGTGGTGATGGAAATCGTCTACATTTTGACTGGAGTGATGGATACATAAAACAATACATGTGATAAAAGTGCACACAAGTAAATACACACAGATACAAAGATACACAGGGGTACAAGTAAAACTGGGGAAACCCAATAAAACCAGTAGGTGGACTGCATCAATGTCAATTTCTTGGTTTTGAGACTGACCATATGGTAGTTCTATAAGATACTACCATTGGGGAAACTGGATAAATGGTTATAGGAACTTTTCTGTGTTATTTCTTAACTGCATGCAAATCTACAATGATCTCAAAAAAAAATTTTTTTAATGTTCCTCTACTTTTCTCAAAAGTCCATGTTTTAAAACCATCTAAATGTGGACCAACTCCTCTGTTATTTTCCGTCTAATGTAAGAGTAATCTACATAATTAGAAACTTGTCCCTAGAAACCAGGCTCAGAGCTCATAGTGTGAACATCACCTAATGAAGCATGTAAGTGGAGATTTAACAAAGTGAAATCCAGACGAGAGTGTGTGAAAAGGGGTATATGTATGGCTAATAGAACGAATAATACTTTTTAAACAACTGTTTAAAACATTTGAGTTTCTTAAAACATTCTTCTTTAAACACATTGACTTTCATTTTATATTCACAAAATAATTGTTGATCTGCCTTTTAATCGTTTTGCCATTACTGTAATTAGCTTTCAAAATAATCTTTCTGAAAACATAAGCACTAATGGTCTAAAAACATATTGTTTCAATATATAGCAGCAGTGCCAATTATAGGGCCATTCTGAGAATTTCATAGGCCTTAAGTATATTTGTATTTTATAATCAGCTCCACTACCAAGCATAATAAAATGTATCCACATGCCCTAGTCAATATAATTAATATAAAATCACATATACTGAGATGCAGTTGACTAACTGACATAATATTTAGCTTTGGAGACACTGAACTAGATAGATACTAATTTCAATTTTGCAATTTTCTTTTTGTGTTTTAAGGCCAATAATTTTTGAAGGAAAGGGGAAAGGGACCCTAATAATTTTCAGAGAGTCCTAAAAGCTCATATATCCCATGTGCTGTGCACATAAACAATAATGAATTAAACAGACCTAATTTTAACACGGTTAAGTAGCATAATTCTCTTAATTCTCTTTCAAAATGTGCAATAAGGTGGTACGGTACAGAAATTAATATAATTAATTTAATTCTATTAGTTTTATATAATTAAAGCTATAGTGTGGGTCTTTTAAGGTACAGTGGCAAAAGCTAACCTGAGCATGTGGGCAGCATTGAAGACCACATCAAACTCTGTGCTGTCCAGTTCAGCTGCTTTTTTTGCCATCTCGGCTGCTTCTATGAGGCGAGCTTCTTCCAGAAGAAACTGACCTGCAAAGTAGGAAGTCAAGTGAGTTTAAACTTGGAATAATAATCCTGTGAAACAATTAAAGCTGCTATAAGCGAAAAGTTTAAGTACAGTGGGAAGGCTGATACAAAGCAAAGATTTATGCGTGCCCGACATCTGTGTGCTTATTATTCAGTCACATTTTATATGCTTTTTCCTTCATTGCAGGACATCCCATTGTACCCAGTGTGGTACATTAACAACATTTTTTTCCTTACAAATCCTCCATAGACTACTGAGGCAAGAAATAAAATGAACAAATTTAGGGATATATTACAAATATGAACATTTTAAAAATACATACATAAAAAAGACTGCTGGGAAGATTATGTTTTCTGATGGTCAAAGTGTTTGCAGTTGAAGGCACTATATTAGCTCCACTGCTAAATCTACAGCCTGGGTGTAACTTATTTCAATAAGCCACCAATCAACTGGTTTAAACATCATTTGTTGCACCTATAAAGTTGTCACTACAATAATCATATGTTGTACCACTAGTATAAAATTTAATTATTAGCTTTAAGCCTCTGAGATCCTAAGATGATAGATGCTTTGTAGGAAAAAAAAAAGATACATTACAAGATACATTTGATTTTAATTACTGGTCCTTTAAAACAGCTTCTGTCTCTGATGCATATGCACAAACAGGGCTATCTCTACTGATTAATGTAACTGATTTAAGTTACATTAAAATTGTTAAAAGAACAAAAAAAGGTTGGTTTAGCATTACCTTAATTAGGTCGACTAATAAACATGGAAGAAATACTGACAAACTCAGATTTTTGAGATTACTTTCACGTTAGTTTTGCAAGGTTAGGATTATTGTGCATAGAATTACATAATTCTTTAAAACTGTACCTCGAGAACTGTTATATGATACTATCCCAGAATCATACTGTAAATTCAAAGAAAACAACATAAAAGTTGGGCCCAATTTTAAGGCTGTAAGTAAACAGAGAGAACAGGCTGCTTTTTTATAGCTGGGGATTTATTAACAGCAAAAGTAATGATGTTAAGCCTTATCTGATACAGATACTAAAATGAAAATCTAATCAACAGATGACAGAGATACACAGAAACCATTCGCACAGCTGACAGGCTTCAGTTATTTTCTAAAAGAGATACTGGGGATTGAACCCAGGACCTCGTGCATGCTAAGGACACACTCTACCACTGAGCTATGCCCTCCCCACTTACAGTTGTTTTCTATTTATTATTTCTTTTTGCTCTGAGATTCCTGTTTGCTTAAAGTTTAAGACTTAAACTGTATGGAAAATAGTTATAAAAATGATTTGCAAATCCCAAGCTACACATGGAAACAGAAAAACTTTAAGACTGGTAAGTCCTCCCGCCCCATGCCTGTTAGAAGAGCCCACTGTTTACGGCTTATCTAATAAATTTACCAATTGTCTTCTGACCTCAAGGACCAGTTCTTGCGATACAAGGGGAAATTTTCCATTTTAAGGATTTACACTAAACCGCAGCCACTGCTTCTACCTTGGCATTTCTAAACTTCAGTTGGGAAAGAGTGGTAAGTAAAGACAGACCTGGGATTCTCATCCTATTTTTTAAAAGGAAGAGACACAAGTTTTCAGACCAGGAGTTGGAGATCCTTCAGTTATTTCTATAAAAAGTTTTGTATTACTTTCTTAGTTTGTCACCTAACATTTGGTGCCTTTCTCATCTCCCAAAACAAGCATAATTGTTGGGTCAAAAAATAATTAAGAAAACAGTTGTAAGCAGTTGTGTTTATAAGTAGAAAAATGTATTACTTATGAAATTCATGTAGAGGTTAACTTACAAACATGTTGATATGAAATTCAACTTAAAGTATATGTGGTTTTAAAAAAGTAAAGTAAAAATCAGATATTCTGTGGCATACTGAATAATTAATATCTCCTCATTTATATCTTAGTAAAGGACCCTAGGCTAACCTCATTTTTCAGTTAGTTATGTTTATTAGAGATTAAAAAAATTAAAAGAATATTAATTGCTACCTGTTTTCAAGGCATATATATCTAATTAAATGCATTCATAAATATATTAATTAGTCATGTGATATTTAAACAAAGAATAACAGAGGAATTTATTGTTCTTTTTCATTTTCAGACAGCTATTCATTCTAAAATATATTCTGTATTAATAGTTAGGAAAATGCAACAATGAATGGAATAATTAAGGTTATTTTCTTAAAATTCATTACTCCAGATGGTAGAGGGAAAAGGAGATATATTAGCTCTGGTTAAAAAAAAAAAAAAAGAAAAGAAAAAGAGGAATGATGTCTATACTGTCCATACATAAACAGAGAGGGGCAGTGACAAGAAGTCTAAGTGAAGAAGACAGTGATATTCAGTGGCTAACAGGACAGTTTACATGCAAGTTTCAGGGCAGAGCCTTTCAAGTTTTGTTAATGCTGAACACTTCTCCGATGCTCATCAATAAAAATTCATTAGCTAGCTGTGTAAAATCAAATATACAATTTTTAAAGTATTTCCTTATGCCACAGAACATACACTTTGTAGCAGCTTCCAAGATCTCAGAGCTACATTTAAAACAGTAGAATTCATTTAACTGTATTAACACTCAGGAAAAAAAAAAAAAAAACAGTTACACAACACATTAGTAAGGTATTTGCCTAACTCCCACCATTTTGTTCTCGACGGGGCCACATATCTCAGTAGTCCAGCGTTAGCATTCTGCTCTGATAAAGGTATAAAACATTATGGAGTGTGAATCATTTGGGATCTTTTTTTCTAACTGAATTTGAAAATCTGAACCAAAGGTGAAAGTAAATGATCATTCTGCTATGTTATACAATAATTGTTTGTTGCAAGAGTCCACAATTGATGGAAAATAGTCACAAGGATTTCAAACACACAGAATCAGCATAAACAAGGAAACAAAGACATACTAGGTTTCTTCTAAATAATTATCTGAAAGAGCCTACACTGGTATGTTATCAGGGGACTAACAGGAAACACAATTTGCCCTTTCTCCTCAAAGACTTCACCTCAGATCACTCCTCTGCCCCCAGCTTCTTCTGTTATTGCTCCCACTGGACCCTGGCTCTAGACTCTGAACTACTTCCACTTACCTTAGTCCCTTAATCTGATGTTTCACAACCTTATTTGTCCTGAACTCTCATTCTCTAAGGTTTCTCTGCCGTGCCCTACCCCAGCCTCCAGTCCGGTCTTGCCTATCTATTGCAATAGGATACCTTTCATTTTTATTCCCTAAAACATGTCCTCCTTGGTGAATCCTTCTTTGACCATTTTCCAAGTGTTAGAACTACTTATGATGTAAGTTCACTGTAACATAACTTACCAGCTAAACTAGAGCACTTAAAAGAGTGAAAGGGAGTGGTATTATTAATTGTGCTGGAACAAGGGGGGATAAACCAGAATTGTCCCAGTATGGCTGCTCCACTTACAGCCTATGTGCTAGGGCTGTGGATCTCGGTCCTCCCATCTTGGTTGCTCCTCTAAAGTGAACTGTTTTACACAATAAGGCACTGATTTATTGTTAGGAGAAATGATCAATACTAGCAAGTGAGACAGAGGTGCTCTCCATCAAAGAACATAAAGTCGTGCCCAACAAGACTGAGCCAGGTCCTGAAGCCAGGTGGGTAGGAGCTGCTATGGGGGTTCCGGGGGTAGGGGGGCAGACTACAAGTTGCAGCCAGGACACCACAGGGACTGAAGGGCGTTAGAAAAGAAAAGCAAGAAAACTTGAGGAGGGCAGGCATTCTGGGGAGTCTACCGGCATTGGTGGTTTCTGTAAAGCCTGAAAGGTTGCCCACTTCAGTGGTTCTCCAGCTTTAGTGCACATAGAATCTCCCGGAGGACTTGATAAATAAAACAGGGAGCAAGGCCCCATGCCCAGAGTTTCAGATGTAGCGGGTCTGGGTCACAGCCTGCAATCTGCACTTTTAACAAGTTCCCAGCTGATGCTGATGCTGCCAGTCCAGTGCCCACAGCTGGGGAACCAGGTGTCTTATGGGAACAGGAAAGGTGTTTTGTACCATACTCTGGACTCCATGTCTGGCATTAGCTACCAGTTAGACAGAGTTCTTCTGCTAGTCACCTGCATGTGGCATCCTCTTCCTCATATTATGGGCATAATGACCAGGTTCCACATACATGTGGAGCTAGAAATATACATGTGTATGAATCAGATATCCTTATTACATATACCTTTACCCTTTTAAACTCAAAATAAGGAGATTGCAGAGTTTTATCCCACATTTGTGGAATGACCTCTGAGAAATCATTTCTCTTTTCTACAGTACAGATAAACACATTCTTGGGTTTGATAATTGAGTAGAATTTCAAATAAAGAAACCACAAAAATTTAAGTAAAATACATCTTGTTCTCCTGGGTGCATCGTGTGACCACACAGTATCATTATTTCTTTGGTTTGTAATTTGTCTTACCCAAGTTAATTATCATCATTTAATTTGTCTCCAATCAAAGGGATGAAAAAAAACAAGATGAGAAGTTGTCAAGAACAACAACAATGAAAAGACATTCAAACAGGGAAAAATAGAAGAGGATATAAAAAGAAAAAGCATTTGCTAGAGGTCCAGGTATGAAGAGTATCAATCTCCCCCCAGGGCTAAAATGGGAAAAGAGAAAAAGCCATCAACAGTTCTGGGCTCAACTGTTTTGGCATTAAAAGAGGTCTCCCATTTCCTCTCTGGACAAGTCTCTAACTGAACAATTCAAATCACTTGGTAGATTTTTACCAACATAGCAATATGACAATCCTATGAAGATCAATATTTCATTAATTCCTGGATTTAAATAGCTGTGTGAAAAGTAGAAATCCATAAAATTATAAAGCTGGCCCTAAGCAATAGGCTCAAATTCTTCTTTGGAAAAGTTCTGCATAGAAATTCCCTAGATGAGTTGGGACTATCATTTCTTACTAAAAAAAAAATATGAAACATTGACTGGTATGATCAATGCAACTAAAGTCAGGAGCTAAAACAATCTGCAATCAACGCTGTGATGATCCAATTCTCTTCAGGAAAAATCATTCATACATAGCTTTAAAAAATGTTCGAAGAAAATGAAAAATCTTATTTATAAAATAACAGCTAGAACATAGCATTTGCATGAAAAGAGCTCCCCTTGGGAGACGACATCAGATCATCAAAATGTATCCAGAACCGTCTTTTACTGATACCACCTTATCTCAAGCCATCATACCTCCCCACAACCCCAGATCACAGCAATCACTTCCTAACTGGTCTCCACACTTCTGCCCTGGTTCTACAGGGTATTCTCAACACAGCAGTCAGAGAGGTTCTGTCAGATCCTGCCCCTCTCCAGTTGGCTCAGGGAAAGTGAAAGTCATTAACACTGGACTACACTGCCCCATAGGACCAGCATAGAGTTCTCCCTTGACCCTCCTACATCAGTCCTCTGACCTCGTCTCCTTGTCTCTGACTGTTCTCCCTCTTGGCCATGTACACAATCTATATTAGCCTCTTCCTGTTCGTCTAACGCATCAGAGGAATAAACACCCCTGCCTCAGAGTCTCTGCCATTCCCTCCGCCTGGAAGGTATCACAGTAGCTCACTCCCTTACTTCCTGGCACACTATGGGGATTTAACAAACACATGTTCAATGACAGGGCTGAGTTAACTAACTACATCTACCTATGTGGCTAATTGCTTCATCTTCCAGAGCAAGCTAGAACCTGGCCAGCATAGATCACCAGGCACTTTTCTATTCATGGCAGAGCTGCAGTGGATCGTCACACATGTTGGGCACTGCGCAATCCCCAAGGACACCATTCACAATGAAGTCTCTGTGACTGTGCCTCTTGGACTTAAGTAACATGGTGGCCCAGGTCTTAGAGGTCTGAATTTCCCTTGGTATACAACAAATAATCCAGATATCAACAATACCTTCAGAGATCTTAATTCCAGAACAGTTCAAACTATGCAAGGTGGCTAAAATGTATTATATTCCTTTGTACTGTGGAATCAATTCAATAGTCTGGGAAAAGAAGAAACTAGTTAATGTATCCAATCCAAGATACATATATATTTTGCCTTGTATACACAAGGTATAGTGATACTCGCTATGGGGGATACAAAGATGAATTCAACCTTTATCCTTGAGCAGTTCCTATTTAGCAGAGGAAAGATATCGTGGGGATCATTTAACCAATGGATACAAGCTTGAGAAGGGAGGCGTGCAAAGTATCACAAGCTAAGTGCATCACTTCTGTATGGACGTGAATTGTCTGGTTTTGTTCAACTTATAATTAAATTTAAATATCCATAGAGTAAAGGGTACAAGTAATTGTTATCACAGTAATGTTTACAAAAACGGCTATGGTCATTTAATGAGAAGCCAGACCAAGAAAAAGGAGTTCACCAGCATCCAGAAGCAATTATCTGTACCTGAGGGCTCTTTCCAAAGATTCAGATGACTGGAACAGGGACAAAGCCCCAGTGGAAGTACTTGGGCTGACTGGTTTTGGTGACATCTAATGGTAACGGGAAAAGTGGGTGAAGTGGAACTGAGGTGAGTCCTTCATAGGCTGTTGCTTTCTTTATTTTAATGGAAGTATAGTCAATTTACAACGTTGTGTCAATTTCTGGTACACAGCATAATGTTTCACTCAGACATATACATACATATGTTCCTTTTCATTCTCTTTTTCATTAAACATTACTATAAGATATTAAATATAGTTCCCTGTGCTACACACTAGAAACTTGTTTATCTGTTTTATATATAGTAGTATCTGCAAATCCCAAACCCCCAATTTATCCCTTCCCACCCTTTTTCCCCCTGGTAACCATAAGTTGATTTTGCATATGAGACTTCTTTTTTATATTATTATTGAACTGTACTCAGGTTACAGTGTTGTGTCAGCAGTCTGTTTACTATGTCGTGTCCGTCTTCATGGGCTGTTTCTATGGGCTGTGATGCTCCCTGGGAAGACAGGGTGGGCTATACCCAATGGGCAGGATTTAGACTAGCTGTTGGAGAGAGATTCTCCTCTAGAGAGGCTACTTGTTCTTACATGCTTACTACGTCTGCGAGAAATAACGTTATGGAGGGGACTCTGCCCTTTTGCTTCTCTGAAGGGAGGCTTACTGAATGTCTGAGGGGGGTATGTTCTCACGTTTCAAGCCAATCTCTCTCCCGTTCCCTTCTATTAGTTTCGCTGCTTTATGTGTTTGTGTTTTGGCAGCCTGAGTTAAGAAAAGCTCTGGTTTACTGAGACAGACCCAGTGTGATAAATGTGCTGCAGTTACTGGCTAAGAAAACAGGTGGGCCGGGGAAGCAAGGCAAGTACGCCCAGGAGGTCAATTAGACCGCCCACTTTGAGGCTGGAAGGCCTGGATCTGTCCTTAAGTGAATATGAGACCAAGAATTTTCCTGAATTGGACAGATGGCACGAAAGGTGTCTAGTGCAAAGGAGATCAGAGGAGCAGCAGGCCAGGGCTCCACGCTCGGCCAGAAGGGAGGTCGGGAAGACTGGCATTGCTTTATTGCACTGATTTCTCTCCTGACTCTTTTCAGAAGGATCTGAGATGCCAGAAAACCACTGAGAGAGTTAAAAAACTATCAGATGGGGATTGGGAATTGGGGGGGGGGGGAGAAGGAGCAGAAGAGGGGAGACTAGGGAGGAGCTGAAGAGAAGACATGGGAGAGAGGGGAGGAGTGGGGGAAGAAGGGTCAGGGAGAGGGCAGGAACCCAATCCCATTATAGGTTTAAGTAATACAGAGAGTCAGTAGGAATCAAGTGTGCTTCGTCACAGATAATCCATTCCTGCGAAGACTTCAATCTGAGTTTCATCACCTGAAGATGAAAGGAAAGACATAACTAGAAGATGGGTACCACCTCACCAAAGGCAGAGGTAAGTAGCCTCATTTTGTTCTAGGATACTGTACAACCTGAGACAAGGGAGCTGGAAGGGAAGAGATGAGGCAGACAGAGGACTCAAACGCAGGTGCTGAAGTCACTAGGAAAGAATCTGCCTCTGAGACTAAGTTATGTGGGTGGTAACGAGAATGGGGAGGGGTGGTCAACGAGCTTACATCCTCCTCCTAAGAAGTGCTCAGAGTCTTCTCATCATGCTCCCCACCATCTTCATGGACTTTTCAAGCGTCCATGGGGATACAGAGGAGCTAATGGCAGAATACACAAACTTTGGGAACAACTGTTTTAATTACTTCTTCTTATAAGCTGTGATTCCCTATCTCTCTGGTCTGTCTGCATGTTGATGGGTAAGGCTTTCTTCTTCTTCTTCTTCTTCTCCTTCTCCTTTTTTTTTTTTTTTTTTATTTAAATTCCTAGGTTTTTACTGTCTCCTCTTCCCCTAATTTCTGTTTCTTTTTCAGATAGGAGGATATCAGTATGGTTTCCATTATAAAGTTAAAAGAATAAATGGTCATTGTTACAATTTACTGAGCCTTTATTACACACTGGTTACTTTATAAAATCGTAGGTGAACCCTCACAACTTGAGGCAGTAGCAATCATCTCCAGTTTAAGAAACTGAGGAGCAGAGAGGCTAGTGGAAGGTGGAACACACTCAAGGAGATGATAATCAGCTGTGGCTGGGTATGCCTCATTCTAAAATCCAGGATCTACCGTCCAAAATCCAGTGCACTCTCTAATTCCAAACCCAAAATTTAATTCAGTTCTCATCATCTTGTGTTTATGGCTTCTTGAGTCCTATACAAAAACTTGAAAAGAATATATATAAGTTGTGGTTATGGTCTGAATGTCTGTGCCTTCCTCCCATTCATATGTTGAAATGCTAATCCCTAAAGTGATGCTGTTTGGAGGTGGGACTTTTGAGAAATGTCTAGGTCATGAGGGTGGGGCCCTCATAAGTGGGATTAGTGCCCTTATGAGAGAGACCCCAGAGAGCTCCCTTGCTCCTTCTACCACGGAGAACACAGAGAGAAGATGGCTGAAAGTGAGGAGGCAGTCCTCACCAGACACTGAATCTACCTGAGCATGATCTGGGGATGTCTAGCCTCCAGAACTGTGAGAAATAAATTTCTGTTGTTTATAAGCCAGTCTGTGATATTCTGTTATAGCAGCTTGAATAGACAAAGATAGTGAGTCAGACCTGATGTCATTTTGGAATCTCAGAAGCATGGTATTACAAGCATTTCCATGTGGCAGAAGCTTCCTATTGGAGCAAAAAGGAAATTCATGGAGAATCCCTTGAATTACAGGCCCACATGAGACATCCCGGCACCAAAAGCTTACCTTTGACATTTATAAACTAAATTCTATAGCGATTCCACATGACTTGTTTCATATGGACATGGGAATATATTGTAAGCTTGAGGAGCTATGAAGGCAACACTAAACACTGACTGGTAGCTTAGTTTGAAACCTATTGTTATACACTTCTTACAACTTTTCATGAAAGACCAGTGAGAAATTAAGTTTATATTAGCAACAACATGAAGTACAAGTGCTGGAAAGCATTTTGGAAGCCCACACCCATCCTTTTAGTTTACAGATGAGGAACCTTAACCCCAGAGGCTGACACTGAACCAACTTATTTAACCTATTTTATAAACCTCCCTAACTTCCCTTCTTGCAAGCCAATCTGAAGAAAAAAGGCACCCTCTAATGCAATCCTTTCTCCCAAGACATAAAACTAGTGGATTCAAAATACAAATAACTAACAGTACTTTTAAATGCTGCCTTCTAATTGCCATTGCAGCCAGTATAAATTCCTGTAATTCCCTCTGTCCAGTTCCAACTGGATGGCACATTCCAAGTCACTTGTATCATTAACAAGCAAATCAAGCAAATTAAAAGTATGTAACCACCCAGCAGAGTGAATTTCCAAGAGAATAAAACTCACCAACTCTGACATTTTCAATGGCATTTGCAAAAGCATTAAAAAAAAAAGAGAGAGAGACTCAAAACAACATTTAATATTTCATTTATATTACATAAGCATTCATTCAACATTAACATTTCATTTAAATATTTATTTTTAAGCTGAGAAAGTGTTATTATTCATTCCGTCCATGGGTATAAATATCCTATCTATAACCAGTAAATCGAAGAACTTATGTAAGAATTATAGTATGTATCTTCTTGGACAAGAAGTAACAAAAATTCTAACAGAACAAACTTTCAGTCAATTTTGGAAACTACCTCCAATTCTAAAATGGAGAATGTAACTAACTGAGCTCAACATTTATTGCACATCACTGTGACACGGCAATGTGCTAGATATTGACGGTGCAAAAATGGAAAATAGGTCCTCCCTATTCATTATCTTCGCTTTTTCTGAATAAGGTAAATGCATAATTTTAGTATAAATATTTACATTCCCACAACCATTCCCCAGTTCAAGCCACCATCATTTCTTGCCCGTCAGACAGCAGCAGAGTTCCCCATGCTCTACTCTGATCTTTCTCTAATCCTCTTGGCCACATGGTCCCTTCCGCTGCTCTTAAAATAAAATGTGAACTCCTCAGCTTGGTTACAAGGCCTCGGGGGCTCTAGCTCTGCCAGCTCTCCAGTTTCATGTCCTCCCACTTTCCCACCAGGTTCCATAAGCTTCAGTCACATGAGCCTCTTTCTCTGCTGGGAACACGAGCTTGTCTTTGTCTGCAATTTTGAACTTTCTGTTTCTTTTGTCTGCAGTGCTCTTATCTGGCTCTTCAAAGGGTTGGTATAAGCTTCAGATTTCAAATATCACCTCCTCAAAGATGCTTTACCTGACTTTGGTTTCAAGAAGGACCCTACTTCTCACCACATCACCTTCTAAAAATGGCATCGTCCTGTTTATTTCCTACATAGCACTGCTCACTTTCTGCAAGTAGAACAGTGCTTTGCATCCATTAGGCACATCTTATATATATTAAAATTAATAAAAACCCTTCCCTAAGAATTTTAAGCTAAGTCGTGACTTACATGAATTTGACATTCTAAAATTGTGCACAGAAGGCCTGACTAATCAAAAATATCTGTCTGCCTACCCAGACACCTACCTGTCTGCCTATCTACCAATGTTGTAAAAAGAAATGGAATATATATTATAGAAGAAAAAGCAATGATCATTATCAAGGGACCCCATATTTAGTTACTACAACCGACTTGGGCAAACCAACTTCATCTCTCTAGGTTTTAATCTGCTTATTTTATACAACAGAGGTTGTATTAGGTAATTTTAACAGAACTTTTCAGTTCTAAATTTTAGTCATTTGAAGCAGATTTCTCCCAAATAAAAATATTAATATTCCTTTAAATGTTTATTTTTTAATAACCTGAGCACACTGAGTAGGAATATCAAGCACTCAGTTACAGGCTTCCTGTCTGTTTATAGATTATTTTATCTTAACTATTCCTTTTTGATGCTGCACCCCTGAGTCCATTTCCTACTACAGAGTGGGGAGAAAATATATTGAAACTATCTCATAAAAGTATATTGAATTACGCAGTCATACCTCCCTTGGAAAATAAACGTACTTCTAATAATGGATGTATGTAAAAAAATTAAAATAATCCAAGAGTACTAAGAAGAATCAGTTTTACACATGTTTACACAGAACATCTACCATCTTTTCCAAATAATGTACACAATAAAGAATTCGGTGCATTTTCTGTTAAATCTAAAACAAAAATTTCTCATAGGAGAAATACTCTCTACTACCACCACTGGAAAACAATTTTTTTTCAAGAATATAATGTAATATACAAATAAATAAATAAAAAGTTAGAACTGGGTAAAGACAGACAAGCCAGTAAAATAAGGAGGCTAACTCTTAAAATTAATAGTAATTTTTTTTCTAACGGCAATTCAAATGAAGCAATGATGAAGTTTACAGGAGCTGAATGTGAAAAATCTAAAGCATATAATAAAATTATGGGAAACAATCTTAGACGATGCAGTGAGCAGAATTAGTTTGAGGTACAGGAAAAGAAAGCAACAAGATGGGAGAAAAAATTCCTTTTCTGTAAAATGACAAGAGGTCCTTTAGCGCTCAGAGAAAATAATCAGGGAACTGCTTTAGCTCAGTAGGGGTACCCGAAACAGTATGCAAGAGAAAATACTAATTTAAAATACTTCATATAGGAAAGGATGAAAAAATAAAATAAATTCTGCACCAAATTTAAATTAGTTGACTATTGTTTTAACACAGCAATAAAAACTGCACTGTGAGACAAAATCAGGAGTGGTTACGCAGTATGCTGTGTGAAATTACATGCTGCGGGATGCTGGAAAGATAAAGTATCACAACACTAGGTTTATAAACATATACGCACAATATAAATACACAAATGGACCTGTGGTTGGTTAAGAGTATCCTCCATTTTATTATTTCCATTTTCCATACTCGTAGCCTGTCACTGATTTATTTTTACTAGTTGGAAAATGGAAGGAAGAATTTAATATTATATAAGCATATGAGCTTTATTTCCTCGAGACTTTTCATTTCCATCCACCTTTAAGTTTACTACTTGATAATAACTAACACATCAAAGACAAGAATGGTCAAAAAAATTAATTCTATTTTCCAAGGGATCAGCAAAGTAAAGGCTTTTTGGCTCCTTGAAAGCCATTCCAAATGCAAATCTGGTAGAAATCAGCACATTTTACCCATCACTAAACCAGATACACACTTCGTCTCTCTGAACATACAACTTACTCCTAATGATAGCGTGGAGTGTGACAGAGTTGTTACATAAGGCCATTCTGGACTGATTAAGACCAAGGATAAACTAAGTGAGAGAGACATCCTCTTACAGTTTACAGACAACCCTTTACAGTTTTTATTCTTTACCCCAATCTCAGGCACGTACAACTTTATCTTCCAGTAAGCAAGAATTTGAGGCCAAAATGTAAGCCTCTAAAACTTCAAAATGAGGCATTCAATGAACAGTATCACTTAGAATGAAAAGAGAACTAGTATTTTAATTATATCCCATGCATCAGACAAGGAGTGAGATGATTTCCTGGTAAGACCTCATTTAAACTCCAAACTGAACTTGAAAAAAAAAACAAAACTGTGAAAATGCCTTTCCCCGCTGAAGTCCTATGAAAATTACTAAAGGGAAACATAACGCACAGCCCTTGTTAATGTGACTGCTTTGAACAAGAACGTAAGACTGCAGCACAAGGCTAACTCTGCAACAGCAAAGTCAACACCCTCTCAGAATGTTCTTTGACAACAAAACCTAAATCTCATATCAACATTCATAGGAAATGTGGGGGACATGGAAAAAACTATCAACCACTCACCATAATGCATGTAACAGTTTCCTTTGGTGGGATCCAGCTCAATAGCCTTCAAGAAGAACTTTTCAGCCTCACTCTTACGACCCTTGAAAACAGAGAAAATGGATGATTCAGCAGTGGATCATAAGGGACTCGTCACCTCCTGGGCCCAAATGAAGCAGACTCATGTCTACTTGGTAATCATCTTTTTTTTTTTTAAGTGTTTTCTTTTTATCTAAACGAGGATGATCAAGGAGGATATGCTGAGAGAGAAGACCGAGGTCAGAACCCCTGGGAAACATCAAGATTAGAGGAAGAGACAGTGAGAGTGAGTTCATCCAAGAAGGCAAAGAGAAGAGACCAGGAGAGCAAGAGAAAAAAGTGAAAAAAATGGTTTCACAGAAACCAAAAGGATAAGATAGTTTCAAGGAATGGTGGGAAACATATTTTTATTTTCTATTTTATTTACTCCTTTCAATTTGTTTCGTCTTCATTCATTGATTCTTCCTTGCAAAGGATTATCACCATTTTAGCTTCTAAGATGATTCTGTCTTCAGTTTCACACTCTATATATGAAGACACTAAGTCATGATTTATTCAGTCTCAAGCAACTACTGTTTAACCTCGTTGCTGTCATTCAGGACTACAACACTCCTAATCAGGATTTAATCTAAAGCTGCATCTTCTTCCCAGCTATGGTTTTAAGTAAACATTACTATCATCTTCAGAAGAAAATAAGCAAAAAGTAGGGGGAAAGGCTTATATGCAATAAACTCATTTTTCATTAAACAATATCATAATCCAGGCAGATTCTAAAACTATACATTCTTTAGCTTCTTGAACCAAAAAAGAGGTGGCTCAAGGTAGGAGAATAGCCCAAAGAAGAACTTTCCTATAACAGTTCTGTCTTGTCTTACAAGGTTGGAATGAAGATTTATGATGACTGGGCAAAAGCAAGGGACTGGTTGGTGTCCAGAAGCTACAATGTTATCTGCTTATTCTTTCTAATTTATACACCATCTACCACATGAACTTCAGGTGATATCTTTTTTCCCTTCGCATATATTTTTAAAACCACTGTTATGGAGATAAATCTTCCAAATATAGAGGCGTCTAGTTAACCTAACATTCTACATTTCAGGCAACTTTGAGTCATTTCTCCATATGGCCTCTCCTTTTTGTTTATTCATTCATTTAAAACAATTTTTTAAATAAAAATTCCCTGTTGCTGTATCCTTTATTCACCCATGATCCCTGCAGCTATTGATAATCAAATGACCAGTCAATTCCCTTCCTCCTTTCCTCCATTTTGACAGTGCTACTCTAGCCAATAACTCCTCTTAAATTCACAAGTCTTGTCCAACCCCCAACAACTAAAAATTCCCCACAATATTTCTCACAGCACTTCAACTTCAAAGGAAAGCACAGGCAAAATACTTGCCACACATCTCACACTTTGATGAAGTTAGTAAGAATCAGCTAGCATCTTAGCAAGTTAGGATTCTCTACAGGATTAAACAGCTGCGATGAATCGGGCAGCCTCACATATGAGTTAAGAGCAGAGATTCCGATCAACTGAACAGCTCCCACACTTAGGAAGCTATGTGACCCTTAGAAAATCATTTTATCTCTTGGCTCTAATTTTCTCTATGACAAAAGAGAGGACAGGTGGAGCACAGAGGACTTTTAGGGCAGTGAAACTATTCTGTGCGATACTGTAATGGCAGATACATGTCATTATACATTTGTCAAAACCCGTAGAACACATGACACAGAGAGTGAACCCTAATGTAAACTATGGCCCTTGGTCAATAATAATGTATCAGTATTGGCTCATCAATTGTAACATGTGCAACATGAGCTCAAGTTGGTACAATTAGGGAAACTGTGTAGGATGGTAGGAGTGTGACAATATAGGGCAATTCTGTACATTTTGCTCAATTTTTTTTATAAACCAAAAACTGCTCTAAAAATAGTCTACTATTTTTAATAAGGATAATAAAATCTGTTTTATGAGTACTGAATTCTCTGAAAGGATACACATAAAGCAGTTATTCCAGTACACAGGCCTATTTTAAGTTTATAATAAATGTTAACTGTCATTTTATATGTAGATATATACATCCATATATGTTTATAGTCTGCAACAGAATGTAGAGTTCTGAGTGACACAGAGTATGTTGTGTTATTCACACAGCCTCAAAACACACGGTCAGCCTTTAAATCATCACTGGGAAATAATGTACAAGGAACTTGCAGAAGATAATAAAAGATGCAAAACGAAAACTACCATCAGTGTAGAGACTGCACACATGTTATATGCAAAAGTATAAAAGGGTCTGTGAACTTCCTTTCATTTAAGTTTAAAGGATAGAAGAGAAGAAAGTGGCTCATTTATCAATGTCACAGTAAACAGGGCAGTAAAACTCTTACGTGTAGTTCACTGGCAAAGCTATAGTACGTAGCATTAAAAAATGCATTAGAACTCAAAGGACAGCGGTCTCAGATTACTCAAATGAATCAGGTTATTAAAGGCAATGAGTCCGACCACCTCCTAAATGCAAAACAAATACATTGAAGGCCAGAAGAGTCTTTTGAGGGGGAGTATCAAACCATCATGCAAGAACCGATCTTTCTGCTCTGACCACTATTCAAGTGCCAAATAATGAGGAAAATACAATTCTCATGAGGGAATATAAAATCAAGAGTCAGCCAAATGCATAAGTCAACCAAACATACACAATACTGGGTCTTAGGAAGGGGTGGTTGGGAGGTAACACTGCATTTAATCAACTTTACTCTTCTCACTATTACTATTATAGACGGATGGTAGTTAAGAAAGTGGAGAAAAAAGTCATTCTCAGCAGTTTTCTCTTGGTGTCTTTTAGATCATGTCAGTGTTCGCTACAAACAACCGATACAGATTAGTCACTGGTTGTACAAACTCCTGACACCAAACACCATTACTGGTTTTGTATATTGGTTGGGATGTTTGGGCACATGTGATGGTTCAGAAAACCAAGAAAAAGTGACTGCAGTCAGCTGTGACAAACAAGAGAAGTGGGAGCGGAGAGGCTTGGTTTCCACTGCCAGGTCTGACTTATTTGCTTGTTCATGTGTTTTTGTAGGTTAATTTTTTTTTTAATTTGATGCCTACCATTTGCCTTGCACTGTTCTAAGGACTGGAAATAAAACATACAGCCGTGAACAACACAGAGTGCTTGCTTCCAAGCCCTAGTCACAGGAGGCACAGAGCAAACAAATAACCCAATCAGCAAGGGAATGTCACAGAGCACTGAGACCAAGGACTTTCATCATCAAATAAGGTGGTTGGCAAGTGGAATTTCAAGTTTGCAAAGTTGTAATCCTAGGAAAGTATTTAACAGTTTGCACATGACAATTCAGTATCCAAACACACGGCAGTTAAAATAGCAAAAACTAAGTATGCTGACACAAAGAGTGACCGACGGTGCAAAAGATGAGAGAGTCAAGGATATCAAACAGAGCTATCAAAATACTTGGTAAAAACTTTAATCTTAACATCAGAACTTTGAACAATTTTAGATAAGACATTCTCTGCAGTTAGCATATTAGTGCTGATATGAAGAATTAACCTGTCGTACTTAAAGCAGCACGAATGACTTTGGGATCAAGGGGAAGAGCTAGAAAGGTAAGAAAAGAGGAGAACTGACCAGAACCAGTGCAGAGACATCTTCCTGGCCAAGGGCTGCACCAGTAATTCGAGCTGAGGGATTTGAGATGATCAATATGTTTATATTATTATAATATTTGTAGCACTGTATTGAGTATTAAAAACACACACTCAAGATTAGTATCATTTAAACTCATGAAAAACAGTATCATTAATGAGGACTAGGCTTTGTCAGGTCCTCTTCTGAATGGCAGCAATAAAACATATACACGTAAGATATTCAGGAAAGTTTAGACAGACTGTTTCACAGCATAGGATTCATTTTCAGCTCATTTATTTTGTTTTCTAATTAAACTGGAAGCTGCTACCACAGTTCAGAAATAGGTGCCTACCCCTGAGTGGGTGTACAAGGCAAACAGTATCTCTTCTGATGGCTGATCAATACCTTTCCAACTACAACATACAGAAATATTAAAAAAATATATATACATTTATTTATATACACATATCCCCTCCCCCCAAATACTCCTGGAACTCTTACTTGACAAAGCACTCAGGAATATTAAACAAGAGAGAATTATACTATTAATGGTTTCAGATTGAACTGTTGTCTTTTAAAAAGTAAACCATACACCAAATTTTGTACTTATTTTTAGTAATAAATTACTCATTGTATCAACCACCCCTCCCAGTGTGTTTTGATGCCATAGCTCAGAACTGCTATTTTACTGAATGAACCTGAAAACAGCGCAACTTTGCACTGTTACGCTGAATTATGAATATACACACACATACGGTGTAATTACTGAATCCATCTTGTCTTATAAACTAGACTACTCACTCCTGTAAGATACTACTTTTCTCCTAAAGCCATCCGAGCATGCTGTAAATATAATTACCAGTCAACAAGTAAACGAGCTACTGCTGTTTTCTTATATATAACTTAATAGAATAAAGTTACTCCTTAGTTATCTAGTTTGCATGTTTTCAGTAAACTGCAGAGCTGTGAACACAGCAGTAACTTCTCCTTTTTACCTCTGGAAACTGGCACATGAACTAAGGTCTACAGATCTATAAAAAGATCTTGGAAGTAGCCTGATTCTCAACCAAATAGTGACATCGTAACGAGGGACCACCTGGGCCTCCAGCACTGGCAGGGACACCAATGAGACTAATACGAAGAACAAACCACAGCACTGCCCTTAGGTGGCCCCACTCACATTTAGAAGCTGCTTTAAGGTAAATTGTAGAAGAGTCTTCTTCTGTGACTGTGTGTCCAGCAGCCACTTCCATACATTCAGTGTTTACTTTAGAGGACTGTCTGGCAATTGTGAATGTCAGTCATTTTTCACAACCAGTGACAATCACATCTTCAACTATGTAGCCAACAGATAAGAAAGGGAAGCAGTTGATAAAATGGGTCCAAAAACTTATGTGTAGTTTGGTAAATGTGCTGTTTAAACCTGTCTTATAGTCAAATGAGTATAAATGAAAAAGTAGTGAAACAGTCTTGAAAAATTAATTTGTGAACCCCAACATTTACAAATAGAGAAAGCATTATTTGATAGTCTATCTTAACATCAGTCTTTATATGCAATGTGTCTTCAGGATATAAAAGTGTTTCTTCCTCACAAGAAAAATATCATTAAAAAAATCTAACAGTAGAATTAATTCTTACAAACCAAGATGATTTACATCAAAGCATTTAGTTCTAAAGTCCCTCCAAGTCATTATATATAATCAGCCGGAGTTAACCATTAGAGGCAAAGTGAAGGGACGGGCAGTGGTAACTTTCATAATGAAATATTGTTATCTCCAAACTACTGAAACATTTTCCATCAAATTATTAGAGACCTAAAATTTGACCATGATACTCATTTTTTTTTTTTAGGGACAGATAATATTTCTTGCGGAAATCTTTAAAATAAAATGGAATAAGGCTACCAGATACAGAAATAAATGTGGGTAAACCGTGTACTGATAATAGCTTGTGTGTTTCCTCCCTGAATTGTCCAAGTTTCACTTTCTATACATGTCAGGCCTTTTGTTATCTGTTTTCCTAATTGTCCCAAAGCAGAAGCTGCCTGAGAGATACCTGAAGGTTATTGTCATAAGCTTAAGCTCAATGAAAATGTGTGTCCAATGACACAGAGGGCAGGTGGTGGCGACAAGGCGTGCCCTCAGTGTGTTCAGGAGCAGCATCCAGAGAAGCTGTTGAGACCTCAACTGGGAGGGATGGCTCTGGAGTGTACCTAGGGCAAGGCTGGATCCCAGAACCAGAACTCCCAACCTGAACAAAGCTTCTCTGAAAAGCATCCCATCCCAGGTCCTACTGCGGAACCATCAGATTTCAAGGTAGAGGTATCAGCTTAGGCCATGATGACCAAGTCAACCTCCTTCATAGCTTTCTGAGCACCATTAAGACTCCCAGATTTAGGTGAACACTTGGAAGGAGAGGAGGTCACAAAACTGGCTGAAATTAAATGGCTGACCAAGTGGGATGAAAAGCTGCAATAGACCAAACTTCAGTCAAAGAAGTTAAAGTGGGTCATCCACATGCAGCTGGGGTCCTGGCTCAAACATCAGACACGCTTCACGAGCAGCGGGCACAAATAAGCAGTTTGCAAATACCGAAAAATAGAGCCCGATATCCCCATTAAAAACATGTTAAACTTAACTCAATATTCAGTTCACCTAAAATGTAAATTAATACATTGAGATGCTATTATTCATCTATCAGTGAAATTGTCCCCAAATGACAGAACTCAATATTCCTGAGGGTTCATAAAAACAGACACTCAGATAATACATGGCTAAAATACAGTAAAAGACAAGACCTTCCTGGGAGCAATCTGATATGGATCAAAGCCTTTAAGTCAAAGATACACTTGGGCCAAACAATTCTATTTCCAGGCATTTGCCCTAAGGAAATATCTATAAATACCAAGAGATGGCTATTTATTTTCATTGCAGTGTTGTTTATACAGATTCAGTGTCCACTAGCACAGGCTTGATTAATCAAATGTAATTTCAATGAAATATTATGTATCTATTAAAACAACTTTGTAGAAATTATTTAAACCACAAGAGATTTTCATTATTCATTGCTAAATGAAGCAAGTAGGTTGTAAATTATACTTTATACCCTAATGATAATTCTTTCTAAAAAAAAAGCTGAAGGAATACCTGTATCACTGGCTCATCTTACTCTGGGGTTTCAAAGGTGAATGAGCGGGTTGGGCCTTTGGTGTTTCGAGACTGTGACTGAGGGAAGGACACATCTAGAGGGGACTCTTAAAAAATAGTGCTGTGTGAGTGTCATCTAGGTGTCTTGAGAACACAGAATAACTGAGTCTCCTGAGAAGGGAAAGGGAATGCTTTAGAGATGTGACATTTCACTCCACAGAAATGTCTTGAGCGCCTGCTATGGAACAGGCTGTGTTCCAGGTCTTGGTAATGATGACAAAGTTCCTGCTGTCCTGCAGTCCACTCTACTGGTGGAGTGATAGTTCACACACCAGCAGGGGAAACTCTCAGCCTAAAGCAGTTTGGTTAAAAAAAAAAAAAAAATAACACAGGCTAATAACATAGGAAAGAGTAATACACATTGTGGGTGGGGTGTTTTCTGATAAAGTGGTTAAGAAAGGCCTTTGATGACACCTGAGAAGTGACCTAAGTAAAGGGAGTGAGTGAACCACGCAAAGGTCTGGCATGTCTGGAATGTCAGGGCTTACCAAGAAAACCAATATGGCGGCAGCAGAGTAAATGCCACAAAGAATCACAGGAAATGAGGGTGAGAGATAGGGACCAGACTGTGTAGGACATACAAGGCACTGGAAGGTATTTGGAATTAATTTTTCTTTTTTGGTAGTAAAATTCACAGTTTCAGGACTAGATGCCACATGTTGCTTTGATTCATAGCATTTCCTCGGTGTTAACCAGCAAAGCATCGAACAGCCTCTGGGAACTGCACAAAATATGGAACAATTCTCGAGTGTGTGGCATCCTTGCATGGAGGCCATGCTAATCCTCTCTGTGTCATTTCAATTTTGGTATATGTGCTGCTGAGACAAGCCCTGGAATTTCTTTTGACTAGGAAGGAACACCGTGGAGGCTTTTAAGTAGAGGTACAATATGATCTCACTTATATTTTTACCAGAATACACTATAGTTGTTGGATGGAAAACTGACTGGAGGGGACACAGAAGAGACAATAGGGAGACCACTTAGGAGGTTATTAATATTCCACGGCTAAGGTTAGGGTGAAAGCAGTGGAAACAGTGAGATGTGGTTAGATTTGGAGTATCTTGCAGATAGGTGACTAATGGATTGGGTAGGGGTATAACCTAAAAACAGGAGTCAAAGATGACCCCACAGCTTTGGCTTGTGGCTCCAGGTGAATGCAGGAATCATTTATTCACATGGGAGAGATGTCATTGAAGTGAGTGTTGGTGGGAAGACTGGTGTGTAGTGGAGTAATCAAGTTCTGTTTGACCAGGATGCTGGGGCATGAGAATATGGAGGCCTAATGAAGAAGGACCGGCTGGGGAGGAGGCCACAGACCAAGCACTGGCAAGAAAGAGGAACACCCGATGTCTGGTACCCTGCCTGAGAAGAAAGTAAAAGACAGCTTGCAAGAATGCAAAGAAGAAAGCAAAAATGGGCAAAAACAAAAACAAAAACCTCTTGTATGTCAATCATGTTTCAATAAAAGGGGAAAAGAAGGATTTTAAATAATTATTTAAAATAAGTAACTTGCCATTCATAAATATTTAAAATATCTGATTAATAAAAAAATTAAATTATATGTTGCTTTCTACACAGCTTTGACATTATGATTTCAAGTTAGATTTCAAGGTGTAAATACAAATAGCAATTTCTAAAATGTGACATAACTGAAGGTGTTCAGCTCATTCAGATTTCCTTTTATATAACAAGTTTTCATCTCCTTTCTACATCTGCTCACTTGTATATTTTCCCTTCAAGATTAAAGAGGTCATCCACACATAGTGTAATAACATTTTAGTGGGAGATAATTAATTTGAAAGGATACAACCACAGCTTAGGCTCCATCTGGGCAAACTGCTTAGGCTGTTACATTGTACTGCTATACTAAACTCTAAGTCAAGTTAAAGCCAACATCTTAGCAAAACACTTCTCCATCCATAATATCAGCTGATGAGAACGATATTCAGATATGTCTGAGGAAGTCGTGGTGAAGTAAGGAGAAACTGTGTTTGAATCAAATTTATAATTAAATTGTAGATAAATACATACTAAAATTTTATCTGAAAATTATGCAAACCATTTTTAAATCAAAATTGGCTATTTTCAGACTTTAGAATAATACATATAATTTACCTTTGACTCACAGACCAACAGAAAAAATATGTCTGCTTGAAATTAAAACAATAAACTTTCAGCAATTCATTAAGTTTATTCATTGATTTCCTTAATTCAACAAATATTTATTGGGCACTGGGTCAAGCACTAGGATGAAAATGGTGAATAAGGACATGACCCTTGCCCTTGTGAAGCGTCCAAAATTGTAGCTGTTATGAGGATGACAAAAACAAAGACTGTGAATTTCACCTCAAATCTAGTTGAAGAAATCAGGAAACGTTTCCAAAGGAATTGCTGCTTGCTCTAGAAATCTGAAAGCTGAGTATGATTAACTAGTGAAGAGGAGACCAAAGTATTCACAGTAGAGACACAGCAAAGGTAAAATCTATGTGGCAAGAACCCAAAAACACTGCATTGAGCCCAGGATGCCGGAGGCAGAGAGGAGGAGTAGAGACAGATCATGTGAAAAGAACAGTCTGGCTAATGGGTTACAGCAAGGACTCTGTCCTGGTCTGTTCTGTAAATATCACTCTGAGGGCAGTGTGACAGAGATTGTGATGGGAATGGAAGGGATGTAGGCAGATTAATCCAGACTTTTAAAAGAGAGTGATGGGGTTGATAATGAAGATGACGATTAGGGGACCAACAGGAGGCATACTTGGGTAATCCAGATAGGGTTACATGATGGATGGGAGAGGGAGGGGGCGTGGGGAGGGAGGCGAAGGTTGCAAAGATGACCTCAGGTTTCTGATTCTGAAACTGAGACAAGGCTGGTAAATAATAGAAAAAGATCAGGTTAAGGAGAGAGCTTATGAGCTCAGTTTTGAGACTTGTAGAGACTGAGGTACATTTGAGACATCTGAGCTAAGTAAACTAAACCAAAGGTGTGGTTTACTAATCAGGCTGAATCAAGACAGCTAAGGTATAGTAAAACAATATTTTCAAGAAGCTATAAGTAGTCAATTATGTCAATTGCTGAAAAACACCCAGTGGATTTAGTGACACAGAGATCACTGGCAGGTTCAGTCAGGTGTATTTCTACGGCCAAATAGGTCCTGAAACCTGAAGGACTGAGGGGAAGTTTGGAGAGAGGAGTGAGGAAATAGATACCCTCAGTCAACACATCTGGCTCTGAAGGAGACGGGGAGTGACGGTGTCAGCAGATGGGGATGAGACAGAGTGAGTGCTTCGAAAAAGAACACAGAAAATCAAAACATAAATAACAACTGGGCATAAAAATTAATGACTTGAGTTTTTTTTTTTTTCCCTAGTTTAACTGACCATTAAAAGAGAAAATACCCCCCAAAACTCTATTTCTAGAATTCTTCGTTAACTCTCCAATTATGGCCATGGCCAAACTAAAGCAGTCCAGAGTTCTTTACCCTGAGTCAGCTCCTCTTGGTGCTCTAACAGCACTTCATTCCCGCTTTTGTTGTGACACTTCCCATATGCAGGCTAATTACCATTTGTTATCTTCCTGTCTAATAGTAAACCACTTTGGACTTGTTTAGTCAACACTTAGCCAAGGGCCAGATGCATAGTAGGTGGTCATAAATGCATGAAAATATTAAGTATCTTGGAAAAGCAAACACTCAAAACACTCTTCAGAAATGCATACTTTCACTGGGAAGTCCTGTTGCCTTAATGACAGAGGACGTAAGTTTCAGTGGGTAAATCTGACTACATCTGGAGGCCTGAGTGATACCCTGAATGTCAACCCTGTCGTCACTGTCAACAGCTGCTCTATACAAGGGGGAAAAAATAGAAACCACAGTTTTTATCAGCATTCTGTGGTCCATAAGATGGCACCACAAGTTCACAGAAAATAGCTTCCAATAGGGAACTTTGCTTTAGATGGATAAAGTGGTCCCTGGGATCTCCACTTAGGGAATGAGTGCAATTGGAAAGCCCCTGAACCTCAGCTGTTAGCAACGACGCCACCCGTTCGGCTGGGGTGTTTGTGCAGTGGGCGCTTCCGGTTTGCCATGAGAATTCACTGGACCCCTCCGTCGCAAGCGGTTTAGCAACGGCAAAGGAAAGCGGCTATGTTGATCGGTCCCCACAGAGCCGGCCTTGGCTCATGGAGCTCAGGGCTGACACGCTGGCTGCAGAAGTTTAAATCCCTTGGGGATGGTCAAGAGAGCTGCGCTGTGAGAGTGGAAAAGCAAGAGCCTCGACAACAGCTGCTTTGCAGCTGGGTCACAAAGGAAGCGAGAAATCCCGACACCGTAAAAGGTAGCGGATGATGGGAAGGCAGTCTCTGCGCCTCCCCGTTTGTCACTGGCAGGGTGCCACTGGCTCTCAAATCCAAATGCTCTCACAGGAGAATAAAGCCAGATGTAAATAATTCCCTAATTTTAGACTTTTTTCTTTTTGGTAGAAATCTTCTGCAGTAAAGGACAGAGTGTTATTTAACTTATTTAGACACAATTTTTTTTTAAATGGAGGTGCTGGAGATTGAACACAGGACCTTGTGCATGCTAAGCATGCGCTCTACCACTGAGCAATTTCCCCTCCCCACTAGACACAAAACTCTTTGACGATTTAACCAGGGTACCAAATAAAGCACTGGAATCCATCACAGAAACCAGAGTTCTAATCTGGTTCTGATACCATGGAGGTGAACCACCAAGGAAAGTCACTAATTTGAATAGGTTTCATTTTTCTCAGGTGTCAACCAAAGGACTTGGGTTCGCTGAATTCTACTGGTTATGAGTCTCTGCTTCAAAAATGGAATTCAATTCACGGATATAATCACTGGTTAAAAATTCAGATTAAAGAAAAGTTAAATTCTTAATTCATGGCATCCTCCTTCACTTCCATCACTTTCCAATTCATGACAGGGAGGAGGAATTGGCCTTTCTCCCCCAGATTCAGTCAGCTGACCCTGAGACTGGAAATAGTAGCTGAGACCTAAATTCAACCATAGTTGAATGTACTAACAAATGAAACGGAATGGAGTTGGAATAAATGGTCCATTTAGCATCTTCTGAAAATACTTTTGAGGTAAAGATGTCTATCGAAGGGAGAATATCCTAGAAAGGGCCTCATACCAACCAGACCACATACATATTTAAAGTGTATTCTATGTTTTTGGTTTTGTAAATAATTTTAGTAAGTAATTCTGTTTTCCCTGAAACTCCTCTGTCTACATCCACTGTCCCAGGGTAAAAGTAACAGCTCCCCAGCTGTTACTCTCTTCCTGGTTGGGACAAATATTCTCTAACTACCCTAATTCTTGCTCCCCTCTCACAAGTGTTCATCTAAATCAGACGAGTCAACAGTGGTTTCGTGACACGGCAGTGTCCCAGCAGATGAACCCAGTAGGCTCCACGAGCAGCGTCAGTGAGGTCTTACTGTGACCAGTGTTCTATCCCCCACCACACTCCTAACAAATAAAGCATGAACAAAGACGTCCTTTCACAGCACAGGATGACCATGTGACCTCTGTCAAGCGTAATTAAGTTTCCATTAATCTCTAATAAAGATAGATTTTTTTCTAGAAGTCTGTTGTCCGAGCACCTTGCAATTCTACTTTATCTTTACAGGTTATATGATAAGAACAGAAACATTACAGAGCAGCTGACTGTACCAGGCACCATTCCAAGAACTTTCTGTGTAACATCACAATAAATCCTCAAATTGAGATATTATTATCCACTTTACAAAATAAGAAACTGAGGGACAGAGAGGTTAAGTACTTTGCCCAAGGTGCAAAAGCTTGATTTGGCAAAGTTGAAGTTAAAACAGGTAGAATGTGTGCTTAGCATGTGAGAGGTCCTGGGTTCAATCTTCATACCTCCATCAAAAAAATAAATTAAATAGCAATTACTATGGAGGACAGTATGGAGACTCCTTGTAGAACTAAAAATAGACTTATCATATGATCCAGCAATCCCACTCCTGAGCACTTACCTGGAGAAAACTATAATTCGAAAACATACATACACCCCAATGTTCATAGCAGCACTATTTACAATAGTCAAGACATGGAAGCAACTTAAGTGTCCATCAGTAGATGACTGGATAAAGAAGATGTGGTATATATACATAATGTAATACTACTCAGCCATAAAAAAGAGTGAATAATGCCAATTGCAGCAACATGGATGGACCTAGAAATTATCATACTACATGAAGTAAGGCAGACAGAGAAAGGCAGATATCATATCACTTACATATGGAATCTAAACAAATGACACAAATGAACTTATTTACAAAACAAAAATAGACTCCAGACACAGAAAACAAACTGAGGGTTAACCAAGGGGGAAAGGGCAGGGGAGGGATAAATTAAGAGTTTGGGATTAACAGATATATATTACTATATACAAGATAGATTAAAAAAAAAAACAAGGACCTACTGTATAGCACAGGGAATTATCTTCAATTTCTTGTAATAACATATAAAGAAAAAGAATCTGAAGAGAAAAAAATATATATGTATGTATATGTATAACTAAATCACTTTTCTGTGCACCTGAAACTAACACTGTAAATCAACTACACTTCAATACAAAATAAAATTGAAAAAAATTAAAACATTAAGAAAAATATAATGAAGTAAAGATAAGCTTTATGAAGTAGGTCCACACTCATGCACCCACCCATCCACCCATTCCTCAGCATGTATTTAGGGAGTGTCTATCATATGCCTCACATGATGTCAAACACTGGACAGGTGAAGATAAAATGAGATGACTCCCACCTTTATAGACTGAATAGCATCATGGTGACTCTGAAAGTAGGCCCTTTCCAATTGCAAGATCATACTTAAATGAGCACTTGTTAGACATGTGCGTAGGACATAAGGTGAAAACAGAGACCAAGGCATCTCTTCTGCCTGAGTCAGTCAGTGGAGGTCTCTGGAAAGGAGGTGGCATGCTTCAGCTGGCTCACAGATGGAGGAAGAGTTGGCCAAGCATAAGGACAACTAACTGTAAGGCTCTGTCCAAGTGCTTGGTGGCTCAAAAGTTCTCTTTATAAGATCCACGTTAAGAAAATTATTTAGAAATTCAGCTGAATGGAGAAAATTTTCCTTATTTTAGCACCATGAAAAGGACCAGTGGCTTACCAAGGTTAACTTGGACCCACCAACTCAAAACACATCTATCTGAGAAAATGAGTTTTTTGAACAACTGAAGTCACCAAATTTCTACTTTCTGTGAGGCTAACAATTCTTGACCCAATTTTGGGGAACAATAAATTTCTGTGACTTACAAAGAAAGAAAGATCTTTTGAAAATGGCATTGTTTAGTAAGCAACATACACTTTAATTTCTAGAGTGTGAAGTGAGTGTGAAGTGACCAGAGGTAGTATATAGAAGATTACAGGAACCTTTAATCTAGGCAAAAATGGGGAAGACACAGACACATACACACACACACACACACACACACACACACACAGGGAAAATGGTCAGAGGCTGGCGCGTTACCAGCAGAACGTGTCTGTATGTATAAATTTGTATGACAAGCATATCGTGGAATTGGATCCTTCCCAAGTCCTAGAGGTACAGTGCACTAGAAGTACACACACATGAGCTTTGGCATTATTACAGAGTAAGATTCTTCTCTCTCTCTCTCTCTCTCTCTCTCTCTCTCTCTCTCACAGCAAGAGAAAATGTACAGTATCACAAGAAAATGTGGGTCACTAATAGGAAAAAAAATTGAGTACAGAGGTGACACGGAGACGGAAAATAGGAAGTCGTAGGCAAAGTCTCCTTTGCCTCTAGATAGACAATTTAATAGTAGTGTGGCCGAGGGCTAAATTATCACTGTCAACATCTGAAACCCTCTTGACCTTGAGAGGAAAAATACACCATGAAGGCTGCATAGGACTCATTAAACACCAGCCTCCCAAACGGTCTTCATCACATTCTGCAGTTTCATTGACACCTGCGTTGGCAGCTTCACCTGTGAGATCAAGAGGGGCTGAGCTGACACTCCCAATCACAAGCGCATTTTTACCGAGGCCACGGAGAGGTATATAGGAGGGTGGTATAATCAACTTGACATCACTTCTTGCAAGACTGCGATAAATACAGAAGGGACTTTGGAAGAAACATAAGGACCTACTCAACATCTCCAAATGGAATCCATGTGCCCATTGGGGGATACGGTGTCATGCCATGAAAAACAAACACATAGCTCTTTGAAGACTTGAGGGGAAAGAGAAGCTATTAAATTACTAAGTCATTTAAAGCAATTTTAATTTTAAAATAAGCATAGATATGTTATAAAAAGAGAAGCAATGGCAAAGAGGAAAGAATTCAGGCTTGGGGATCAGATAGATCTGAGTTTCCTCACCTCCTCAAGAACAGTCCCTAAAGAGTTGGGCCACTTGGGCAAGCTGTTTAACGTCTTCAGAAACTCAGTACTTTACAGGGATAAGATGATGCCTCCTGATAAAGTTTGTAACTGAGATAGTACATGTAAAGCTCTCACATGCCTGCACGGTATACAACAAGTGCTCAACAGTCTTTCGGTTTTTTTTTTAAATTTTATTTTTTGGGGGAGGAGGTAATTAGGTGTATTTATTTATTTTTTAATTGAACCCAGGACCTCATGCATGCTAGGCACACACGCTACCACTGAGCTACACCCTCCCTTACCAGGTGCTCAATGAATGTTAGCTGCTAAGATGTTTGTGTCTTATAGGAACAGCAGTTGCTACTGTGCAATATCTTAAAAGGACTAAGTAAAATATATTTTAAAAAGCATACCACAGCAATACGTTGTGAGCAGAGAAAAAGTTAGTTCTATTCCTAACTAGATCTTTTATATTTAAATCCATTTACCAAAGGTAGGTCATGGGTATGCTCTTTAGCACTCAGCTATACCCTACCCCCATTCATGTATTTTAAATACCATTACTGTAACACACCCACATGAAGAGCTTTCTGCTCCAAAATATTCAGCCATCAACCAAGCTGTCTCTTGTTCCAGAATGTCTTAGAATATCATGGACAAAATACACCTTTGAGTTTAGAAGATGTGAAGAAAAGAGAAAACAAGAATACCAAAGCTTGAAACTGAAGTTACAGTAAAAAGTACTCATGAGCACTTTTGATCAAACTGGAAAACCCATATAAATACCAGTGACAGTTTGGAAGAATGTATTTCCCCTTATTCAGACATATGTATTTTCCAAAAGGTCCATTTTCGCTTCAAAATCCTGACATGATTTGGCAAGCTCAGGCCAAAGTAGTTAACAGAGATCAATCTGTGACCAATCTTAGAATAAGAAGAAAGTAGAAACATTAGAACTGACTCCCATTATTGCAATATACTGATACCGGGTATTTCGTGGAAGCAAAACTTTGGTTAATCAAAATACAGTTTGATTCAAATCTGCCATACTTCCCACTTCTTTCTCAAAGTAAATGACTGTATAGATGACCATATTAAGGGAGGAAGGAAATAGCTCAGTGGTAGAACACATGATTAGCATGCACAAGGTCCTGGGTTCGATCCCCAGTACCAACCCCATTAAAAAAAAGGTTACCATATTAATATTTTATTTTGTTTTTAAAAGCATAATAATGAAATAAGGCAACGGAGGGACGATAAAAGGAAGTACAGAAAATGCCGAGAGAGGACATTATTTTTGGCAGATGACTTTTGTACTGAAGGATAAACAAGAAACAGTAGAAAAGACATTTTGAGGATTGCGAGACTTACTAGATTAATGATCCAATGAAGTTAGGAAAGCATGAGGAGACAGAGCTAAGTGCCTAAACAAGGGCCATTTAAAATAAATAGTATTATCTTTTAGAAAGATTTTATACAGAAGAACATATTCATTCTTTCTGGGATAGTGACTATTTTAGATGTGGGCGGCTTACGAGAATACAACTAATCCATCCATTTCACAAATATTTGGATATCTGCAATGTCATTACGAAAAAAGAAAAGTTCCTCAGAGTTCCAAATAAAGATTTCTTAAATGTACAGTACTTATTTTAACATTTGTTTCAAATTGAGTAACATTGTATTAATTCAAAGTTAATACTTTCTATCATCACAAATGAAGTTCAGCAAAACTAGAGCAAAAACCCTGAAAAGAAAAGCTTGTTATTCTGTAACCATCATCAGTGTAAATTCCACCTAATCACTTCCAACAGAAAATATTTCATATTGCTCTCTAGCTCATCAAATTTATACATCAGGCTGACTCTTCAAGCAAAATGTATAGATATTATGATAGTCTCTATAAAAGATATTATTCCTGCCTGGCATACATCATACTTAGTAACAAAAAAAAATGAAGGATTATCTGTATTCCATTACACATGTCAGAACCACAAATTCATTACCATCACTACCACTGTTCATGAATTTCTACAAATTCCCTCTGAAATGAATGATTTATATTACGCACTCTACTGAGAGTACATTCCAAGGCTATCAGAGCAAAACAGATAGTCAAAAGATCATATTCCATTATGTTACCAAACAGAAAAACATTCCATTTTGTGTTTTTTCATTTCTACCTTTCAATAACAATCAGGATTTCTAACTTTGTAGGATTACCATAACATTTTTACTGAGACAGAAAGGAGAGAGAAATTTTCCCAAAATGCTGTTATCCAACTATGTGACCCTTTAAATTCACTCATCAATCCTTTTTTAATGCTAAGGACTTGACATTTTTAACCAACAGAATAAAACAAAAAACTATGTTCTCACATTTTTTACTCGCTTGAACCTACTGTAAACATCAACTATTTTCCTTTCTAGTTACTTGTATACTATACTTCCTCTTTGCCATGTATTCTTTCAAATTTTTATTGTTCTTTTCTCTCACCATCTCCTTTCACCATGCAACACTGAAATAATTTGCCTGTTCAACAAATAGTTACTGCTGTACAAGACACTCCCTTGTCATCTAAAAAATGATTAAGACCAAGCTGATTATCTAGACTAGCTCCCAGGTTAGTGCAGAAGACAAGACATGAAAATAACTAACAATAATAGAAACTGATGGAGTCACGTTCATGGGAAAACAGGTAACAGAAGAGTTAAGTCAGGGGGAAGGGTAGGGATATGTCAGTGCTATATCCCAACAGAAGAACTTCACTGTGAATGGGCCAATCTCTGATTCAAAGCCATTTCATTTATACATATTCAATTAATATTTATTGAATAAATACGTGCTAAGCACCAAGCTAGTAAAGGCAACGAAGAGACAGGGTCTCTACTCTCACTGCCTAGAGAAACAAACGACAGTAATATATTAGTATGCAGCTATCTTAGATATTCACGTGCAAACTCTAAAAGAAAGCACTAAGGCTGCATGGAAGAATCAGTCACTATTTTATGAACCAGAGTATTAAAGATGAGACTGGATGGGTGGGTGGCACTCTGCTAAGTGGAGAGACACAGGCAAAAGACATTCTAGGCCAAGGCAGCAGTATACTTGGAAAAGACAAAGAATGAACAGATTCTGTCTTAACACACTTGAAGAGCCATCAGAAGATCAATAATGTGAGGGACAATGGCTGATGGAGTTTAACAAGAAAGGCTGTGACCAAATAATAAACAATGTTCCATGTCACATAAAGACCTAAAGATCTTACTGAATGAGAATCTTAATATTGTTCTTACTGCTAGTGGTTAACAATTCCTCAGTCCTTACAACATCCATATGAGACAGTGTTCTGGATGCTTTTACACTGAGACTCACTTAACTTCTGGACCCTCTCAAGAGGGAAGTATGTTTGCCCTCATTATAAACACAAGTAGAATGAGACAGAGAGAAGTTAAATAATGTGACCGAGACCACTGAGCCAGTAAGTGGTAGAACAAGCCAGGCAGTCCAGAGCCAGTGTTCACATTGATGATCCCCTCCAAGATGAAAGAGGGCTAATGGAGAAGGGAGGCAAGTTATGTCATCGAATATTTTTTCTAAATATCTGTTTCTGTACCTTTGAATTACTAAGAAAATAACTACTGAGCACTTACTGCTTACAAAACATTATGCTTTAAGCCAAGGGAAAACTAAAATATATACTGCATCCCATCAATACCTGAAATTCCCAATATATTCAGACACAGATTGAGATAAACAGAGATAGACAAGAGCGGGTCACAGCCAAGATCTGCTAATCTGATGCAGAAGACAATGGAGCCATAAACTGGTAGGCCCAGTGGACTTTTGATGACTTGCTGGAGACTCAGTGTGGACTAGCTTGACATTGAAAATCTCCTGAAGGCCACAGTCTTTGGGGGGCTCCCACTCTTTCACAGTCTTTACTTCCAGGAACTGGACCAAGTTCTCATAGTGAAGAACCAAAAAAAAAAAAAAAAAAAGATCCCCTCCTGGTGAGGGCAGGGAAGAGTAATCCTTGTAAAATATACCCAGAGACATCTCCATGACAAAGACCTTACTCTCCCAGGTGAAAGACGTTACTAGAGCCTTTTCCCAGGGCTATTGCCAAAAGGAACTGTCTGACTTCACCCTCCTCTAGCCTTTCTGTCTCACCTCAGGTGGTGAGAGGGGAGCAGCGATACAAGCAGAAAAACTCGTGAAGGTCATGGGACAGATACACAGGCTGAATCAAAGACTGAGATTTAACTGAACCATTACAGAACATTCCCCCTCCACCATACCTCAACACCACTACAACAGGGCTCCGGTATGATAATACCGAAGTACACATGAAACAGCTTCAAGACATAGAGTCTCACTGAGAAAGAGTATTAAGAAAAGCCTAACATCAATAGAGGAGATAAAAACAAGGACACTATAGAAATTTGAAGCCTTTAGCACCAATAGTTACAATAAACACTAAACAATGCTGGACTCCCATCCAGATTAACATAAATCCTCTTATTAGAGGCTTTTTCACTTGAATTCCTATTATGAATTCAATATGTCCAACATTCAACAAAAAATTACAAGGTATGACAAAAGGAAAGAAAAATATAGTCCAAAAAGACAACGCTAGCATCATAATCAGACTGAGACACTGGGATAGGAAACAGATGTTGGAACTGTCAGAAAAGGAACTTAAAATAACCATGATTAATATGTTAAGGATTCTAGGGAAAAAGTAGATGACAGGCAAGAACAGATGTGTAATGTAAGCGAAGAGAAATTCTAAGAAAGAATTAAAAGGAAATGCTAGATATCATAACAGAAATGAATGCATTTGATGGGATTATCAGAAGACTCAGCATGATCAAGGAAAGAATCAATGAGCTTGAAAATTGGTCAATATAAACTTCCCAAACTGAAATGAGAAAAATGAACAAAAGTACAGAACATCTAAGAACTATTGGGAAATGTTCCAAATATGTAACACATGAGTAACTGGACTATCAGAAAGGGAAGAAAGACAAAAATGCAGAAGAAATAATTAAAGTAATAATGATGGAGAACTTTCCAAAATTAACAACAGACAACAAACCATATATTCAGAAAACTCAGAGAACACTAAGCCAGATAAATTCCCCAAATAATAAGCCTAGGCACAGTATATCCAAACTGTAAAAAACCCAGAGCAAAGAGAGAATCTTGAAGTTAGAGGGGGGAAAACTTAACTGTGGAGGAAAAAGGTTAAGAATTATATTGGACTTTTCATCAGAAACCATCAAGCAAGAAGACAGCAGAGTAAAACATTCAAAATATTGAGAGTATAAAGAACCTGCAAAACTTGAATTTTATATCCAGCAAAATTATCCTTAGAAAATGAAACAGAAACAAAAACTTTCTGGACAAATAAAAACTGAGGGAATTCACATGCTCATCTCAACTAACACGGAAAAAAAAATGACAAAATTCAATATCCTTTCAAGATAAAAGCACTCAAAAACTAGCAATAGAAGGAAATTATGTCAATAATAACAGAGGTCAGGTATGAAAAACCTATAGTTAACATCACATTCAACAGTGAAAAACTGAAAGCTTTGGCCCTAAAATCAGGAACAAGACAAGGATGCCCACTCTCACCACTTTTAGTCAACATAGTACTAAAAGTTCTTGCCAGAGCAATTAGGCAAAAACAATATGTAAAAGGCATCCAACAGAGAGGGAAAAAAAAAAAAAAAGTAAGATTATCTGTTCTCCGATGACATGATCTTATATGTAGAAAACCCAAAGACTCCAACAAAAAAAACTGTGAGAACAAATTAATTCAACTAAACTGTAAGACACAAAGTTAACACACAATAATCAGATATTTTTCTATATACTAACACTACATAATCTGAAAATGAAATAAAAATAAATCCCAATTATAATGGCATCAAAAATACTTAGAATAAATTTAATCTAGGAGGAGAAGGCCTTGGACATTGAAAACTAAAAAAAATTGCTGAAAGAAACTGAAGAAGACACAAATGAAAAGACATTCTATGTTCATGGATGGGAAGGCTTAATACTGTTAAAATGTCCATACTACCCTATGCAATCTACAGATTCAATGCAAAATCCAACTGGCATTTTTTTGCAAAAATAATTTTAAAAACTTCCTAAAATGCATATGAAATCTGAAAGAATCTCAAATAATTGAAAACATTTTGTGGGGAAGAAGAAAAAAAAAAAGCTAGAGTCCTCACAGTTCCTGATTTTAAAACATCTTAAAAAGCTATAATAATCAAAAGAGTGTGGTAGTGGCATAAAAAACAGACCTATAGACCAGTGGAACAAACTTGAGAGCTCAGAAGTAAACCCTTATGTGTACTGCTCAGGCTATGCAGTGGGGAAAGGATGGCCTCTTCAACAAATGATGCTGGGAAAATGGAATACCCATGTAAAAAACAATAAAGTTGGACCTTTACACCATATACGAATATTAACTCAAAATGGATTAAAGATCTAAACATACGACCTGAAATGATAAAGTTCCTAGAAGAAAACAAAAGGGAAGAGCTTCATGACAGTAGTTTCTACAGTAATTTCTTGGATATGACACCAAAAGAACAAAAGTAAAAGGAGACAAATAGGACTACATCAAACTTAAAAACTCTGTACAACAAAAGAAAGAACTAACCAAGTGAAAAGGCAGTCTATGAGATGGGAGAAAATACTGCTGACCCTTGAACAACTTAGGGGTTAACTGACCAATAATTTATAGTCTTTCCTCTGTAGCCAAGGTTACCCTGAAGCCACAGATTCAACCAACCATGAACCATGTAATGCTGCAGTACGTATTACTGAAAAATACCCATAAATAAGAGGACCTGCACAGTTCAAACCCAAATTGTTCAAGGGCCAACTGTAACTGCAAACCATATTTCACAGGGGTTGGTATCAAGAATATATAAAGAACTGTAAGTCATCAACAAAAAATAAATAATCAGATTTTTAAAATAAGCAAATAACTTGAATAGAGATTTCCCCAAAGAGGATGTACAAACATCGAACAAGCACATGAAAAGGTGCTAAACATCACTAACAATTACAGAAATGCAAGTCTGTCACCTCACAATTACCTCACATCGGTTAGGGATGACCACTGTCAAGAAAACAAACAAACAAACAAACAAACACCCCCCGGAGAATAGCAAGTGTTGGTGAGGATATGGAAAAACTGGAACCCTTGTACACTGCAGGTACAAATGTAAAATGGTATAGCTGTGATGGAAAACAGTATGGAAGTTCCTCAAAAAATTAAACATAGAATGACCACATGATCCAGCCATCTCACTTCTGGGTATACATCCAAAACTGAAAACATGATCTTGAAGTGCTATTTGTGCACCTGCATTCACTGCAGTATTATTCACAGTAGCTATGAGGTAGAAGAACTTAAATGTCCATTCATGGATGAACAAATAAGGAAAGTGTGGTAAATACATACGATGGAATACTAGTCACCTTTGAAAAAGAAGCAAATTCTATTATACGCTACAACATAGATGAATCCTGGGGACATTATACTAAGTGAAACAAATCAGTCACAAAAGACAAATGCTGTGTGTTTCTGTCGATACGAGGTATCCTAAGTAAATAGTCAAACTCTTAGAAACAGAAACAGAAGGCAGAACAGTGGTTGCCAGGGACTGCAGGGAGGATAGGGGAGCTATAGCTCACCGGGTATAGTTTCAGTTTTGCAAGATAAAAAAATCCTGGAGATCCGTTGCACAATGTGCCTACAGTTAACACTACTGTGCTGTATATTTAGAAGTGGCTATGATGGTAAATTTTATTTTTTTTTTAGTACAATAAAAAAATTAGGTGGAAATGTTAAAAAGAGAAGAAAGAAGCCTCTGGCAACAAATAGAAATCAGTTATAAACTTGGCTGACATTACTCAAATACATCAAATAATCACTCTAAATGTAAATCGTCTAAAGGTACCAATTAAAAGAGATTGTCAGAGTGAATAATAATAATAATAAACATTCAAGTATATGTTGTCTACAAGAAAGCCACTTTAAATATAAAGACTCTGACGGTAAAGCAAAGAGGTAAATAAAGATAAACCATTCTAACACTAATTCAAAGAAAGTGATAATATTAATTTCAGACAAAGAAGACTTGGGAGCAAGGAGAATTATTATAAATAAAGAGGGGCATTTAGGAGGTCAGGGGATACCAAAATTAAAGACAGAATGTGACAAAAATCATCATAATATAATACAAATATATAAAACAAGCTCACTGAATGGGGTAAGGGAATGAGGTGCTTATCTGCGTAAGTCTGGAAATAAGTGGAGTCGTAAAACAGAAGGCAAAGTCGTAAAACAGAAGGCAAAAGAAATTAGATATAAGAACAGCCCTCTAGTTGATAAAATTTCTTTCCATGGGGGCACAGGCTAACAATTCTAAAACTATACATGAATACTGGAATTTGAAAACCTAAGAAAATGTGTGGTAGATGGTGGAAGCCAGGTTTCTCTTTGTTGGAATGGAATAAACAAGGAGAGGAGGCTAGAAAGATCCATGTGGTAATGGATTAAAGTTGAAGATATCAGTATGAGCCGATGTTTAGTGAAATATATAGACAGTTACATACAGAATATATATTTTAGATGTGTATATATACATTGGTTAGTACACAGACACATGTCTCCCTGTTCTGTGATCTGGAAGATCCTAGAAGCAACAGCACCCAGTAGCAATCAGTACACACAGGTCTCGGTTTCAAACCATTCTTCAGCAAAGGGAGCCTTGGAAAATGTCTACATCTTGGGCAGCAAATACACAGGATGAGCCTGGAATACGTTATAGTGACAATGAGGGAGGGATGTCAAACAGACTTAGAAGCTTATGAAAGAACTCCTGGGCAACAGAACCAATTTAAGCAATGAAATAAAACAGTATTGTGTTTTAACCTAATGCATAAATGAAATGTCCCTGAGTCCACACTAATATACATATAATTTTGAATAAATAACTCAGGAGAAGAGACAAATCCCCCATAAATTCCAAATTTATGTAGATAATCTGTCCTCAAGGAGAGAGAACATAACTTCCCATCCTTAAGTGTGGATTACATCTACTGACTTCCTTCCAAAGACTACAATATGGAAAGCGAGGGAAAAAAGGTTTTACAAAGGAGAAATTTTACAAAAACAAACTCAAGCCGGATTATCAAAGTTAACCAGTGATATGTCATAATGATAGCATGTAACTTTGATGTGATGGAATAAGGACATTTTAGCTCTGTGGTCCTCCCCAGAACACATAACCCTAGTCTAATCATGACAAAGGACTGCCAAATGCCAACTGAGGAATATTCTATAGAATACATGACCAGTACTCCTCAAAACTCTCAAGGTCATCAGAAACAAGGCCGACCTGAGAAATTGTCAAAACCCAGAGGACCCTAAGAAGAAAAGGCAACTCAAAGAAATGTGATGTCTTAGGTGGGATCTGGAAACCACAGAAGGACAACAGAAAAAACTGAAGAAACCCGAATAAAATATGGATTTTACTTAATAATAATAGGTCAATATTGGCTCACTCATCGTGACAAACGTACCATACTAATGTATAACGTGAATAATAGAGGAAACTGGGGGTAGGGCATACTGGAACTCTCTCTACTAACTTTGCAATAATTCTATATCTAAAACCATTTCAAAAGAAAGAGTTTATTAACAAATTAATTTCTTAAAAATCTAATTAAATGCCACAAAATTTTAGCCTTTGTTTTATTTGAGTTTAAATACATGAGTATCTGTCACACTATTGTCTCTTTCTCTATAAGTTTGAAATAGTTTCTAACAACAACAAATTCGTAAGATAATTTTTTTTTAAAAAAAAAAAAAAACCTTTTGTGACTCAAGCTGCTCAAAGGGAGAGTGAGAGCATTCTAGGCAAAGGAAAAACCTCAAACAACATCATCACTACTTCCTCTGATGGATTGATCACTCATTGGAGGACCTAAGTAGCAGCTTTTACCACATGTAAGTCAGGAAAAGATGTTAAATATTACAATGATCAAATGCTATTTCTATTTCAGGAATTAAAAGCAATTAAAAGATAATTTGCATCTGATCACAAATTAATAAAGTGAAATTCCTCTTTCAAAATTATGGCTGAAATTTAGTGAGCACGAAAACAAAGTTGTTTTGTTCTACCTGTATTCCAGAGACTGTAAACACATCCTCATTCCATTATAACATTATCAACTTTACAGCTCACTTTGGTTTTGGACCATTTCAAACAAACGGCTGTCTTTAGGGTAGCTCTAGTCTTGAGGTAAATAACAACTTTTTTTTCCTTCCAAAATGTTGACTTTGGCGGTATCTCCGTCCTGAGTTCCTGGAACTTTCCTCCTATCCTGTTCACCCACAACAGAGGAAAGCAATGAAGTACATTCAGTTTTATCAAATTCTCAATGTTTAAAACAGAATGATGACTGAAGAAAGAAAGAAATTACTAGATTTGTAATGGATCAGATGTTCTAGCTCTAACCCATTGGTCTACCAGGTAAAAATCAGTGTCTTCTTCACTCAGGTATATTTCTAGAACGTCTGTGGTGTCCACTGTTTCTCCCGGCTCAGTTTGGTATATTATAAAGTTCCTCAGAGTTCATTCAGCAGAATATTTGTTTTTCTGTATGATAAAAGGTTCAACTTGAAAAAAGGGTTCCATGATAAATCTACTAAGTAGGGTTTTAAATACAAAAAGGCTTTCAGAGTCTTTAACGGGCAATATGTCTATTAACATATTTATTCACATATGCCTATTAGCATATTTCCCTCTCCCACACTATCTGACTACTTAATTTTTTCTAAGGAACATCTAGACATACTAATGTCTGTGGAATACATTTTGGGAATGTGTTCTGTACCTTTGGGAAACACTGCTTTAATAGAAACTATCGAAGCAATAATGGCAGTGGTAAAATCTTGGCACCCTTAAATGTCACCATATTGAAGTTCCTCATTTTACTATCAAGTAAAAGCAATTGCTGTCATGTAACATTACTATTTTTTTAATTAAAATTTTTTTTTATTTATTGGGGGGGTAATTAGGTTTATTTACTAATTTCTTTAATGGAGGTACTAGGGATTGAACCCAGGACCTTGTGCATGCTAAGCACACACTACCACTGAGCTGTTACCCTCCCCAGTAACATTA
This sequence comes from Camelus dromedarius, assembly GCF_036321535.1. Lineage (NCBI taxonomy): Eukaryota > Metazoa > Chordata > Mammalia > Artiodactyla > Camelidae > Camelus > Camelus dromedarius. The sequence continues at coordinate 22,260,063 of NC_087446.1, read as the reverse complement.
CTATCTGAATCAGCTTTGTTAATATTAAAAGGTATCAAATTTAGTGTCATATATATGCATTAATTTATAAAAGTAAGTTGAGGACTGCTGAAGTGGCAAGGAGGGGAGGATGGAAAACCCCTTTTATACATAAATTGAAACGGAGTGGAGAAGATAATAACCACTTTGGGCAAAGGTGCATCCTGGGTGGAAAAGAGAAAAATAGACATCTTCAGGAAAACTATCTTGAGCCAAAGCAATAGATTTCAACTTACTCCTATACCTCTGCTGAGGTCATCTCTTTGAGATATGCAAAGATATATTAAAACAGAAGACTACTCATCAGGAATTTTTTGCTTAAAGTAAGTAAATTTCTGGGTCAAGAAGACAGAAATTCTCTTCTTCTAGCTATTGTTTCACCCCAAGAAATGAGAAGCAGAACAAACTCTACAGTAGATAGTATCTTCAAGTATTTCTCAGGGACAAAATTTTCCCGGATTGACCATATCTACCAACTACACTATTTCTCCATTCTATGGCCTTATACTACATGGCTTTATTCAATGGTCAGTGCCCACCTTAAACTCACTGCCACATGACTAATGTCAAAGGGACCAAAGGGTCCTATTTAACTGGGACTCCTCCTGCATGTTAACATCTTCCACCCAAAGTATTGTCATTACAGTGCACGGTGAATTACAGGGCAGGCTCAAGAACATACCCCACCCTGTCACTTTCGACAAAGAGCCTCAAATATACCTCAGAAGTAAGAGTCCCACAATTTTAAGTCTTTTCAAAGAATTATGCTTTTCACTGTGAGAAGAAATAAATTTGTAGGCAGGTATGTGCTCAGGTGCTCTGGCTCCAATAAAATGTTCTACCAGTTAAAGGTGTACCAGGTAAAAAGGTCAGCAGTTACCTCACTCGGGCCGCTGACCCTGTCCTCCACTTTAGTTTGGAATATCATCATGTTTCCTTCAAGTCTTAAAATATGAGAGGAATTATACACCATACATGCTACACCACATTTAAATGAAAAATTCCACTTTAAATTTCACTATTGCTATTTCCTTGCACACTTCACCTATACAGATACCGAAATCCTTTTTTAGAATTACCTATGTTAAACTTCTCTTTTAATTTAATGATATACGTGGGAATTGTCTTTTTACTTCAGAACTGCATCACAAAAACATCTAAACACTGAATGCAGATTTTCTTTAAAAATGAACTTTCATGCATTTTGAAGTTAGGCATTTGTGCACATGAGGCACCATATATACACATTTTATCATGATAAACAAAAAGTTAGAGAGCAACTTAAATGGTACAGCTTTCAGAAGAATCGAGTATAATGCAGTAGGCTTTGGACATGGGTCTGAACCTCTGTGAACCTCAGCTTCCTCATCTAGAGAGTAGGTACCCAGATCATGGGATCATATGAGGTGGTATTAGAACAGCATATTCACAGTGCCTGCTTCATTGCATGATAAAGAGTATGAGCTAATCCCAGGAAGTCCTGAGATTGATACGATCATTGAAGAGGTGGGGTAAGGGGCCACCCCATAAGTAATATTTAATTCTTTGTTAGGTAGGAAAGCAACGGATGAGGATTTATGTCAAGGGAGAAGGAAATGAATGAGAAGTACAGATGGGCCTAGGAGCTCAAGACTTGGAAAAAAGAAGTTGAATGCAGAATTAACTCTTGTTTGGAAGAAGTATAATTTTAGTGCAAAACTAAGGATAAAATCTACAAGTCTGAGGACTTCATGTTTCAGGCTGCTGAGGCTCGTGGGCCTCAAATGTGGGTAAAGATAAGGGGAAATGACCAAAATGTTATGGGTTTGTGAACATGTTCATGGCTGGGCTGGTTTTCAACCCATTTAGGAGACTGCAAAAATGAAAACTTTCCCATCTCTGAACATATGTGTCTTCCTTTATATACATGCCTGTGTGTGTGTGTGTCTGCCTGCATGTATGAATATATATACCCACATCCAGATGCTACAGTAAGGAAAATAGGCAATCTTTTTTTGCGAAGTGTTAGTCCAGCCACTTAGTAGGAAAGACATTTTGGAGAATGTCTGTTGTTGGTACCACCTTTCTTTAAAGGTAAACACAGGCTTAGACAAGGATGCTGCTTTAATAAGGAAAGATACTCAAATTTTCTACTATTAGAAAAAAAAATGATCAAACTAGGAAAATGTAAACATAAATTAAAAATAGTTTAACTCACATTAAAATGTGTTCATGCTTTATTACATGATGGGAGCATCAACATGTCACAGGAAGAGGAACAAGCTGGAAGTCATGACGTCATGTTGTGTTATCGATGGGGCTTATGTAACAAATTAAAGTACTGTCAAGTGGGAGAAGAATGCCTACTAAGTGGTGTGGAATCCCATGCGTATAATAAAAATTTAAAAGAAAATAACATGAAAGTACCTACATAATTGTCCTTTCTGATACAAAAGCCATTTCCACCAGTCTTAAGCATGGCAGCCCACTGCTGAAGCAGCTACAGATGGGTGCTGTGAATTTCTCCAAAGCAGAAGGCGCTGAGACCTTCTTTAGACCAAAGAAATGCCCAGCTGGTTTTTGTATCACCATTGTTTATTAGAGATCATGACCAAGTTCAGGTTTAGAAAATGTATGTCGAATACAGGTTTTTATAACGCACTGCTTCTTGAGATTCCTGCAGGAAAGGCCAGCTATATTTAAGGGGCACAGCCACTCCCCTTCTATATCCCCCCCAACAACATGGGGTATCAGAGTCCTGAGCGACTTTGAGGCCTGAGCCTGCTGGGCTATTTAAATTGCACTAAATGTTAACTATAGACCAAATACACAAACCAAACAAAACAATGAAATGTAAGGTGGTTTCAAAGCAATATAATCTTATTTATTCCTAAATAAAAAAGCTAACATTTCGTTTCAAACATAGCATCATGTATATGTGGACATAAAGCAGCTAGAATTATTTCCTGTGACCTTTAATGTCTGCGAATGTGAGTATTTTGATTTTATCATTCCTGAAACTACCTGACAAAAGGAAATCTCTAACAATGACTTTTAGAAACTGACATATAAAAGCAGAATAAAAGTCGAGGATACTTTGGAGATATTTGGATTCCTGGGTCACTTAGTGGCAACAAGCAGAGAAATTTTACGATTAATTCTACAACTATACCTCAATTTAAAAAAAAAGACTGATTCTAGATATCAAAATGCATATCTTAAAGTGAGGAGGTGATTTCTAAAAAAATGAACTACTAGATTCATTATGCTTGAGAGTAAAAACAATACAATGATAACTATATTACCTCTAGAATGCCAATCAGAAAGTTTAGATACGGCAACTTCATAGAAAATGCTTAGCTGAATACTATATTGAGTTAGCTTTTCTTCTATATCTCTTCCAATATTTCAGTAGCATAATATATGTGATATATGCCTTATCTTTCCGCAGAATAAATTTTGCAACTTCAATGGTATATATCCATAATAATCATTCAGTCAGAGTCACAGGAAAATTTTTTGTTCCCTGCTCCCTCCAATCTAAACATGGCTGTGCAGTGATTATAATAAGACAAACAGACCTAAATGTTAGTCAACATGGAAAATAGGAAGAACTTTGCTTTAAAGGACTAAATGGAAAAATAATCTCAGCTCTAAATAGTAACAATTATTATAAAAGGCCCAAGGAAACACACAGCACTGGACTTTCAGATAGACTACACTGACACCATGTTAGCCTGGGGTATGGAACTTTTCCATGGAACTTCAAGTACTTTCACAACTGGAGTTTTATGTAGCCCAATTAACTTTGGCTAGACACAGAAATCTGGCTCAGGGCTTCCATGCAGTAGCCAAAATAAAGGTTTGCTGTATCAAGAATTACTGTCAGAGTCTCCCATATCCTTCCTTCTCTCACTAACCTAAATCTGGAAAATAAGCTAACAGCCAAGTTGCTTTTACCACAATTTAAGTCAATATTAATTTTACTGGCTCACAAAACTGCAAAGTATCTGGCTTAAATAAATGGAACGAGACAAAAAGAAAGGATCGAAAAAAAAAAAAAGTCAAAGTAAAAGATGTGCACGCAACTGGAGAACACACACGGGTTTGGAAACAACTATAAAACCATCTGAAACACCATAATAATGGACGTGTTACTCCTTCCTTTCTCTCTTAATTCATGCCCAATTTTAAATTCATGGTATTAGCCCTAGGTAACAAAGTTCAAACAAGGAATAAATCACAATTTTAAAGAGACCTTCTGCTTAGTATTTTAATTGGACATGACATTGGTATGAAAGTTCCACATATTCTAAAGAGATGCCATCTGGGTCCAACTATATCTAAACATGGAGGCTACCAGTGACCCTAAGGCAGAACTAACTCTTCCCTAGGGTACCCTGGAACATTTGTATTTGCATTGCAATGTAATGTAGGACCTAAAAGTGCCCATAGCCAAAGACAGAAGTCCTAAGTTCATGACCTATAATGCCTAATAATAAAAATGTGTTTAACCATTCAAACTAAGCTAGTATTTAGAGGTAATGACAAAAAAAAAAAAAGTTATAAAAAATGGAGAGGGAAGAAGCATTAGTTTACTTTTAAAATCTCTAATCAGATATAAAAGAGAAGGAAAGATTCTCTAACTGTATAAAAGGGAGGAAAATGCTCGACACTTAAAATTATTTAATATAAAGTGAAAATTAATGATGCTTAATTCAGAAACCCTTGAGGATGTATCCAATTCTACTATTTAGTAGCTTATTTATTCTTGGGGACATTTCTTAAATCTTTAAAGCTCAGTTTCCTCATTTGTTAAAAAGAGGATAGTACTCATTATAAAGCTTCATGAAATAGCTCATGTCAGTCACAGGCACTCGAGAGACAAACATCTCTCTTTGTGACCACCTTCCCTTCCAGGGTCTTGGAAGATTACACTGTGTCCATGTTATAATCATGCCATTCTCATTCATATCATTGGGAATTAGAGTGATGCCTAGCATGGATGAATAAATCTCAATACATGTGTTGGCAAAATGAAAGGACTAATGAGCAAATGAGAATCAGGCTAGGGAAACAAAAGTACTAAAAAGTCATGTGCCCTGTACACCTTACTTACACTTATAGAATGCTATGTGTCAACTATATCTCAATAAAACTGAGGGGAAAAAAGTCATATGCCCAACCCTTATGTAACTTAAAAAGGAACATGCACAAGGAGGGTAAAGGGAGAGTTACCAAGATAGTGAAATGCCACATACAGAAGAGATAAAAAGATAAAGTCTTAGTCCCTGTCCCATGTCTAGGGTCCAAAGACAGAGATCTGTGTCTGCCATTCAATTAGAGAAATGCTGCTACGGAATTCTGAAACCAGTGCCATGAAAGCACAGAGAAAAATAACTGCATGAAAGACTCAGACAAGACCTCACAGAGGACATAAAACTTGAACAGGCGGAGACAGGAAAGGGACATTTTTGTCAGAGGAATAAAAAGAGAATCTGATCTATGGAACCTGTCAAAGCATTCTGGGAAACTCTAAATCTCTTTGACCTTTTCTAAATACTATAAATACTACAGATCTTTAAAGAAAATTGGTACGAAAGATGTTCAGAGAGAATCATTCCACTGGCTATAATAAAAAGCACCCAAAATCAATTATTTTTTCTAATTTGTCTTATAAAAATATAGTTCTTTATATGAGATCCTGTTCTTTAAGTCTAATTTTGTTGCATGTCAGTGTTACATATTTTGCCTTTGGTCAGTTTTGATGGAATAGTAAAAATACCATTCCATTTCTATTCCTCTTCTCTTGGAAGTAATAGGCAGTCCCATTCTATAATATTTTATATTTAAAGCATTCAGAAGTCAAAATGTTTGGCATTTTCCACCTTGCCAGTTTCATGTTAAGTCAGTGGCATATTACCAGGCCAAGAAACCCAAAATTAGACAAAGGCAATCTACTGGGATCAGAAATTTGCCAAATCTCATAATTCAAAAAGAAACTGTTAAGGATGGCTGTGAGGTTTTTGGCACTGTCAGTTTAAGCCATTCCGTAACAGGGTTTGTATTTCATCTAATCAGCAAGTCAGAAACTATAAAAGTTCTGTTGGTGGGGGGGATTAAAGTTTGGATTGTAATACATGTGTCTTTCCTTTCCTTCCATATGTTTCAGTAAATTAAAACTGCTAAATCTTGTTTTTAAAAATGCATTCTAAAAAATAAAGCAGCCTGTAAAGTCATATTTTGGGAACAGGAAACTTAAAATATTCAGGCTTGAAAAGAAGAAGGAAAAGAAAGGACACGTGGTTTCTATATTCAACGTAGTGTCACAATTGAGGGATACTCAGAATTAAGTACATTTAAGCATTCTTTTTTTTTTTTCTTTTTCTAAAAGACTTAGAGGGGTGGTAAATTAGGCATCTGAAACTTTTCTAGATGATTTTTGAAGGTGGCCATTTATCAGTCTAATCAAAAATGTTTCCATTTGAAATCCATAAGAACATCTCAAAGACAGTAGTTGAGGCAAGAGGATTCTACTCTTTTATGGAGCTGTGTGAATTACTGTTTCTATCAGAATAGAAAATGGAGAGTTTTCACGAGGTAAAACGATTTTTTAACTCATTAAGTTAGACATATTATGATCCTATAAATTGTCAAAATAGCATCTCATACCCTTCAATTCTGAGCAATGTCCTTTCCCTTTCTCTGTTCCTTCTCTATTGGGCCCCCACATTGATTTCTTTCATAATTTCTTCTTTCCTGTTTCTTCATCTTTTTACTTGTGTATGAAAACATTTTCTCACCCTTCTTCTCCTATCCTTCAAATCACTTTGCCATCATATTTTTAATTTCAAAAAGCTTTTTCTCATTTTTCCCTTACTAATTTTTTATGGCATCCTGAACTTCACAAAATACTACGTTACCATCTCTAAGGATTTTTTTTTTCTTCTGTTTCCTCCAGTTTCCTTCTGCTAGTCATTTGTTTCAGTTCCAATCTTTAACATTTGAAGTTTTCCTAATAAGGCTGAAGACCCTTGGTTACCTGTTGCCATTTAAAAGCTGAGTAAATAAAAGCTGGATGAATTCCTCAGGGATAGGGGTGGTTTCTAGACTGAAAAGATTCACTTTTGTATGTCTGGCTTGGGAGCTAGTCATTTACAGGGATCTCCAAATGTAGGTAGATAGAAATCTTTTCCCTACAGTGATTCACTTTCTCCAGATAAGAATTTAACAATATCTTAGGAGGCGGGGCACGTGTGTGTGTGCTTGTGTGTCTGGGTGAGTGTGTTGATGAGGGAGTATAAACTCTCTGTCGCTGTGTTCTGCACGTGGTAGTGGAGAGGTACTGACAATCTGAGGACACTGCTGGAGGACAATCAATCCTCTTTTCCGTCCTCTCTGCACTCCACCTTCGGCTGTGCAAGCCGTTCCTGGGCCATCATAGGAGCACTCTCATCATCAGCTGCTCCACCACCGCGAGCCTCCTTTCCCCTGACTCGGAGGTGAGTGCCTGCTTGCTGGCACTGTGCGCACGGGGAGAGACCTGACCGTCCCATGCATAGGTTATAACTGATGACCCTATTTGATACTCTTCAGCTCACTCTCCTTTATGCCAACTGCCTCCAAGTCGTGAATCTCCCCAGATTTCTTTTCATCGTTATCCCGTTTCCAAAGCCCCTCTAGATGGTGGTTTACTCTGTTCCGACAAATCAGTTAACACTTCTCTCTTCTTTCTGACTTTTCAGAGATCAGCTTAAACCACATCTCCCCTCCCATTCTGACTGTTCCTCTAAGGTTACTCCTCAATATGTTAGTTAGTGAAAGTTTATTCTGATGTTCACACATAATCACCATTTCTTTGTTCACCATTCTCTTTGCACCCTACTCAGCAACTCCTCCTAAATTAGCTGTGTTCTTTTGAAGGACATCTTCAATAATGTCTTCAGCAAGACTTTTTAGTGGACTGACTTTTATTTAATTTCTTGGCCTAGGAATTCCCTGATCATTCCAAAGTAAAGTAAGTTCAAAACCCAAAGCCTGATAAAGGGAGGGCATTAGTGGCAAACTCCTTGCAGGGATTTCAGACTCTGTGCTGAGACAGGCAAACCCTCATGCTGCCCTCTTGCATGTGAACTTTTCTGCATTATTCTTTCACTGAGGGTATGAATTTTCCTGCTTTATTTAGGTATCTAATCCCTGGCCTTCCGTGGGTCCAAAGCTTTGTCTCTTACTCCAAACAGAATGAAAACAAACAAATAATAAGCTCCTTCCCATAGCTGTTACAATGGGTAAACTATCCCAAATCAGCTGCACGATCAGCCTACTGTTGACTGTTTAGTTATTGCTTCACTTCCTCCCTGGGAAATTCTCGTACGACTTTTTGAGCTGAGCTATGCAGTAAGAGCATATGTGTTAATATTTTATTCAGCATATCTAGATTTTTTTAGTGGGATGTTTTCTGGTTACTTAGTCTGTATATATAATCTCTTTAATAGCATTTTAATGGTATCTTAGAATGGATACATAATACTTTTAAGTGTTTAGCCAATCATCTTCTGCAGGAAGTATTATTTTAAAATAATTATAAGATATCTTTCTATGAAGTCACTTTGGAATCACTTTCCTCATCTTTAATTCTATGTTTTGCTAGTGTTATTTATTTTCATTAATATTGGAGAGAGATTAAGGGATATAACTAAAATAGCATAGATAATGGAGTCAGATTAGGGTTAAAAGCTGGTTCTACCATTTCTTAGCTGGGTGAGCTCAGAAAATTTACTGAAATATTTTGAACAATCCCCTATTTTATAAAAAAAAAAAGCATTAATTACTTTGAAACCTTATTTTGAAATAAATAAAATTACAATTTTTTGTAAGTCACAGTGGTAAAATATCAACAACTTATTATGCTTCAAACTAATACTGCTTTCACAGAAATGTGGCCAAGACTGCTTGTCACAGGGGTGGCCAAATAATGGCTCCCTCCTCGTACAGAATGATTTCCAATTAGTAGGACTTCTAGGTGACAATGATGGACACACATGCAATATCTTATATAAGCTGGTTACTTGGAAAGAATCAGACTTAATTCCACATTAAAGCCAATCTGGGGTTAACACTGGTTTGGAGAACATAATCTTTATACAAATATTGTTATTATGACAAGTTCATTGTACAATTACATATCTGGGGTTCTCCATTTACACATTTCCATTAAGTTACATCAAGGATACAATGCCACATTTTGTCTATGGGAAACCCTATAGCCAAAGGAGCACATTTTTCCATATTTTCTGTACAGGATACTAACTTAGTATTACCATCGTTACATCCTAACAATTGGAGTTAACTAGCCAGGAACCAGTACCTCAAACCCTATCTACCTCAGTCTGCACAGGCAGAACCAATCTCTAAAGAGAGAGAAAGGCAGTTACTCACGGTGAGAGCAAGCAGTTTCCCATAGGTGAGATGAGCTGGGATGTGGTCCGTCTTAGATCTCAGTGACTCCATATACCAGTGCTCTGCTTCAGGGAGTTTGCTTAATCGCATGTACGCTTCACCTGGCAAGAGAATCGTGACAATCAATCTGAGGATACAGCTTTCCAAGAACATTTGCAGCAGCATCACATCATCATGCTTATATTCCATAAATTTTCAGATTCTGTGGCAAGTGCTCTCATCCATTAGCTCATTCCATTCCCCAAAAGTCATCATTTCCATTTTACAGATGAGAAAATTTGTGCTGGGAGAAATTAAGCAAAATGCCTAAAAGTCAAAAAGGCAGTAAGTGGTAAAGCTTTGATTTTTTTTTTTAACCTAGAAACATCTAACTCCCAAGCATATGGGCTTCGTCATAATTTCTTTTTCTTTTTAAAGTCTGTTTTTTCTCATGTATAATCATTTGTTCTTTTTTATTCATATTCATTCAATTCCTACAGAAACTCAAGTATTTACAGAAAAACTACTGATTGGAGAGTACTACGCAGGACCTAGACAAAAGAAGTTAAAGGTCTTCCCGTTAAGGCTTACAACCTCGTTGAGAAAGTAAGACTCAGCGAAGGGGTTAAAAACATTCCGGATTAAGCACTGGTTGGTGCTAGATTTTAGTTTTTTTCAGAATTGATTTGCATTTTATCTTTTAATAAGTAAATTAAAATTGACCAGTTTCATTTGGAAAACCCAGTGAATACATGACAATTATTTAGCATGCCCATCACTATGTGCAAAGCTAGTCTAAGGCCCTTCAGCCGTCAGCAGTTATTTTCAATTTACACAGATCTTTCCTATCAGGGAGCATTTCACTAACAGCCAAGCCAAGAGGAAAAAAGTTGGAAATAAAGCCAAAAGTTTATCAGTTGCCTACTTATTATTATCCCCCTCTCCCTTATATGCCTATGGTATGAAAGATTATTCACCCCTTCACCCCGTGTGAAAATTAGATTTTAAGATGATTTGTGCATTTAAGTTAAATATAGTAGTTATAATAAACACTGCAAATGTAGAAGCTACTCGATTTCTGAGACCAGGCAGCAGACTGGTAACCTGCACTATTTTTCAAGCAGACTTTTATAACTTATCTAATCATAATTACAATGGCTTTTTCCATTTAGAGGAATAATCAGGGGCTTTTCCTAAATGTATTATCCACACTGGTTATGTATCTTTGCTTCAAAGGAAGAGCTAGCTTCCTTTTCTTTAAATTAAATTCTCTTTGCATTAGCATAACACTGTTAGTACAAATATGTTTGATGAATTGAATTGATTTGAGTCTCCTGACCTTTTGAGTGCTCTTTGCTTGTCTGGTTAGTAAAAAAAAAAAAACCAAAAAACAAAAACAAACAACAAAAAATATATATATATGACAAATAATATGTAATAGGCACAAAAATGTGTGTACCACTCACACACATCTATGTGTTTCTAGTTCTGAGAACAGTCCTTGAATTAAACTATCGTAACAGTCCTTAAACTAAACTATCATAAAAATGATAGCTGAAAAAAAATTTTTTTCCTAAGGCTTAAAACCTGTTTGCATTTAAAGAATTTGGTTAGATTTAATCAAATGCTCAGGGTGAGATGCAGGAAGTATTTAAAGCAAACACCAGAATGAAATACACAAAACAACTATGGTTGTTAGAGTGGTAGGAATAGGCACGGATTTAACTTTTTTCACGTTTCTGTAATAATTGCATTATTTTTTATTATAATATCTCTGTAAGTGAAACACTGTCAAACAATTTTCTTCTTGCCATGTTGAATAAATACATGTTTCCAAATAAAACAAACTGTAAGTTTTCCTAGGGAGAGTGAATCACTTCTTCATATTAAAACAATATTAGGTATGATTTATGTAAGAGAAAGGATGCACAATTCCTAATATTAAAATGTTTGAAAGCAATTATATATATATATATATAATATAATCTCTCAAGTTTGATTAAAATCTGAAAATCATAAAAATTCCATAAAGGAAATGGACACAGAGGGAAAAAAAATCAGTAAATTCAGTAAGGAAGGGAATGAAGATCCTTGATCAGGAATAGAGTGGAGGGAGGAGGGTTAAACAGCCACCTTCTCTGGTCCTGTAACTCTTCTTAACTTATAATAACAGACAGAAATGTTTATAGTACCCAGGAGGAAAGAAGCAATGATGACTATTTTTCCTTCCCATCCTACAAAAAAATGACATAATAGAGGCACTTTCCTAAGAATTCAAAGATTTGCTGTGTGATGATGCAGTGATCAGGTTCATCACCCAGATTTATTTCCGATTCACTCACAGACAAAAGGGATTTGGATGACTCCAGGCTGGCTTCAGGCAAATATAAACTAGTTTCAGATGTAGAACAAATAATGTCACTCTTCCTCCCTAAAAAGCCCTGAGTCTAAATAACCCAGGCAAAGGCTAACTCCTTAAAGGAAAGAATGCTGGATTATTGATGATGTAATAGTCCAGATCTCATTGATTCTCATGTTTCAAGTTACTGGACAGTTCCAGCTTACAGATAAAGAACAGAGCATGCAGTGGGGCCATACGGCCCATACCTGCCAGTGTTACCTTTTGTTTCTCCTGCCCTTGCTCAACATAATCTATTTCTATGTTAAGATTTAGTTTAGGTTCCCTATTTTTTTTCTTTTGGTTTTATGTAGATATAAATGACATACAGCATGGTAAAAATTTAAGGTGTACAGTATAATGACTTGACATATATTGTGAAATGATTACCACAATAAGTTTCATTAACATCCATCATGTCATACAGAGACAAAATAATTTTTTCCCTAGGGATGAGATCTTTGAGGATCTACTCTTTAAGCAACATTCAAGTATATCATATAGCAGTGTTAACTACAGTCATCATGTTGTACGTTACACTCCTAGAACTTCTTTATAGATGGACAGTTGTACCTTTTGGCCACATTCATCCAGTTCCTCCAAATTCCCTACTTAAAAAAAATTTTTTTGGACCACCTTTACCAAAAGTAATCACCCCTTACTCAACTCTTACAATAATTATTTCTCCATTCTTAAATACACATCTTGCACATTAGTTTAGGTTAGCCACCATGAATAATACATTTGACACTAAACCTGCTTTCATGGTATTTACAATCTTGGGACAAAGAGATATACTTATCAGCATGTTCCAAAGTTTGATTTTTAGGTGCACATGAAACAAACAACACAGAACCTTCAAAAGCATTTTAGTACTTAAAAATTTCATTCAATCTGGGTTTAAAAATGAAATTTCATACACGTTTTGAATGAAGAAAAATATCAACTAAACAACAAGACAGATGGTAAGTGGCTGTGAGCAAAATCACAGTGGACAGTGGAACATGAGTGAAAAGGTGTGAATGAGACTGAATTGCATGGACCTAGCCACAACTTGAGAAATTATAAAAGTTTTAGAAGTATGTTTGCAAAATTCTGTGATACCAGCCCAATGGGGAGAAAAACTATTTTTGTAAAAGGCCTCACATGAGTTGGAGCATTTTTTTTTTCTGGCCTCTAAAGAATGGAAGCACTCAGAAAATGGCCCCACGTGATTTCTAGCAGGCTTCCTGCTGCTGGTATGGTGAAAGCATCTCATTGTCAATATTGCACATTTTTAGGACACTTTGTCTGAAGGTCAGGCGTCCCATGATAATCTAATTTCTAAGCTTTCCAAGTTTGAGGACTTAGCTGGTCACTAAGGAAATCATTGCATTTTTTGGAAATGCTTATTTTCCATGTAAGACATCAGGTTTATTTGGGTGGTTTTTATACTTAGTGGTTTTCTGTGTTGGTCATTTTTCTTTCTTTTTTTAATTGAAGTATAGTTGGTTTACGATGTTGTGTTAATTTCTGGTTTACAGCACAGTGATTTAGATACACACACACACACACACACACATATTCCTTTTCATATTCTTTTTCATTTTAGGTTACTCCAAGGTATTGAATACAGCTCCTTGTGCTATACTGTGGGAACTTCTTGTTTATTTTACATATAGTAGTTACAAATAGGATCTGCAAATGAGCATTTTACTCATTGTAAAGTTTGTTATGATTATTTTTTATGTTACTTTTAATTCTTTCCTTATGAACTAATTTTGCATACAATTTAAAAATGAAATAAATACATTTTAATTAACTGACTGATTAATTTGGCTTTAGATCAGGACAACACTGCTGCTGACTGCTGTAGCTTCTTCTGATATGTTTAATATCAAGTAGAGCAAGTCTCATCCATTATTCTTCTCTAAAACTTCTCAGCTCTATTTTCCTTTACATCTACCAGATAAACTTTAGAGTCATTTTTGTCAAATTTTTGATAAAATTATTTTTGAGATGGTTTATTGTGACTGAATTATAATCCAGAATCAATTTAAGGGAAATTTTACAAAACTGAGTCTTCCTACACAAGATTAGAACTCAATCCTTCGTTTATTCAAACTTCTACTCCCCCAATCTCTTTAATGTACCAATAGGACCTACCTCGCCAATTGACCTTCAACCAGACTATGAGATGCGCAAAGCTAGGAACAAAACCCTTCATCTCTTTATGTGTCCTCCAAGCCCCTGGCTCCAAAGAGTCTTGATAAATATCTGATAAATAACTGATCACCTGATGCATCAACTTGGATTTAGATGTTACATTTTTACCCAAGCATGTCATTGAAGAGAAATTCCCAAGTAACTCCCTTTTTCCAGAATCTATGGTCCGACAGAACCACAGGACATTGGGAGCCTATTATGTCAAAAGTTTAACTTGCTGTGATTTTAATTCTCACTTTTTACTTCACAGGGTTGGCATTAACATGGAAACATTAGGAAGTCTGGCTTTCTTTCTCTCTTTCTTCATGTTGTAAACTTGCTCTAACTATTGGCTGTTGAATTTTGTGAGTCTTTGCATTTCCATCCTAATCTTTCCCCCAGCCTTATCTTATTCTTATAAAAATAACACAGTCCAGTGGCCTTAGACATATTAGTCCTGATTGGAAATCCTTAAGAGGTAGTGTACAGGGCAGGAAAAGGCAGAGAAAAAATTTAAATGATTCTAGAAATTAGAGAGGCTATTTAGTATCTGACAACAGACTTTAACAAGTATAACTTCCTTCTTTGGGGTGGAGTGATTGAAAGTAAATGAAATAATCCAAGTCTTAAAGTAAGGGTTGTGAAAAGGTTCAGTATATAACTCTTCAGTGAGCTCTACAGCATTAAATTTAAGGGGAAACCCTTGAAGCCAGAAAGGGTAGTTTTAAAGCAGAGATGAAACACAGTGGGGGGGGGGATGAATATATTTCATTAAGTAAAAACTAATCACGAAGAAAGAGATTAAACCAGTGAAAGTTAAAAAGGTTCCTAATAGCTAGTGTGAGGTTAGACACCAGAAACATCTGATGTGCCATTGAAATTTAACTTGGAAAATAGCCAGGAGCCTGTGCCAATATCTCTCTTTTTGCAACTGGGGATCCTGAGGTTCTCTAGGTAAATCAACTTCCTCAATGTTTTCAAGGAAATAAATTACTAAAAATAATCAATCAACAAATGTTTCAGCCAATCCCATAAAATGTTCAGAATTTTCCAAAAAAGAGAAAGTGAGAATGTGTGTGTGTCCATGTACATGCTGGAGATGTTGATCCTCTCCCCCAAAATACAGTACAGACCTTCAAGAGAATTACAGTGGAATAAATAAAATGGCTTAATACAACTGAAACATTCAGGAAATCCTAGAAATATATTCAAGGAGGTGCTAAATTGTGCTTAGAAAAAAACAAAGTTTACACCAGAGAAAAGAAAAAAGAATGAGTAAATGTCGTATGAGCTTGGAAAGAATTAATGAAAATAACAGTATTCTGAGAAATACGATGTAAATATTTGCAGGAGAAAATCAGAAGAGTATAATAAAAGCATTTTCAGTTTTATATATGTCTTCTTAGGAACACATTTCACATGTATTCCTGGATCAAGCAATATGTCTCTATAATACATTATGTAGTGAATAATTTATTTTATAGTATAAATTTTTTGTTGATGTTAATTACTAAGATATATCAGAAATTTTAAAATTCATCCTATATTTAATAGATAATGTAAAAATAAGATTCTCCAACAGCTCACAAAACCCGTGCTCATAATTTACATGTTGGCAAAACAGACTTGCAATCTGGAATCAAATTTTACATGCTCTGGTTTAATGCTTTATTCAATTTGAATATGACAACAGTTTCTATCAGTGTAAATAAATCAAAACTAAGTAACAGTTCACTGAGGAGTTAAATGAGATTTTCATGTAGAAAACAGCCTTTCTCTACCTATTAGGAGAAACAGATAAAAACACACACAGAATAAAGTACATAGCACTTGCCTATTCTAAGTATGTGCAATGACTTACTGTTTCCTTGACACTGACTTTCACGATTGTATCCTTCATACAAGATTTTCAACTTCCTCATGATTATGTTCATTTTATCTCAATGCCATCAAAACTGGCATGTTTGAAGAATGCCAGAATTTGAAATTTAGTTAGTTTTCCAAGTCTAACATGAAATCACTTTTATTTTCTAAGAAGAACCCAACCCATATTTACTACTGAGTAAAAGATTCACCCCACAGATAGTGCCCAATAAAAGAGTAAAATACACACTTTTTTTCTCATTTATTTCTACTGAACCCTCCGAAAATATATTTTTCAAGTAGAACATATTGAAACTATTTGGGAGTTGGAAAATAAGAATATAATTGGGTATTAATTTGAGTATATTCATTTCCGTATAACTCAATTTAAACATAAAGTTTTTAAGCTTCGATCTTTTCCTTCACCACTAAACTGGCACAAGTAAGAATTAATGTAACAGGTGGGCTTGTGTGGTTTTAATAGCAGTGAAATATAATCAGCTGTCTCATATCATATTTCCAGGAAAGCAAGCGACATCTAGACCCAGGCATGATCCTTAGGCAACCTTAGAATTGGCATGAAAGTATTCAACCTCCCCATAGGGACCATATATCTTCTGGTCCTGAGTTTAATTGAAACTTTAAACAAAATATATTACCTATTTAATGCAGCTAAACTGGAGGCCGGCCTTTGTAGTGTAGAGACTAACGCCTAGCAAATTAACGTTTGTAACCATAGTATATAAGGTAGAATTTATATCAAGCGTGAATGGTCAAAAGAAAAAAAAAAAAACCCTATGCGGTTTTATAACAACAAATGAATTTTTAGGAGCATATTTTGTACATACATTTTATATATTTCTTCTCTGTGACACACAGCCAAAAGCTTGTGATCTCCTTATCTTACTGGCTCCATATCTTATAAAGTGAATTTCTACAATTTCTCAAATGTATGTTTCACTTTTCTGGACTGGTAAACTACACACCTGGCACTGGTCTTCTCCTTCCTCCTGGTCTTGTCCTTTCTGACGATGGAAAAAATAAAAGTGCAGTGAATAGATTTATCTTAAAAATTAGAAGTTAATATTCTTTTGGGGGAAATACAGATCAATGGCTAAGCTAGTTATATGGTCATATCATATGTGAAGAGCTGACTCACTGATTTTCAACAGTGCCAATGGAAGCAATCATAGGAAAATCACCAGAACTCAAAATAGGGGAAGCAGGTGGTATAAAAAGCTTAACACTACTGGAGTGTTAATGCTTCCACACTTGAAAGATGTGAAGTTCAAATCTCACACAGTTAAAAACCATCTCTTTCACAGTCGGCATGCTAAATGCCTTGAGCAATCCACTTAAGAACCAGCAGTCACAGAAGAAAATATTCAGCATGTAAACTGTCCTGTCAAAAATTTACTCTGAATATTTCTATTCTAAATATATTCTGGAACAAAGTGAGGTAAACACACACTCACAAACACACTCACTAGAACTATCCAGCAAAAATAAATGATTCAGCTAAAAACCCAGGAGGCTGAGAGAAAAATAGACTTTTTTAATAGCCCTTCTACTAACTGAACTCAGCATATGGTGTACATCCTTCAAGTAGAGTAAGGATAAATTTACAAGGGGGAATTTTTGCATCTTGTTTTCAGGAGCTGCATTTGACAGCTTGCTTGTCAGTTCTTCGCACCTAAGTAAGAGTACAGAATCTAAAGATCACTGGTAGCCTTTTATGACACAACTTTTTCATTTCACAAGTTTCTTTCTCAAAAATACAGTTCTAAAATTTGGGCAAGTGTTTTACTCCCAAAATTGCTCTAATAAATTCATCGTGTTTCCCATGTATTGGCTCTTTCGCCATTCTTATTCTGACTGGCTCAATGAAATTAGTTCTTCATTTAATTTCATAATTAAAGAGCTGTTTGCACAAAACTGAAAGTTAAAAGATTCTGCCCTTTTGATAGATGACTTAAATTGTCGGGTACCCCTTCACTCCTTTTTCCAGGATGCTCTTTGAGATGGGACAGTTTGATGATGCACAAGACTGAGGTGCAGCTTTTGCCTGGTGGGGGAATGGGGGGCCCCTCTATATAAGGTCTCCTTCTTTGAGGTGAGATGTCACATTGAGGTGATTCCCAAGTCAGGCACATAGACTGGTGTTAAATAAAGTCTGCTGTCCCCCAGTTCTGTTTGGTCGTCGTTTTTAATGAGCTCCTCCCAGGAATGTGTGAGTGTCTACACCTGTGTCAGGAGGAGTCATGTTCTTTATAAATAAAGGTAGGAAAAAAAAAAAAAGATTCCTCCCTTCTTAGGAAAGAATGTGAGGAAAAAGCATCTTTTCAATTTTAAACCCATGTAAACAAAAGATTTGTTAGCTGCAGGTTCGTGGAGGAAAATATATATTCTAATACTGACCTGGGATTTCATAAATAACAGGGATGTGTATAAAAAAAAATACAGGAATTACTGGGAATAAGAGAACCAAAACAGTAAGATCAAAATAAAGGCAAATAAGGTAATAAATAGGCAATGATCATTATCATGCAATTCCCCTGGAAGAAGAGTGTAATCTCTCTCTAACATACAAAAGCATGTCATCCAACATAAACACGTATTTTTTTAAAGGACAAGAAAATAAGAATATGTATGCAAATGTTGGCACTAGTGTCATATTAGGGGAAAAAAAAAAGCCGGAGATTTTTCTTTTTGTTTGATTTTGTTTGGTTTGTTTGGTCCAGTCAACATAGCATACCCTACATAGTTACAAACAAAATATTCTTGAGGCTAGAATAATACAATTATCCATTTTACTCATAGGCATTTACTTATTAAGGAAAGACAGTAAAGAGCTCTAGACCAACTATGAAATCACCTGGAAAGTTCCATGAGAGCAGGAACCATATGGACTACTTCCATTTCATCCACTACCACCTCTATAACCCCCCCACTTAGGAACTGTGACTTAAGTTTTTTGTTTGTTTTTTTTTTTTTTTGCACACAGAGGTTATTCTAAACATAGTGATTATAGGCTCCAAGGACAAGGCAGTAACTCAGGATTCTGTTCCTCCATGAATGCATCATGCCCTTTTGTTCTCAAGATATATTACCAAGGTGAAATGGCCTAAACTGCTTATATAATTAAACCCAACAATCACTTTGCATTGAGAAAGCCAATTAATTTTATGTTAAACAGTAAATAGGCTTAAAATGACCTTTGGGATTAGAAGGGCTCAAACTGATAAAATTAAAAGTTACAGCCTAATTTAGTTTGCCATAATCTCTTAGGATTATTCAAAAGCAATGCTTAAGTATACCTAATCAGGGAAATAAATAATTAGAAAAAAAGAGAAAAACTGAGGGTGGTTAAAAATTATTCTACCTCCTAATATCCTGCATATTTCAGGCATCTGCGCTAAAGTCACAATTTCGTAGGTGTTTTATAAGAACTATATCCATGTATCTATTTACCTGTATCCATAGATATAGATATTGCTGGGTTTTAATGGGTAAAGATAAGCTATATTGACATAGTAAAGAATGTGCCAGTTTTGGCAACATAGAAAGGCTAAATGAAAAAAGCATTTGAATTTAAATCAGTAAACTACACTGCTGGTTCTAACCAAACAGTAATCCTAAGCAGATCATCCTAACTCTTCGGGTGTTAATTTCTAGCTTGTAAAATAAAAGACTATGTTAGGAGGATTTTAAAGATACCAATCTTCCATCTCTAACATTCCATGATTCTGTCACTTAGAATTTGAGAACAGAGGAGAAATTGAGATTCAATCAAAGCCTACAATAGGTGTCAGAATAAAGAATAATTTTGACTAAGTCTAGGGGAAAAAACATGTCATGAAAGGAAAAAGAGAAGAAACTCAAAACTGAATATGACAGTTTTAATTTAGAGGGCATACTCTATTAATAGAATTAAGTTAACGGGCCTTAACTGAGTATGCGGTTTCACTTCTGGTAAATGTAGTTACTAACAAAAGGAGAATTTTGACTCTGGTTGTTGAAAAACAAGGGGAAATGGACTTTGAGCAAAAATACAGCAATTCTAGAAAGGACAGAACTAAATAGAATCCCTGTTAAATGTTGGTGACTCCAAGGCCATCACTGTGTCAAAATGTTAGCTACAGAGAAATAATATTTACATTGATAAACACAAAAAGAACTGCCAGAGAATACAGTAAGTTACTTTTAAAGTCCACAGAAAAGATGGTTAAAATGGAAGGTAATATTATGAAACACTTACTAGGTTGGAAATTTGGCCTAGTACACTTTATCTTCACTATCTCAATCCTCAAACTGACACTACCATTACAGGCACCTTATGGATGGGGAATCTGAAGCTTTCATTTAAGTAATCTGCCCAAGGTCACTCAGCTATTAAGTATCAAAGCCGTAATTTGAACCTGGGCTATCTGACTTCACACTGTACTGAGTACCCATTTAATCCAATCCCTTCACTCAAAAGGAAATTGAGGTCCACAGAAATAAAGTCACATAACTGGCTAGGAGCAATTTTAACAGTTATTTTGTGATTTGGTCTGCTAATATTTAATATATTCTTATACCTTGCTAATTGCAACTGCCACCTAGCTGAAGGTTTAATTTTTATTTGTAAAATAATATTTAGTATCTTTTAAAGTATTATTTGTATATGCTTGTAATTCACAATTTTGGATGGGCTGATACTCCTCAGTTACTGTTACTCAATCATCTTGATCCTATAAAATCAGAGAAGAATGAGAATATACTTTTAAATAGCTTTTAAGTGTACTTATAAACTACCACAATAAAAATTAATAGTCTTACGATAAAATACAGAAAAATTTAAGTTGGGACATCAATTAATCACACTTATTATTTGCTATTAATTAATATACAAATGGGAAAAATAGTCTCATTTGATGTTCAGGATAAGCCAACTACTGGTATGCAGCATAGAGTGGTATGTTTTTCATAAAGTGTTCAAGGGAAGAGAAAATGCAAAGGACTGGAGTGGCTTTTTAAAAAGCAGCTTCAATGAACTGAGATATCAGACTAACAATAACATTCAAATTTAACTATTTTTCACACGTATTCCTTTATTTCTCCTAACCTCCAAATAAAAGAAAAAAAGGCTGAAAAAAATTATGTTTGCATATATGCACACAAGGGCTTGGGGGCAGTGGTCTTAAAGGGGTAAACAAATGAGCCATGAGAAAAATGAGTACTTGCAGGCTAAATCTAGCCAGACATTATAATCCATCACTGATCCCTAAAGGGCACCAATAATATGCAAATGTGAGAATTAGAAAACACATTCAAGGCTGTTGATAAACTTGATAGGATAATCAGCACATGCTGACAGGTTAATGAAACTGATGAACTGATAGCGCAGCTTATCTCCGGGGCCATTTTTTTTCCCTTGTCAAATGGAGGCTAATCAAAATGTACTAGGAGTTAAAGCAAACACTCAGAGGATTTCACCCATTTGATTAGGAGGTGAACTCACCCTCAGAGAAAATTATAGTTTTCATGAACAACTGAAATGACAAAACCTGGTCAGCTGACAGACCTTCACATAAAATTAAACAGAAGGCAGTCACCGTAATTATGGGAGAAATCTGGAATTGTAAATTACACTGGGATTCTCCCCTCACAAATTGTCAGAGTGCTTTTCAGAATCTGGGCAAAGCGACTCCCTCCTTCCATAATGGAAAATAAGACAAAGGACTCAGCACTGACCTCAGGGACACATTTAGCTTTTGCCGCCTGCATAGGCTGAGCGTCTGTGTAACCATATGAGACACAGATCCCAAGGCACCAGCTGAATTTTCAATCGAATTTATTTACATAAAATAATTGAATGAATTTTCTGAAATCATTAACTATCATGAATACCACATTTCCTATTAACAATAAAGATGCCATATGCAGTCTGCTGCCAAGGATGAGTCCTTTCCTAATTTAAAAAAAAAAAGATATTTTATTTGATAATTGTGGAAAATTGAGAAAAAGTCCTTCCCAAGTACTAACATTAAAAATAAAATGTGCCACTGTGCCTCCTTAGACAAACCTTAAGAGAAAACAATTCCTTCAATATTCATTTTGACATGAAAAACCATTAACCCAGAAAAGTTAATTCAATGGATAAATCCACATACTAGAGGCACCCGCTTTATCAACATGTATATTTCACCTGGGTGGACAGATTGATGGTAAAATGTTAGACAGTAAAAGGGGCTGTTTTAATTCATAAGACTTTAAGGGCAAAAGTACATTTAGGAAAGCTAGATTTTACCCTTTAGAAATTATACCAAAGAGAAAAGGAAACAGCAACTAAAAATACTCCAGGGTCCTCTTTAACATAAGCATTAAATCACTTCTCTGCTGCCCAGGCTAACTGGCGGCGGGATTCCCAGCGACAAGCAGTGAATCTATGAACCTCTTCCAGGTTTTTTGGGTTTTTTTCCCCCCTATTTACTGACTGGTTCCTCATTCTTTTTAAACTATTTCTAAATTTTCTCTCATTTAGGAAAAAGAGAAAGTGAGTGCACTTGCTAGGCGTATATTTTCCAGTTTGGAAGGATCTGGGATTTTCTGTGTGTACTCAAAAGCTATACAGCTACTATCAAATTTCTCAAATCACTGAACACAGAAGCAGAAAATAATCCTAGAGATCTTGTAGTCACATTTAGTTTATATGCATGAGGGAGGCCTAGAAATATTAAACAACTTCACCAAGTTTAATGAAAGTGTAAGGAAAATCTGAGTTTGCACTTTGTGTTTTGATGAAAAAGAAATATTTGAGGACAAAACAACCCTTTCTCTTCTCTCTCTTATCTGGAAACAGCAAAATTAATCATCAGCAGAACAGCTTAAACTTTAGGGATTCTTTTCAAGAGTCACATACTGAATAGGCAGTTTTCAGTGGTGTCATCATCAATTAGCTGTCGTAACAATTTATTAAAAGGCAATCACGGATCAATTGCAGGGGATGGGTAGATTATTCTGCTAGGAATTCTAGTTCTTGACCCCTTGTACCTAGAAAAATCCATACACTACCTTACATATTTTCTGACAAATAAGAGAATTAAGCTAATTTTTCCACATAGAAAAGGGAATAATCATAGTAGAATATGTACATTCTTCACAGTATTATTTTTACTCTAAAATAATACTCTGAAAAAAGCCTCTGGCGATCCAAGTCTTTATCAAGGAAAACCATACAGTTGGCTCAGTTAGTCTCATCTTTAATAAGCATCACAAATCATATATCTCAGAATATCATCTATATATGGAATCTTAAAAAAAGTGATACAAATGAATTTATTTACAAACCAGAAACAGACTTACAGACATAGAAAACAAACTATGGTTACCAAAGGGAAAGGGGCAGCAAGGAGGGATAAATTAGAAGTTTGGGATTAACATACACACACTATTATATATAAAATAGATAAACAAGGAACTACTGTATAGCACGGGGAACTATATTCAGTATCTTGTAATAACATATAATGGAAAAGCAGCTAAAAAGGAAAAGGAATATATTTGTATATGTATAACTGAATCACTTTGCTGTACACCTGAAACTAACACAAAACTGTATATCAACTATACTTCAATAAAAATAAATTTTAATGAATCTCTACATCATAACATAGCCACTTTTAGGAATATTCTGATTAAGGAAATAGCATAACCAAAAATTATTGTGCATCTGATGAATTCATTAAAATCTATGTCTTTTTTATTCATCATTTTCAATCTCTAGAGTTTAGCTAATACTAAATACCCACATGGGTTTATGAACCCCTCAGCAACAACTCTGGGACCTGGCCAATTTGTTGAGAATCCCTATGTTAACACGTTTATTAGCATCAGAGTAAGTGTGGTTTGTGAAAATTCAAATGTGACACCCAACTGTGAACAGGGTTTTGTTTTTTTTTTAAGTGATGCTTAACAATATGATTTATTAGAATTACATTTAACAGAAGCATTGGTTTTAATTTCTCCACAGGTCCCTGAAATATCATTTAAAATATGACTGCTTTACTTACCCATCATGTTGTACAAGCTTTGGGGGGCAAACTGCCTTGGCATTTTCTGAATTGCTTCCTTGTACACACTCAGAGCATCCTAATTTAAGAAACAGAAAAAGAGTACAGGGATTTTCGCTGGAAATAAAGTAATAACATCCTTGCAAAATTAAACTCTCCCATTGCTCTTTCTCAGTGGTTCATTTAGAGTAAAATAACTGAGCTGTCCTCTGATACCCTATTACCTCAATTTCATGAATAAAAATATTCAACCCGATCAGTGAAGAAGGTCATATAAAATTAGTTTAACAAGGAGTCGAATGCTACCAATGCTCTTTTCCTTTGCTATAAATTTTTCAGTTCACACAGATTATGGAATAAAAATAACTAGAAAAATTCACCCAGAGTCATTTAAATTCATAGTTACTTCGAATCAGGCAATCAAAGAGGATCTAAATAAAATATCAGGTAACCCCTCGTCTAGCTACTGAGACCGACTGAGATTATTAAATGCAATTATTTTTAAAGTAGTATCTTTATCCTTATATTGCAGTCTTGATACATTGTGTAAGAGTAAGAGGGCGTGTGGTCTGAGAGAGGCAGCAGCGGTATGAGAGAAGAAACCCATGAACGTGCAGGCAGACTTAGCGGGAGAGAGGGCGGGCGGGACTGGGCAAACCACCCAACTTCCTGTACATGAGCTTATCCCCATCATTTTTTCTCTCTTCCCAATTAAAAAAAAAAAACACAATAAAATTACTTTTCACTGCAATAGGATTTTAAAAAGAATTAAAGGGGTAGGATTTAACATCAAATCACTTTCTTAATTGAGTACAAAAATGTATTTTTTAACATCAAACAACAGATATAGATAACAGTAAGAATATGTCTTGAAATGTGTCATGAAAAAAAAATCAAGGAGACAGTAAGCCAATAAGCTTGAGAAGCAATGCATGTTATTTCCCTTTCAGAAGGAGTCGCAATTACTCTGATGAATTCATAGTAAAGATCTGTTAAGTTTTGTTTAGCAGAATTCTTCTTCAAAAGAATGGCACCATGAAACTCTTTTAATGAAAACATCGATTAGCTTCTTAAAGGATCATAGTGTCCCTACAATGAGATCATAGGTAGGAAACACTGAGATGGGATCAGAGCAATGGGAAGGAATAGGGCAGAGAGAGAGGTTTCAGCCTGACCTCATAGTGTCCCTGCTCATGGTAGAGCTTCCCCAGGTTGTACAGACAGCTGGTCACCGAGCTCTTATGCGCATGCGGGTCCTTCAGGTTTTCGTCTGGGATCTCAGAACACTTAAGGAACGTGCGTCGGGCTTCTTCTGTCTTTCCTTGGTTCATAAGAATAATTCCGGTGTTTAAATATGCAGCTGAGGGGGAAAAGTGGAAATATTGGTGTAAGAAGATGATGTCCACTGTGGAAACAATAAAGCTCTCTTTACTTCAATTTAGTTTCTATGTATGATTTCTGATTTTAAAAGAAAACCAAGAAATAAATACCTCAGAAACAAATATACAAAAGAACAAGAATATAGTAAGAAGTAGAGGTGCTACTGAAAAATATATGTTTTAGTCTCTGCCTTGAAGGAGCTCAGAATATTATGAGCTTAAAATCTAGATGAACAAGTTGTATTTATTTTAGTATCTTAGAATGCTAAACAGATGTCAAAACATTAAAACTGAGAGAGATGTCGTTGTTAAGGGCTCATAATTTGATCAGCAAGTGTTCAGAAACAGAAATACCATGTTTTTTAATCTGTGAGGCTGTAGGTCACCATTTTTATGGAGAAAGAAAGAGATATTTTAAAACGATTTGACTATTACTTACAAGCCAGGGTAGGCCTGCTCCCGATAGCCAATTTGTAATAATGCAGTGCTTCTGCAAACCTGCTGTTCTCCTGCAGGAGTAACCCTCTGCATGAGGAAAATAGAAATTTGGAGACAGGACTGTATTACTATACATAAAACCACAGATTTTTATTTTATATTTCAAAAATAAAAATGGTTAGCAGGGCCATAAAAATGACCTAGTACTATAAAAATAAATTCTAAATAGAAGGAAATGATTCCTCAGGAGAGAAAATACTGGAGAGGTATCAGTTGCATTTACGTTGCATTAGAAAGTTTTAAAAAGTATTTTCAAAAAGCCCTTTACCCCCCCCCCCCCCACTGAACTTTCCCCTTTCCAGAAGTCTTTTCCCTCCCACTAGAATTACACACCACCTGGATTTCTCCTTGGAACACACACAGTTTTTCATCATTTCAGAACGGAAACTTGTCTAAGGCTGTGAGATATACATACATACATATACATACATACATATATTTTATATATATATATATATAAAATTAACATGAGATGCCTCTCTTACTAGCCATATGGCTTGAGAAATACTGGCCCATGACTGCCCAAAAGGCAAAAGGCAATCTGAGTCAGTAAGATAAAGAAAGACAGAATCTAATCAGATGCCATCAGGGAACAAAGACGGAAAATCATCCACATTATTTCCTTATTAGTTGGATTTGGTCAAATAAGCTTTGAATTTCAGAACACTGGGCAAATTTCAGTTCACTGTTTTGAGATATGCTTTTGTCTACGAACCCTCAGACTCCACGGGCCTCTCCAGGAGGTTCCTTTGGCAGTGAGGGACCATGTGGATTATTCCAGCATTTCCAAGCCCTGCCCTCCTGACCTCAATGAGAATTATAATCATATCTATGAAAATGCAGTGTCAAGAAATTGGACTAAATTCCAAAAGCAATCATGGAGGGCTTTCTGGTCTATCACTATTCTCTTACAATCAGCACATGTCTTCCAGACATTTGGCACCTCTCTTGGGCCTGAGGACTGCTGTCATCAACCTCAAATTGCAGATTCCACTTGCCAGCTTCCAAGGCCTTCAAGAGGCTGGTAAAATGCAGGTTTGTGAAATGAGAAGGCTATGGGCAAAAACTTGTCATTTTGTAGAGTATTTTAAAAATACTCAGCTTATTATTTAATGGGCATGATTGAAAAATAATGAAGTAAATCATTTGTAAATTAAAGTTTGCTCACTTGTGTCATTAGCATATATTCACCTCATTATTCCTAATATTTGTTAAAAGAGCCATTTGAACAGATGAAACCATTCCAAAACTCATGAACACTAGCATGTATACAGAAATGTACATGTCTATAAGCATTTCTGAGCAACAATTTGATTAGGAAATTGATATGCTTCACTATTAAATGCACTTTTCAGTTGCTGGGAACAAGGGAGAATGCAGGTTCCTGCAGTATTCAAGAGCATGTGAACTTTTTTTTTAAATTGCAGTTTACAATGTTGTGTCAATTTCTGGTGTACAGCATAATGTTTCAGTCATACATGTACATACATATATTCATTTCCATATTCTTTTTCATTATAGGTTACTACAAGATATTGAATATAGTTCCCTGTGCTATACAGAAAAATCTTGTTTATCTATTTTATATATAGTAGTTAGTATCTGAAAATCTCAAACTCCCACTTTATCCCTCCCCTCCTATCCCCCCTGGTAACCATAAGTTTGTTTTCTATGCCTGTGAGTCTGTTTCTGTTTTATAAATAAGTTCATTTGTGCCTTTTCTTTTTTTTTTTTTTTTTTTTTTTTTTTAGATTCTACATAGAGTGATAATCACGTGGCATTCTTTTTCTTTCTGGCTTACTTCACTCAGAATGATGATCTCCAGGTCCATCTGTGTTGCTGCAAATGGCATTATTTTATTCTTTTTATGGCTGAGTAGTATTCCATCATATAAATATACCACAGCGTCTTTATCCAGTTATCTGTTGATGGACATTTAGGTTGTTTCCATGTCTTGGCTATTGTATATAGTGCTGCTATGAACATTGGGATGCATGTGTCTTTTTGAAATGCAGTTCCCTCTGGAGGGAATTCTAATTCGTAAAGATACAACTGTCTTTAAAAGCAAGTAAAACTGATAAAGAGAATACTCACACACTTTACAAAAAAGGAATAATATGCTTTATAAAAATAATTTTGACAAAAGCTCTCCAGTGACCTAAGCTCATATACATCATCTCATTTCAGAAACTTATCTACAACCTTAATTGTCTTTATCACGTTCCTGTGTACATACGTCCAATGACTCAAATCTCATTTGCCCCTAAATCTAGTTTAGGCTCTTTCTTGGAATTCTGCTGAAATGTTATCATCAAATTTCCTCTAACTATCAAAACCCCCAAATAGTACGAACCACCCAATCAACTGTAGCACTTCTGACTGTTAAACCCATCTTCCTTTCTGAAACTCCATTTCCTCCGCTTCTGGGGAACCAGTCTCCCCTAGTTCTCTATCCCTGGGACCATACTTCAGAGAATGAAGAAAAGTGTGTATATTCCTTTAAAAGAAGCTGGCATCTCACAGGACTTTGTATTTTTCTCCTTTTCTTGGTAAATACTGTCCCCACAGGACAGCATGCATACCTGCTGCTCATATGTTGACTGTTGTCAGTTCTCAAATAGCAATCTCTCTCCCGACACCCAGAACTGTTGAAAATTCAGCAGCTTACCGAGCCCCGTCAATCTAGGGGCTCACTGGCATTTCAGAATCAACCCATTCAAAAATTGAAAACAGTATCTCCCACTGCAATTCTTCTTTTCCCTCAACAGAGGCACTGAGGATAGAACCCAGGACCTCGTGCAGGCCAAGCACGTGCTCTACCACTGAGCTACACCCCACCCTCCTCCCACTCAAAATTAACTAAAGAGATACATGAAATAGATTTTAAAAAGTCTCCTCAGCCATCAGCACTATCATTCACTCCAGTTGTTAAAAATCAGAAACCTGGTGATCACTCTTGACTTCTCACTTATCCTCACCATTCCAGGTTTAAAAAAGTCTTGAAAGCCTACCAGCTCTTATTTTCTAAGGCTCTTTACTCTGCCCCTCAAGGTTCACTTTTATGCCCTTTTTATCTTTTCTGCCGCCTAAGTAACAGCAATAGCCCACTAATTAGTCTCGCATAATTACATTTCTAAAGGGCAAATATGCTGCTAGGCCAGGCAGAAAGAACAGGACATGAGCACGAATCTTTGACAGTATGCCTAAAGACCAAAAACCTTGAAAATGATGTATTCACCCTCACGGGCTCCCCACTGCTGATGTATTACAGTCCCGTCATTCTCCAACTCAAAATATAGCATGGGAGCCACACCTCGACAATCCTGTCCAGCCCGCCCCATTCTTTGGAAGAAACTAGTCACACTGAGGGATGCAGCAGCCAAGTCTCCAGGATTATTTATCAAGTGGCCCTTTGAGTTAGAGACCATCATCTTCTGCCTGTATCATCTGAATAAAGTTAGCAATGCAGTGAGTCCAAGTTAGATGGCTATTGTGACTGATTTCTCATGGCTAAGGGTTTAATTGAGCATCAACTATGCCCTAGTATGCATGCAGCAATAGGAACCAGACAAATGCACTCGCCTGTGGATGCACAATCTATTGAGAAAGACAAATAAGAAAATAAATGGTGCAGAAAATTACTATGACAGAGGACAGAGTAGCAACACCACTCCAGCTCAGAAATGGACGAGGGGAGGTTCAGAGTCCAAGTGACATTGGCAGAGGCTCGAAGGTAAGGAGCAGTTAGCCGGCAGTAAAAAGTGTCATCATCACTCTAAGGTATCAGGAAGAAAGAGTGATCCACAGAGAATTCACCGACTAACTCTAGGTTTTATGGTTAATAAGAGGCAAAGCCAGGACTGGAACACAGTTTCTCTGATCCTAAATCCCACGCTCTTTCTAAAAGGGGGGAAAAAAAAAAAAAAGAGAGAGAGAGAAAGAGAAGATAATTCAATTCTAGATACATGTACACTAGGCTACGTTTCCTTTGGTCTCAAACTCTCCAGATTTCATATAACATAAACTTGAACTGATACTCTGAAAAGGAATGAAACGTCATTTTGGCAGTTCAGGATGAACTGGGGTCAATTCTGGTGCTGTAACAATGAAGCTTCTCTTACCACTGTTTTCCACATTTATAGAATTCATTCTTCATTTTACTGAAGATTTGATAGAGGGATAGAAACCCTTCACATCATAATTTATGGTGATGATGATAATGATGATGATGACGGTAGCTAAATGTATTTGACACTTACAATGTTACGTATATTACCTTACACTTACACATACTAACTTAATTTGTACTTATCAATAATCTTATGAAATAGGTGATTATTACTAGTCCCGTTTTAAGGATAATGAACCTGGGGCAAGAAAAAGTTCAGTAACATACCAAAGGGCACACAACTAGCATGAATTGTGCTACAATTCAAGCCCAGAAGTCCAAGTACAAAGGAGGAGCTGTATTTTAATAAAGCCTTCACAGCAAAGCCTTTTCCACAGCTGTTTAAAATTGATGGCATAGTTTGTTTACATGCTGATCGTATCAACAAAATTTCTGGTTTCTATGTATGTTAAAAACAAAAACACATTTTAATATTCTCTCAAGCCAGAATCTAATGAGAAAAAAATTGTATTCATATTACGTGAAGTTGCTTTACAATAAGGAAACTGACCCATAATATACACTGATGTGAAGTTAAAGTGTCTTTTGGGGGAGAAATTTAAAAAAATGCTACTGATCTCTAAATAACAAGCAGCAGGATTACTTTTATACGTCTGTGTGTCCTTGGCTATATGATAGTATTTTTAATAGAAGAAAATATTTTACTTATCATATTTCTCCTTCAGTGATTTATCTTTCAGAAACACAGTCACTGAAATTAAGCAGCCAATCAAGAAGGACATAAATTGGGGAAACAAAGCATAAATACTTGTCATAGTCAAAGGAAGACAACACATATGGATATACAAAGTACTGTTCACTCTAAAACTTAAATTCTAGGAGACCACTTTACTTCAGGAAAGAAACAATAAAATTCTCTCCCTCAAATCCTTTCTGCTTTTTTTTTTCACCTGAGTTTGATCACACGTTCTAGGAACGGCCAGTGAGTGCGCAGAATTTCTTATCCTGTGAGAGTGCTCCCCTAACAACCCTGTCTTTGTCTAAAATGCCATTTAAAAGAATCACCATAATCTAGACACTTGATAAATGGAAAGCAGTCAAACCCGTGGTAACAGTGGATTGGTCAGAATTAGATGCAAACATTAAGTGCAAAAAGGCATACAAATCCCCAGCTGATACTAAATATTTACAGAGACAGAAGAGGAACATTTTTTTAGCCCAGTTGTTTCTCAACCAGGGGCAATTTTGCCCCCAGGGGACACTGGACAACTTTTGAGAACAATTCTGATTGTCACTAGGGAATGGATGCTACTGGGTAGAGACCAGGTACACCACTGAATATGTAAACATGTTAGAAGATAGCTCTCAAATCACAAAATGTCAATAGTGCTGAGGTTAAGAAACCACATTTAACATTTCATATGTACTATGGGCAACACATTTTTTGGGAACATAAGGTCCTCATGTCCCTGACAATCACATACACAAACTATGTAAAGATTAGAAAATGTAAGAAAGCAAACTACAGGGAATAAATTTTTTTTTAATAAAAATCTAATCTATCATTATTACCACTGATTGTTCTCCTTTAAATAGGCAAAAAAAATTTTTTCTAAAAATTAAAAAAAAAGCATACCCTCCCCCACCTCAGTCAGTACAACCAAACAAAACATCAGCGGCTCTTCATAGAAGACTGCCCTTCATACAGAACTGTCAAAAAAGCTACGTATCTTCGAGTAAAGCTACCCTTCGCCTCAGGTTCTAACAAAGGACTTTAAAAATGATTGAAATCTGACATACTCAAAAGTTGGTATTGATAAAGCACATCAGAAGATTAAAAAGTATACTTTTCAAGAATACATACTGATTGCAGTTACTAAGCCAATGTTTACACAGAACGTGGGTAACACAGGATGTGGTTTTACATAGAGTCATGTGCCTTTAAAACTAAGGAAATACTATAGGATAGTAGCTTTCTTTCCTTTTCTGATTCCACTAAAGCATAATTTGTGGTACTCCTACAAAATATTACACATTGAGAAAAAAATTACCAAACAATAAATACATAGTTTTTGAATGAACTATCTCATGGTGAAGACGGACAAGTAAACTTTCACAGTATAGTGTAAATTAAGCATCAAATGTTTGGGGAACCCACAAAAGGGATACCTTTCCAAGATGACAGGTCAGGTGAGATTCCTAGAGAAGTCAAGCATGCATGGAGTGGAGTTCCAGGCAGATCAAGCTTCCAAGTGCATGAAAAATCAAAGTTACAGAGGATTGCATTTTGATCTACCAATAGCAACAATGACAGCTTCATGGGAACTAAATGACAATCTACGTAGGAAGCAGTTTGCAAACTGAAAAGCTGAGGCAACTTAAATTATGATTATATTATTGAGAATATTTCAGTAATAAGCAGTTTGGCTACTCCCTGGGCAAAAATTCTTAGTAATCCAAATAAATCAGATAGCTTAATGCTTACAGGCAATGGTACACAAAATAATTTATAATCACCAAGGTCAAATTACTAACAAAAACATCATGTTCATTTTAAATTGAGGCTTTTTTTCTGAATTTCATTTTGTTTGATTATCCTTTAACACATACAGGTACTTAGAAACTAAGATTTCTTTCCTGAGAGATAAAATATTATGTATTTTATTTTTTTATATTATGTATTTTAATGTTCAATTTTTTTCCAAGGTATTTATGTCTTTGGAATTTCCCAACTGAAATTAATTAGCACTGGTTTGGCATCATATTTGAACTTCACATTCATCCAAATTTCCTAATCAAATTTGCTAATTTAGCTAATGACTCTAATAATGAGATTTTATATAATTTAATTGTGAAATGGCATTACAGTTGCATTTCTTCTGTTATTCCAAGATTTATGCTTAGTTTAGGCTAAGTTTATAACAGGGTATTTTTAAAATCTCTATTATCAAACAGAAGTGATAATTAATAGCATGTCACACTCATAACACAAAAATGCCCTCAAATCTTGCTTAATAAAATGGGTATCAGGCAAAAATCTCAAGTGACTATCCCAGTGGTAAATAGAATCAAAGTCCTTTTTTAAAGTGAAAACTGTAAATGAAATAAGTTACTACTGTTGGAATCAACTGCAGTAATTCCAAAGTTCAGAGTAACACAAGAGCTTAGAAAGCAAGTACCTAATATGCACCAGCCATTGAATAGGAACAAAGAATGCTGACCAATCAGGTTGGTGATCTTGGTCATGTGACTAAATTCTGTCCAACGAAATGAAAGCACAGTGGTCCGAGCACCTTCAGGAAAAATCCTTAAAGTGCAAGGAGCATGTTCTCCCTTACTTTTCCTCTGTTCTGACTATAAGGTGGAAGCCCTGTTCTGAGGATGGTGGAGAACAAACTGAATGGAGTCCAGGAAACTGAGCCTTTATAACAACTTTCCTATGATCCCAGGAATGCACACTTCTGGACTTCTTTTTATAAGACAGAGAATGCAACTTTAACTAGTTTAAAGTTCATATTATTTGGGATTTCTCATCACTTACAAACCAACCTCTTCCCTACTGATAAGAAAGCACATGTATTGTTGTTTTGTTTGTTTTTAGCTATATAAATTCATAAAAAATGTAATACCAAGTATGACTCTTACAGAGAATTTTAAGGAAAACTTATTTTAATTATATTTGAATGAATACAAAGTATGAGTTGTCTGGTTTTCAGTGATAACCAGCCCAGGTAATTGCCAAGTGTGAAATTTGCAATTAAAATATTCAATTAAACTTACATAATTTAAGAGCATAATAGGTGCATGAAATTGGAACTCTTATTAAATTAAATGCCTAGACATCAGAGTGGTCAGAATTATCACTGTTTTCCCAAAAGAGTAATGACATTAGTAGCATTTTTTTTAAATAAAAGCATTTTAATTAATCTTCTCAATCCCCAAATAACTAGAAAAAAGGGAAACTCACAGGAATTATCAAGTGAAATAGAAATAGGTAGGATTTTCATCTCAGAAAAAAGATTCAGTGAGATGTAAGTGATTGAATTTGAGCTCCACAGGAGATACCAGAGAAAAAATTATATAAATTTTCTGGTCTCACCTGGCACTTCTATGGCCTTCAGGTCACCCTAGGATAATAGACTTTGTATTTGAGAACCAAGCAAAAGAATTCTCTCTACTTATATTTTTTTTTCTCAGATCATAAGCTCATCTGTCCTCTCCTTTCCCTTTTTTTGAACTAGACTATTTCAATTTAATAGGTAAAAATGACATTTTTACAAAGAGGGTTTGGGGCAGAAAAATACTAAGAGAGGAAGGAAATGTATTTTAAATAGTTAACTTTTTACAGAAAACACAATAGTTTAATTTATTAGAATAATAATACATGTGCTACAAAAAGTGTAATTTAATTGGATACTTATTTTAAATGACTGCTAAGTCATTATACATAATTATTATA
Source organism: Camelus dromedarius (assembly GCF_036321535.1). NCBI lineage: Eukaryota > Metazoa > Chordata > Mammalia > Artiodactyla > Camelidae > Camelus > Camelus dromedarius. Next base: position 22,225,664 of record NC_087446.1, on the reverse strand, counting down.
CACTGTATGTACTGTGAGCAAAATCAAAAGATGTCACTTCTTGAAAAGGTTAAATTCCACGGGGCAGGGTAACGAGCAAATTGCTTCCCAGCTCTGTACTTTTATTGCACGAAGAAGAGTGGAAATGGAGATGCAGAAATAGACAACAACCATGTGACATGAACTAGACAGCTGTGCACACGTGATTCTATTACATAGCTCCCCAAAGCTGAAACCTGCTTCACTGGGTGGCACTTTTAAGTGTCACAGAACTGCCAAGTAGGTTATAGAAAATACAGTTAAGCCTCCTCTCTGGTATCTTTCTTTTGACAGAGACCTGTTTATTTATTCTAAATTGAATTTTGTTTAGACTTTGACAGGTGAATAAAGTACAGTAATAACATCCTACTTCATAAAGATGCTTCTTAAAAATTCTAAGCTGTCAAATATGGGGCAGTAGGCATCCAATCAAAAAACTGGTTGTGTATTTCCAATGCATTACTAAAAACTCTATCAATTAATATCAGGGAGGAAATGAACAAGTTGTAGCTTTTATTTACCTTTTTCATTTTAAAATTAGCTTTTGCTTAGGGTCTAAAGAAGAAGTATATTCTCACTATAGTACAATGTCTGAAAAATAGGTGAAGACATAGAGCATTCACTACAAAGGTGCTTCTCCTGAGTTAGAACCTGGACTATGACATCTAAATAAGCCTTTATCCCATATAAGCCCATTTCTACTCTGAAACAGGTCTTGAACAAAAGGCTTCACAACAATTATCTTGTGTAATTCTCTCAATAATACTGTAATGGTATAACTCCCATTTTACAAATAAGGAGTCCCAAAATCAGAATGGTTACTCAAATTCACGTAGCTAATTATTGTTGGATCTAGGAGTCACAGACTACACTGTATATTAATACATGCATAATTCACTTTACAGGTGTCTTCTGAATGTATAATTAAGGCTATATTTTCCTCTACATGTCATACAATAATAATAGGTGTGAATATACCTTCCTAATTAAAAAATTGTACTTAATAGGAAGTAAGACAGAGAATTAATACCGAGTGGTTTTATGATAGTTTTCTACATTATTTCTTTTCACCTTTAAAATTAGCAGTTTAAAATAGTATTACTCTTTTCACTTTAGAGATATGAAAACATCAGAGAGAGAGTTAAACAACTTGCCCATGGTAACAACAAATGGAAAGTCTGAAGATGAGATTCAAATTCAGAGCTGCCAGGCTTCACACCACAGTCTTCCCACGACCCCACACTGATCCATTGGAAACATGTGCCTATTCTTTGTTGAAACTTTAATAATTGCCCCCTCTCTCCTGCTTATAGAGCCAGTGCTGTTTCATTTTTGGTATCAATAAACTTCTTTCTTTCCAGATTCATACAATATATAAACATCTTGGATTTGCTTCAAAGGTGGATAAACTACAGCCTCCAACTGCCTCCAGTTGCCAATCAGCTTCACCAAGAAATGCATCCTAACCAATACACTGAGAGTAATAGCTAATTTTATGCGTCATTTTCACTGGATCCTAGGATGCCCAGATAATCTGGTTACACATTATTTCTGAGTGTGTCTGTGAGGATGCTTCAGGAAGATTAGCACTGTATTCGGCAGACTGAGCAAAGCAGGTTGCCTTTCTCAATGTGGGTGGGCGTCACCCAATCTGCTGAGGGTCTGGAGAGAGTCAAAAAAAAAAAAAAAAAAAAGAGAGAGAGAATGGGAAGATTTGCTTTCTCTCTCCCTGGGCTGGAACACTGATCTCTGCCTTCAGATCTCCTGGTTCTCAGGTCAACAGACTCAGCCTGGAATTTACACCAGGTTCGCAGGCCTCTGAACCACATCACCATCCTTCCTGGGTCTCCAGCTTACAGAGGGCAGCTCGTCGGACTCCTCAACCTTCATAATTGCATGAATCAGTGCCTTATAATAAATTTCTTTACTGTATATACATACTATTGGTTCTGTTCCTTGGGGAGTCTGATTAACACATCTCATAAAGGGGTTTTTCTTTGTGTTCAGGGCCTACTTCTCTTAGTGGAAATGTTTACCAGTGAGTGTAGGCAATATCCCCGCGCAGGCATAGCTGTGAGTAGTTAGAATCAGAATAAGATTAACACCTAAAAACTCTCTAGCCTTTATTATACAATTATATCAAGCTTCCAGGCATTTTATTTAATCCTTGCTATAACTCTAGGCAGCATCATAACACAGTCTTGCAGATGAAGTATAAGGATTAAGCAATTTGAACAAGGTCCATCACAGGACCAATAAATGGGAGATTTGAATCCAAGCCTGTTTACTGACAAAATTGATGCTCTTAAATATTTCACAAAGCTGCCTCCGTGTTACAAAGAGTTAAAATTTTTTAAAGACAAAATTTTTTCCCTCTTCCCCACTCTATTCCTCCCCCCATGAAAACAAATACTATTCAGGTAGGTCTATATGTATTTCCTGGGATCATAGTCAAATCTCTTTCAAATATTTCCTCTGCCTCCAGGAGAATTTTGTGATATAAAACAAACAAACTTAAGAACTAAAATGCACCTAACACAAATTAAAGGCATTAACCACCAATGATTGAACTTCAAACCCATACACAGACTTACTATTTATTCTTTGCTATTTACAGGGGCTATCCACTATGGACGACTAATTATTATGTAATGTTTTGAAGGATAAATATTTATCAGTTGGATGAGGTACCATCACTGTGGAGGAAATTCACACTGGGATACAGGCTTAGGGCAAAGCCTGACCTGCTCAATGTAAGTCAGTGTAATTAGACTGCTGATTTGTTCATTCATTCATTCAAAACACATTTCGAAAGTACCATTACAGAGATTTAATGACTAGCTGAAAAGAGTGACAATTAAAAAGCAGGAACAAAGTTGTGTACAGGTCATGACACAGTATGATGCACCATGGAAATCTGTAGCAAGAAAACCTAACAAACTAGTTTGTTCAGGCACTTGGGGTGGGGGAGGGGGTGCAGGGGAAGAACATTTGTGACTTCTGCAGGAATCGACATACTAAAAAAAAATTACAAAAAAAAAAGCTTCAGGGTCTGATTCTATCATAGATATGGCTATAATTTGGGTTAGACATGCTCCCATGGGCATATAGTGATTTAGTGCAGTGTACTCACTTTAAACATAAATGTTCAACAAAGTGGGTGTTTTCTTTGTCCCTTAACAGCAGGGCTCTAACAAAAGTCTGCTGTTGAAGCAATAAATTATGAAAGGGGGAAAAGGGATCATGTATCTCACAGACCAGCAGGAATAGGTGTTAGGTCATACCAGCAGTTTCTAACTTAAGAACGAGCAAGAGGAGTTCCAATATGAAAGTGTGTGTCTATCTCTTTTGGCTTGGAATCAATTTTACAACCTAGAAACAATTCACGCAGACATCCGGAAGTACTTGAGGAATTGAAGGAAAACACCATTTCTAACAATGTTCCTGAAATGGCCTTTGCAGGTTTAATTTTGGTGCTGAGAAGGGCTGCCCCTTCACCCAGCTCCAGGGTCAAGGAGAGCAAGGATCTTTTTGTGGCAGGAGTCATCATTTACAGGTTCTGGCAGCAGGAGAAGGAGGTGAATTAGTGGCTGGAGACGGGGAAAAAGCTGGAGGGGTGCCAAAAGACGCAAATGGAATGATAGGAGGTTGGAGATTGAGGTGCTCAGTGAAGAGAAAATTGGTGAATGCTTTCAGCAGCACTAGCTTTTCCTTTTCTTATCTTTTCTGTTCACTCCACCCTCATGTTTTATGAAGGTACCGGTCTTGCCCAGAGAAACTTCTCACCCCTGAATGCTTCCCATTAGTTTTTTTTTTTTTTTTTCTTTTTTTTAGGACAGAGTCTAGAAATTGGCCAGCTTGTTTCTTTCCTCGATATCAGCTGCTGCTTTTGATTAAAGTTCCATTCTCTTTTCCAACCTTAAGTTTTAGGAGATTGAGCACACGATTTGCATCCCAGGATTGCACCCATCCCTAAATCTGGTCTTTGAAGATTTGGAGATTTTTCTAAAGATACTTACTTCAATAGGCAAAGATAGAGGGGATACACACACACACACACACACACACACACACACACACACACACACACACACACACACACACACACACACACACACACACACGATAATTAAAACCAACAAACCAAAGGCTAGTCATAGAATATAAATGATGTTAAAAATTGGATTACCTCTAGATTTCAAGACAGCTTAGATTATTCCCCTAATCTGGACTTCCTTTTTTTTTTAAATTGAATTATAGTTGATTTATAATGTTTTGTTAGTTTGTCCTGTATAGCATATTGATTCAGTTATACACACTCACATATATACATATATATATATACTCTTTTTCATATTCTTTATCATTACAGGCTATTAGAAGAAACTGAATGTAGTTCCCTGTGCTATATAGTATGACCTTGTTGTTTATCTATTTTATACACAGTAGTTAGTATCTGAAAATCCCATATTCCTCTTCTCTGAGAAAGTGCCTGCCTATCATTTTTGGAGCTGGTCATCACCAGATGTGGTTCTACTGACCGCTGGACCTAGTTCTTCTTCTCTAGGTGATTGGTGATCATTTCCCCACACTGTCTTCCTTATATCAGAACAAGATAGGATCATTCCTCCCTCCTGCCTCTCATCCAGCCCCTATCTAGTCATTTCCAACAACCAGGGCGCCTGAGGCCAAAGTCAATGTATGGACACTATAACTGAAAGCAATGGAGGAGTAAAGAGAAAAGGCACCCTTAGTACTCTTTGATTCCACAGAGGTCAACAGGCGCAGAGGGAAAAAGAAAAGGCAGGGGGGCAAGTCTCTAAAATAATCCATGATGCACCCGTCACACATGAAGAGTTTAAGGAAAGTGGATGTACCTAAATCATGGACAGCAGGTACATAGATACATCTATCAAATATTTATCAAGCTTTTACTGTGAGCTAAGCACCATGCTAAGCACTTAGGATCTATATAAAAGCCCTGTCTTCTGGGAGCTTAAGTGTTAGAAATATACAACATAAACTGCACATTTGCATTAATTTGAGTATCACTATATATAGAACAGGAAATTATAAATTTCACTAGAAGGTGATAAATGTAATGTGAAAAGAGGAATTAAGTAAAGAAGAACAGGTGAGGGGCAGAGAGCGGTTGCAGCTGAAATAGGGCAGCTGGGGGCCCGCATACAATTCTTGGAGCAAGAATTGAAACAAGTGAGAAACATGAGATATAACTTAGCCCCAGTAATAATTTAATATATATATTATTTATATGAACAACATATAAGAGATAAATAAGCAGCAGATGACAAGATATTAATTTTTAAAATTCATTATCATCTTAATACCCAGATGGCTTCCCTCAAACTTCAATTATACCTTAAGCAACTTCTCCAACATAAGAGCAAAAATCAGATAGGCATTGTATACGAGAAAAAATAAGTTAAATGGAAGACAATGTTACTATATTTCCTAGTGTATCTAGGAAATAATTCTTAAGTCACAGTAATTGGAAATCTGCAGAGAACTGATTGAAACTACACAGATAACAAATTTACATCTGTTCATTTTTCTTCAGGAGCAGAGGGGAAAAAAACACTATTTTCATAAAGCAAAACTTCCTTCTGAGAAAACTGAAATTAATTTACTTGAAATTCTGCTGTATATCAGCCTGCACTTTCCACAGGAACATAATTTTAGGAACAACAACAAAACTGCTTCTGGTCATGACAGCAACTTTCAACCAGTTTTAAAGTTAAACCAAACAAAAGGCATTATGAAAGAATGCAATAATGAACTTCTTTATAAACCCATTTTACGGGCCTTCTAACACAGGGTTTCAAATTTACCTACAGTGCTCTGGACAGAAATGACTATAAAATTAAAGGTCGTTTTAATGAGATTTCAGAAAAATGCCTTTCATCATTTTTCCATGGAAAATAGTTTAACTCTCTCTGTACAGTTAATTTTGAATGAATATTTCTACATGGAAAAGCATGATCCACACAGTGCCATTTTAAAACTACATTTATAATAGAAAACCTATAATACAAACAAATGTATGAATGATTTAATATCCTCCTTTTTTTTTTGCCAGTCTCTAAAAAGATTCTCATTTCCCTCAATTTCACTTTGGGTTGCAGTGGGGAGGGCAAGATTTAACAGTTAGTTCCAGCAAGCAATCCTCGACACCGATACTACAATGTGTAGTTTCCATCGCTATAAAAGAAATGAGTGTGAAATTTTATGTGGTTTAATTCAATTCTATCCTCAAACATTTGTGAGTACCAAGGAGGTGTCAAGGACTTTATGTGCTAGAAACAAAGACATCAATAATTTACATCCCCAGCCCCCAAGGAGCTCCTAGTGTGAATTTCAACTCTTTGGCCATTGTGTCCATGCATTTTATAGGATAGAATTACTCTCTAGGATATCCTGTAGCTATGTGATGACAAAATGTTATTCTCTACTACATTGAGGAGAAGTGAATACTATTTCTAAGTTTCTAGACTCATGATTGATGCCACTATTTCCACCCCGCCCCCAAAGGAACATAAAAACCTTATAGAAATACTTAACTTCTCTATAGTACACAATCTTTGGCCATTTCTCCCCTTACTGTCCTAATCATAGCATCAAACATCCAGGCTCCTTTCCTTCCACCTCAACATAACTTTATGCTTCCACTTTCTCTACCAAGCTCCTTCATTATTGGTACTCCCCAAGATTGCATCCATGTTCCTTCTTTCACTTATCCTTATACATATTATACACACATACACACACACATACATATTATGTACAGTCAGTTTCAGTTTTCATACTTTACTCCAAAATCTACATCCTCTATCTCAGAATACTCTCGTAAGTGGTAGAAACACATTTTAGTTGCCTACTGGATGCTCAACAGTCATTGGAAACTTACGTAGTAAAAACTGGACAATTTTTCCTCTAAACAACTTTGTTCTTTTATTTTTCTTGTCTTTTTTTTATTATTAGGTTTTCTTTTGATTCAGGTTGATTTGAATTTGTCTTCTCATAATAATATAATCATCTCCCTTAGAAGAGATGTTACCTTAATACTTAACATTTTTTAAAAATTCAAACTTCAAGCTACTCGAGGGCAAAAAATACACTCTCCTGGTCAGCTTACTCTCATCATCTAATACAGTGCCTATCACTCTGAAGCACTAATGTTTGTTGAATGAATTAATGTATCCTTATTTCCAAAACATGAGTTTGTAAATGTGTTCATATCTATAAATGTACTCAGAAAATGTGATTCATGTTAATCAAACTTTATCAATGGTCATTTTATCTCATAAATGTGTGAAAACTGGTGATGTTTGACATAGGTGTTATAAGAATTGGAGATTTTAGAGCGGCAAGAAAACAGATTTCACCTTGAGAACTTAACTGTAAAAATCAACCCACAATGAATCGGAGAACCAGTGTACAAAAATGAACTATGGAAAGAAGGTGGCTCAGAAGCTAGCAGGTATGAAGTGTTAACTTGTCTAACTGTATTAACACAGCTGAGTACGAAATGTGAAAGTCTGCATGAAAGAGCAGTGGTGTAACTTAGAACAAAGTCTATAAGTGAGGATTTACAGAGGTAAATGCCAACAGTACTCATTTCAGCACCTTCCAAGGAAGGAGGAGCTTCAGCCAAGAGGTTTCATAGCATCAGGCTGCCTTAGACTAATATGATTATAAATTAACTCACCCAATACTCTTTGGCCTGATGCTCTTATAAACTGAATGTTTTTAACACATGGATAGATTACATATGTTTATCAAACTTAAGATTCCCACGTAGACTTGACTGGACTGAGTCTTTCTAGTACCTGTGACAATACAGTGGAGGAAATTCCATGAAGACACTAGCAGAGAGGAATTTTCTCTTCCTTCTGTGTCTTTTTGTTATATAAGTACATCTCTCTGGGACTGATCACCCCAGGCAACTAGGCACCTCGGACACCTGAAATGATTGTTTCTTTCCTCAGACCACTTGCAGAAATTTACTGAATACTTTAAAGGCTGCACAATGAGCTTTCATGTTACCCACAATTTGTAACAATTTGTAATTTGAACTATTAATCACATATGATGCTTTACACCATAAAAACTGCAGTAAAAAATCTTTCATCTTGTGCCTTTTTCTGTTTTTAATTGACCTGGATGTATTATAACTGCAGCTTCTCCATTAAATGTCTGACTTCCTCTTTACCATCCTGCAGACGTCCAGGGCATCCTATATTAATTCTCTTGCCTTAATCTATCCTGGCATCTTGACAAGACAGATTTGGCCAAATTTCTTGACTGGCCATATCATGGCCAAAAATCAAGAATGGATAATTTAATGCTAAAATATATTCAAGAATTTACACGCACAAATGCATATAAATGGTTGATGAAGTCATTATGCATGGTTAATTTGCCCTAGTTTCAAATCATTGCTAATTTTTACTTTCAAAAATATTCTCAAAAAAGGCTGCACTTACATCTTTAGTTGATCTACTTGTCCTGTGGAGATGGCTAATGTTACAGTAAGTCTACAAATTCGAACTGAAAATTACTAAAAGCCAAATTTAAATAATGTGTTTCTATAAACAAATATCAGTTGTAGAGCAACTAATACATCTCAAGTAGGATTTCAAAGAGACTACTACTATTTTAAGAATCATGGAACATCTTATTACCACAGTTTTATTAAATCAGAATAGAAGTATACCCTTCGTATTTGCTATTTATTTTTTTTGATTAACAAACTAAAATATTAAAATTTATTGTGTTCAAAGATCCCCTGGAAGGTTATCCAGTTATGTAACATATCCATTGTTTCATCTTACCGATTCTGAAAAACAGCTTGGTTTCAATATGTTTGTAATAAAGAAAATTTTTCGGGTTAGGTGGGAGAAAGGGAAAGAGAACTCAAGTCTTGACACTAGATGATATATTTCAGAATTGTTATGCCACATGAGTATAGAGACAATAACCATGGTCTCTGTGAGAGAATTTCACTACTCTTACGGTTTTTGGACAGTAACTCTTCATAGATATATATAATGGAAAAAGTTGTGGGATAAATCAACATGGAGAGTCAAATATGTCAACATGGCCAGTAATGAGCTGGGAAAGAAGTAGATCAGCAAGATGTAACAGGTAGGACATGGGACAGTTGTCTAGCAAACTTGAACTTAGTTGATTTATTTTCATTCACTAATGTTGTCATTAATCATTTCACTTAACAGTTTATAAATTTGTTTGTTAGCTAATTAATCAACATGTCCATAGTTTAATTCATTCATTAGCTTATTAATCAAAATATACATAATTTAAAGCCCATGTGGTTGGCACTGTGCTTGGTACTAGAAATAGAATGGTACCTAAACATCCCCTGGCCTTAAAGACTGTAATTAAGGGGAACATGGTATCATATGTAAATATGATTCACACTAAAAAGAGCCAAGTGTTAGTTGCTATGGTGGCATCTGGGATGGGTAACTATCTTCCAACTCTGAAAATAGGAAAGGTATCGTCCCAGGAAAGTGTCACTTGAGCTGAAATAGGAAGGATGTACAGGTATCAGGTCAGACAAACGGGATGGGGAGTAGGGTGTAAAGCGGTCAGAAGAGGAGAAAATAGTAGAGAATGTTGCAGGCAAAACAAATAATATGTGCAAACGTCTCCCAACAGATAAGAATATAACATATTTGGGAAAACTCCAAGAAATAAACTTCAACTAAAAATCAGAAATATGATAGAGCAACAACAACAAAAACTTTGAATCAGGCATATTTAGAAAAACCTAAAATCTAAACAATCAGGAATAACCAGTTAAAAATGTAATGAGGGGGAAAAAAGGGATCTAATTCACATTAGCAAAAATACTCTTGAAATCACTGGAATAAATTAACCTCAAATATATGTGACCTTTGTGAACTAAAATACACAGTTTTAACGATGGGAAACTTAAAAATTGAAATAAATTTAGAAATACACGTATCTGGAAGAGAAACTTCAAGAGTATAACAGTGTCAGTTTCCCTCACTTTAACATATAGACACTGGAAAACCAACCAAAAACCCAACTGGACTTCTAATGCAACTTTACAAGGCTATGATCAAGTTCGTATTAAAGACAAAATACATAGGGATAATCAAGAAATGCCTGGAAACAAATAACAAGGATGGGAAACTCGACTTTTAAAATACAAAATTTAGTAGATGTTACAGTAAATAAAACAGTTTGTTCTTGGTGTTGGCTAACAAAAGACCAGAAGAAAGCCCACAACAACGAGCCTATATTTACATACAAACAGTCTAGGTGACATGAATGTAAATTATTACAAAGATATTAGTTTTCATTGTGGAAAAAAAATATATATATACACCTTAATACAAAAAATAATATATTCAGGGTGTCTTAAGTATATAAAGAAAAAAACAAAAATAATTCTAAAACTATTTTAAAAACATAATAGCCTTTTTAAAAAAATTAGCTGGTGAATGGTCTTCATAAAGACACAAAATACATAGGGTTTAAAGGAAAGGACCTGTGGATTTTTCTTTCTATATAGAAATTCAAGTTATGTACAATAAAGATGATCATAAGAAATGTAAAAACACAAGCCAAAACTAGGAGAAAATATTTGTAGAACGATGTTTATATACATACATATACACATATACATATACATATGTATATACATACACACACACACACATACACTTTAAAACCTGCAAATCAACAAGAAAAACTTCGCCCAACAGAAAACTAGGCAAGAAATAGGAACAATTAATTCCCAGGAAAACTACCAAGAACCAATAAACAAAATAAACTCCTGTTTTAATTAGGCGCACAGATTAATTATTAAGGAACATAGTTTTGAAACCATCCCATCGGATATTTATGAATGCTGTCTATGTAATGGCTCCATTAGGAACGATTTAATGTCAGTCAAAGCAGGGACAGTCATGCAAGTCCTGACACATCTGGACACACACACAGAAGAAATCAATGGTGATGCATGTATACAGGGGAAAAGTGAAGTGTGCATGTATGACTTCCATGCTCTAACTACATATATAAATGCTTATTAAAAATGAGAAGATATATACCAGAGGAGAGGAAACACGTGTAATGAGTTTTATGCTTTACTCCATATTCTTCTATACTGCTTCAATATTTTACAAGGTTATATTCGTGTATTAGTCGAGTAGTAAAAATTATCCATTAAAACAAAATGAAATAAGAGGCCTTGCTCTTGCCAAGTGAACAGGAAGACAGGTACCTGTAAACCATCTTACCTTATTCTAGGGATTACTAAAGGGCCAGATGAGTTGTGTGCCCAGAACTCCAGTGATTGCAAGCCAGTGGAATTTCACCAGAATCTCTCAGTCCCATTCACTTTATCTTAGACACAGCAAACACTTCCCGGTGCTCCTGTTTGATAGCCTCTCCTGAATTCTCTATTTTGGGAGATGAGTTTGCTCACCTGATATTTCGTGGATACCTCCCCCCATCTCTCACACACACTCACATACCCACATCCATGGAACCTGGCAGGAAACCTTATCCTGAACTGTAGCCATTTGGCCAAGGGTTATTTTCCCCTCATTTCTGCCAGTCCCCACTTTCATAGGCTTCTCATGCCTTGTTTTCAATGAGGCTCAAGGAATAGCTTGGCCTCATTAACAGGTAGTGAGACCACTTCCATTCTGTAAACTCTAATCCTTCTAACCTCTCAAGGGTTCTCAAAATCAGGCCCTGAATGTACAAATAGATCTCTCATTAGAACCAAATCTAAGGTGACAATCACCCTACATTTCCCTCACTGCTTTATCCTCCTAAATTACTTCCTCCCAAGACAGAGTTCTTGGCATCATGAGATACATGAACTCGTTGAAATTCTATGCAAAATTAACCTCATAAAGGTGCCTTTTACCCAACCCCCTTCTCCCATTAAAAACCACTGTCTGACTCTCTGCCTCTTAAACGGAAGCTCAATGGGCAGCTGTCACTGAATGAATTACGTTATTCCAAAAAAAAAAAAAATTGTTGACATCATAACACCCAATACCGTAGACTATGACTGAATTTGGAAATAGGGTCACTACAGATGCAATGTGACAACAGAGGTGGGTCCCTAATCCAACAGGAGTATCCTTATAAGAGGATGTGAAGACAGTTACCCACGGAGATCATCATGTGATGACAAAGGGAGAGATTGGAGTCATGAAGCTGTAAGTCAAGGAATTCCAATGAATTCCACAGGAAGGAGGCCAGGAAGGATCCCCCTACAGGTTTCAGAGGGAGCGTGTCCTGAGGACACCCAGATGTGGAACTGCTGGCCTCCAAAACTGTGATCCAATAAATTGCTATTATTTTAAGCCACCTAATTTGTGGTACTTTGTTATAGCAGCCCCAGGAAATTAACATACAAATCAACCTAACATAAATGTGTTTGTTTCTGAAATGTCAAGAAAACACAGTTCTAAATATCTAATTCAAGAAGGCTCTGACAACCCAGAACTGTTTAGTGACAATGATGAAATTATACTTACACAATTCAAAGAATGTGGTTATTTAACACTGCCTACTAATCTTATCACTTAGGTGATAAATGGAGTTCCCTTGCTCTGACATGGATTTCATAATTCATTTATGTAATCAACAAATACAGGTTTCCTCCAGGTATGGAGAGATATAATGACCAGTAAAAAATTTCCACCACCTCAAGAAGCTGAATATGGATGGTAGTGATCATATTGCTTCAGTATTAAATAGGGTGTTGCTATTAACTTTAGACAGATAATCTTTATGTTGTAGAAGTATTTATTTATTCCTGGTTTATTTACAGGTCTTGTTTTCTGAGGCAGATGTTTATCAAAAGCCTTCTAGCATTTCTAGAGATGATCATAATTTTTTTCCTCTCTTGACTTTTTAAATTGAAGGAGTACAGCAATTGAACTGTTGTACTGAATATTCCACTATAAATTTGAGAATAAATCCCATCTGATAACGGTGTTTTAATCTTGACTATGCTGCTACACCTACTGTATTAATTTTAAGACATGTCTACATTTATATTCACAAGTCTAATTGGCCTGTTGTGGCTCTGTTATTTATTCCTGCTTGTTTTTTTGTTGGTTTTTTGAGTTTGTCATTGTTGTCATTATTCTTTTTGTGTGTGTGTGTAATGTTAAATAGGGTCAAGACCTTTTGCTGTCAGTTTTATCTAGCTTCACAAAATAAGTAAGAACTGTTAACTAGTGCAAAAAATATCATTTGATTAAAGATTTGATAGAACTTATGAAATGTCTTAACTTAGTTTCTTGCGGAGAAAATTCTTTAATATGGTTTTCAAATTTTTCCAAGGTTTTTGAATCAGACTGTCTACTTCTTCTTGGGCTAATGTTAATGATTTATATTTTCCCAGAAAAGTATTCATATTACTAAGATTTTCATATGTATAAAACTAACATTTTGTTACTTTAAGCTTCCATATTCCTGGTTGTAGCCCCTTTCTCATTCTCAATATTATATATTTAAGATTTTCTATTTTGTCCTATAATTTCCCTTGCCAGTTGCCTGTTGATCTTTCAAAGAACAAGCTCTTACATTTATTCATTACTTCCCATTGTTTCCCTAAATTCTACTTCATTAACATTTTCTTTTTGCTTCCTTCAAATTTATTGTTTATTTTATTGCTCCTTTTTTCCTAGTTTCTCAGATTAAATGATTACTTAGATTCTTAAAGAACAAAAATGAAAACTAACTTATAGTGCAAAATCCCTCTTACCCACAGAAATGATCCCCTTTGTTATGTATTGATTTAAATTACATTAAATTTATTATCTGCATTCTGAAATCTAATGCCTAATGAAATATTCAATGTTCTATTGAATTACCAGTTTAAATAGCAGTTGGAATAGACTGACTGGGCCAAATCTATAACAATGAAAGAACACTGAGAATTTTTCACACTAGAAATCAATTATATTTCAAATGGCAGTGAGTGGTGCAGTTAAAAGGTTGAAAGTCGACTATATATTTATAAAATTTGCCAGAGTAAATGACTAAGCAATGGTCCATTGGCTTTGTCCCTGAAAATTTATTATGCTTGAAAAGAGAAACCAACATCATAAGGCAGATCTGTTAAACCTGGTCTTAAAGTTACTTGAGTGAACTACTGAATGTTAATAAATTGGTAATATGAATAAAAGGCTATGCAATAAATACACTACATCTGTTGCCATTAATGGTAGAAGTGGTGGGGGGTAGGTGGAATGGGTGAAGGAGGTCAAAAGGTACAAACCTCCAGTTATAAAATAAATAAGTCATGGGGATGTAATATATACTATGATCACTAGTTACTAATACTGTATTGCTTATTTAAAAGTTGCCAAGAGAAATTTGCTAAGTAAAAGTGCTCATCACAAGAAAAAATTTTGTAACAATGTTTGGTAACAGATGATAACTAGACTTCCTGTAGTGATCATTTCACAATTTTTACAAAACTGAATCATTATGTTGTACACCTGAAACTAATAAAATCTTATTTGTCAATTATAACCTCATCTCAAAAAAGTAGTACTATTTTACGTTTTACATATATGACTATCATCTGTAAGCACAGGTTGAAGTGATAGCAAAACAATGTAATAATGAAAGGATTTAGATAATTCAAAACAATTTCTACAGTACTTTCTTCTTTTTTAAAATTAAAGTTCACCTTTATTTTGAACAAATTGCTCTATCTTCTTTTTTTAATGGAGGTGCTGAGGACTGAACCCAGGACCTTGTGCATGCTAAGCAGGCACTCTGCCACTGAGCTGTACCCTCCCCCCTGTAGTTCTTTCTTCTTGAAAGCAACTCTTGGCTCTGTTATGCAAACCCATGATCTTTCTAAAAAAATCTACAGTGTGAGTTTAGTAAACTCAGTAACTGCCATTAAAAATAACTTATACTTTCAATTAGATGTAATTCCAAGTATTTTTTTTTCTACATGAAAGGTGATTTGACTTAATTTTTTTTCTGAATTTGAAAGCTGTATACTGAGGTTCCACCTCCACCCCCCGCACCCTTGGTTTATTTCTGCCAGCTTGAGCAGAAAAACTTCTGTTGCATGGATATACACTCAGAACCTCTCAAATTCAAACATGGGATCCTTTACTATTTGTGTGATCTTCCACAAATTCCCTCCGAGTTTCCTTTTCCTCATTCTGTGGGCTTCATTTGAAGATGAACTGTCATAACATGCGAAGGAACTAAGGAGAGTGGTTGTTGGCACATAAAAGTTACTGAAGAAATTGCTATCCTCCCAAATTAAAATTATTTCATTATTTTATAAGTAGAAAACACAACTGTATATATGCACCTCTCATATATAACTTGGTATTATTACTCCTGCAAAAAAAGTCCTTAAATTTAAAATCTTATAATGCATGTTCCCTAAACTTCAGATATAACCACATATCATGTATACTATTGCTTACTTTTTTCCAAATCATCCTTTTTTCTCTATCCTCTCTTAGAACATTATCTAGACATGCTGGTTATATATTTTTAAAATATAAACATAAAAATAAAATTGTAGGGATTAATTTAAAGATTATCTCTGGCCTCTTAGAATCATCTTGTGTCTGGCCAGTGGTGGTATACCTCACTTTAGTAATTATTGTGTTGAAGTTACGTAATGCTGTATGTCTCCAGGTTATACTTCCAAAAAATTTTTTAGCAATAGGATTTTTTTCCACTATTTTACAAAGCAAGTAGATTTATGAACACTGAATTATGTTAAAAAAAAAACCTAGGTTACTGATTAAAAATTAAGTAGAGGATATAACAGGAGCTTATGATTCCCAAAAGCTCCTCAAGTTCACTAATAAATACGGGTATTTCATGCCAACTAATATAATAGCTTCATTAATTTCAGGCTTTGGTCATAAAATGTCTTTAAGAGACAGAACTACAACCAATGATATGAAATGTGATTAATGACTGCTGCTACCACAAAGAAATGTTGTTGGGTTAAGTTTACTGATAAAACTGAGCAAAGCAAATATCTTTCCTTTCAGAGATTTGAAATAGAACTAAGAGGAACTTCTGCATTTCAGAGAAAATTATATAATAAAAATAGCATATAAATCTCAAAAGAAAAATTTGTAATTTGTCATATAGTCTCTAATTGTCCATGAGAAAACCTGGTTCTTTTCCTAACTATGTAAATAAACAGAAAGAAAAGTTTGCTCCAGGGACATATGATACTAGACATATTTATGATATTACAGATTGCAAAAAAATCTATCTTGGTTCATTAGGTTAAGATTTGATTAAAAATCATTGTTAAGAATTCATCTGTTTTGAAACCTAATTATTTCGTATGAGAATTTTGTCCACTACATAAGTTAAAATATTCATTTTCATATTCTTTTTCATTATAGGTTACTACAAGATACTGAATATACTTTCTCTATGCTTTCATAGTTCATATATGCATCCACAGAGGAAGTTATAAGGTACAGCTTTTAAATGACATGTAACGTGTATCTATCTGTCCAACTGAATAAATTTCTTTTCTCAGCAAAGAATAAGCCTGGATAGACTCATTTCCTTTCTCTTTTAACCCTTTCCCAACAAGTATCACCAGAAGGTAGTTAACTTTTAACCAGTGGCTGTAGATAAGAGAGAGAAAAACGAGTTCCAAGAAGAGATACTGGTTGTTCAGCTTACTTTCTTCCCCAATAGTGTATGAAGAATGGGCACCACAAGAAAACTGGCATCCCATATCACAGGACAGGCGGTCTCTTTGGTAACAGTATTTTCAGATGCAAACAATAACAACCCAAAATATTTGTGTAAATTTATCAAATCGTTAAGGTTCTTTTTCATAAAATGAAAAAACTATTAATCAACAATATAGTAACATCACATTATTTAGATTAAGAGCACAGGGGAAAGCCTTTGTTGGAGTATCTAGATATATTCACTCAAGTAAAGGAAAAGATGCAGTCTCAAATTATTTCAGGGAAAAAAAGATTGTCGTACATATGATGAAGCATGAAACACAGCAGAGAATGAATATCAGAGGTTGTGCAACCTGGAGAGGAAGT
Organism: Camelus dromedarius; assembly: GCF_036321535.1. Taxonomy (NCBI): domain Eukaryota; kingdom Metazoa; phylum Chordata; class Mammalia; order Artiodactyla; family Camelidae; genus Camelus; species Camelus dromedarius. The sequence goes on along the minus strand of NC_087446.1, from coordinate 22,208,526 downwards.
GCTCCATCTGAAGGCTTTCCAGGTTAAAGAGAGAAAATTGAACACTGTGCAGGTGAACAAAAAACACATGCTGACCTAATACAGACTATAGGCCATGAGACTGAGATCCCAGGGTTAAAGTTGAGGAGGTTAAAGACAAGGTAAATGTACAAACGGTAAGTTAAACTGAGCTCCTGTCTGCTTCCCCTTAAATATCAAGATATTTTGGTGTTTATTTTCATTTATTTTTAATTTTTTTCTAACATCTGTGCTTTTAGATTTAGCCAGTACAAAAGATTTAGATGTAACCAGAACATAATAAACAAATACTAAAAATAAAGCTGACAAAGTAGTTTGATACTGTCAATATTACATACAAGTCATTAAACATAAGCAGGAAACATCTTATTATGCCTGGTTCCTTCCTGCAGGGAATTGCTCCTTCTCCATTCTATTCCAACTCTGGAGGCACTGTCAGTAGAGGGCTCTTATAGCCCCATGCCATGGGGAAGAAAGTAAGCTGAACAACTAGCATCTCTTCCTGGAACTCGTTTTTCTCTCTCTTATCTACAGCCACTGGTTAAAAGTTAACTACCTTCTGGTGATACGTGTTGGGCAAGGGTTGGAAGAAAAGGAAATGAGTCTATCCAGGCTTATTCTTTGCTGAGAAAAGAAATTTATTCAGTTGGACAGATAAGATACACATTACTTGTCATTTAAAAGCTGTACCTTATAACTTCCTCTGTGGATGCATATATGAACTATGAAAGCATAGAGAAAGTATATTCAGTATCTTGTAGTAACCTATAATGAGAAAGAATATGAAAATGAATATACGTATGTATATGTATGACTGAAACATTATGCTGTATGCTAGAAATTGACACAACATTGTAAACTGACTACTTTTCAATTTAAAATTAAAAAGCATATAGATAAACCTCTCCAAACACTAAAGAAAGAGGACACATGATCCCATAAAGGTCAGAGACCTTTTTCCAGGATTAATAGAGGCATTAAGACAATTCTTTCAGAGACTGACAAGAGTCTATAAGCATAAAGGTGCAGGAGTCATCTCATTAACACCGAGTCCCACAGAGAATGGAGTGAATCCAGAGGGAACCAAAGACACAGAATGAAGACAAATTCCAAAAACATACTAAAATACCTGGATCTCATTGTGTCTACATCTAGTCAACTCCAGGAATTTTCAGCTATGGGGCTTAATAAATTCTCTTTTGTGTTGAAGCAAGTTTAGACTAAGTTTCTATTACTTATAAACAAAAGAGTGTGATAAATATAAGAGACAACGAAGGCATTTCAGTTTAATTTGCATTTATCCACTTACATCTAAGTATACCCCCTATGGCTTTCCATTCAAAGAACAGATTTCTAGCCCACCACCACTCCGGGATTTTTCTAATAGACACAGACATTCTAAATTATCCCATTATCTCAACCTAATCATTAGTGCCTTTGTGGGGAAAGTATTACCTTATTTGATAACACACCAGAGCTAGTACATGTTCTATATGTACTTTGACACCAGTAGTTCTCTTAAAAAAAAAAAGGACAAAATCTATTATAATAATTAAGATATCAATTATATAGAGTATCATACATAACAGCCTTATTTTTTGAACCCAACTAAGTATTAATGAAGCAAACTTTAAAAAAAAAAAACAAACTCAAAGCATTTAAATGAACTTCTAGGGTATATGGCATAGTACTTCAAAAAAATTTCAGCCATATCAATGATGTGGCCCAAAACACAGAGATTACAAACACCATCCATTTACTAGTCGTAAGATTCACAAAAATACTATTTCAGAGCACAGCTATCATCATCTCTGTTTCCAGCAGTTAAACCCATAGTCCGTCTCACCACCTTTCAAAGATGAACCCAACCAGAGAAAGCAACGCATACTCACAAATTATAAAGCATGTCGGCCATGTTGCTTCGGTAGTACAAAGCATTTCTATAGGCGCTTTCAGCTTCAGAAATTTTGCTCTGACTCTTCAGAACATTTCCAAGGTTACCCCAGGCTGCCAAAAACAAAAGAAGTATTCAGGCTGAGTGTCATTCCAATTATACATAACATAACATCAGGACATCGGGAAGTACCACAGGGAGAGAGAAAATTCTCGTAAAACATTCTTAAGAAAGAAAATTTGTATCCTTTATACTCTAACATTTCATCAAACCTGTAGATTAAATACAATGAAAGCCTAAAAAATATTATTATGTCTCAAAGCTGATATACACACACAGTTTATCCTAAGGCCAAGAACTACGTTATTTTAAGATCACCTACAAAGACTTCATGCTCTTTCAAATTTTAGTAGGGGTCTTCATACACTCAGATTATTGTATACCTACTGAATCAGAAACTAAGAAATCATCTTAAAATTAAAATTTGAAAGATTTCATTCAAATATGAAAACACTGATAAATGTCACAGAACTGGGGATAAAAAGGAAGATAACTAAGTAAGATAAAAAATTTTATAGAGAGTCTTAATAGTCACCAGGACATATCAGTAAAACACTACACTTCTTAAAACAGTTAAGTATATATGTTTTATTCAGATACAATGTTCTTTTATACTCATCCTGCTAATAAATTCATTTGTGGGAAAAATAAGTGACTCAGTATTTTCGTACATAATCATGTTAAAAATCTTTATTTTCTTTTTGTCTTTTATTTTTCACTCCAAATAATCAAGATTTCTCAACATTAAAATGAACAAAATATATCCCATAAACAGCTGTCCATACAGCATCTGTCCCTCAAACTTGGGTACTTCTCTTGCCTTTCCTTCCCATAAGAAGATAGGGTGCTAGGCCTGAACCAGAGTCCCTTCCAGCTAGATGAGGATGAGAAGAAGGCTGACATGTGTCAAGATCTATTTATGTGGGTAATTACCAGTTTTATCTGAAGGATGAAAGGGGTTTTCAGATACCAATTTTTAATGCATAAAAAAGTATAGAATCTTTTAATCCCAGATTTGTCTATGTGCCCTGTAATTTAACACTCTGTGCTTTCATTCACTCATCTGTAAAATGGGGAAAATAGTATCTCCTGGATTTTGTAATGAGGATAAAATGAGTTAGTATATGTGGGGTATTTAAGACAGCGCCTGCCAGGTGACTAATACTCAATAAATGCTTGTTAATTTCATTAATATCATTGTCATTGATGCCTTTTGCAATTGACAATGCAAAGCATAGCTCTTAGAAACAGCATCAAATATAATGTACTTTCTGTCCTTACTATTATCTACAGTGAATACTAATCTTTCATATTTGGAAAGTCATATATCTCCTTTTGGTTCAGATGGAAAACGGGAAAAGCACTCTACTCACAATTATACAACACCTAATCATGCATATTCACCATATACAAAGGTAAACTCCAGAAAGTTTTAAAAGATAAATGTGAAAAAATGAAGCTCACAGAAGAATATAGAGATTATCTCTGTGGAAGGGAAAGGGACCTCCAAATAGAACTCAAAAAGTAAAAAACTGATGAATTTGAGTATCTCAAAAAGAAGAACTTCTATTTATTGAAGGACATTATGGACAAAGTTAAACATGCATTAATATACCAGAAGATATTTCAAACATCTAAACAAACAAGACACTATACTTAGGAAATAGAACTCCTAACAAAGCAACAAGAAATGATAAGAAATCCAACAAGGGGATAAAAATGGGCAAAGGATATGAACAGGAATCTACAAAAAGGGAAACCATAATAAATACCAGAGTAAATTTTAGAAATTTAATACTCAAATTCCTCAGTAAACACAAATTATAACAATGAGATTTGAGATTGGCAAAAATTAGAAAACTGGATAAAGCCAAGTACTGGTAGGGATATGGGGAAGGAATATTCACTATTGAGAACAGTGTAGCCTGGGGAAGCCATTGTGTTATGCCATCTGCCAATATGCTGTCAAATCAACAAATGTCACTGACTACGTCATGAATAATCCCTGACCAGCAATCCCACTCCGAGAGAAACTCTCATCTAAGAGAACGTGACAGGATGTTTCATGCAAGCCTCTAAGTGTTGGCCAACCACAGGACGTAATCAACCTGCCCATCATGGGAGTATATGTGGGATGACCACACAACAGTGAGGACCAACAAATTCCATGTAAATATTGTGGTATGAATGGACCTTGAAAATTTACAAAAATTCAAAATATCTAAAACATTCTGTCACCAGTTATAAACATTAAAAATTTGTTCCCACTCAAAATATCACTACATACTTCACAAGGGTACATTATAATTCAAAGGATGCAACTCAAGTATGGTAGACCAGATACCTATGGTACAAAGGGAAATTGAAGTTAGGAATAGAGATAAAAGGGAATAAATACGTAAATAAAAGAAAGGAAATTTGTAGGGATCATCCTAAAAATTGCCCACAAACTGAGGAATATAATTAATCCAACTTCTGCAACTGGGTGGTAGGGGAGAAGAAAAAGAAAAAAAGGGAGAAAAGGAAAATCAAGGCCAACAACTCACATTCTTTTAGAATACAGATGAAGTTATCCTATATCCTACTTAAGGAATAAGGAGTATTAACATTCACTAAACTTTTTCTTTTACTATGACAATTTGAAACAGATGTTTGAGATTATCTTCAAATTTTCACTTGGTAATTATACTTTGGGCTAACAAAACTTAAAGAGCTTATATTTTCATTAATATTTAATGTCATTTATATTTTTACATTTCTAAGACCGTATATTTTATTGATGCATTCATTTCATGCCATGATCTTTAAAAGTACAGTTTTACTGGAATAAAATCCCTGAAATTCTTCCAAGAAATTGTGATGAAGCCTAAAAATAAGTATCTCGTTTTTGTAAAGTATTTTAGTAGACAGCATGCCCAGATGAATCCAATTCACACATTAAACTCGGGAGATAATACAACACTTATGTGAAGTTCAGAAAAAGGTAATTATTTTACTCTAAAAATCTCAGTGTAGTTTTTACAAGTTTTTCCTGAAAGTGTTTAAAAATATTCAGAGTACTTATTTTATTCCTGTTGTTTGACAAAATGAATAAGAAGTTGCTTTCATGTGAGGGACGACTGTCCCATCTCATAGGCTTAACTTGTAGCACTAGGGGCCTTGGTGGAAAAAAAGAAAAGAGAAAGAGGAGAAAAGGTGAAGGGAGAAGGGGAGGTACAGATGGAATAAAAATAGATGTATATTATGACAATAAAAATAATCATAGTGCTTTCGTTTATTTAAAGTTTACCAGATGCTTGACAGTGTCCAGAATTTATTTAACCTAATAATAACCTCTCAGGTACAACACTAGACCCATTTCACCGATGAAAAAACTGAAGTTCACTCCTTAAACTGCAAAGTTCATTACAAGGGAGAACCCGATCTGTTTCCAGGCATCGGAAACTCACCCTTTCAAGACTGTGTCTGAATATAAAGTAGAATAACATACTATAGCACTCAAAATTTTCATATATTTAATTGAGGGACTAGAATCTAATATGAAAACCAAAAAAGTTATCCAAATGAGTCATCCCCTCAGAATGGCTAAAGGCAAAATACTCCAGAAACAATAAACTAAAGCTATCTGGTACCCATATTTCATAATGTATTTTCCATCCTACAGAAAAATTAATGCAAATAATATATCAAGTGTTTTACATTTCTTTGGGAATGTAATTTTAAATGTTACATTTTCTAGTTAATGCAATGGAAATAGAACACACTTTACTGATGGAAACAGATGGTTGCTGCTCAAAGATACTGGGGATTCAGGTACATTTATCAGTAAGTGCCCTAAGTGCCCTGAGGATGCCTTATGTGTGACAGAGAGTTAAAAAGCATTGTTTACTATTGTGGTGATCATTTTGCAATATATACAGATGTTGGATCATTATGTTGTACATCTGTAACTAATTTAAGGTTATATGTCAATTATACCTCAATAAAACTAAAAAATTTAAAAATAAATTAAAAAATAAAAGCATTGTTTACCAAGTACATGACTTATTTCTTAGGACTAAGCATATATGATGATTATATTTTTTAAAGAGGCAAACAGATGCTTCTAGAAGGCTTTAGAAAATCTCATCGTGAAGTTATTTTCAAAAAGAAAACAAAAATTTTCTTTAAAAAAATTCAGGAAGCAAAGAAACAAGAATAACTCTTATATCTCAAGAGCCCTACACACTGTTATTTAAGTGCATCTAAAAGGTGTCCGCTTATTAAGAAACTTCACCTTAATTCACAAGGAAAGCTCCTCTAGTACTTTCTGCCACAGTTTATGTTCTTTGAAAGGCAGAAAAACAATTAAATATTCCCATCTTGTGAAAATTTTTCTAAAGATGAAATGTGAGCTCCTTCTGGAAATGTTAAGTGATTTATAGCAATGAATACCTCCAAAATTTTTTCAAAGCCCTCATTCAAATATAGTAGTTCTAAGTTCATAAAATAAATTCAAACTTATTGTAAAGTAACTACTGCAATTTCATAGCTCTTGATGTATTTCATAAAATCAATGCGAAGAGATTTAAGTCATTTTTTCCAAGGATGTTTTTACTCTACACTGGAAGTTTGAAGATATTTATATTCATTTATTATAAAAAAATTTAAATAATTTTCTTACGGTTATGACACACTTTGCTTATTTAAAAATTAGCTAATAAGATGAATGAATCTGTAAATATTAATATTTAAATTTTAGCTACTTAATATTCAGGCAAGCAATCATGCATCAGGGTTAGCACGTCAGCATTTCCATTTCACTGGTACACTGAGAACACAGCTACCAAAATCAGTAAGGACTCTCTCCTATTTTTGACTTCAGCCTTCAGCTGTAATTTATTTTACCTTAGAATTTTGAGATGTCTTCAGTCCCTATGTTAAAATTTTGAGTTCTATGTAAAGATCTGGCAAAATCGAAACATTTAACTGCTTTAAGGTGATAAATCCTAAATTTTGCTTCCTCCAATTCTGAGTTATTTGTTTGAAATCAGAAGCTATCACCAAAAAACGGTTAAACATTGAAATCTTGCCAGTTAGCCAGACCAGCTGCAAAAGAAAATAAATACAGGAGCACAGCCTACCGTATCTGATAAGAATTGTTTCTCTTCCAATGATAGGCCTATTTTTAGGCTCCATTTTACGTAAATATTAACTCTCTTTATTCTCATAATAAAGATTATCATCCAGTTGGTAATGGATGAGGAAACTGCCTCAGAGAAATAAAGTAACACTTAAAAGCTAATACAGCTAAAAGCTGTGTCTGTCTGGTTTCAAAGCTCTTGGTTGTTTTTGTTTTTTTTAATTGAAGTATAGTCAATTTACAATATTGTGTTAATTTCCGGTGTACAGCATAGTGATTCATTTATGCATATACATATATGTGTATGTATATATATATTTTTTCCTTCTCATATTCTTTTTTGTTTTAGGCCATTACAACGTTTTGACTATAGTTTCCTTATACAGTAGGACCTTTTGTTTACCTACCAAAGCTCTTGCTTTTAATCACTATGGGACACGTGGACTTCAGATGTGTTCCAAAAATGATGTTACCAAGGATATAAGTTAAATAAATCTACTTTTAAAATATAAAGGTTAATTATGTTAAACTTCCTACTCTCAATGGAAGGAAAAAAGAAGAAACAAAGTAGAGGGAAGAGGGAAAAGCCATTTAAGTACATGGAACTTAAGATAAATGTGAAAGTGTTTTTGTTTTTGTTTTTTTTTTTTTTTGTTTTTTTTTTTTTTTGCCTTTTTAAACAGAAAGCTTTCTCACTCTATTCATTAACAAAGGTTGTAAGGGGGTCAACATCTGTAGTCTGTACTTTTTACCAATTGTATGATAGTCATTTCATATGACTCCAGAGAAATAAGAGTCCTTCTAAGCCTACAAGAACCTATTTTTCCTAAAGTAATTTTACCTTGGATTATTACAAAAAGGAACATAATTTTAAATAGGTCAAAAAATTGTCCAGTTAGAATGTTAAATGGAGAAAGTAGACATAATTTAAAGATTACGATTCATATGATACCAGAATACATATACTATATACTTTAATGTAGTTCTAATTATAGCAAGTTTATAACATGCAATTATTTCTCTTGTTTCCCTACCTTTGGTTATTTCAGATGGACCTGAAAATAAATTTACTCCTAATCAGGGAAAACAGCATTAAAAATGAAAAGATAAAAGTTTAGTATTCCAACGATATGTTAACATTGTCTTGACAATTCTGTTAGTCACTATAATATCTATGTGCATACTGCAATATTCACATATACAATTCAGTGCAGGTTTTTTTTTTTTTTTTTTTTTTTCAAACATATCTAGGGTTGTTCCTTAGCATTTTACCATCTGCCATTGCTACCATATTCCTAACTAGACTATGAGCCACCTCCACATCAATGGTCCAGTGTCTGCAGTCAGTACCACCCATGGTCCTTGTGACTGGGTCTTACCTGTACCTGCCTTCACTCATTAACTTCCCATCTGTGTTCAGAATTTTTCCCATGGCCTCTCTATCAAAGCAAAACAAAAAATCTGCCTTATGTGCCTTTCTAATAGCAATGTGCTCTCTGCAAAGTTTCTGATTAACGAATCCATAGTACTATATGTGAAGACAGTAAATATAATTGCATCTACAGATATGACTGGACAAGGAGGAAGAATCTGGTAGCACCTGAGCTATGAAGCTCTCCTTGTATTTTACCATGAGGCCTTTTTTTGCCTATTACACTGTTGAAATTAGTCAATAGAACACTTAAATATATAATTGGCATGCCACAAATAGTGACCCTCTTTATATAAAAGACATATCACTTCAGTAAAGGCTCATTAGAAATTCCTCATATCTGGCTGATCTCTTGGCCCATGAAGTTGTTCAATCAGTACCCATAGACTGTAAATTCTGAAGAGTAGTTGAGTTGCTTCTGATTTCCTATTGGGGATAGAACTGTCGCAAAGAATCTCTCACAGTTTGCCTCTATCATTTGACTCTGGGTCAGCTCTAAAAGAGGAAGAAGTTTGAAAAAGGCCAAGAGTTTGGGAATTCTAAACAACTCCAGAGGGGAACAGAGAAGCAACTTAAAAAAAAAAAAATTCCCTCCTTTGTTCTTTTATAATCTAATCTCATAATCTACTTTATCTCAGCGAATCCAGTCTTCATTTGGATGGGTCCCCGCCATCTAACAGCCCTGGGTTAGTTTCCTACTATATGTCACTAAAAGGAAATTTGACATGGCAATGTAAAACAAAATATCCCAAGCCTATGTTTTTAGTTCTAGTCCTGTCACCAGTGAGATCTGGGTACAGTGAAGTAAATTACTTGACTCTTCTGTTTCTTGTTAGCAATAGTAAAAGCAATAATTTAGTCAGCATGTAATCTGGGCCAAACCCTGGGCGAGGTATGCTGCACAAACCCTGAACCACTCGGTGGTGTTATACTATACTCATTGTACAGATCAGCCACCTGTAAGGGCAACGATGACAGTTATGAGTGTCCAGGTTAGGATCAGTACTGGTATCTACCCTCCTGCAAAGTCTGCACTCTCCCATGCCATTTCTCCTTCAGCATTCTGCCTCTCTCTTTCTCATCTGTAAAACACGAGCAGCAATGCTTGCCCAAGTTAAACTCCAGCATCACTGAGATAACTGAATAAGATAATAGATGTATAATTCTCTGAAAAGTGCATTATTCTGGAAAAAGAATAATATGTCATTATGAGATTATCATCCCTAGAAAGCATAACCAGTTAGATGTGAACTTTTATACTACATCTCCTATATTCAGAATCTAGGGGCATGCTGTGGAGAATTCCATTGCCAGGTAAATCCAGGCCAAAAAAAACAAAACTCAGAGCAACATTAAATACTCTCAAAGCCAGTTTTAAGATAAGAAAAATAATGAAAGTCATAAAGATTACATTTTATCTAAAAAAAGTCTGCTCCTGAGATAAAAATATAGTACATCTCAAATATATCAGGACACCATGTTCTACCCTATATTAACTTCTAGATAATAATTTTTGACAGTCACCTTTAGCTCAGCAGGTAATGTTGAACACGGCAAAAGTTAATACTAAAGAAAAACGGCATTTTAAAAAGAAATCATCAATAAAAATACAAATTACAAGAATAAAATATTTACAAGGGGACAAAAATATTTATGCATGCTAATGAGAAGAAAAGAGAAACTAGCTATTAAATAACTAAAAGAAAAGTCTAAGAACTATCAATTCCCTTTGGTAGGTACACAAATCTTGGGCAACTATTATTTTAATGTATTTTCTTCTGTATTTTAAGCTGACTGAACAACAGGAAAAAAAGAAGGAGGTTAATTTTCTTTTTTTTTTTTTCTTCTGCCACAGGACATGAAAGGCCATGCAGCAAATACTTGTATGAGACATTTTTGCATCTCTTGAAAAATGATATTGAACCAAAAAATGCTATCACTCATTTAACAGTCATAAATGCACAGCTCATAAAGATCTACTTTCAAACAGCAAAAGGAAGCAAGTACATAAAAGGCTAAAGTAAACAGGCAAGACCAGAAGTGTCAATGCACAAAATGACATTCCCACACCAGTTCTCTAAGAATGATGACTTCTATGAGTTCTATAGAAAAGAGGACTAGCCCATTCTCCCAAAGCTCTAATCTTAACTGGATTGGATCCCAACAGGGAATCCTCAGAGGCCATGAAAGGATCTTTCACACTGAACACATCCACTGGACACATATTAGTCACTAATGAATATTACCAACTAGAAATTATGACTACATTATGTGGTTTTAGAGGCATAAACCCATATATCCCATCCATGAGTCTGAAATAATGTTGTCATTCAGACGATTTTCATGGTAGGTGGATTAAAACCCACAGAAAAGCTGTATTTTCCTGTGAAATCATCAGGATTGGGGTTCGGATATTCTTCTTTAAGCCTGAACTTTTAACTTAAAACTTCAGAAGTAAATATTACTCCAGGCTTAGTTTGGAAATGAGCTGAGAAACAAAGCCACAACCAAAGCATGGCAGGCCTCTAACCAAAGTACCACTTAGAGCCTCTTGTTTCTAGAATCGCACCACAGAGCCCAAAGGTACGGCACAAAAAGAATTTTAGTGACTGTACTGCTTGCCCCCCCCAAAAAAACCTCAAAATCATTGTCCCAGAGTGTAAAAGGGTTTGTACGCTATCATTAATATACTCATGTTTTCTTTATATAAGCCCAGAAAGTTACCTCTACTTTAAAACTGTTCTCAACACTCACATGAATATGGACAACATCACTCAAGTTTAACCACCAGAGAGACTGTGACTTGAAACCATCCTTGGAAAATATTCAGATTATTTGAAAACTGAGTAAGTGGAGAAATGAGGTGTTCTATACCAGTATTGCAAACCATCCAAACCACCAAAGCTTTATTTGTAAAACTCAAAGAGAGTAAGCCACCTGATAAAGTAAAACTAGATAGTATCTCAAATATCTCAGGCCTGGTCTTTGCTGGTAGTCTCCTAATACAGAACTTGAGAAATTTACTTCCTTTTCCCAAAAAAGAGAAGAGGGGAAAAGAAGAAAAAAATGTTTATCACATTTCTTTAATATACATACTCCCAGTTACAACACACAGGGCCCCAAACATTATAAAACTGTGAGTTTCTCTGCCAACCAGGCAAAGAACTACACTTAAGAAAAAAAGTTGGTTGACACCTCAGTTATCTGCTCTTGTCAAAATCTGACTCTCAGCTATTGTATTGTATATCTAATCTAGTTCCTTCTTCCTAAACTTACAATTTTTAGAGAAAAAGTTCTCCTAATTAAAATGTACGGCTCCACTCCAATGTGAAGAAACCGAATTGTGACTGAATAAATGATCAGAGTGGCAGCTATCATTGTCATTTAGAATCCTAAATATAAGACACAATAAAAGCCTCTAACATAGTTCTGCCCTCAAGAAGAGTTTTTTTGTTTGTCTTTTATTTTTGTGTGTTGCTTTCTATCTACAATTTAATCAAATCAGATTGTGGTTTCTTACTCAGAAAACAATATTATCATTTTTAAATCAAAACTTATAGCATTTGATCCTTATTTAATTTTTTCATAAGCACACATGCGTTTTTTTTGCTAGATGGTACCCTGGATGGTAAGATTCATATTTTTACATTACACATAAATACTGATAGGCAAAATTAAAAAGATGAGATTTCTAACTTAACACCCATATGTATAAAAATAGGGCTCATACTTTATCTTAGTCATCTTCCCATAGAGCTACATATAAACAGTCCTCTACATCCAAGTCTTTTCCAGGAATTATATGACTTGGAACATCTCAGGTTTTTCCATAATCCCTTGAGACTTAACTGGAATTTTCCTTTATTTCCATGGTCACCAGTAATAGGTGTGCATGTATAATAAGAGTAAAACTAAAAAACATGTGTTTGTCTTCTCAAAAATCTGCTGTTTCTGTGACATTATCTATAACTTTATATCACAGCAGAAAATGAACATCTTTTACCCTTCTATATTTTATAAGGGTCAAAAATACCTGTAATCTGATTCTGCCTGAGACAGTGCTCTAATACACTTTTTTGGCTTACTTTAGCAGTTTGGTTCTCTTTTGCTGAAGGAGAATTTAAAAATTCAAAAATATCAGCTATGTCTTAAACAAACACAACTCTAGTCTCAAATGCAACTTCTAACATAGCTAACTCATTCCTTAATAGAGGCAGATTCAAAGATCTTTCTTAGGTTTCCCTTTTGGGTAGTATTGTGAAACTCAGAGAGGTTCCCTCCTTGTCCAGAAGACATAAAAAGGCTAGATAGAAAATACAATAGTTATTAATGAATGTATTAACTGATGGGAAAGTAAAGTGCATCTTCAAGTCTAGAAACCACTAGAAAGCAGGAGTCCAGAAGGTTAAACTGTCCTGAAAATGGCATTCTGCTTATATCTGCGAAAGTATGAGGCACCAGGGCTGGGGATTTAATTGGCTTCAAAAGGGAATTCGGACTGCAGCAGCCACACAAACTCAAGCCCCCTGAAGGGAAGTACTGATCTCATTCAGGAACATGGGTGAAAAGCAAATTTAGAAGACTATAAATACAATATTATAAGTAATGCATTCCAGGAATGCTAAGTAGGTTCAACCTTAGTAAGTCTATTAATAAGGGAGAGGTATATAGCTCAGTGGTAGAGTGTGTGCTTAGCATGCACAAGGTTCTGGGTTCAATTCCTAGTAGCTCTATTAAAACTGAATATAAAGAAATAAACAAATCTAATTACCTCCCCCAAAAATAAAATTAAAAAAAGAAAGTCTATTAACATAAATCATTAACATAAATTAATAGATTCAGTGGTGGGGGATCCCTACCATGATCAATATTATTTCATCAAAAGAAATCTTAAATTAGAAATAAGAGGAAAACTCTACTGATAAAAGCTCCCTACTGAAAAACTTATAAAATGCATCTAACTCATGGTGAAATATTTAAAACATTCTTCTTTAAACAAGGATGAGACAAAAATCCTACTGTCATCACTTCTGTTTAACATAGTAACGGAAATTCTAGCAGAAAATAAGAGAAAACAAGTAAAAGAAAGAAAACTGTGAAGTAAGGAGAGGAATGCGGAGAGGTAATCAAAGACTCTGGTAATGACTTTCTCTTAATCTGCAAAATGGGTTATCTGTTTTAGTAGTATTCTTTAAATGGTACAAATATGATGTGTGTGTATATTTCTCGGTGACTGACATATTTCATGTATTTAATAAAAGAAAAGCAAAGAAATGTTAGAGCATTTTAAGAATCAAATACAAAAACCATTACAGACATCAGAATAATGTAACTTCATACTTATTTTAATCATATGTGAGTTTCAGTTCCTTTGAAATATAGCCACTGGTAAAGATATTCAACCTAAGGCAACACATTCTAGGTTTGAGGATTTGCAAAAACCCAGAACGATTCCAAGAGTTTCGTTACGGATAATTCCAAAGACAGGGTCAGCAGTATGTCAACTACTTCATCGGTAATATACCATAGGACCATTTTCACAGAGTCTGTTGTGGTCTGGGTTGTCTTTTTTTTTTTTTTCCCTACACAACTATACTTGCAGGCATTAGAGCTGGAACCAAAGAAAAGATTTATGTGCCACTCCATTCTTAGAGGCAAGGAAACCATATGCTTTTGAACTTCTGTGACTTAATCCAACCTGAGAAACAACCATAGTTGATTTCCTCAAGACTAAAATGTTTAAAGGAGGCCTGAATTTAATAATTTAGCATATTTAATTTTAAAAATATTTTAGTTGAGCCAATGAGACATTTTCATTTTATTCTTGTTTTATATTACTTCATATATATATATTTTTTCACTCAGAAGAGACAAACTGATCAGAAAAAAACAATTTCTTTACCATATGGAAGCCTGGGTCAACTCTGTTATTTTTCTCTTAATCAGCCTTTTTGGGGGCTTTTAGCTAGCTATCTCCTCCCACATTTCTGTTAAAAATGAAAATCTATATTTTCCAGCTTTTTAACTCAGGCCAGCCAATCTTAACAAAATATTATACTGGTTTTCCTTCCTGACTTAACTGCTAAATTTTATTTTTTTATAAAAATCTGAACCTCTTTTGAAATTTTTTCATCTTACTTTAGAAGCAACATGACAAATTACCTAAGAAGTATAATAAAATTTATTACACAGTTTCAAAGCGCTGGTTCATTGCAATTTACCACAGTTAAAGAAGACAGTCAATTAGAGGTAATCAAAAACTTAGACCATAAAATCCACAACGAATTAGTCAAGTTTCACATGACTTAGAGGTTTAGATTTCATTTAAACTATGAATTGTTTCCTATGTGAAATGATACTCCTTCAACATAGTTATTTCTTAAAATTTGAAACCATGTGAAGTTGACACAGAAATGTCAATTTTACAGAAATCCAGGGGAATAGAAAATTGTCAAATGTCACATGGCTGAAACAACCATTTTGTCTCTGTTTTTCTATATCTAAATGAGAAATATTTTTCATTTGCATAAGGAGGGGTTGAATATAGGATGTCTGAAGTAATCACCTTGAGCTTCACATATGTGCAACATTCAATATACATCATTTTTTAATCTACCATTTACATTAGAAGCAGGCATTAAGTAAACATTAGCTTGTTAAATTTTCTTTGGATGAACGCTGCTTAATTGTTCCTAATTACTCTTAGAAATTGTTTCCAAACAAAAGTCATAGTCATATGTTCTTAAAGCAATCATTCTATAGAGCTGATTTGATTTTTAATGTAAAATTTGAAAAAATGTAAATGCCTTTTTAGCATACCAGATATGCTGCCTATATACTATTGTTCTTTTTTATGTATATGTTCCTGTTTATCCATAATTCTGTTAGTCTGTGCCTATGACCTTTATTAATAAGGAAGTCAGCTAGTAGGTGGTTTTAGGGAAGACTGGTGATGATTTTGAGAGGCTGACAAATCACCTAGGTGGAGAAATTCCACACAGATATGAGGTCACGGGGAGAATAACTTAGAAATTCAATGACACATTTATTGACCCCCTACTGTATACCAGGTAGTTTTCTAGATTCTATACATAAAGGGAAAAAAGGCAGTCTTTGAGCAGAATCTTGAAGAATGAATTAGTTTTGGAAGGAGGCAAAACCATACAAGAGAGAGCTGCAGAAAATGAAAGAAAGATAGTCAACATCGTGTAGTGCGCCTTGAAAGCCAATGTAGCAGAAATCAGTGGTGCCAAATTCTATAAAAGCCAAAGACACTTGGGAATTTAAATGAGACCAGAGGCAAAAGCAAAAGTGATTATACATTTAACCACTTTGTCATAAATTAAGAAATGCTTTTTTCAAGCAAATACTCATCAACATGGTTAATCAAATACAGTATTTTAAACACACCAAAAAAAAACTTTCAAGTATTATATGGCTTGCTTATTAAAGCAGTCATCAGAGAAAATTTCCTCTTTCCAAAGCACAAAAATGCAAAGAGTCATTGTGAAATCAGCAAACTACAGTAATCAACTATGTCTAGTATTTTCCTGACATTATCAACCACATAATGAGATAGGACTTGTGGTTTACATAGTCCAAATCAGCTATCATTTCTCCACTATCCAGATTTAAACCATAAATTAGCAACACAGTCCCCATGACAGGCTCTACCCATCGTCATTTGCATCCAATCAGCTAATGACTGGCAGCTGTCTGCAGGACCCATCACTGAAGGCAGACACTTTCACCTATAATGCTTCATGAGGCTTAAAATCATATTCTGTTAAAGCACATGGTAGACGGAAATACTCCAAGATTTGAAAAGGCTTTCAAAGTAGTAAAAAAAAAAAAAAAAAAAAACAAACCTAATTCAATGAAATAACTGTAATCTCAGAAAACCTGACGAAAGACTGGCTTTAAAGGGTTTCTGACCATTGGGCAGGCTCAAATAACGTAACAGACTAAGGAAAATCTACCTTAAGGAAGATTACTACCAGTCTCATAATTGCTAAGGAAGTAACTGTAGCCACAGCTGTATTATTAGCATGTTATAAATAGAAAAATTAAGGAACCTGGATTTCAAGAGCTTTGCATTTTATCAAAATGGAAGCATATGTCACAGAAGGCAGCCAGGGAATCCAAAGTTAACTCCGCTCCCAATTCTACCCATCTTATATATGGAACATGCCTCAGTACCTGGTCTGTCAATAGCATACTGTATACTTTCATCTCCTTTAATGCATGTACATCTTACCTCTAAACAGGTTATATCAACTCTTTAAGGAGAAGGATTGTGATTGACATTGATTTGTCAGTGTATTCATTACTGAGTCTTCTCTCTCCTGGGCAGTGTCCTACTCACTACATACATTTTACAAATGCACAATTCCTTGACTTCTTATGTCACACATTTTAGTGTATACTGACAGCACATTCAAACAGCAGAGACATAAACATGGAAAACACAGTATGGCAAAAGATAAAAAGCGTTATGAGAAAAACAAAGCACAGAAAGAGGATAAAGAATGCTGGATAAGGCAGCAGAAGAGGAAGAGCTGCAATTTTTTCAAAGGGTGGCCAATTTTACATAAAGTACATTTACTGGGAATGAAACATATGACCGAAGACCTAGAAGAGGTGAGGGAGACAGAGGTGAGACTATCCTGGGAAACACATTCCAAGAAGAAGCAATGACAACTGCAAAAGCCCTGAAGCAAGAACTTGGGGGCCAGGAGGGCTGGAGCGAAGGGAAGGCTGGGAGATGTAGTGTGGAGCCTATGACCGTGTGCTTTGACTTTGGGATAAATGAGTGCCCGTGGTGGGTAGGGGCAGTGAATGTCCTACTCTGGCTTATGTTTCAAAAGAATCATTAGGGCTGTTAATTTATAAAAACAGAAGCAGGAGTTCAGCTCAGACAGGTGAAAAGCTTGGAACTCATCACCCCCATTCCTAGAGCAAGAAAAAGCCAAACAAACTGAAAAATCAATGGCTTTTCTTGGAGTCATCAGTGAATTTAGGTCATAGGGCAAACCATCACCTTGAAACTTAGAGAGACAGGAAAATCCAGTCCCGCAGAGATGAGATGACTTGGGGCAGAAGCTGATAGGAACAAGTAACTGGCAATTTTGAGAGTTTCTGAAAGCTGAAGGTGGACTTGTGAAGTACGAGTGAGAAACCCCTGGAGGCCACAGTCCTAACGCCTCTACTCTTTTGTGGCTTTTACCTCCAAGCACCCCACCAGGTTCTCAAATGGAAGAGCCAAGAAAGGGGCTCTCCTGGCTCTGTAGGAGGAGAAGAAAAATAAACCTTTTGAAATAAGCCCCAGTCCTCCTCCATAACAAAGGTCTACTTTCTAATGAGAGACCTTCCCACAGCCTTTTCCCAAAGCTGTGGCAGACAGGCACTCCCCTCACTCCTGACCCCTCTGCCCTTCCTGTCCCAACCAGGAGAGGAAGGGAAAGCAAAGAAACGCTCACAAAGGTTACAGCCCAGAGGCACGAGGATCGAATCATCAAGAGAACACCTCTCCTCCCAACATTTAACCAACACATCTACGGGGTTCGAGGCTCTGAGTTCTTGGGGAAACCTGAAGACAACAGGGGAGACAAGAACAAGGACCCCAGCAAAATACGATGCCTCTGGCACCTACAGCTACAGCAAATATTAAACCCCTATCCAACTCCCAGCCAGATTAACACTGAAGCTCACATTAAGCTTATCTGCCTAAGTTCCTATTACCTGACACATCATGTATGACTTTCACTAAAACATTAGGAAGCCATGCTAAACAGGCAAGAAAACAGAAGCAGGGAGATCAAGTGAGAGGCTTTTAGTAATAATCTGATGCGAGGCGATGGCGGCTTGGGGCCATGATGGGAGGCACTGCGGTGGTAAAACGTGGTGAAGTTCTGGATGTACTTTTGAAGACGGAGCAGAGAGGATTTGCTGATGAAAAGAACATAGGATACAGGAGAAAAAAAAAAAGAGGAGGTATGGATGGATGACTTCTAAGTATTGGTCAGAGCTTGGGGGAAAATGGAATTGCCGTCAACTGGGATGGTAAATGCTGCAGTTGGCTGGGATGCAGGTTGGGAAGGGAGGTTATTTAAGAATTCAATTTTGGGGAAGAGTGTGTGGGTATAGCTAAGTGGTAGAATGCATGTTTAGCATGCATGAGATACTGGGTTCAATCCCCAGTGTCTCCATTTAAAAAAAAAAAAGAAAGAAATTTTAAAAACAAATTCACAAGAATTCAACTTTTGATATCTCAAAGGGCTTATACTACTGCTCGGTTGTGTTAGGAGTACCTAAATACTACAGCACTTCTTAGGTAATAGGGAGGAGACATGGAAATATACTGGAAACCAAGGAAATGCTTAATAATTGTTTTACTGAGTGAATGGATAAATGAAGAAATAATCAAGCATTTAAACCATGTCACCAGAGTAACCCCAGCAAAATCAGAATCATAACTGCCAGCGGTATGTCATCTAGGAGTTTACAGAATGCTTTCGCCTTCTCTGGGACAGAGACTGCTGCTTAGACCAGCATCTCAACATTTGCCCTCTTCTTCAAGAGTAATAAAATCTGGCTGGGTACTTGGCTTCCCAGAATAAAGATAATATTTCCCGGCCTCCCATGCACATAGGTGTGGCCAATAGTCTGGGAGCAATTTCTGTGGTATGCTCTTGAACAGAATGGGTACACCCACCACTTGCCCTTTTCTCCCTCCTCCTGTTAGCTGAAGTGCCGATGTGATAATGAGGTATCCTGGACCATGTGGACAGGGTGACAGTACTGAGATGGCAAGGGAACAAAAGCGAAGGAGCAGGGATCCTGAAAACCCATGGCGCCATCTTATCAGCTCAAGACCGCACACGCTCAGATTGCTACATGAAAGAATAAAGCCTCTATCGTATTTAAGCCACTGTTATCTTGGCTGTTCGTTACAGTAGCTTAACCTGAAACTTAACCAATAAATTTAATAAATCCTGAGAACAACCGTGCTATGAAATTAACATGCTGGAGTTTTTCTTTTAATTCCCTAGCATGGATCTCTTTTAAACAGCAAGAAGATAAACTGGCAACATAGCCTTGTTTTATATACATATATCTACTGGTAAAGAAAACTAGCTGAAAAGCCTTCTGAGAGAACTGATCGCAACAATTTTTACAGCAAGATTTGGGTTCAGGCACTCAATAGACTGTGCAGCACTCACAACCTACAAAAGGCACATGGTAAGGATTTTTCCATAAGAATTCAGGAATTCTATGCTAGGTACTAGTTCAATTTTAATGTTTCTACTCCCAAGAAAATCCCTGCAATCTATTAAGCATTGTAAGTACCAACAATTAGTCCCTTGGCTTAAAGAAATGTATAGTTGCCCACTGAATTCTTGACTTAATTGGTAATCATATAAGGATGCCAAAGTTGTTTCTGGGGTGTCCAAATCTTTGGATATATATCAGCAGGCCACTTCACTCACTTGGAACAGTTTCATACTTTCAATATTTGACTACTGGTACAGAATTGTGTTGGAAAAAAGTAGAAAAAGCCATGTATAAATGCTACGCAAGCAACCGTAATTTAAAGGATAAATCACTGAAAAATGGCTTATGAAGAACAAGATTCCCTGGCACTCTGTACTTTGATACATTTCTGCTCTTAAAATGTACATTTATTTTCATTCAACTGCTCTCTAGCTTCCATCATCATTTCATTGCCTAAACCAGAGAAACCACTGTTAACAGCTTGTTGACTATTCATTTATGCTTTAAAGTCTCCTTTCTACTCTAATGATTCTGAGATTTGCTAAAATAATTTTCTCCATCAAAAACAATAATGAAAAAGATGCTCAATCTTCCCTTGTATAGCGAAAAGTGTATTTCCTTAAGTGACTTTAAGGATTCAAAGCAGAATATGCTAACTGCTTCGCAACACCCAGATTATTGAGCCCCTGCAAAGCTAAGGGTGAATCACTCTTGCACGCGTGCACACTGACGCCTACAGACACGATGCCAAGACTCAAAGGTAGCCTTACCTCCAAATCTCTTAAAGATGTCAGTGTAAGCCTTGTGGTATTTCCTCAGGCCATGTTTGGAAAACGGAAGAGCTAAAGTATACTTACGTAGGATAACCTGACTTCTATTACATGATGAAAAGAGATGTCGTCCATATCAGTATTTTAAACTGTGGCAACCAAGCATTTTTCTAAATTCTTACGATAGTCAGTATTTTTACACAACAGGACTGCTACTCCTCTGGACAAATGTAGTCAGGAACATAGGGAAACACATCCCTGTCCCAAATATGGAATGCTGGATATGCCTCTAAAGCAGCTGTACTGCTCTCTCTTAAAAAAAAAAACAGAAAGATACAAGTATTACATAATAGGACCTCTTCTTCCTTAATGCTGTGTTTTAAGGCAAGAAGTAAAGATATAAAAAGGCAGAAAGAGTAAACTGTCCAGGCAAAAGCATAAAATAAAATATTACCTTTAGCAGGGTTTACTTTTATCCCTGACCTATAGAGCATTTCCTCATTCTGCCAGTCTCCATTCCTGATTGCGGTCTTGAGTCCATAGAAAACAATTAATGTAGCCGTTGCATAAAAAATCAAGGTCTTGAGAAACCGCTTTTGGACTTTGACATAAAGGGCTCTGGCACCCACAGTAATGAGGAGGCAGAAGCCCATACTAGGAATGTACAATACTCGCTCTGCAATTACAAAGCCGACATAGAAAAACAGGTTCGTGGCAGGAACAAAGGGTATTACTAACAAAGATAAAGACAGAACAACAATGTTCTCCGTAGAAGGAAGCTGTGTTCTCTGTGATGCATTATTTTTAATGCCATTTTCTACTTTGGATGCAAAGCTGGGCTTAATCTCTGAGTTCCGGTACTCCACGTCTGAATGGCAGCTATGTCCATTTGCATTCTGCTTGCCGTTTGTTACAAATTTCCCGTTGCATTCTGTTTCTACGCTTGGGCTCTTCAAACAGTAGTAGGCGAGGAGGAGGAGTCCAGTATAGAAGGCCACAGTGTGTAGGTTTCTCCAGTCACAAATTGTTTTGAGCAGAGGCACGGCATCCATCGACCAATCAAAACTGAGGGTGTCTGGGCATAGCAACAGCCAGAGGTTCTTGGTTGGCAAGTAGAAGAAGGTGAGCGTGCGAGCCAGGAGGCTGTCCGAATCAGCGGCTGGGTTGTCAGAGTTGGAAAAGCTTGGTGGTTTGTTTCCCATCCAGTATAAACGGGCACCCAAAAGGAAAGTCCCCCAGAAAGTTAACAAACTAATGCTGAGAAAAAGAGACAAGTTCTTCCTCTGAAACCAAAAGAGAGGGGGAAAAAAATTAAGATCATCATCAGTACAGCATTGGAAGACTTTATTTAACACTTAGAGATGAAAAATATTTTTAAATGAACCTTTAAAACACAGCATTAGGTTTCAAATATGTGACTTCAATTCCATCTCCTTTAAACACGCTTATGGATATTCTGAGTTAAGAAAATGGACTGTGGGATCCTATGCTGTATGTAACTTTTGATGAGTATCTTTTCTTCTTGTTCCTCTCTAAAATACCAATAACCAAACCTTCAATTCCTTGACCTCTATAAAATGGGTTGAATACATTCCCCTTTCCCTCTTGGAATTGGTGCCATGTCAAAATGAGACCATGATGCAGAAGTACTTAGCACTCTATATGAGATATAATAGACGTCTAGTAATTGTCTTCCTTCATTTTATAGTTTAAATTCCGGGGAAAACAAAGAACAGACATGCCAAAGAATATGCAGCATATAGGATTCTGCATGGCTCAAAGGAGAAATGGCATTTAGCTACAGGTATCCCCTGCTTTCCAAAAATTCACTTTGTGCCACTTTGCTTTTTATAAAAGCCCTAAAGTAGTACCTGTTTTCGTTAACAGAACAAAACCAAAAAATCCAAGGATTTTCACTATACAGAAAAAGGTGAAGCGTGTAATATGTTCAGCATTTGTTTTTTCAGGGGGCCATTTATAGAGGCAGTACGTACCCCAAGCACTGAAAGTGACACTGCCAAGTTTCTTCCTCGAGAACCTCACTCAGCATCTCAGCATCAAGCTGTCATAGCTTTGAATTGTAAGCATCTGAGCATCTGCACTTTATCTTGATTTATTTTATGCATCATTTAGCAAGGTGTGTCCAAGGTAACTGTTCTTTGCTTTACGCCATTTCAGCTTACAAAAGGTTCCACAGGAACAATCTACTTTCGGATAATGAGGAAAACCTCTATGTCTATGCCAGTCCCCATTTAACTGTCTTGATTCTCCTTGTAGAATTTATAAACTGGATTTCATCTGCTACTCTGGTACTCTCAATGACATCAGTGACATCAAACATTTAATAAGACTCCCTGTGAATCTCAAATTTTTCATGTTGATGATAACTTTTCAAAAATAAAATAAAAAATAAAGTTTAAAATAAATAAAATAACTTTAATAATGGACTTAATTATTTTAAGAGAAAGACAAAATTATAAGAGAAAAGCCAAAAGACATCCATGTTAATGAGAATTTTCTGGCAAGCACTTTCAACCTGAGTAACAATTTGGTGACTTCAAACAATCTAAGTCCTGAAGAGGCAGTGGGGGTAGGGGGAAGGACAGACACTATACCCCAATTTTAATGATTCACTGGTAATGCGATCTCTTACTGCACACATTCCGGCACTGTACAGAACCATCTTCCCCAAAAACATTCAGAATGGTGCTTGGAATCTTCCAAAGAATATGCCAAATATTTAGGTAAAAAAAAAAAATCCATAAAAGGCAACAAAAGCAAAAATAAACAGGTGAGACTATACCAAACTCAAAAGCTTCTGCACAGCAAAGGACATGCAACAAAATGAATAGGCAACCTACTAGATGTGAGAAAACGTTGCAAGTCATGTATCTGGTAAAAGGGTTAACATCCAAAATACATAAAAAACTCATACAACTTAATAGAAAAAAAAAAAAAGCAACAATCTATAAAAAATAGGCAGAAGATCTGAACAGACATTTTCCCAGGGAAGACATGCAGATGGCCAACAGGTATATGAAAAGGTGCTCAACATCACTAATCCACAGGGAAATGCAATTCACAACCACAATGAACTCTCATGTCACACCTGTAAGAATGGCTATCATCAAAAAGACAAGAAACAGCAAGTGTTGACAAGGAGAGAAAGAAAAAGGAACTGGTTTACACTGTTGGTAAGAATGTAAATTGGTACAGCCACTACAGAAAACAGTGTGGAGGTCCCTCAAAAATTTAAAAATAGAATGACCATATGATCCAGCAATTCTAATTCTGAGTATTTAACTGAAGATAACAAAATTGCTTTCTCAAAAAGATATCTGCACCTCCATGTTCACTAGAGCATCATTTACAATAGCCAAGACATAGAAGCATCCTAAGTGAACAGATGAAGGAATCTAAAAGAAAATGTGCTATATATGTATAATGGAATATTACTCAACCATAAAAAAGAAAATCTTGCCAATTGCAACAACACAGATGGCCCTTGAAGGCATTATGCTAAGTGAAATAAGTCAGACAGAGAAGGACACATACTGTATGATCTCACTTATAGGTGGAATATTTTTTTAAAAAACAACTCATAAAGAGAACACATTGGTGGCTGCCAGATGCAGGGGTTGGGGGGTGAGCAAAATGAGTGAACAGATAAAGGTGATCAAAAGGTACAAACTTCCAGTTATAAGATAAGTCCTGGGGACGTAACATATAGCATGGTAACTATAGTAAACAATATTGTATTGCAGTTAAACAATACTGTTATCACAAGAGTAAAACAATTTTTTGTAGCTGCTTGTCTAGATGGATGTTAACTAAACTTACTAGGGTGCTCATTTTACAATATAATCATATGCCAGATCATTATGTAGTATACCTAAAACTGATATACTGTTAAGTGTCAATTATACCTCAAAAAAAGAAAAAAAATCTAGTCCACAAAGCAATCTACCCTGAGCATGTACAACTTCCATTAAAACAGTCTCTGTATTAAACTGCCCCTGGACTCTCCTCTCTCACTCACACTATTTCCAATTGCTGGAAGACACAGAACTCGTCATAAACCATCTGTTCCATCTCTCCTCTGAAGCCAATGGTCTCGGCAAGCTTCATGATTTTAAAAAATTATGAGTAAATACTAATAACACCACCTTAACTTTCCTTACCTGTGGGGCATAGTCATAGATACCTTAGGTACCTCAAACTCAAAATGCCCAAAATGGAAACTGCTCATTAATACAAGATCATGGTAATGCTGAATTCACAGAATTAATTCCCTCATTGCTGTAGAAACACCTGAGACAGACTTCTGCTCAAAATTAATTTATATGATGCTATGGGGCATTTTTAATGATAGGAGGGGTAATATATTCAGTCATCACTAACCTTTCAATTTGAGGTGTGTCCTGGAAAAATGCAATGGTTTAAAGACTCATCATCTAAGAGTAACTTTTGCAAACTATTCCTTTGCTCCTCTGAAATTCTACCTAGCAAAAGTCCTAAAAGTTCTTGATTTTTAGGGAAAAAACCACACAAAACCATACATTAAATGCTGTAATAACTTGATGGATCAATCACATAATTAAGTATTCTTAGCTTACACAAGAAAATCACACAAATATTCTTAGATTACAAATATCATTTGGCAAAGATAAATGAGGCAAGGTATTAGGTATCATAAAGAAGACAAGTCTTGAAAAACAACTCAATTTTGAATTTGTACCAGAAGTCCATTTAGTAACTAAGTGTTAAGTAAGTATACCAAGTGTGATTAAGGCCACTCTATTACAGTATCTTCTGATGGCATAAAGAGAGAGGAGGAGAGGGAGGGAGAGGGCATTACAAAACAGCTGTAATCAGGCAAGAAAAGCAAATGAGTAGGAGAACCACATGGGGAGGGAAGTGTAATCAGGTTTCTCTGCTAGTCATGAAACTCCAAAAGAACTTAGTCTCAATGATTACATAATTCTAGTTTATTCCTAAAGACAGAACCATCATAAGGCAAAACTATCTTATCCATTCATTTTTAGTAAGTCATCTCTATATTAAGTTATAGTAAAGTTATTGTCAAAATAAAATATTAAGACTGAAGATATGGTAACAATGATTCTAGTATTAATTATGCTGAAAGAATATTTGAATATATTAAACTCCAAAATAAAGATGTGAGTAATGAAAACTATTCAACAATAAATATTTTATAAGATGACTAAGTGCTGAGAAAGTGATGAAAATGAAAATGCTAGCATTAATTTATGACATGCTTTACACTGTAAAACATTTTCATATAGTCTCCAATTGAAACAATCGACATAATAACTAAGATTAAGAGACACTAAGGTTTTGAAGTGAGATGCTCTTATACATTCATTCTACCTTAATGGTAAAGTCTGCCAGGACTGAAATAACACTATTAAAGGAAAACTGAGCTAACAGGTAAAAGAAAATTGATGTGTTTTTTTGGTGGGGGGGATTATTTTTATTTTTAATGGCGTAGTGGGAAGTGAACCCATGATCTGGTGCATGCTAAGCATGCACTCTACCACTGTGCTATATGCCCCTTCCATGAAAACTGATGCTAAATGTTGAAAGTGGAAGATTTTCTAAGGCCTCATGATTGGCGGACATCTTTTTAAGTATAAGCCTAAATTGGAAATTGCAACTTTCAAATCTCTTTAATGCCTTCTCATAGAGTTTTGTTTAAAGTTATCACCTATACAAATGGGATTTTGATAAAACTAAATCTCTCTTCTAACCTCACACTCACTATTCTTCTGGAGATGGCATTAAAAATAAGGTAGGAAAAAAAAAAGCATAGAAAGGTTTTATTTGTTAATTTCAGTCCCTATGCTCTGATTTTTGCATTAAATCGAACTAAAACTTTCATTGAGCTACAACCAGTAACTAAGTGACTATACAAATAGCCTCAGCATTTCTTCATTTTTGTTGTTGTTCTTGGCTTGGTGCATCAAATGGATTCAACACAGGTATTTCCAAGATAAGGCATGAGAGTTCTGATGAGTCGCCACCATAGACTTTAAAGTCAGAGCGCTTTAAAAAAAAAAAAAAAAAAAAGCACATAGAAGATGAGACTCCAAAGTCTGGGAAACTTAAACATAATCTGAGTAGTACCTTTGATTGGGAGCATTAGAAAATGAATGCAATTTAATAGCACAAACAGCATCAGTTCATCCAACACACATATCATTAAGGCTGCCTTATGTGCACTCTTCTACATGCGGGACACACACCTGTAAGAAGAGATGAGAGACCATGTGCTCTTCAAACTTTGTGTACTCTATTCTTTTATGGTGTGGGTCCAGAAAAACATTTTGGAAGGAGAAGAACCACTGTGCTTTAAATGATACTTTTCAAACCTAAAGGACCATCAATATCAATTGTAAGCTTTTAAAAATACCCATGCCCCAGTCTGAATAAAATCTCTATACGAGATTCTAATGTGGCTGAGGTTGAGAATTACTGCATATCTGCACAAGTCTAATTCTTAGTACTGCCAGTAAAAAAATACTGTTAGACTCTGGCTTTCATTTTACAAAGTCTGAAGCATGTTTTCCTCATTCAAAATGAATAAACCATAATGAAGTATAAATAATGCTTTATCCCAGGCTTTGGGACAAACTGAATTCTTAGCATAATAAATGAGTGTCATGAAGGTCAGGCTACAAAGGAACTGAGATCTTTGTAATAAGTAGAACTCAGGGTTGAAATATTCAAGTCTTGTTGCAAAATATAGAAGGCAGAGGATTTGTTTCCAGAAAAGAAAAAAAGAGCCTTCCAAGTATGAACCACAAAAAGCAAATAATACAAAAGAAAATACAGATTTAAAAACACAGATGGAAAATCAGAGAAAAGATAATAAATATTTTAAAGATGCCCAGTCGCATTCATTAATATAAATGAAAGGTAAAGCAAAAGCAATGTATTTGAAATGAATCTGAGTGAAAAAAAAAACTGGATATAAAAGTCACTGAAATTGTGTTGAAACAATAACTATCACACACTGGGAAAATATAAATTCTACAGTTTTGGTGGGAAATTTGGAAGTATTTAGGAAAACTAATAATTTGCATCCCCTGCTATTTGGTAATCTGGATTTAGTTACATACTCTCTAACAAAACCTCTTAGATTTAAATACAGCGCCATCTAATGCAGCATTATTTATAAAAGCAAAATAACGAAATAGCTAAAAACTTCAATAGTGCAGTATGAAAATAAATCATGGTATAACCATGTTATCTAATCTATAAGGTAATTAAAAGGAAAACCACATATATAAACTATATGTATAACATATATAAAGAGATACCTATATATATGCATACATATACACCAACATGAAGTAACGCTACATAAACTAAGACAAACAAAATCACTACACAGTAGCATGATTTGTAAGAATCAACTCGCAGAATATGCATATTCTAAAATCATACTGGCCATTCAGAAAAAACACCATGTTTTTCACAAATGCATACATATGTATGCAAAGATTTTTTTTTTCCAAGTCTAGAAATAATTACACCAAACATGACATGATGAACTCCCTGGGGCAGGGCAGAGCAGGGCAGTGCAAGGAGATGGATTGACTGATTGGTTGGTAAGAGACAAAGATGGCTTCAAATTCCTGAGTGGTTGCTATTTATTCATAGCCCCCAAAATTTTATTGTAAAAACAAAAAGGTTTGATAACCTGATATGCCTAAACTTCTATTTCGTGGGTTCAACAATTTTTCTGAAACAAATACACAAATAATGCTAACAAATATAAATTCTACTACAGGCACTTAAGTGTCTGATATGTTAGTTTCCATAGTTTCCTATCTTTAGTATTTACTGTAGCTGTTATTTTATAATTAAGTATCAATTTTAAAAAAAGTTTCCTTGTCCCTATTCAATCTACCTATAATTATTTTGTGATCCTTACCTTAATTTTGCTAGAAAATCTCTTTGTTTCACAATTCAACAGTTAGGATACAAAATTATGATAACATTACCCGAAAGCACTCTTTTATATCTGAGCTATAATAACTGACACGTCTTTGAATCCTCAGAGGTCAATACAGACCCTGACATTTGTAGGTATTCAAATCAATTATTCTTAAACTAACTCTGACCCTCAAACCAGAAGTCTGTTTATACCTGTCATCTCATATATTTTGAATCCTGTTATGATAAATCCTCACTCAGTACCTTACAAAGGCTCATATATTAAACAATGTTGCACAACTCCAAGGCCATTTAAAAAGAACTTAGTTGTCATCATATACAGAAACTTGGCCTTGTCACCTTTACATCATAATATTTTTTGCCTGTCTCCATCAGTCTCCATGAAAAGTATACATAAAAGCAATGACATGCGTTTTGGAGGAAAATTCTCCTGACTACAACTTCAATCCCAAACTGGAATTAGAAATAGGAAAATTACTGCATCCCTAAAAACATTCTTATCCAACATTTTATGCCAGTTATTGAATGGACGGGGTTCCTTCATGGAACCACATTTACAGAATGATATTAATCTGCTTTCTAAAAGTCTAGCTCCTCTAAAAGTTCAAATCTATTCATCTTTTTAAAAGTTATTCTTTAAGCTAAGAAGAGAAATCAGCTAAGAATATAAAGTTCAAGACTGACAATTTGACCTCTAGTCTTTGGATGCACTAGTGGAAAACAAGAATGGAGTGCCAGCTTAATAAGCAAATAATGAGAAATGTATCGTAAAATACCAAATCCTTCCCACACGTCACCAGAAACATGAAGGCAAAGCTGGTGAGAAGATCTTGTCATGTTAACTAACCATGATGTCTTTACAGAGAGGCCCTGTAGTGATTTTCTTCTATGGAGAGTCTTTGACTACAGAAGTAACACAAGAGAAAAAGCAAAAAGCAACTATAAGAGCTCACCTCTCTACTATTCAAGGAAAACTGCCATTCGTGATGGCATTGTCAATATTGTCTTCTGATGTCAGATCTTGTCAGACATAAAGGAAGCTGAAAAGGATTATTTTAGACTCAATGAAAGAAAAATGTAAACATTCTGCCTCAAGAGTATTAAAAACCATCATGGGACTCACTTTTTGGCAAACTAATGGAAATAAATTACTTAAGCATAAGGCTCATTTAATTCCAAATTAAGCCCTTGGCAATGATAGTAGAGTTGTAATAATAAAGTAGATAAAAATCAGTATCTGAAAGCTATAAGAATAACTGAGAGAAAAGGTTATCCAGACATAACAAAAATTGAGCATCCTCTATTTTGTATCCACCATTCATCACTGACGTCAAAAGCTTTGCTTATATCAATAATATAGGATTTCTCCCAGCTGCCCTCCTTTCTAAAATAGCTCTTGCTGGAGGCTCACCCCAAAACATGAATATAATGCATGTTTTTCTGAATATATGACAAGAAGGACTACATGGCTAAAAGTAAAACTAAGTGTTTTTTTCCTAGAATATTTCATGTGATGAATCAAATATTGCCATAATCAAATTGTTGGGGTAGTTCTAGTCCCCTGCAAGGAAAAAAATGGGTTTCTTTATTAATAAACACCTCCTATGCAACACTAGAAACTTTTATTCCATATCAACAGGCAAGATAAAAGAATTTTAACGTCTGGTATTTCAAAAGCTATAAAGAGGTTTGATGGATGGGCACATCTAGTCTTTGTGAGGAAAGAATTTAAAGATTAAGGGTGTAACAAAGTATGTTAGTGAGATACTTAGCACTTTAGATTATAAGGAATTCTTCCATTCAATCAAGCTGACGCTATAATACACCATAATACTGTCTGTTAAGGTCAGCCATCCAGCAGAAAGTACTTGCACATATCCAGATAAATATTTAGCAGCAAATAAAATCAATTATAGGTTGAAATTCACTGATGAAAATGTATGGATTTTTTAGACTAGATTATAAGTTACCAAACCAGGCTCTCATCAAGGGAGACTACAGTTATATAAAACTGTACAGTGTCAAAGCATATTTCATGTAGTTGATGTAATGAGGGACACACAATATTTTCCAAAGTTTAAAGTCAAACATATTTGGGTTGATTTGATAGTAAAAGGTCACCAGAGACAACAGGTTTTTTTTTTTTCCTTATTTCAATTACAATCACAACTATTAGCCTACTTGAAATCCCTCACAGGATCTATTCATATATATGATAATAGCTAACACTGGTAAGAATGAACATTTTATTTAGAACATTTTAAAAATGTAATGTAAAGAGAAGAAACTGAAGATGTCTATCTATTCTTTCATTTAAGCATACCTGAAAGCAACTCTTCTTAATTTTACTTAAACATTTGTAGGTTTTTTTTTTTTTTAATTTCTTAAAAGGCATTACCTGGTGTTCACATTTTGATTTCTAATACCATTTTCCAATAAAAAGAATCACAGTTCCTTGGAGAAATGGATTAACTTTGCTATTGGGGCAAGAAGTATACAAGATGAGCCTGGAGCATTCTGTAGTGCTAGGAAGTAGGGAAGGGCACAAAACACACACACACACACAGACGGGATATGTCGAAGTGTCAAGGGGACACAGGAGCCTGCTTCAAGAACTCCCTTGGCCAAGGTTAACCTGCACTGTGGTAAGTCATGTTGATAGCATGCCCCCTTCATCCTTGATATTATGTGATGAAAAGGTCACTTTACCTATGTTCTTCCTCTCAAAACCCATAAACCCAGTCTAATCACGAAAAACCATCAGGCATATTCCAAAGGAGAGCATTTTGCAAAAGATCTGACTAGGAATCCTCGAAACTGTCAAGGTTATCAAAAATAGTTTGAGAAGCCATCACAACCAAGAAGAGCCTAAGGAGATGTGACAAATAAATGTGACATGATATCCCAGGTGGCATTCTGGAACAGGAAAAGAGCATTAGGTAAAAATGGAGGAAATCTCAATACACTATGAATTTTACTTAATGATAACAAATCAGCATTGGTCAATTTGTTGTAACATATATACTATACTAATGTGAAACGTCAATAACAAGCAAAGTGGATGTGAACTATATGGGAACTCTTTTCTACTCAATTTTTCTGTAAACGTAAAGCTGTTCTACGAAAATAAAGTCTACTTTAAAGAATGGCTGTTACTAGAATAAAAGCTGTTAGAAACCAAATGAAATGAAGTAGACAGGTTGGATAGCTATCTGAAAGCTGCAGGTAAAGACATATTAATAACTGAAAATTAACAGCAACATAAGTGTCTTAACATTTTAAATGTCTTCAAACTTTAAAGGATAGAACAAAAGAATGAAATTAAATTCAGTTCAAATGACCACAGCTGTTTATATGGATTCGACGAGACATGATATATTGATTTCAAATCCTGTTTGGGTTTTGTCTGACACTCCACAGCTTTTGTAGTTTACTAGAAACCCCCAAATGAGAAGTAAGTATTCAGGGAAAGATGCTTTCTAAACCCATTGCTAGGGTGTTTTTGTTGGCATGGTGACCCATTCTTCTTCATTAAGCTAACGCGGGGAAATCAAGCAGTTAGCAATTTCTTGCGTCCCCATGGCAAGCTGCTTCTAGAACTAACTATTAGAAACACAAGTACCCAAAGAGTTCAATTACTGTAACGGCAAGGGGTGGGCCACAGCCTCTAACCCATTACACTAAAAGCTAGCCCCCCCAGATGTCAGCCTTCAGAGTAATCTTGTTTAGCCAAAAATAAGAGGTTTAACACTTCCCACCAGGCAGTGCGCCATGGTCAAAAACAGCTTAGCTATGAAACAATCCAGCCTTTATGAAGAAAATATGTGATGCAAATATCCTTTGTGACCTAAGAAACAAAAAATGCTTTAAACAAAAGAGGACACCTCTCTTTAGCTATCAAAACACTTTTGGTTTGTATGAAACCTCTTTCCCTAGACTTTGAGAATACTTCCAATGAGGGTGAGATCAAGATAAAAGACCTCAAAATTCACTGAATTTGGAAAAGGAACTTTTTTCCATCGATCTCTCCTCAAGTTGGGCAACTGCATTGCACGTGGATTTCCTGGGCCAATGGATTAAACTGCAACATTCTTTTAACTCCGTGTGGCTTTAGTGCGACAAACTGGCCATTATGAGACGCGTTCCAGTCTCATTAATGAGTTAAGCATGTGAGCCCAGCATTTTGCAAACATAAAGAGACAAATTATAATGAGACTTCACTCTGTGGGGAGGCCAAGACACGGTCGTCCTCTCTCAAAGATCATAGACAGCTATTTAATGAGTGTGGGAGACTTCCTATGAAGACACAAAAGACACCAAGGAGAAAAAGAAGATTTTATACATATAAATAAAACAACATACATATCTTATGGGTAGATATTCACTAATAAGCATAATTGTAATGCTTAATGTTTTTAAATAGAAATATGTTCCCACTCTATAATTATGCTTGTCTTCTGCTAAACATAAAGAGTAAATTCAATGTCAATATGGCCAACTATTTACTCTTTCTCAAAAATAAAATTGTAGCCCTTTCTCTCTACATTTCTTATGTGGATTTTGTCTTTATTCTCAAAATGCCCACTGATTTATAAAAGAACACTTGTGTTTTTGATTGGGGAAACTGAGGCAGAGTAATTAGAATTTTTGAAAAAAAACTTTTCACTTGTGAAAGCATCCATCAATTTTTAAATTCTTCTTTCCATATCTGGTGGCTACAACTATTCAGAAATTCCCAGACAACACTCTGGCACATACTTCGGCATTATAATTATTAGTCCTCAATAAGAACCCCTGAGTAGAACATTCGGGTTTTCCTGAGCAAGCAGACCGGGTCATCACCTATCCTCCCTATCACCCCTGACTAAAAGAAAACAGAACAAACAATTGCCCATGCCGTGCATCCTATTAGTAAGGGGAGCTATGGTTACTAGAATCTATTACAGAAAAAACACCTCTACTTTCAAATCTTTTGCTGGTAGACTATTTGGTTTGTTCTCTTTAATATAAGAAGAGATGTAAGGAGCAGCAAAGTAGTGACATCAGCAGTAACCTAAGCCTAGTAATTTGAAAATACGTTAAAAACAAAAATATAGTCTAGGGAATGGGTGATGCGGGAAAGGGGGAAAATATAATTCAAATTCTCATCAAGAGGTATCTCTCACATCTATGCACTTATTACTCAGAAAGTGATATTCTTTTGAAAAGTAAATAGTAACCTAGATGGCACTACTTATTATAAATAAATGAGATTACCTTTCGAAGAGCACCAGTTAATACTGAATATGCATTTTTAAATGCACGCCTTTATTAGTTGAAATTAATCATAAAGGGTGACCCTCAAATCCTACTTCCTTTATGAATAATAAACTAGTGGCATCTTTCATGTTATGCAGACAGAGAAATGACTGCTAGAGCAGCCCAGTGGCCACGAGCCAGATGTTTGAGAACAGACAAAAATACTAAAAAGGTTTTCAGTTCAGGTTCTGTGCTGAAGACACTCCAAGAGTGCCTTCCTGCCAGAAGCAACTTGGCAAAATGCAAATTTTGGAGCCTTCTGGTGATGGTGGCTACCAATCTAAACAGATGAAATCTTTGCGTAAATGGCATCTACCTATTTTTTCCTTCTTTTAATGAGATTTGCAATTAAATTTTAATCATATAGTAACTTAAAGATTACATATGGGACATGAGGTATTCAGAAAGTTCATAGGCAACTTCACAAGAAGATTTTGAAACAGAAAGGAACTTGACCACAGTGCAACCCATGTAGCCACTGCAGTATTTGTCTTCCACTTGAATAAGACTTCAAAACGACCCACAAGTTTGATCTCACTTCATATTAGTTTAAACAAAAGAATTCTGCATTTATTAAATACCTATTTTGAGGGCCACTAAAACTTTCCCCATTAAGCATCCTTTTTAAGCATGTCCAGCCTTTGTAGCCATCATTAAAGTACTACATTTCAAATCATTTCAAACTGTGTAAAAATCTGGTATTTTTCATTAAGATGTAGATCTTTGCTTTTTAGCAGTATCAATAAAAAAATCCTAGAGTTTAGTAAGATTTATGGCAAAAGTCTCTCTTGAGTCTTCAAAACATACTTGGATAATTCATTCAGCCCGACACAGCTCCAATTAGCACTAATCATTGCCATGCCCTAATTATTTAAAATTAAATAAATTGAATGTACACGTGTAAACATTTTGCAATTCACCCTGCATCCACTTCTCTTTTCAAGTTAACTCATAAGATTAGACAACTTGTTTTAATAGATTATTCTCTTTGGATTCGGTCCAAAAAGCATTCATCTTACGGGAATTCTGTCTGCTTTAACAGTTGTGGTTTAGTGGATGTTCCTTGACTGAACTGTCAGTCATTTTGACTGGCTCATGGCCCTAAGAACCCTGCTGGGAGACAAGCAAGAGGGTTTTTTCCAGGTGCGTGCCGGGCACTCAGGAAGTTCGGATGACGTACTTACAGGGGAAGTGAGAGGGCTTGGTTAAAAGACCTGACTGGAATGCTCCGGCTGGCTCCCTGCCCCATGCTTAACATGCCCTTGTTCAAATGCATGGGTCGTGCCTGTCCCTGGTACTATGCCCCGTTAGACAGCTTCAATACAGCAGTGAACTCCAGCATCACTTTGAAGTCCAGAAAACTCACGCCACCAACCCATGCCATGGTGAAGTCAAACATTAATAAAACCAAAAGATGGAAAATCATAACACTGTGCTATAAATTTTGATAACCAGAAAATAATAAAAATTACAGGATGTGCCTGTGTCTTTATTTAGCCTCTATAATTGAAACATTCCCTTTTAAGTAGTATTATCAGGAAATTCCATTCTTGAACAGGTTCCGTAACAACTCCTAAATGAAACACACCAGAAATTTGACAGTGAGGATAATATTAATAAATCCATTTTTGTTCAATTTTGTACCATATCGCAAATCTTGTTCCTTCAATAATCTTAACAAGTGCAGGTCATCCAAATGATAGGCTAAAGTGAGTCTTAATTAAGCTCCATTCTTTTTTTCCATGAGAGACCAGATATTATGAGGAAAGAGAGAATTGTGTATAATTGCCTAATGAATTCAAACACCTGCTAAGTCATTTTATACCTCCCAGATGAGGTCCCAGAATCCAGTGAAGAGAGCAGTGCCTAGAAAACAACATTCTATTCTGTCGTTATACTTCACTATGAAATGCAGGGGAAATCATTTATTAGTAGTAGTAACACTAATTATCAAGGTTTAGTAAACATGTCACAGAATGTTTTTACATAAATTATCTCAAGTAATTCTTTCTGAAACCCTGTTTGTAAACTTTGTGAATTAGTATTTTACAAAAGGGCAGGTGGAACTCAGATGAAAGATGTTGCCCACAATCCCACAGCTAAGGGGGAGAAGAACTAGGACTACAAGCCACGTCCTTTACAAACCCAGGATGCTCTGCCCTGCCCCACCCTAATCCACCCAGTTCCCACAGTTCAACCACCATCTCCAGTTCCTCACCAACCACATTCCTCAACCTGCCCCCTCACCTCCAACCTTCAGATGAGATCTGACTTAAAAGACCATTAACTTCCACAGGAGAGACTCAAAACCATAGATGAGTAAATGCTAGAAGAGATCCGAGATCCAGAGATCAGAAATCCCTATTTGTAAAATCCCAGAACTTTGGAGATTATCTCGTTTATATTTGCAGTGAAGAAATGAATGTCCAAAGAGTTTAAATGTGTTCCCCAAGGACTCAGAGCAATGGGGTTGAGGCCAGGACCAGAAATGTCATCTGCCTTTGTGTTTGTGGCATGTACTTGATCCCTTTATTTCTATTTTTAATCACTACTCTTCAACAAGAATCTACAGTAATTCTTGAAAACAGGAATAATCAGATTCCAATGTCTTTGATCTAGTATTCAAAGCTGTCCAAAATCTGGCCTATGATTACTATCTCAATTTCAAAACTCCCTAAGTAATATTGGTATCTTTGTTCAAAACTTCAAAACTCCCCCAGAGATATCAATCTCATTATTTCATATATAAAACAAATTTGCATCCATCTACCTAATGCTGCCACTATCTTAAATGTTCTCCCTCACCTCCAGCTTCAATTTTAGTTCTTCCACAAGCCATCCCCAGTTTCTCCAGGCTATATTAATCCCTGCCTTCACAAAGCTCTTCAGTCTTATAATTTGTACCATACATGAAAGATATCATACACTGTAAAGGTCAAGTCTGAAGCTGTTAAGGCCCAAAGTGATACTAAGCCTACATCATCTTTTCAAAAAAAAAATTTTTTTTTTTGCAATGGGAGAAGTAATTAGGTTTATTTATTTCATTTATTTCTTCGTGGAGGTACTGGGGATTGGACCCAGGACTTGTGCATGCTAAGCAGGAATTTTACCACTGAATTATACCCTCCCCACCCTAAGCCTACAATATATTAATGACTATCACATTCTTCAGAAATAAGTCTCATTGCTTCCACAGGAATACAAGCTCCTAGAAGGCAGGGATTTGTCTGCTTTTTTCACTGAAATATACTATCCACAGCAACTAGACTGGCACCCGGCCCAGGCTAGGCATTCAATGTAAGACAGATGAAGAACTAAATGGATGGTTGAGCAAATGACTGAATAAGTGAAAAAAAGAACAATGAACCAAGACAACAGTCTAGAAGGGAGCTAGAGGAGAGTATATGAGGGCAGTTTTAGATACACCAGAATCTTGATACAATGATCAAATTGTCCAACCTGATGTCTCTAGTCTATGTACCTATAAGGGACAACACAGAGAGGGGGCTCTTTATCCCAGGATTTTTGAAGTCTACACGGCTAGGTAGTAAGGTAGCTCCTCATTTCCTTAATATACATATTTGAGGTCAATGTCTACAGTTTCATTAACAATTTGATCTTTTTTTCCTGGTGGGTACTGCATTAATTTAGGAGTTAGCACAATGATAAAGCATTTAAAAGTCCCTGTAGCTAATAAGGCCTGTTCTCTTTATTGCAGGAAAAACTTCAAATGCTTTTTAAATACACTTGAAACATGAAGCTAGGTCAAGTTCTGAATCCTTAGGGCTATTTTTCATTACTGAAGAATAGGACAAAAATACAGTGTCTTAAGAAAGAAAAGAAAAAAGGAGAGGGAGAGACAGAAAGAGGGGGACAAGGAGAAAAGGAATCAGGAAGACAAGACTTTTACACACTAGACTGGCAAGTTCACCTGAACAAGATCACAGTAGTCAAACTACATGAAAGATCTGGGCATCCTCAGCTCTAAATGAAGAGCCTTAAAACACCCATTTCGCTTCCTGAGAGCTTCAGGAAGTGATCTGAATCGTCAGGAAGGTTTGTAAGCACTATAACACTGGACAAATGGGACACATTACAGATATAAGGGATGGATATTCTTGAAATAGCAATGTCAGTTCCTTCAAAAGGATGCTACTGTGGGATGTGAGATACACCTAGGTAATCACTTATTTTCCAGTACTGGAGACTGTGATACCAGGGAGGAAGCTATTTTTAATCTCATTTCTAAACATCTCTGTTAAAAATGCAGTCACTTCCTAGTTTAGTGTCACAGGTAGTGAATATAATATGTTAACGACTGATAATATAAAAACTGACTGATATCCTTGCAATGTTAGATAACCATATCAGAGTAGTCACATTTGTTGCAATTCTATGAATTCTAAAAATATATATTAAATAACAGAAACAACCCTACATATGATCTTTATGGCACATTTTGTTTTGTTTTGTTTGTTTGGAACATATTTTTAAATCAGCTAATCTGCAGAGAAAAGTAACCATCTTAAATAAAAATAAAAACAATTCACATTAGTGGAACACTTAGTGTGTGCTGGGCATTCAGAGATTTCTGCATACTAATTCATTTAATTTTCAAAAAACTCTAAATTTAAGATGTACTGAGTTACAAAGAGGTAAAATCAGAATTTCCAGGTCATGCCACTATTAAAGCAACAGGCATTATATTTCCTCAGGCAACCAGCTGCCTCATTAAGAAAGGGAAGAAAATATTACAAATCATTGACAAAAAATTCTTAAATAACTTTGAAAAAGGCCAAAGGTAGAGTTGCACTTAAAAAGAACAATTAAACAATACTTATGAGAATGTATTCACAGAACATTGAGGACTGGAGATTTTGACTTGATGAGTTTGGAAGAAAGGAAACTATATGTCAAATTCACAGGGATCTTTGCAGATTTAGTTATCTTGGATTTTTAAAATTCTTAACCAATAATTCTAACGATGTTTGACTGCCCTAAGTGATCCTCATTTAGACAGAAGGAAATGGCTAATTATCAAAGAGATTGGATGAGAGATGCAACACAGTAAGTATAACATTGTTAAACTTTCTGCTACCTCACAACAGAAGTACGCCATAACCACCAACGTACTGATCACCAAGATCATTTAAAAAAAAATCTCTGCCAAAGCCAATAACGTCATATCCACTCAGGAAATAAACACAATAAGACACCATCACTCCACTACTTCCAGCACCAACTCCAGCCATGAAAAAGTATATTATTAAACTGATACTTACTTCTCAGTGTTTGTCTAGTGACAGCTCTCTTTCAGGGTAAAAGTGATTGGCCTCTGTATTAAGACCAACTAAGAAATATACTCAACATATCTTTCCAAGTAATTTGCCAAAAAAAAAAAAAAATCAAGGAAAATGAAAAAAAAGAAAAATTCAAGTACCCTCATATTACAAACTAAATTTCTACTAAAGATATATTTTTACAGCTGCTATGAACTTCTAAGAGCAGGTTATTCTTGGAAACCACCTTCTGCTTACTTGGGCTTCCTTTAGGGGGGAATTGTTACCAAAGTTTACTTTGTGTGATTATTCTGAATGAATTCAGTATCAAGAGAATAGTCACAGTGCTAAAACTGGACTTGAATTTACTTTGAAAACTGAGGGTAAAGGAGAGCCTACTAACACAAAGCAGGACTGGAGGTATCTGTTCAGTGAACTGATTGGTACTCACATAAAATACAGAGCAAGAAAAGAGAATAAAGATCTTGCGTTCTTAGGGCTATCTCAGGCAAATTACACTGTAATAGAAAAGAACAAATCTGACTTCATGTTAGATCTGTTCCTTTGGCTTTAAGCCTGTGCTCTGCTTCCTGCTGGTTCTGCACCTTTTGTAAAAGAATGTTGCCTATAGCCTGACATATACAGGATAGCCTATTCTCAAGGCTCTGACCTTTAAGAGTATTAACATTTTTGCATTCACATAAAGATTAAAAAACTGCAGAATAGAAAATAACATTTGTTGTGTTGGACGTTTAAAGGGACACCAGGACCTGACCCACGTGGACAGCTGCAAGAACAAAGAATTCCAACACCAAGAAGTTTTCAATAGGCACACCTCCTCCCTTTTTTAGTATAAAAGGAGCCTGAATTCTGACTTGGGGAAGATGGTTCTCCAGGACATTAGTCTACCGTCTTCTCCGTCTATTGGCTTCCCGAATAAAGT
The DNA here is from genome assembly GCF_036321535.1 of Camelus dromedarius. NCBI lineage: Eukaryota > Metazoa > Chordata > Mammalia > Artiodactyla > Camelidae > Camelus > Camelus dromedarius. Next base: position 22,168,453 of record NC_087446.1, on the reverse strand, counting down.
CGTTATTCCTTGCCCCAACACCTCGTCTCCCGATTTATTGGCCTGTCATGCGGCAAGCAGAACAAGTTTGGACTCGGTAACATCACTCTAGATTTCTTCAACTGTAAAAGAAGACTAATATCCTCTTGACAGAAGTATTAAAGATCCAGATAAAAATAAAAAATGAGTGTGAAAGTCCTTTGTAAAATACATGTGACTTGTATGAAATTGAATGACTGATACTATTATAAAGATATTATCCCAAATTTAGTCTCTCTGGAGAGTCTGTATGACTTAATTCACGTGTATTAGCTAAGTTACCAGATAGAGTCAGCAAACGGGCCAAATCTAGTGCCCGCCTCTTATGTTCAGATAGTTTTGCTAGAACACAGAACATCCACTTGTTTGCAGTAATCCTACAGAGTCGAACAGTTGTAATGGAGCCAATGAAAACATTTACTCTCTCGCCCTTCACAATGAATGCTGGCTGACCTCTGGGACAGAAGATACAGTGTGGCGAGTCCTCTGTCCAGACCACTGTTTGACACTTGACAATATTATTTCCTTTAGCTTTTTTTTTTTCTTTTTTAAATTTCCCTATAGAAAATGGCAAATTCAACTTGCTATTTCAGGAAAACATGCAATTTTTCTTGAATGGAAAAAAAGAATCAAAGCCAATTTCTAATTATATGCCTGAAATGATAGCACTGCCCACGTAAAATGACATAAGGAAACAATTGTGAAGATTAGAATAGGGAATTAAACACTAGAAAGTATGATGGACTTCTTAACGAATCCATTTCAGAAAATCAAGTGTTAACTGTATTTAAGTTTAAAAGGTAATGAAAAAGATAAATTCAAATCCTCATGATAAAAGGGAGATATGAAGATATTTTTAACACAAATAGATTCCTCTGAAGATGAAACAAAACATAGAGCCCACTGCAGTTTGCAATAAACACTTAGTCCTCAAAAAACATTATTATAAGTACTTAGGGATCTGATTTCTGTTCTTGGAATGAATGGAGAACTGCATAATAATTACATCTTTCCAATCAGATTGTTTCAAAGACAAAGAAAGTCATGATTTTACCAAAAAAGAAAAAAAAAGATTAGCAACAAAATTATCTTTCAAATTATGTTTAAAAATAGTATGATAAAAGTACCCCCTGAAACTCCCATATTAGGAAAATAACCCCCAGAGAGGTTAAATGACTTGTCCACAATTACACAACTAGGTGGTGGCAGAAACTGTGAGAACCCAGGTCTGATTAGAACTGCAGGATTTGTCATTATGCTGTACGGCCATACTTTTCACAGCATGTTCCCTTTATCTCTGAAATCACAACTTCTCTCAAATGTCTAACATTTTTCAGAGGCTCTCGTGTAATTAACCTAGAAAAAGGCCACCAGCTGGATGCAAAGGTGTAGCTTCAAACAGCCTCTATATAAATCTGATGTAAATCAGCCAATGTCTTAATGGCATATTAAATTTTTATAGAATCGTTCTCCCATAATTAACTTCATGTTATTGCTCTTTTAAAATTGCTCAAAAGTAAATCTGCCTCTAGGAAATAAGCTGAAACCTATTTTTAGAATGGCCATTTCTTTAAAGGGGTAGAGAAATACTCTAAATTCTGTTTCATCTTTAAATATATTTGGTTTGTCTAAAATTATGCTTCCTATTTTTGAAAAGGTCAGGGAATGGAAATTGGGTGTATTCTACATTTGACAAGCACCTTTCCACTTTGATAAACCCCTGGTCACAGCTAAAAACAAATCAACAAAATGTGTTTAAATACAACACAATTACTCTGCATGTGTAAGACATGCGGAATACACACTGAGAGACATATATACATATATATATAGAAAAGACTAAAAAGGACCCAGATTCCTATTTACACGACATGCCACTGTTACTCATTCAAGAACCAAGGGCTGCATGTACCAAACACACAGCCAAGAAAGCAATCAAATACTGACGTCAGATTCTCACTGCAGAAAATTGCATTTTATGTAGGGGCCCACAATTTATCATAGTTTTGAAGAAACAAAATAAGATCCAAGCATTCTGACCCAAACATAACCCCAGGGAAGATACCCTGATTCCCCAAACTCTGTTACCTATTTGCTAAACAGCAAATAAGACAGACAAGCATATTAAAGACACCAGTGAAAACATTCAGGAGTCTCAGAAAGACTTGAACCAGGTTTACCAAGCCACATGGATTAAAGTCAGAATTTTTCTTTACTGATTCTGGTAAACTTGAAAAGTTTTTTAAAAAGTAAAAAAAAAAAGAAAAAAAAAGAAAACGAAAACAACAATAAACCTACCTCTTCAAAAAACAGTAACTATGGATTCAAACTCCTTTATGCTCAACTTTAAAACACAGAATTAAGATTATGGTGACAGTTGCAAAAATTCGGTGAACACATTGAAAACCAATTAATCTAAACTGTACACTTTAAATGGACTGATTTCATGACATGTGAATTATACCTGCATAAAACTGTCACAAAAAAAAAAAAAAAATTCAAAAAGGCCTGACCTGAACTGACATGAGGCTATTTACAGTCTTTATTCCATTTATTGTAAACAGTCATGTATTTTCCTTCAGAAATACCAAAAAGTTTCTTACTCTGAAATGCCGCCATGTTAGGGGTATTATATAATACAGAATTTATGCACCCTGTTACCTCTAAATAATTTTTTAAAAACCAGAATTACATCTGGACTCAAAGGATATGGATACTGAATCAGGAAACCTATAGTCCTTTATTATATGAATAAAGGAAAGCTCTGATTCCAAAAACATTCTTTACAATCCACATCCAACAAGACCTGACATCCTGTGCAGGCAAGGACCCACTAAGACACACAGGCACTCGCTGGCATCACAGCACGGCTAGTTACTCCAAGCTGTTTTATATTTGTAATGAAATTTACAGAGAAAAGTTTATATCTGAATTATAATGCAACCTCTGTAGCACAGACTCATCTTCTCCCTTACAAAGCCATTAGGAATGCATTGCCTCTCAAGGACACGTAAATCAGTTAATATGGTTGACGAGCAATGATGCAGCAACAGGAAATTCAGGGCCAAGCCAAATGTTTCAATGTGAACTGACTCCAGATAATTCTATTTTGCATGCTTGTGAGAAACACCATGCATTTCAGAGGCGGTAGAGGAAGTTGAAAGGAGTTTAAGAAGCAAATCTAACGCAGCACAACCTCAAAGGCTGTATGTACAATGCCTCTCTTAAATCTGTTCGGTGTAGGTCAAGGCCATGGCAGAGATGCTATGCCCTTGCAGGCCAATGTGATGTTGACGATCAAACTCAGAATACTGATTATCTCAATGCCTGAGATATTGTTTCTCTTCTGGGACAGGGAGCTGCAAAAGAAAGAGTATCCTGTCCTTGATCTCAAGGTTTCTAAACTAACCCCACCACCCACTCCACACACACACTCAGTACTACTTAGTATATACCTTAAATAATCAGGCTACATTTTACTTGAAGGAACTCAACTGAAAGACAATGATCTGCACTAGAAATGATCACTAGATTTGGAATTAACATTGCCTCTGAAATCCAGTTTCACTGTATGCTAATCGATTAAGGGGAGTTCACTAAACCTCTTGTAAAATGAGTACAAATAAGGACCCGACAGTTAAGCTCGAAAACAAATGTAAATTTTAAGACAGCAGATTTGTCTGTTTTCTTCACTACTTCATCCTCCACATCTAGAAGGGTGCTTTATACCTAGAAGACACTCAGCACCTATTTTTCAAAAAAATAAATATTATAAAAAGAGAGCATCTAGCAAATTCCTGGTCACATGACAGGCATTGCAGGGAAAAAAAAGGAAGTTAATATAACTCTGAACCCAAATTAAATGCAGAAGCGTGAAATGGTTCTAAACTCCAAAAAATAAAAATAAAAACAACAAAATCCTGGATGAACTGAGCTATTTAGATGCTACTACTTTTCTGTCACTCAAGACTCCTTCCTAACCAGGCTAAATTAATTTGTCAGGCATGTGTGCTTCTCCAGTACTTTATATGAAATTCTATTAGCACTTAAAGCACAGAGATATAATTAATGCACCCGTCTTATTTTTCCTGGGGACTGGAATAATGCTACTCATCTTTGTATTTTTAGCACTTATAAAACCAGCAATTGCATGTGAAGTATAGATTATTTGTATTGAAAGCTATTGTAGGCAAACAGCATTGGTCCCAAGGTCAATGGACGATTCTTTCATAATTCTATTTAGACCTTCCATTTTAACCAAACTTGCACAAAAACAGTACAATGGAAAGATCACGAGCTTTGGAGTCAGACCTCTGAAGGGAGACCTCTTCTCCACTGTGTTCTCTCTGTGAATACTTGGGCAAATTATTTCACTCTTATAAACCTCCGTTTCCTTATCTGTAAATGAGTTTAATAATCCCTACTCTCATAGAACTGAACAAAGTAATGCACAAAAGACACTTAGCTAGTACACAGTAAGCCTTGATAAATGGTGGTTGCTATCATTACCACCAGTTCTGTGTATATGCAAATGAAAGCTAATGAATTCAAGTAGGGTATTTCTCTTCCTCTTTAAACAATATGGAAGTCAACACAGCCGTGGAGATTACACTGCAGAATGGGAGAAAATCCAAGACTACAAATTATCCTGTCCAAGAACCAGAAACTTTAGGCTGCTGCTTTGACAGCTTAAATTCAGCCCTCTTCTCACTCAGCCTGCCCATTTTTCAATGGGCACCTCTGCATTTTTCTCCTTTCTTGTAATTTTACCTCTAAAGTACATTCATTTGTGGAATCATCTGATTTTTTTGACATGAGTTGTCACCCATTCAAATATTCACCCAACAATGAGAAACTCAAGTCATGTTGTATGGTCAGAAGAAAGTTTAAACATCTTTAAGACACCAGTGTTGCCCCACCACATTCCTGGAATTCAGGAAACCAGGTACCAGGCTGAACAGTCATACACCCAGCTGATGAGTCTACTGCTAACACCTAAAACAGTTCTTGCTCCTGAGTTGGTGCAGTGGTGTACTGGAGATCAGGAAGAGGGTGTCAAAGAATAACTACCCCAGCATTTGTTAACTCTTCACCTCTAGACCAATCTCAGGCTCAGTATCAAAGGGAAGATTTCTCTCTCGAGGGGTAATTTCAAACAATAATATACGGCTAGCAAAGAAAATGAACCAAATTAGAAAGAAAAATTTACTGTGATTTTAGGTTCTTTGGGTTAAGCTTCTGGTAACTATAAAAGTAAATAATCCATTCGAATGTGGACTTCAATCAAGCTGGAGCCCTAGGATGGCCATGTGCAAATAGCTGAATCCTCAACTGAAGTTAGTTTGGGGGTGGAGGGCACAGACAGGGAAAAGAGGGGCCTGGGAGGAGGGAAAGAACCACAAAATAAAAACCAACAGCCAAATGTCAAAAGCTGCCCTGGAATTAACAACAGAACAAAAGAGAAAGAACCGAGGGGGAAATAAAGGCAGAGTTGTAATTAATGATGAACTTGAGGGATGGTACATGGAGGTCCACTGCATGGTCTCTAGTCCTAACTGGCAAATAGAAAATTATTTCCATATTAACAAATTTTTATAAATTTAAGGCAGGAAAGCAATGTACCATGGCAAAAGCATTGCACCTAGAGGAAGAGGTCCAATGTCAATTCTACTCTCAACTAATCCTGTGACTAATTTCCATGGGCCCCAAATTCTGTGAAAAGAGATAGAGTAGCATACAGGTAGACAGGTAAATTCTAATGCCCCTCTCCAGCCATGAAATCTTGTGTTTTGATGAAAATCTTACGTTGAAATATTATATAGGGGATCTAATTCTAAATGTACACACATCACTGAATCCCAAACACAGCTATTCATCAAAATCACAAAGGGAGCTCTTAAAAAGTTGTTTTGAGGGGGGAAGGTATAGCTCAAGTGGTAGAGCCCATGCTTAGTATGCATGAAGTCCTAGGTTCAATCCCCAGTACCTCCTCCAAATATAAATAAATAAACCTAATTACTTCCCTCTCATAAAACAAAAAGCAAAATGTGTATAAAAAAAAAAAGTTGTTTTGAGATACACACTACTCCATATAAAACAGATAAACAACAAGGACCTACTGTATAGCACAGGAAACTATCTTCAATTTCTTATAATAAAATATAATGGAAAATAATCTGAAATATATATGTATATGTATAACTGAATCACTTTGCTGTACATCTGAAACCAACTATACTTCAATAAAAAAATTTTAAAAAAAAGTTGTTTTGAGGGTGGGGATTAGCTCAGTGGTAGAGTGCATGCTTAGCATGCAAGAGGTCTGGAGTTCATTTCCTAGTACCCCCATTAAAATAAATAAATCAGTTAATTAATTAATTAATTAATTAAAAAGTTGTTTCTTTACTGCTACCGCTCCACCAGCTCCCTCTCTACACCTCAAAAACAAAACAAAAAATAAGCAGAGCAAAATGTTCTTATTCAGTGGGTTCTGGTTTTGGGCTACAATCTCTGGTTTAAAATAGTTCCCACATGAGAGGCTGATGATCATCCCAGTTTTAAATATTAAAGAAAACCCATGATGAATCCTAATCTTTAAACAGTCACTACCCTCCTGTTTCACCTCTCAATTAAACCCGATTTTTAAGTATTGGATTTTCTGAAATCAAATCCAATTTTACCTACAGACTCGTCTCAGCAAGTCCAAGCTACTAGGATTTACATTTCTGTAAAAATAATTTGGTCTGAATGTTATTAAGGCATCTAAAATATTTTCTAAAAATTTTGGCAGCCAGCAAATTGTACTGCTTTTAAAATAAAACTTTTTGCCTTCCCTACTCTCCCTAGGAGGTAGAGAAATAAACCAAACTGTGGAACAACAGTAACAGCAAAAAACAGGCTCAATGTTTCCCTGAAAAGGTTTGTTATAAGAGATTCTAGAATCAGCAGCAACAATATTGCCTGCCAGGTCGGGGAAGAATAGGAGGAGGAAAGAGATGCACGTTCACCCTTAGGTGATAACGGTGCTTCCTCTTTCTGCAAAGAATAGACTTGAACTGCAAGCCACTGCAGCTACTGAACTAATCTTCCGTACTCTAAACCTGGCTAAGAGGAAATATACAGGAAACAGGGTGGTGGGGGGAACAGAACAGAAAAAGCTCCTCTCCCCCTCCAGTTTCAGATATATAAGCAACAGCACCATCCTGAGCCCGAAGGGGAAAAAATCAGGCTCTAAAAGTCAGATGATGGCGAGATATCAATGGAGAAAAATTAAGGAGTGACTATGTCTACTTGTCTTCAATCAATTAAACAAAAAGTAAATGATCATATTGTGTTGGTCAGAAGAATTATCCTTGATAAAAGTCCTTTTCTCAATATTTTTTAAATTGTCAGTATTGGTGAACAGGATAGCAAACACACTGATTGACATGTCAACCCATATCTGGTTAGAAAAGCCACAGCTACGCTGAGTGCTCTGTAAAATGAAGGACAAGAAGTTTGCTACTACTGAAATGCTGTGGAAATGCAGTAAATGCTGATGACCATGATGAGATCCACTACAGAAAAGGAACTTGGCTGAAGAGTGTACATTTCCAATAGTCATATCTGACAACAACTTCGCAAGGCAAATATTGTATTCCTATCCTACAGACCGTGTGACTGATGTTCAGTATGTTTAGCAGTTTATCCAAAGTCACATAATTTAAATCTAAATCTGCGGGCTCCAGTTTTCTGGTCTTTTCAAATTGGCCTTACTTGCACCTATCCATGAGAATGCTAGCCAATCACCAAATGGTTCTATTCAAAGTGAACAATACTTTTCTTTAATTAATTTTTGTTGTTGTTAATGGAGGTACTGGGGATTAAACACACGACCTTGTGCAAGCTAAGCATGTGCTCTTACTGCTGAGCTATGGCGCCCACCTCCTAGCATTTGTTTTTATAGTATTAGACACATTTAACTTTTTAATCACACTATGCCATAAGATCTTAAGAAAGAAACTACACTTGATGGAATACGGAAACTGGTAAATTTTTGCCTGAATCTTCAAATTTGGAGAAATAATTCTTTGTAATTTGGAGTGCGTCATTTCATCAAAGTTACGGAAATACCTTCAAATCATTCATGTACAACCTTGGTGTAATCTGGCTATTACAGAAGAATGTATTCATGCAGCTTATTCTGATAAACACACGACACAAACACACACAAACATACACACAGAAAACCTTTTAACAGCGAGGGATTCAGTGTCTTATATATTAAAAACTAAGATAATGTCCTTAAAAGGCTGGGTTGGTATGGCTAATGGCTATAACTCAAAACTCACAAAATTAAAATATGAAAGTTTTTTTTCTTGCTTTTAAATACATAAAATTATGCTTATTTTTTAAACAGCCACAATCAATGTTGCATATAATCTAGGAGTCTATTAAATGTACTTAGTATTAGTCATCTTTAGCAATATATTAACGGAAATTCTAGATATATTTTCCATTTCTTCACATACTAAAAACTAACAGTCGTTTATTTGTTTTTAAATGTCCTTCATTTTTCTTTTGTTGTCCCTGCTGTTTTCTTTGAACCTCACATCAACTATAAGCAAAATGAGAACCACACACCAAAATGCAGGCATTGCAGCTTTGCCAATGAAACCAAAGAGAAGTATTATGATCTTTGAATCTTATTTGATTTCCTGAAATAAAATGAATAAACATGTGAAGAAAGAGAGAAAGTGCCCTTGGAACGGAAACACCAACTTCACTAATCAAGGCCATAATTACTGAGGAAACACGTATTAAATTCTGAATTCATGCTATTTCACTTGATGCAAGAGTTATAATCAGACCAGCAGAGCATACAGGAGCCATCTGGGTGCCGCAGAGTTGTAAAGACAAACCCTAAGAGCAAGGGCATGTTGACCTTCCCAGCACCAAATCATTGCAGACTTTTGTATTAGAAAGTGCTGTTCCTCCCTTTTGATTTCTTATTTTCCTTTTTGAAAAAAGGAATATTGCAATCAATAGGTATGACACGGGATGCAAAAAGTAAAAACATCACACCATACAACCGTTAACACAGGGTCATGTATCATATATATTTTAATCGTTAATGAATTTGATTTAATATTCAGTTTTATCTACCCCACCTCCCACCCTGCTCATGCCTTTTAAGGAATCTCTAATGCACTCCTGGAATCTGGCTTTCTCCAGCTTAAATTTCATTTGCAAAATCAACATGAAATTAGCATTTCCATTGTTTCCAGGCATTTAAGACAGGAATCTGACTTCCAGGCAACGACAATGGATTTCAAATTTGTGCAAACCACATCATTTTCTGTGAAATTGACAGTACCGAGTTGAATATGAGTAACCTGATAATCATGAGATCCCTGTCAGTCAGTGTGATTCCTCTGAGGCAGCAGGTTATCGAAAATTGAGCCGAGTGATGTAATACACATCCCAGACAGTGTTATGAGAACAGCATAGTTGATTTCAATGAGACTCATTATTTATTCATCACAAGGTCCAATCTGCGTGTCATTTTCACTGACGGTATACTGAGTTAACTGGTTGAAATTCAGTGCTGATAGAGTATTTTATTCTGTATTGTAAAAAGGACCCTTTAAATTTTTTCCCTGTCTTCCTGTGTGAAAGAGTACAAAACAAAGAGGGATTTTGTATTTGTGGCCATTCACGGTAACATGTGAACACCGTTCAGCAGTGCTGGAAGAAGGGACATAGGAGAAAGCCCTTAGGGACTTCCTGTTTTTCTCATTAGGAGTGTATAATAATACACCAAATATTACAGAGTAAAAAGTAAAATAATATTAGTTTTCAGAAAATAACTGCTTTTCTTTTAAATGCTAAAGAATGAGATAAACACAGATAGGAGACACACACACTGAACGAGATATAACCTCCACTCTGGAATCTGATCCTTAGTCTCATCACCGAAAGGACCCTCTCTCACGTTTAGGGGGAAAATAGAAAAGAAAGTTCCCCAAGAGGCAAGATGGAGGTGGCCTGGACATTCTTGGGCTTCTCTACATGGATCAGTCCAAATGCTAACACATTTGAAAACCATCCATCATCTCCCAACACTGTTGGGGTCACAACGTCATTAGACACAGTAACTGTCTCAGTCTTCCTTTCCTGATTCATTTTCCTCATAGGCTCATGTGCTCTATGTATCTGCAGAAAGAAGCGGTCCTCAGTCACTTCCTTGAGCTTCCCTCTGTGCAATGCTCAAGCCTGACCCTCCAATTTTCCTTGCCTCTCCAACAATAAATGCCTGTATCCAAAGACTCCTTTGGGGCCCTGATCAAACATCTCTGCTCCAGAAGATGCTTCCTCATCTCCTCAGCTGAAAGTAACCTCCCCCTCCTCTAAAATACCCAGTGCCTCCCTTACAGCCCTCACCTCTCTCCAGCTCCAATTTCAGTTCTACACTTACATGCACTGTTCTCAACTTCTTACGGCTCTCAAATGTCTTTAAGGGAGAATCTTGCCCATCCATCATTGAATCCCCACATCGCCTAATACAGTGCTTTGCACAATGAATCTTTAAAAAATAATAATAATTTGTGAATAGATCACTGTTCCAGGTACCAACACTCTAAAGCAAGCGGTGCAGAAATTTGCAAGGGTACAGTCAGCTTCCCAAATTTAAATGACTCAACTTGAACCTCAACTGCATATGGAATACAGAATCATCTTAAAGAAGCTGACTGAAGAAGCCAACCTGTAGGACTAAAATACCTTATTAATCTTCAACTTTTTGAATTGTAAAAGATTTCTGAACCTCGACTTTGTTTGTGGTATTATCTGGTTAGTGGTGTTGGCAGCTGTTCAAAGTTCTAAAGCACTACAGGTCATGAATATTAAATGCTACAATAAGCCTACTGGGCGGAAATCCAAATTCATTTGTAAGTGCATGACAGTCAGCCCGCCCTCCGGTTTCAACAATGCTAGGAAATACTGAGATCAGAATCGGAGCATCTTTCTCTATCTGGATTCTCACAAAGTCAAATGTAAGACAAATGAAGGGAAAACACAACCCTCAGAAAGCAGGAACGCTACTTAAAGGAGAGTGGCCCAGATGTTGACTGAAGACAATCAGAAACAGGAAAGGTATCACATTTCATTTGGCGCAATCAATATGAGGGTCACATCTTGAGTAAAACTGTAACCTGGTCTAGAAAGCAAAGGGACAAAGCCACCAATGATAATAGATTCCACCAATGACATCCCGAGCTGCTAATCAACTAAAAAAGCACATGTGGATTCAATGCCTAAGTACCTGCAGGCTATACGCTCTCTATTCTGTACATGGGGAGTCACACAAAATAGTCTGATGTACAGAAGCACCGTGTTGAATGACTTCAGTGTTCCAGCAGTGGCAAACCCAAAAACTTCAACAGAACATAAGCCCCCACCCTGAGAAACCATTCTCAAGATAAACCCTGTAAATGGTTTGGAAATATAGGACTGTTTGTTAGTGTGGGTCTGATCACTATGTCCTGTTGTAGAATCCAGCTTGCATAATACCCAAGATAAAGGTATACTTTGCTCACCATATGCAACCTCCATCCATCACATCCTGCTTAGCATTAAAATAAAGTTTCTGGACAGAGATGACTTATTTTCCACACGCAGCAATGCCTCCCTTTTCCCTCTCTAATACTATAGACTCTCTATCTTGTTTATATGAAATAGAGCCACAAAATTTGAAGAAAAGGAGGCTATCCACATAATGCATATCTTGGAAACAACGACAGCAAAATAAATGTAGTCATCTTAAGAGAAAGTTTTAAAAGATCAAATTAAAAGGGCTTCATTTTTCCAAATTATCTTGGGCTATTATTAGAATTGTTACACTGGTTTTCAGATTTCCTTTTAAAAAAATTTTTTTTTCACCTGTAACTGAATAAGTGATAATGGGGCTAATAAAGGGGAAAAAAAGATGTTTCCACATTAAAACAGTTAACAGAAGTTAAATAAGCACAGAAAATGGCCACTGGGCAAACAATGACTGATGTTGGGTAAGTAGAAAAATGTTGCCTTTACTGATTTTATTACCCATGTACCTCCTGGGGTCAAGGGGGACTTGTAAAAAATTTTGTGGGCAGATAAAAGTCTAGCATTTATTTGCAAAGTTAGTTTCATTGTGTTTCAAAGGTTTCTCCTCCACACCCCACCAACCATTCTTTGACAACATAAAACGAAGAAAGTCAAAGTCATCCAAGAAAGGTGAAAATAATCATTTGGTGAGAGGCCAAGAAAACTTCTTTTTCAACATTTTTCTGACATGCATTTCCTCCAGTCTCACCTTCCAGACCCCACTAAACAGGAATGAAATTCTCATTGTAGAAACGAGAGAGGACAGGATTTCACTTTATAATTGTAGGCGGATATTTTAATCTGCAACAAGTGTGAAATCAGGAATTTCCTAAATACCTACTATGTGCCAAATGGTGCATGAGCTGCCAAGAATAATGCAGGAAACACATTAAATAGACATTGAAGTGAAGAACTAGGACATTTTAAAATTTTATAAAAAAATAGTTCAGAACCCTTTGTTCAAACATACGTCTGCAGATTTTATATTTAGTGTTTTCTTACAAATTTTCCTTCTGAAAACTGTATTATTTTATGTCATATTATTTCATACCAAACCACATTATTTCATAAGTCCTACTATTCTCTTGATAAGCACTTATTAAGTAAGTTAAATGTGTTCATCTTTTTGGCATATTCACAACAGTGACTAGCAGATATAAACACTATACATGGTTATTAAATACCCAGTAAAATACGATATTCTGGGTACTGTTTTTCACATACTTCATCAAAGAAAAAGAAAACTTTCATATTCCCTTTGCAGAACTACAAAATTTGTATACATAATACTGACATGGGCACCATTTGCAGGGACTCTCAGAAGTCAAAAAATGGCAGCCAAGAATTCTGCCAAACTGAGCCATCCCAAGGATTTCATCTGGCTCAAATGGAAATATCTGTTTTTAAATTACTAACCAATATTAAATAACAGAGATGTTATAGAAAATCCAGATGCCTGTCTATCTTAGAAAAATCTTAACCTCTACTGAACTGAAACCTGTACTTTCTTTTTTTGAATTCTTATGTTTTATTGAAGTGTAGTGTATTTACAATGTTAGCTTCAGGTCTACAGCAAAGAGATTCAGTTATATATATATATAGATTACATATATTTTTTAGATTTTTTCCATTATATGTTATTATAAGAAATTGAATATAGTTCCCTGTGCTATAAGGCAGGTTCTTGTTGTTTTTCTCTTTTATACATAGTAATGTGTAGCTGTTAATCCCAAACTCCTAATTTATCCCTCCCCCCCATTCCCCCTTTGGTAACCACAGTTTGTTTCTTACGTCCATTAAACCCATTAGACTATTTCTGGTTTGTAAATAAATTCACTTGTATCATTTTTAGATTCCACATACAAGCAACATCACATGATATTTGTCTTTCTCTATTTGACTTCACTTAATTGATAATCTCTAGGTCCATCAATGTTGTTATAAATGACACTATTTCATTCTTTTTTATGGCTGAGTACTAGTCCATTGTATGTGTGTATATACACACACACCACATCTTCTTTATCCAGTCATCTGTTGATGGAGATTTAGGTTATTTCCATGCCTTGATTATTGTAAATGCTGCTGCTATGAACACTGGGATGCATGTATCTTTTCAAATTAGAGTTTTCTCCAGATATATGCCCAGGAGTCAGATTGCTGGATCATAGAGTAAAGCCTTTTTTCAATTTTTTAAAGGAACTTCCATACTGTCCTCCACAGTGGCTGCACCAATTAAAATTCCCACCAACAGTGTAGGAGGGTTCCCTTTTCTCCACACCTTCCCCAATATTTATTATTTGTAGACTTCTTAATGATGGCCATTCTGACTGGTGTGAGGTGATACCTCATTGTAGTTTTAATTTGCATTTCTCTAACAATTAATGATGTTGAGCATCTTTTCATGTGCCTGTTGGCCATCTGGATGTCTTCTTTGGAGAAATGTCTATTTAAACCTGCACTTTCTTATTGCTGTCATGGGATGGAGAGAAGTACTGAGGGAGGGCATAGCCTCTAGTTCCGCCCAGCTCTGGTACCACATTTGAGTTTGGGGCCAAGATCTGATAAGAGGTAGAGAACTGAAAGCTCTGACATTTCTGAAGAAATGTGAAAAAAGAAGCTGAGTGTGAACTACTATGAGAGAAACATTACGATAACACTATAAAAATGGAGAGCCCTGCACTCTGGTTTTAATAATTTCCAGCTTAAGGAGGACCACCATTTTTAGATTTTAAACATTTGGCTAGTTCTCTAGTTTGCACAATAGAGTTAAACATTTGTGCACTGGAGTTTTCTGTTTCTGTATAAGTTATATTTTAACAGGGCAGGGGACTTTACTTCATCTGGCAAACTATGATAACTATGATGCAGAGTCAATTGGTAAGATATTTAAGATGATTATTCTTTTAAGGTTGAAAAGGACCTTCTAAATCCACTTCTTTCAATTTCTCCTAACTCACCCCAGGAATAAAAAAATCTATATATTTTAAAGACAGAATATGGAATTTTTTTGTAACTTCCATATGTAATCTATGCCAGTGTTTACAAGCCCCATGGTCATGAAATTCTAAATGAAAGTTTTTGCTTAAATATTCATGTTTCAGCTTTAGTGGATTCCTAATTCATATGCTTTCAAACCACTGCATGTTTAAAGACTACTAGGACTTTATCTCTTAGCCTTCTCTTTCTTAACATAAAGAATTACAGTTTCCATTGATACTTCTTCTCTCCCTTCAACTAATGTGCAGTAAGTGCCTTCCAAATACTGGGCACCCAGTTCACAATGAACACCCCACAACTTCACGTAATCTTCACATCTCTAGGAAAGAACACTAACTATGCTTCCACATGAAGGAACAGGTCACTGAACTCAGCCAGTGCAGGTTAAGGTTCAATTCCTTTCATTTTCTTCTCATCTGACTACTTTCTTTATTCATCTTCACACTTTCACAGTGTAGTAAAAAGATCACCACACAGTCACAAATATGTGTTCTAGCTCTAGTGATTCCACCATTTTCTAGATGACCTTCACATCTCTGGTTCTCTACAGCTCAGCTGGAAATAAGGGACGGGCATAGATGGTCTCCAGGTTCCTTACAAATCTATACAGTCTCTTATCCCAGTGTCCTCATTTAGCTCACTGGCCCAAAACCTAAGAGTGAAAGAAAGAGCTAAGTTGAGAGAACAATTATCAGATGAAGGATTTTGCTGCCATGACTACGTCCCATGCCCGCAAGCAGCAGTTGCCAGACAGTCTGGGCAAGTTTCCATTTGAAAACTTCTCAAGACACAGAACAGTCAAAGTATTAAGACCTTTCCCAAAGTGTGGGGTCCTTCACACTCTCTAAGTCTTAGGAATTCCTTTGCCAGTGATGGAGTTCCGGGCAGGCTGCTCCAGAAGGTGCCACTTTGGCAGGTGGATTACTTGGACCAGGAGACAATTAAAGCCCAACAGATTCAAGAAGAGCTTTCTACCTCCGCCTTAAGTGCCTAAAAGAATTTAGATAGGAAGCCTGTACCAGGTAGAGAGCTATTATCAAAGATAACATTTTTACATAAGGAATACTCTTTGGCTTGGCATGGAAAACATTTGTTTACCATTTGCTCTTCCCAAACCCTGTGAATTGTCTTCCTCTCCTCTGAAGTCCCAAACCCTACCCCTGCTCCTTAGCACAGGATGGCACAGAAGCCTCAGTTGCCTGACTGCTGGGGAGCTTCTCCTGTCTTTGTGGGGCTCCTTTAACAGTAGATAGATGAATTTAGTTATGTATATAATCTGTCTTAACGGTAACTTAATTATTAGGCCCCCAAAGAACTCAGATGGGAAGAAAGGAAAAGTCTTCCTCCTGTGCACTCATAGCACTTCTCATTTTCTTAAGCAGCAGTTACATGAGTAAGGTTGCCAGATAAAATATGAGATGCCCAGTTATATTTTAATTTCACATCAACAAAGAATACGTTTCTATTGTAAGTATGTCCCAAATACTGCCTGGGCCATATTTATAGTAAGGAGCTCTCGCAGCAACTTTATCCTTGAAAGTCTGCTTAGAGAACTGAAAATTTCTCAGAAGTGAACTTCAAAGGTCTTCAAAGCAAGTCCTGAATTGACAAATCAAAATAATTTCTTAATTCATGAGATAGTCAAATGAAGACTCTGGAGAAGAAACCACAATGTTTCACAGGCTATCAAATGTAAGGTCTTGAAACCCCCAGTCTGCATCCTCAAATAGTTCTCACCCTACACAGGACAAGGACCATGATTTATACTTATTCAATTTGTATTTCCAGTAATACAAGAAAACTTGCTATGGTTGATGACAGGGTTTTAAAAGAAAAGAAAATGATCATTCTCTCTAAATTTCCTGAAAGAATAATTAAAATTGATTTGAAATTAAGAGCTTGACTTTCAAACCATATGTTGTTTTCAAAGCTTCAACCTCTCACCAGAGTTTTCTTTAAAAGTTTCAGCATTTCACTGAAATTACAAAAGAACCTCATTAAGCGCTTGATACTTGGTTTCTAACTGAAAAGGTTATGCTTCCCTGCAGAGCCAAAGCACAGCAGTGATTACTCGCCTACCAAGTTAAAAAAAAAACTAAAACTAAATAATTTTTAGTTCTCAATTTTTTTTCTTTATTTCAATTTCTTCCCGACTTGGTTTTAAGTAAAGTTAAGAATTGAGAGGGGAAAATGTGGTCAAAAACCAAAAAACTTCACAGCTTTCTCAAGGGAAGTATCCAAAACTATTAGGTAGTTGGATAAGTGGGGGCACCGGGCAGACAGATGGAGGAGAGGGAGGATGGTCCAGAAGATGGCCTTGTGCCCACCTCCAGCAGGCACAGTAAAGGGACTTTTCTAAACGAGCGCCAGCAAGAAACCGGTTAGAACCCGACATCCATGACTGCATGGTAGCACAAAGGACTTAACCAGACATGACCCCATGTTCATTGTATTATAATTAACATTGTGGTTTAGCTCCCCCCACCATGGGTTTTTCTGTGTACACCACGAGTAAGGACATGCGCGAAGGGGCCAAACATGACTAAGCATTCCGGGGACAAGAGCCGTCCATCGATCGAGACCATCTCTAAGGGAGGTTATAGAGAAAGGCGAGACAAAAACCACTGCTTTTTCCCCTTGGCTCAGCCCATCTCCCATTCTTGGAGGTGTACTTTTCTTTTCCTAAATAAATCCTTTAAAATCTCTCATTACACAACGCACCATCTCCCGACTATAACCTTAACTTTTGGGTATGACAAGAATTGGGGTCTTTTTCTTTTTCCTTTTGAGATAACAAAATCATAATCCCTTGCTTAAGAGTGTCCAAAAGGATGGAAGACAGGTTGAGGTTTGCAAACAATGACCAAGTTCAGTCCTTACACTTACAGTCAAAGCAAAGGTCAGTTTATTGTGAGGGAGGGAGGATGGGGCAATGAGAAGAGGTTTTTCAAGATGCTTTTGTCCACCCAATGCCTCCTCTTAATTCACTAGCAGAAAACTACTCAGTTCTCTTTAAATATATGGAATCTGAATGTGCTTACGTGACCTTCAAACAACATTGCACTGGAAAGCACTAAGGGAATACAGACGAACAAATATTAAGCCCAGAGGCAAAGGTCTTAATTGGCCTCAGGGCAGGACTTATAATAGCCATTTTCTGTTTTGACTCTTCTGTTCTTACACATGACAACAATAAAGAAAAGGTGAATGTGATTCATTGTTCAAAAATGTGAGTTCCTAGTGCACTTCAGAGGGGGTTGTTTTCTAAAGTCAGCTCAGGAAAAGTAATATGAACAAATGGCAGAGGATTTCCTCTTCATAGAGTCTAGCATCTAACTCTATTATCAGCTGTGTTATTTTTTCAAACACATATTACAGGCAATTTATTGGATTACTGGGAATTGGGGCTGAAATAAAGAATGAATAAAAATAAATCAATGATAAAGAGGAATATTCTTTACAAGGCAGAATTGTCCTTGTACCCTGCTTGGCAATCATGAAAATAAGTTAAGAAACCCAAGAAATAAAATCGTCAGTGACTGAAACCCAGGTTAGTTGGGAAAGGTCAGAGAGGACACTTCCACCTACTAGAGATCAAAAAGTAACTTATTTTAAATTCTCTTTGAAGAGGAACACATTTGCTTTTTAAAAGGTGCCAAGGGGATGATTTAGTAATCCAATGCCCAAGCCCCGACAATCACTTACTTTGTAAATGGTGGGTAGGATCTGGTTCATTTTCAGCCGGTGGAAGACAAAGACATCATAAACCGCTGAGACGGCAAGGACAGTCACTCCCTGTTCCTTCCACAACATGCTGCATCCGGCGCACAGTCCTGTCCCCAGGAACCAGCCCCAGGTCCTGGCTGAGTAGCCTCTTGTTGAACAGTGTTTCACGTAGCAGAGCAAGGAGAGGAGGAAGAAGAGACTGGCCCCAACGTCAGCCCGTCCGACGATACCGGCCACGGCCTCCGTGTGAATGGGATGAGAGGCGAACATCACGCCAGCCAGGACAGTCCAGTATCCGTCCCCCAGGAGTATCTTGGAGAAGCTGGTGAAGAGACCAGTGACCGCCGCGTGCAGTAGGACGTTGACCAGATGGTAGCTCCAGGGATTCAGCCCTCCGATGGCATGGTTCAGGCGAAAAGAGAGAGTACAGAGGGGCCGGTAGGACTTGTGGCTGCCGCTGTGGGTTAGGAGAGTCCCCCAAAAATCATTGTAGAAAATGTGGGTCCATGGAGTTTCTGGGAGGAGGTCCTGATTAGTCTTGATAGCGCGGCTAAAAGACAAAATGTTAAAAAAGAGATCAAATGTAAAATGCAGAAAGGAAAAAAATAAGGAGGAAAATACATCGCTAAAATAGACTGCTAAAATACTGCCTTCTTTTGTAGTGCTGTCGGCATATGGGTTTATGATGGGATTCTGGGCATATGTGATGAATGTTGGTGAGGCTCAAAGAAGGTATTACATAGACACTGAATTCAGCTCCTTAATGCTTACTAGCATCACAATTAAAGTTGTATTTCTTTTCCTCAAAAGCTTTCTTCTTTGAATGCAAATACCTCTGAAGAATAAATGCAAAGTTTCTATCAGTGGTTAAAGCCTCATAAAGCAGTGGCCACACAACTGCCCTCATATAGCATGTTGGCTAAAAATGCAGATTTCAGGCCCCAGGTTGACAGGAGGCCTGGGAATATGCATTTTAAGAAGCAAAGTCCCAGGTGACACTGGTGCAGGGGACACATTTAGAGCAAGGACTAGCTCCCCTACTAGAAATAAATTCTAGATAGAGTATCAGTGCCCAGAGCAATGCTTCCTATACATGCAAACCACCTGGGGATCTGGTTAACTAGCAGGTAGGTAAAGGTTCTAATTCAGCAGGCCTGGGGAGGAGCCCAAGATTCCATGTTTCTGACACCTGGAATTGTTCATTTACCTTCTATGTAGAAAAGCAAAGAACATGGCTTTGCAGGTACAAGAGTGTTCTGATGACCTAGTGCAAAGGACATCTTGGCCCAGTTAGCTGTTGCTGTTATTAATCTACAAAGACTGAGGTGTAACCTACAAAAAGTCCCTTATTAAATTCAGCTTGACCCACAATCTCTGAAATTAGATCCATCTGGGGACTGAAATTAACACAGATATCAACATGCATTAATAGTAGTAGATTGCCTACTCTGCCAAACACTATGCACTGTATGTCCTTTCACATATATTATCTACTTATGAGAAGTAGCTGATTTTTTTTTAAGATGCACAGTAAAAAGGCAGAGGTCTGTTAAAAGTCACATCTCACAAAATATTGAATGTAACAGACAGTTCTCCAACGTCTATATTTTCCTTTCCCCATACACATAGATCTTCAGTTTTTAGCTGAGTACATGGTCACCTGGAAAAAAATTTTCATTTCCTATCTATCCTTGTGCCAAATATATGGTCGTGCAACTAATATTTGGCCAGTGAAACAGAAGCAGAGTGCTATGTACTACTTCTAAAATGTATTCTTAAAAAGAAAAATCTTAGCATTCTTCCTTCCTCCACCCTTATGCCTTGTCTTGCTAGAGCACAGATGTAATAGCTGGAGTCCAGGCAGCCACTTTGGTCCATAAAGTGTCCTTAGGAACAGCAGTCATGCCAGCAGAGCAACGAGACTGGAGGAAATTGAGTCCCTGTCACCAGACCATACCAGCCCTGGGCTAACTATGTAAGTATAAGAAATGAACTTGTTTAAGCTGCAGTATTTTTGGGTGTCAGCTAGTGGCAGCTGAACCTACTCATCAGTGAAATCCTTTGTTAACAGAAGACCTACTATATCACAGTGCTTTGATTTTCCAGTTTGATTTTGATTTTTACAAGTCTCCGTGTATTGACTGTGTATTAAATGAATTTCCATATAAATTGGCTTTTAAAATATTAGAAACAGATGTTATTCTGGATCCATTAAATTAAAATACCCTGTTATGACATTCATCAAGAGTCTAACCCAGAAGTAATTGCTAAAGACTTGATGGGTTATAATTAAAATTTTAAAGAAATATGAAAAACTGCCAAACAGTGTTGTCAGAGAGAGCTGGTTTCAAGCCATTGAGAATGAAAAGCCAACTGGCCTCTACTAAACACCAACCTAGATAGTGATGTGAATTTCTGTAATATCAATGCAGAAACACTCGTGCTATCAGTCAGGGCAGCAGAAAGCTCAACAGCAAAGTATTGTGGGAGGCGGCTTTGCTAATTTCACAAGGAAAGCTGGGAAGCATGTTTTGTTTAGGACAGTATTTCACCCTTTCAGTGGCAGATCCATTTGGAAGGAGAAGCATGTCCCTAAACCAAGTTTTCTACATGCTATTAGTTCAGCTCCATAACCAATTCTATAGACTTTTTGAGGGAAAGGAAAAAAAAAAAACATACACTCTTTTAAAAATCTGTTCAAAGCCGCCAGAGTTTCTTATATTCATAGTAATAAATCTAGTAATCTACAGCAGCCAACAAGACGTACTATAAGCCTAACTCTCACAAAACAAGGATTTCAACACAAAGAACAAAACTAACACATCTCATCGTTTCCCTGGGAGAAAAAACTTTGATGAGGCACAGCCCTAAATTTACACTGTAGAAGAAAAAAATTTCAAGGCAAACAGTATTAATAAAACAAAAGTAGAAAAGCAAAAGTAAACATCTCACCCGTGCTGAAAACATATTCCAGTAAGGGAGACTTTGGTCTGATAAAATGCTGTGACAGGTGTTATCTGATTAGGCAGGTTTTTGTGTATCCCATGAACGTCACGGCAGAACATGAAATAAATCATACTGGGCTTTAGTACATAAGTCATGTCACACGTGCAAGTCCGTGAAAAGAGATGCACTATGTATCCTTTACATATTAAAGATACGGATGCAAAGGGATTTAATGGAATCTTAATAATCTGAATAACCCAGCAAAAGAAGAAGTAAA
The DNA here is from genome assembly GCF_036321535.1 of Camelus dromedarius. Taxonomy (NCBI): domain Eukaryota; kingdom Metazoa; phylum Chordata; class Mammalia; order Artiodactyla; family Camelidae; genus Camelus; species Camelus dromedarius. Next base: position 22,146,864 of record NC_087446.1, on the reverse strand, counting down.
GGTAGTCGTTCAATACTAAACATAATAGATTTTCATCCGTTTGCATTTCCTTACACAAGTCCAAAATGGAAAGAGTGAACCCTCTTCAGCTATCTCTCAGCTAATGAAAATGCTCAACTCAAAACAAAATTTCACGCTGACAGAATTTCTGAGGTAATTTCTGTGAAGACACTAAGGAGTTAGGAAACGTTCCACTCCAGGAAAGGCGAGCAAGTAAATGCAGCAGACGCGAAAAAGAAACAATCAGAGGCAGAATTCTCCTGACAACACACGACCCACCAAGAGACTGTCTTTTGAAGCAAAAAGATCCAGTCTCTCAAGTCTTCAGGGAGGTCTTAACCTGTTTTCAGTTTCATTCATTTGTGGCTCTTTGTTTTCGCTGCCGTGTGATTTTTCCTTTAAAAAAACGTTGACAAAGGCCAGCACTATTGTAAAACTGACGAATGATCTGACACTGCCCCCTCACCAGCCTTGTGCGTGTTCCTCTCACTGCAACTTCTTCTGCCCGTTGACCTTTTCAGTCACAGCACCCACATAAATGATGACCCTGAGTCCTTCAGGGCAGGAATGATGCTTCAATTCTCCAGACATCAAATGACACTCACTCCCCAAGGGCTTACAACTGTTCTACTGAAGAGTGTCAGCCGAGGGGGGGCTGGAGAAGGATTCGAGAAGGTGAGCTGCCCAACTGGAAAAATGCGCGAGGAGCCGACGTGGAGCGAAACAGCACTTTATTCTAGTACAAGATGGCGCGCGCAGGCGGCGCTCAGGTGTACACACTTGTCCTTTACTGCTAGTGGCGCATGCGTAGTGTTCATAATGCCGATTTACGCTGCTGGCGCATGCGTGGTGTTCATAATGGGGGACGCGCTGCTGGCGCATGCGTACATTTACCCCTTACCAGGTGCAAGCTATTGTGAACTTTGGCCTGGGCCCCACAGCCTACTCATTTAAGGCTGCTGACAGTAAGTAAAAGCCAATGTTTATATTATAAAAAGCAACAAAATTCCTTCTTTTTTTTTTTTTTAATACAGAGGTACTGGGAATTGAACCCAGGACCTTGTGCATACTAAGCAGACATTCTGCCATTGAGGTATACCCTCCCCCAATCCCCCAAAATTTTTTTTAAGTGATGGGTTGAAATTTGTTCTGTAGGAGAAAAAAGAGAGAATGGTCTTTGTTAACGTATCCTGTTTCAGTGCTACCCAAGCACGCCTACCTATGCCGAGGAAGGGCAACGAAATGCAGCGGTTGAGAAAACTGATTCTGGAACCAAATGGACCAGTCCAGTCTGAGACGGTGGACAGAGTGACTCCACCTCTCCATACCTCAGTTTTCTCATCTGCAAAATAAGGATGAGAACTGTGCTTGCTTTACAGGATCATTTTGAGGAGTAAATGGGTTAGTAAGCAAAAAGCACATTGTTATATATAATATGTGTATATGTTATATTTGTAACATGTTAGCTGCTATCATTGTTACTACCATCAACACCAAACACCCAGTGTTGGCCATCAATGCAAACACTGTGCTCTTTCATCACCTTTACAGCCTTCAAAGTCTAGGTATCGTGGTCATGAATATTCCACTTAAAATTCCTTTAAGCTTTATTGACACTCTCAGCACAAAGTAATACACATTTAGGAAAGTCTTACCTTTGTTCTTTAACACATTACTCTTTCCGTTCCCCTTCTATCTTTTTGACTACCTCTTCCCAACTCTCCTTGGCTGGCATCTCCTTCAGAGGTTTCTCCCAAATGTGGATGTTTCACTCCTGGGCCTGTCTCCTGACCTCTCTACACTTTCCAGCTCTGTGGTCATCATCTCTGACACCTGCAACTCAAGAGCTGCTTTCTCCTTCACTGCCTCCAGCATGGGTGTTGCTCATAAGCCTACAGTTCTATTTCCCCAGGTGATATCCATACCTGAATGATGAAATCCTGGCTCCACAACTAACAGCAGGTGTATTACTTTTGGCCAGTTAGTCTCTCTAAAGTGCAGCTACCTTACCTATGGTTAGTAGACAGTAATAATGCTTCTCACAAGCTGTTGTGTTGAAGATCAAATGAGGCAATGTCAGCTTGAATGTTTGAAAATTATAGAGCCTGATGTCATAGACTTTTTTTCAGCCCTCTTCTTCTAGTTAACAGTGTCCTGTTTTTCCTTTTGAGAACAGGCCACATCCACCCTCAGTCCATGTGAAAAGAATGAGGCTATTGTCCTCGCCTCCTGATGAAAGGTCATCATATGATTTGGCCAATGAGGGTACTGTATCGCCCCATCCTCATTCCCGGCCACAACAACTGACTTACCAAGCCAGCTCAAAGTCAACACAGCTCCAATAATCTACTGGGAAAGGACATCTTCATTTGAGAATAAGATGAAATCCTAGAGCTGCTAAAGGATTCTCTGAAGACAGAGCCTAAGAATGCAGCCAACACACACACACACAAAATCCAGATCAAGGAGACAAAGAGGCAGCTCTGAGTGCAGCTGGATCCCATCACGCCTGAATCTATCACTGTTAAGCCAATAAATGCCCTTTACTCATATTAGTTCGAACTGTTATTCTGACATCTGCAACCAAAAGTGCTCAATAAAATAGCACTCTGTCATCATCAAGTAAGACTGTTAGTTGTCCTTTCAGTATCCTCAGTTTAGTAAGAATGAATCCAAATAATTTTCCTCACAAACCATCTCCTTTTCATCCAAGCCCCTCATTAAGTGCCATCGTTTTCCCACGACTGACATCCAGGTTGTACATGAGGGGTCCTCCTCTTTTTGCTCCTACATCTACTTTCAAGCTAGGTAAGGATATTTAAGTGCTGTTCAGGACCTCAGAGAAAAATCCAACTCACAAGTCTCCCCTGAATCCGCCTCTAACTTCTCTTTCCTCCTACCCTCATTCAGACTTCAATTATTTCCTACCTCTACTGCTTAGTATGCTTCCTAAAAGTGCCTGTTTATTTTTCTCTTTCCTTCATTAGGCTCTAAGTCCCCTCTTGGAAGGAGTTTGTTTTCTCCTGGTGCCCCACACGTCTGAGGCACAATAAATATTTGTTAAACTGAACTACATGGTCCTCCCTGCTGGCTTTTATTCCTCCTTTGATCCATTACACATGCTGTGGATAGAGAAACTTCCTGAAATAGAACTCCTGAAATATACCTGTAGCACCATCACTCTGCATCACACAAATCCTTCATCATGCCCTATGTCTTACCATAATAAATGCCCTGCCCAGCCCGGCATTCACAACCATCTCTGCTATGATTTCTCGGCCAGTCTCCCATTATTTCTCCATTCGTATCTTCTTAATGTCAACCAAACTTCCCAGCTTCTCGGTCTTGGCTCAAATCATTTTTTCCCTTCCTCTGCCTGGATTGCTGTCCTTCAACCAGGTGCATCTATCCAAATATGCTCCAATCACCAATGCTTCTTTGTGATGCCAAAGTCTTCCCAAATGTCTTTCCTAGTTATTTTTGCAGACAGGCTGGATTTTGACAATGAGCACTGACACATTGTAACACTGACTTCTTCTGACAATCATCACGGATCTTAAATGAGATGATACGCGGAAGACATTTCAGGAGGATGAGGAAATGTTACGCATTGAAATGGGGGCACAAGTGATTCCTTTTCTAGCCCCTATTGAAAAATCACAGTCCAATAAAATGGACTGATTCTGCCTTAAGAAAATTATTCACTCATTCATTCAGTGATGGGTGAGACACTATAAAGAGCCCTGCAGATAGAATGGTGAGCAAAACAGATTCACTGACTTTGAGAAACAGCCTAGGACAGGAGGCAAAGATGTGTACAAGGCAATTTCACTGCAGGATGATAAATACTCTAACATGAAATTCTGATTGCTGTGGGCGAACAGGACAGACTTCCAACAGTCTTTGTGAGTCAAGAGCTTCTTGGAAGAAAGCACATCTCCATACACGCGAGTTAAACAAAGTAGTAAAGGAGTTAGGATGTTGCCAGACATGTTGCCAGTCAATTTTTTTCAAAGACCATGAGGCAGGAGAGAAGTGGTGAGCTTGGGATCCGAAAAAGTACAATAGGCTGGTTTGGCTGGAGTGAAGTTTGAGGGATGCAGTGGCAGGAATCACTGGCATTACTCTGTCTTGTACCATGTCCTTCATGCGACAGAGGGAAATTTGAAGGGACATTAATCTCCCCAACGGTGTTCAGGTCTGACTTGGCTACCATCTTGTTACAATCTGCTTTATCTCCCCAGTGCACTGTTAACTTCTAAGAAATAGAAAAGCATCTCATTTATCTTTTGGATCCTTGCACATGTAGGCCTTCAAAATATATTATTTTGGGTTTTTCTTCTTTTTTGTAGTTAATGTTTTTTTTTTCTGGGACTTTTTTTTATTGAAGTATAGTTGAAATAAAAATATGATGAAAGAGAAGTATGTTGAAAATAGATAAACAACAAGGTCCTATTGTATGGCAGAGGGAATGACGTTCAACACCTTGTAGTAGCTTATAATGAGAAAGAATGTAAAAAAAATACATAAATATATATATATAAAACAATCACTATGCTGTACACCAGAAATTAACACAACATTGTAAACTGACTATACTTCTATATTTGATGAACTGAATTCTAATTAGAAATGATTGGTATTGATAAGCTGCACTCACCTTTCAGAAAAAAATTACATTAAGTATATAGGGAATTATCACTTTCATCTGAAAGTAGTTCATTCACTGTGGGCACTAACCTCTGCTCGCCCAATGAAAATTAACTGAGAAAAACCATCAGGTTAATTGGCTTACCCAAACGTCTTTGGCACTCACTTGCCACTTAACCTATAAACCCTTCATTAGAGTCCCTCTTTAGGGATAAGCCATTATATTTAGAAAGCTCCAGTTAATATGCAAATACTTAGCTACCAGGGTAGGGAAATGAGAAATACTGTAACATCTTAGTTGGGGGGTAAGCAATGCGTTTCAAATTCCTAGAGAAACTCTGGGCAGGGCAAGTTCATTTCAGTGTAGGGTGCTACGCTGGTTGGGGCGGTGTGAGCTTTCTATGCCCTGCGGAAACTGAAGGCTTTATGCTTTAGGCTTGAATTTATCATTACACATGTAACACATTCCTCAACTTGCCTGTTTCCATCGTGATCTCCTCCTACTAAATTGTAAACCCTTCCATGGCAGAGATGCTGGCTTTCTAAGCAACTAGCACTTTTTAAAAATTGTTAAATTGTCACTGTCTAGATGTGGAATGAAAAGAGGCCGGAGAAGTAACAAAGAGCCTTTGTCAGACATCCAACGGACAGGGCCGTCCAGTAACTGCTTGCTTTGTGAAAAGGTAAGTCTGAGAATGCTCAGCCTTGTAACTAAAATGAATATTCTTAGTGGCCCCCTCTTCCATCCCTTTAGGAGATTTTCCTATAAGCAATAAAGGAGTTTTACGAGCTACATCTGACACAGCAAGCCTCTCCAGCTCCCCCAAGAAACAAGAAAAGTAAGCTTCTGATTAAACATGGCCCCAGCTGCAGCCAAACTAAGCCCCAGAGCTGTTAGAGATTCTGATGCACTCTCATAGAGCCGCCCAAGTCTAGAGTTTCCCCAGACACTCTCTTGTCTTAATAGGAGAAAATGAAAAGGATGAACCTTGGCTAAATAAGTACCCTTAGTTTCCCAAATCAATCAACGCTGCCACTTTCAGAGTTTCGACAGGAAACAGTCAAGAAAAAAACTTTAAGTAACCCAGAAAACTAGTTAATAATCCATATAAAAGAAAGCTGATGATTTAAAATTAAAAATTCAGTCACCCTAAAATGTTTTAAAAGTATTAATATGAAAAGCATTTTGCAAGATTAAAGCAAACACTAACAGCATGAGATGATCATGAAAACCATACTCCAGGTATTTAATTTCACTGATTAAAATAATCCTCTACCTTACTATTAGCTTCTTAAGAACTTGAAATATTTTTCAGTGCCTTGCAATTTGCATGATAAAAATATTAATATTTTCCAATTATTTGTTCACTATATCCATTTCATGCCACCCTAATAAAAATTATTGTAGTACGACTCACCTCCTTCACACTGCACTAAATTGACTTCAGTCTCAACTTAAAAGCTTAATGAACATACCTTTATTCCTAGTTTTCCACACCTGAAATTAGTAACCACTAGCAGAGGTACGATGAAGCTTTTTATTCCCCAGAGTTAACTCCAAGTATATGAATCACTTTAATACACTACTTTGTATAATTTATGAATTTCAGTCAGTTTCTTGGGTTTTCATAAATTCACAAATTCATGTTCTATAAAAAGGTGATTAACTTTTTGTTGTTTACATTTCATACTGTTTCCCTTATAATACTGTTTTCCTCTTGAGCATTTGTGGTATGTTTTAAAGTATGACTGGTTCCTTATAATTTTTCTATTTTAAAAAGTTTACAAATGTTTGACTGCTTTTAAGACAAGAATTAGTATCAGATTATAGTTTTTTTTTTAATATAGTTCAAAGCTTTCAAAAATGATTGGCTTCTACTGAACACCAGAGTCTAAGAAAGAGAACACAAGCGTAACCACGAGATCCCAAGAACACCTGTTTTGTGCATGGTCTTGATCTTTGTGCTTTCATAGAATAAAAGGTGGTATATCTTTGTGCTTAAGGATTTGATTATCCAAATGCATTTGAAACTGGCAGGCATGGCACGCTGAGAATACACCTCCAGTTAAAATACTTGCCTTCGAATATAAATGTGCTGTACAGATTTCAGAATAGAAATCCTAAAGTACATGGAGGCTTTTCCAACTAGTCATGTACTACCTCAAAAAAAAAAAAAAATCACATCCTTGAGGAGGGCTCATAAAACCTTCACTTAAGGGAAACAGGAAGTGTCTTCCGGCCATGACCACTGCCTGGGAACCCACTAAGAGCTCTCACTCCTAGACCACGGAAGACAGGGGAAATTTTTTTAAATCTAAGAAACTTGCGGGGTGGGAAAATATTCATGCTACATCACCCAGATGTTTGGCTTATCTGCAAGCCTACCTCCTGTCTTTTCTGAATTAAGTCTTAACCAAATCACCTTTCTTTATCCACACCTCTCCCTCAGCCAACGAGACTAGCCAAGAAGCTTCTTTTAGCCAAATGTTTGCAACGATCTTTTGTCTTTCCTACTTAAAAATTTCCACATGATGCCAACGTACCCCCCCCCCCCAGGTCTTCATGTTATAATAGCAACTTGTATTTGTTTCACGCTTTTATATTTTACAAAATGTGCTCACGTTCAGGACTGTCTTGAATCCTTGTCACCACCCTCTGACTAAGAAGATGTGAATGGGAGAAGTTGAGAGTCCTGCCTGAGGCAAGTGCATCAGTCAAGACCAGAGCCGTCCATGCTGGAATCCAAACCTCAGTTCCTCATCTACGTCTGCTCTTGCTAAGTTATGGGCTGAATGGTGGCCCCCTAAAATTCATCTGTTGAATCCCTAAGTAGTTCAGAAAGTGACTGGATTTGGAGAGCAGACCTTTACAGAGGTGATTAAGTTAAAATGGGGCCTTCAGGCTAGGCCGTAATGCAATCTAACTGGTGTAAGAAGAGAAATTTGGACAGAGAGACAGTGGAGCACAAGTGAACAGAAAAAAAGACTATGTGAGCCCAATGAGCAGGTGGCCATCTGTAAGCCACGATGAGGCCTCAGGGGAAACCAAACTTTCTGACACCTTGATCTGGGGCTTTTACCCTCCAGAACTGTGAGAAAATAAATTTCTTTCTTTCTTTTTTTTTTAATGGAGTTACTGGGGATTGAACCCAGGACCTCGTGCATGCTAAGCCTGTGCTCTACCACTGAACTACACCCTCCCCTGAAGAAAGTGCATTTCTGTTGTTTAAGCCACCTAGTCTGCGGTATTTTGTCCAGGCTGTCCTAACAAACGAATACACCTACTAGACCACAAAGACTGCCGTATATAATCATATACACTAGGCCGTTTATCCTTCAGAGTTTCAGGGAAACGCGATTTCACACGAAAGTTTTATTGTCTGATACTGTGTCTGGGGCTCTGTTTTTGATGACAGAGGTTGAACTGCTTTGTAAATATAAAAAGGATTTTAAGAAGTATCTTATTCTTAGTTCTGCCAGGATTTGTCTACATTCTTTACTAGACAGGGAAAAAAAAAATTCCTAATCACGCCAATGGGGCATTAACTCCAACTAAATACACGTAATAAAGCTCTAGCGCTACTTCACGTTTACAGTGAGACTGCAGCGCTCACACTGCACACACACGTTATCTCATTTCACCCCAGCACTGCCGTCCAACAGGAGACTGAAGCCGGATGGGATAAGACAGTTAAAGAAGAGCACATACTTAACAGGAGGTAGAGAAAGACCCTGAACATTGTTCTCTAACTATTCCGTTTAACCTTCAAAGCAGCTCTGTTCCTCCACATGGACAATAAATCTCCCAAAAGAAGTGTTTGTAAGACGATTTGAAAGTAAAATCCTAGTCTATTATTGCATTTTGTCTGGAATCCATATATCTGCCCTCAAGATGCAATAAAGCTATAAAAAATGCTTTTGTGCCATATTCTTTTAATTTCTGCATTTCAAAAAGAAAGTCTTCTTTTAACACTAAGGAGTCTTGGAAAACGTGAGTCAAGGGAAGGTGTTAGTTGTCTTCCAGTGACGGGTGAAAAGGCAGCTTTATGAAAGCCAAACACTAACCTATAATTTCATATTACAAAATATAATAGAAAACATATTCTGGCAGGAATTTTGCTGCCTGCATCCCTTCTCAGCTATAAAATAGTTACACACACACACACACACACACACACACATACATCTGAGAAAGATCAGACTTGAAACACATTGCAGCAGCATACACGTACAACATGGGAAGTTTCACCAGGGTTGCCTGTGATGACAGGATACACACACGTCCCTACAATAAAATCAGACTCACAGCTAAATCAGAGAGTCTTTTTGGACACAATAATATATGAGCCCTGATGAAAAACAGATAGGCAAAGGGGAAAACACTCTAATTTAAAACTAACACAGTATCCAAACATTTGGTCCACAAAGCACCAGCAAGCCGCTAATTTGTCATGGAAGGCAAGAGATACTTCACCCAAGAATGAGGAGAGAAAGAGGTAGTAACTCCACCATTAAAATTTATCAACATTCCAATATATATTACTATCTAACAGAGATGTCATTTATTGACTAATCAAGAAATAAATTAAACTTCAGGAAGCCCTGACACTTTTTGCGCCATAGTCCTTTAAATAAATCACATGGTAGGCACTCAAAATACACAGGCGGGATGTTAAACGCAAACTATCAGCTCTCTCAGATCTCGTGTTATAAAAAGACAAATTATGAAGCCCAAACGTGTCCCTTTAAGACTCTCAAGCATGGTCTATTTCACCCTTTTGCTGACCCCCGAATCCTGAGACTTGGAACAGTTGGGTATGAGAAGGGTCTTCTTCAGCTCTCCGTAGCCGCAACTGCTAAATCCTCCACAAGACTGGAAATCCCCCCATCAGACCACAAGATCTTTTTTATTCAATCTTGACCCTCACTGCCTTCACTAAACATCATTCCTGTCACTAATAATTTTTTTTAAACATACAAGTAACCAGGCTAATTCAATAAATTCTCAAGTCAAGAAATGAACAAGTAGAACCTAAGTGTAAGAATGGAAGACAGTATTTAGTCAAAGGAATCTAAGCACAAGAGATCTAATTTTTCACTCCCATCTTTAAAAAAAAGAAATAAACATATCTTCTGGGGAGAAGGTATAGCTCAGTGACAGAACACATGCTTAGCATACACACAAGGTCCTGGGTTCAATCCCCCATACCACCATTAACAAAAAGTTACCAAAAAGCCCACATTTTATCTGAAGCGATTCCTAAAATGCACATTAACTGTAAAGCTCACACACTCACACACTTTAGAGCTAGCCACATCTCAATTCAAATTCTTCCTCTTGGACATACTAACTATAGGATTCAGTTTTCTCATCTATAAATGGCTGTTCCTGGTGAAGATAAAATAAGATAACAATTAAATAAAATATGGAGGTTAACTCCTAGCTCATAGTAGGTCATAGAACAGAAAGAAAAAAATGTCACAGGACTTATGCCATGGGGTACAGCCTAATTAGGACATTCTGGGAAGCAGCCTTACCAGAAGGATGACAGTTGCATATCATCAAAATAGCTAGACTTGGGTATTTCTATTTGACAAAAGATCATCAATTCTAATAAAATCATAATGTGATCTGCACACTATTTTTTTTAAGCTTCTCAAGGCCTGTTTTTTGTTGCACAAAGTAGGAAAAGAATTACCCTAGGCATTTCCAATCTCTCTCTCTCTCTCTCTCTCTCTCTCTCTCTCTCTCTCACACACACACACACACACACACACACACACTATTATGTTTTCAAAGACAGCAAGTTTTTTTTTTAATGGAGGGATTGAACCCAGGACCTCCTGCACGCTAAGCACTCACTCTTCCACTGAGCTGTACCTACCCCCAAAGATAGCAACTTCTAAAAAGTGGGATAATATATATTAAGCCTTTCATATCTTTGTTAACAAAAAATAAAAGTCAACATGCTGTTTGAAAATGTCCTCTTTATATTCCTCATATAAGCCAACCCTATGCAGGTGGGCAGTAAACTGGCTATAATTTGTGATGGTCTGGAATACAATCTAGAAAAGTTTGAAATCAGAAATGTGGTCACCTGATGAAAGAAAGGTAATGTCACACACTCAGTCATGGTCAGTCCACTCAGAGCAGACGGATTTTCACACTAAAACACTCACATTAAAAGTTGCCTTGGGGAGGATAATGGAGCAGGCAGCCCCCAAAGTATATGGGTCCTGCTTTCTAATGATTTCTTTTCTGCAGGCATCCTGGAGAGAAGTTCAAGCTTTCTAATGGGGATATAACTGTACTACACTCTCCAAGGGCATTTACCACTTTCAAAAGGAACTCCAAACTCTGCTGTCTTTAAAAAGCAGCAGGTCATTGGGAAAAGTCATTTTTCAAAGCTCCAGTGAACTGGCACTCTGCTTTTAGCCAGCCACAGAGATAAGGTGTGCAATCTCAGGGACAGAATCACCTTTCTTTACTTTTGAATACTTGTCCATTTGAGGGCTCTCAAGAGGAATCAATGACTTACTCAGGTCATCGTAAATGGCTTGGACTGTGTGGATGCATGAGTTTTGACGAAGCAGAGAGGAAAATCATCCTCAACTACACATTTTAGATGACCCTTTCATACAGGTAATAAGAATCCAAGATAAAGGCATTTTCCTATCCACTCCTGCCAAAAAAAAAAATAATAAAATCATCATCATCACCATCATCATCATCACCATCATCTCATCATGGCCACTCCTCAGAATTTAAGCGAAAATAAAGCTCCAAGAAGGAAAGGCATGTGTTTTTTATTTCCCATTCTGAAAGTGCACACAGGTATCTGCAGTTCAAATGGCAGTGAATTCGTCTGGAATGGGAGAGACCACGGGGTTCACACATATAAAGATCAACAGTTGTTTTAGAAATTAACTACACCACATCTTAAACTTCTACATAAGTTCTAAACTGATCCAGGTGTTATCATCAGGGTAGAAACAGATGCAGTGTTAGCACATTTAACTGTGAATCCGGCTCCAACTTTGCTTAATGGACTCCGCATGCTGAAAACGATCATCGTAGTAGGAAGTGTACTCAACCAAATGCCTGACTTTCAAACAAAACAAGAGTTTCATTATCTCCATTACGCTCACCAACAACTACTCTGGGACACATTGTTTTTACACTGATTACGGTGCATTAGTAGCTTTGAGGGCGGGAAATGATATTAGTAATGCAACTTATAGAAAAACAAAGCCACGGTTGTCACAGGGGTGCTGACATTGTGACCCCAATGCTGTCACCACAATAAAGTCAACACTGATTGCACCAGCCTGTCATAGCCTGTGTTCTCTCTGGATCCCCAAAGTGGCTAAAGTTGGTGAGAGGAATAATGGGGAAGTTTCTGTAAGAACCACCATTATTTGCTGCATGTAGAGAACTTTTTAGTTTTCAAGTATTTTCATATCCACCATGTGATGGCACAAACACTTTCTCTATCTTTTTAGTGGAAATAAAAGACTCTCATCCAAGATCACATAGTGAGTAAAGAATAAGGCAAAATCATCAGATCTTTGCACTGGTGTTCTAGTGTTACTTCTGCTACTCTGATGTCTCCAGTCATGAAATTTCTGCACTGGAGAGGTCCTGGCTCCCATTTCATTTACAATTAAAAAAAAACCCCACAAAAAAACCAAGCAATCCAAATAACAACAATAACAAAAAAAACCCACCTTGGCTTATTCTAGAAGAATAATAACGTACAATAAAGCCATATGACTGTGTTTCAGTCATTTCCCTTTGGCCCACACCATTTCTTTTGCAACTAACAGCACTGACTAAAAGGTCGAACTGATGCTAAATTAGTGCAACAAACTGGACAGCTGTCTGGAACAGAAAGGATTTCACCATGGAGTGTTCTGTGTTTATTGACTTATCTATTGACCAAAAAGCCTTCCAGTCTTTAAATAAGAACTTCAAAAACAGACTGTTAAAATAATGCCAAACTATTTCTTTGGTTTTCCACTTCCAGAGTTCAACTGATGAAAATTAAAGGAATTTTTAAACTCTACTGAGAAGTCACCATTGTATATTTCTTGAACCAAGTCATTTAATTTTTAAATCCATCCTATTTCCTGAGCTTGAGCCTGAGTACTTATTTTGCATCAAGCAGACTTCAGTAGATGGTTTACCCTGAGGCAAGCCAGCTTCCAAGTATAACTCACATTAAGAATAAAAGCTGTTGTTATGATAAGTAGACAACATACGTCCAAATCACATCTCAAGGGTTGGGGCTTCAAGAACAGGTATCAGAGTTTTTGTCCAAAAATACTTCTGAAAACTGAACTTCTGATTTTAACTTTTAATCTAACATTAACTTATTTTTTGCCCTTTTGACTAATGCATATATTATATAGATGAGAAACTAAGTAAATCAGAGGATGGAAAGAGGAGAAAAATGATGGCAGAGTAGTAGAAAAAAATTTTGAGCAGATTTGGGAGAGAGAACACCAACCACACAAAATCCCAAGCCATCCCATCTCAACAATGATAAAGGAATTGAGCCAAGTCAAAGGGTTTTGCTTCTTCTGTCCTCTGGCCTGTGCTTCTCAGTAGAAGTACTGAAGCTAGATAATCTTAATTACTGGCCAAAAAGACAAATTACAACCCCAAACATAGATATTGCTGTCTGTATTATCTTCCTATTGTTATGTAACGAATTACTACACACTTAGCTGCAAAAAAACCCCCACAGATTTAACATCTTCCAGTTCTAGAGGCCGTAAGTCCAAAAGGTCAAGTTGAAATGAGCTCAAATCAAGGTATCAGAAGGATTGTGCCCCTTCTGGAGACTCAAGAGGAGAATCTGGTTCCTTTTCCAGCCGAGAGAGGCCATTCCTTGATTCATAGGCTCTTTCTCCACCTTCCAACTCAAAATTTAATGACATCATACAATCTCTCCTCTGCCTCTGACTCTTTTGCCTCCCTCTTTCCATTGTAAGAATCCCTGTGATTGCACCAGGCCCACCCAATCACACGGGATAATCTCCTATCTTAAAATCCTTAAAGTCTCTTTTGCCATGTAAGACAGCATAGTCACAGCTTGTGAGGATTAGGACGTGGCTATATTTGGGAGGCTGTTATTCTGCCTACCTCAGTGTCCTACTTAGTTAGGCTTCACCAAGCACATTAGCAAGCTTATCAAAATCATTTCCCAACCAAAATATACAAGGTAACTCCATCTCCATCGGTAAACAGAAGCAGGCGTCCACAGTTTATACGTGCAGATAAACCAAGAAAAATTACCAGCATTCCTTTTTTTTGCTATACTAACCAAAAGAAAACATGATACAAAGGGCTGGAGCAACACATGGGTAAGACAAAGTGGAGAGTAAGTTTACATGTAGAACAAACAAAGACTCGACACTTTTTCTGATTTGAAGGAGAGGAACAATTTTCATAGCAAAGCTCCACTCAGCTTTCATCACTCAAATGCCCTCTAAAATCACTCTTGGACCTCAAATGCAATTTAGAGAATCTGACCTTGTCATTAAGGTAAGTCGTTAGTTAATATTCAAAATGTTAACAACTAATGGAGAATGGGCAATCCTGGAACAGGGTTTTATACGGCCTCTGCTATGTTCAGAAGTAATCGTTAAGTAGTTGGACCTTGGGGAGTTCCAGGTGGTCTCAGCTGAGGGCACAGGATGGTCAAGGAAGAGAACAGCCCCAGCAGGGTAGCAGGCAGTAGCAATTTACCAACTGCAATTGCCATACCAGTGAGAACCAGCTAAACGTTAATGTCCCAACAGAACTGAGGTAGTTGGCCAATGATTGCCACAGTGATTATGCATTATATTCCTAATCAGGGAAATAAAGTTAACTGGAAAAAAAAATACTAATTAAAAAAAAAAGTTGATACCATTTTAGGCAGGGAGAATGATTAGATTAACAGAGCGGAGTATCCAAACAGATCCTGATAAAATGGAATGACCAACTGAAGTAAACAAAGTTAAGTTTAAAAAGACTTAGATCCTAAGAACTAAAATTGGGCCCAGAGCCAGCAGCTGCAGGATGGGAAGATGTGAGTCAGCTACATATGCATGGAAAAATACTAGGAGATTTCAGAAAAATACTTGGAGATTTTAAAAAAAAAAAGGCCAACTCAGTGAGTCAGTGTGATGTGGCCACCAAAGAAAAAAAATCAAATGCAAACTCATACTGCAATGAAAACAAATACAACGCATAATCAAAAAGCTATAGTATCTACAACAAGGATAAAATAAACTCAAAACATGTTCTCACTATTATTATGTATTATAATTAGCTATTACCATTATTCTTATTGATTGTTGTTGTTATACACACTAACAATAAAATAATAGCAATGATACATATTTATTACTTAGTTTTGAAACAGACTCTATGTAACAGAAAAGTTAAAATTCACCATCTACTTTGTAGAATGCTCTAAGATTTAAATTAATATCCTCATTTTCAGAATGATTAAGGAAATCATCCAAGGTCACCCAACTTTAGGGAACCATTCTGGAAGATAACGTTAAAAACCAGAAAGCATTCAAAGAAACATACAAAATGACTTGGGGATCTTGAAACCACGTCACTTTGGGAAGATATAAAGAAAACAGGCTTATTTATGCAAGTAAAAAGTAACTGAGAAGAGAGAGTAAATTTCTTCAAATTATCATCACACCAAAGAAGAATTTAGACTTGATCTATGCATAGCATAAAGTCAGAGATCACAGAATTACTATCTGATAGATGTTGAGCTACATGTGGAAGAACTTGAACTGTTACATATATCCAGTGATGGAACACTCCACCTTGGGTTTTAGTGAACTCTCCATCACCACAAGTCCAAACACAGAGGCTAAATGATCATGACAGACTCGTATTACATGAGGGCCACAGTAGACATACTTCGAGAGCATTCCACATTTTGGGATTCAGTGATTCAATATCCCTGGATACCACTTCTTCTAAAACACATTCTCATGACCCAGTGTTTCTTACTCACTAAGTCATTTATACAGAACTTTCATGATTTCTGCCATCCGTATGTACTAACTGTATTACTAATTTACTTAGTATCTTCCTTTAAACTGCCTCACTCCTGTTTTCCTTATTATATTTTGCCTTGTTCTTAGCACTATAACCATGGACTGTCTGACATGCTAATCATTTTTAATAAAACCCCACAAAATAAATATCGAAATCAAATGTTTAGGTGAATACCTATTAAAATCAGACACATGTACCACACTTTAAGCACACTGTTGTAACATCTCAGTTACAAAAGTGCATACGTTTTTCTAATTAGGTATTTTTTCCACAAATTTTCTAAGCCTTGCAAATCACCTTTAAGAGACCTGGTGGGGAATTATCATACTTTGGTACAGTTGTGGTACTGTTGCTGTGTTTACTCTGTTTGTAAGAGGACAGTGGGAAAACATTCCCCAGGCTTCCTACTTACTTGGCTGTACGCACCTCATGCTTTGGAAACCAATTATTTGTATAATGGACAACAGCCTTAAGTGTCAAGACAGACTCCTGATCACCATTAACTTTTCTTAAAGTTGAGCTCAAAAATCTTGAATACATTATTGAATTTGTCCACATTCCAATTAGCTAACAGATTAACAGCTGTATGTTTGGCATATTTGTTTGAGATTTCCATTTTTCTTGCAGACTTATTTGGCAACATACCAGACATTTCATGAGACTGAAACAACTGAATGAATAAAGCAGTATTTTGAGGAAAAGAAACAAGATGTATCTAACTGCTTTTCCTCCACAGCAACCTTGAGAAAGGCTCTCCACAAAGAGCAGAGACTTCTCAGAACCTCAACAACGTACATTCCCAAATGTAGAAGCTTTTAGTAGACTTACTTTTCATTTCATTGACACGGCTTTGTGACCTCACCAGTAATTTTGAAAATATCTGCCATAAACTGAAACAAGGCTCGTAAGAAATGATCAAGGTTCAGATGGGGATTCTCACCCAGCTTTAGCACCTACTTTAGTTGATAAATGTTTGTCCAGCTGGTTTTATTGGTTTATTACGCTGTGGCGAAACAAAATGCTTTCCACCTTGCTACCTTAAAAAACAAACAACATTCTCATTAAAAAACACTTTAGAAAACATGGCAGCATTCTATGTTCCACTCCATAAAGTTTATTGACATTTTGGAAAAGAAGACAAAAAGGAAAGAGGAAACCTTTCACTAAGAGAAAGCAGCTGCGTCTAACGACAGTCAGACTGAGTTTTGTGCTAGATTGATGCCATCTTGGGTAGTCCTTGGACACTATTGAATCTCTTGGATAATGACTTCCTTGACCATGACTCAAACTTTACATTCAATGGGCGGAAGCAGTAGGGAACTGGGAATGCAAATCTGAAACTAGAACATTTGCTTCCTAAGTCAGACCTATGGCATCTCCTCTGTCCTCTATCCCTCTTTCCTCCTTTAAAGAAGTTGTTTCAGTTCTTTGGGTGACAAATTCAGTTAAAGCTAAAATTCAGAGAATTTTAAAACTTTCTGCTAGGATTTAAAAGCTGCTTTGAATTAGGAGCTGCCAGTGGCATGCAATTTATTTGTAGTTATTGGGGTTTTGTTTGTTTGTTTGTTTGTTTGGTGAAGCCTTATGAATTAACCAGAGTTTAATAAAACTTTGCCACTGCTTTGCAAAAGAAATATTGGGGTTACAGAAGATATAACCCAGGCAATAAAGTAGGACAAATTATCACTCAGGACAAAACATAGAGGTATTTTAAGCCACTTACTAAGATAACATTTGTGATTAAAAAAAAAAACAAAAAACTGTTGAAATAGTCCCCAGTAGTAAATTATTTATTCAGCCTGAAAATTTGTAGTACAAGTTCCACTTATAAAAGAACTGCACACATAATTAAAAACAGCAACTGTATCTCAAATAAAATGTACATCAAGTCTGACTATAGCGAAAAAGGGGGGAAGGCTGAAGCAAGTTTAGCAAGGAACTCTGCTATGTAACAACACAACTTGCAAAGTTATATTTCAGGATTCTTTTCCTTTTTAACTTCACATTCAAAAAGAATTTGGCCACATGGCCAGTGCAAAAAAATAAAGACACCAAGTACGTTCGAGTCCATGAAAAAAAGTAGTAATTAACCTGGTTACCCAGTCTGAGAAGCTCACCAGATCTTTAGGTCATTTCAAAATGGTAATGGTTGAGTATTTCACAGATGAAATATTCTATATACTCCACTTCCTATCAATTATAAAGGCAACTCTGAGCTCTGAGTCCAATTTTCATCAAGTGATGACACAATAATATTAAGGAATGCAAGGAGGACATCTATACATCTCAAAGACTTTTCTTAACAGTTTTCAGCCTCACCAAGAGTCCTAGTACAATCCTTTAGAAGAGTCACAGTCCCAACGACATTCTCTGAGTTTGCACAGAGTCAGAAAGAAAGAGAGAGTACACAATGGAGCAGAAATCCAGGGCCAGGGGTTCCAGCATCAGTACGACCACAACGTGTTTGAACATCTACCTCCTCATCTGGGAAAAACAAAATTAAGAGTCTGAGACCAATCTTTCCCATCCTTTTGGGGTCATTAAAAAGAAACAACAACAACTATGAAAATTCCTATACTAAGCATTTCAGTAAAAGTACATCATCAATAAAAACTCTGGCCTGAAAAGAGAGAGCACACACAAACCCAAAGTTCACAGAGTGACTGTGACAATCCCATTGCCTCTTACTAAAGATACATGCATTCAACAAGTATTTATTAAGTACCTGTGATCTACCAGGCCCTGTATTATAAGAGGACCAGGCCTGGGCTCTGGTCAGTGAGACACAATAAACTCTTCTGGGAAGTATCTTCTCATTGGTAAGAGAGAAAAGCACTCCTCATCCCTTCCCCAATCAGTGACTTTCTATGAGAATGTGATGGAACTGCAGCCACCGTACAAAGGGGAGAGACACTGCTGACAAGGATGGACAGACCATGAGTCCTTTATACCATGGTTAAGTCATCAAACCAACACTGAGACCACCTTCCTCCAGACTTCTTAATAAAGAAGAAATAACTGTATTATAGTTCTAGCCACTTTTAATCAGCTGTTATTTGCCCCCAAAGTTAAAGCAACTGACAGTACCTTTCTTTACCTATTTATTTGATATTTCATATATATCATTTGCCATTCAGAACTAACAAATACTCAATGTTTGTATTACTTATTTCAACTAAGCTTTTCTTTTAGAAACAAAAGATATAATTACAGTCTCCTTCTCTCTATTCTATTCCTCACCTTTCCTTTCAGAAGTTACTACCACCTTGAAGTTGGTATGATTCTTTACCCTGTGTTTTCATATTTTATCACTTAAATAGGTTTCCATGTAACATATATAGTATTGTTCTGTGTATATTTAAAACCTACTGAAATATACTTCATTTTACAACTTATATTTTTACCCAACAAGTTTCTGAGGGTTACCCATATTTACACAACTTTTTCATTGTAACTACTATAGAGTATTCTGAAGAATGAAGATTCTACCATCCAGGAATACTGATGAACATTTAGATTCTTTTTTTTTTTTTTTTTTTTTGCTGGACATTTTTTTCTAAACACATAAAACTCAAAGCTACTGCATAGCTTTCCAATTATGCACTAAATGGGGGGGAAAATAAACCTGAAGACACATAGTACACATCCCACGAGACTATTAGGATCTGGTGAGGTGGCATTGTAAGAAAAAAAGGCTTCTGGACATAACTGTTCTTTAGGAAAGCACCACTGTTATCCAATATTCTGCTAACATCATCTCCAGCTATTTAGAAATTAGTATCAGTATCACCAAAAAATGATTCTCAGCACTGAAGGACAAGATATAATGTGCATCAATGGGGCCCTAAAAAGCTAGTTCACCTAAACTGCAGACATTTATATTGGCTAAGGGAAGACTAGATCGATAAACACTTTAAGGCCACTGTGCTGGCAAAGACACAAAGGTACAATTATAAAAACACAACAGAATTCAATTTGAGACGATACAGTTTAGTTTGTGAAAATGCTGTTTCAAACCTTCCAATCTTGCACTCAACATTTGGAAACCAAACAGATTCCCCTTAGAGAAAAAAGAAAAAGAAAAGCTATCAGGTTTTGCAGCAAATCTGCAAACCTCATTTGTAACTCCATTCTTTAAAATATTTTTAAGTGCATCTCATTGCTCTTGGGACAAGAAAACCTTTACCACTGTCTACAGAGTTCAGGGTTACATGACCTCTGCCCACCTTTTTACCTACATCTGAGGCCAGTTTTCCCTGAATATCAAACCTTCAGTCACATCAGACTTTCATCCCTTCTCTTACGGAGTTCTGAATGCCCTCAGTATCTTTAGACCTTCTAAAGCTTTTCCTCCCATCTTAACCCCATCCACCTTTACCTTGCTAACTCCCTCTCATCCTTCAATGTTCAGCATCCAAGTTGACCTCAGAAACCCTCCTAACATTTCTGAGTAGACGAGGTCTCCTTGTTTTACCTTTATAACACCCATCACGATGAGAATTACTTGCTTAGTAATTCTCCCCTCCATTAAGCCAAAAGGGCTGTAAGGGCAAAGATGATGCTTTGTTTTTCTCTCAGTGTATTCCTACATCTTGGAACAGTGCCTGAAACATACTCGGGACTCAAATAACTTCTCAAAACCAATAAAAATGCTGTAAGGGAAATTGTCATAGGTTTTGACACAGTAGACGCTCTGTAAATGCTGGTGGAATAAAATCTCAAATAATACCAACTGCCAAACAGGAGCCAATTTTAAGTCAAATGTAGGCTTAGCACCTCCACAAAGTACAAATACTACAGGTTACATTCTGGTCTTTTCTTCCTCAGAAACATAAACATAACACTGTGATAATCATTATCATTAAATAAAATGACTCTTATAAATGTTCTCATTCATGGACCTGAACGCTCTATAATTATTCTGTCCTGATTTGTGCACCATCTCTATTTCCACTGACATTTAATTTTATTCTATTTTCAAATAACATAAGTTGAATTTAAATAAATTAAGGCAGATTTATGAAGGTTAAGGGTAACCATGTACATTGTAAAAAAAAATCAACCACCTAATATTTTTAAATTGTATTTTTCAGTTTGGTAATTCAGAATATTGAGATTTAATTTTTTTCCCTCCTATCTCCTCTCTCTAAAGAACTAGAAAGTACAGATATCACATATCACTATTATATAGTTAATATTTATTTATGTATTTATTTAGAGGTATAATTGGTATATAACATCATATTAGTTTCAGTTGTACAACATGACTCAATATTTGTATATATTGCAAAATGATCATCACAATAAGTCTAGTTAACATCCAGAACTATTTATTTAACAAAGACTTCTATAGCCCTTGGTACGTGCCAGGCACTGCTCTACTTTTACAAATATGAATTTGTGTAATCTTCTTAGGGTTTAAGAGGTTGGATACCAAATCATAATAATTATATATAAACAGCACTAAGTCGTCTATGTATAATGCTTTCTGAACTAGCATGGATCAATTAGGGGTGATATTTTCCAAAATTAGCTAATGGCATGTTTATTAGTACTAATTTCTATCACTGAGCTAGGACTGCTTTGATGCCTCTTTTCTTAAAGTCAACGATCTCTTCACTTGTAAAATATTTTTTAAAACATTCACAAAACCCCAAAACTTGAAGGGCACAGATTCCCTTTTAAATGAAAACAAAAAGTCACTCATTAAACAAAATTCAAACAAACAAAACCTTAGCAGATAATCCCTGATTTGCTACTCGCATCCTATGTAGGAAAAGGCCTTTTCTTTTCTTTGCACAAATGAGGAATCAAAACAACTGATTTTGAGTCTCCTTCGAATTCCAGCACTGTCTCTCTGCAATATTACCATGAAAATAACAAACACTAGGAAGCAGGTTTGGTTCTGACTGTGGAGTTATGCGACGATCCTGAAAAGCTATCTGAATCATGTCTCTGGTTCCTCAATTGGAAATAAAACAAAACAAAACAAAATTTTAAAATGTTGATGAAACCGTAGTGCAGTCAGGAGATTAAGCATTTAAGATGTACTGCTTTAGATGGATAATCCTGAGACCACCTAAAAAACATCATTGTCAGAATAACGTAATCCCTGGTCTGCACAATAAAGACTTTATTCATCAAAATACTCACGTTATTATTATAACCTGGTTCTGTAACAAGGTCTGATTACTTTTCCCATTCTTGTTTTCCTCAAGATTATTGAGAACAATGCTGCTTTTCAGTAAATAATACTTCTGCATGTATTTTAATCACTAGACTAAGCAGTACATAACTTCCCAAATTATTGCCCCTGAAAATAGCAACTTAACTCCATTTCAGTCTCTGATTGTTTTACTTAATGTCTAGTTCTCTTTTTTCTTAAATTGAGACACCTGTCATCATGATGGGCATTAGCTAATTTTGCAATTGTTTGGGTGCTGTGTATATGGTCTGAGGGTTTTATGGGTGTTAATAGTGTACTACAATTAAATTGCAAATATTTCAAAATCCTTTATTATGTTTCTTTCTCAAAACAACCTAGTAAAGTCTGTCGCTCATAGTAAATGCTTAAATATTTGTCTATTTTGCAAAGAATATTTCTCCCTAGACTGTATCAGGACTGTAAAAAGTTAAAAGCATTTAAGATGGTCATCCTTGCTCTATATCAAGCAAGGACATAGTTATTTGCAGACTCTACCCCCATAGGAAACCTCCTTATCTTCTCATAACACTCTAGATTGCTGATCTGTTCCCCTTATAATACAACAGGATAAAATTTAACCAAAGTTTTTTAAGCTAAATCATGTCTTCAAGCTTCACAGAAGTTGCAAACATATTTCCCTCTTATATTTAATGGCACTATCATTTCATGCAAAGATCAATAAAAGTTTTTAATGCCAGCAAGCATGAGACGTGTCCCAACTTGGACCCTTAGTGAGTGAATTTGAGCCATTTCCTTAACTCCTTGAGCCCCACTTTCCTCAAATGCTTGACAAGGGATAGGTGCTGAGTTAATGACTTACCTTCTTCTTGTCTCCTCCCTTCATAAGAAAGTTTTAACTTCTTTACCAAACAAACCACCTATAAAAGTTTTAACTCTTTACCAAACAAACCAGCTTAATACAGTTCCTTAATTAAGATATAGTGGCTAGCCAACTTCCAATGTCTTTGATGTTTTATGTCTTACTCCTAATATTCCTTTCAAGCATTCATATTAGTAGCCCCACTTATCATTTCATCACACAGTAAAATTATAGAGTGCTGAATTCACAGTTATGGACAGGGCTTCAGACATCAGGCTTGAAAGCTCCTTACAGGTTTGGTCACCACAAAGCTACTCCAATCCCCAGTAAACCAGAGTGCATGTCATATGGCCACGTGAAAGAGTTTCAAATAGCTCATCAGAAAGGCCACGGATATTCAAAGAGAGGGGAAAAAAATCAGTCCATCCAGTAATTAAGAAATACTCTCTACTCCCAGCAAAGATGTGCAATGATTTGAAGCAAATGTTGCTGCATAATTACATGTGAACATAATTGAGGCCCTCCATCTCTGCAAGTCCTTTTATGTGAGTAAATGATTTGAAATGGAATGCAAAATTAAAAATATCTTTTTTTAAGCAGACCATTAAAATTATACTTTGGGTTCTAAAACTTGGCCTGAGACAAGAAAAATCTTAAAAAGATGTGGAGTAAAAAAAATCAAAAAGAAGCACAAAGTTAAACAGCAGAAGATTACATATTTAGTAAAGCCATTATGGGGACAGCATCAGCATGGTGCTCTTGGGATCTAGCGTAGGAAAACAGAAAGCATGTCGGTGCACTCCCACAGAGGCCTCCATCATAATGACCCTTTTAATCTACAATCTTCATAAGAAGGAAGGAGACACCAGGATGAGCATAAGATACACAGTGCTGTAATCAAAGCTCAAACCACAACAAAGCATGTATTCATTTCAGTTTCCTTTACTGGATGAAAAGACATTCAAATGATATTTCAGGATAGATGAATGAATCTACTAAAACATTCTGTTTTGAAAATGAAGTTTGGAAATCAACCTGATATGTGTAAATGTACCCCAGACCAGAATCCCCTGCTGTTTCCTCCCAACTTACTACAACTATCACTCTGAAGTGAGTTTTTAACCTATGGTAAAATTGTCAATTAGTTACTATTTATTTATGTATACTCTCTCACTAGTATTGAAGAAATTCAGTTATGTCCAGCAACCTGGTAGGGTTTTTTGTTTTGTTTCGTTTTGTTTGTATTACAGAGTGAACAAGTTGGGAAGACATATTAAGGCAAGTTAAATATAAAATCTCAGAATAAACAAAATTTATTAGAGGGAAATTTCCATTTCTTAAAGTTAAGTCTTCCCCGGAGTATCCTATTTGATTATCTGAGTAATTATGTTCATATTGCATTTGTAAATACACACACTTATTTGGGAGAGTTCTCTTGTCACTGTGGTTGTTTTAAAAATACATAATAGGGTTTTTCTTCATCCTACCGGGTTGGGGAGATAGTAGACAGACTGTTGGAAGAGAAGGGTCCAAAAAGGCGGCAATTATCTATAAAATGCATGACAAGCAGAAAAGGGAGCCCCAGGAACAAGAGAAAGTACCAGTCAAGAACTGAAAACGCTTAGTTGAACTGAGAAATTGAAATTACTTTAAACACAGCAGCATTGTTCCCTTACATCCCCTGGTTATCTACAATGATTTGCAAATCTGTACCCTCATGGCTGTGTGAATCTGGGAGTCCTGCCTGCCCTTCCCACTCAGATTCAGCAGGAAAATAATAAAAGAGGACACTCCACCTCACATTTCCAACTGTTTTTTTCCCATTTTGAATACCTTCTGTTTCCAGTGCTATTAAGAGATCAAAACTTTTTCAAATAAAATTACTTCAGATACCAACTTTCAGTCAACTTAAGAAAAGAAGCTTTCTTAGTTTCCTACCTAGTCTGTCCAAGGAAGCGCTAAATCATAATGAAACATATATAGTAGCTCCTAAACTACTCATATATCTATTTTTAATAGATGATGTCCAGAAAATACTCTCATCAATAATTAGTTTCCCATTTACTTAACTAGGAAATTTGAAATTCAAGTACCAATTTCAATGATCACAAATCATAGAATCTTTAATAGTCATTTCTAACATCCTAGTGAACAGTGATTTCTCAGGCCATTTAATATTACTATATTTCTACAGGTATGAAATTCCTATTAATTTCTTTCAAATCCATTCTGTATCTTTTCATTATATAAAATACTAGTAGAAATAGTCTCATGGACATAGAAAACAAACTGTGGTTACCAGGGGGAAAGGGGGCAGGGAGGGATAGATTAGGAGTCTGGGATTAAAAGATACATACTACTATATAGAAATAGATAAACAAGGACCTACTGTATAGCACAGGGAACTATATTCAATTTCTTGTAATGAGCTGTAATGGAAAAGAAACTGAAAATATATGTATGTATGTATATGTGTAACTCAACTGCTTTGCTGTACACGTAAAACTAAGCATTTTATGGTTCCTGTAAACTACACATTTCAGATGTACAATTTGATGAATTTTGATAGATGTATACACCAATGAAACCACCAACACAATCAAGATAGCTAACATTTCCATTACTCTCCAAGAGGTAAAAATTTCAAATTCTGTTTATCCCTTCTTATCCCCTTTACTCTCTGGTTACCATAAATTTGTTCTCAGTGTCTGTGAGTCTGTTTCTGTTTTGTAGATAAGTTTATTTGTGATCTTTTCTTTTTTAGATTCCACATATAAATGATATCATATGGTATTTAAGGTGTTAAAAAATAAAAATTAAATGTTATTTTAAAATGAACATTGTAAATCAACTACACTTCAATAAAAATGAGAATTTAATTTTTTAAATAAAAATAAAATAAAATAGTGGCAGCACCCCTTTTCTGTACACACTTATATATCTGATATAAGTTTATTTTCATCCACTTAACTAGCATTTCGGGTCTATTTATTCACACATTATTTACCGAGTGCTTGCTATGTGCCAGACACTTTGATTTAACAGGCGAGTTACAGAACAATCTTGAACCAAATTATTATAATTAATAATGTACATTTTAAGTTTTAAAATTTATTTTATTTATTTTTAATTGAAATATAGTCAGCTTACAATATTGTGTCAACTTTTGGTGTATAGCATAGTTCAGTCATACATATAGATACATTCATTTTCATATTCTTTTTCATTATAATATAATATACATTTTTAGTGTATCAAGGTTACATTCTGACTAGTTTGGGCACCGAACTTCACTAGCAAAAAGTCCTGGGCTCAGCTAATGGTCTCAGCGTGTTACATAGATTATGTTTTCTCTCTTTAAAGGTCAAGTCTCTGCAATATAAATTATAAGACCGAGACAGAGTATCTGCTATTTAGGAGATGGAATAATAACCAGGACCTAGACCAGGACTTAATGTTTATACATTAATCTCTCTGAATCTCTCTTTTTTTTTTTTTTTAGGGGAAGGACAATATTGAAGATTATTTTTTAAAATACTGAAATCAGACTAGGGGTGCATTTGAGTATTAGTTTGGTATTTCATACATCCTTCATGATCTTTGTAGACTCTCCCCCCGACAAAAGGGAGAAGTACAGGGTATATAAGCATACTTTTAAAAATAGAACTACTTTTTAAGAGTAGTTTCAAGTTCCCAGCAAAACTAAGCAGAAAGCAGAGTTCCCGTATACCTACTGTCTCCCCAACACATAACCTTCCCCACCATCAGCCTCCTGCCCTAGGGTGGTACATGTGCTACAATCAATGAACCTACATGGACACATTATCACCTCAAGCCCACAGTTCACATCAAGGTTCACTCTTGGTGTTGTACATTCTCTGGATTTTGACAAATGTAATATGACACATATCCACCGTTACAAGATACAGAATAGTTTTATGACTCTCAAAATCCCTTGGACTCTGCTTATTCCTTCTATCCTCCCCTCAAACCCCTGACAACAACTGATCTTTCTACTGTTTCCATACTTTCGCCTTTCCCAGAATGTCATATTCTTGGAATCACACAGCCTTTTCAGATTAAATTCTTTCAGTTAGTAATAGGCATTTAAGGTTTTCCCGTATCTTATCATGACTCGACAGCTCATCTCTTTTTAGCACTGAATAATACTCCATTGTATTAGAGTACTTCCGGTGAAAATTTTATAGCACCTTGCCAGAGGTCCAAGGCAGAGGCCACATCTATGCTTTTAAAACATCACTGTTCCTATCACAGAGGAGGTATCCAGGAAATGACTTGTTGAATGAATATATTATTGATTAAATGAACGTGCAAATGAAGTTATTTAATCTTTCTAAGACTCATTTTCATAACATGTAAAGCGAGGCTAAAACCTTCCCTCACAACACTATATGAAAACTAGAAAATCTTTAAAAGAGAGTTATTTTCAGTAGTAACTATTCCCATGAATGAATTTAATTGAAACCACATTTTCAGTTAGGGGCCATGAATCTTTTATCTCCAAGAAAATAAAATGGTAAAGAAAGGAGGAAACCAGGGCCAGGACTACAGAGAGAGAGACACCTGAGGCACAGAGTTGAAGGCGGCACTCACTCTCCTGTCTGCTGTGTCAAGATTCAAGACATTTTCAGCAGACCAGTAAAAAGGACTAGAACAAACAAAATGACATTTAATATTCTTGAACATAAAAACATAGAATCCAGACACACAAGTCAAATGCCTCAGAAAAGGGCAAGAGAGCTCTGGCTTAATAGCAGAAAACATAAATGTTTTAATTATTCACAAAGTTATTAAGAATCTATAATATAAGTTGTTTGCAAAAAATAATACAAACATAAGGTGAATTAATAACAATATATAATTTTCTTAGTAAGTGATATGAGGTAGGCAGCAGTCTCTAGTTCTACATACTACATTTCAAAAGGAACCAGGATAAATGGAGATTGTTGAACTATCAAATCACTATGGTATATACCAGGAGCTAACACAGTGTCGTAGGTCAATTATATCCAAAAACAAACTCATAGAAAAAGAGACCAGAGCCAGGGGGGTGGGGGGAATAGGGAGAATGAGATGAAGCTGCTCAAAAGGTACAAACTTTCAGGTATGAGATAAATAAGTACTCAGGATGTAATGGACAATGTGATAAATGTAGTTCACATTGCTATATGTTACATATGAAAGATGTTAAGTAAGAAAATCCTGAGTTCTCATCTATCAAAAAAAATCTTCCGTTTCTTTAATTTTGTATCTATAAGAGATGATGGACATTCACTAAACTTATGCTAATCACTTTATGCCTCATGTAAGTCAAATCATTACGCAGTACACCTTAAACTTACACAGTGCTGTACGTCAACTGTGTCTCAATAAAACTGGAAGAAAAAAGAAATGAGAGAAAACTGATTGAGACAATTGTTAAATGAAAATATGACCTATTAAAGGGAGTTAATAGGGTTAATTGAAGGGTGCTAAACAGGGTAAATCTCATTTTTTACAGCCTCTGCTAAATTAAGTTAGGAAACCAGAGTCAAAGGAGTAAATAAAACTAGCTAAATTTTAGTCACCATAAGAATAGTATAGCAAATGAATGCTTACAAAGGACAAATTCAAATACAAAAGAGAAAAAACTAAAAGTACGTTAAAAACCAATAATGTTAGTAAAAGGACAAAAAAAAGGTTACTAAAAAAATTTACTTTAAAAAAAAGGATAGAAAAAAGAACTGAGGTTACTCAGTGTTTTTTACATCCCCAGATATAGTATAAGTTAAATATAAGTAAATGAATAACTAAGCACACATACACACTCATATGCCTACTTTTAAAGAGTTCATTTAATAAATATTTTTAAAATGGAGCCATAATAAATGAAAGGTTATCTAAAAGAATACCAGAAGAAAGAAGGGTCTAGGAACCATGCTATCCAAATGGTTAAAAAATGAGAGTGTGATAAAAAAAAAAAGTCACTATGTTATATGAGAAATTAATGTTGAAAGTAATAAGGAAGAAAATTCAATCTGAATTGAAATTAAAATGTTTAATAGTTAGAGTTGTTCAAGAATGGCATCTTCCTTTCAAAGAAAAATCTTCCTTTCAAAGAAAGCATTCAAACAGGGACTAGGTGACCATTTCTAAGCAATATCACAGATACTATAATTCTAGCATATTCCTCACATTTAGAATGAAATATAAATCATCCTAAAAACCATGTGAAATACTGCTTAAACACTATAGGATGCCCATGAGACTAATTCCTAGGAATTGTTTAGAAAAGGTTAGATCTTAATTTTATGTTTCCTGTGAATTTGGTCCATAAGTTTACCTTTCTACAGCACAATAAAAAATAACAAAGTTCACAATAGCGGTAAGAAAGCTTATCCACTGCAACTATTTCTGATTTGAGGTGGTCTATAGCTATGCATTTTGCCATTCAGTGATCTACTTTTTATTTTTATATTAAATTAAGTAATTAGTGGCTGTTCATGCAGCTTGAAACAGATATATTTTTCAGGACAAGCCCCTGTCATCATAAAATTCTAATAAGGGGAACATGAGAGAGTAAATAAATGATGGTTAAAAATGCAAGAACACTATTTAACATCACAGAACATTCATTAAGCAGCTAGTAGTGAACACAGCCATATTAAGTATTACAGGGATTCTAAGAACCCTAATTATGTTGAAACGCAAACCAGGGGATGCTTTTCTCTTGATACATTTACACATGAAATAAACACAAATACTTCACCTACATCCATGCTCACTGCCACCAATAACATAGAGAACCCTACAATTAACCCTCTATTGGATCACGGTCTAAGGCATGTGGCCAAGCGCCTGGGAAGAGTTAGTCCAAATTTTGTTACATGTTTGAGAAGAATAAAAGCATTAAAGTTAAGCCATCCATCATTTTTTTAGACCTCCCATAAATAAGAAACAGTTTCAATTTTACAAAGATTTACTATGGAAAACTTACATTGAGAAGAAAAGACCACAACAAGAACAAGGACAAAAGAAATTACTTTTTTATAATATACATCATCTGGAAGTATTTGGAGTTCTACTTTCCTTCACTGATTAACTTAAAATAAAAAAAAAAAAATAGCCAGTCAGCAGTTCTATAGCAATTACTAGAATAAAGTAAAAAATTAAAACTTAGGCCTGGGAAGTCCAAAAGTTAAGACTTTATGTCTGAGAAATGCTCAATTATTTTCAGAAGAAAATAGAGGATGAGATACAAGTCCCGAATGATGAGACACGAGGAAAAAATTAGCCATTTTACTTCCATCTTAAAAATCACAGCTCCAGTTCATTTCTTCCTTTAAGGGGTCAATGTAAGTAAAATATGCTGCCCCATACAATACAGAAAATGCCATCAAGACAGAGATGATAGAAAATAGAGTCCTAAAATTTTCCACTATCACAAAGGTCAACTACACACCCAGGAATGACTGGCATGTGCCACCAAGCTCGAGCCTGCCAGGAAAGAGAAGGCGGCTCCGACACTTGAGTTCCTCTGTACTATGCACTTCCCCACTACCTAATGAGCCTGAATTAATGAACTGACCCTGGGAGTGTCGGTTTTTAAACTTCAGAACCAGTTGCTTTTCGCCTCTCAGCATTTTCTCACTGGCAGACTGAAGCTTGATGGCATACTCCAGTGGTTTGGGGATGTATACCTTGACCTTGGTGATCATGGAAAATTTTAGACTCTAATTTCTATCTTCTCTACTGCAGAGAGGCAAAAGGCAACTAACTAACTGCTCAGGAGTTTAAAAAGTTAACAGTTATCAGGGTCATCTAATCAACTTGGAACTAAAGGAGTACTTATTCTGGAGCAACTTTAGTGCCAATTTCTTGTTTTATGGTCTCACTCTGCACACTCTCTCTGAGGAATGAGACAAAGTTTAATAATTAAAGACACAAATGACCTAATGAATTGGATTCAAACAAGTCATTGGTAGTAAACAGTCACACACATATACGGTCACACACACACGCACACACACAAAGTAATTCTTTTTTCCTTTGCCAAGGGCAATAGATTTTAACAGCACAAATGGCCTTGGCATTCCACTTACAGAGATTCACATTCAAGAATTATTACATGACATAAGCCAAATGGTATTATATAGAGTCATTGAACTACAGGCTCAATTCCCAAAAGAATATTATATAACAGAGAAATAAACACCAGACGGTTTTAGGGAAAGGAAAAAACTTCTCAGACACCAGGTTAAAACATACAAAATTGACCTTCATAGAAAAAAAATTCTTGGTTCTCCTAACTTGTGTTCCTATGTTCATATACTGTGCTTGATTTCAACAAGGCAACCTCAACTACTTTCAGGGTATGGACTAGAATAAGCAGAAGAACAGTTGTATTTGCCTAAAACAAATCGTATCTAATGTTTCTTCCAAGAACAGATTCCAACTAGAATCGTCTCTAATTTTTCCTATCTCTACTAAAGGTTTCCAGTGCTTGGAAATTTACTAACTTCCAAGCCTGCTCTTCCCACTCTTAGAAACAACGAAAGGTCAGAACAGTCCTCTTATCTGTAGAAATAAATTTCCAGACCCAAGATAGAGCTGCTCCTACATAGGCGCCAGGTCAGCAAACCCAGATTTAGATAACTTGGTGTTTCTGTAAGCGGTTTGCTTGACCAGCGATCCAGTCTATCCAGTCAGCCAATCCCCAAATGCCAGGCCAACTCTCGGCCTTCACCCCAAACTAGGTTGACTATGTGACCACAACCAATCAGATTTTCTATGTTTCTCTTCCTGTTTTTTATTCTTGATCCCATTTTTTGCCCTATTTTGCATTCTTATGAAAGGAGACTGTCCACTTCCTGAAGTGTTAAACAAAGTTTGTATTCCCTAAATTGTCTTCTTCAAACATTTTTGAATCTGTCTTAACCTCACCCTATTATTACTTGAAGTAAAAACAGTGAATTTTTGGTGGTCCTGAGCTAATAGAGCCATACCCCTCCCGCCCGGAAAATAATGGAAGTCTATTGTTCTGGACACACATAATGGCTCATTACAAACTCATACTAGGTCTCAGAGGCCACATTTTAAAGCTATCATCAAGGCACCATCTAATCAAGATTCTTTTGTCTTGATTTCCTGGTTGCCTCTTAAATACTCTGTGGCCCTCAAGGAATTAACAAGTATTAAAGTAGCCCCTGATTCTAAGGTGATGCAAATAGAATAAGTGGACTGCATACCTGCATCAAATACAGGCCTTTCCATTGTAAATAAAGTCTTCACAAGTAAAGCTTACTTTCACTAAAAGAATTTGAGCTATTGCTATCATCGGTCATTTTGAAAAGATTCAAATTTCCTTAAGGTCCTAAGGTTTATACATTTTATAGCAACTAAAAAGTTCTCTAAGTGGAAGATGTCCACATTTATTTCTAAAATGAAGAACTAGAAAAAAGGATAACTAGCACATTCAACTCAACAGTTTTTATTTTAATGAGCACACTTCCTTTTAGACAAAATTTGTTCATCCACGCATTTATATGCAATTATTTAATACATACCTACTGTATCAAGTATTACGCTGTTATGAAAATGCCAAGATGAGCACCATCCACTTATAGAGGGGAGAGAGATAGGCTAATATGGGTCTATTAGAATCCTTAGGTGGGGGAGGATATACCTTAGTGGTAGAGTGCATGCTTAGCATGCAGGAGGTCCTGGGTTCAATCCCCAGTACCTCCATTTAAAAAAATCAATCAATCTAATTACCTCTCCCCCAAACAAACAAACAAACAAACAAAAAGAATTTGATAGACTCTTTAGGAAGTAGAAGGAGGAAATGACATGCTCAAATTAAACCATTTTCACTCCAACCTCAACCCATGCACCTAAGAAGAATCATCCTGTATAATGTAAGTTAATGGAGCCCATGATTCTCTCCTGGGAATGGGCAGTATTATCTTTCACTGATTCAACATGTCCACCTGAAAGGCACTGGGCTCTTCAAATTTGCTGGGTCACACCTTCATTGTGCAGTTAATTAAATATTTTAGCCTCCAAACTTTCCTGCTTCTTTCTGAGACAGAGTAAGCAACAATGTATTTGTCTTCAGCAGAACAGTTGCCAACATCAATAAAACTTGAAGGAGAGATTTCCCACAATGAGGATTGACTGTTATGATCCCTTTAAGGGAGGAATAATAGAGAATTCAATTCCTGACCTCAAACGTCAGAAGAGCTACACTTTCCCCTCCAATGTTAAATGTAAGGGCAGATCCAGCCTCAAGGGAATTCTTATTTGTTTCTTTAAAATCTGTAAACGTAAAAACATAGTATTTAAAAGAGGATTGTTTTAAACATTTTCAAAGACAACAATCTTAACCACTAATCAGTATAAATTTGATGGACTGCCAAAGGCATGTTAGGCCATGGATTTCTAAGACTCTGAAGACCACACAGGAAATCCCAAAGAAATCATTATCAAGTAATATAAATCAAGCTACATTTTGCCACAGGGATAGACTACAATGCTTTACAGCAACCTCAGTGAAATCAGTAGATGCAGCCTAGCGATAGGGAAGCATACGTAGGGTTGCTGGCTGCAAGATGCTAACTAGAAAAAAGACATTTGGAATATGGACTCAGAAGAGATGGTAGACGTATATATTACAAAAGTTAAGAGTTCAGAGAAATAACCATGAAGCATTTAAGCCAAGTGATGAAAGGAATGAAAATAAGGCAAGGATCTGGTTGTTAAATTTCAAGTAAAATCTGAAACTTTGGCAAAGATAATGGAATTAGCATCTGGTCTTTGTAATGAAGTGTTTGAGGTTGACCCAGTCATGGAATGAAGCGTAAAAATCAGGAAATGCATAAATGAAGCGCTTAAACTAAAATGACATACGAGGTCCATAAGAAAATGGCCAAGCTGTTATCTGGCACATATCACCTTCAGAAAATTCCACTGGTAATCTCAAGGTTACAAGAAGCACCTGCAAGGTCCCCTCCCTCCTTCGTGCCCTCATACACTATGCTTCACACCTACCTCTTTACATCTAAAGGTGGTTTACATGTATTTTAAAAAAAAAAGATAAAAGAAACAAACAAGCAGGCCCAAAATGGCGTCACTTGTGCTGAGCTCCAGGTCAGCAAACTAAGACAGTATCTAATCAAATCGTAGTTTCAGCCTCTCCCAGTTATGTGACCTTTAACCAGCCATTCTGGAATTAAGTGATCAGCACTAGTGAGGTAGTCTGCATGACAGACCCCAGCCCTTCCCTCAAAAGAAAGTGACCTTGCCTGAAACAATCCACTTTTTGTTAGAAATTTGTCTGTTTCCTTCTATCTTCTGTCTATAAGAGCCTTCCATTTTGTGCAGCTCCTAGGAACACCTTTCTACTTGCTAGATGGGATGCTGCCCAGCTCATGAATTGCTGAATAAAGCCAGTTAGATCACTAAATTTATTCAGCTGTTTTTTTTAAACAGCAGCTCCTCTTTTATCTTTTCTTCCATATCGCTGATTCTCAAACTGCCTATTGGATCTTTCCATCTGGATTTCTCAGCAGTACTTTAGACTTAACATTTTTAAAGGTCAATTACTCCTCATCTTCTTAAAAAAAAAAAAAAAAGTTCCTCAACCACATCTGACTATTTCTGTGAGAAGCATCTTCATTTTCACTTCTTGCTTACTCCAATATTCATTTGGTTTCAAAATCAAATAATTCAAACAATGCCCTGTCTTTTGTATCTGTTCTTTACGTTCTGCTCCTTTCAGTAATAATGGTAATTCTGGCTCTCATTACCTCTTACGTTTGCCAGCTCAAAATTGGCACCTGCCATCTGCCTCTACAAGGATTAGGTCATTAGCCACTGCAGCCACTGACCTTCAACACACCTTCAAAGGAGTTCAGGGTCAAGATCAGGAAAGGAACAAGGCACTCTGTGCTCTGGGAAAAACTGGCGGAACAACTCTTCAGATAGGCATTTTCAGTTGAAGATTTTATGAGCACAAATTCTTGTGTATCATCATATCTAGAAAAGCACTAAAATCATTTATGGTGACATCTGCTCCTTGGGACTAGCAGCAAGCCTCTGCCAAAATGTATTTGACTGCACATACCCACCTTCACTAAAATATGTAAAACTGTCCTTCCCCCCAACCTCTTTGGAGTAGTTTCTCAGAGCTGTCCGTGATACTGTCTCCCGGGCTATAGTCCTCATTTTGCTCCAAACAAACCTTTGCTCACACCTCTTACATTGTGCATTTTTGTTGTCAACAGGTTGATTGCTGAAATGGCCCCTAATTTGTTTCCCATCTGATTGTTTTCTATATGCTTCCTTTGTAATCCTCCCAAAATACTACATCAAGATTACATTTCTAAGGCGTGAAATGTATGGAAGATCCTTGTTTAAACACCACCCACAATTTCCTATTCCTTACCAACAAAATACACTTGTTTTGGCTTAATGTGTAGGGTCCTCAACAATCTGTTTCTAGTCTCTTTTTTCTATCTCACATTCCTCAACATGCCTATGGTATGTCACATTATAGCCAAACTAGACAAAAAGGATTTCCCCCTAATGCTTTGTACACTTCCATGACAGTTCCCTCTACCTGGTGATAGTTTCTAGGCTAGAAACATCTCCCTCAAAAGCTTATTACCTCAAAGAAGCCTTTGTCATTCATGCTGAAGAGCAAAGTCTTTCCCTTACTTAAACTGCTAAGACAGAAACAAGGAGTTATAGAAGAGTAGTTAAGACAATGGACTTTGCAAGCCAACCATCGGGATTCTAAAGTTAGCTCTGCTAACCATTTAGCTGATCATCAAGTTACTTTACAGACCACATTTATTCATCTGCAAAACAGGAATAATAATAATAATAACAACAACAACAACAACAACAAACAACAATATTTTAAGGATTGTTATGAGAACTAAACATACCAGCACCTGATAAGCACCTGCCAGCCATCACCATCATCATCATTCCCCATTCCTTCTGATGGTATAATCAAAATACTGTGACACCAGAGGAAATACGGTTGGTACTACATCTTAATCATCACGAACAACCAGCATTACTAGAATATATGGCACATAGGAGCTCAATAAATATTTGCTGGAATTATCCATAAATGAATGATTCTACAAACATGAAATTAGTAAGAGATTAAAGCTAAGTCTTAAAATTACGGTAAAAAAAATGAGTGCATATAGAAAAGGTAACAGAAAAAATAGAGCTTAAAAGAGTAGGAAGG
Organism: Camelus dromedarius; assembly: GCF_036321535.1. Lineage (NCBI taxonomy): Eukaryota > Metazoa > Chordata > Mammalia > Artiodactyla > Camelidae > Camelus > Camelus dromedarius. The sequence goes on along the minus strand of NC_087446.1, from coordinate 22,110,848 downwards.
GTAGGGAAAAAAATTAACAAGCCCAGTACTGTAAACTTGCTGCCAGAAAAGCTTACGGAACTGCAGAAACATCACTGATAGATCAAGGAAGGTAGCAGTTTCATAGTAGTGCTCATTAGTCTATGGCTACATATTGAATGTGCTAAAGATTAAATGGAATATGTCAAGAGTAAGGTGACCAGAATGGTTAAGGACTGAAAAATAAAGCCAAATAAGAAATTTCTGAAAAAAGCAAATGGAATATTTAAACTACAAGAGAAAAGCTAAAGAGGAGATAGGACCATTGCCTTAAAATACCTGAATGGTTTCTCTCTTGGTAAAGGGAATAGCTGGCTTCTGCGTGGCTTCACAGTGAAAGGCTTAATAAGGGAAAGTGTAATGGAAAGAATGTTTTGACTCAATAATAATAAAACTATGAAAGTTGTGGGTATTCAAACAATAAGTGATGAAGAGGATGTGGAGAAAAGGGAACCCTCCTACACTGCTGGTGGGAATGTAGTTAGGTGCAGCCAGTATGGAAAACAGTATGGAGATTCCTTTAAAAAAAAAAAAACAAACTGAAAATAGACTTACCCTATGATCCATCAATCCCACTCCTGGGCATATATCTGGAAGGAACTCTAATTCAAAAAGATACATGCACCTCAATATTCATCATATCAGCACTATTTACAATAGCCAAGACCTAAATGTCCATCACAGATGACTAGATAAAGATGATGTGGTATATTTATATGATGGTATACTACTCAGCCATTAAAAAGGATAAAATGCCATTTGCAGCAACATGGATGGACCTGGAGATTGTCATTCTAAGTGAAGTAAGCCAGAAACAGAAACAAAAATACCATATGATATCACTTATATGTAGAATCTAAAAAAAAAAGGGACACAAATGAACTCATTTACAAAACAGAGACAGGCTCACAGACATAAAAAACAAACTTATGTTTACCAGAGGGGAATGGGTATGGGAAGAGATAAACTGGGAGTTCAAGATCTGTAGATATAACTACTGTATATAAAATAAACAAGGACTGACTCTATAGCACAGGGAACTATAGTCAACACCTTGTAATGCTATAATGAAAAAGAATATGAAAAGGAATGAATATACATATATAAAACTGAATCACTATGCTGTATACCAGAAATTAACACAACATTGTAAAGTAACCATACCTCAATTAAAAAAAAAAAAAAAAGGATGTGGGCATATGTGAGACTAGATCAGCCTATTATTACACTGTAGTGAGTCCTCCAGAAACACAAGCATTCAAGCAGAAACTAGATAGCATCTGTCAGAAATGCTAGAAAATGTTTAAATATACATATTGCCCTAAGTACTATGTAATGAGTTCTTACACACTGAAAGGAAAAGATAATAGTAAACATTAGTACAGCGAGGCTAAGGAATAAATGAATGTACTAATCTGATATGTTTGTTAAAATTTGAGTTTCCACAGATTTTAATAAATTGGGTACACAATATGATTTCAATCAAGGAAACTATATATATCAGTTAAATATAATAATCAAAAATAAAAACTGTTATTCTAGGGACAGAAGTTGTAAGTGATTTTAGTGTTTCTTTACTTTTTTTTCTTGTATATATATATATATATATATATTTTTACTGAGGTATAGTAAGTTTACAATGTTTTGTCAATTTCTGGTGCACAGTATAATGCTTCAGTCATACATGAACATACACATATTCATTTTCTTATTCTTTTTCACTATAAGTTACTACAAGATATTGAATATAGTTCCCTGTGCTATATAGTATGAACCTGCTGTTTTATCTATTTTATATATATTAGTTCATATCTGAAAATCTCGAACTCCCAATTTATCCCTTCCCACCTCCTTGTCCACCAGTAACCTTAAGTTTGTTTTCTATGTCTGAGAGTCTGTTTCTGTTTTGTAGATGAGTTCACTAATGTCCTCTTTTAATCTTTTTTTAGATTCCACATATGAGTAATATATATGGTATTTTTGTTTCTGTTTCTGGCTTACTTCACTTAGAATGACAATCTCCAGGTCCATCCATGTTGCTGCAAATGGCATTATTTTATTCTTTTTTATGGCTGAGTAATATTTCATTGTATAACACAACTTATTTATCCAGTTACCTGTCGACAGACATTTAGGTTGTTTCCATGTCTTGGCTAATGTAAATATTGCTGTTATGAACACTGGGGTACATACATCCTTTTGAATTAAGGTTCCCTCTGGATATATGCCCAGGAGTGGGATTACTGGATCATATGGTAAGTCTATTTTAGTCTTCTGAGGACTCTCCAAACTATTTTCCATACTGCCTACACCAAACAACATTCCCATCAGCAGTGTAGGAGGATTCCCTTTTCTCGACAACCTCTCCAGCATTCATCATTTGTGGACTTTTGAATGTAGGCCATCCTGACTGGTGTGAGGTGATACCTCATTGTAGTTTTGATTTGCATGTCTCTGATAATTAGTGATATTGAGCATTTATTCATATGCCTATTGGCCATTTGTATGTCTTCTTTGGAGAATTGCTTATTTAGGTTTCCCGCCCATTTTTGGATTTTTTTTTTATTAAGCTGTATGAGCTGTTTATATATTCTGAAAATTAAGCCCTTGTCAGTCTCATCTTTTGTAGACATTTTCTGTTTCTTAAAATTTGTCTTTAATCATTATAAAATCATGCTTTAGGGAAGTCACATTTCTTGCATAAAAGAAAATCTAATTCTCAATATTTTTCTATAGTCTTACAAGATATTTATAAAAGAAATAAGAATAAAAGAAAGTAAAAAGGGAAGGAGGGAGACAGATCAAGCCAGTTGAGGATTTACAATCTAATGTGCTCATTGATTTCAATAATCCTTGAGACACCTTTTATCACATATAAAAGACAGCCTCCAAAATTCCATCTTAACTGTCTTTGACAAAACTATTCCACATGATACAGAAAAATATCCAATAGATTAAGTTACTAAAACTCCACTTGATCTTAGTTCTATCCACATTTCAAATCGATCTGATGTCACTTTATATGCCCCTTCCATACAAAAGAGTTAGTTAAGTCTCCTGACGGTTTTCATTAGATGGACAAGTTGTCATACAAGCAGATTTCCAGTTGACCATTATTTTAAAGCAATTCCTTGCCTCTTATTGGGTCTTTTTTTAATTCCCCAGAAACTTGGAGATTTGTGAATCAATTTTCTTCATATAATCACTATCAGAGAGATACAGTTGAAATAACATCTGAGGACAGCTAGTGTAAGACAACTGCAATAACTGATTTTATTTCTAGCATATTTCAGTCAGATAGATGAAGTAGCTACTGAGAATGACAAATTAAGGCATGAACATTCTCCTAAAATTTCAGGTACTTTAAAATAACTTAGGAAGCAGAGCATGCTATATACGGAAAAATTCAAATAAACCTCAAAAAAACACAGTAATTTTACCAATAGCAAGGATTTAATATCAAATAATATTTTTCATGTTATAAATGATTCCTTTATTCAGAAAAATGTACATGAAGTCTTACCATTGCAATTTAAAAAATTGTATTTTGAGTATCTAAAATAATTTGCAAATATATGGAACTTTAGACTTGTCCTATATTTGAAAATAACAGTTTACACAATTTTCCCCAGAGTATTCCTTATACTCATTTACACTGATGATTCCTATTTGTACTTTTTCTAACACTGATTATGATTTATGCATAATATTAGGTTAAGAAATGTGTATGGTAAGTAGTCAAATTATCATTTGTGAAATCATTCTTGTAAAATTTCATTCTTGTGAAATACACCATTCTTGTGCAACACATGTATGTAAGGAATTTACCAAAGCCTCATTAATTCATTAGAGTACAGTTTTTATGAGAGCAGATTTTTCTGGATCCCAATGTCTAAAAGACCTTAGTACTCAGTAAGTGCTCAATAAATATTTCCTCCATAAAGTGAATGAAAACCACTTGATGTGTTTTAGAAAAATGTGGTTGGAAAATATAAAATTTCCCACGCTTTAAGGAGGATTTTATAGGACCAATTTTGGGATCAATATTCTGTGTGTGAAATGCTTGTTTTGTATTCTAATAGTTCTGCTATTAGTGTAAATTATAGCTAATTTCTATGTTGTTTAAAACAGCTTGCAATGTGGAACTGATATAAACATGGCATCCTTGCTTTTTACATGAAAGATAAAATTTATTCACTATACTTGAAGAAAACCCAACATCTTCCAACATTTGACAATAATCATCATAAGCTTTCTTTGACCAAAGCGGAGGGAAAACACATCCACTTTTACTTTTTTAAAGAAAGTGGTGTGTAAGAACAACTGATTATACTTCGCTTCTCTCTCATTAAGCGTGTATAGACTGATTACGAGCAGCATTTTCTCTTCATACACAAAACAAAAGTAAATTATCATTACACATAAGCAAAGCATTCCAGGTTTCTTCAGAAAAGGCTCTGCAGCATATAAATTCTCAGTTTCAGTTCCTCCAAAATGGAAGGAGATTAAGGTGAAATATATCGAAAGGACTGCCCTATTTTAGATAATGTTCAATTTATTTAAACCTATACCACAAGTATTTCTATCTAATACAAAAAATAGCTGTGGAAATACTGTACATCCCAAGCCTGGAGCTCCTATGTTTCTTCTCAAAGTTACCAATCCAGGGAAAATTTGTAAAAAAGGATTATTGTTGTATATTACCCACCCCTGATATGAATCCCCAACTCACTCTCATATTCCAGTCCCAAAACCACTAGGCGCCAGACAAGTGGCAAGGACTGATTACATGTACAGAATCTATTCCTGCCTCCAATCCCTATCTATGCCCAGGGACCGTAAGTTTAAAAAATAAGAAAAAATGCAACTAAGTATTTGCAAGAAGCAATCAAATTTATTTTTTATTTTCTAGTTCCATTTATATCCTGTATCTTTACACTACTTCTGTGCTTTTGTTCCTTCTGTGGCACCATCTCAAGATGCCCATTTCCCCTACAGAAATCTTCTCCTTCAAAATGAGTTTCAATGCAATTTTCTCCTTAAACCCAACACTGTACCAAGAGGATTTAAGCATTTCTTCTTCTGTGCAGTCAAAAAGTGTGTTACACTTATTTTACTCCCCTCTGTAGTGTCAGCTCTGTGATGTACTACCAGTCTCTTCCTCCCCAGGTTACAATGACATTAAAAGCAAGATCTGAGGGTTTTTCTTTTTATTTATCTTATAAAGTACCTAGTATGATACTGAGTAGACATTCAAGAAAAAATTGTTGAACTGGATTTGGAATTTTCTTCCAGTGTATATTACTTATGCCAATGTAAATGACTAGTGATTAGCTGTAATATGTTTTATTTCTCACCATGGATGCTTTCATTTACTATTTCTAAATGCTGGCAGATTTATAAATAAATAATTTCAGAGTCAATCATTTTCTCTTACGCAGGATAGAAAGTCAATTGAGATATCTTCCTCTTCTCATTAAAATAAATCAGTAAGTAACGGATTAAAGAGAGTCAAGAAATCTTTTTTTTTAAATACGCATAGAGAGAAAGAAACCTTGCAAGCAGTGGCTAATACCAAATGGAGAGCAAGATTATATAAAAGTTTTAAGTGTTATTTGATATAGTAATGGACAAAACTTCTAGCTTATACAAATTTACACTTAAAAAAGTTAATTACAGAAAACCTATACACAAAAATGTTAACAGAGAAGAAAATGTATTATAAAGTGAGTTAAAACTGACTAGAAACTCTGCATAGTAAGAAGGCTTGTTATAACTTCTGAACTAAATAGACAACAAGGGATGACTAAAATTATAATTTTGAACTGCACTTGAGATGTAACAAGTGGCAGCAGAAAGAAACAGTGGACTAGAAAAGACTCAGCCATGTGACCAAGTAGTCCCACTTCTGAGTGTATATCCAGAGAAAACTATAACTCAAAAAGACACCTGCACCCCAATGTTCACAGCAACACTACTTACAATAGCCAAGACATGGAAACAACTGAAGTGTACACCGACTGATGACTGGATGAAGAAGATGCAGCATAAATATACAATAGAATATTACTCTGCCATAAGAATGAATGAAATAATGCCATTGCAGTAACATGGATGGACCTAGAGATCATCATTTTAAGAGCAGTTAAGTTAGACAAATACCTTATGGTATCACTTATATGTGGAATCTAAAAAAAATGACACAAATAAACTTACTTTTAAAACAGAAACAGACTCACAGACATAGAAAACAAACATGGTTATCAAAGAAGGAAGGGGGTGGGAGGGATAATTAGGAGTTTGGGATTAACAGATACACATCACTCTATATAAAATAGATAAACAACAAGGACCTACTGTTTAGCACACAGAATTATGTTAAATATCTTATAATAACCTATAATGGAAAAGAATCTGAAAAAGAACATATATATATGTATGTGTATATGTGTAGTTGAATCACTTTGCTGTAAACCCAAAAATTAACACAACATTGTAAATCAATTATACTTCAATTAAAAAAAAAAACAACAAACTCAGTACAAGTTTTGCCTCCAGTACCTACAGAGGGCCTCCTGGCATGCAGAGGGTGATCTGTAAGTATCTGAACAGTAAATAAATGAAAGAAGTGAGAATGGGTAATGCTTGATGATTAATGCATTTGATCTTCCAGTCCAGCTTCCATACCTACAAACCAACAGCAGTAATTCTTTTCTAATTTAGGAATTTTAGAGATTAAGTAAGATTATAAATATAATAGGGCTTTTAAAACTACAAAGCAATGTACAAATAAAAAATCATTTTATTATAATTAACTTATCATTTACATATAGGAATAAAATTATATTGGCAATTTTTTTCAAGTATAATATCAAAAATTCTGGAAAAAAAATTTTTAAAGATAGACGTACACTAATTATATTACCATCCCCCTGCTTTTGTTTTCCTGAAGCATATCAAAAAGTTCAGGATGTTTTAGGTAATTTAGTTAATAATCTCCGAGGTATCTGGAATTTTAATAAAATTTTAGTTCAATTTATATTCATATAAATTCATATTCATTGCTTTTAAATCCCCAGAGAAGAAGCCACAACCATTTTTTAAAGACTGACTCTAGGGATGTCAACTTCTACATCCAATTGAAATAATAAGTCTTTATAAAACAACATCAAATAAGACTTGAAATTTCTTAGAGCCCATTTTAAGTTAATAATGGGCTACTCACTTTCAGATAGCTACAAATATAAATTGGACAATTCTGCTTTAATCATCCATCTGTATTTTAAATAGTTTTACTTTATTTTACTTACATATTCACATAAATTCAGACAATTCCTTTCTAGTCTAAATCTCAATTTAAATATATGGATTAGGGTGACTCCAACACTCATCATACCAATATTCTGTTGTCAGTGCATTTATGATGTCCTAGAATAAATTAGTCTGGATATTTTGTGCTTGTTAGTTATTCCAGTGAGGTGAGTTTTGCCTCTTCAGATGCTGTTCCACATACCCTCACTCAATTTGGCCACACATTCAGAGGTCCTATGTAATTTATCTAAGGTCCAAGAACAGATGGACCTTTATGGAATATTATTTACAGAAATATGCACTGCCTCTCAGATTACCCTTCTGGTGCATCTAAGTCTACCTTTTGTGCGTATGTCACACATGAAACTTGGACTGCATCATCCACTTTATCTCACAGAGGCAGCGCTCAGACATGACAAGGAGAGAAAATGGTATTTTCCCAACGATCGATGTTGAGCCAAGGGGAACTAGCTAGCCTCCCTTTTTGCTCCTCAGGAACAATACAATTTAGAGGTTTGTTCCTAACAGTCTGTTTTCAGCTTCTCTGCCCCTCCAGTCTTCTGTCAGAGAGTTAATGGTCTGGAAACTAACACTCAAATGCACTGGGTGAGATATCTAATTAAAGAAACCCTGGGTGAATCCTTTTATAAAGAAAAATCATTCGGCAATGAACACAATTACCTCCCTATATGATATTTCATGGGTTTAAAAACTGTATATTGAGTGAGATAGCCCATTTGCTTTCTAGAATATTTCTGTTTATTATTTAGAATTTAAAGATTTACCTTCCCATTCCTGAGTGCTTCAAACAGCCTCTCAGTCATATGGATGAAGGGACTGTTGATGTACATAATTCATGTACTGAAGAATGGTGTGTATTTTGGCAGATACAAACTACTCTGTACAGAATAAACAAGGTCCTACTGTATGGCACAGGGAACTATATTCAATAGCTTGTAATAATCTATAGTGAAAAAGAATTTATATATATATATAACTGAATCACTATGCTGTACACCAGAAACTAATACAACATTGTAAATCAATTATACTTATTTTTTTAAATGAGGGGAAAATGGTGTGTATATATGTATCTACATTCTATATTTCTTCTCCCCCAGGGAAATAAAATAAATAGAAATGCCAAATACTGCCATTTGAATATTTATTTGATCCTGGTGGGCAAGCTGAAAAGGAACTGAACTGTAGGTATCAAGGAAAATAATAGCCCAAACTCCTAACTACTTGACTCAAGTAATTTTAATTTTACTTACTTGTGTGACTAATCGAGCCATTTCTTCTTTTCTTTAAAAAAAAACAACCTGCTGTTGATGGAAATAATCAAGGAAACAGAATTTTCTGAATCCTTTATCATTTGTCAACCACTTAGGTTGCTGCTCTCTGACACTGTTTAACTCAACTGCACAAAATAAAAGTCTCAACTTTCCTGGACCTTCCCTCCCCCGTCCTGTCCCCAGAGCACTCTGTCCACATCCTATGATGGTTGAATTGTCCTGTACCTGTTTCCTTTGCTGTCTCTCTCAGTAGACTGAATATGTCTCAAAGAGCCCTTGCTTTGTAAAAAGCTCTTTGACATTCATGAAGAGGTGAGGCAGGGCAAAAGGCAAATATTTGTTTAAGCACCTATTATGTCCCAGACAAAGATTGCCCTTTGTTATTAAATCCCAAATTTAATCATCACTGCTTTATAAATTTCCCAGGGGTAAAGAACTCACCTTCTTTAATTATAAACTTCAAGGTTTGTCTTTCAGAAACAGCTTCCAAGTAACAAAAATAATACATCAAGACTTTTTCAAACAAGGAAATCCTATAAAATTTTAGGGAAAAAAAAAGTCAATATAAGCAGTTTTCACTTTTTTTTTCTTTTTTAACATTTATAAACTCCTTAACTTCATATACTTTGATTTGGATCCCCTTCCTCTTGGCCAAAACCGTTTTCTGAAAGGTGGCCAACCTCTCTAATCCCACTAAAACTCTCTCCTCTACTATTCCATAAAACTGTACTCCTCTTTCTGTTCTCAGAAGTTCATTTTCTCTTTTCTTCTGTTTCCACTTCCCACTTGAAACCAGAAAACTTTTAACTGTATTGTTTTCTTCAAATTACCACCCAAAAGAATTCAACTGTCTTGTCTTATCTTGTCAATGTCCAATATTTGTTCCACCAAAAAAATCTCTTTCCTATTTTCAATTGTTCTGCTCAGTGTATCCATCTGGAAGTCATGATGTCATGTGGGTCACTCAACTCAACATATCCAAAATTTAACATCTGTTTAACTGTATTTCTTACATTTGCTAATGGTACCCAGTCTTCCCAGACACCCTGGACCAAAACATTGGGGCCATCTTTGATTTCCTCTGATATTCTAACCTGCATCAAGTCCTGTTGATAAATAATACTTTTACAGTACTTCACACTTCTTGTCATTCTCCGTACATTCCAGCTTCTATTAACATTCAGGCTCTCATGGCTACAAACCAGGAATACTACAGAAGCTCCTTAAAGGCTCTCCCCATCCATCACCAGTCCCTCTTCTCTAAGTATCCTACTTGTCAGACTAGCCTTCCTACTGTAGAGCTTGCTTAAAGGGGTTGCTCCTTATCACAGGGTATAAACCCCTTAGCTACCAATTCTATCTTTCCACAATCCATTCTCATTCTGCCTTCCCAACATTACCTCTAAACTTTATTCATCAACCCAGGCAATTCACTTTTGTGTATGTCATGCCTTTTACTCAGAATTCCCTCCTTTTCATCCTATTTTCTTTGTCAAAATCAGTTTCATCCTTCAAGGAGAAAAGCTTTAAAAGTTTCTTTGAATTCCCCAACTGGGAATCAGCCCTTCTCCTTCAAGTGCCTTCAGCCTACTGCCTTATGTTCCTTATTACACTGGAAGCTGTCCTCATCCCCACCATGCACAGAGAGCCTTGCACATAAGAGATTTTTTTTAAATGATGATCAAATATTTTGAAAGCTGTCAAAACCCTTGCCTCCTCTTTAAAAGGTTTAAAAATAAATACAGTTGATTAAAAAAAATGAAATTTACAAAAAAATATAGCCTGGTACCCAGCACTTCCATGAATATGCCTTCTAAGCGTGCCAATGTGTGTTTCTCATTTAACCCCCTCTTTGTTGTTTAAAAATGATCTACAACCAACAGGGACAGCTCTAAGCCACACGCAAACACTTTCCATATTTCCCAGTAAATGCTAACAGGAAAAATGTGTTTGTGTAGGATTCGACTCTACCAATCCAAAGATCAACAAGGACAAACCCTGTTTTCTCCCTACCCCTGCAAAGAGCGCGGCCATGACATTTTTATGATTTCATCAATGAGAATAAATCATACATTTCCAAGTTCTCAAGTGTGGGAAGACTAAATTTACTAAAATTTGGAGGGGGGGCAGTTGTTAACTAGCATTGATTATTTTAGGAGCTTAAGTCAACTCTGACATTTGTACCTTTTCCCACTTTTCCTCTAATAATCAACTTCAATGACAAAAATAGGAGCTCTGAAAACACAATAAATTAAATGACCTGAAAGAAGGAAGCCTGATGTCCAGCTGGGTGCCGAGTGCTGAGATCAAGTGCCCAGATGCACAGCTGAACAGAGCAGCAACCACGGCCGAGCCGGACTAGTAGGCGACACAGGTGAGCAGCCCGGGGAGGTGAAGAACCAGAAGTTTCCTCACAGTCTGGGAAATGCCGGCTTCCCAACACCCTCCGGCTGCATGTCTCTGTCTGCCTTCTTAGTAACACTCCTTTAGTGTGCTCACCCTGCCGGCCAGGCATTATACCTAGAGTTTTAATTAAAAGTATTGCCTGGTTTAATCCGCAAACCATTTTTCAGGAGGAAGATACTGTCACTACCTTGGGTTTAGAGAGGAAGAAATTAAGGCTAGAGAGGTTAACATCCTGCCCAAGGTCACACACAGCTAGCAGCTGCCAGGGTTTGAAACCATGTTCTTTTTTTTTTACTCTTTTAAACATTGTACTAAGTGTATTAGTTTACCATTTTTAAAAAAATTACTGTCAGTCACAATGTGTCAATTTCTGGTGTACAGCATAATGTTTCAGTCATATATATATATATACATATATATATATAGACACACACACATACATACATACATATACTCATTTTCAAATTCTTTTTCATGATAGGTTACTACAAGAAATTGAATATAGTTCCCTGTGGAAACCACACTAAATTCTTCTCTGCTTCATATCTACAAACACTGATGATACTGGTTTTTATTCACTTCTATGTATTTATAACTGATCATTATTATTTCACTACTTAGTCCTATGTGTGTCTCAATAAAGGCCAGAGGACTTGATTTGGCCTGGGACTCTCCACAGCAAAACAAGCCTGACTGCAGGCACGTGTGCTGGTTAAAGCTTCGCCATGATGCTTCTCCCCCTGCTCCTCGGGGCCCCAACAGCCCAGGAAACAAGTCTAAGGGGTTCGCCAACAAGACCCTGCAATGGGTTGAGTTGTGTGCTCCCACAAAAGATAAGCTGGAGTTCAAGCCCTCAGTGCCTCAGAATGTGACCTATCTGAAGGGAGGGTCTTTACAGAGGTCATCAAGTTCAAACTAGGTCATTAGGGTGGTCCTCGTCCAGTACGAGCGGTGTCCCTATGCAAAAGGAGAATCTGGACACACACACACAAAATGCCATGAGAAGATGAAGACAGTGATCAGAATGGTGTTTCCACAAGCCAAGGAAGGCCACACATTACCAGCAAATCCCCAGAAGCCAGGGGAGAGGCCTGGAACAGATCCTCTCCTCACAGCCCTCAGACGAAACCAACACTGCTGACACCTTGAGTTCAGACTTCTAGCTCCAGAACTGGGAGACAATAAATGTCTTTTTTTCTGTATCACCCAGCTTGTGGTACTGCGTAATGGCAGCCCTAAGAAATGAATGCATCACCCCTTCCAAAAATTTAACAGACATGTGGCCACAGTAGCAAGTAACAGATCGTATTTCTATTCCACCTCTGCATGGATTCCCTAGGAAATGACTCTTAGTATATTAAGCTCACTTTTCACCTCTGGAAGCAGCAGGGCACAAGCTCTCTTTCTGCAGCAGCCAGATTGGAAGCAAGAGGGTCACGTGACCCCCGTCAAGGCAGCTTTGCACCATTAGTCTACACCCAGCTGATCTCTTATTTGTGGGACTGAATTCATTCTTCATCACTGAGTGTATTTCTCATCAGTGTTGTCAAGAGTGTGATAAGTCTAGGTAAGTTTTACATTTATAGAAAGCTGCTACAGATAATTTAATTCTCTGGTAATAATTCTCCCAAGGAAATATATAAGCTGGAATAGCAGCCAGACTGATGCACAGGCTGGCAGAAGGGAGTGACAGTAAGTTGCATAGGGGAGGAATGATATATTTTGCTGAAGTTACAAATGCAACATAGGCTTTTCTGAGTTCATCAACCAGAGATCATTGCTCTCTTTTTTTATTTTTTATTTTTTAATTGAAGTAGAGTCGATTTACAATGTTGTGTTAATTTCTGGTGTACAGCATAATGATTCATTTATACATAAATATATATATATTCTTTTTCATTTTTTTTATTATAGTCCATTACAAGGTATTAAATATAGTTCCCTGTGCTATATAGTAGGACCTTGTTGTTTATCAATTTTATATATAGTAGCTAGTAGCTACAAATTCCAAACTCCCAATTTATCCCTCCCACCCTCTTTTCCCCCTGGTACTCACGGGCATAGAAAACAAACTTATGGTTACCAGAGATCATTGCTCTTGAAAGCAAAAATTTTCCTGCAAATATCATCACTGCCTGGATGTGTTTCTAAGGTATATTTTCCTTACCTCTAGCTGTCCATTAGTCACCATTTCTCTAAGGAGCAAACCTACCGCGTCCTAGCTCAGAAAGCAGATTGACTATGCAATTCACAGAAGTGGAAAATAAGAGGGACTGAGGCATGTTTTTACATCAGTTATTGATATGACTTTTTCTTTTTTTGTCTACCTAGACCTTATTTCACACAGCACCAGTTTTTATTATGGTACCTGAAGAAAAGAGTTAGTGATACCTAAAAGACCGCATGTCAGGATATCACACGGTCACTTCTGTGAGAAGCTTGGCCGGCCAATTCACTTTAACAACAAGGAGGCCTATTTCTGGGAAGCACACAGGGGTGATGGTCTCATTCACTACACTACAGAAGTATAAGGGCTGCCTTCATGAGTAAAACAACAAAGGAGAGGACAGCCTCCACCCTTTTTATCAAAATTATAATCAGTAGCACATAACCTCGCAGGAGAACCCAGGTTTTATAAGAAATAGTATTTCATCAAATTATTTTCCAATGAGATAAATAAAAACTCCACAGTCACTCGCAGAACATCCATAATGTTACCAAAAAATGGCAATCAATATTGCAGAAAACAAGGTAGGAAAGACAATAAACAACATAACATATGAACAGTCTAGCGTAAATAGTGAGTTTGAAAGGCAACCAAAAACAATGGTTTCAGATACTCTGTTGATATAAATCAAAGTGTGAACCAACATTCAACCTTTTATTACACAGATAAGCCTTAAATAATAATTTGTATTATTATAGCTTTTATTTTGATCTGATTATATCTAACCATATGATGATTTAAACAGAATTTCACAGACTTGTGGGGTGAGAACTGTTAGATCCCCACTTTACAGGTAAGGAAACTGAGGCTTAGAGGAGTTGAGTGACCTGCCCAAGGTCATAACCAGTAGCTGACAAGTTACAGAACCTGCACTGACATCCCAGACTCCCAGGATAAGTTGGTCTGGATTTTTAGGCCACACGGCTTCTCAACAGAACTGGCCTGGAAAGAAAGGGGCTTGGGCAGAAGTTTCAGCCAAGGCTTAGCCAAAAAGCCTGTTCAGGAGGATACTTACAACCTCAGATAAGGCCTCTAAAGGAAACAAAACTGATCCTGGGTGGCCCTTCCGGACTTAACACAGCTTGGAGCGGCCGGGCACCCCCTCCACCCCAGAGGTAGCCACACCATCAACAGGTGGAGGAATCAGCCTGAGGTCAGCCAGGGAAACCCCAACCACACGGCAGGAGGGGAGACCAAAGGGCAGGACTTGTCCCATGGCTTCAAAGCTTTGTTTCTATTTCTGGTAACAAAGTCTCTGACAATCTACTAGAATGCATATTCTTGGTTAACAAAGGTATATTAATGGGTGATTAATGGGTGGGGAGGGCAGAGGGCAGTGATGACAAGAAAAGGTAAAAGACTAAATAAATTCAATGTACATCTACATGTCTACATCTGTTAGGCAGGAGGCTAAAGATGGTGCCAAGTGCTTTCTAATACACCATCTAATACAGGAGAAATACGGGGAATTTTTTTCTCCTAGTGATTTCTTTGTTCCAGGTACTATGTTGGACAGTTAACAAACTAGAACATTGAGGTTCTCAGAGATTCATCATATTCATCAAGGTCACATGGCTACTAGAAAGCACAGGATCCAAGCCCAGGTCTGTTGGATTTCATTATACCACTGTGACACACACCAAGACACTGCAGTGATTACCCACGACATGAAATGGCTCTGGACGACTGGGAGATTTCAGTCATCCCCCGCACGCCCCATTCCTTTGGCTCCAACTCATGAAATGGCCCTATTTTACAAATAAGACTGCATTATTCAAATATACCACATTAACATGTTCCTATTAGAGAAAGAATAAAGAATGAAAGCTAAGTCATGTGTTTAATACATAGTCATCATTAAACACAAATAGATTTGTCACTTTTCCCTCACAAAACTATCTGCCTTATCAACTAAAATTCTTTGCCATCTTTTTTACTGTCTACCCTCCAGTGGTTGCATAGATTACAAATATCACTTCTTAAAATATCTATAATTATGCCTAACTTCAGAAAAACACATTAAATTTAAGTTCTCTGTCACTTAGTATAACTTTATTAAATGTGCTATGCAGAATACATTTTTTTCCCTAAACTAACCACCCCAACAGAATTATTCTTAGACCAACTACTTAAATTGCTGGAATAGAATAAAGTTATTTTTTAATTTTTTTTTTTCACCAAAAGATAAAGGAGGCTATTGAGCATGTTAAAATATATGCAACGGACCAGAAATAATTGGTCATTACATGTCTTAAAATAAATTCCATTAGATTTCCCTGAATTTTTTTCACTAGTAAAACCAGAAGCCAAAGAGTTCAATTTACCACCAGCACCTTCAGCTGGTATCAGTCTATTACAAAGCTTCTTGTTTTTAAAATAGTAAATAAAATCATTCTTCAGCCTTGTTTCAAGATACCTTAGTAACCAGCTCTATTTAGTGACCATCATCCCTCTGTAGTGCTCAAATTCACTGAAATACTGGCAGAGAATCTGGCAAGGTCACCTTGGCTACAAACACCCTCTCTTCTCAACAAACCACCCTCGCTGCTCTGTCTTATTAAAACCCAACAACTCAAGAGGCTCCTAGGAGGGAGGCCTCTAAAACTTATTTCAGATCCACTCCCTGGGTGTCTTCTAGGTGGCTGGCACTGTCTTAAGTTTCTGGTGTACGGAACACATCTGATATTCTAATTCATCCTACTACCTCTGAAAGGCCAAAATCACTGATAACACATAAACTTGTATCTGTTTTATTTTATCAGGCTCTCCAACTGTAAACTGGCAAAAACCAACACTGGTGTCAGACAACCCAATCTCAACTCCTCAGATGCAAACACTAGGCTGAAGACACGACCAGGGTTATCAAGGTGTAGGTGAGTTTTCTAGAGTAGAGAGAATTTATGGAATGAACAGGCTGCCTTATCATATAATTTCCCCAACTTCTTCCAGCCCAAGAGATTGATGAATGAACCATTCCATGTTGCCTTACATTTCTTAGGATCCTAGGCTCTTTTTCTTTATTTTTCCAGAAGATTTCTATGGGCATCACTGGTACCTTTTCTGAAATGCTCCCTACAAGGCAGAGACTGTTACCAGTAACTTTATGTTGGAGAAACTAAAACTCAGAGTAGTTAAGTAGCCTGTCTAAAGTCAACTAGTCTATAGCTAAGGCAAGTCTGTCTGTCTTCCGGCTCTAATCTCTTAAAAAATATGTCAAGAGGTGGTTAAATTCACCTTCTCAAATATATTAGAGTAATTGGAGTATCATTTTCAGATGTTTATAATAGAAGCCTTTATAAAAAGTAGGACTATACGTAACTCGTTGGACCGAACACAAACTAAAACTGGAGATGCTTTTATTTAAAATGTAAAACAGCTAAATGCACAGGAGATACAGTCCTCCATTTGTCTGTGGAATCAACATCCTCTAGGTAAGCAAATGTCACTAACAATATAGCTCAATTTATTTCCCCCAACAGAAACCCTTTCTGTGTGTGAGTGGGGAGATGTCGTGGAAGAGGGGAGACGTGCATCACTTATACCTTTCAAGAACAAAAGGGCAACGAAAGCTCAATGACAGGCAGTCAAAAGAGAGGGGACAAAGGCTAAAGGAAGGAGTCAGAAGGAAGGCGTGCGCCCCAGGAGTCAGCACTAGCTGAACAAATTGCAGGGCTGTGCCTGTCCCACACGCCGGCCGAGGGCAGAGAACAGCCCCACGACCAAGTCACATGTGCCCTCTTCTCACGCATCAACAGACCCGGAGCAAGTAAGTGAATAGCTGCAAGTGAGAGACTACGGCACCCTGGGGGCATCGAATTGTAAAGAAGGTTTTCTATCAGGAAGCTGAAAATCAAATTCGTAAGGTTGACATTGTGGGTACAAAGCAGCTGATGCTGAAACACTTCCCTAGAGATCAAGGAAGCATAAAAGTTAAGTCATTTTCCCAAGTCCCATATACAGTAGATAAGCCTATTAAGAACATTGTAAGCTATGCTAATTGGTTCAGAGGTTATATATCTCTTTTGTTTGTTCCCACTGAGCCTTCACACACTGCAGTGAATTGGGGGGAAAGACAGTGTAATAAATCTATCTGAAACAAAACAGCATTAGGGTTTGAAAGATGCTAATGAGCTGCAGTGTTCCAACTTGCAAACCTCCCATCCCCACCCCCACCCCTACACGATATTACTGCTCCAAAGTCCTTTCATTTCTAACAGGCCCAGGAAGAAGGCGTGTAAAAAGTCAAATCCTCATGCTGTTAATTCCTTATTAAAATGAATAGTTTTAAAGTGAAACCAAGTGTCATTTAAGATGGTGACACTAATTTAGTCATTTAAAATGAAAGCATGTTCCTCTGCATTTAAAATATTAAGGAGAAATTGAATTTGTATCATTTCATTGGAAAACTCCATTAACATTAATTAAATAATGCTTTTTAGAAGTTATTATTTTCAAAGTAAATCTGTGCCTAAATGTAGAATTGGAGATCTGTTTTAATTAAAAAGAAAAAAAAAAAAAGACTGAGTCACTTTATTATCCTGGGATAGAGGCTGAGGAGACATGTAAATGAAAGAACTACACAAGATAACAAGTCCTTTATCATATGTTAAATATTATTCTGGGAGCTTAACAACCCAAGACCTAAAAGGTGAAAGAGAGGGGGAGGGGTTCCTAAAAAAGAAAATAATGTTTTATCCTTTGCACACCAATATCAGGTTTGTGTAAATACCAGGTAGTGAGGACACATATATTCTTGAATAGGCTTCCCTCCTTAGGGCAGAAGCAAAACACACCAAAATGACTTGTTTGTTGGGCAGGATTTACAGAGTGCCCTCAGAGAGAAGCATCTATCTGGTCCTCTAATACAGCAGCCCAGAGGTGATGCCTTCCCCCACCCACTTCATTCGAGTGCTATAGATGAGCTCATTTACCCAGATCTCCTGAACAGGGGCTAAGAGTCACTACCACACTCCAGCAATTATTAATATTTGTTCTAAATTATCAAGAAAGAAGGAAGAAAGGCAGGGAGGGAAGAAAAAGAGGGAATGTATTCTAATACACTGTATCTGCTCCAGTAATTTAATTCTCCCCAGCTAAGTCAGCATCCCCTTCGAAAAAGAATTCACAAGATGAAAAAAAAATGTTGCCAAATGACAATACCAAACCAAAGCTGAACCAACCACTGATGTTAGAGAAATTTCAAATCTTGAGTCTGTCAAACAGGAAAAGGAAACTACAGCCAAAGAGAAAACCAACTCCTACCAGCTTGACCCATTCCTTCCACAACTATGACAAAACTCCAGGCTCTCCATCATAAAGCAAGGGAATCTGGCCATGACAGCATGACCTTGGGTAATTCACTCATTTTTCCAAGCAGTTTCCTTCTCTGCAAAATGAATGATAATATCAATAACACTCGCCTTGCCTACTCCTCAGGTGAAATGTGAAAAGCAAATACAATACAACACAGAAAGCAAACTGATAGCATAATTTGTCACAAATGCTTATTTTATGTATTCCTATCATGATCTCACAAAAGAATCAAGCTAACGCTCAAAGAAGGGAAGATGAATCAAATGCCCATCAGCCAGAATTCTTTCTACAGTATTAACAGCACAAATTTCTTTAGATCCCCTGGCTTCTTTCATCACTGCTGTTTCTCCAGAGGTGATTAAGAGCCAGAATTGTTTGCATATCTTAGCAGAGAGCCTGACTCAGTCAGTATTTCTACATAATTTTAAATCAGGCATGGGATTTCACTTCAAGTCAATTCTATTCATCCTAGATGGAAAGACAATAATAAATCCATCCATTGCTCATGTTGCTAATGCCATTAATATACTATATTTGTATTTATCTACAGAGTTCATATGTCCACATGTCAGTTTATTTCATATTTCAAATGCTTCTTGAACATTATAGTATACTTAAACCTACTGGATCTTCCCTCTTTACTAACAACTTCTGGAATTCAGCATATGCCTAATTAGAGCCTATGGGACGCAATTCTTTTCCCCACGCTGTTTTGGATGCTCTTAATTGCTTGGCAAAGCCCCATTTCTTACACCTGCCATTAAGAAGATTAAAAAAAAACTGTTTAACTTTGTTAATCCCACGTTTCAGTGACTGGTTTCAAAAAGACAAAAGGAATGAATTTAGAGACTTTAAGAAGCCATTTGGCACAAGGAAATGCTTTATCACCTACAGGGAGCATCCCTCAGTGAGTAAGGAACCTCTGGCGACAAACAGAAATAGAAAACAGGCTTCTTCTAAAACTCCATTCAGAGCCCCCTGGTTCTGAAAGTGAAGAAAGGGAGAAGCTACAGGGATTTACAACTTCAGAACTCTAGAAGGAGACAAACAACAGGCCAAGAACCTAAGAGCAGGTAAGTGCTTACAGTGAAGTCAATGGGAGATTTTAAGGACATAATTATAACATCCATTTTCCGGAGTCACTGAGGTGCCAGTTGGAAAAGATGGGGACATCAGTTCTTAAACATGACAAGGGTCTGGGAGAGCTGTGAGAGAGAGAAAGGAAAGCCAACGAAGCTTTCTCATCACACTAGGAAGACTACAACTGAACACAATGTTGATAGGGAAAGAGACACGTGTAAAATACAAACGAGCATGTAAGCAGGGGAGCTGCTGGTGGGAGGGGAAGGGGAGGGCTGCACAGGGGAAAACGAGCATATTGACAGTCCCAGCACTGCCCACCCCCCCACCCAAGCAACTCTGCTATGTATGTACATCACTACTGTTTTTAGCCTACCAAATATTGTTATTAAAAAGAAAAAAAAAATCATGTAGCCACAAGAATTGAGCCCTCAACAAATATGTCACTTAATCTCAATTTTGCCAATAGCTACAGGTACCTGCAATGATGTAAGAATTTTGAATATTTCCACTGAATTTGAGGAAAAATCTTATTTTCCTTATTCTAAATATCTATGGAAGAGGTCAGAAGAAGTCCTGTCATGTCCTCTCTGTACCTGAGTAATACTGCTATAATAAACTCTTTCCCAAAATAAAAAGCACTTTATCAAAAAAGGTATTTCCAAAATGTTACATAATAATACAATAAAAGAAGCCGTTATCAAGTCACATTTAAAATACAGAAACAGATCTGATTTTTTTTTTTAAGGAAACCCATGACAGACTTTTTGTAAAGAAATCATTCAAATATTATTGAGACACTGGAAAGTCTATTCCTAACTCACACTAAAACACCATTTTGGAAAAGTACATTCTACTCTCTTAAAATAGGACACAAACTTTATCAGAATGGAGTAAGGAAAGAAAAGTTTAGCCCACTGTTGCTCCAAGGACATTTAACATTCAATACCTGTCTTTAATCAGCTAAGGGAATTATATACACACAGACCTGTGCTGATATGATAAAATAAATTTTACTTAGGTCAAAGATAACTGTGAAAGATAAAGACTTGAAGAAGCAAATCTTAGCAAGCAACAATCTGGGAAGATTTAGCAAACACCAATACTACAGGGGAAAATATGAATTCATTTCCATATAGATGGGTTCTGTACTATTCGAACCCTTTAAAAATCTAAACATCATTATAAACAATTCCTTAGTAGTAGCTCCTTTCCAATTCAGAAACACTTAAAATAGCAAACAAGCTATTACACATAAAGTGAAAGTTCAGTTCAGAAAATAAGTACGATGACATTTCATAAATAATACCCCTTAGCCATCCCATCCTACTCAGACCATCTAAAATTAACTCTAAAATTAAACTTCAGTGGAAAAACCACGGAACTATAGAAAACGATAAAAACCGCTTCGCCGAGTAGATAGCGAAAATATAAATATGAAAAAGATTTTACCAGTTTATATCGGGTATACTCATCAAAATGTACAACCCTACCACCCAACCAAAACACAACGTGTCAGACAGATACAGCCTGATAAAGATCACTAAGCAAACAAAACACGTCAGGGCCAGACACAAACTGCACTGCCACCCAGGCTTCCACAGCACGATGAAGACAAAGCAAATGAAGCACTTTTCACTTTCTCCAGTTTATAATAAAACAGGTATGCATGGGGAATTCTTTTTTAAATGCTATAGATAGAAATCAACTACAGCATAACTGAAGAGTAAAAATATTCTTAGAAAGAAGAAAACATCTAAGATCCCTTGGGGCGAGGGTTCCTCCCACCACAAGGTCCCTGCAGAGACTGGGGAAACTCCAGGAAGAGCTCTAGGGGGCTTGAGACATTATGTGGGTGTGTGTATTTCAGTAACACTTTATTTGTAAACACTGAAACTTGAATTAAAAATGATTTTTCTTAATATAATATCTTTAAGATTTTTTTTTATTATTATCAAAGTACAGTCAGTTTATAATGTGTCAATTTCTGGTGTACAGCCTAATAGTTCAGTCATGCATATACATACATATATTCATTTTCATATTCTTTTTCATTATAGGTTACTATTGAATATAGTTCCCTGTGCTATACAGTATAAACTTGTTCTTTATTTTATATACAGTAGTTAGTATCTACAAATCTCGAACTCCCAATTTGTCCCTTCCCACTCTTTACCCCTCCTGGTAACCGTAAGTCTATTTCAAAGATGCCAGGCTCGGTCACTGCTGCAGACAAAAGGAAGAGACAGAGCAAGCAATATTCCAATAAAGGAGTCCCCAATTAATGAGTCTGCAAAGTCCACATTTCAACACTCATCATTGATGTTACTTCGAAATACTGGTTGAGGCTCATTTTTCCAGAGAACACTTAACCAAAAAATCTACTTCCCTCTCAGAAATACCTGCTGGTAAAAATAACTCTCAAAGTACAAATGGGAGGAAATTAATTCAGTATTACCGATCTCAGTGTTGACATGACTGAAATGACGGCCACAGAAGAAATAAAATCATCCCACTTCTGAATTGTGAGAGACTACAACTTACTGGGTGATACATAATGGCCTACCGCCTTGTGCCATCTTTCCATTATTGCCTAATACTGTAATTAAAACGGGGTGGGGGAGATAGTCTCCAGGTGTGTATGGTACTTTTTCAACTAGATTGCAATTCCTTTGAAGAAGGAAGGTAGAACTTTAGGTGTGTACCTGTCTTTTTTCCTAACACTTTGCACACATGGAGATAGATACCCTTAGATACCCTTAGAACAATCTGATCTGTTGCTTCTTAATGGAAAGAAAACCTCAGCAAACAGAACACAAGGAAATCAGAAAAAGATATCAGCAAAGCAACAAACAGGTTAACTTTCTATGTTGTTCTACAGGCAAGAAAAAGTAAAAACACCTTAAAGACAGTAGTCACTGCAATGACCAAAACTTGAGAAGAAATCTAAAAATCAGAGAGGATACAATACAAAGCAATCTTGCTTTCTCTCATTATTTTAATATTTACCTGAATCGAAACAGAGATATTAACTCTGACTCAGGGCCTTCCGCCTATTACATGGAGAACAAATATCTGCAGAAATGAACCATACCCTCCAAGGGTCAAGGGTCAGCTCTGAGTCCTGGTCTCTAGAATCCTGAAGACTAGAGAATTCTAAAGTAACAAAGAGAAACCAAGCTTAGGCTGACAACTCAGGTTTGACAATGGGAGATTATAATTTTTTTCTTCAATGTCACTATTTTCTTTAGGGTATTTGAATGAATGTGGTAATAAACATTTCTTCTGTTGCTGCCCTATCTTATGAAGTCTGCTTAAATTATGCAGTCCAGTAATAAATAGTTATAGGTATGCATGTACACACACACATATATATACATACACACGTGTGTGTGTGTGTATGCACAAGTATATATGTAGAATTTAAGTTTAGAAAAACTTAAAATTCTGCATCTGAGAACCAACTCCTTCCATCTGAAAAAAGAGAGGGGGTGGGAGAGGCAGAGGACCAATCTTTATGGAATTCCACCCATCAAGAAAATTACAAGCTTTCTACAGTTTTAAATTCATTGGAAAAATTAATAAGTGGTTTAAAAAATTTCATCAATGGACAAATCATGTAGGAAATTATAACAAGAAGGACAAAAACAACAGATTTTCTTAATAAAGGAACTAATAAAAGTAACATTTCAAAATATTGGGAAAAATTCCTTTAATTCACAGTATCTCTCGTATAATCCAATCATGTGGGTAAAAAAAGAAAGAGAAAAACTTTCAGTCATATAGTCTTTTATTTGTAAAACCTATTTTCCCATTTGAAAACAAAGAGCTTAACTGCCAGTAACTTGGTAAACCAACTAACAGTCACATGATACAAAGAAAAGAAAAGGTTAAATTCTCCTATCCCAGTGCAGAAGAACATGGTCCGAGTTTTGTTTTGGTTTTCTGGTTTTAGATTAAAAATGGAAACAGCTGATACCAAGAGAAAGTATAGGCTCAGGATGAAGCAAAGGACAGGGAAATTCCTATTCCAACAGCATTTCCCAATTGGGACAAAAATCAAAGCAAAGTGGAGTTTGCTCCCTACATCTTTCCTATCTAAAGTTCTGGCGCCCAAGAAATTCCCCAGCAACCTCAGGCTCTAAGGAGAGCTTGCCAAGTAAAACTGAGTCCTTTCCCACTGACCGTATCTTGATGACTCCTCTATCACTGTACCTTTAAGAGAAACAAAAACCGTAAGGCAGGCAGGAAAAATGCCTTCCCTCTGTGCCAGGAAACATCCTTTAATTATTCACTCATATCATTCCCAAATGGAAACTGAAAATAAAGAAGACACAGTAGTTATAACCTACATTATTTTTTTTGAAAAATCTAATGTGACTGGAATGAAAAGCACTCACACACACACACATACAAGATAAATTGATGACATTCAGAAAGCTCCAGGGCAACTCCTGAGCATATATCTGGAGGAAGCTCTAATTCAAAAAGATACATGCACCCCAATGTTCATAGCAGCACTATTTACAATAGTCAAGATATGGAAACAACCTCAATGTCCATCGACAGATGACTGGATAAAGAAGTTGTGGTATATTTATATAATGGAATACTATTCAGCCATAAAAAATAAAATAATGCCATTTGCAGCAACATGGATGGACCTGGAGATTGTCATTCTAAGTGAAGTAAGCCAGAAAGAGAAAGAAAAATACCATATGACATCACTTATATGTGGAATCTAAAAAAAATAAAAAGACAAATAGACTTATTTATAAAACAGAAACAGATTCACAGACATAGAAAACAAACTTATGGTTACTGGGGGGAAGGGCGTAGGGTAGAGGGATAAACTGGGAGTTCAAGATTTGCAAATACTAACTACTATATATAAAACAGATAACAAGGTCCTACTGCACAGCACAGGGAACTATATTCAGTAGCTTGTAATAGCTTATAATGAAAAAGAATATGAAAAGGAATATGGATATATATGCATATATATATATATATATATATACACACACACACACACACATATATGTATGTGTATATGTATATATTGATCTCCACCTCAGGGATATACTTCTCAGTAACATACCGTGTCAGTCTCGTACCATTTCCACTTTCTAAATATGTAGGTCCTCCTACAACACAGCCCACCTTCCCCAGGATGCAATGCCCTATATATATAACTAAATCACTATACTGTATACCAGAAATTAACACAATATTGTAGACTGACTATACTTCAATTAAAAAAATATAAAAAGAAAGCTTCAGGGCAGAATTCTGTAATAAAGCTGATATTCTCCACTAAGGAAAATAATTAGCTGTTAATTCCAGCTGAGTATTTGCTGCGAAAATTAAAGACCAAAAACCAGAAAATAAAGCCTGGAATTTGCCTGACAAAATGCTAACCCCACACTTTCTAACCCCTTTTGAACTTTCAGATAGAAGCCAAAAGGAGGTCAGCCTTGGCCTACAGCCGGAGGGAGAAAGTGGTGAGGTGGCCTTAAGGCACCGGGGTAAAAGAAAGGTGAGAATGTAGCTTCCTTTTAATGTCTACACATTCAACCGGGTGACTGGCAGTGAGGGAGGACACCACGGGACATGATTAATTTGTGACCCTCTATTAATTTTCAACAGGCAAGTAGGAAACAGGAATTTTATCAAGCCATAGGAGCAGAGCAATTACATAGACCTAACACCCATCTCCACCTCAGGGATATACTTCTCAGTAACATACCATGTCAACATCGTACCATTTCCACTTTCTAAATACACAGGTCCTCCTACAACACAGCCCACCTTCCCCAGGATACAATGCCCTAACCAATGCCTTTAAAGGGGGTTTTCAAGCTCCCAAGGAGGGAAGTTGGTCTGAGATAATTAACTGGGATATGGGAGAAATCTACTGAAGCTTCTATTTGTATCTCTTTATTT
Organism: Camelus dromedarius; assembly: GCF_036321535.1. Lineage (NCBI taxonomy): Eukaryota > Metazoa > Chordata > Mammalia > Artiodactyla > Camelidae > Camelus > Camelus dromedarius. The sequence continues at coordinate 22,085,252 of NC_087446.1, read as the reverse complement.
GGCTTTTTCCATATTTGTCAGCTTCTCATATATGAGACATTTTACTACAGTATATTTTCCAAATATTTAGTGCACATGTGTTTCCAAATTTTTTTGGAAAGACAGAGCAAACTGGTCAGAACAAGAGAAGAAAACCTACCAGCTCACAGGCAGGCCGGCCCTACACTTTGCTGTCTGCTGAGGGGAATTCTCATCAAACACAGCTGTCACGGGATTTCTCATCATCCTGGGTGTCCCATTCTAAAGCTGGCAAAGTACAGTGATAAGCATTATCTCAGCATGACTCCTTGCCACCCTGGGACATAGCAGGTGGATGGGGGCGCAATGCCTGCTGAGAAAACCAAGAATGAGGAGGAACCATCTGAGGGTGATTCCGTCCTCTTCCTCAGCCTGCTGCTCCACTCCCGCACCGGGGTTGTGTTACCCTGGACAAAAATCACCCCCATGAAGATCCTTCAAGTTCTGGGAAACAAACGGTAAGATGTAATCTTCCTGACATGACAACTTGGTACGAGCACTTTGCTCCCAGGTTTTCATAACAGCATAATCATTCTTCCAGCCAGATGGGAAAAAAAAAATCATGACTGTCAGGCCCTCACTGAGAAGAAAATGAATTTAGGTAGAGAGGAAAACTCAGAGCCCTCGTAAAGAAAATGCACCATCAAGGCGGTAGGATATTGCTCAGTGGTAGAGTGTGTGCTTAGCATGCACAAGATCCAGGATTCAATCCCCAGTATCTCCATGAAAATAAATAAATAAACCTAATTACCTACCCCCCACCAAAAAAAAAAAGAAAAAACAAAAAACAAAAAACAAACCAAAACAAACAAAAAATAATAAAGAAAATGCCCAGAGTTCCACAGACAGGACATACTTCTACTCACTGGGCTACACATATTGTAGTGTCAGGTCAATGCCACCAAAAAAAAAGGTCTGTCTCCATCCGCCAGCTTCACGTTAGTATTTAAGAGGAAGACAACGTTGAGGGACAAGAGCAAGGGAGGATCTTTAAATTGGCCTTAAGACCACTGAGAGTGTCTGCCTGGCCCTCCCTCCCTCCCTCTCTTTCTCTGTTTCCCTCTCTCTCTCATACAGTCGTACATCCATCTTTTGGTACAAAGAGCTACCAAAAAAATTACTTAAACGCCAAAAGCCTGCCCAACAACCAAAAAATAGGCATACCTTCTCATGCCATGAATTGTCTAGGTAAGGACTTTGTCTTTAAATGACCTGCCTTCCTTAATTTTAGTACCTATTAATTTTCCCCCAAATCCAGAAAGTTATTCAAACCTATTTGGCATCCAGTCTCCTCTGCCCTTAATTGAAGCATTTCTAATCAAAAATTCTAAATGTATCCAATTTTCATTGTAAAAGAAACTGCAGAAACAAGTTTATCAAGCCAAGTACCCTGTCAACATAAGATTTACCGTGCCCACAAAAGAATACACAGAAGCATCCTTCCCCCCATAAACTCCACATACTCTTTCTATACAAAAAGGAAGAGTCAATAATTTTTGTTAATTTCATTGCACTCAATATGTCACATTCTCAAAATTAGGAATAAAGAGGCTCCTCAGAAGTAACTCAAAGGTATCGTGTATCACACAAGCCTTGAATTCTAACTCTTTAAACAGCCATCATCCTTTCATCTAGGAAGGATAAAGAATATCAATGATCACAGGACGAGATTTCTTTCCATTGCCCTCTTTCCAGAGACAGTGTGCTTCAGTGACTATGCCAGATGCGGATCTCAGAGGTTCTGTCTCAACGTGGCTTTGTAACCAGCTCTCCAAAGGGACCGAGGGTGAGGTCTTGGACGTGCACTGGCTTCGGTTAACACTTCCGTAAGACAAGAATGGCAGAAGGCAGTATTGGTCAAAGAGGTCTGTAATGCATTCCTGAGCCTTCCATTCCATTCGTCAAGCACCAGGAGGGCCTGCAGGACTCTCAGCTAAAATGCAGATTCAATGCCTATCAAATAAAGCCAGTAACAAATGCTGGACCTTTCTTTACCAAGGTCAAACACACGCCAACCATTAGGTCCTCAGAATTTTTCCTTTGTGTCCAATCAGTTGTATCAGACTGTAGATAACCATATTGTAAATATTTCCTAAACCTGAGGCCATGTAACCCGCTCTCTCTTTTTCAGCACTCTTACCATACCTTTACCCACGATCACAGATCACAACGTTAACGTGGGGGCCAAGATCATCTATTTTTTTCAGATCCCGGAGTCAAGGATCAAAGCAGCTTCCTAAGGAGCGTCTGTCCATCATTAAGAAGCACAAAGGCCAGAGAGTCAGTTCTTTCCTATTTGTTTATTTATGTTAATGATGTGATTGCTACATATTTCTAAATAAATAGAAATGTTAAGAGGCTTTTCTCCAGGGGTAGGGGGTCTTCAATTCTGCTAGTTCAGTTTAAGACCACCAATGTGGTCTTTGGAGAGGGTCCTGCTTTCTAAAGCACACAGTTGTTGTAAACAGCAACTGGTTGAAGCTCTAATTAGCATTAAACAGGCTCCACGAATGAACAGCAAGATGACAAGGGTCACTAAACTAAAGAAGAGGTCAAGCTACCCCAGTCCCACAGGACAATGCCCGAGGTACCCATGCAAATTAGGGAAGCAGCCCAGGCATGTCTGGGATGAGCAGCAGGACTAAAACCTCCAATCCGCCTTTTACTTTGCCTCCTACAAAAAAAAAAAAAAAAAAAGGAAGAAAAAGAAGAAGGAAAACAAGGGAAAAGAAAGAGAACAAAAGAAAAGAAAACCAAATGGCCTACTTCTTGGGAACAGCGTGATACGTAATTAGTAATCACTTCTGCCTCATAGAAACAACAAATAAAAGGCAGCTAAGAACATCGCAATAGCAACCAAGAAGAATCAGAGAATACAGTTAGCATCTGTGTTAAGATGGGCAGAGGTTTTCTCCCACAACATCCCAGTATTTCCACCACAAAGAGGAAATCTGTACGACCAACTGCCAACTTGTTGATTTTTTTTTCTGTTGAAAAAAATAATAAAGAACAAACTCCACACACACACTCTATTCAAATGTGACAAAGAACCCCTTTTTCAAAATGTACTACAGGGCTGTTGGTTTTTTTCATCCCCCCAGCAGTAAAAACCCTTCTTCAAACTACTGCAAGATAACTGCAGAAATTCGATTTGGAAAAGTTTGAGAGAGAGATTTTCAGAAAAGCGTTTGGAACCCTATTAAATACTTTGATCTGGTCATCACCTATAAAACCCTGCCCTGTTTTGATTTTTTTTTTAATCCCACTTTTGTTCATATCCAACTTGGGAGAAGTGTTAGCTACTCTGAATGAGAACAGACTTCATATCAGCAAGCAAGTTAGTTAAGGTCAGAAAATATTTGTAATTACGAAGGCAAAACTTTTGCAAGACAATTCAAAAAAAAACACCAAAGTTCAGAAAACATAAAATGCAACATTCATTCTTCATTCATTATTCTAGCCCTATTTTCTAAAATAGAAAGTTGTTTTTGTAGCAGAAACAAATGAGAGACATAACCCTATTAAGAGACTCTTCCTCCAATCAGTGACTTAAGAACCAGTGTTTGCAGCCAGAAAGCCTATTAAATCTACTTAAAAAAAAAAAAAAACTTCTGATATGTTGAAAAATCAATAATAAAAAAGGAAGATAAGATAGAACATTTTTATTTAAATATCTAAGTACATTTTGTATCCTTTGCATTAAGATTTACCTCTGAGAACACAAATACGTTTTTACCAAGAAACTGAAAAGTGTTAGTTCAAATTTCTCATGGGCAAAATACTTTTTTTATTTCTATATCTAAAAGAATTTAAAAAAATTTTTTTGTGGGGGAGAGGTAATTAGGTTCCTTTCGTTCTCCTCCTATGGAGGTACTGGGGATTGAGCCCAGGACCTCATGCATGCCAAGCACAACTCTCTACCACTGAGATACACCCTCCCCACTTCTAAGAGACTTTTTTTTTAAAGCATATTTCTGAACTGTTCTTGGTCATTCCATTTGACTACCAAAGAATATGCAAACTAACTTCATGAACTCCTCTTATATGATGTTACTTATGCTTTTTACTTATTCATGTCATAGAGTATCAGTACAATACATAGAATTTATCATGTATTCAATAATATCTGTATAATATAAACATTCAATAAAAGAGGCTGCTATCCAAAAGCAGCACTGAGTCTATTATTTTAGGGAACCTATCACAAAGCCATGTACTTTATATTTCTTAAAAAAGGGGAAAATGAAATAAAGTTATTTTATTGCTCTTTAAAGCTAGAGAAAACTATCTTTCCTAGATGTTAGAATTATCAGTTAAACTCGTTTGATTAATGAGAATGAGAAAGATATTCTCGTTCACTTTAAGATTATCCAAGGCAGACAAGTAAGCAGCAATTTTGCATTAAACACTGAAAATAGAGGTTTTAAAAGCAGATATCAGCAAACACTTATGCTGTGCTTCGTTCAGTTTATTAATGACCTTACAGTGGGTGTGGATGTGCTAAAAGGAAAACAGAAAAGAGTGAGTAGGAAATTAGTAGGAAAAAACCTTTCCTGTAATTAAGTATTTACAAATAAATGGAACGGAAAGCAACTTACAAAACATCCATCTTTGAAGGAACAACCCCTACCCTGGAAGTAGAAATCTAATCAATGAGACTCCATTAATGCTAGAACTATGACACGTAACATCCTTATAATGCGGCTATTTTGTTTAATTGCTATGCTAAGTGAAACTGCTAAAAGATCCTTACTATTCTTGATCCCAGTACAACCCATACTTGCAAATATACACTTTCTGAACAACAGAGATACTAATCATAAGCTTATCCTGGCAGGTGTTACAACGTACAGCTGTGCCCTGAATATTAGGTTTCTAAATTACACTAAATGTGAGTTATATCTGAAAGGCTTATCATATGAAATACTCTTATTTGCTGTCTTCTATGTATAAATTCATGAGAATATTCTATTTAGTAGATCCCATTTGATACTGGACATTTCCCGTCTAAATCCTTCCGTATCTCCCCATCGGCAAGGTTACCTAATAAGCCCATCAGCATCTGGTTCTGGCCAACCTTTCCCACCTCAGCTCCCACCACTACCAACACCATCTCCAACACTGAAACCATTTCCAACTTCCTACACTTTCTACCTTTGCCTTTGCCCACTTTATGCCCTCTGTCTGGAATGTCCTTTTCAGCCACGTTGTTCGCCCGGAGAGCCACTGAGCCTTGAAGTGTCAGGCTGTGCAAGAATTCTTAACTGACGACAATCACAATAAAAGGAACTCTCCAATTTAATACTTAGCAGGCCTAACTTCAAAATTCTTCAGAAGGATGAAGGTAAAGAAGAAAAAAAGACTTTGGATGGACCTAGAATGCTCAGTATTTAATATGCCCATCACAGCTCTCTGGGCATGACTGGGATAATGACACATTACAGTCTCACTGCTCTTAAACTATGTAGAATATCGTCAGGGTGGTAATACTATTAAACATAAATTAGCAGACACTAATGAACTTGACCAAAAAAAGAGACTGGAATAAAAATGATAAAGACTTACAGAGCATTTTACAGTTTATACTGTAATTTTCCTCTATTACCAAATTTAATCCTTGTATCTGGGTGAAGAAAAGTTTTATACTATACCCAACTTACTGAAAAGAAAATTGAGTCACAAGTTTATACAGCGCTTTTTAAGATAGGTCTAAGATAGGTCTGGAACATGCTTCTAGGACATTACTGTAACTTACTATCACTACTTTCTCAACATGGTACAACCCCATTGAGAAAGCTGACAGAGGAAAGAGACCTTTTAAGCTTTGAAGAACACGAAGGATCTGACAGGGAGAAGGGAAGAAAATAGCTAAGATTTTCACTGGAAAACAACGACAATAGAATGAACATCAACAATTGTGGAGATGGTGAAGAGAGAAATCTGCAAGAGTGTAGCATTCAGCTGGGGAGCCAGCACATGGAGATGCAAAGCCAAGAAAAGGCATTTGGAATGAGATCGTACACAAGTCTGCAATGAAGAGTCTGCAAACAAGGCAACATCAGAGTTAAAGAATTTAAGAAAGACTTTTTAAAATAATAGTCTCCAGAATGTTTTATTGGGAAAAACCTCACCAGGATTCAATATAAATTTAACAGTTTAACTGCTGGAGGAACTTGGACGTAGACAAATAAAAGAGTGGAACATAGTGACTCCCTTGGAAAGACAGCCACAAAACAGAAAATAAATGCATCCTCTAATGAGTTCTTTCAGAAATTACACAGTACGGAAAGAGGAAATCATTCTTGGTATGTTTCACTTTGATTCCTTTGTTTCACTGCCATATTGTATCAACAGAAATGTTTTAAACAGAAAAACATATTTCACCTATCTTAATAATCAACCAAGTGGTATACTGAGTGTTACAATAGGAGAACTACAAGTGCCCCTTTTCCTAAGAAAATCTGAGTTTGTGCGTGTTGTTCTGGCGTCATTATTAGGTATGTACCCTTTCACTCTCAAAACCTAGCTTAGACAATAGATGATAAAGTCATTCTATCTATAACACACTACAATGAACAGAGCAATCTCAAGGTTGTGACCAGAGACATCAACATTACATAACCTGAAGCATCGCCATTCCCACTGAGATCTATGAACCTGGCAACACCAGAGCTGTGTGACACAGAGGAAGAGGGGCCATGAGATCAAAGTATGTTGGCCGGCTCCCACTCTCAGAACAGTTTAACATACACTTTTTAAAGCTTATTTAACATGACACACGTTTATCTGGCAGATTTTAATATCCAAACTCAATCCCCAGCAGGAAAGGAACAGAAATAAAATGTGCAGGTGATCCCAAACCCAGCACACACCCAAAGTGGAAACAGGATGCTGTGCAAGCACTCCCTGGGGACTAGTGTCAGTACCACACCATCAGGTGACGCCCAGGCACCATCAGGAAGACCCACATTGGCCCTTTCCTCTCTGCTCTACATTGCATTATGTTTAGCGTGCGTTATGTTAATATATATATATATATATATATATATACACACACACACAAAAAGCAGGCACTATAGGAAATGATAACATGAATAAGTCAAGACATTCCTAACATATATTAGCTCATATTGATATTTACATATGTATCCCTGGAAACTCAATATTTCAATTCAGTGGGATACTCTATACAGATACATGCTTTTCTTGATAAAACCAGACATGGGGTTTTATGCACATACATACAGACAACCCATTTCCAGTTTTTTTTCCCCCCTAAATTATGTTTCTTCTTAGGAGGAAAGAACACGATTCTCTCAATGAAAAATCTGCCAAGCCCCCAACTAGAGGCTAAAGAAACTGGAAGATTATAATAAATGTGTCAGAGAAACATCAAATCAAGCATAAAGGGAAAATTGGCTGAGTTTTGTCTCCTTCCACAAGATACAACTTGGTACATTTACATTCCCTACCACAGTGCTCTTGAAAAAGGCAGAAATATGAGCACATTATATATCACTGGCTTTTATGGCTACTAGAGACTAAGGCTGGGCTCCAGCAGAACATTTTTATTCTCCAGGAAAAATATTTTTCTTTTCGAGATGGGTGAAAAAGTTCAGTGACCATTCTTAGTTACCTAGACCTCCATGTGCTTCATGGAGCCTCGCATCAGCTCTAATTACTTTCCACACCCTCAACTTTCCCTTCTTTTTCACCTTTCCCATGGTTTACTCTGAGGCCAGCACCCATGGCTCCTGAGTATGGGATTCCTGTTTTATCTCCTTATTTCATGCAGTCCCTAAAAAATAGGCAGCCTGGCTTTCATTTTCCCCTTATGGTTAAATTAATATTATTAGTGGCAAAATCAACCTGAAAATAAAATCCTATTTACTAACAGCATTTTGGTGTCAATTTTAACCAATGGCAATCTTCACGATGTATTTGAAAGCTGATGGAAATCAAGTGGTTGGTTTGTGGCAGAAGCAACACGCTGTTCCTGACGTACTTCTCCCCTTATTTCTGTGGAGTAGAACCCCCAGTTGGGCGGAGGACAGGAATGCTCAAAATACTCCCTGGTAGCTAGCTGTGCGCACGTGATTAAACTCTAGCAGATGGGGCCCAGCAGAGGGGAGAAGGACGATCTCCAGGTTCTGCCTTTGGAGGAAAGTCGCCCCACTCACTCCCTCCTCCCCAGGACTGCCTGGAATAGAGACACAGTGCTGGAAGGCACCACAGCCGTCTAAGACATGAGATGGGAGCCCAGTCCTGAGGATGGATTGAAGGATCTCTCAGCCCTAGTCGGGAATTTTTATGTGTGAGAGAAACAAACTTCTGTCACACTGAGGTCACTGTTATTTTGGCTTTTTTTAAAAAAAAAAACAGCAGTATCAACCTATAAATTGATGACTAAATCAGTTCTTCATGTCTCTTCACTGTTCTTCCTTTCGAGGTAAAATAATAGAGGGAAAAGGTAAAGAAATTCCGGATGAATGAGAGATTCTTCCTAATCACCGGCAGGACAGTATCAATTATGAAAAATGTCCAGTTCTCACAATTAAAAAATACATTTACATAGTCAGACCACATCAAGGGATTATGCTCTTCATTCTGACACAGAAAAATCTTCCCTAAAATTCTCATCTCTGAACCTGCCGGCGCGGGGGGGGGGGGGGGGGGTAACATCTGCTTTAAGAAAATGGAAAAAGGAAAACAAAACAAAAAACAAAAAGGGGCCACCTCAGGGCTCGAACATTAACATCCTGGGTAAAGATATACCCCTCCTCATTTTGCTGTGGATAAATCACATGCTAGAAAAGTTTTCTTTAGTCTTCAGCACATAAACTCCTACCTAGGATAACTCCAACAGTCCGAACAATATTAATTATTTATCGCAAATCAACAGATATTTTACCACAAACTGCAATACAATCAAAAGAATGTTAGGTTGAGCGGTAACAAATCACCATCAAGCTCTTGACTGTATATAATCTGAAACAAGGCTCTAAAACTGCCAGAAAGACACAGAAGCTGGTAGTCCCTGGTGACAAGCACAATAACTAACTGAGGAATAACTGTGAGGAGAAGAGTGTGGGAGAAAGTTTAGAAACAGCAAAGCGACATATAACATTTTGACTTGGGCTCAATTTTCCCATCAAAAAAAGAAAAAAAAAAAACACTCCAATATGGCATATAAATTATAGGAAGAAAAACTCTAAACTACATATACATCAAAATACCAGACCACATTTAAAATGAAACAAAAACAACACCTTCTTTCAAACTTTTGTCAAGAAAGAAATATAAGAACAATTTTTTTAAAGTAATGAGTAATTATCCTGCCTCTTTCTTGCACACGTGGGAAAGATAGCCTCTCCTATGCCAGCGTCACTTTGAACAGCTGAATAATCCCATGGATCATTTATGAAAACAAGGACCCAGTATAGAATTTGAATACTTATAAAATCCCAGAATTTCTTGGGAAATTAGCATTATCTGGCTTAGCTTTTGAGTCCAGAGGAAAAAGAATTTAATTTATTTGAGGGTGGGGAGGGTGGGGACAGGATATACTTGAAATTAACTACTCACTGTTCACCTGAACAGAAGTCAATATTTTCTACCTCCTGCAATGATGTAAACTACTTCCTGTGTCTACCAGCAGGAGACAGTAGACCTGTCAGGAGAACTTTCCGCAATAATGGAAATGTCTTGCAGTATATAAGCCACTAGTCAAGAGAGTTTGTTGACCTCTAGAAATGTGGCTAGTGCAAGTGAGGACTGAATTTCTTATTTTACTTTAATTAATTTTAATTGGCACGTTTGGCTAGTGGCTACCACACTGGAAATACAGGTCTAAACGGTACTCCACTTCCATCACCTTTCAAGCCTCCACTCAAATGCTATCACCTCTAAGAGATATTTAAAGATACAGCCTAGAAGTTAGAACTTTCCTCTGGTATGCCACAACAATTAAAAAACACATGAAGAAGTTGCATAGAGGTTAGGTCAGCATATAAAGAAAAAATTTTGTTTAATCAGAATGACTCAAGAATCTCTTATAAAGAACACCAGTAATTCCTAAGTCAAGTCTAGCCAAGTTTTCTTCCAAGTTAGAAACATATTCCTGATTGTTCAGTCAAACAACAAATGCAGTAGCAGGTTTACATTTAAGGGCCACGATATACGAAAAATTCACATCTAAATATCCAATTGGACAGCAGCAGAGTCGGAGGCACACAATATAAACAAGACTAATGGTGGGAATCATACTTACTTTTTATTTTTTTTTGATTGAAATATAGTCAGTTTACAATGTTGTGTCAATTTCTGGTGTACAGCACAATGCTTCAGTCATATATATAAATATATTGGTTTTCATATTCTTCTTCATTATAGGTTACTACAAGATACTGAATATAGTTCCCTGTGCTATACAGTAGAAACTTTTTATCTATTTTATATACAGTAGTAAAGATCTGCAAATCTTGAACTCCCAATTTATCCCTTTCCACTCCCTTCCCCACAGTAACCATAAGTGTGTTGTCTATGTCTGTGAGTCTGGTAGGAACCACACTTACTCTGCTGCAAACATGAAGGCAGCACAGGGGAACTCATGCAATAGCACCTCTTCCTCTTTCCTCATCTACTGCTACGCCACCTGCCTCGCTTACCTACCTTTCTTTCTTAACTACTTACTTCTTTTCCAGCCTCACTCTTCTGCATCCATCTGAGATATTTCAATTCATGTAAATGGAACAATGGAATTCTACCAAAATAGTCCTTATCATTTTCTACTGTTCATTATTTATGTATAACCTCTCTCTCCTACTCAACTATTTATCTTTGTCTTACCCATGCCAGTATAATTTGTATTGGCATCAAATGCAAAAGCATTGCATGTAAGCCACACCATTTTTTGTTTTTATTTATAATAAAAGTAAGGGCTGATTTACAAGCAAGGGTACTGAACTCCTAAGCCTTCAATGGCCAAGCAGGTTTAAGGAAAAAGAAAGGTGCTCTGTCTAACATGTGACAGTCATTACCCAGTCCTGCTGGTGATGCCATGTGGTGATGCAAGGCCAGGGTTGCCAGCTCTTTCAAGTTTTCAAGGGAAGCCAGAAACTCAGGTGTTTATTTGAAACCCAATTTATAAAGGCTTAACTTATTTAATGAAAAGGGGAAAAAACAAAATAAAACAAAAAGGTACTGACTGCATCAAACAAATGTCTTCTGGAAAGATCCTGCAGGCCATCATATCTGATCTCTGCCCTAAGGAGAAGCTCTAGGCAAATTTCCTCTTGCATTTAAACTCGTTACTGTACATCCAGCAAAAAATACTTTGGTGAACAAGACATTTAAGTTATTTGTTCTGGAACACTTGGGTTTTGAGAGTAGACAGGTAATAAACAAGAAAACAAATTAATAAGGCAATGTTAGATCATCATAAAGGCTATACCTGCAGTAGGGCAGAGAGATTAGATTAGAGAGGGATGGGCTCATGTAGATTAAGTACTTAGGAGCAAATCAAATCAATCCCCCCTTGGCTTTTCTTGTACAAATGAAAAAATTATCTCATGGGAAGGCTCAGGGGTGGCTATTCTAAAGGTCAGTGGTTGTGTTTATTTACCTTGCTTTGAGGATTAACACATCCTCTTTTGTAGGCTATCCTCAATGGAAGAAAGTCATTGAATTCTCAGCAGAAAAATCCTGCTGAACTAGTAAGAGGACTCAGTTCTTCCAACATCGTGTAATACAGTAAAACTCTATCTGAAAATCTGAAACCCTAAATCTTTCAGATGCCCTTATAAACAGTGGGCCAAGAGCTACTAGAAGCAAATCAATTCATCAAACACATGTTTAAGAAATGTAATTGCCTAACCATTTACTCCAATCATAATATATTAAATGGGATACTAAATTTCACAGACTGGAGGGCTTATGACTTCCTAGGCAAACCCAGGTAAAAGTCACAGTCTGCCTTGCAGTTACGCATTTTATTAAGGGTATAGCAATATATTATTCAAGGATACTTCGATTCGAATGGGATTTCATATCCACACAATTAATCTCTACTAGTAGAATTTTATACTTAGGGTAATGTATCTAATTTTCAATAAAAAGTCAGAATGCAGGCATCTTGGTTTTTCAGATTTTTGAGAGGACTATATTAAAAGAAAACAAAACTCAGCTAGTCCATGAAAAGTAAGTATTCTGACATCGCTTTTCACGTTTATGCTTCAGAAACACCCAGGGAAGATGATGGCTTGAACGTGTGCAACTTTGAGGCCATCATCATAAGTGTTTGGTGGTTGCACTTAACCTCTTCAGCTGATGCTGCGAAGACAGGAGGGAAGGGGGCAGGGCAAAGCCACTCAAGGAAGGACAGCAACCAAAATGATGGAAGATTCACCTCCTAGTTGGCCTTGAGGATTAAGAGGTTTAACTTCTAGCAGACCTTAAGCTTCATTATATGCTCATTGTAACAGCGTGATCAAATAACTTGCCCACAGGTACCATGAGAGCCCCAAGGATAAAACCGCAAAAGGCCAAAGAATGGGCAGTGGCCCAATTCCTGGGAATCTCAGCCCCTTCCCCAGGGCAGTTGGACTGATCCCACCTGTAGGCACTTGAAGCTACTGAGACCATAAAAAGTGACAACACCAACCTAGGGGCCCTTTTTGCTCTCTCCCCTTTGGAGACAGCCCACACTCTGTCTGAGGAGTGTGTACGTACTTTTACTTTAACCTTAGCACCCAATTCCCACACCTCTTTCCTTGCCTTTCTTTTGCCTTACACTCTATGCAGTGTGTATCTCTCTAAATAAATCTACCTTTACTCAACGGTGGCTCACACTGGAATTCTTTCCTGCACAAAGCCAAAGACTCACACTTGGCAGGGCACGTCCCAGAGGCTCAGCCGAGACCTGGGACCGGCCCTCCTCAGGCCCCATATCCGTTTTCCTGCATCACTGCTATTAGATTGATATTGCCAGGCCCTCGTGGTCCCTCAACTGGTCCCCAGAGGAAAGGAGGAACTCAAGAGGCTGGGCAAGCTGGGGACAGAGCTGGCTCTGCCCCTCCCTTGCACACTTCGGAGTCCACCTGCCTATAGACACTGTGTATTCTGGTACGTGCTCCTGGCCACAGAGCAGCTAGGCAGATTCTGTCCTTGGAAGAGAAAGTCTCTGTCCAATGTGTTCATAGCCGGGTGCAGAAGAAGCCTTGTTATGGTAAAGTATTAATACTTCCAAGTATCACAATCTCTGCCACATTCAAAACAGCTTTATGGGGGGAACGGGTGTGAGAGCGGTAGGTAACAGCTCAGTGGTACAGTGTGTACTTAGCGTGCATGAGGTCCTGGGTTCAATTCCCAGTACATCCATAAAAAATTAAAATAAAATAAAAATTAAAAGTACTTTAAAATTTTTTAAAAATCTGCTTTATTAGTCATTGAGCAGAGTGTGATCTCCATCTGATTCCTGTATTCTCTCTCAATTGATTGATAGTAGACAAAAAAAAAATTTAAGCTCACAAGCTCAACCATAATAACCAGTAAGTATACAAACGCCAGAAAACTGTATCATAACACTATAATCTATGGAAGCAGCGATACCAAGATGCCAATAACTTTGAGGGGTTTCTCCTGAATAAACTGCACATGGAACCTAATTAACAAGACATTAAAGGCCAAAAAAACCTGGCCACACCACCACAAAATACCCCGTGTTGTAGGAAGTAAACAAAGCGTGTCTGGCAGAGTTCCCCTAACGCACCTTAACTTGCAGGGTTGGGAGCTGGAAGTGTGGCTAGGCCATGGGAGATGGGGCGCACACTATGTAGCATAGCCCAGAGCAGCTGTGCCCACTATTCACACGGCCTCTACAGCATGCAACAAACGAGTGTTGTGGGGCCTTCTCCTTCTGTCAAGAGCGGCAGTACCAGAAAGGGACTTAGACACAGCCGTAGTCCAAACCTGGCCCTGAGGTCACAGCAAAAACACATACTGATAGATGAAACATCAGAGGGAAAGACAGCAGACGCAACACTCCTCTGCTGGACTCTGTAGAGCTCCATCTTCCTCTCTGCCCCTCCTTTAACTTCTAGAACCTTCAGTCTGTAGTGTTGATTTTTATCTACCATCTCCCCAGCACAAGTTCTCAGAGAAGAAGCCTGGTACAAATCCTGCAGGACAGGGAGATAAACTCTGGTTCTGAACAGACCTCTCTGTTTGCAAAGATAATGCCACAGGAGAAAGAATAGAATGAGACTTTGTAAAGACCTGGCTGAGAAAGGAGCAGGATTTAAAGGTAGCTGGGTTCCTTTAAGCAAACAGTTTACTGAAAGTGAAAATTTGAGAGCAGAATTTAAACCCTTACAAGATGAAATAAACAGTAGAATCTTTCAGTAGAAAACAAACTTCCTTCCTCCCAAGGAAATGGCGAGGAAAAACCACATGAAGGAGGAGGGAAACTGGGGTACGGTGTATAAACAACAGGAACCAAACTACAAGTAACCTCAGAAGGGACAGACAGAAGAAAAGGAGGCAAATAGCAAAACTTTGTGAGGAATAAACTTTCGCAGGCTAACACAAAGCTGATAGACTCAGGACAAGTGATGATCAACACCAGCAAAATTAATGAAAACTGATCAAAGTCTAGCTATATCTTAGTTCATCTTTGAGGTATAAGAATTTTTAAATAATCCTAAAAGCATCAAGACAGAAGAATTTTTAAACCACAAAGGAGAAAAAGATCAGACTGGCTTCAAACTTTCCCAGAAGCTAAGGAAGCAATACAGTAACTCAAGATGAATGTACACAAGTTGTTTGTTCTATTGAAAACAGAAAATAGTAACAGATAGGCAAGGGTCCTTGTATATTTGTATATAAAGATGGTATTCACACACAGCTAGAGCCAACAGAAAGAGGAAATAAATAGCTATTGCAAAGGCAAGAGGAAAGAGAATGCAAAAGACACAAAAAAATACCTAAAGAAAAAACACAAATACATGAAAATACAAAAAGAATAATAATATGCCAAAAATAAACAGAAGAGTGGTAAGAGGAAGTAAATTCGAGTAAATATTGCCCGTCTTAAAAGAGTATCAATGCATCTTATAATAATAATGAAGAGAGAAATATATGTTCACCTTCTTTAAAAACTTAAGGTAGATATTATTGGAACTAAAAAATAACTTAAATAACTTAAAACACAATCCATCAAGAGCATCAAACTACACAAGAGAAAAAGATACAAATATTTCAGTCCAGCCAGTATATGTAACTTATACTCCTACATTTAAAGATAGTTTCTTAGGAGGAAAAGATAAAATACAAGTGAAGATAAACATACACAGAGAGAAATAAACAGGGGTGTGTGTGTGTGTGTGTAGACAGGGAAGATGGGAAGGAGAAAGGAGACACATACATATATGTAGTCAATTCTGTGGAACAAATGTAAGGACTCTGACATCTACATTGGACATTTGACCATTACTAAAATCTGTGCAGTAGGCATCATCCCTAAATTGTAAGTGAAAAATCTGCAAATTAGAGGGGTTTCATGTAGTGAAAAATAAACTAATAAAAATATATAAGAAAAGAAAACAAATGCAGAAATATAACAGGCTAGGAAATATTAATGTCTCATTCTTTTTCCATTTAAACAGGCAAAGGAAATGGATACACAGAGAATCTGAATATTACAATTGATAAGGTTGCTTTAACAAATATGTATTAAGTTCTATGCTCTACAAAAGGTACATCTTTCATTGTTACAAAGTACTTTTAAAACTAATCCTGTATTATCACAGAAAAAAATTTCAGCTCATTTTAAAAAGGAAGTCTTTCATTTATCACAAATTAAAATGTATAAATGACTAAATTAAGTATTACTTTATTAGCTAATAAAAGTAAATCAAAACCAAAAATAGAATTAGAAAAGAATGAGGATATCAACACCAACACGTTATTGCCAAGTAGTAATGAGAGGCAATTTTATAAAAAGCTTTCATTTGTAAGCACTATAACGTAGAAAAAGTTAAATAACCATTTTTTACTACAGAAGTTAGAAAAAAAAAAACAACTAACAAAGCTATAAAAATTGAGTCACAAGTATATGAAAAAGACAACCCTGTTGATCAGTAGCTCTCATAACGGCACTGCACTTATAAATTACTTGGGGAAAATTACTTAAAATATACAGACTCACCTGCAGGAGACAGTGTCCGGGAACAGCCAGTCTCAACCAGCCCCCCAGTGTAACGGGGAAGAACAAGTCTGACTCCATACTGGATTTGTTTCTTTTACTTTAACCTTCTTTTTCTATTGCTTTTGCTACAAGTTAATCACTAAAGGGATGTTGCTTACAGCTTAAAGTATACATAATGGTCCATCTCTGGGAACTCTGCCTCTCAAGCCTAAGTGTTAAGCTAAAATACATTTGTTTAAAGTCATAGGAAACATTCTGACCAGGCTCACCTGTGAACGGCTGCAGGAAAGGAGAAATTTAACACATTCCCTCCAGAGTCTGGCCAGATCCAGGAAATATTTGCAACAACTTATTGCCATTTTTACTTTACCCCCTCACCTCTTTCTCTTTTTTCCATAAAAGAAATTAGTATCCAAACCCTGGCAAGATGGTTCTTTGGGACACTAGCCCACTATCTTCCCAGTCTGCTGGCTTGCTCAATAAAGTTGCTATTCCTTGCCCCAACACCTCCTCTCTCAACTGACTGGCTTGATGTGCAGTAAGCAATATGAACTTAAGACTCAGTAACACCAATGGTTCTGATGCCTGTGGTCTGAGGACAAGCCTTTGAGACTCTGAGAATATGTTTTATACCCAGCTCATGTCTCTTAAAATAAATTTTAAAAAATAAAATTATTAATAATAAGGGGACATAAACAAAAATACGACAAGGATGTTTCAAATTATAAGAAAACATTAATCAGCATTTTATCCTAATAAACTTTAAATCCTCAAAGGCATAAATTACTCTCCAGGAAAATAAAATGAATGATTAAAGAAGAAAAATAACATTGAACAGACTAACAGCCACAGAAGCAAAAAAAAAAAGTTGTCAATGAAATATCTTCTAAAGAGAACCAAGAAGGTTATGTAGATAAATTCATACAAACTCAAGGGACACATACCTGTCATATAAAACATTTCTGAGAACATAAAAACTTCCCAAATGATTTACAAATACAGCTTAAAAAAGGAAAAACCACAATCCAATCTCACTCATGAAAACAACTACAAAAATAAACCACCTGAAAATGGACCCTAGCAATATATTCATATATTACCCTGTGCTTACATTGGTCTTTGTCTCAGGTACAGTATTCATTTAGTTATAGGAAAATTATTAGTGTAATTCTTTATATCAATCTGTGAAGGTAGAAAAATAGATGGGGGTGTGCGTGTTTAATGGAGGGTGTCTGTTAAAGACAATAAAGTGAAAACACTTATTTACCTCTGCTCTCTCAAAAAACTCCAGGGAAACATCAGTAAAGGGGCATAAAAGCTCAAGGGTACTTGCTGAAAGGCCACACTTTGCCATGTACTCGTTGCACCTTTCTATCACAGCATTTTTCATTCATTCAATAGATGTGTCTTAAAATTTCGTCTGCATCAGACAGTGTGTCAGGTGTTCTTAATGTCTCTCCTCCCCCCAGGTAGATTATTAGCTTCCTAAAACAGGTACCTTGTCATCACAGTCACTATTTCTCACCCTGGTCATATCACTGGGACTCAAAAAGTATAAAAAGAAAAAAAAAAAAAAAGAAGAAGAAAGAAAGGAAGAAAGAAAGGAGAAAATGAAAGAAAACTTAGAATCTATTTATTAAAAGAAAGTGCTCAAAGAGATTATGAAGAAATTACAAAACTCCAATGGAAAACCTGATGACTTCATCCAAATCAGCAGGAATTAATTACATGGGACTGAAAGAACTGATAAATATTATTTATAATTTTATGATTTTTTTCCTGAAATACTCTGGCCTTGAATCTTTGAAAGATTTCCAGAAAACTGTTCCTCTTACTCTAACATTAACCTAGAGTATGTTGATAAAGTATACCTTTGTAATCAAAGATGAAGCCTTTATCTTTTTCCCCTTTACCTGATCCCCCATCATTTGGCTTCTCCAGTGGGCTCCCCTGTGGACTTGATGGCTTATTGTGACAAAAATACAATTTGTTATACTAATAAAAATTTTTTTAATAATTTTTTAAAATTTCTTAAAGATTATCAAACAAGATTTTTAACTGAAAACACTGAAAAATGTTCAAGAACTCAGTGGATCTCAACATCATTTAACTCTCACCAGACAAGGACTCTCTGGGATGAGACCTAGGATGCAAACCTGCACAGGAAGCCAGGCTGCAAGACCTCCAGGTCCCAGCCCAGGCTCTGCTGGCCTAGAATGCCATGACAGCTTTAGAGTTAAAAGCCTCGTACTGCTTTGGATCATGAAGGCTTAGAAGTTTCTCTGTGTCTGGGCTTTCAGTGCTGATTCAGAAAAGTTCAAGCCTTCCACCTATTTCCAGTATCACAGGGCTCAAGATGCTTCAGACATCAGCTGGCCCTCGCCTTCTCCCCTCCTTCTACCTTCGGGCTGCACACTTCACACTGTAGGCTTCCTGGAACATCCTCACAGATGTGCACTCTTATCTGTGACTACACACTTCCATTGCAAGGAAGAACCCCAACCAAGTCACCATGTCTCCCCTTGCTTCCTGTTTTTCAACAAATAAATACTCCAAAGGAAAAAACATGCTGTTGACTCAGTGCTTCCTTCTTTGATGACTCTGCCTTAAGCCTGAAAGAGTGGACAAACATCTGCCCGGTGACTGATCACTGGTTATATTGTTTTGACTTAGTTCCTCCACTTCATTTCCTCCTTAGAGGAACCACAATTAACAGTGAATGGGTTTTGCTGCTATCAGCCCTTCCATAGCTGCATTTTTAGCCTACTTCTTATAAAGTTAAGTATGTATTCTAAATCTAGGTTGATGGAAATACCATATTTGGCAGAGTTCCTGAATAGTCCAGATTACTGTCCCCTATATCACCCTGTTGGTGTCCTTTACCAGTTATCCATTTGCCTTGCACACAACCCTCCTCCTCTAGTCTCCCAGTGTAGAAATTCTGGACTCATTGTTGATTCTTTCTTCTTTATCCCCTATATTCAATAATATCTCAAGTCTTATCAAAGGAAATAAAGAGGTTAAATGGCCACAGCATTCCTCTCAGGAAGGTAAGTTTGTTGGGAGTAAGGCTGGTGTTATGTAGGTAATGAAAACCAGCATGCTTCGGGACAAAACATTTTAACAGCTCTGTAGTAGAATTGCACAGGCATTTGGAAGAATGAGGATGAGTGAGGTACACAGGACAGAGAAGATGGCCAGCAACGTGGCAGAAGGCTGGTCCCTAAGTAGAAAGTTAAAAAGAAACAATCAGTGAACATTTCCTAGAGCAATGATGGCTGAGGGGCTTTTTTTCTTTGTTAAAGTATAGTCAGTTTACAATGTTGTGTCAATTTCTGGTGTACAGCACAATGTTTCAGTCATCCATATACATATACATATTCATTTTCATATTCTTTTTCATTATAGGTTACTACAAGATATTGAATATAGTTTCCTGTGCTAGACAGTAGAAACTTGTTGTTTATCTGTTTTGTATATATCAATTAGTATCTGCAAATCTCGAACTCCAATTTATCCTTCCATACTCCCCTTCCCCTCTGGTAACCATAAGTTTGTTTTCTAAGACTGTAAGTCTGTTTCTGTTTTGTAAATAAGTTCATTTGTGTCATTTTTTAGCTTCGACATATAAGTGACATCATATGGTATTTTTCTTCCTTTTTCTGGCTTACTTCACTCACTATGACCATCTCCAGGTCCATCTATGTTGATGAAAAGGCATTATTTTATTCTTTTTTATGGCCGAGTAGTATTCCATTGTATAAATATAACACATTTTCTTTATCCAGTCATCTGTCACTGGACATGTAGGTTGCTTCCATGTCTTGGCTGTTGTAAATAGTGCTGCTGTGAACATTGGGGCACACGTGTCTCATCAAATTAGATTCCCTCTGGAGATATGGGAGTGGGGTTGCTAGATCATATGTAAGTCTATTTTTAGTTTTTTAAGGAATTGCCATACATGTTTTCCATAATGGCTGCACCAGACTACAGTGTGAGGGGCTTCTAAAGACGGAAATTTCTAAGGGTCTATTTTAAGTTGTTGCTGTGTTACATCATAAACCCCTCACATCAAACCTTCAAGTCTGCGTACACAATACTAACATCAGCAGGAATCTGGGAAATAAAGAGATCGTTTCAGCTAAGCAGGGTCCCAGGGGGTGGAAAACAGACACTATAAGCAGGAGATACAATGTGTAAAGAGATGCAGACCTCAGCGAAAGCAGAAACTTTAGAGTTGGCAGCGACTAGGGAAATGTGAGCCCTCTATGAACGCCTACAGATAGTAAGGTCACAGGGAATTCCATCACATGCGGACGGGAATTCAAGCTAATACTTACATGAATCTCTGAGGATGGATTTGGCCAAGGCTTGAACGACGTGTGTCTTCCCTGTCGAGCCATCTCCATTTCAACCAACGCCACACTCTTCCCAACTCTCCCTGCTCTGCGATTTCTCCTGCCTGATCTGGTGCATCTCACGGTAACAACAAACCATTAACCATTACCAAGCATCATGACATGACAACCGGACAGGTTAGGACTTTCTATTAGCATCTCCTGTACCATTAGGTACAGTGAGAAATACAGTCCATTCAGTCAGAGGTAAGAAAATGGAGACTCAGAGAAGTTACCAAATTTGATCAAGACCATACTGCTGCTGAGTGGCAAGGATAAAAACTGAACTCATCTTCCTGAGACAGAACCCTACATTCCTCACTGTTCCTGTCCTGTATCCTCATGCTAAGCTGTCTCTTTCTATAGGTGAATGCTGAGCTTCTAACTGCCAATTTGCCATTGACAGCTCTCCAAAGGAACTTTGGGCACAGTGCAAGCTAAAGCCTCATAAGGAATAATTTTAGTAGATGAATTAATACTCTCCTAGTCATTGAGTGAACATCTGAGAATATTTATGCATATGTGTGGTTTTTCACACTGGTTGTACAAGGAAAGATACTGCCAAACAACTGTTAGAAATCTTTCTAGGAAGATACTATAAAGTATCTGTGTAGAGATTCACCTGAGAACTCCTCAGAAATGCTTACAACACATTTTAAAATGAAAATTGAGAAAATCCTGTTGTTTTCTGCTATAAATTCATTACTTCTCAAATTTACTTGGTTAATTTGTTTTTTTCTAATCCTGAGATTTGGCTTTGGACAGAAGTAACAGAATAAGTTGAATACTGCAGAAATTAGAGTAAGGAAAGGAGAAAACACGGGAAACAACCCAGTGGCATCATCATTCACCAGGTAGTTATTTTAGATATACTTCTCTAAAAATCAGGTTATTAAGGTAACTTGAAATCTGTAAAATACTATTGTTTGCATTTAGCTCAGAGGAACACCAAATGTTTAAACACCCTCACATTTACCTAAATCACTTTATACATTAACTCCCAGGTTTCTAACCCACAGGCATTAATTCATCCAAGCATTAACTGGAGTTGATATTTACAAGTTATTTATAGTTTATAAATGAGCTTTTCGGCTGTCATTTATGAAAGGGCATGGCTTCTCTTTGTTACCGGTGCTTGGAAAACCAATTTTTTTTTAAAACTTCTTACATTTCGAACTTTTCACACAGCAAGATTTTAAAATTATTATTAACAAAGTTTATAATATGTCAATCAAGTACTGGAATTTTGTCAGTACTTGAAAGAGAACTCAGTGCTTATATATTAATCACATCAGATAGTTACTAACACAAAGTATCAAGACTTCAATGTCACAGTGCAGTCTCACCATATAAAAGTGCTTTGTATCGTTCTCAGGGATTTTTCCATCCAGAGCAAAGGAAGTATTCAAAATTTACAATTGGAATCTTATCTCTTCTAAGATAAGTCTTAGACAAGCCATCTGAAGGAGAAAAAGTTACTTTAAATTCTTAGGACAGCTTCTTGCTCATTTTATGTAAGAAAATAAAAGCAAGATTAATTATTAAGCAGGGCTCAAGACATTCTTTAAATCAATCTGTTTCAATACACACCAGGCCACTGAGATGTACTCTAAAGGTTGAAAAGGTGTGATCTGAATTCACTTCCTAAAGCAGAGTTCTTCAAGCAACAATGATGGCAACAGGAATAGTAAACACTCAGTTTATACAGCACTTTATCACTAAATTTTCCCATATTCTATTTTACTTAATTGATATACAGCCACGAAAGCAAGTCTGGTATCATCTCCCCTATTTTATCAATGATGAAACTGATGTTCTGAGGTTAAGATCAGATGAGGCTTGAGAGGGAGTGTATGTGTACAGATCCCAAGTCTTGACACCTAATCCAGGATTCTTCACTTTACAGCTACACTGCCTCCTACAGTGACATCTTATACAGTGATCTGCATTTCTCAAATCGAGCTCATGCTAAATGTTCAACAGATTGGAAGCTCTACTGGATATATATTTACATCAAATCATTCTAAACTAACCAAAATGACTTTATGATATATTCAGCATTTTGATTGTTAAAATTTATTCTTATTATAAGGGATAATACACTTTGAATTTAAATTGCTGTCTGAAAAGATAATAATTATTCCTCAGCTTTACCTTCATATTAGGAGTATTAGTTATACGTCACACACAAAACCTTCTATACTACATTTATAAAATGAACACCATCATAAAAATTTTTATAAAATTCAAATTTATCATTCCAGATCTGGGATCCCTAGCTAGGAATGAAACTCCACACAGTTTTATAAGTTACTGTCTAACTATTTTTCAAAGCTATATACTAATTTACACTCACACCCATAATATATAAGAATTTCCACAAATCGATATTAACTCTTGGTATCCATATCAACTCTTGGTATTGTCAGTAATATTGGAGAATATTACATACACCATTATGAATCAATAAGATAGTGCTACGAATCACAACAAAGATGAATTTTTAAAACATTGTACTGAGTTTTTAAAAAGCGAATGGCAAAAGGCTTTACAGAGCTCAATACCATTTTTACAAAGTTCAAAACCAGACAAATGTAGAGAGGTATATACATATATGATAAAACTATTTAAAAAAAACAGCAGAATAATAAACACAAAATTCTGGATGGTGTTTTTCCCCAGTGAAAGTAGATGTATGGGATTTGGGAGAAATACTTAAATATTTATATTTTACTCTTTTGTAAGCATAAATTAATGTAAAATTTGTATTTTTTTAATTGAAACATAGTTGATTTACAATCTTGTGTTAGTTTCAGGTGCACAGCACAGTGACTCAGTATTTTTGCAGATTATACTCCATTATGGGTTATTACATGCTAATTGGTATAATTCCTTGTGCTGCACAGTATATCCTTGGTGCTTAGCTATTAAAATTTGTATTTGTTAAGGTGGCAACAGCACCATACAAATCTTACTACACATCACAGTAAAATCTTAAAAAACACTATTTCTGCCAAAATAGTCTAGAGTTTCTAGAGACTCTCGACTAATCCTTTGATATTTCAATCATACTCTTTTGAAGGGCCTCTCTGGTCATTATCCATGGTGATAACTGCCTGATCCCTCCCTGTCATTGCCCCATTTGTCTATGGGTTTATGTGTTAACTCAGATCTTACTGAGCCACTTCCACTGACTTCATGGAATGTTGCTTCCTTTGCAAGATATCCAATTTAAGTGTGCATTTTGCATAGCATTTGCATATGATTTTGAGATGTTCACAGAAGATAGCAAAAGACTTATCAACTTGCTACCAAAGAGCAGAGATGCTAGAAGGCTTAAGTAGAGAGAGACAAGCAATAAGGAGAGATCATTAATAAGTATTTTCTTGGTTTTGAGAGCAAATCTCATACCTGCAGGAACTGTGATAACAAGCACTGTACAAGTTGGATTTCTGAGCATTAAGTACATTTCCTAACCCATATAGAGCCTCAGATTGCTCTTCAGTGAACTGACTGATGAAAACATTACCAAACCGCTGGCCCCTCAACGTCACTATAAAGAAGGGAAGGCAATTTACATGGAAAACTCTGTAAACATTCAAGCTCATTTAATCAAATGTTAATATTTTAAAGAGATTTTTATTCATGAGCAAATTGCCAGAGAAGGCAATTATTCAAATGAGGCAACGTTTATTTCGACTGAGAACCAAAATGAACAAAGCACATCACAACAAATAACAGAGGAATACCATCAGCCCTCCATATCCCTGGGTTCCACATCTGTGAATTCAACCAACTGCAGATTGAAAATACATATATTTTTTAATTCCAGAAAATCCCAAAAAGCAAAAATTGATTTTGCCTCACACTAGCAACTACTGACATAACATTCATATCATATTAGGTATTTTAAGTAATCTAGAGATGACTGAAAGCATAATAACAGGGGAAGATGTGTGTATATGCAAATACTACATTATACTACATTAGATCTGAGACCCTAACCCCAGCTGATACCAGGGACCATTTCTGCTAAGTGTGTCCCAAAGATCACTAGAGGAGGCTCTCATTTGTTTCCTAATAGATTCTCAGTAAAATTACTGAAACTGCAAGCTCTTCAACTATGTTGAAAATGGGATCAACTTATTTTCAACTTTGAAGGAACATACCTCTATTAAATAAAGTTAAGGCCAGCTACATACTGTAAGCTATGCCCAAACTGATAGTATGTGGGGTTTGTCATGCATTTTCTTTTTATCCCTGGAAATCAGGATTTTGTTGTAGGAAGAGAACCTGAACTGAAAAACACAAGGGGTGTTAAGTAAAATAAAGCTTCTAAAATAGCAATATTTTCATTCTCACAGCTAACACAACGATTCACATTTTCTTCGCAGGAAAAAGAGGCCCTTGAGGCAAAGGGCCCCGTTAGAGCCACGTGCACGAATCCTCCTGTAACAGTGTGATATTTGGATTGGAAGTTGCCCATCTGTGTGTACAAGCAGTAGGGCCATCACTTCCACTATGTGGCAGATTCCCTTCAAAAAAAGTAAATGCTGTTAGGCCAAAGGAAAATGCTGTCAAAATCCAAAAAAAAAAAAGTCTCCACAGTCAACAGAGCTGGTGAGTATTGCTAAATGACTCCCGAAAGCCAGATCTCTCCTGGTCTTCTATCTGCTTGCTTTGTTTATATCCGATCACTGTTCAGGATACTACTCTGACGCTAATTATTCAAAGGTGGGAAGGAGGTCTATGTATTCCTTTGTCTCTTGCTGGGACCAAATCTGGACACAGTAATACCTGCCAAGGCAGAGAGGCCGCAGCGGTAAGGTGAAATCCTCATGCAGCTTTACCCGCAGGAGGATTGCTCCTAAGCATTCCCAACCTCTTCTTTTCTTTGAAAAAGAAAAAATGCGTGCTTTCTTTAACTCTTTGACAGACTAATAACCCAGCTACTCTGCTAATCAAGGCTTGATCTGTCCTTGGAAGGGTTTCACAGATCTCAAAGTCCTGACAGTCCTATATGGGAAAATGGTAAAGCATCAGAGATGGGAAGGACATTGAGGGGCTAGGGTTGTTAATTTTTTTTTCAATCTTACATACTTTTATTAGTAAATAAAGAAAATGTACTAAGCATTCACCTTAAGAAGTTAGAAAAATAAGACAGAAAAAACCCAGAGAACATATAAGGAAATGATAAAGCTATGACTAGGGAGTTTTAGAGATAATTTTACCACATATTCAAAGAACAGGTCATTCTTTTGCTACACAGCTGACTATGTATGAGCTACCGTAACCCTGCCTCCCAAACAAGACAAGGGCCCTCTATGTCACTTATGAGCAGGGACGTAAGAGTTGTTTCTTCTATTATGTCATTTTCCTGTGGTAGTTGTTTACTTTCTGTATCATAATAAACAAAAAACACACTTTATTTTTTACGAAAAATTAAATTACTAACCAAAAAGAAAGTAATGGTACTAGAGACAAAAAATGTTGCTGGCCACTTCAGTAAAGAAAGAATGTTACCTGCCATTCTAGTAAACCAGGAATGTGGTCGCCACCAAGCCATCAGCCACTGCAGCTGCCCACAAAGGTTTGCCTGAGGGGGGTTTAAAATGGAGAAAAACAGGATCATGGCCCTACAGAGTTAAGATGCAGATCTAAGGAATAATTTCAATGAGCCTAGACTCTTGCATCTTCTCACATACAGGAAACACTAAAATCATGAGCTTGAGATGTCCGTATTTGCGATTAGCAGTCATCTTTTGATGTTCAGCTACATGTTGTTTTGTTTTGTTTTTCAACAAAAACTCATATATCCTCGTTCCTCCCTTACCTCTTCAGAACTGTTCCTCTGAGCTATCTGAGAGGCTGTCTCCTGGACTACATAGTCCCCAGTAGGGTCCCCAAATAAAATTTGACTTGAAATTTTTAGGTTGTACGTGTTTCTTCAGTCGACAGTACATAACACTAAGTTAGTTCTGAGGATAAAGGCAGATCCAATATTAAATAAGAACGTATCAATTAGGTCTATTTCAGTTACAAGTGACAGAAATCCAACTTCAACTGGTTTACAAAACAAGAGGAATTCATTGGTTCTTGTAACTGATGAGACATTCAGACTGGACTGTCAGGATTCTTTGTTTCCAGCTCAAGCTTTGACTTCCCCTCCTCCCCCAGGAATGATGGGAGCTCCCACCAACACCAGGCTATCTTACTACAACATGCTAAGAAATTTCAGAGGAAAGAAGTTAAAAGTCTCCTTTCCAATAATTCCAACCAAAATGCCAAGAATTGAGTCTTACTTGATCAATATCAGTTACTTAGCCATCAGTTCATCCCTGTGAGCAAGAGATGGGTCCCTGGTCCATTAAAGCAAGGGGAGCATGCGGGCAGCCCCTCCTGATCTACACAGACCGAGAATATAGGAGGAGAGTTTTCCCAAATGAAACTGCAGACACTATAAGGACAAGAAAAGGGAAATTGATGCTGGAGAAACACAAACAATAGATGCCCATCACAATCAACTACTGCTCCATACATTAAAAGAACAAAGGGAAAATCGATGTACTGAGCAGCTCAACTTACCTGCCAGCGCCTACTGTGTAATACAGTTCCCAATAATCAGAATTGAAACCGCATTTCAACACTGATGGAGCTGAAGAATTTTCCACTCAAAGTGACTGCAAGTTGGAATGTTGGCAGGCATTCCAAATACAATAGTATACAGATGAATTTTGATTTTTGATTCATAACCTCTATTTCAAGGAAGCTTTGATTTGTGCAAGCTGCTCACAGATAGCACTTGGAAAATAATTATGCCTCGCATGACACTTTTATCTGAGATTCTTTCTATAGCTCATTTAACCCATCCTCAAACGTTCCTGCTCATGAGATGAGGGCAATTGTACCATACTTTGAGCAAATCAAACAGAAGAAAACTCAATTTCCAGGCCATGTAAATTCGGGAGTGCTTTTTCACATTCCAAAATGATACAGCCCAGGGGGTTAGGCATAGCTCAATGGTAGAGCACACACTTAGCATGCATGAGGTCCTGGGTTCAATTCCCAGTACCTCCACTAAAAAAAATAAATAAATAAAAATAAATAAATAAATAAGGGGGGAGAGTATAGCTCAGTGATAGAGTGATTAGCATGTACAAGGTCCTGAGTTCAATTCCTAATACCTTCATTAAAAATGAATAAAATAAGTAAGTAAATATGCCTAATTACCTCCCCCCAAAACAAACAAAAACCAAGATGATACAGCCCTGCATGAACTGACTCAGATGAAGTACTTCTGAAAAGTACTTCTAGTACAATCCAAATACTTAATTTACAAAGTTTTATTCTACAAACAAATTAGCAAAGCCCACCTATTACTTTAACCGAGGGCCGTCCACTTCTCATAAAACAAAGTCGCTAAGCCTGATACCCCACGGGTTTTGGTTTTGGTTTTGTAACAGCTTTCTTAACTCAGTGAATTAAACGATTAGTGAGAAAAATCATTAACAAATTATTTGTTTCTGGGAGCCACCAAGAAAGGAGTGCATTTAAAACAATGCAATCAGTCTTTATTATTATTATCTAAGAAAAGCCTTAATTTCTCAATTTTCTCTCAAGTTAATTCTAATAAACAAAAGGCAGAATAATGGAAATATGAGCAGATAGCATTCCCGTGGGGTATCTCCTGGAAAAACAGGTGGACTCCCAGGCATAAATTTCAATCTCCCAATTCTGGTGACATCTCCATTTGTCCCTTTCACAGATGTAACTGTAGGATTTCAGAATGTCCCAATGCCGAGAGAACCTGCTCAATGATGGCTCTAACTCCATCAATCTTTTCTATTTAATGTAGTGCAATTTATTTTCACCTTATTCTCCTAGGAGGGCCAACCACTTTCATTGACAATACACATGCTGTCTTTTGAAATCAATTAACTTCTGCATCAAAAAACTAGAAATGCATTTTGGAAGACCTCTGAAAATTTAAACAGCTTTACACATTAATCAATTGGGTCTTCCAGAGAATTTATTATGCCTTTGGCTCTCTCACATGAGAGACCTACATTTCAGAAGTTATATGTAAAGTTTCCAAACCTCTTTTAAAAGAAATGAGCTTTAGACATTTTCTTTTTTACAGCTTCTTCTCAATTCAGCAAACAGAAATGAACAATTATTTTCCTAAGTCTGTTCTCTCCGATTAAAATGACTAAGCCAATCAATATATAAAACACTGACCAATATATAAAATTAGTTATAAACACTTGTTATAATAACTTTAAAAATTCAACTTTTAAAATTCAACCCTCCTCTCTGTAAAGCCACGTATGAGGAAATCATTTAAAGAATGTTTACACGTGGTCAGTCTTTTTGCTTTTACAAAACTTTTTCCAGTATTTAAAAAAAAAAAATCCCATTTTGTTTTCAGTGAGCAAACTCGCCTGACAATATCAAGACTGCAGCAATAAGTGATTTCCTCTTTGTACATTTTATATTAAAAAATAAACTTTACTACAAATATCATATGATATCACTTATATGTGGAATCTGAAAAAAAAAAATACAAATTCAATTTACAGACCAAAAACAGACTCACGGACACAGGAGATAAACTATGGTTACCAAAGGAAAAAGGGCGGGGAGGGATAAATTCGAGGTTGGGGATTAACAGATACACATTACAATATATAAAATAGATAAACAACAAGGACCTTCTGTATAGCACAGGAAACTATATTCAATTTGTTATAATAATATATAATGGAAAAGAATCTGAAAAGAAAATACATATATGCACGTATATGTATAACTGAATCACTCTGCTGTACACCAGAAACTACCGTTGTAAATTGATAACATTTAATAAATTTTTTTTTAAATAAAAATAAATAAATAAATAAACCTTACACAGTTAATCTTTGGAGTTACTTGGCTCCTGAGGGTAGGAGAGGAAAAGTGATGAGTAAAAAAGACAGCCTACAGGACGGACTGTGTATCTGGTCTGTGCCCCAGTGCTTCTAAACTGGAATAGAAAAACCAGGGGACCAACAACATATATGTCCCCCACCTTGCTGGCTTAACAGAGCAGTGCTCATTCCAAAAGGTGTGGAAAAGACCTGGACAGAAAAACCCTCACTATCACAGGCCTCAAGGACAGCAGGAACAAAAGATCCAGGTGCCTGGAACTTGGGCGTCTAAGGACAAGACAGAAACATCTGACATGGGACATGTCAGAGCAAGCTGCCCCACCGCACAGCACAGCAACGAGCAGGGATAAAGAGAAGACAGAGGGGACGCACCTTCATATATTGTTAAACCTATCCCCGCAAAGTCTTAGGTTATTTTTTATGAAGTTCGTTGCTCCTATGTAAAACAAAAGCCCTATTACAGTGCTTATTTTCTTTGAGGTTACATACTAGATGTTTACTCACATCGACTAAGGTATACGAGATGTTATGGAGATGTATATATCTCTTATATACATATATATCTACTTGCTGGAAGTAGTGGCTGGTCCTTTTAAGTTCTTTAAATTAAAAATATGCCAAGAGTGGCTAGCTACTCCCTAGTTTATGCTCCAAAAAAATATAAATAGCTCACCTATTAGTAACTTGGGATAACCTCATACACGTGATTCTTGTAACCAACTAGAGTGAAAAAAAATCAGAAACTCCCAATAAATGAAAAAATTGAGAGTCTATGGGGGAGTCTGTATCTAGTTAATAACCATTTGGAAAATTGTTTAACTTTACCAAAACTACAGACTGCAAGTTAAAATGGAATGCCATTTTTCTCCTGTAAAAATTGTACTAATCTTGAAAACTAATAGCCAATAATACCAATTACAACAAAGTGTATGATCTGGAGGCCGTGGAAATTGGCACAATCTTTTCTGAAATACTTTGGAATTCTGCCCATCCCTTTAACACTAAACTGTTTAGTTGGAAACACCCAAAATATGTAAGTATCAAAAACACATTTCACACTCCATACAATGTACATGTTCATAATTCCAGACATTTTTTCTAAAAGGGAAAAAAAATTTAGGAAATAGTAATGGTAGGAGCTAAAAAAAAATCAATAAATTTTGAAAATCTACAATTTTAAACATGTATACTTTATGAAATAGTAAACACTGGCAAATTTGCTAAAACTATGCTTTCAATTTTTCCTTCTTTAAATGGACTAAAAACATTATCGTTATAGAATCTTAATATATTCATATATATTCACATACATATTAATATAGTCTTGTGCATTCATATTCCCATAAACAAGCAATACTCACATTATTCATGATTTTTTCAAGATTTGCCCTTTTCAATCCATTGCTTTTTCTTTAAGAGATGATTTACAATAATTTCAAAATGACTTTTTAAACAGTTTTAAAAATAACTTTATACAACTTTTATTTTAGAAATCTAGGATTATATTTTGTTCTGCCTCAGAAATTAATATTATCCCAGAAATTTGTTAGTACAAAAATAACCCCCATAAATGCAAATCAAAATTACAATGAGGTATCAACTCACACCAGTCAGAATGGCCATCACTTAAAAAGTCCACAAATGATCAATGCTGGAGAGGGTGTGGAGAAAAAGGAATCCTCCTACACTATTGGTGGGAATGTAGTTTGGTGCAGCCACTATGGAAAACAGTATGGAGGTTTCTTAAAAAACTGAAAATAGACTTACCCTATGATCCAGCACTCCCATTCCTGGGCATCTATCTGGACAAGACTCTAATTTGAAAAGATACATGCACCCCAATGTCCATAGCAGCACTATTTACAACAGCCAAGACATGGAAGCAACCTAAGTGTCCATCAACAAATGACTGGATAAAGACAATATGATATATTTATACAATGGGATACTACTCAGCCACAAAAAGAATGCAATACCATTTGCAGCAACATGGATGAACCTGCAGATTGTCATACTAAGTGAAGTAAGCCACAGAGAGAAAGAAAAACACCATATGATATCACTTACCTTAAAAAAAGACACAAATGAACTTATTTACAAAACAGAAATAGACTCACAGACATAGAAAAAGAACTCATGGTTACAAGTGGGGGGAGGAGGGTGGGAAGAGATAAAATGGGAATTTGAGATTTGCAGATACTAACTACTATATATAAAAAAGATAAACAAGTTCCTATGGTATAGCACAGGTAACTATATTCAATATCTTGTAACAGCCTATAATGAAAAAGAATAAGAAAAAGAATATATACATGTATGTATATAACTGAATCACTATGCTGTACACCAGAAACTAACACAACATTGTAAATTGACTTTACACCAATTTAATTTTTTTTTTTAATTTTTAAAAGTATCTCTCATAGCACATAGGTAAAGATTCCAGGCTCTGAAGTCATACTTGCCTGGGTACAAATCTCAGCTCCATCACTTGATCTTGAGCAAGTTATTTAACTTCTCTTTGTTTAACAGTTTCTTCATCCAAAAACTAAAAATGTGTTCACACAGTAACTCTCTACTAAATATCTAACAGGCACCAGGCACGATCACATCCACTGTCCTAGGATTTAGCCCAGAGAAGAAAACTAACAGTCACTGACCTCCCAGAGCTTATATATTGGTGGGATAACTCAGAAGGCTGCAGGGAGCAACTCAAAATATATTACATACATAAAGCACTTTGCGTGGTGTTGGAAACGAACATATGCTCAAAAGAGGAAAGCTATAAAGTCACAGGATTGATAATAGTTATTATTATCTCATGCGACTGATGATGGCTCTAATTATCTCACAGGATTGTTGTGAAAATTAAATGAGCTAATTCATACAAAGCACTTGGCCTTAGGTTTAAAAAAATTCTATACATATCAGCTATTATTATAAAATAATAAACGTCAAGATTATTTCCGATGGAATCTCTATTCACTGGGGGTGGGGGTGGGGGGAAGGGAGTGAGGGATACTAGGAAGGTTTTTCACGTCCTGCAAGAAATGGCAAACCCCATGATGTGTCAAGTCACCTCTCAAAACATGAGGAAAGATGGCAAGGGCCATCTCATCCTCCATCTCAATCATGCTTGCTGGTCTCTGACAGAAGCCTCCTGACTGGGTCGGCATTACAGGAAATATTTAACATCAATCATTCCCTATTTTTATTTATTTATTTATTTATTTATTTATTTATTTATTTATTTATTTATTTATTTATTGTTATAGTCAGCTTACAACGTTGTGTCAATTTCTGGTGTACAGCACAATTTTTCAGTCATACATGAATATACATATATTCATTTTCATATTCCTTTTCACCATGAGCTACTACAAGATCTTGAATATATTGCCCTGTGCTATACAGTATAAACTTGTTTATCTATTCTATATATACCTGTCAGTATCTACAAATCTCGACCTCCCAGTTTGTCCCTTCCCACCCCCACCCCCGATCCTGGCAACCACAAGTTTGTATTCTATGTCTGTGAGTCAGTTTCTGTTTTATATTTAAGTTAATTTGTCTTTTTTTTTTTTTTTTAAGATTCTGCATATGAGTGATATCACATGGTATTTTTCTTTCTCTTTCTGGCTTACTTCACTTAGAATGACATTCTCCAGGGACATTCATGTTGCTGCAAATGGCATTATGTTGTCATTAGAGCTGAATAGTATTCCACTGTATAAATATACCACAACTTCTTTAGTCAGTCATCTGTCGATAGACATTTAGATTTTTTCCATGTCTTGGCTATTGTAAATAGTGCTGCTATGAACACTGGGGTGCAGGTGTCTTTTTGAATTAGGGCTCCTTTTGGATATATGCCCAGGAGTGGGATTGCTGGAATCAATCCTTATTTTAAAAATTGTTTTACAACAGATTTCTACTGTATAGAACACGGAACTATATTCAGTATCTTGTAGTGACCTATAATGAAAAAGAATATGAAAATGAATATATGTATGTATATGGATGACTGAAACAAACATTATCCTGTACACCAGAAATTGACACAACATTGTAAACTGACTACACTTTGATTAAAAAAAGCAAAAAAAAAAATGGTTTTAACCTTTAGAGCTCAATGATATAAAACTTAGGGGGTGTTTCATAACTTGAACCAAATATGATTAAAGGGAAGGAAAATAAAACTACAAATAGTATGGCGCGACATCACACAGACATTTGGAATTAGCCAAAAGGAACAACAGAGACACTGAGTTCTCTGTGCTGAGGCTGGGTTTCAAAATCAGGAATTAAGGTGCTGCACAAAACAAGCACCACATGTATAAGGTGGAGCTGTGCTCACATTTTTAGACTTAAGTGAGAAAGGCTGAGAAGGTAGACTACGATAAAAAATGGTTTTTCCTCTATCTTTCTCACGAGGATGTACGTTGAGGACAGCAAAGATTTTGTTTTCTCACTAGGTCATACAAATGAATGAATATTAGTGTCTAAAGTGGAAGCAAGTCCAAGTTGAAAGAGTCTGACAGATCTTAATTGTTCTCAGCCAGAAGAAATGTTAATTATGTAACACAATAGAGGTGTTAGCTAACCTACTATGGTAATCATATTGTACCATAAATACAGTCAAATCAGTATGTTGTACATCTTAAATGTACACAATGTAACATGTTAAATATATCTCAATTTTTTTTTTAAAAAGTGGGGATTGGCACACTCAGGAGAAACCAAGTGATTCCACGATAACATAGGTCCTCTGGAAAAGAGGGAAACCATGGTTATGAAAATAGAAAAACGCGCACTCTCCCTCCTATAGGGAGCAGATATACTCCAGGGCATCAGCAAAGAGTCTCTGCACAGATTTAGTACAAATTGGTAAAGAATGGAATTCACAGGGGAAATTCAATTTCTTGGGTTCAAATAAAACAAGAAGCTACTTGCATTCACCAAACCTGGACACAGAATTTAACTACCACTAAAAATAACATTTTGAAAAACAAACTATGCTTAAGCACAAACTATGTATGAAGTTTATATGTAAGAGAGATTTATACAACTAGTATCATCTAAGCCGATCATTTCATTCATCTATTGAGTAACTCCTAGGTGACAGGTTTAAAGTTAACGCTATTAGTCTCCATTTTACACACGACAAAATCAGGGTCTGCAGAGGTTAACTCACTCAGGATCCTACAACTAGAAAGTTGTCAAGATTCGACTCTCTCCAAAGCACATGTTCTGTTTAACTACTTACTCCAGTCATGCCAACATTGTTCCAAATGACTTCTAAACTTTTTTTTTAATTTAAGAAACAAATAGAAAAGTTCATCTTAATACATGGTAGCAGTATTTTCTTTTTATATCACCAGACCAATTTTGTTACATACTGCCCAGATTGATTTTTATTATATTATTTGGATTGATTACCAAATCTGATTTGTCATATCAGAACCACCCAAAAGCTATTTGGAAACAAGTATCAAATGAACCCTCAAGGGTAAAATACTGCTATCACTGTGGATGCTTAAAATAAAGTGCTAAAATCAAAACTACAATGAGGTATCACCTCATACCAGTCAGAAAGACCATCATCAAAAAGTGTACAGATAATAAATGCTGAAGAGGGTGGAGGGGGGAAAGGGAGCAGGACAAAAGAAACAAATTATTCTGTCACAGTTCCTAATTCAGAAGGCTGGACCATTTTGCGATATTTCTTGAATTTAAAAGGTGATGGGTGGGGTGAGGTTACAAAATGTGCACCATATTTCTAGATCCTCTGAATAAGCTACAGAATTAATATCAATTCAAATAATTTATTCTTGAGCAGCTATGTGCCTGTTTTGCATCTTCATAAAAACAAAGTGGATTTTTTCCCAAAGCATAAATAATCCTGTCGTTTTGCAGGCTGATGTGACATCTGCATAAAGATAATTAATTCCCATCTTCCGCTATTATCTATTTGTCCATTACCAAAGGGTAAATGGTGTTTTCTCTAGGCTCTTGTGCGCTAATGCACGATATTTACTGGTAATAAGTATTTTGAGCTATTGAAGAGCAGCTTCAAAAGGACATGAAATTAGCTAAACATACATCACAACACTGTGGTATTTACAACAGACTCCCATGGATAATGAAACTTCACTTAGGACACTGGATTTCTGTTCAGTCAACACATATCAAATACTACTAAAGGGATTGCTACCTGCAAAGGACCTCAGCTGATGGAATTTAAACTTTATCTTGTAACACAGGGGAGTTTAGAGCATTCTTTGTGACAATCATCTTTTCAGATACTACAAAAGGTTTTCTGCAACAACTGTTATCTGCCCATCTCCAGAACAGCCAGATAAAATTTAATCATTGTGTGCCACACGGCTTGAACTGCTTTAATTTGGGGTTGCCTCAGCTCTGCTTGAGGAATGAAAAAATTAAAGGGCACGCACAGGAACAGAAGGACAAATAAATCCCTGTTGTGTTTTTCAAGATGCTCAGTAATGCTTTATTTTTTTTTTCCCTTCCAGCAATAAAATCGGGTTTCTCTTCTGAGTACTTCTCCAATCCAAACCCAAGATTGCAGTATCTTTTTTTAGACCATCTTTTAACCATAAACCGAAATCCAACAAGCATCAGAGCCCCCCTGAAAAAAGTATAAAGGTCCCTTCAGAAAGTTAAATTAGTAGTTTCCTTAGCCTGAGAAGTTATTTTTTCTGAGAGGTCTCTAGTAGAGGGTACTTCCAAAGTGGGGCTTCAGTTGGGAAGATCACTATTTAAGCTGTTGCTTAATATGTGGATGGGATACTGCCGGTGTCTGCCCCAAGCCTCATCTGCCCCCTCACCACCTTCCGGACAGAGATCACCATGAGGCACTACACCACGCAAGAAAAAGTAGAGGTTTGCAGGCACAAGTTCTACAAATGTTTCTGTTGCTTCTATAAATAAGAAAATGTTTAAAGACCTGGGAGATGTGCACCTTCCCCCATTTTACTTTCTCTGCTTGTCTCTGCCCAGAACATGGACCTGGTGCTTAGAAGGATAATGACGACCATGCAAGAATGGAGTGCTGTGGTGAGACTCAAGGCAACACACCAAGGATGGTGGAAGAGAAAGGAAAGCTCTGGTCTGCCATGTGGAGCAGCCCAGGTCGCTGGCCTCTGAACTTCTTGTTCTTTGAGAAAAAGAAACCCTTAATTATTTAAAGTCTCCAGAGACAGGTTTCCTGTTATTTGCAAACAAAAGCATCTCAAACTGAAAAAGTAGTTGACTCATTCCCTTTGATGAGAGTACTAAAAGTTCCAGTTTCAGAAGGTTGTCATAATATTTGCTGATATTCCTCTCAAACACACAAATACTAAATACTTTTTTTTATTGAAGTGTAGTTGATTTCCAATGTTGTGTTAGTTTCTGGTGTATATCATAGGGATTCAGTTTATATATATATATATATATATATATATATATATATATATATATATATATATATATATATATATTCCCTTTCATATTTTTTTCACTGTAGGTTACTGCAAGTTACTGAATATAGTTCCCAGTGCTATACAGTATGACCTTGTTGTTTACTTATTCTGTACATGGGAGTTAGTATCTACCTATCCCAAACTCCTAATTTATCCCTCCACCCTGACCCTGTAACCCTAAGTTTGTTTTCTGTCTGCCTCTGTTTTGTAAATAAGTTCATTTGTGCCACTTTTTAAGATTCTGTATATAAGTGATATCATATGATATTTGTCTTTTTCTGTCTTCCTTCACTTGGTATGATAATCTCTAGGTCCATCCATGTTGCTGCAAATGGCATTATTTCATTCCTTTTTATGGCTGAGTAATGCTAGCTACTTTTGATAGATACTGCCACTAGAAGGTTATAGAAGTCTAATACATGCAATTTACTACTTATTGCTGGTCAACAGTAGTCAAATTTCTGTATTATGGAATAATTGGTTACAAAGCACTTAACATATGCTTAATTATTTAAAAAAGGAGGAAAAGAGAACAAAACTTTTCTCTCCAGGAGCATAGTTGAAGCAGCTAAGGAAAACACAGGAAAATAATGGAAAACAATGAGAAAAAATACAAAATATATACTTGAAATGCATAAGTCACAATGCCTTGTGACTAAGGAGTCATATTTTCTACACTGTTAAAGCAATTAAAAGGGCAGATTCGTGGGAAATATAACTATCAGCAAAGCATTGGTAAAATAAATAAGAATTATGACAAATTCTGAAGGTCAAAAATGGACATGGAATGTTTAAGAGATTATCACCACCACTCTGGTGAAAGGAAAGACTTGTGGCTGGGAAACAATGAAAAAGAATAATAAGAACTACCATTTATTGAGTGGCTGATAGTCCTTATCTGGCATAATGCCAAAGGCTATCTGCTCTTGCATTTAACTCTCACAATAATTGTATGAAACACCTTTTATAGTCCTTGTTTACCAATGGGTAAATCAAAGCTCAAAAAATAAGTTACCAGCCAAATGCTACACACTACTACCAGAGCTGCAAGACAAAGTGTGTAACAAAGATGGTGAAAAGGTGTAGACACAGCCAAAACTGTTACAGGAAAGTACCTGTCTACACATGAAGCAACCATGATGCATTAGAGGGAGCAAATACTAGAGGCAAGGGGGTCACACGGTCTGGGTACAGATGATGAAGGGGGGGTCATAAAAAAGGACTGGATCTAGGGAATGAAGAATGCACAAGACAGAGTGGAACATCACCTTCTTTAGAAGACAGCTATTTCTAAACTCATTTCTTTTCGTTTGGACTATCTGGTTACTTCCTGTTCTAGTCTACCATATAGTGATGGTATATAATGTAAATATTACAGATATCACAATAGTTTTGAAAGACATCCTTGCCTCACTTAGGCTTAGCCTTGTCTCATTTAGGCTTAGCCATGAGACTGAAGACACAAAGGAAGATGATGTGACATAAGAGAAGTCTCCAAAAGGAAAAAAAATGAAAACCTATTTCTGTCTACCTTGAACGATTTTGGTCACAAGGATGCAGAGCACAGAAGAGTTCATGAAAGTCAAGTACAGGAGTCCTGCATCCAAGGGACAGGGAGGTGCTTTGGGAGTAGCCTCCAAAACATCTGTGGGAATGAGAATCTTCTTTGGCCTACAGATGTTCATGATGACCTCCACATGGTACACAGTGGACCCAGAATTTTATGTGACCTGGGAAGGAAAATGCAAATGCTAAGAAACATACATAGACTGGAAGAACTGTCCTGGGAATCAAACAAAGGGGTTTGTCCAGATTCTCTCAATAGAAAGACAGAACTACTTACATGTTAGCAATCACTTTTTCTGATCACAGGAACAGATGAGAATTCCAAGGGCTCCCTACAGACCTAAGGACCTCATCTCCCCCTCGACCCAGTGTCCGACTTTCTTCTCCATACACCTGCATGACTTCTTGAAGGGAAGCAGACAGACAGGAAGGCAAACCCTAGAGCCTCCCATTTTACCTAAAGATTTGCTTTAATTGTGTGGGACTAAGTTTCTTCTACCTGACTAAGCAGTGATTTCCTTCCCTACTATCCAGGAAGCAAGGAAGGCCAGCTCCATTAAAAGAGTAATGAAAAAGCTCTCATTTTCTCTGCACATCTGGGCTGAGACTGAATAATTTAACCATGCACAGAAATTCAAAAAAAATCAATATTACCCCTAGGAAAGTCCTCTTGAGAGAGAATACAAATAAACAACTTTTATATTGGAAAAGTATGTGTAACTGGATATTAAAATAAGAGCTGTGGTTGAGGCCTCAGAGGATAAATATCAGATACACAGGGAGATGCAAACTGAAATGCAAACTTCAAAGTAGGCTTCACAGAAGTATTGGACCCCGTGCTGACTTAGTGGGCCCCAACTGTCAGCGATGGAGATGGAGGGAAACAGGGGTGATAGTGTGAGCTCCTTCACTTCAAGAAAGAGGAACTCAAGGGCACGTTGAAAGCTTGTTATGTCGTCCCAGAGTGGAAGGCAGCACTTACTGGTGTTCCTAGCCTGAGGAGTATCAGATGGCCTGGGGTAGCATGACAGTGCTGCACTGGAAAGCACCTGATGGTTTCCCTTTCCAAGAGTTGGTCAAAGATAGGCAACTGTTCCCTGTGGATTAGCAGCGGGTCTGGCAGGAGGAAGGGCCAGCTTGGAGCCACCTTGAATTCTTTCAAAGATGGCCACATGGCAGGGTCACCAATAAAGGCTATGACACAGACCATCAAAAAACGGCGGCAGAGGAGAAAGTGTCAACCAGAGGGAAAAACCAAACACTCCAGGGGAGCTGTGGTCAGCGGCTCCCAGCAGGGAAGGCTCTGATGGATTCAGAGACACACCCACAAGAAAACGAGTCAGCTCTGAGTATCTGCCGGGTCTCGAGTAGGCAAAGCCAGTCGAATCCACACTACACACAGAAAGAACTTTCCTGTGGACCCTTTACACCAGTCTGTATTTCAGAAGAGTCTCTGACAGAAGACAGGAGAAGCAGCAGAAAGGAAGAAGCATGCGCCAAGAAGCAGCAGCCCCCTCTGCTTTGTCACTTACCGTATCCCCCAGCCCAGAACTAGTAGGTGTTCAATGAGTCACACTGCCCGTTCCAGAACGCAGACTCCCTTCTACAGCAAAGTCCACCAGAGGCAGAAGATTTATTTCCCAAATAAGACTATAACTGCAATTTAAAGGGATTATAAGGCTTTCTAGTACCAGAAAAGTCAGAATTTTGATTAATACCAGGGGATAAACTTCCCCCTTCGAGGACATTTTAAATGGATAGTAGTAAGCACAATTTCAACTTGTATTATGATTTTATCCCGTGAGTCACACATGGTCAATGTACTAATTACTCAGGCTATGGTTTACAAAGCAACTTACCATACATGTTCCATTTCATCTTTATATCAATCAATGACACTTTCATAGTTTAAGGAATTAGGACTCAATGAATAGTGAGCCCCAATATTGGTTCTATGATACACGTTTTGTAAAGCCAACTCTACTGCTCTTTGCAGTACACCTCCTGGTTTTCCCTTAGGTTCTCCTGAGTAAGTCTTCCTGGATTCCTAGCTAGCAATTCCTACCTACAAAAAGATGGATAACCCTGGACTCTTGCTTTCATTACACCCCAGCTATTCCCAACAGACAGTCCTTTCATCCACTGTTCGATTCACTTAGCCTACCTGCCTTCCTGACCAATGATTAAAAAATCTGTCTCATCAGATTTAACACAGGATTAAGTCCAGCAAAAATAAATAGAAATTCCAAAATAAGAGTGATACAAACAAGATGGGATCTTATTCCATCTACATAAATATATAGTCCAGTACTAGAAATGGCAGGTCCCTAACAATAAGGGACCCAGACATAACCCTATCTTGTTGCTCTGCTATGTTCAACTCATAATTATCTGCCTTTTGGTCCATCCTGGCCCTACCATCACACCTACATTCAAGCCAGCAGGAAATAGGGAAGGAAATCCTGTCTATTAAGGTACACACATCTCTTCTGCTTACATCCCAGTGGCCAGAACTAAATCAAATAGCCATGCTTACCCACAAAGAGGCTGGGAAATCTGAGCCCTTAAAGGGCAGACGTGTGTCTTATTCAAGTGTTCAACATGGACTAAACACTGTTTAAAACATTGGCCACTATGATTCTTATAGTCACCGCTATATTCATTCACACAATAAGCATTTATCAAACAACTTTCTAGGTATCATTTTTAATCAACCAAAGAGAAGACGTACTAAGGATCATTTTACTAATTTTTTTTCATCACCTACAAAAACAGCTACCACTGATATTTAAATAACTAACAACAATAGCTGGTTCTACTTGGCCAAAACAGCCTCAAAGTGTTTAAACATTTGGTGGTAAATGATCTGGAAATCTCACTCCATGTGAAAGAGAGCATATTCAACTCTCACGTTTTCATACTAGGTCAACAGACAATTCATTCCAAGTGTCAGAGGAAAATGTTCCCAAGTCTGAAATAAAACTCATCACACAGCATTAAAACTTGAAAAATGTTATGAAACTAAAATGAACATAAGAGCCAACTCGTTGTTTATATCTATTTAAGAGAGGAAATAAGTATTAATAATTCTTAATGCATTCATTTGGAATGCAAAACTCTCCGCCACTCAGTAAGTGATCACAAAAGTTAACAGGCAACAGATCACTCTTCTTAATCAAAATCACAGGAAATACCCTCATAAACTAACTGGAAGGTAGGAAGTCTGATAAAGCAGCTAAAACCACAGGGTAAAAGTCAATTCCTCCTTGATATTCCACTCCAATTACTCACCACGGGGAAGATGTAGTTTTATGAATAATGAAGATGCTCTGATTTATTCACTAGAGATAATATAGGTTTGTCCCTGGCATACTAATTTAGGGGAACAAAATCATTTCTGCCATTTGTCCTTTGCAAACTTGCAGATGGATAGAAAAGGAAAAAAAATAATTATAGTAGATCAAATGACTTACACTATTTTATTTAACTTGGAACTATTAGGAATTTCTAAGAGAAGCAAAAGGAAAAACACCAAAGTAATTCAATGCCTCCTGTAAATTACCATTGGGAAAGTTGAGAACACAAAGCTAGCTTCCTATACCAATGGGCTTTCCTCCCTTCTCCCAACATATATTTATTATTCCATATCACTGCCTAAAATGCTTTCTTTTGAATGTGATCCTCTGAAGGACATCAGGGAACTGTCTCCCTTGGGGGCTCTGATATTTCTTCTTTCAAATGCATTTAAAAAAGCTCAGTAGGGTGATGGTGGCTTCCTATCAGGAATTTTGAGCATCACAGATTTAAATCTCTCTACAAACAATCAAATTTGTAGTTGGAAACTTCTGTGTTGTTTTAATCTTTAACTTCTATTTATCCATTTTTATTTCCCAGACTATTTGTAATATGTATATAAGCAAAACCAAGAGGCAAGCCTATCATGTTGCTTACAGTGGCATGTACTTCCTGCTCCTTTCCTGGGGTAGGGAGAGCTGCCTGCCATCTTAAATAAATATATTAATCATGTGGCTGTTTTTCAAAGTTTCCCACAGAGCGGTTGCTTCAGAGCAGTAAACAGAACTGTCCAGTCTCCCAGGGTGGATGCTCTGTGTGTACGTTCAAACTCATTTCTAAACAGAGCTACACATAACAATTTTAATTATTAACATGACTATCCCTGTAGTGTCATTTCAGACATGACATTTAAAAAAAAAAAACATGTTACAGATTATTCAGTTGAACATAATATAGGAAAAAATTATTTGGCCAAATCAGTGTTACATTTACCATTATTTAACTTTATCATTACATCAATGTAAATTAAGTTTCTTCAAAGGGTGGGGATTAAACAATACCATAATTTTACAATTCTATACAAAATTTTATTAAGGAAAAGACTGATGGCATTGGCCACTCAACACTTACAGCTATTCAGCACAATTTCTTAATGGAAGTACTATCCTCTCAGTTCGATAAATATTACCTCCCCTTGGACATTTTATTTTAATGGTCATAAATTCTAACTCATCTTTAGTTGCTTATATTTCGTATGATTTAAGAACATCTCAAATCATGGATATATTAATGTATAAAAGTGGAGCACTTGTTGTTTTGTAAGGTAAAAGGAAGATTAATAAGTCTGCCTACTCTATGTATCTTAAAAGCTATATAACTGGGACATTCATTAAAGACTTCACGTCAGCTTCGATTAATTAGAAGCAACCAAGATTTTCCTTTTCCAATTATCTATTCTTAGGTAAAGTCTATTGTTTGGGATACACATCAAATAGCAAGTGGCAATCTTGGTTTGTACTTCTCAGAAACATTAACATGCTAGCAATAATATAGCAATCATAGGACGAAATATCCATCATTGGAATAATGTCAAGACCATAGAAAATGTTAGCCTTTCCTTAGCCTTTTCAGACAAGACTGTGGAAGGAAAACACAATGGAGGGAGGAAAGATTTGAAATAAAAAAGTCATTCTGATATTATGTGGCAGTTGCCCTCACCATTTACA
This sequence comes from Camelus dromedarius, assembly GCF_036321535.1. Taxonomy (NCBI): domain Eukaryota; kingdom Metazoa; phylum Chordata; class Mammalia; order Artiodactyla; family Camelidae; genus Camelus; species Camelus dromedarius. The sequence continues at coordinate 22,041,635 of NC_087446.1, read as the reverse complement.
TTACTGGAAAGCATGCATAATAGAACACAATAGCTAAAAAGAACAACGATTATAAAGCCACTGAAATCAAAGAGGAATTAAACAAAAAAGTCAAAACTGGAGGACTTGATTACATGAACACTCTAATGGTACTTTATTGATGCTGGAAGATGTTTAAAGCAACTCTAAGACAAAAAGAAATTCTGTTCTTTATACATAGGAAATGTTTGTCAAAAATAAGTTAATCACTTTGACAAGTTGATAATTATTTTAATAAATGAGGAAATGAAAGAACTATTGAGAAGAATGGCTGGATGCTAACCTAAAATAACATTTAAATGTAGTCAAAACAGTATTCAAAGTGAAGTTTAGCTTTGAATTTTCGGTACCATTTATTTCCATTTATGTTCTATTGCTCCCTTCCAAGGTACCTCAATGGAAAAGAAAAGCCCTACACCAGGTGTGCAGGGCCTGGGCTACGGTTAGGTGAGAAAGGCTTTTATCTCAGGTGCAAAATTTAAAACTCAGTAATCAAGATCAAGAAATTAATATAATATTGTAAAAAATAAAGTTAATGTAAAAAAAAAAAAAACAACATTTAAATAAACACAAGATCAGTATTATAATTGAGCAGGATCTTATAGGGTCTTCCCGGGACAGACCTCCCATATCCTCTGCCTGCTTCTTGTTTATAGAAAAGCTGTCATCTCCTAGGCCTCTCTGGAGTTACAAAAGCCTGGCTCAGGAATTAATGATTGAAAGGATTTGAACAGGTAGTAACAAAAGTAGCAGCTGGACCAGGAGAACTGGTAACAATTCAAACAGTAAATCAGCCATATGACAGTCACAGAATCTTTAGTTTCTGCCTGAAGTACATAGATAACAGTATCTGATGCATGTTTTACACATACTACAACCTCCACCAAATGGAAGAAGTTACCTACATGATGACTATGAGTGTGTAGCCCCTAGACCAGCTGGAGCCTGAGAACTGATAATCTTAAATCCTGTGACACCACCATAAGCCAAACACAGAACTGTGCACAAGCTGATCTTATACCTTGTGACCCTCCTCCTTCACCTGGTCTTTAAAATCACTTCCCTGACACCCATCAAGGAGCACAGGCCTTCTGAGCATCAGCTGTTTGGCGCCTTACAATAAACACTGCACTTTGCTCCACCACAACCCTGTGTCAGTAGATGCATTAGCTTTCCTGTGAGCCGGTGAGTGGACCTGTTTGGTTTGGTAATGGTGTTACTGACTTTTTCTTTTGCCTCAAACCAAAATGTGGCTCACTCAGCACAACTGATTACTGATCCTTCCTTTAACGTGATATTTGGTTTGTTATGGAATTTTTGCATTGACTTCACTGATGACTACATTAGCATACAATGTATCTTATTATTGAGTTTTGGGCACTATCCCCTCCCTCTAAAATTTTGTGCTCAGGGCAAGTATCTCCACTTCCTCCTAGTCTCAGCCTGCAGTTTAGGATTCAATAAATATCTGTTGAATGAGGGACAGAAGGTGCAAATTAACCTATGTTAATATTTCCTTGCCACCTGCAACAAATCCCAGGCTCTTTCAATATACTCCCTTGATAGCTCCATTTATGAGCACCCTTCTTTGTCATGTACTTTATTTATATTACCTCTAATTCTCCTAAGAACACTTCCAGGTAAATATAACTCCTATTTTATGACTGAGGAAATGACTTTCTGACAGTGGCTTGCTCACAACACAGGCCCTCAGTAAATAGTGGTTGGATAATAATGACAAAGCCAATAAGCAGAGACCTAAACTTTACCCCAAGTACATGTCCCTCCAGCTCACCAATCGTCAACCCCATGCAGCCATTTTAAACTTCTCTAGTTGGATTTTGGTGTTCCTCTTCTATTTCCAGTAACAGATATGGGAGACAGAATACTAGTATGACCCTCACGACCTCTGCCCCTTGGTGTCATTGCTGTGATCAGGGCAAAGGACTGATGATACAGGTTGGACTAATCTAATCAATGAACCCTTCAAAGGCAAAGAGTTGTCTATGGTTGGTGACAGAAGGGGAGGTCAGAGAGATCCCAAACACGAGGACTTGACACACCACTGCTGGCTTTGCAGAGCACTGCCCTCAGCAAGGAGACGGGAACTTCAGACCTACAACCACAAGGACTGGACTCAGCCAACAACCTATCTTTCCCAGAACCTCCAGATAAAAGCCCAGCTGATTCCTTGACTTCATCCTTGTTGGACTCTCCGCAGAGAACACAGCCAGGCCTGCTCAGACTTATAGTAATTATGCAGCAACATAAAACGTACATATCAACTCCAGCATAACTACCTCATAATATTACCAAGCATGACGATTACCCGTTCACCTGAGCACCTTAGTATTAAGGCCTCGGGATGTGCCCACACACCCTGGTGTGACTTGCCCAAGGTCAGATACATTATGGGGGCACAATTGCTGCTGAAAAGATAAATAAATTCACACACTGGTTCTTCAATAAAATTTTAAGGTTTTGACAGTAAAGATGAGAAGGAAGCAACTTATGTCTAACTTACCTCAATTAGCATCTGTGGGCTAAACTTTGCCACTTCATATCCTGGTATGCAATTGAAGGAACACAGATTTCATAGACCAGTTCCACTACTATGTAAACTTGGGCTATTTACTTGGTTAAACCTCAGCTTCATTTTATAGTCTGTAAAAAACTATGCAAGTTTAGATACATGCACAGTGCCCCCCACAAAGAAGACACATAAAATATCCCTAATGTCACCACGTTCTTATTTTTCTTCACTCCAATTGCCCTGCCTTCCAGCTTCTTCATGGCCATCAGGCTAACACCCAATATCATAATCTCTGAAAAACCTTCTCTCATAACTGCTTCTACCTTCCCCTCATGCACTGTTGGTGAGAGTGTAAATTGGTACAGCCACTGTAAAAACAGAACCACCATATAATCCAGCAATCCCACTTCTGGGTATTTACCTGAAAAAAATAAAAACACTAATTCAAAAAGATACATGCACTCCTATGTTCACTGCAGCGCTATTTACAATAGCCAACCTAAGCATCCATTGACAGATGAATGAATAAAGAAGATGCCTTACACAAACACACACAGGAATATTATTTAGCCATGAAAAAGAATGAAATCTTGCCATTTTTGACAACATGGATGGAACCAAAGGGTATTGTGCTAAGTGAAATAGGCTAGCTAGAGAAAGACAAATACTATATGATCTTACTTATACGTATAATATAAAAAAAACCCAAAAAAACCAAACAAACAAAACAGTAAAATTCAGATACAGAGGGAAACGGGTGGTTACCAGAGGGGAGAGGAGGGTGTGGGAGGCAAAACAGGTGAAGGGGATTAAGAGGTATAAACATTCAGTTATAAAATACATAAGTCATGGGGATGTGAGATACCACACAAGGAATATGGTCAATAATATTGTAATAACTTTGTATGGAGACAGATGGTTACTGGACTTGTGGTGATCATTTTGTAATGTATTTAAATGTTGAATCAGTATGTTGTACAGCTGAAATTAATTTAATATTCTAAATGAACTTCAATTAAAAGGATTAAAAAAAAAGACAAGGTCCTACTGTATAGCACAGGGAACTATATTCAATACCTTGTAAAAGCTTATAATGAAAAAAAGGGAAAAGGAATATATATATATAATTGAATCACTTTGCTATACACCAGAAACTAACACATTTTAAACTGACTATACCTCAATTAAAAAAAATATTTTTAACTTCTATTTCCTAAGAGAGGTATATTCAAAGGCATGTCACAAAAAGAAAAACATAAGAAGGAAAACTAATCACTTAGACTGACTGCCCATAATTAGTTCTTAGAATGTAAATCCACACAACAAAGAAAGGAAAACTCAAACCACTGAATTAGCTGCTTAATGTTGACTTCCATCCATAACCCTAAATTCTGTACAAAGAGGGAGCTGGCACACACACTGTGTATTTAGTCACCTTTTAATCTCAAACACTTATAGTGACACCTTGTAATGTAACAGGTACTCAGTACATGTTTTATTTTAAATGTGTGTAATCTCATTTTTATATAATATTTAAAGATTACATTTATTTAAAAAGTCTTACTATATTACAGTTATTAAAAAAAGATTGGCTATATTCCCTGTGTTGTACAATACATCCTTGCAGCCCACTTTACATCCAATAGTTTGTACCTCCCACCCCCCACCTCTATGTTCCCACTCCCCTTCACTGGTAACTACTAGTTTGTTCTTTTATCTGTGAGTCTGCTTCTTTTTGGTTACACTCACTAGTTTTTTTTTATTTCTTAGATTCCACATATCAGTCATATCATTTAGTATTTGTCTTTCTGTCTGACTCATTTCACTCAGCACAATGACCTCCAGGTTCATCCATGTTGCTGCAAATGGCATTATTTCATTCTTTCTGATGGTTGAGTAGTATACACACATATACACACACACACACACACACACACACACTGCGTCTTCTTTATCCACTCATCTGTTGATGGATATTTACATTGCTTCCATATCTTGGCAATTATAAATAATGCCGTCATAAACATTGGGGTGCATGTATCTTTCTGAATTAGTGTTTTTTTTTTCAGATACATAGGAGCAGAATTGCTATTAATATGTTTATTGAATTGAAATAGCACTAAAATCTGTGAAGACCTTTGGTATCCTTAAACACATAGCTACCCTCATAGCAATGAATTCACTATTTATAATTGCGCAGGCTTAAAATAAATGATATTTTCTAATATTCACTCTTTCTCAACTGTCTTTCTGTTATTCACCTTGCTTTCTTAATTGCATTTATGTATACATAATGAGTAGGAAAAGTGCTTCACCAACAGAAAGTATCTTGAAGAAAATAAAAAGATGCTCTGTAAGGAAAGTTAAAACTATAAAATTTTTGAAAGATTTCTTATATATTAGTCAAAGCCTTTAATTGCTATAATTATGTAAATACAGCCCACTAACATCTCACAATGATGCTGGTATTAGTATTCATGCTTTGAAAATTCCCTTACAAGGTCCTCTTAGGGCAATTAACCCAATTTGGACAGCACCCAAGAGGAATCTGTTTTATCATACCCTAAGCTCCAGCTTAGAGGTAGGTGTTGGCATATTCCAAATCAGAACTATAAAATTACTTAATTGTGAGATCTACAGAAATACAGACAAACCATGCTTCCACACAGCTAGAAACCTAAATTAGCCTCATCTGTCTGTGTATAACTACCATGTTCAATTGTTCACTGAGTCTTTAAGATCATGAGAAGCAAAATGCAAAGAGGTGAGGACTGTCCTTCAATGAAATAGAAGCCAGAATAAAATTTTTTTAAAGCTCCACTGAGATATTTACTCTGAAAAAATCTGTATACAAATCGATCATAAAGCATGATACAGAATTTTAAACTTCCAGAACCAGCATTACACAGCTGGAGTCAACTTGAAATTGCCTTTGGTAAAGAAGTCTGAATAATTTTTCAACTACATTAAAAAAAATCCTGAAATTTAACACCAGCAAAACACTGTAGCAATTTTTCACTTCCAAAACTACCAACCACAATGGCCACCAACTGAATTTCCATCACTCTTCCACCTCAACCTTTTCTAAGCATTACCTTCCAGTTGACACAAAAGTGAGAGGGAAAGGGGACGAGGCACTGAACAAGGAGAAAGAGAAGCTCTCGTGCCTTACAAATTAGGTAAACTTCCTATTAATCAGGAAGAATTGGCTCTGTGTTGTTTTTGCATACATTAGCATGATCCAAGAACTAAAGCTGAGCCATTTCTAACACACACTATTCCTTATAAAATAGAACCTTGCCAGCTAAACACTGGGTTTACTAGTTCCTGAATACACAGCAGTCTGATTGCAGTATGCACACATAACTAAACCGTACGGCCAAGACATCACTTTTGCTAAATCCCCCATTTGTTCTTTTTCTTGACTTTGCCAAAAATAAAGCCTATTATCGTCAAAGCTTGAGACTTTCAACAAATTGATAAGTAAACACGTTAACATCCATATCAAGTATTTAAATAGAGGCTTCCGAGGCCTACAGCTTTGTTAAGAGCAAACAGCTCTAAATTTTTAGCCAAAACTCCCCACTGTTCTAAAATGTGTCTATGGCCTACTAAACACTTCTCACAAATTATGTCCTGACAGCATGTTATTTCTCCTTACTGAAAATATTGCTGTGCTCACTAACATATAATTTTCCCTCTTTAAAAGATGAGGGAAAAAACCCCATACTCTTACATGCCAAGTCTCACCACCACACGGCCAGACACTCTGGAGCCCCACGTTGGCAACCTCCAAAGTCACATTCACTCTGTTCTGCGATAAGCCCGTGAGGTTGCCCGACACAATCTTCTGGGCTCCATGTTACACAGCAGATTTAAGCAGTGACAATTATCAAGTACTGTGCTTTTCAAACGCTGAAACAATGCACATTTGTAAAGGTAGCAGCCAATATTCAATAGGTGTTTTTCATTTGTTGAATATATAAAACCTGGTAACACTGCAACTTGATTCTCAATTCGCCAACTGTAATTACAAACACGTGTGCACCTTTCAGAGCTACAGATGCACTTAAAATAATTACCTCATTGAGGATATCTGCTTCTCCACAAGGTACTAGAAATAGTTGCATCGCCACTCGGAATGCAATAGTTTTCCATGCGCAAACATATTAATCAGAACAATTTATATGCTAGGAAAGGCAATATAGGTATCTGTATGCCACACTTCATTTTACTTCCCTAGAAAATTTTATCCCACAGTTTCCAAGTAGATCTTGTTTTGCAAGTGTGTCCAGTGGGATGCTAAAGGAGAAGATGGCTATAATAATGTAAAGGGCACTGATGGATGGTGAGAGCTTCCTTTTCAGGATAGCTTCATTAAGTTTATCTTCTCATTCCGTTGACTCTGATTCGGAGACACTTAACCAGCTCCCTCTTAATGCCTTCACTGGAGAATACTTATGTAATACACAACTGTACAAAACAATATGCTAAGGCTGTTCATCTCCACAGTGGACATGAGTTGGAAAGAACGGGCAAGAGTTAAGAGCATTAATGGGAGACCCGAAGATCTATCAACACTGTGTAAAACGGACAGAGCTGTGGACTGGGTACCTACCACTGCTTCTTTCCGAGAGCACACCACTGATAAGTGGCCCTGGGGCCACCCTCCTGTAATCCCAATACACAGATACTTATCCAGGAGAAGACTCAGAGATGAAAGTGGTTGTTTGGGGGAAACACAAGTCTAAGACAGGGAGTGGGGTGAGGCAGCGTCTGTTTTTCATTAAAAGTCTGACAGTCTCTTTGACTTTGCAAACAAGAAGGATTACTTTACTACAAATAAACTTCTTATAAAAATTAAGAAAGTTAAACAATCTCAAAACCAGTTTTAAGTAATAATGTTCCTACTTGATAACAGACTCTGGGGGTACACAAAGTAAAAAAATAGACCAGGCCCTTCGTCTCTATTACCTAAGTTCTCACAGCCAGAGGGCCAGAACAGAACCAGGCACTCGGGCCAGGTAAGTGATACCAGGGGCCGGGAGGGGACGACAGGGCCTGGTATTTCCAGCTACTCCCACGTGTGTCCAGATGCTGGGGACACACTACCAGGAGTCAACAGGAAAACAGATCCTTAATTGTGGCTTTGCCACTATGTGAGGTATTTTATTTACCTCCTTGATTTAGGTTCTCAGAACTCTGCCTCAAGGGTAAAAAGGAGACACCGAAATAAAAGACATCAAAGTGCTTAACAGCTATTCAGCAATTTAATATTCTGCCATTTTGTTTTCTTTCGTCTTTTCCTTTTCTTCCCCCCTACTCGTGTGCTTTAAAGCGGAGCTGTGTTGTGGAATAACCTTCCCCCCCACCCCTCAGGTTTCTGAGTAAAGGCTTGAATTAAAAAAAATAAAGTTATATATCCTGTGTGTCGGGCATCTCTGGAGAAGATTCATTCACACCAATCAAAGAGAATCAGACTGAACATCTAAGGCCCAACAAGCAGAACCATGCAAATGGTTTTGAATAATTAGTATAGTTTAATCTCAGTAGAAGAAATAAATCAATACATACAAGGAAAAGGATTAGAAGAAAATACAACAAAAGGTTTACACTGATTATAAGCTTGAGGTGGTAGAATTACAGTTTAATTCATTTTTTTTTCTATTTTTTATCATGAGCACTATGATTGGGGGGAAATAAACATTACCAGTTATTTTTTAAATTATTTTAAGAAAGCCAATACAAAAGATCAAAATTAGAAGGCAAACAATAAAACGCCAGAGTTCCCTTATTTAACAAGTCACAACTGTGTATCAGTGAAGAAAAGGGGCTTTCCTAAGGATATAGAGCAATTGAAAGGCAGAGTGATACTGGTTAAAAGTATACTATTTGAGCTCAAATCCTGCCTTTGCCACTTTCTAGCTATGTGACTTTGGGAAAATTGTATTACACCTGCGGGCTTCAGTTTCCTTATCAATCGGTAAGATACAGGTAACAACAGGACCCTCCTGCCAGGGTCATTAGGAAGCCTACGCAGAGTGCCCAGGGAATGCCTGGCTCATACGAAAAACTCAGAGAATATTTTCTTCGCTAGGAAAAAGAATCACAGTGTCTTCATCATCATCTGGTAGGTATACCTCACACCTACTGTTTGGTCATCTTGGTTTTCCCTGTATTTTGAATCTCAGTCTGTGAGCATTATTAACAGTTGGGAACCACTTTCAGGCAAGAGTAACAATTTTTCTTGATATAACATCTAAGTATTAATGGGAAAAAAAAGTGTGAACTACTCATCACCAAAATACAATCCATAAATCATAAATTCTGCACTCCAGAAATTAACACAACATTGTAAGTAGACTATACTTCAATTTTAAAAATTTTAATCATAAATCATAATTTCAATTTCCTAAAGCAACCTGTTCAAAGGAAAATTAATATTCAGAACAAATAAATTCGCACTTAACAAAAACACCTCCAGGTATTAGGAAGCTGACAGAAAATAAAAAAGGCTAGAAAAGTGACTGGAACAAAGAAAACTGACTTTGAATACACAGATTAGCAAGATCTTTTGGAAAAATAATCTCCTCTCACCCCACTTTCAAATCTGGATGTATTCCAAAAAATATTTTCTACTGATGGTTTAAAAAAGAGAGACATTTTATTAATATTTTTTTTTTTTAAGGAAAGGGCCTCTAGGTCTAAATCTAGTTTATAATTTCTCCTCCTGCTCTCCCTCTACGACTAGAAAAGAACATTCTGAAATTTTGGATAATTAACAGGAAGGGCTCTCAAAAGTTTCAGGCAATTAGCTTATAAGTACCTTTGCCTTTCCAGATGCTCTATGGTTTACACGTAACATCTCCTCAACGCTAAGAGCAGAGAGGTGTTTATTGTACAAGCATGAACTTCGTTAAAATTAAAGGTCATGAAGTCACTCAATATTTGTCCTAGGGAAGTATAAATGGATACTGCGATCTACAAGAAACAAAATAGGAGGCAATAATGTCTCTCAATACTGGCCATTCTCAGAGAGTCAAACCAGTCTATTGCTCTAAGACTTATGATAGAATATAAGTCTGACAATTGATTATCAGTCTCTTTCCAAGTCTCCATCCAACAATTTTATTTCCTTCAAATCTAACAAGTAGGATAATTATGTCCCTCCTCCTTAAGACTGACCGATGAGAGGCTTTGACTCAATAGGCAATCTCCCTTCATTCCTCATCAAGGTCATGACAGATTCTTAATGCACATCATGGCACTTTCATCTAAGCCTCCAAAACTAATAAATTTTTATTTCTGAATTTCTGGTCTGGCATGTACATCTCAATGCCCTGTGTTCAAAGCTGAGCATGTCAGAAGGAAACTGGACAAGAGTTTCCTTCCCTGGGGCCATTAATCTATATCACCACTAATTCTTACAACAAATTGTGAGAATAATTAATTCTTATAAAAAATCCAGAAGTTCTTTGTTTTACTGATGAGGAAATCAGACCTCAGAAAATTAAGTGACATACCCAGCGCTACATGTGATAAGGGCTGGCACGCAAGTGGTTACTTAGCAAGAAAGCCTACTCTGCTTTTCAGCACGCTGAGCAGGCTAGGTGTGTTCTCAGAAGTCCAAGCATGCTTTGTAATGTACTCTAGGCTAAGCTTTGGTTTGGTAATGCAGAAAAGGACGGATTAGATCTCATCTCCCAGAAAGCCTTGCACAAACACAGCTAAGAGGGAGCAGAAAACTGCAGGAGGGGCAGTTCCAACTGAAACAAATGGAAACTTCCAGCCTCTGGTTTTCCCCTCACAAGCAGAATCCCTGCTTCTGAGTAGATAAACTGTACCAGCTACTCTCAGCCTCAAACCCCTTCCTGCATCAAATTATAAGACTTGAGGTCTAATAATTAGTATAGTTACAAACTTCTCTTCAGTTCTATGGCTGTGTTCCTCTTTCACATCAAATGATGAACAACTGAATCCTAATTCATTCATTCAGTATGTACGTAATGAGTGCCTATTATGTGTCAGATTCTGTGTTAGATTCTATGAAGATGCAATGAACAAACTCTAGCAATGAAAAACGTACATCCTTACAGATGAGTTAAAAGCATGTTCAATTTAAATGATTAGAACCAGAAGCAGAAAGTGAAGGTTGCTTGTCAAAATCTGTTTTGTTTCTTAGGATGGATTTTATTTATAAAATGAGGCTATCAAGAACTTCTGGACTTGTTATAAGAATTAATTATTCTCAAAATGTATTATAAGAATTAGTGGGCACTCAATGAAATCAGGAGCGAGAAAGCACTAGAAGAGAATTTTTTTTAATGCCACTGAAGTTAATTTTCCTGGAAATTATCTCTACCCCACAGCTTGGTAAATCATACATTTCTGAAGCGGCAACATTATAGGAGGTCTCACACTAGTATTTAAATCATTCTTTTATAAACAATCTTTAGGGGAAGAAAAAAAGCATGTAAGAAGTTTGTTTCCATGTGAGAATACTACTTAAATCCAGGTCCTTTGATTTTTCTTTTTAAGTCAAATACTGATGCATAATTCATTAGGAGAGTTTTTACAATGGCAGGAGTGAGAGACCTAGTGAACAATCTGCAAAATATATAAAAGAAAAAAAACCTCACAGTTCTTCCAGCAGCAATCCAGCCAAAGGGAAAACAGCCACAAAATGTCTGAGAAAAAGCCCTGATGACATCAGAGGACCCAGATGCTAATCCTCGCTCTCTCAATAATCAGATAACAAATCTGGGGAGGTCATTACCATCTGGAGACTTCAACTTCTTCATCTCCCAAGTGAGGATAGAACTGCGTGTCCTTTTTATAACCAGTTCTCCTGAGGAGTCAAACACAATACTGGATGGGAAAGCACTTTGAAAAAATATTATATCCTACTAAAATGGTCACACATGTCATCACAGTAAGCTTAGAAATTTAGTCAGAGCAAGGCATTGACTCTTCCATAAATGTTTAAATAGCTCGCATATTTTAATCTCTATTTCTGTCTTCTCTCACCAAAATTAACTTGGAATTTTTTTCAAGGAGTTTGTTAAAATCAATCAGTTGTCCTCTTCACTATTTTTAAAAATTACCTCATAGTCAATTGCTGGATGCAAAGAGTCTTTTTTAGACAATGGGGTCATTTCATAATTGTAGACATAGTCCCTGCTCGATAGAAAACTATAATGAAGAAGTCTTATTTCTTTGGGGTTTTTTTTAAATGTTAATACTGAAAGTACACAAAACAGAATTTGTGTAATTCAGAAAAGAAAAAAAATTTTTAAATACAATATAAGCTATTATGAGAGCAAAAGCAAGTAGAAATCTTATTTTTCCCCCTACTTTCCCTGTTCCTTTGTCAAAATACCCATGTTCTCTGGCCCAGATGAAAACTGAACAAGCATGAGTTTCTCCCATCACTGAGTGGCAGACACCAGTGAATCTACCACAGATGCCACTCCCAGAAAGCCTACGAAACAAGGAAGTAAAACGCTCTTCTGATGAGTAACTTTTATTTACCAGAAATTGAAGGGGGGAGGAGGGATTTTAGCTATTTTACTGGAAGGTACACAGATTAAACCCAATGATTTGCGTGTCCTTTCAAATTAACTCCATTTAGAAAACCTCTCATTAAATGTAATCTAATTTAAATGCGTATCGGAACCACTTATATTTGTAACTCCTCTCTTGATGAGCAATTAGTTCTATTCTTGCTTTCTTTCCTGATCTACTTACAGCGAAAAGACAGCTGAGGTGAGAAACATTTATTAAATTATCTATTCTGAAAGCTGAGCTTTCAAGATCCAAATAAATCTTTCTCCTCCTCCAACCCCTACTTAAGCCATTAGGAGTTGGACAAGACAAATAAGACAAAAATTAGGTTTTTGCTCTATTCACAAGTCATAATTGAATGACAAAGAGACACATGAAAAAGATGCTCAATAGCACTAGTCATCAAGAAAATGTAAGTCAAAACCACACGATAACCATTTCACAACCCCCAGGATGACAAGAATGAAAAAGACAGATAGTAACAAGTGTTGATGAGGGTGTGGGGAAAATGGAACACTCATAGACTGCTAGTGGGAATGTAAAATAGTGCGGCCACTTAGGAAAACAATATGGCAGTTCCTCAACTGGTTAAACATAGAATTAGTGTTTTACCAGCCACTCCACTCCTGGGAATACACCCAAAAGAACTGAAAATAGATATTCAAACAATAACCTATAAAGGATTGTATACAGCAGCACTATCTCTGATAAACAAAGGGTGGAAACAATCCAAATGTCCATCAATTGATGGATGGTTAAACACATCTGGTATATCCTTACAACGGAATTCATAGTGTGAAATATTAGTTGGCCATAAAAAGAATGAAGTACCAGTGCATACTACAACATGGGAAACCTTGAAAACATTCTGCTAAGTGAAAGAAGTCAGTCACAAAAGATAACATATTATATAACTCCATTTATATGACTAGTCCAGAACTGGAAAATCTATGCAGAAAAGAAGGTTAATGGATGCACACAACAGGGGGGATGAGGGTATGTATAGGGGGTGACAGCTAAAGGATGTGGAGTTCCTCTTTGAAGTTGTTAAGATGTTCTAATCATGGTGACACCTACACAGATCTGTGAACATATTAAAAACCCACTTCTGGGTATATACCCAAGGAAAATAAAAGTACGATCTCAAAGAGATATCTGCACTCCCATGCTCATTGTAGAATTATCCACAGAGGCCAAGATATGGAGACAACCCAACTGGCCTTCAAGATGAATCAATAAATACATATATGTATGTGTATGTACATATATATAATGAAATAATATTCAGCCATGAAAAAGAAGGAAATCTTGCCTTTGTGACAGCATGGATGGACCTTGAGAATACCATGTTAAGTGAAATAAGCTAGATGGAGAATGACAAATACTGTATGATCTTGCTTTTATACAGAATCTGAAAATAAGAACTTGAACCATAGAAACAGACATTAGAACAATGGCCACCAGGGACTGAGGGAGTGGGGAAAATGAGGAGATGTTGGTCCAAGGGTACAAAGTTGCAGTTACATAAATAAGTATAGATATCAAACGCACAAGCATGATGACTATGCTTAAAGCTCAACACTGGAAAAATGCTAAGAGAATATATTTCAAATGCACTCATCACACACAACAAAATGGTAACTATGTGAGGAGACATGTTAATGAACTTGACTATAGAGATCACTGTATTATGTATATGTATATCAAATCATCATCTTGTACCTTAAATATATACAATTTTTACTAAAAACATATAAATGAAATTACTGAATTGTATTATTTAAATGGGTGAATTGTATGGTATGTGAATTATATTTCAATAAAGCTATTAAGTCTCTCCCCCCCCAAAAAAAGAAAAAAGGACAAAAAAAGTAGAAAGTCTGCAATTTTAGAGATTTGAGAAACTAATCATTGTACATCAAAACTGGAATCACTTTAATTGTAAATATTTCACTATAAAAGTCTTTTCAACAACAAAAACAGTAATAAAAACTACCATTTATCTAGCAGGTGCTATTTGCCAGAAACTTTACACTCCTCATCTCAAACTTTCTTAACATTTGGACGTTATTATTTCCATTATGCAGTTAAATGAGTCTCAGAAAAGCATAACTTGTTGTGGTCACACAGTTGGGAAACCAGTGGCACCAGAACATGTACCCAAGGTTACCTGACACCAGAGCTGTGCTTTCTCCTCCATGATGACATCATGGTTAAAGAAGATAGAACCATCTTTTCTCTATCAGGCCCAAAGGAAACGACTACATGAGTAATTTAGGTATGAAGAAGGAAAACACATTCGCCCAGTGTTGTACCTGTATTACCCGATGTTTTCACATGTTATTTACAGATATTTCCTGAGATTCTAATATCTGCAAACTTGGGAGGTGATTATTAAATCTTTTTGAGTACTTTATTCATTGTCAGTCTTCACTTATGGATTTTGTTACTATATTTCATGATTCAGGCTTATTTTAAATATCATCTTTAAAAAGCCACAGCAATGTAGTTAAGATCCATATCCTAGCACTCAGTAATACGAGTGTATGTGCTAACATAGCAAAGTGCTGCTTCCTATTTGCAACAACAGGATTAAGCCCTCCAGAATCCAGAAGGGATATGAATGTGCTATTTGCAGGTGTAAATCCTGGGTCTCTGCTTATTTGGATCCACAACTTCTATTTGGGTCTTAATACTTGCCCTGAACTTCCTATTTCCATCTTCCTATGAAAGGTTAAATCTCTAAAAACATAAAGTAAAACATGTCAAAAATAATGGTAAATAGATGGTACCCACTGAGCCACATGAAATTGCTGATCTGTGACCATTCTTGACAGACAAAAGGACACTTCCCTATGATTCACCCTACACTTAAGAATTACATATTTCCTGAATTCAGTCTTAATATTCAGACTGTTGGCCAACTCTTGACCTCCATGGTGTTCCAAGAGCTCCAGCACCAGAGTCCAAGGGACCAGAGTTCTAATCCAACATGGTCACTTAGGAGACTTGTGACCACGAATAAATGTCTCCCTGAGCCCCCATAGCTTCCTTTTCTGAAACCCAGGAATTAAAACTGCCTGGATTTATAGGTTGATTATTGGGATATACTGATCAAGTTCAGACTTCGCAGATTTAAAGCATTCCTACATGGCAGGAATATTAGTTTCCCTCCTGCTTTGCTTTGCAACCTCCACAATACTCTGCAACATGGAAGAGTAGAAGGTGCTTTTTTGGTTTTTAATTGGATTAGATGAAGTTTGAAGTCTAACTCCACAACAACCAGCTTTGGGTCCTTGGGGATGCTGCCTAACAGTGTTCCTTAAACTGTCTCATCTATAAAACTGGTAATGAGGGGGCAGCCACTCTTTAGCTCCTGCTAATTGGTTCCATGCAGGAATATAGGCTCACTGTTGTCAAATTCTTTTTTTTTTTTTTTTAATTAAGAAAGCTGTAAATATGAACCAGGCAGTAAAGTGTCCTAATTTTTAAATGTTGGCTACTAACTTTTTTGTTTTGTTCTGTTTTCCCTTGCTTTTTACTTTCTTGTAACACAATTCTGAATAAATAAAAACTAGGCTGCCAATTCACAACTTCAAAAATTTACAGAATGCCTGATATACTGTCAGTGCTAAACACCTTACTGAATCAATGCCCCCTGGATAGTTAATAGAAGTCCCCTGACAATTTCAAAGTATTTTGTGTAGTTCATTTCCTGTTTTATTTTCCAATTGTTTCCACCTTTTTAAAGAACTGATTTTTATTTGTTCAATTTAGGTGACTAAAATATACCTCTTAAAGTACACAATATAAAAATTACCCTTTATCTATTACTCTTACAAGTAAAATCAGCAGATAATAAATTTGTCTTGGCAGCAGGTTCACAACGTGGTGAAGAATTTTATCACTGAATTGCTTGAAGGACCTCAACTTCCAGGCATGCCAGGGTAGAGGTGATAAATTCCTCATGGATACAAACACCCCAGCATTCTAAATCACCTTCTCATCTTCCACCCTGTGATTCGTGATGCTTTAAATATGAAGATGTTTATTTCTGTTTTGCAAGACCAGGTAAATATTATCTGCTCTATACACATGTTTCCTTCCCTGTCTTTCAGTAAATTTTGTAAAGAGCAAAGCTTGTATCTGAGAAGCAGAAAAGGCTCATGGGCATTTCCATAACTAAGTCTTGGTTTTATGTGTCAACTTCATCATTTTCTCTTTAATGAATGATACAGTACTGTTGTGCACAGCCTTAAAACACTCTACTTAGATTTGGGGATAAGTCCAGGGACCTGACATATGTCTGTCCGCACATTTATTTGGCACTTGCAGAAGTAATTTAGCAAATATTCCAAAGCATTCAAATATGAATGCACCAATAACACTTGACAAGTGTCCACTAATTCTGATAACAGCACCATTACCATTGCTAATTCTACCACCAGCAATTTGTGCTTCTCTCTGATGGCACAAACAAGAAGAGATGATTGGAAGTAAAAGCTTGCTCCTTAGAACACAATATTGGTATTTCATATAATAAAATTTAATAAAAACTTGACATCTTGCCCAAAGATGTGCCAGATTTGCCAAAGATTTACCAGAAAAGTCTACTGCATTCAAAATTGGATTCACTTGACAAAAAAAAAAAAAAAAGAAAAACAAATTGATTTAAACACCAAGTTTTCCAAACTAGATAAAGTAAAAGAACTGAAACACCCATTATCCCTTTTCTGTTAAATTTTATATAATATTGGATAATTTAATTTTCACTATTTCAAAATGACAAAAATAAAACCAAGTGATGAGAATGTGACAGGATTTGGGAGGGTGGAGAAGGGGAGGAGGAGGAGCTTTTGTTGTCATCATTTGGCTTTTAGAGGTATCAGAGCTAATCCAGTTTCAGGGAACCCTTTTCATTGACAGCAATAAAATGTGAACTTTCTACACAGGGTTGTGCCCTACTTATGTTCAAGTTCCATGAACCAAGAAACAACTCAAGACCAAGAAACACAGAAGCAATCCTGTAAAGATCCTCCCAGGACTCTGTGAGGGGTGATTTAGAGTCCCACTGAGTCCCTTTTAATATCTAATTTTTAGAATGCTAATTATGAGAATGTTTTAATTATCTTTTTAAAAACTTCCTAGTCCCTAACACAATTCCTGAATATAGAAGGAACAAAGCAAGCAAAGGAGACTCTAAGGGAGGCAGAAGTCAGCTTAGCCACCTCGTACCTTATCCCAAAGGAGACCAGAAACAAGCAAGTTACAAGAGGCAACAAGAAAATGCTTCACAGATAGTAATCAAGCATCAGCTGAAAGATTGGCATAAAAAAAAAGACAAGAAAACCTTTTTTTTTTTTTTTAAGTACAGGTACAGTTTTCAGGGCACCATTTCTGTGTACTCTGACAAGATACCTTTAAGAGTGCTTTTCTATTATGGTCCAGTGAAAACTACAGCTAAAACAAAATTTTCATAATGATCCCATCTTCAAACAGTTTTCTTTTTTTTTTACAACTTTACTAAGTTTTATTTTATACCGTAAAGTTCACCCATTTCAAGTATATCATTCAATGATTTTTTAGTAAATTTACTGAGTGGTGCAGCCATCACTATAAATCAGTTTTAGAGTATTTTCAGAATCTTAATAAGATCCCTAATGCTTACTTGCACTAATCACATTCCCACTCCCAGGAAAAACACTCTTCTGCTTTCTCTTTTCTATAGAAGTAATCCTTTTCTGGGCATCTCATATAAATGGAATCATACGATATTCTACCACTCTCTAGACGAGCATATGATATTTAAGTCATTTAACTTGGCTCTGCCTCATTTTCCTCACAATAATCACACCTACACCTCATAGAGCTATTATAAAGAAGAAATGAGATAATCCATGTAAAATGCTTAGAAACCCTAGCTGGCACATGCCAAGCACAATATGGTCTGCTTGTAACTCTACCACAGCTTCCATGTCAGCAGAGCCTCAGTTTCAACATGTCCCAATGTGAACTCTACATCTCTACCTTCAAAACTGCTTCCCTCCTAAGTCCCTTCATAGAGAATACTCTAAGCATCCGGACAGTTATCAGAAAGTTCCAGAAATTTTAAACCCTTTCTTACTCATTCTCACATCCAGTCAGTAAGTTCTAGAGTCCTCTTTACTCCCCTGAATTTGCCTCTTTCTCTTCATTCCCTCAGCTTTAGTTACAGCTACAATGTTTTTTTCCCCCAATTTAGTGCAAAAGCTTCCTACCTGTTCTCTCTACCTTCAACTGGGTTTTCCTCCTATCCTACTTCTGTCAGAGGAGTCTCTCTTAATATACAAGCCTACTTCTTTCTCCTTCAAGGGCTCCCCTAGCCTTCAGTTTAGCTCTTAAGCTTTCACCCGTCACAAACTGGTTTCTACCTGCTTGTGTATTTCCACCTCTGGCCAGTCTCCCGAACACACCCTTGCTATTGGTCATTCTGCACAATGTGCCGTTTTCTCAATGTATGAACCAGCCTTAGGGCCTTCGGCAAACTAGATGACTCACAGCACTTGGGAGACTGCCATCCGTCTTTCCCAAATCTTAGCTCCAGTACCACTTTGTCTATCAGATTCCCCGGCATGAATCATCATGATTTGGAGGTGCCTTTTCTATCCAGAGTTGAATGAGGTAATATATAAAAAGAAGCTCTCACAGTACCATCAACCCAATAAAGTGGCTCTTCTTAAGCCCAAGTTCAGCATCACTTGACCTCAGAGAAGGATGGGGGTGAGGAAAGTATGGAGGAGACAGGGAGGTGTTGGGACAGGGAGAAGCAGAGAGGAAATGGGTAGAGGAGAAGAGAGGGCAAATGAAAGGACAGGAAGGAAAAGAGGAAAAATGGAAGTTGGTAAAAGAAAAGGACACTCCCTGAGGACAAAGGATGATGGAGGAGAAAGAGGAAGAAGGGGTAGGACACATATCCCTCAAGGCAGGCTTTTCTTTTGCGCATGAGCCTTTAATAACAATGTGAACCCCTTCTTTTCCTCCTACCTGTGATGATAATCATACAATTTTTCTTTCCACTTTTCTGATCCTGAAACACTCCCACTCACAGTGATTCTAGCTCTAAAGCGGAGGGGAAATTTACACACTTTCATCTGCTGGAGACAACATTTCATTTCCTTTCTAAAGCATTCTCCACATTTACTGTCAATCAACCAAGAGTTACTTTTCAGGTTCTCCATCTGTTTTCATTTTTTTTCTTCTCTTTCATCAGAATCCATGGAAAACTAGACTTATTTCAATATGCCATAAATATCGAGGATATTTGGGTGAAAGAATCAAAGTTAAAAGAGGTATTAGAGATTATCCAAATCAGTGGTTTCCAGTATTTTTTACCCAGACCCCTTTAAGTATATCCACCCACACACAATCCAAGGCCTGGCTTTCAAATAGTTTCTATGCCTAACTTTGTATTTTTCACAATGTATTTCCCAATTTTACTAATCAAAATTCAAGGCTAATGATCAGATTTTCTGACCAATATAAGCTACTTAGTGCTAAGGCCCCTGAATTTTTATAATTATTGATCAAAACCCAAGACAGAACAAAATCTCAACATTTTGTTAGCCTATATGATCCTGTATTGGATAACTATAGGCTTTGGGGTTTTAATGGAAGTCAATGGTGAATTCTGATTATGAATTTCCATGTCCCTTCCCATGCTTTGAGCTACTGACTGCAGCCAAACTCCTCAAGATTAGAGAGGTCAAAGCCCAAGAAATCTTCGAGCTCTCTATACACGTGATGATCCTTACTTTCTGCAATATTTCTTCACAGCACCTTCAGAAATGTCTTCTTGTCCTACCAGGGGTCCTTATCTTGGAATGCACAGAGAAAATTTAAAGAGTCCATGAACTTGGATGGGAAAAAAAAGTGCACCTTAGTTGTCACCACTCCTACAGAAACTTAGCATTGCTTTTAATTATGAATAAAGGCAACAAACCACAGCAGTGACTTCCTCACCAGCAGGAATCAAGATGCTTTTCTATCACAGTAAGTTGTTGCAAATTTCTCAAAAAATCATTTACACTCATCACTACTTCCATATTATGACAGTTAATGGATCTTCCACTTGGATTTTTTATTAAATAGATTAATAAAGAAGGATATATTTAACTACACAATAACTTGGTGTTTCGTATTTTGATAAATATATTTCAATTTCTTTGGCTTCTAGATGTTTTGTTTTATGTAGTTAATACAGTTTTTCAGGAAGAAGTCCATAGTATTCACCGATGGACAAAGGGATCCATGATACACACACACACACACAAACTGCTTGGAAAGCAAAATTCACTCAAATTCATCTCTGTGCACCCTGCAATACCAAGATGGGGTAATAAAAAGCAGATACTTCTGTGAGTAAATTGTGCAATCTCACACAATTAGTAGGAAAAAAAAGAAGATTCAATTTCAGATCTCCTGAACCCTCTGTATTCCAGTGCTTTCAGAGAGGGGGTTCAGGAGCCTGACCTTCAGACACAGATGTGTGTGGGTTCAAATCTGATAAATCATTTAAGGGCCAATGACTTTAGGTAAGTTACTTAACTTCACAGAGCCTGTTTTCATGCTCATAACTGCTTTATTGGGTTGAGAGGATTAATTAAATAAAATATGTAGAGAACTTATTATGACAGTTTACACATAATTTAATAATTAAAGAGATACAATCATCTACTTCATGTCTAAATATCTTTATGGAGTTTTCCCTAATACTCCTTATGTTCCGCATAGCTGTATCATTCTCTAAAACTTCACCGCTGTCAGTGTGATGCCACGCTCCATGTAACTCTCAAAATCAGAGCCTACTTTCTTCTCAAAAGAACTCGTGGCCCCAGAAGATCTGAAGGCTGTCAGAGCCAGAGCACCATCTCCCTGATCCTTGTTTCCATCTTCACACGACTCCCTTAGAAACATCTCTAGGACCCCACACATCTTGGGACTCCACAACACTAAGCCACACCACCTCCTCCTGCCCCCATGATCTGTAAGGCCAAGGATCATCATCACGGCCAGCTTGCTTTTTTTCATCTACCATTATCCACACTGAGGACACACACAAAACTTCAGTCACAGATTTGAGGTTTCTATCATTCTAATGACTTCACATTTTCTCCATGAATCCATATGATTCACCATTGGCCTGCCATTCCACTAACATAGTGCCTGACAGATGTGATGGAAAATTAAAGGGTACGATGTTGAATTGGATTTCATGTTCCTAACACCTCTATGAGATCAGAGGTTACTGTCCTCTTCACAGATGATCAGCCCAGGTTCAGACAAGTCACTGACCTGCCCAGTGCAATACTGCCAGAAAGTCAAAAATTGAAGAATAAATTCAAGGACTCCCATGAGTCAATGATCCATCACACTTGATTTTTATTCTCTTTATTAACAAGAAATATTAAGCCTATTTTCTCAATTTCTTATTCCCTTAGAGAATTTACAATTTCTAAATACTTATTTTTAATGTATTATTCATGTATTATGTTCCTAATGATCATGATTCATTCAAATCTTGATTTAAGTACCAAAAAGGTGAGCTGGAAATGACTTGAGATGGAAATACGGGGCTGCCTAGAAAAGAAAGAAGCATCACTGCAAGGACCCAAGACAAAGACACGCACTATGACAGTCAGATCGAAAGAAGAGGAACTAAGAGAGACTGTGATGTACTTTGAACTTCGCAGGGGAAAACAGGGCATCCAGGTTGGAAGGCACGTTCTCCTTGACGATGGCTCAAAACGATCAATGTGATCAGAGCAGAGCCAATAAGGTGTCTAGCTTCAGATGTGAGCCCCTGCCAGAGGAGAACTGTGTCTCCATTGATCACACAGCGCCAAGCAAAACCTTTAAATCTGCAGTGTGAGCTGGGAGGGTAACTTCAATATAAACACTGATTTTATGGACATGATTTCAACAGCACAGATTTTTCCTATCACTCCCATAAAGTCTTTCACTGATAGCAAAATACCTCCAAGCCTTACATAATGTAAGTGCTGCCTGGACACGTTCACATATCACCATATCTTTGGCTCAGAGCAACATCAGCAATTCACTACTTGAAAAGTGAAAAAAACTACAGAATTACAACAGGCCTAGCACTGCTGCCAACAAATTTACTGCCTCTGTGTTATTTGTAAATTGATTGTTTCTTCTTTGGCTTATGGCAAGTAGAGAATTGCACATACGTGCGTTTATATTATATATCAACTCATAAAGTTTAACATTAGAATTGAACACTCCCCACTCTTAGAATATTATGCTACCCTTTAAACAAGTATTACAATATATGTTCGATTTCATGTGTCTCTTCTAGCCTAATTTTTTTTTGTTAACTGTTTTCACTAGCTCCAGGTCAAAACCCTTCTACCTAACTGTCTTTAACAGAAACCGTTTAACTCTCTGGCTTACGAATTAAGAATTTTCAATAGGCCCTTTTTGAAAATCAAATTAACAGGTTTTTTTTGGTGGTGTTCTTAAGTAGAACAGGAAGCTGGTGGCTAAAATGTTATTCCATTTATTTACTAGGCCTCACAAGTTCATTTCATATGCAGGCATAAGGAGTTATTCTTCAAATTCACTATTGAAAATATTATCAAAGGCAGCATTTTTCACTCAGTAAGGATTAATCTAGCTATCATTTTAAATCTGCAAACCAATCTTTGAGGCACAAATTTTGCAAAGCCAGGTAAGACTGTTTTTGTAAAACTTACACTTCTAGCAGCGCAAGTTAACAACACTCCTGAAAAGCGGAATAGGATATAATCCTGCAGTAGGCAGTTCTGGGCCTGACACCGATTTTTCTACCTGAGGACGACTGCACCCAAACTGCAACCATCTGACAACTGGAGGCTCTGGAAGAGTGTGCAAGATGACAATCCAGGTCAAAGCAGAAACATCCGGCCTTTTTCCTTGCCAATAAGAAAACCCTCCTATCACTGCTGCGCATTAGTGAACACATTTTATCAAGGGTGCCCCCTGGGGCACCCAAAGAACAAAAAAGCATCAAGGCTGTCAACAACCAAGCAGCGATACAGAGTCACTTTGCAGGTGTCAAAAACCTCAATCGCAGAAAATTAGGACCAGCCGGCCAACCACAGGAGAAAACGGATACCAGAAGAATACCAAACAGCTGCTTAGGGCCGAGCTAAAGCCAGTCTAGTACCCAGAAGGAGGTCAAGCAAAACACTGGCAGAGCACAGGGAGCCTGAAACAATGTAACAAAGCAGCAGACAGCTGGACAACAACTGGTGGGAAACCCAGGCTTGCGGAGACAGAGGCGGGGGGGGGGGGGCAGGTTCACAACCCCCTCCTCAAGCATCCCGGCGGCAGCCACTCTGAGATGCAGCAGCAGGCGTTTCCTGCGTGCCCAACGGGACTGCCGGGCCGCGCGGCAGGGGCTGGCGGCACCTGCACACAAAGAGGTACTGTTGCTGGAAAACCCACTGCTCAGCAACCGCACTCAGGACCCAGGACGAGTTAGGACACTGCCCGTCAACGATCAGACAGGTGTGGTGTCTACACCATCTAGTCACTTACCCTGGTCCAAACAGGCCACACACTTGCCAAGCTCTACCAAACATCACTGGGGAGGGCTCACTGCAGTGCCGTCTCAGAGAAAGGAAGTCAGTACAATTTAACATCTGTCAGTGTGACCCAGAGTTTTAACTCCTAACAATTGTTATCTTCCATGTGTCTTCCCCAGCGAATGTCAGGGAACCCCCAGGAGTGTCCCGATGTGTTCTCAGGGACCAGTAAGATCATCACTGGAAGAGTTTTAAAAGGATGTGTTTCCGTTTAGATCAGGGGGTGGCAAACTTTTCAGTGAGAGGTCAGATAGCAAAGATTTCAGGCTTTGCGAGCCCTAAGGTCCCTGGTGGAACTACCCAACTCTGCCATTGTAGAGAGAAAGTAGCCCCAGACAAAACTACACAAATCTGTGTGATTGCTCAAAAAACAGGCTACAGGGTGCATCTGGCCCACAAGGATATAGTGCCCACTCCCAATGTAAATGATAATCCAAAATCCAAAATACACACAAACACACACACACACGAATGAATGTTCTACACCTTGTATGTGTGATCACCTCATAACTAAGGCCACATGACTTCTAAGATGGCATTTATGATCAAGCTGGCACCAAAGGGTACTACTCAAATGGTCAAGGGTATGACTAGACAGGAAGTGGACATCATGGGTTCCATGGACATGTGTGGTCTCCCCCTCTTCTCAGAATACCTTCCTCTTCCTTCTAACAGAGGCTCTGTTTCCTGTAATGCATATGGCACAGGCTAGGCAAACCTACATCCTCTCCACTCTGATGTCAGACCAGAGGTACAGGCACATGGCCTGACTGAAGTAGCCCATCACTCTCCTGGTCAGCAACTGCATTTCATGGATGAGCTTGTGATCTAAGTCAGGATAACTAAGGTCCCCCCAGAGCTATTCTGGGAGAGCTAGGGAAGAGACCTGAGGTTGTCACTGTCACAGTGACCGAGATGGCCAGACCAAGAGATGGAGAGGGAAACAAAGTCCTAGTGGCTTCATTCGGGCTCTTGGGTTCAGACAAGCAAGAGCCTCTACCTTTCCTGAACTGGGCTCTGAGCACTTAAAACCAAAAGTATTTATCATGAAAATAAATAATATGCTAGCCAAAGTAAAGGGCCAATGACAATGTTTCAGCAGCAATTCAAAGCAGCAATACAGGCAAGCCTAACTCCAAAGCACCCCCACCACGTCCATGGTGTGACATCTCACTGCTCCTCTTACCCCCAGAGGAAAGTAGACACATCCCTCTGTCTCCTTTCACCCCAAACTGATCTACCTGTGTGCTTCCTTTTTTACCCGCTTGCTCAAGACAGAAACCTGGGAAGAGTCTCTCTCCTCCAACTGTCCACATTCAGCTTATCACATGGGATCAACTTTTCTTCACCTCTCCCCATTCTAATACCCCCAAATTTCTTTTTCACCTCCGTTCCTACCTTGTATTATTAGTCCTTGTCACCACCAAACAAATCCTCCAACATAATCCTATAATGGGGAATTTTCCGATTGCTCGGCTTTGGATTTCACGCTACTTCAGACAATTTTCCAAATTTTATCACAGAACCCAACACCTTCAGTGATCCGGTCCCCACCTACCTGGTCAATTCATCTTTTTCCCCTCTGCTTCCTTCCCTCTGCTCCAGCTTTATGCCCTTTTCTTTGGACATCATGCCTTTCTCTTCCCACACATTTTTTCCTCCAAATAATCTTCCCTCTCTCTCATCTTTAGTAAGCTACTTATTTCTTCTTCAGGAATCAGTTCTCACAAGTGCCTCTCTCATCCTTCCCTCCCAGTTTGGGTCAAATGTCCCTCTTAAATGTACTCACTCACAATCATGTCTCCCTGTTGGAGAAATTATCTGTTGACATGGTCTCCCCCTAGACTCTAAGATCCTTGAGATTATGGACTACATCTTCTTCTGGGTCAGTGCCCCCAATATGAAACATGGTTACTGACACAGCTCAGCATTTACAAATGCTTGCAAAAGGAGTACAGGAATGACATGAGCCAGAGCATCCAGCACTGATGCTTTCTTGGGAGATAGCACACTTCTAGATAAGAATGACTGAACACTTTTAAATCAAAGGTCAATGTCTATTTGATCAGATTTCCTGAATTTAAAATCAACCACATTCAAATCTTCCTCCCAAACTTTGAATAGAATTATCCTATTTTTCTACTACAATTGGCAGAAATCAGGCTACTTAAATGGTAAACATACCCTTTCTTTTTCTTTCTTTCCATCACTTCCAGTAACAACAGTCATTTCTGACCTCTGAGGGAAGTGCTCAGAATATCCAAAACAATTTACAGTGTTATTCCTAAATATCCTTAAATCTTTTGGTTGGCATGTGTATAAGGACAATTACCTCTGTGTAATTTTTGTTTCTTTCTTAATTTCTACTCATCTCCTTTTTCTAATACCAATGCTGATACAAAATAGAGGTTGCCAGCAACTGATGTGATTTTCTTGTGGAAAAAAAATCCTTAAAATACAAATAATCTTCTTTAAGTGAATGAAAACCAGTAATATTTCACAAAAGAAACCATTCATTAGTTTCCATTTACTCAAGACTGTGTGAGAGAATACCATTCCAGTTTTCAATAAAATTACAGCTACAGTGTTACTCTGGCCTATTTCTACCAATTTCAGTCTATTCTGGTAATCTCTTTCTGAACACGCAAATAGGTTGCAGACGTACACAAAAGATTTTCTTCAAATGCAGTAGGTAAGCCTCATCCAAAGCATTCACTCTATTTTTATATTGTTTCTCAAAGATGTTTAAAGAAAAAATATTCAGGCTAACTTCTAGTTTGTGTGGTTTTTTTTCAGGTTTAGAGAAAAAGCTTAAAGGAAATGATGTTCTTGTCATACCATGTATTTTACAGGAACTCTCTGAACTTCATTTCCAACCAGTTTTCATAATTAATGATGACACAAAAAGAAATAAAAATGAAAATTCAAACTTAAGATTATTCTTAGTATTAAAAACTATTTTCAGTACCATTTATGGTCTACCTTGAATCTGTAAGGTTTGTGGTGGATGAATAAACTGTCCAATTTAATGTTAAATTTACTAATCCCTTTGGGCTTTAGTTTGAAAAATAAACCGAACCCCCTCCCCAAAATAATATATTCTCAGATTTCAAATTCTAAATACACAAGATGAACAGGGGGAGGGTATAGCTCAGTGGTAGAATGCCTGTCTAGCATGCATGAGATGCTGGGTTCAATCCCCAGTACCTTCATTAAAACGATAAAGAAAACCTAATTAACAACCCCCCCAATCTTAAAAAAAAAAAAAAGGCAAGAAAAAAATGATGAACATATGGGTATTTATTATAATCACTTCCCTTAAAAAAAATACAAACAAGCTGCTATTTTATAACACACATCCAAAATTCAGCATGCAATCAAAATGTATCACAGAATTTTTTTAAACACCAAAGACCTACTTCTCACAAATACAGCTGAATTCAGAGGACTTCCATTCTAACACCATGTCTTGATTTCATCGCAGGAAGCTGACAGTCATTTGCTGCCCTGGTTCCAACTCAGAAAGGTACTAATAAGAGCAACCCATCTTCCATCACAGTGTCTCTGTTTTCCCCCCAGCAAAGAAAGTTCATCCCAATTTCTCCATAACGACCCCTCCTCTATACCACAGAAGGAAAGCACTGCCTCGTAAGCAAGAAGGGGGTAAAGTCCTCTTCAAGTCAATTTCTCTCAATTTCACCAAAGTTCATTTACAGGGCTGTCATATTCAACCTTCTCCTCCATAGCAGATAACCCCTCCTTCCCATCCAACCCCGCACCCTGCAGAAATCCAGCTGCTAGTCTTTTCTTTAGTCCTAAAAATCACCTGCTGAGGGCACGTTTAATAAGGTCCTGAATCACTGCTTTCTCATACTAATTTAAATTAATCCCAGAGAGTTGAGAGCCATCCTGCAAAAACCATTTGTTGGTTCCCTTTAATAAATTAAAACAGTATGGCTGATTTTTTTTTAACCCGTCAGTAACAGAATCTGGTTTATTAAAACACTTGGTGAATTTTCACCTGAATATTCTAAAAATGTTCCAAGGAACAGATGTGCGCTAGAGAAAACCAGGCTGCTATCCAACAAGAACCAAAAGTGTTCTTCTTTTTAGGAGTTTGCCACTTGCTGTTAGAATTGAGTATCAATAGGAACAGAGTAAACAGTCCAACTGAGAAGAAGGTAACAAACACATAAGAAATAAAATGATGATTATGGCTGAGGTAAAAACATCTTTGGTGCACACAGTTTGTTGTATTAATGTGCCTCCTTTTCTACTGTATGTGTAGCCAAATGACCAATGTTTTACTTAAAACAGTATTAAATTGCTCCCAAATGGCCAACTTCAAATACATTTCTTAGGCAAATGAATGCAACTGCTGAGAACCCCAGAAAGGAACCTGGAAATCATCAGGGCCACACCCTGACCCTGAGGAGAAAACTGTGCCATCAACACGGTGAAACTTCAACATACTAAGCTTACTTGCATTTTGAGAAAGTATTTCGTCTTCTGGAGTTGCAGGGGCAAGGGAAGCAAGAAATGTTAGTATTAAACGTTAAGTAAACGTGTGAAAGACCTGTTTTAATTAAGAGAGTGAACAATATTCTTTTTTGGAGGGGGTAATTAAGTTACTTCTTTATTTGCTTGTTTTTAATGGGGGTACTGAGGATTGAACTCATACATGCTAAGCATGCACTCTACCACTGAGCTATACCCTCCCCACCCTGGGATCAATATTCTTGAATGCAGAACTACCTGTAAATGAATTAATGCAAGTTGTAGGCCTTGGTTAGAGAGCAAGTTAGTGACAAGTTTCCCAGAAAAGACTTCAAAGAACAAACAGAGCTTTTATATCCAATTTTACTCACTGCAGGCAAAAGATATATACAAATATTCCTAGGATTTGAGCTAACTCTTAATTTAACATAACTGAAAACAACTCTGTATTTTTATTATAATTTTTTCCTTATTAATAAGGAATATCTTAATTTTAAGATATTTCCTTAAACAATGATTTTCCTTAAAAACCTAAGCTACACATCATCAAATGAAAAAATTCTTATAAGATGCTAAGAAATCATAAGTTTGCGTATACTCCTACACAGTATCACCTAATCTGAAGAAGAAAGTTATAATGGTGAAGAAAATGGAAGACACCTGAGTTCTGTTTTTTCAGCTGTATACATTTATACTGCAAACATTTTATTGGCAAAATTTGTGTGTATGTGCGTGAATGCATGTGTGTAATGGTTAAATTTCAACATTATTTCTCCAAACTTATAAGCCAAGATGAAAATTGAATTTTACAATTAGTAGTTATTTAATATAGTTCACTGGACTGTTTCAGTGACACTAAATCTATATGAAATACTAAGTTAACCATTACCAGAAATAAGTTTAATTTTGAATATTGGCTTTAAAGAAAAATCCCTAAATGTTCTGTAATATTTTCAGATGTTATTATACAGTGATTTTAAACTATCAGCTATAGAGTTAACGAATAGTTTATTAAGAGAAATTCTTAGTAAGTATTCGAGACACCAATGTACCAGGCACTGTATAAAACTCATCTCATTAAATTCTCCCCAAAACTCTATAAACTAGGTGTTACTATCATCATCATTCTATAGAACAGGGAACAGAGGCTAAAAGAGTTTCGGTAACACAATCAAAATTACACAATTAGCAAGTAATAGTTCTGGGATTAGACCCCTACACTATCTGATTCCAAAATTCTTGTGGTCTTTTTACTTTTTTGCCACCCTATTGCTTAGAAAGGTCTCAAAGAAAGAAATATTTTCTAATTAGTTACAAAAATGTATCACCAGGTTTATATATCAGATGTCACCACCCGGTGTATGTTCTAAGCATACTCACTGCAAATTCTCAGTACGCCACTGATTAACACAAACACTTCACTGAAGAAAAACTTCAGCTTATCTGACATATATCTTTCCTAATCACTAGGCTGCCAGAACTGCTCTGAATCTGAACGTACTCCAAAAAGAAAAAGGGTTTAATTGAAGAGAGAGACCATGAGTACCCAGTAACAATACGCCCTGCCAAGCAAAACCGAAGTACCAAAGATTACTTACACCCGATGCACTGTAACTGGTCCTTTTACCCCAGAGAAGGAAGTAAGTGCTCAGACTGGCCAAAATGTCTATTCAAAATCAGCCTTCATGCCCAGAGACCAGAAACACAGGGAAAGCAAGAGAAAAGAAGCAGAGGAGAGCAACACCTGCTTCTGTGTTCAGTCTAGGGACAGCTGACCAAAAGGGTGGACAGAGATTAGAAGCAGAGACAGGGTGTGGGGGTGGCAACAGAAGCTGGGGCGGCAGGAGCTCAACCACTGAGTCCAAGCGGAAAAGTGAGCGACAACGTGGCGCAGAGCACAGCTCTGTCCTCTCGGGAGGGAGAGTAAGAGCCAAGTCATTCACCCTCAGGTCCAACACCCTCTTCGTCTAATTGTATAATCATACACCTTCCTAAGACACACAGAAAACATTCATCAGACTATTTCATTTGCTCCTCACTCTGTGGTCAGCAGTTGTTATCATCTTCACTTCCTGACCAACTATAAGATCAAGTTTTAGAGGCTCAGTAGCTCAAGTACGAGTTAATAATGTGTTAATTGCAAGACTAAAACTCTTCTATTGTAACCAATGTTCTCTCACAATACTGTCTGTAGAACACAGTATGGTATTTTAAAAAGAAAGAAATAATTATAACTTCCTTATAAGTTCCTTAAAAGACTTCTGAGAAGTAGGAAAGAAAAACTTCAGATATATAAGGTATTCACCTACTCAGAAGTCCCCCAAAGTGCCTAAAGACCAAGATTTAGTGCACTAGGCTAAAAAAAAATCACAGGGACACAAGCATCTCTAATCCCACTTGGATATACCGTTACCCAGTAGCATCACCCAGTGCCTGAATATCGTTAATACATCTTTCCTACTCTCAGCTGCCTAAACACCTGTATATTTTGCTGCCTGCCTAACGTCTATAGACTTCATGCAATGTATGCCAAGTTTCGTTACAAAGAATTGTTCAACAAAAGTACAAACCCATAAAGGCACTGACTGTAGGCTCAGTTTAGGTACCAGTACCTATTCAAGTCATAGGCCTAAAGCAACCACCTATCAGTTTATCTGTCAAAATCAGAATCCAGCATCTGTCTCCACAGTAAGGTTATAAAGAAAACGATATTGTAACACAAGACGGTGACAGATATTTCAACAGAGATCATCTCCTGGATTTTAACAGGCTCTCTACCTTTTCAAAATATACACCATATCTCAAACTCTTATGATCAATTTAAAGATGTCATGATTGAACAAATACAGAAACAAAACAGAAAGAGATTAAATAAAATAGCTAAACTCCTAAGCTTCTGAGATAAAAAAGATTATCCTCAATCTTTCTTAATCCAGGAATGTAGGCAGTCTTTCCCAAATGTCTGTAAAACACACTGAGCTAATGTGTACATTACATGAGCCAGCAGCCTCTACTGCACCTGGAAATGATAGAAATGTAGCTCCTAGGCCCACTCCAGGCAGAATCTGCATTTTAACAAGCTCAGGTGACATGCAATTAGATTGAAGTTTGGGGAGCACTGATGGAAAGAGATCCAACAAGAGGCCCAGCTCAAAAATGTCCCTCTATGAGAGATACAAAGAGACCCACCTGGTTCAAAGAAACGGAGGATTTAAACTCCATTTTAAAAGACTTTTTTTTAAAGGCAATCATTCATATCAAAGGATGAAAGGGGGACGGGGATTGAGGAGCGAGCTATGAGAGAGGACCAGGCCTACAGCTCTTGCTGCCACAGGCATCCTTAATATCACATCAAGCCTGAATTTAAAAGTAGCTACTCAATACTCTCTCTGAGAAGTGGTTTACTTTATGTTGATGACATACAAGAGGTATTAAAAAAGTGAAATTTCTTTTTCTATTCAACATGAAACAAAAGAAAAAACCCCCACTGTTTTTAAAAGAAAAATCAAAAAGATTTAAAAATTATACAGATAGAGGAAGAAGCAAACCTAAAGAGATCATTTTTAATGGAACATTTCAAACAGAAGACTAAGTATCTATTGCAAACTACAGTTGGTTGTTTCAGGCTGCACACTAGTGTCTTTTTAACAGATTTTTGTTCAAATCTCATTCATTTTCTTTGGTTAAGTCAGTACATATCCCTCTAAGAGTGGTTAAAGGGTAAAGCCTTATTTCTTTCGTATGAATTCAGTGACACAACTCAGCACCATTTTTTTTTTTCATTTCAATAGAATAACAAGAATAACCTTCCTATTTTAAATGAGGTTTACCGAATGAATTCAGGTATACCAGTTTTTCACATCAGCTATAAATAATTGCGTCCCTCTAAAGGGCCTATTTTTGCAAATAAAAATGTCTTTTTGCCTGATTAAACTTCTTCATCATCGGAGAACTTTTCTTCTGCAAATTTGTAGCTGGAAAATTCGTCATTAGAAGCTTGTTTTGTCAAAATGAGCTCTTTTCTATTGCTTTGGGTGAGCAGTCTTGTAGTTAATTATTCAGAGGAGGAGAGGAACATCCTATTTTAAAAGTACACTTGACAAAATATTTGGACCCAAGTATTCTACCTTAAGACATCTTTTACATTCCAAGGCAGCAGGGCTCAGTATTTATAATACCTTTAAAAACCTGAAGATAGGAGGGCAGAAGTAGACAAAAGACAGTTTATAAAACAATGAGAGTGGACCCCAGGGGAACATCACAGCTGCCGGCCCTACCTCAAGAACCCCTTTTCCCAAATGGTTCTGGAATGACAAGTGTCCTTTCCAAATGGAGAAAAGTAGCCAAGCCTATGAATACAATCTCTATGGCCACGCTACCACCGCAGGCACCCCCTGTGGAGGACACACTTTGCAGGAATGTTGCTTCAATATGCACTGAGATTGTAAAGAGTCAGACTATTGACTCTCATTTTTAATCCAAGAGATATCCCTAAGAGACAAGAAAGCAGGGTAGATGTGAAACAAATTGGAAATTAACAAAAACAAGATGTTTCCTTTTCCCAAAGTGTTTTCTGCCACTCACTCAGAGACTAGTTTTATACTCTTGGTTTTATAACAGATGCCCAATAACAATAGGCTTTATAATAATATCCTAAATACAGACATGTAACCCAGAGAGAGATGAAAGCAAAAACAAGGAACAAGGCTATGGTCTGCACCCTTTCAGTCTCTTTATAGGATACTTAAAAGCAACTGAAAAAAGAACACAAAAGTTCATTAGACTCAGCTGTAAAAATTGTATTAGCCATATTCATCTTTCTTAAAAAAAGAAAAAAAAATTATTTTATAAAAAGCAAACTTGTGAACTGCATTTAAAATTAATACCCCAAGAATTCCAAGTATGCAGAGTTGTATGGATTGCCATGCTTCCCACTAGATTTTTAAACAATGTTTAAACAGGGCTGTTTGGAATACTTCAGTGGCATCATTTAACCCTGTTCAAAATGTCAAGAGTCATACTGTGCCCCAGTGGCCACTCTTCAGCAAATAACACATCCTTTGAAGTTAAAATCCTCCTAAATGATGCCAATTGAGAATTTCTAGGCTAGGAGAGTTTTTCTACTTTGAAAGAAATCAATAATCTTTGTAATGACAATTAGGAAAAAAGCCCTTTCATCATCAAACTTGTGAATTTTGCAGTTTCAAATGTCAGTAAATTCCTTTACCCCAGGGCAATATTTGTAAACATTCTTTCCTAATTAAGCCATAATCATAAACCTAGACTGAACTTGCTTCTTTTTAAAAAAAAAAACTTGATGCTCTTGAGGAATAATTATATTTATTATAATAAATTCCACAGAAATAAAGGGTAATTATCAAAGACAAAGGGATCTGACAGAAATATTTTATTTGGCCACAACATCTACCACATAGCTGCTATTCCAAGGGCACTGATGTGTGTTTCACTTGATAAATCACGTAATTTACTCAGTCTCCTTGACTATAACTACATGCTGTGCCATGCTTCAAACCCTGCCTCCCTCTGATAGCACAAAATCCCCAGCAAAGACATCAAGAAACAAAAGCTTTCATCAAATTATCATAAGCAAATAGTATCTCCTCTGCCAAATACTATGGTACTTTTAAAACAGATACAGTAGCACTGCTCTCAAGCACTGTGTACAGCCTTGGAATAAGTAAAAGTACATATAACTTCATTATAAATGGAATCTAAAGGCAGAGTTTGAATTTTCAATTCTAATCTCTTTCTCATATTCAAGTTTTAGATATGAGCAAGTCAAAAATCTCTCTCCATCTTCAAAACAATCATTTCTAAGTTGTTCAAACTAACTGCATCTTATGAAATGCCCTTAAATAAAATAATGCCTTTAAATAAAATTAATTACTCTAAAAACATGATAGCAACTTTTAATGTAAAATCTTGAGACTAAATCTTCAAAATTCTCCTGAGTAGATAGAATTACTCAATTCTTCCCCATATACTTGTAAAGAAAAAAGGTCATAGGTGAACCCAAAATTGTAATTCCAGAAAGTTTCTAAAAGACTGAAATGAAGATCCAGACCTTTTATTCTAAGAAATCTTGAGCACCAGAGAAACGGACAAATGTAACTGCAAAGCTAAAATGTCAGAGATGAGGACAAGAGGTTCATTGAAATTTGATAGTGTTGCAATTTATTGGAATTAACTGCCTCGAAAATACAGCCAAAATAATCTCTGAGGCAAGTGTCTTCAACTCCTATGACCAGTCAAGGCAAATCTAGTTAAAGAGCCCAGCCTCGGCAGTCCTCCAAGGAAAATAACTGACCTGGACAGTTAGGAAGAAGATATTTGGGAATGGTAGTCTAAAGCTTCCACATGTAAGAATAAAGTGCCAACGAGCACCAGATCAAGGATAAACTCAGTTCAAACCATCCAAATTCAGTTCAAACCATCTACTATGGATCCTCAGCAGAGATGTTCCAGAAAAAAAGCCAAGAGAATCCCAGTAAAAGTTTCAAAATTTGAGTACCGCTCAAAATAAACATGGGCAAATACAAGCGAAGTTCTGGCAACGGACAAGCTATCAGCCTTTTTTAAGTTCCTCATCACATTCGCAGATTCAAACATTGCATAGTACCTGGTAAAGTACAGGCAGGAAAGGTCAGACAGGTAGGGATGCTTACGGACCAGAGTGAACAGCTGCTGTGGGTATTATGTACCATTTATACGGGAAGCCCGCGTATAGCGATATTCACAATTAGTGAATTAAGGAAGGTAGTCATTTATTCCTCAAAGGCACATACAAATCAAATCTTCCAAGAAACCATCCAGCACTGTGCATAATTACACCTGTAATTATTCAAAATATTATGCCTTTTTCATCCTATGAAGAACAGAAGGTATGTAGCCCCTAGCAAAAGGCCTCTCCCCTTTTTTTTTCCAACTAGGCTGTTAATGAGGATGGCTATTCATTGAAGGCAGGTGGTTACATTCAGTAAATCACTTGTCCTTTCCATCAAAGCTGCAACACTCGTCACTTTTGCGAGGCCATTAAAGTAAGTACCCAAAGCTCATACAAGGCCGTTTCCAAGAGAGAATCAAAAAATTTGAAAGATGAATGTTACTAGGTTAAAAGCAGGTTGGGGGTGAATAATGAAGTTATAAGAAAGTAGGTTTGTCAGCCACAGATTTATCAGAGCGCCTTAAGGGTAAACTCTGTCCTTTCCTCTTATTAGGAAGGTGCCGGTTTTAGAGAAAGCATACCACTTGCCTGTGATAAACAGCTGCACCATCGAGGGCATTTTAAACAAGTGCTTTTAGTGCACTGAACAGCCACAAAGAGATTAGGAAGACAAACTGCTCCTCATTCACGTTGGAATCCGAAAGGTTGTAGCTGTTTTAGAATTACAGCAGCAGGGAATTCAGTGTTACCGTAGGGGCACATTAGCACTGAAAAACTAAGTGCAGACGACGAGATGACGTAAGTGAATGATATGCAATGATACAGCCCCCCAAAATATAGTATATTTATACACAAAAACAACTAAGAGACAGATGGCTGGCAAGCGATTTTCCCTGTGGCATTTCGACTTGTCCGTTCAGTGCTTGTATTTGGGTCATTTGCTAGGATAAACCCCATGTGACAGGCTCAGTGGAGGTAAGGCAAAGTGGTCCATAAGCGCTTCGCCTAATTTTAATTTTAATTTACTGTTAAGAGATGTACTTGTTCAACTAGCAAAAAGAACCTTTTCTACATAGATTTGATTATATAGTCAAAACGGAGCTAGAAAATAAAATGTCATATAAAATAGTTCATAAGCTATAAATTGTACCTGCTGGCCTTTTTTTCAGTATATGATCAACTGGGAAGGAGATGAGAATAAAATAAACTCTTGTACACACTGGCTTCTTTCAATAAAGACCTAAAGAGATGACCTTTGATACAAAGCAAACGTCTCCCTTATTTACTTTGATTTTATAATAATTCTTTCTAAACATGCTTTTACTAAATACCAGACATACCTTCAATGGTTGAACATACTAGAATTTTAAGATAAGAATTCCTGGATTGGTCCAAGGTGAGTCTATTAGACCTTTTTAGAGAGAAGTTAGAGGGACTGAGCATTTCACAAGGGATTCTTATACCAGGTCAAAAACCCAAACTGACAATAACACTAAAAGACCAAGTAGAAGGTCTAGTTGAGTATCTTTAGGGGAACACACACACACACACACACACACACACACACTCACAGGTTTGTTTTTTTTTAAACTTGTCAGTATACCTTAAATCCTCCCTCCATTCCTTCATTTTAAATACTGTTAATCAAAATCTTTATGACTTTAAGGAAAGAAATCTTAACAAAGGTTTCTGTAAAAGCTGAGATTTACATTTATATCTGAACAAGTAACTGAACTAGAAATGTGCTACTGAGAGTTTGGGGTAGTTTTGATTCAAGAGCAGAAATTCCTGCTGTGGAGTTGGTTCTCCAAGTTTCACACAATTACTGCATCTCAATAACTAAGAAATCTAAAGGTAATGTTAATGGTCATGGTTGGATTTAACAACTGCAGAATGGGCAATAAGGAAAAAACTTTCCAAAGCAGCCACAAACCCATTTCCCACTTTCAAAAACTCAAATTGTCTTTTTTTTTTTTTAATAACCAATGCATTATTTTACTCACATGAGAATAAAAAGATGTATTCATTGCATTATCTTCTTATTCACTTGTTATCTATCGTAAGTGGCATGCCGTCAATTAGATGACATGTTCAAAATGAAATCAGACTAGAAAACAGTATTTACAGTTTACTTTTGTTGGTTTAAAGTAAACTGACTTCTCTTTCGGTATTATCTCTGTGCAAAACATAACAGGACTTTTAAAGAGGATGAAGGGAAAAGGATGCAATGGCTATCCTCAACAAATATGTAAGAGAGCAGAGAATTCAGGGTCAGCAAATTTTTTCCACTGACCTCAACATCAAATTTCTCCAGAAAATGAAAGGGTCCTTCAAGAAGTCACAGGCAACATGACTTAAAATTTGGCAAAGACAGCTTATTTATAATTCCAATTCTACTCCAACCACAATTTAAGATTCAATACAGTCATTACCAGATTGAAGGCAGGGGATGAAGCTGAAACCGTATATGCTTTTTCATTAGATATGGTGAATTCGACTCTTTTACCGTTTGTTTCATCACATCATAGCCATATTCTTAAGTTTAGCACAGGAACACTTGTAAAATAGTAAATTTTACTGTAGGGAAATTGATTTTGCTCTAAGAGTTTCAGATTACCCCTTAATCTCAACCAAGCTACAGCAAACGCTGAAAGTAATTATACATATAGTTCATAAAGTAAACTTGATCACTGTATTTAAAAGAAATGATAACTTTGAGAAGTACCACAGCAATAATGTTTAAGCTGAAGCAATAGAAAGCCCTCCTACAGTAAATGCCATATTCTTCAGGGAAAATGCAGTCTTGACTTAGTTAAGCAAGTCAAGCGTAAGAGCCATCTCCCTCCTCAAGCTGCTGCCCTTTCCCTTCTAGCACTGCCCTCTCCCTCCAGACCCACATTTCACAAAAGGTTTGTTTTTTGGGGGGGGAGGGGTGCGGCGGGGAGCAGAGTCCACATCCACAGCTTAAAATTTTACTCTTGGGTCTTTGTCGTCTGAAATGGAGTGGTGGAAATAAACAGGTTATCATCCTCCTAAAGTTTCCACTTGACTCCCCAGCTCTTTCCCCCTTTCTCCCACCAGTGAGATAGAACATCTGTCTCGAAAGAAACCACTTACAGTGCACCTTGGCACTGAATCACCTGAACATGCTATGCAGACCCCAAACAAGCTCCATGCTCCCATTAGTACACATTTCATAATTTCTAGGATACATAAAAAACAAGTTTGGTACCTGTAAGATTTCATACTCTTCAGAGTGGGTGACTACAGATGCAGTTCTGCTACTAAGAAAATTCGAGTCAAATACACTCTTCAAATTGTGGCTAAGTATAATTTATATTTACAGGCCTTCAACATCACATCGGTGTACAATGTCTATGTATCATATACTGAATATGCCAGCCATTAGATGATATGGTCAAATCGTCACATTAAATTCATCTACGTAGGTAGGTGTAAGTCAGAAATTTGGCACTCCATTCAATCTATATAGCAGGTAAAGAACTTATGACAATTGCCCACCCCCACCCCCGCAGCATTCAAAGCACAACTGACTTACCCTCACACTCACACCATTCTGCCCAAGTTACAAAGTCCCAACACTTCTGATAATAAAAGAACACAGAGTAAGCATTAAGTCTATAGAGAAAATGTACATGCAAATTTAGTTTAGTTCCAGCCTTAATCTGAATAGCTTTTTCTGACATGTATTTTTTTAAAGAAGGGACAACAATAAAGAAAAGCTATACCAGGAATGCTTGATTTAGCACCATGTTCTACAATAGTTACAGTATTACAGTAAATTCCTTTTTCTTATAAGCTCTAAATTACTGGTTTAAATTCTTACTTTTCAAACTGTCTCCAGCAGAACCAGTAACTGCCCAGACTCTTCCCTGAGCTCACTTTAGTGAAAAGTCATCCGTCTTTGGAAGCATGAGCTTTTCCTGCCAATGCTCAAGAAATAGCAGGTGCACAGTAACACAAAATTGGAGGGAACAGAAGCAGCTTACCTCACCCTTACACACACACCATTTATTTCTCAGAACATGCAGCACAGCTGCTGAAATCTGCATACTGCTTACAAGTTGAGAAAAAGTTTATGTCTAACAGTGACTTCCTATCAACTAGTCTCTGATAGACACTACATAAAATGCATTAAGAAGGGTTTTCTGGATGTTTTTGTATCTATGATCGGGGGATTTCATAAGAGACAAGACATGGGGTTGTGAACCAAGATTCGCTGACTTAAGGCATACATGCATGAACATGCTTTTAGCCGGACAGTGTGCACATCAGAGAATACAGAATATGGCTAATTACCCCCGGGAACAGATTCTGCCTTCATCTCCCCTCACTATCAACCACTTTGCTTAAGTTCACTCACTGCCTTGCCCTGACCCTGGGGAACCATTCACTTTCCAGAGTCCAGAGAGGCTGCTGAAAAGCTGTCAAAGTAAATCTGTGCTCACTTTTTGGATGGTTTAATTTCAATGGAGCATGAAACATCCCAGGACGGTTAATAAGTTAAGCCAGGCGTGCTGGTCTCCCTAATATATTTTAATTATGCATCTGTTTTAATTGTACTCAGATTAAGTCACCGGAAAAGCACAAATTGTAATTTTCCCTAATGGCTATTGGAGCTTTTCATCAGTTTCTAAACATTAACAACGTTTAAAAAATAGGTGGAGAGACACGAGCACAACTGTGCCATTTTCCAGAAATCGATGCAGTTTCTTTGACAACACAGTTCAGGTCTCATTAGCCACCCAAACTAACCCAAGTGCAAAGACAGCTTCAGTCTCTAGGGGCATCTTCTTCCCCAATTAGCACAAGAGAATCGCTAACGTCTAGTATAAAACTCCCAAACAGAAAGGGAAGCTCAGGCTTTTACAGAGTGCCACTCCATCGACTGGTGAAGGAGGCGGGGGAGCGGGAGAGAGGAGCAGCACCAGCACCGATCTCCTGGCTCAAAGTAAAGTGCACCATACGTCAAAAGGGAAAGTTGAAGCAGAGTGCGATGTCTCCACTATTTTGGCAACTGTCAAACGTGTTTTAACCTCGGGAAATAAAAGTGTCCCATCAATAAAAGGAAACGCTACGGGGAAGATCTATTAGGGGGCGGGGAGCGGCTTCCTTCCAGTCCAGACGTAAAATCGCTCAATGTGCTTTTGTTGTACCAAGGAATACCTAAGTCTTTTTAAAAATAAGCTCATTAAACAGTTTCCCAAATTGCTGTGATTTCCGCTAAGAAACTTAAGCGTCTGCCAAGAGCCGAGAAGGAAGGGGAAGGAACCTGCCTCAAACTAGGAACACAAACTCCCTCAGTCCTCCTAGTGCGCCCGCGTCCCCGGTATTTGCTTCAGGTGTTGATGTTTACGCGTCTCCTAAACCTTCAGGTGCTAGACTAGTTCCTCCAAGACACACTTCGAGGCTTAAAGCGGGAAGCTTCAGAGCCACCGCGGAGTCCCCAAGCAGCCCGTGACCCCTTCCTCTCACCCCCTTACCTGTCATCATAGCAGAAATCCGCACTCAGGGTGTTGAGATACAAGGCGAGCCCCAGAGCGCTGCTCACCAACTCTGCAATCATCTCTCCACCTCCTTTCCTCCGGCTTGGCTCTCAGAGCAAGGGCAGCAGCGGCAACAAAAAACAGAAGCATCAATCCCCACCTTCCGTCGCCTTCTCCTCCCAGCTTCACTTTTCCCTCGCTTCTCTACCCTCCCTTCCTTTCTCAGGTCCTTCCAATCCACTACTCTCCTCTTCCTCCTCGTGCCCGTCTCCGCAGCTCCTGCGTCCTTCCCGGGTGCGGGCTCACACGGCGCTCCCCATGCCCAGCACCGAAGAGCGGCGAGCGGCGTTCGGGCTCCGCGCCCCCCGGCGGATCTGTGCACAGGGCTGGTCCTTCGCGCAGCTCGTGCCGCCACCCTAACCCATGGCAGTGAGGGGCACCCTAGGTGAGGAGTGGGACTCAGAGGAGGTGGAAGAGTGCCGGATCGGGGCAGAGGGACCGGACCGAGCCGGGCTCTGGGACCAGCTGGAGGAAGAGAGAGAAAGAAGGGCGGGTGGGAGGGACGAAGCGAGCCGCCTTGCCTCGCCGCCTCCCGGGCGCACGGCTCCCGTGACGCTCGGGCGGACTCCGGCCGCCACAGCAGCTGCAGCGCATCCACTCTTTATTAGCTCCCTCCCGGCCCCAGCCCCTTCTCCAGTGAAGTGAGAAGCGGTGGCTGGAGACTCTAGAAGCTCCCGCGTGGGGTTCTCGGCGCTGCCCCCGCGCCTGCGTAGCCAACCCTCCATCCCGGGTTCGCCCAGCCCCTTTCTCCACCCAGGCCCGCCCCTACGGTTCCTCCCACAATACCCCCTGGGTTGGAGGCTCCTCCCACCCTCCACAGGGCTGGAGGCTCCTCCCAACCACTTCCCGCCCTCCCCTTGTTTCTTTCACCTTCGATTTCACTCTGGGAAGCCCCTGGGACCCAAGAGCGACGGCTGGAAGGCAGCCCAAAGGGGTAGCTGGAATGCGCCCTGGGCGGGGGAGCTGGAGGAGAAACGAGACCGAGGAGGATGCGGTCGCTCTCCCCGCTTCTGCCGGGCGGCGTCTGGCACCGGCTGGATCTCAACCCCGGCACTATGTGTGCCAGGCGCTGCCAGGCGTAAGTCCGGTCAGCTGGAGAGACTTCTGGGGACCGGGAGGGGAAGAACAGGTTTGACGAGTGCTACAGTCTTGGTTGCCACAAATATACATGCGACCTGTCATACACCCTCGTGCGTGAGTCGAAATGCAGTGGGAGTAGGGGAATTGGAGAGCTTGAGGGGCATCTTAGGAGGCAGAGATTTCAGCTCTGAGCCTACCGTTGCCCCAAATGTCAATGGAAAGACGTGGGGCGGGCGGCGGATGTTCCCGCAATCAGGTTAAAAAGAAAGGATACCAAAAGAGGAAACAAAGATTCGCGCGCACATACATAAACACGCCGCAGGGGCGGGGGCTTTTCGTAGTTTCAAGGGGACTGTCAAACTGACCCCGAGAACACAGAGAAGAGAATACCGGTGCAACCCAGTACAGGCTATCCTTAAACCTAGGAAGGCGGGTAGCTAATGCCCTTTCCTTTACGCCTGGATGCAGGACTGGATGGAAGGCGCCCAACATGATGAAATACGGTGTAGAGGAATGGTCTGTGTAGAACGAGCCCTGGGTAGTAAAGTTGCAAAACCAAAGAGGACTGTGGGCTGCCTGCCACACCTCCTCCTGGCTTGGCCCGCTTTCTGGCTGGATAAGTGGCTCCCTAGGACCACGATGAACACTACTGCAGCGCCCTCTGCTGCATGGCAGCCACAATGCATCAAAAACAGACTTGTAGAGCGTTGACGACCCTCAACACCTCTCTGCCACCACACTCCAAAGGCAGCACCTAACCAGCAAGCTCTCCAAAACAGAGGCAAGAAATTGAGCCCCTTGGATGTCTGGCAGTGGTCTGAACAGCAAATACCATGGTTTGGGTGTCTGCAAAACAAAGTTCCATCTTTTCCTGAATTCAAAAGGAAATCTATGTAGACATAAATGAAATGATGAATATTTATTATACCTATTATGCCACCACGATGGACCCATTTATGGGACCTGGGGAAAAACATAAATGCACATAAAAGAGTACTGTATCTTTAAAGGCAGGGACTGATCTTTTATCTTTTTTTTTTAACCCATAATCTCTGCTCACTGTCAAAATGTTTTTAAAATCGTATCAATTGGCCCATCAAGGTCCTCTGTCTCTGTCCCTCCATTGTACTTAAATGTTGATACTACATCCTAGAATACTGGAGGAAAGGCACCCTCTCTAGAATCTGATGCCTGAGTTGGTGTCCCTGCTCTGCAGCTATGAGACCTTTGGCCAATCATTTTACCTCTCTGTGCCTCAGTGTTCTCATCTATAAAACAGTGACGATAATACCTATCTATGGGTACTATTATTATGCAGATAAAAGTAGTTAACATGTTGGAAGCATCTCAAAGGATCCTAAATGCAATAGAGGTGTTAGTTGCTATTATTAACATTATTATTGTTGTTGTTGTTAGTATTATTATTCTCTCCAACTTCCTCCTATCCTTTTAGTTGTTGACTAAAAATATAGATGTTTACTTCCAAAACATACACCATTACATCCACACTGCTCCAGTCCTAGTCCGAGCTACCCATGTTTCCTGCATGGATGAACGCAGAAGACTTCTAAGTGGTCTCCTTCCTTCTCCTCCTGCAATCCCCACCCCCTCTCACCCACAGTCATAATTTCAGGTATTAGACAGAAGATTCTTTGGAAATCCTACAATCTCTCTGCCAAAAAATGTTCAATGACTTCCTGTCGCACATAGACTAAAACTCGAATTCTTAACCATGGCCAGCCAGACCTTCATCTGACCCTGACTGCCTCTCTCCTGAGTCAGTGTGCTCCAGCAAAACACATCCTTCTCCCCTGGAATTTACACTTTTCCTCCTCTCTTATGCAGTGCTTCTCCCCAGCCCTTCTCCAGTTTGTTCCCAACGTTCAAGTCTTAGTTCGAATGTCATTGCCTCAGGAGGGCTTTCCCAGATTTTATCATGTAGCCCCTCCCTCGTCGATCTCTGTCCCATCAGCTGCATTATTTTCTTCGTAGTATGCTTCAGTATCTGCACTCACCAGAATGGCAGCTCCAAGAGGGCAGGGGCCTCCTCAGTCTTGTTTTCTGTGTGATACCTACGTAAACATCTGGGCAGGGAGAAGGGGAAAAGTTGACAATAAATAAAGAAATGTGCTTCGCAGAAACTGTAAAATAACTGAAAATCCACCCATTTTTATCATGAGAGAATAGGGTAAACTGATTTGTGGTCGACAGTGAAGTATTAACAAAGGAGGAGAGGGAGGAAGTAGGTTAAAAATTCTTAAGATTGCATCAGCTTTGCAGGAAAGTGATGGTGGGAAGTCCAGACAGCTCTCTTCAATAATGAAGAGGACTGAGAGGCATAAAAGTGTGAGAGGGGTTTGACTTCAGCCTGCTAAAAGCTTGTAAGCACTTTCCAGAGCTGTCTCCATTTTCAAGGCTCCAACAGTTCTAAAGAAATCTTTGCTAGCCTCCTCCCCCACCTCCTCCTTGTCTCCTCTCCCCACCCCCAAATCCTCTGAATTAGAAGCACAGGGGACTGTGAGAAATGCCACAAAGTGGCATATCTTGCCATCCCTGATGAATGGAAGGCTGAAAATCCAGCTGTGTTTGAGAAATCCAGTTGCTTTTAACAAATTTTCCTACTATAATTTAACGTGGGTCTCACTATTCTTCCAGTGCATTAAGCCTTGGTCTCTTTCAGACTGTTCTCCAAGCAGCCAATGCCTGCATTTTCTCCCTGCCTGGAACAACTTTGGTGTGGGAAAATCAGATTAAAGATGTAAATGTCATCACTATCCTGGGAGATCAATTCAAACCTGAGGGCACTGCTTTTTAATTTATTAAGGTGTACTTACCCATCGGGAGATTGCTGCATGGGTTCTGAAAAAATATATATATATATATTTCCCTCACTATTTAAAGCTACTGTTGCTCTGCACAGATGAAGGAAATCAGGCTGGCTGGCTTGAGTTTTCTACCTCAGACACAAGACTGGCCAAAAAAGTGCTAAGCTCTTATTTTCCCCAAGTAGGTTCCACACATCTGCTACCTCACCACTTCCTCAATGAATTATTTTTTTATAGTCGCCCCGACCTACCCGGCATTTGTTCTGCATTCCCAGCCCTTTATTGTATAATTCATACCTTTGCAGTGCCAGTCCCTCGGGGTAAAGGTTTCCTTATTTGCCTAAGACATTTTTAGTTTATTGTGCAATACCATCTTCCCTTTGGGTGTTGCATAAAT
The DNA here is from genome assembly GCF_036321535.1 of Camelus dromedarius. Classification (NCBI taxonomy): domain Eukaryota; kingdom Metazoa; phylum Chordata; class Mammalia; order Artiodactyla; family Camelidae; genus Camelus; species Camelus dromedarius. The sequence continues at coordinate 21,996,842 of NC_087446.1, read as the reverse complement.
ATTAACTAAAACTCCACATATGGTCTTGGTCATCATTTCTATTTGTCCTAATGTAACTTCTCTTTGAACAGCTCATTGGGAAAATGTGCCAAGGGTGAGATGTGGCACATAAATTCTCCTGCTGCCTAGAATGCCTTTTAAAATGCCCACAGATTTGGTTATTTATTAACAGAAGATTTGCACCTCTTCCTTGCTCTCTCAATTCTAAAATTGTCCCAGGCCAAAGTAATTACGATCACCCATATGTTTGGTGAAAAGGTATCCAGAAATCTCCTGCTAAAATCTTAACAGATTGACTAGGAAGCAGAAGCATACTAGCCCAGCAGGTGGAACTGCGTGTTTAGGGAGGTCAGAACAGAGCTCTCTGCTGCGGAACTCATAAGCTCTGGGCTTTACTCAGGAAATAACCCTGTGGGAGAAAAACGGCAGAGCATGGATGAAATGTGGGTCAGGGAGCTGACAGAGGCACCCGGGCTGCTTGGTTAACTAGTGACAGTAAAGGCATCGGCTACACATGTTACCTTTAGATGGTTCCCAGCATCCCTTAAAATGCTGCCCTGTGGACATTACATATGTAACATCGCTTTATCCCCAAACTTGTGATCCATTAGGAATATAATTAGGACAATGCAGCCACAGAAAGAGATCCTGTCACCTGTCACAAACCCAGGGCTATTAAGAACCAACTACTACTACAACGATGATCATTTTAAGAATCTCAGAAGCTCCCAGCTTCTAATTCAGAGGATGTAGAGATGCAGGAGGGGGAGGAGTGTAGAAATAACATGTTAATAACTAGATATGGATAATTGCAGAGATGTTGAGGCTAATGATAGAATTCAGAAACTCAATCAAGAAAAGCAAAGACAGCCTCCTTCCTAGAATCCCTCTGAATGCATTCCCATGTACTGATATAAACAGTGATCAAAAATATTTGAACAGCTTGAAGAATTGCATTGAATCTTGGGTAACACAGTTTTGATAAATCTCAGATTCTGGAAAATTAATGATAAAGAGTATAAAGATGATTAGTTTCGATGTGGACATTAGGTAAATTAACCAATTTTTCATGAATGTTGCCTTGATGTTCAGACCAACATGGACCCTTTAAAGCCAGCATTGTCCAGTAGAAATTTCTGCAAAGGTGATTTTATATCTGTCCTCCCCAGTGTATTAGCCATCAGCTACACATCACTATTGAGCACTTAAAATACAGCTAGTGGGACTGAAGAACTGAATTTTAAATTGTGTTTAATTTTAATTAATTTTAATTTCAATAGCGACATTGGTTAGTGGCTACCACATTGGACAACGCAATGAGTTCACGTCAAAACCAGTTGTCTACTCCTCGCAGTGGTCAAAGCTTTAGTCCCGAACCTCATGCTCTGATCTGCTCCATACCCACGTGCCACCTGTTTTTATTTAAGAAACAGCTACTAGCTGTTGAACACTTTGTAGGCATTAGGCATTTGATTGAGCAAAATCTATATTCATGATTGCATCTAACCCTCACAATCGCCCTGGGAGATAAGAGATAGGTACCATTACGACCATATTTTACAAATAAGGAAATGGAGGCTCAGGAAATTGTCCATGGTCTTACAGCCTCTAAGTAGTGGACCTAACATTTGAATGTATGTCTTTTAACTTCAAAATTCTACCTTTAACCACTACTCAGTATAGCCTAGTTGCTCCTTCTCCCATTCAAAAGTCCACGTCTGCATTAGGATCTATTTCAGGAAAGAGAATTCCTGGCTGCAGCCAAGGTGCCTTGATTAAATTCACATTCTTCCTCCTCCACTGTCCCTCAGATGATTCAGGATAAAATACTGTGGAAATCTTTCTTGGTCTACCATTTTTGCCTAATTTTTCCCAAATGTGGCACAGACACCTGCAAAGACTGCACTCTAATCTGCAGTAAAAATTCTCCCTCATAAAATACACACATATACCATATATTTTTAAGAATAAATGTATTCAAAGCAGACATAGACTTTTTCCTAAGGTAATCCACACCATCTATAAGAAAAATAACTGGGATAAGCGTAATGAAAACTCCAACACAATAATGAAAGTATCAATGCAAATTAAAATTTGGAAAACCAAATAAAGCATTTATAAAAGTGACTTAATATTATGTTTAAAACCCCACTACAAATTTGCACCTCGTAAAGCCTATTTAATCCAGTTATTATTCCTATTCAATGATTAGAAAGTCTACTTGCAGTTTGGCCTAGTCATCCAATAATAACTGACCAAAAGTCAATTCGTTTAGAACTTTTGCAATAGATTTAATTTGCCCATTTGAATGAATGAATATCTTAAAATTTGTGATACTTTATTTAATAATTACAAATGAATGACCTATTTATGGCCTTACATATAGACTTCCACCATCCTATAGTTTTCTTCCCAAATGCTCTTTATCTTCTTCATCTTTTTTTCTGTCCTTTTCAATCTGATCTTTCATTTTTTTCATATTTTGCTCCTACCAAAAGATTTAAATCTTGGTGCACAAAACAACAAAGTTACTCTCCCACATGTGAAGATCTTGCCCTGAGATACACAAACTAGTAAGAAAACAGGTTGTCTGCAGTGGTAGCTTTGAAGGAAAGACATTTATTTTCTTGGCAGTCAGTTCCAGAGAGTAGGTCCTTGGATTCAAGTCGACAAATGATGAAGACATTGAATTCAGCAATTCCAAGCTGAGCACCAACGCGAACCTGGGGCAGGAACTTCTTGTTCCTCTAAACCTCTTCCCTGGAGTTAATCACATGCCAGCGCTAGGCTAGAAGGTTATGATCCATTACCTCGGGTAATTTTGGCCAAGTGTCTCCCCTGATTAATACTGCAAACACGTGATGCCGGCAACTACTGATCTGCTTTCTGTCAAATAGATGGGTAGATATGCATTTTCTAGAATTTTACATAAATGGAAATAATACTACATACTTTTCAGGGGTAAGAGTTACCTTCTTTCACTAAGTGTAATTATTTTGAAATTCTTTCACTTTTTGTGTGTATTAATAGTTCATTTTTTTTTATCTTTGAGTCATATTCTATTTGTATGGCTATACCACAATTTTTTTATCCACAGATCTGTTGATGAGCATTTGAATTGTTTCCAGCTTTTGGCTACTATAGACAAAGCTGCTGTGATCGATATAACATTTCTCATTTTTCCCTGGTTCCTGTTCTATCGTCAGTTTTACTTTTGGGAGGTTTCAGAACAAGACATCTTTGGAAACATCTTACAGTGTTTAAACTTCTGCTGTAAATCACTGGTTCTCAGCAAACAGCATATACCCTGTTCTGTAGTCAGTTTTAACCTTTCAGCTAACAGGAACTACAGACCTGTCTCCGGGCTATTGCACCAGGCCACCTGCTTACAGAAGCAGGCCACAAAAATACCCAGTGGAGATGAGTTGATAATGACCAAAGGGATTTTTGAGTTGCAAGTCAAGGTATCGATCATCTTTACATCTTGTCAGAAAGGAATCAAATATGCACTATATTTCCAATTTATTTCAGTTGTGGTTTTTGTATCCCTAATGGATCAAGCACTAGACAACTGCCTGGTTGACCCATTTTTTTTAACCTGGCTCTGGGGACAGGAGCCAATTCCTTTGCCCAAAGAGCACAACTAAATGCCAAGCGTACGGATGTCCACATGTATGCCTTTACCCTGTTGAATACGCTGTTTTCTTCTAATCCTTCCTCCCTGTCTCCCTTACTGTCTCTCTTACCCACTGCCAAATTATATAGGGTTTCTGATGTAGGGACAGAGAGAAAAAGGCATTTGTATTCACTGAGCCTCTACTATGTAGCAGCACTATGCTAAGTATTTAAAATACACTATGCAACTTAGTTCTCACAGGAGTCTGACCAGATGGGTTTTATTACTGTCTTTTCACAAATGACAAAACTGAGGGTCAAAGATGTTAAGAAACTTGTGCTAAATGGCACAACTAGTAAGTGACAACCCAGGATTCTACATCATGTCTGTTTTGTTCCATTTTAAATTTTATACAATGTCCATCTCATTAACAATATTGAGAGCCATCTTCAAAATAAAGTGACTTTTTTCAGATTCTGACTTCTTTAAACCCTTTGTAAGATGATGAAGAACAGCTTTGGGGAGGACTTCAAAGTGTCATCTTTGCTCTGCTGATATTTTTATAAAATCATGGAATCAAAGGCATGAGCCATACAAATGCAGCCATGTTTAGGTTTTATATAAACAAAAAAGGAGTCAAGTCCAAATGGCTACTGAAATTTGGCAGAATATACAGAATTTGGAATATAAAAAATAGAAATACTAGTGTCAGTGAATTTCTGCAGAGAACACCAAGAAGCTCACATGTCTGCTTGCAAATGACATACCCAATAAGGGGCTAATATCCAAAATATACAAAGAACTCATACAACTCAACATCAAAAAAACCAAATGACCTAATTAAAACATGGGCAGAGGCTCTGAATAGACATTTTTTCAAAGAAGATATACAGATGGGCAACAGGCACATAAAAAGGTGCTCAGCATCACTAATCATCAAGGAAATGCAAATGGAAACCATGGTGAGATGTCACCTCATGCCTGTCAGAATGGCTGTCATCAAGAAAACAACAAATAACAGATATTGGCCAGGATGCCCTCTGCACTGTTGGTGGGAATGCAAATTGGTGCCTACGTGATGAGAAATAGTAAGAACATTCCTCAAAAAATTAAAAATATAACTACCATGCTATCTAGCAATTCCTAGGTATTTATTCAAAGAAAACAAAAATACTAATTAGAAAAGATATACGCACCCCCATTATCACTGCAGCATTATTTACAATAACCAAGATATGGAAGCAACCTAAGTGCCATCAACAGATGAATGAAGAAAATGTGGTGTGTGTGAGTATACACACACACAATAGAATATTACTTAGCCATAAAAAAGAATGAAATCTTGCCATTTGGAACAACATGGGTGGACACAGAGGGCATTACACTAAGTGAAATAAGTTGGACTGATAAAGACAAATACAGTATGATTTCACTTATATGTGAAATCTAAAAAAAATGAAACAAATGAACAAACATAACAAAACAGAAACAGAATCATAGATTCAGAAACAAACAGTTGGTTTCTAGAGGAGAGGGACCCGGGGGAGGAGAGAAAGAGGCGAGGGAGATTAAGAAGTACACATTTCCAGTTGCAAACCAAATGAGTCACGGATATGAAATGCATACTGTGGGAAATATAGTCAATAATTATATAGTATCTTTGTGTGGTGAAAGATGACAACTAGACTTATTGTGGTGATCATTTTGAAACATACAGAAATACCAAACTACTAAGTCATGTAATGGGAACTAACATAGTATTGTAGATCAATTATACTTCACAAACAAACAAACTCATAGAAAGAGATCAGATTTATGGTTACCGGAGACAGAGGGTGGAGGGAGGGGGATCTGGGTGAAGGCAGTCAAAAGATACAAACTTCCAGATACAAGATAAATAAGTACTAGGGATGTAATGTTGAACATGATAAATATAATTAACACTGTATGTTATATATGACAGTTGTTAAGAGAGTCAATCGTAAGAATTCTCATCACAAGGAAAATTGTTTTTGTATTTAATTTTGTATCTATATAGATGATGAATGTTCAGTAAACTTACTGTAATAATCATCTCATGATATATATAAGACAAATCATTATGTTGTATACCTTAAACATACACAATGCTGTATGTCATTTATATCTGAAAAAAAATAGAAGAAAAAAATTTTAAAGAAAAAGAAGCCAAGATTCAGGCAAATAATGGACTAACTCTTACTGCTGGAAGTTTTATCTCCCAATCTAGTATTGAGAGCCAAGGGGGAGATGCCGCTCTGCACAGACAGACATCAAGAAGTACTTTTTAAAACTATTTTATAGATAGAGAAAAATTAGCCTTTTACCTTGAGGCCAGATGCAGAGATTACAGAGTATAATGTATACACAAAGATGTCCTAATTACATTTCCTATCTCTTCATCTTACTAAAATTAACCCTTAAAATTATTTTTATAACAGAAACCCCAGATAACAAAGAAGTCAAAACTGGCCATTCATTCTTGGAAAGCGTTTAAAAGTTCTGGAAACAATTATTCAGTAAAAGCAACTCAAAATTTAAAAAAAATCCTTAATAATATGTATAGATACTTTTGAAAAACTCTGGAACTGTATAATATTAAATAAAAGTGATTCATTCATCAAACTTGATGCTGTGAGTGGTCCTGGGGGATGGGAGGAGGGGGAGATGGGGAGTTCCTATTCACCAGATACAGGGTTTCAGTCATGCAAGGTGAAAACATCTTAGAGATCTGCTGTCCTATAATGTACACATAATTAACAATACTATATGTACCCTTAAAAATTGTTAAGAGAGTAAATTTCATGTTACATGTTTTTTTACTACGGTTAGAAAGAAAGTGATGCTGGAAATCAACTTTCAGTGATAATTAATGAACACTTGCAGTGTACCTCTTGTAATGCCATTTCACATTATCAGATATTAATGGAATTAAGTTACTATTCATCTATGTATGTTTTTTAAAGTTACCCTACAAAATGCACTTTTAAAATACACATTATGGCATATTTCTGTAGTATTAATGCTTATTTCAATAATGACTGTTGGTAGAATAATTTCAGCAAAATACATCATGTATGTAAAGGAAGACTGATTTGTTGTTTGTATTATAGGAAATAAATTGAAACTAGAGTTAAAGTCAAAGTGTTTGCCTGAATATCAGCAAAATAAAGCTTCCACCAAAGCAGTTTCCTAGGAGAGGTCATTCCCTATCTCAGACCAGTCAGAGGAGCTAAAATGTTATTTAAGATAGGAACTTTTTGGGAAAAGCAACAATAAAAATAGTTTCTACTTCCTATGATTCACTAATTGCCACTTACTATTAAAGTGCAGAGTCCCCAAATCTAAGTGGCTCCTGTGTCATAGAAAGAAAAAGGCTTTGGAATGTGAAAGTCAGTAAGAACAGGCAAATATTCCACTATCCTCACCAGTCCCTTGAAATCCAAGCTCCAAATCCAAAGCTCTTTTCTTTGAAATCTCGTATAGCATCAGTATTACTGACAGCATTGAAAGCCATCTTTAGAATGTGAAGTAATCTAGAATTACTTTCCGGGATTTGAAAGAATATGCCTTGGCTTTCTTTGAAAATCTTGTGTTCAGAAATTTTGTGACCCATGGGTCAGCTTAGTTTCGTAATAGACATAAGTTTTTATACTTAATACTAAAAGGCAGTACCCAGTTTTAGTTATTCAACATTGTTGTAAAAACTATTCATATTAAGATAATTGCAGTCATAGGGCCCTGGATTGACTTATAGGGAACAGCAGTTTCAAGAGTCTTAAGATGTATATTAAATATTTTACAAAATTGATTTTATGATATACATCCACCTAAAACAAATTAATGAAAATTTACATAATGTTTTAATTCAAAATTTACCCATAAAAATCAGCTCAAAATGTCATCATAGTTAAATTAAACTTCACCAATATATTGGACCTCTAGATTAAAACCATAATAAATAATTTCCCCAACAATGCCACATATGCACTTTAAAAAAATATGGCATGCCATGGCACTATTTTAAAATTATTCCGCCCATGTCTTCTTGAGCTCCATTCAATGCTAATCACAAATGCCCTTTCCATTCAGATTCAACCTCAACCAAAATCAGAAACAGTTCTCACTATGGCAGAAAATACAACTGCATCATCAGCAAGTGGAAGGGACCCGGGGTCCACATGCTTCCTGAGTCACCCTCACTGTTCGCCTACTGAATCAATGCTTTCCCCCTCACCCTGGTTGTGTGGGTTGAATCTATGTATATATACAGACATCTGTTTTGGTTTTCTCTCATCATTTCAAAACCCATCTGGATGGAGAGTTTTTCCCTGCACCTAAGCCCACTTGGCTGGAGCTCTGACATCCTGCCTAGCTTTGACAGGCTTGTCAATGGAGGCTGAGCTCTGTTACCTGGACCCTCCCGCTACTCAAGGAGGTTCTGCTATATATCATTTGAAACCACAGTTCCATCCATCTCTTGACTTCTAGTGTAGCCTGATGCCTACGGACTCCTTTGGATGTGTTTCCACTGAGCAGATTGAGTCTCCTCCAATAGCCATACCTGCTGGAATCAAGCCCCAGTCCATCCAACATCTTTGGACTCTGTATGTTGGATAAGAGAGTCCCCTCATGAAGTCACCCAACAGCAGGGCGAGTTTTTTGTTTCACAGTAACTGCTTTTTCATCACCCTCAATCTTGTTGCGTTGTTTAGGTCCCAGTGTGCCTTGCTTGCTTACATATTGCCACTCATGATTCTGTCCGTTCTCACAAATTACTGTGATAGTCTCAACTGTTGCACATAGCAGCTGGACTATTATGAAACATTAAACAATTCATTTCTTTTAAATTTATTTTTGTAGGTCTAGTAATAAAATGTGGTACTGATTCTTTACACTGGCAACTACATGGACCTTAAATGGTAGGATTACTAACTGATTTATTTTTATAAAATTCTTTCATGAGATTTATTTAAAGAATTTTAATTTCAAGCATTTATATTTACTAATTATACTTTGTATTTTCCCTATGAATATTTTAGAAGAAATATAATTTATTTCAAAACCAACATAATTTATCTTTATATTTTTACATAAATTTGTTTTTTTGATGAAAATATATTCATATTTTTTATACTTTGAATATAATTACATATTTAGTTCCTTAGATCATTACTGTTATCAGAAAACAAATTATGCAAAAATCTTGATTTCAGAGACATAATTAATGAGTTTGCTGAGACGAAACATGGATGGGAGAAAATAAATTGTATAGAAAACATAAAATAATGTATATATTATGGTTGTTTATTCTATGACTTATCAAGACATCACTGGCCTATCAACTGAATGCCCAACATGAATAACAATAATTAAATTCATTCAGCTCTGGCAATTTGCCAAATTTCAGTCATAAGAGAAAACAGGTTTTCACATATTTTCCAATTCTGTTGCTAAGAAAGTACATTTGTCACAGGAGAAGAACTGTTTGCTTGATTTAAAAGGTAGATGATATGTGTTTATACTCCATTTATACTCTTGCCTAGGGCTTCGCAAATGTTAGGGGCAGCCCTAAGTTCCATTTTATGTCACAAGAACTGGAAAATAATATGTATTTAAAATAGAGTAACAGAACTTTGCCCCTAACTTCTCTGAGCTGTGGTTGTTGCTGTTATTTGTTTTTGTTAGTGGAGGCGAAAGTGGTATTCTACATCCTAGAGTAGGGCTTATGTGAACCTCTGATTACTGATGTTAAGAGGTATTTTGAACAGCTTCCTAAAGAATGTCACAGAAATACTCATTTGTTTTGCCTGATTCTTCTACAGAATACACTATTTCATGTGAGAAGATGATTTCACTTCATGGGTAGGTCTCCTGTACTTAAATCAAAGACACACTGCAACTTGTGAGGACATGATGCAGGTGGAGGGGTTATATGTGTGTCATAGTCTGTGTCTCTTCATTTCTTGGCAGCTTCTTTGTCCTGTAGAGGGGAAACTTAAGGAATAGCTGAAATCTGTTTCTTATCATCATATTTTCCAGAGAATGGAGCAAGTTCTCTTGTCAACTGTTGGCTCCGTATCCACCTCTGCCGTTCGTGCTATAAGATTTCCCCTGAGGTAAAAACACTGAAAGACAGCTTCATTCCTTTCGCGTTCCAGTCCTTTGCATAGCACCTGCTCCATAAATGCCCATCACTTGAGTAGGGTTGTAAGTGGTCCAGTTATCAACTAGTCTGTTTTAAAATTTTAATTTGTAAAACAAAAATACTCTATTTATTCTTTTCACCATACTATAACCCGACAATTTTATCTGTCCTGTTGTTTAGCTTTCCCTGTGTATTCTGCATACATCTGGTTTTATAAGCTATGAAAATGGCTGTATGCAAAACATACATTTTCAGGAGATGGCGTTCCTATATCGTGCAAGGCACTTTTGAACAACTGAAAAATCCTAAACCATGGCGAGTCAGTATGAGAGACAGTACTTGAGGTGATGGTGACATGGTGCAGGGACATGTCTCTTTCTCTAAAAAGAAGTGTTACCTGCAATACTCTGGCCACATTCCCAGATCAATGGTATGCTGCCTGTCTAAATTCTGCAGTTTCAACTACATTCACTGTCCTAACGTACGTCCTGTCAGGAATGGTTGTGTTGATGTGCCCGCTGAAACAACTGTTGCATCTGATGTGTGAGACGCTGTGATCAGGAGAGGAAAGGGATTCTCCCATACAATGCCAGCACAGAAGTCAGAGATTTGCCAAATAAATAAATAAATAAATAAATAAATAAATAATAATTCTTTTGAGGTGTTCCCGACTGTTCTTCATATATTTAAATATATTCCTTCATGCTACCACAACTCGTTTATTAATTTTCAAAAGACATCCTGGTTATACTTATTTTGAACTTTCAAGATTTCCCAGACATTTCCATTAGAATAGTCAGACTGACTCCTTGTGGTGATTCCACTGAAGACGGGTGGCTTTTGTCAGTTGTGTTGTGTATATAAAAACGGCACCACAAAAAGCCATCAGTTGACCCCTTTTTGTTAGCATGGTGCTATTTTACCTAATACATGGTTCCTGCCTTTAGGAATACCAAAAATGGTGTTTCCAAATGGGTATTTTGATCACAAAATCATCTTTATGGTTTTTCTTTAAATAATAAAATGGATTTGTCTATTTTTCCACTTCCAGGCAGAGAAGAAATAAGAACCAGGCTCTGAACACAGTTAAGTATGCAGATTGTTTGACCTTTTCCTCTACTTCTATGCTGAGCATAAAGATTTTTAAAAAATTCAAACAGCCTGAGAATATCCAAGTAGATTGAAAAAAAGAAACACAGAAATTTGCTTCTCTTACTATGGTTAAAGGCAAATTCCCAAAGTTGTGCTGGCACCCAGTGGTTGCATAGTAAGTGCTTGCTGGACTGAAGTGCTGTACCCTTTCCCTGCGTTTATCTCTACGAGAGGCAGTTTAAAATAAAGTATCAATTTAAGAATTGATTTTTTGTTGTTGTTAAAAAAAAAAGTGGCTTCTATGATAAAATTCAACTTAACAGCATATGTTAAATCATTAACTCTATTAGAAAGTGATGAGCACAAACACTGGAAAGAAATATGCTATAGTTATTTATATTTAATAACTTACTTATACACAGTCTTTCTATTTTTTTTTTTTAAGTTACTAAAATGAAACCATAAACCATGGGGCAACTCATTCCTTTTCTCTACCACCAGATGCACATAAAAGAACTATTGCTTGCGAAGAGGATGCTTGTTATTCTCGACATGATCATCAAGAAACAGATGGAGAGTGATTATAAGGTCTATGTGCTGCTGATTGTTTTAAAGCAAGTAAACGTTAATCTGTATTCTCTGAGTTTGGGTTCGTAAACAGTGATCACTTGGAATGAGGAAGATACAACTTCAGAAAATTATCACAGATATAAAATCATATCTGGAGGTTAGGCCTATTTAGCTCAGTTACACAAATCTCGGTGGAAGTGGACCGTTGTTGAAGTATCTGTAGGAAAGGTCTCAAAGTTCTTGTATAACGTGGAATTCATTTGCTAATTCAACCCACCGTGTGGTTAGGGATGTTTTGAGTACATTCTGTTTACATGATGCTGGGGATGTAAAGATGAGTATGACATAGCACAGTTCCCACCATCATGCAAAAACATGCAAAACCGAGGGGCTACCATTACCCTTCTGACGGTCTGCCATGGGTGGCACCCTTAAGCCAAGCTTCTAAGAACACAGGAACTTGGTCAGTAGCTGTCCGATAGGTGACTACTCTGCAGAAGTTATGGTGATGCCCCCTCAGGAGGGTTCAAAGGACTGATGGAAATTCATTATTTTGGCCCTTTGGCATTTAAACCCCTCAGTCCTCTTACTCTTCAGTCATATTTTGGCATTCTCTCCTTCCCTCAGGTGCAGACTTCTCTCCTCTTACAATGGTCCATCACACTTGGCATAAATCTCTCTCCCTTCTTCTCTCTCCCTCTAATGCTATTTTAGTAGAATAAGAATCTTAGTTCCCCCAAGCAAGGTGTGTAGGGAACATCAGGTTGTTAAATTAATTTAAATAAAAAAGAAACTTAACTGGAGTCCTATCACACCGGGTTGTTTGGAGATCAAACTGCAATCATTTGATGGGTAACTGCTCTCTCCCCTGGATGCTCTGGAGTGGCCCGTGGCTCAGGTGTCTGACTGAAATGGAAGGGGAGCCCTTTGTATTCAACCTGACATGGTTGCTGCAGGCAAGTCTCATCGCCTAAACCCATGGGAGCCCTTGAAGTTCGCCAGCCTTTCTGCTATGCTTGGGGACTAAGAATCTCTTTGGCACCAACATTTCAGAACCAAATATTCAGACTTCCAGGATCAACAATGCTTTCTTTTTAAGATCTTGTCACTTCCTTTAGGTACTGCAAGGGAGTGGGTTCAAAATGTCAGAGTCCCCACTCATCCCCTAAGACTTTAATCTTAGATAACAAATATTTTAATTTATGAGTTTAGACAGGAAGTGGGAATTCTCTTCAGATACTTTTGTATTTGCTGAGCCCCATGGATCCTCTTATGACAAGGGAGTCTAAAGGCCCTGGTTAACTTCTTAGATCTGGGAAAGGGATAGAAAATTATAAAGAACAAAACATGATATCTCATAGTCATTATGGTTCTCTCTCTCTCTTTCTCTGAGGACTTAATTGTCTGCTTCTTCTGGTTTCTTTTTCTTTCTTTTAATGTAATGATCAAATGCTTGCTACAGGCCAACCTCACAGAAATCTTTAGAGATCAATATTATTAATTCCATCTGAGAGTTGAAGAAACTGCATGACAGAAAAGATAAATAAAATAGCAGAGCTGAAATCTGAAATTGTGTCTGTTTACTAATTTAAGAGGAAGCATATTTAAATGGAAAGAAATTTCTAATATTGGACTAGACCCCCCTCATTGCTGCCCAAGCTCTTACAAAGTGGGTGATCCTGACAAAGCTCCTTAACCTCTTAGATCCCTAGTTTGCTATCTAGAAATTGATGTACTTGCTCACAGACTTTATTTGGTTGTTAACTGAGATCATGGACGATAAACTACTTTACGAAGGTGGAAGCACTGTACAAATGTCAGACACTTGGATCGTTCTACAATGTTATGGCTCCACAAGCTACACATCCCAGGTGATCAGTTAGCCAATGAGCTGACTGAGATCTCCCCAGGAAACCAGCAAAAGAGAATCTGTGCATAGAATAACAGGAAACTGATTCTAAGAGGCGAGGAGATTAGAAAGATTCTCCAGAGCATTGGAAAGTTTGACCCAGAAGAAAGTAACAGGTTTACCTGGAAGATTGAAGTTATGTTAATTCTTTAGGCAGAGTAAGAAAAGCATTAAAAATCATATTCAGTGATCTCAGACTACTAAAGATACAAGAAATAGTCTCTAAGCATAGACAAACATCAATTAAGAAATAAACAGAAACCAAGTGGAGAATCATCTGTGAAGCATTTATGTACATTAAATTCAAATTTAAAAATCTAAGCATTCTGAAAGAACAAGTTATAGATTACAAGTGAGACTAGAACGGCCATATGTGTTGTGACTAAAGACAAAACAAGACACAAACAAAAAATTTAGGCCCCAAATTGAGGGTAAAAACTGGAAAATATGTAATATTTTCTATTTTTATCACATCTAGCATGGACCAGGCACAGTACAAGGTGAACCTGAAAGTCAGTGTTAGACGACCATTGATATAACTGTTCCTTTTGCATTCAGTCCATTTGAGACATTGTAGACAGAGTCAGAGAACAACAAGACCTTTTTACTAGTAATAATAATTGTTCATTTTTACTGAGCATTTACTAAGTGCTTTACAGGGATTAATTAAGCTAATCTTCTAACAGGGCTTTGAGGAAATCTCTGTATTTATTCCCATTTCACAGATGGGAAAATAGAAAGGGATTGATTTTGCAAAGGAATGAAACATGACTACACAGTAAGTGGCAGACCAGTACTGGAACCCAAAAATCTGATTTCAGGTCATGGCGCTTAACCAGTATGTCATGAAGCTGGACTGGAGAATTTAACTTAGCCGTGAAGCCAGCAGAGGCCTCTTAATATAGCAGCCCAGATACATATCTCTGGACCCACAGTTTGTGAATTTGGACTTCCAGAGAGAACGTCAGGGGGAATTATTACCTGCCTCAAATCCTATCAAGCAGAGAGCAGCCAAAAGGCCAAAAACCTGAGAAACTACTAGATTTTCACCCAAATCTCTGAGGTAGGCTGTACTGGACCAAGACTTCTAAGAAGGGGTTTTGTCCCTCCTCTCTATCTTTCCCTTTCTTCCAGTGGGATGCAGAAAACTACAAGGCTGGGGGACAGTAGAACTACAGCTGAAAGAATCCTCAGCCTCTGAATCACAATGTGTTGGAGAGCTCCTCCCTGCCCCCACCATGTCCAATCCCTGCCAACCAGGAACACCTGCCTTGGACTGTTTATAGGAGGAGAAATAAACCTTTATTGTCACTGACCCATAACACACATTATGGGACTATTTGTTACTGCAGCTAGCCTTACCCTAACCAAAACAGAGAAGCAGAGAGAGAAAGGCCATACATGTATTTACCAGGCTTTAACACAGACCCTCTTCATTTCACCAGTTGTTTAAGCTGCTTCTTGTCCTGTAGGGACAAGCTAGTGAGAAAGGTGAAAGGAAGAGCAGAAAGCTTTAATCCAAAGTCTTTAAGAGGGAGAAGTTTCTATTTTGAGGCAGCAGTGTGAGGAGAGGGAGAAAATTGTTTCCTGTTCTGTTGGTATTATTGTCCTTGTTTGAGGGATGGGAAAATTGTGGTACAAAGAGGTTAAGTAACTTGTCTACATTTGCTTCTCTTTATACTTTCATTTGTAATTTGATTACGTGACAGCAAAACAAAAGGTCTAAAAGCAAAATATGTCAAATGTGAACATAATTATGGAGATTTGAACATGCATTCACTTACTAAAGACCCAAATTAGGGAAAAGCCTTTTTACACAAAATGCTTTTGACAATAAAAGGATAAATCAAAATACAATAGATTTGCCTGTTATACTTCCCTACTATAAACATGAATCCGCGTGAAGCGTTTAACTATGAACTGCTTTTCTTGCAAAAAGAACATCTGGAGACATAATGAGAAAATGAAGGCTTGCCTCCTTGGTACTGAGGAAGAAAGTCGTGTTACAGAGCAGTCCAGGTTTTCCAAAAACTCAGAATCTCTACCTCAGATTGGGTCTTCACTGCCAAGCGATCATTAACGCATACTGCCTTGATTCCCTAGAACTTCACCTAATGCTTATTCCCAGCCATCTCCATCTTCCTCAGGGTTTGGGTCTCTCCAGAATCTCTAGAGAGTGGGATCTTGCTTTCAGCTCCATGGAGACTGGAAGTTGGGATGTGAAAATAAGGAAGTATTATGGGAGCTGAGAGTGGGCTCTAAAGGAGGGAACGTTTGGCTAGATGTGACCCTCTGAAAGTGACAAAGGCCCTGAGACTCTCTCCTGGGGGATTTGGAGAGACTAACGCACCATATCCTAAAATACACAAAAGTAAGATAGCAGCCGAGTGCCAATTTACTAATTCAAATTATAAAATATAACTGTCGGCACATTGTCTCCTCAAGTGTACCCCACACGAGAACCTACATCATTCTCAGGAACAATATTTGAATTTATTTTGTGAAAGGGCTGGCACAGGAATGGGGACACTTGACATCTCCAGGACTAGTGTATTCTCTCCCTGTAGCCAACTCACCCTGAATGTGAAGGCTGCTTAGAAGGCAGGAACCAGGGAGAGCGGGGTTGGAATAAATGTTGAATGTTCTCTGGTTTTGCTCCTTGGCCCTCTTATCTATATCCATTCTCCAGGCTATCTCACCTACACACATAACTTACATCATGGAATGGAGACAGGTGACTCACAAACTGGTATCTCCCAGTCTCAACCTCTTCTCTGAGTTCTAACCCATCTGTCTACTTGACATTTCCACTTGAATGTCTCAAAGGCATCTCAAAATAAACACATCCCCGAAACCAACTCATAAAGTTCCCCCTCAAAACCATCTCTCCCAGTGTTCTGTCTTAGTGAATGGCACTACATTCATCCATCTGCACAAGGTAGAATCCCAGAGTCATCCTTGATAAGATCCTCTCCCTTACCACCCTCATAACTGACTCTTTTCCACGTCCTGTTGTTTCTAGCTTCTAAAAAAATCTCACCAACCTTTATACTTCAATCCATCACCATCAACAAAATTGTGTTTAAATTACCCTCACGTTTCCCCTGGCCAGCTGATCTCCACGCTTCTATTCTCCAATTCATTCTTAATATTACGACTATAACGGTTTATTTAAAATATTTATCATTACCCATGCCCCTATCGGCAATGATTTCCTTACTGTTATTGGGATAAATAACAAATCTTCTAAATGCCATTTGAGGTTCTGGCTGGTCTCAGTGCCTCTCTCCAACTTCATTTCCTCTGCATGCCTCCACCCGCAACAGCCCTGAACATCCTGGTGATTCAGGAACTTGTATTTGCTTTACTTCCCTGAGTCCCAGCAATGCGGCTCGTACTGTCTCACGCTTGTGCTCCTGTCCCTTCTTCATGGAGTCACTGTTACATGTCTTTGTCTATCTTGGCTTAAACAGCACATCCATAAGCAATGTTTCGCTGGCCTCACTGACTTCAACAAATTGCTCTGGTTTAGCCCCATTTACCTCCTTCATGGTGTTTGTCACCATTGCCATTTTATATCTGGACACTCCATGATGGAAATAATTGTATCTGTTTTTACTTATGATTTTGTATCCCGATGCTTTGCACAGTTTAGCCCATAAGAGGTATTCAATAGTATTTACCAAATTGGTAAATAGAAAAGGATGAGTAGAAACAGAACTACCATATGACTCAGCAATTCCACTCCTGGGTATCTAGTCACAAAAAAACAAAAACACTAATCCAAAAAGATACATGTACCCCAATGTTTATAGCAGCACTATTTACAATTGCCAAGATATGAAAGCAACCTAAGTGTCCATCAATAGATGAATAGATAAAGAAAAAAATACACACACACACACACACACACACACACACAATGGAATATTCCTCAGCCATAAAGAAAGAATGAAATGTTGTCATTTGCAGCAACATGGATGGACTTAGAGGGCATTATGCTAAGTGAAAGAAGTCAGACAGAGTAAGACAAAATGTATGATATCACTTATATGTGGAATCTAAAACATACAACAAACTAGTGAATAAAACAAAAAAGCAGCAGACTCATGGATATAGAGAACAAACTAGTGGTTACCAGCGGGAAGAGGGAAGCAGGGAGGAACAGTATAGGGGAAGGGGAAAAAAGATTTATTATGGGATCATATGAAATCATTTGTGTGAAACTTTTAAAACTTATAAAGCACTACGGAATTTTAAAAATTAAAAACATAATAAAGTTGGCAAAACTAGGGGAAAAATGTGATGAGTGGCATATCTACTGGTGGCACCAGGATGAGACTGCCTGATGAATCTCTCTCACCCTAACCACAGGCACACATTAAGAACAAAACACTTGACATCAGATATCTTTGTTCCTTGTCCCAGAGGCCCTGCGACTATCTGCACTGGCCCTGGAGCCAGGCTATCTGGATTAGAACTCACTCTCCACCATTTAGTTGTTGGCCAGGCTAAGTTATTTAACTGCACTAAGTCTCCGTCTTCTCATCCATAAAATAGGAATAAATTTGGTACTTAAATAACTGGATAACTATGAGAATTAAATGGTACTATGGTTGCACACATTCAGTTCTCAGCACATGTTAGCTATTATTTAATAATATACATTTCTCTCTTTTTCTGCGCTGCTTTTTTTTTTCTCTTTTGCTGTACTTCTAAGTCTAATCAGTGGCTTCACAGTCTGACTGACTTAGTCTTTGTGTAGTTACATTAGTATTTAAAGTCAGTATTCCCTGT
This sequence comes from Camelus dromedarius, assembly GCF_036321535.1. NCBI lineage: Eukaryota > Metazoa > Chordata > Mammalia > Artiodactyla > Camelidae > Camelus > Camelus dromedarius. The sequence goes on along the minus strand of NC_087446.1, from coordinate 21,978,692 downwards.
CCTTTGAGAGGTGGAGGCTGGTATCTGGTATAACATAAAAGGATAAAAACCCCACCCCCACCCACCCAACAGTCAGAACCCTGCTTCTCACATACAGGACAACATACTTGTGATCTGTGTAACTTTCAACCCAGTCTTCTTAGTACTTCTCCTCTGAAGGGACAGTCCTCCTGAAGAGGGGTGCGAAGACTTTCCAAATCTTCTCTTCTCCAATAGAGCAGCCCACCCCCAGTTATTATCCATATAACACTCTTTCTAAAACCTTCATAGCCATGTTCACATCCTGATTCAATTACAATCCCTCTCACGACTGATGGACCCCAAACAGAGTACAATGCATGAAATGTAGTCTAATGATATGCCTTGCTCACCACCGGCCAGTAATAAATACCTTGTGAGTATGTTTATGGATCCAGCTCCATATATATATATACACACATGCGCGCACACACACACACACACACAAATGCAGCCTATTTTAAATTAAGAGTCAGGGAAGGTGTACTGGATTGAATAGTTCCACCCACCCCCCAAATTGATGTCCCTCCCAGAACTCAGAATGTGACCTTTGTTGGAAGCAGGGTCACTGCAGATATAATTAGTGAATATAAAGTCGTGCTGGGGTAGACTGGACCCTAAAGGGTAGACTGGTACCCTTATGAAAGAGAAGAGACAGACAGAGAGAGAGATAGGAGAATGCCATATGATGACACAGATGCACCAAAGAAAGATGGCCCTACAACGACAGAAGGAGACACTGGAATTGTGCAGGAATGCCAAGGACTGCTAATGACTACCCCAAGCTGGAAGGCAGCACAGACAGACGTTCCTTTCAGCCCCTCTAAAGAAACTAATCCTGCTAACACCCTGACTTGACACTTGTAGGCTTCAGAATGGTGAGAAAATTTCTGTTGTTCTAAGGTTCAAAAAAAGAAACTGTAAAATTGAACAAAAAATAAGGTCAGTATTTCCTGTAGGTCTCTCCCCCCGCACCCCCACAACTCCACATGGACCTTGAAGCAGTAGACGGCTTCTGGTGACTTTGCTTATCTCTGCTTGGACCTACTCTGTGTTGGGATCAAAACACCTCAGCACTCAAATTCTTGGGACCACCTTGCCACAGCCCTCAGAACTAACCACAAAGGAAAATGTGGCTGGATTTGTACTTGATTCTTGCCACAGGCATTTGCAATACTACTGCATTTGCCTTGAAGAATTGAAAGGCTTTCAAAAAAAAGAAACAACTTTGTTTATGCTCCTCTTCTATTATTCCCAAAACATATATGTAAGAAAAATTGAAAATGGGAACAGATTTGACAGTCTCCTACCTGTCTTTCCTTAGATGGGAAAATTAAACTTTGACATGTTCTTTGCATGTGGCCAAAAGCACGACATTCAGCTTCCTGTGCTTTCTCTTAGGTCCTGGAATCTCTTATCTCCACTGCGGTCCTCGTGAGCTCTCTGCTTGCCAACTCTGATCGCTCCCTCCCTCCTTTTTGCACAGGTTGAGCCTGGGAAATCTAGTGGTCTTCATTTTCACTCCAAATACAAGGCTATTTCTCTAAGGAAACGTTTTTTACCAAGTATGCTAGCCTTATCAATCTGATGCTTCTCAGAGTGCAAGGGCTTGCCGTGGGCCAGGTGTAGGTCATGGTAATAGAATTCTCCTTTACTTGGGGGCCTTGGACCACTGGCCCCTGAATGAAGCATTTCTGACTACATGCATATCTTGAAAAATCTACATCTATAGTAACACTGCAGCCAAAGAACCAACATACAATTTATTGCTATAAAATGGGATGCCCAAAACTAAAACCCACAACAAAAACCAGTGGCTTTGTGGTCTCAGTAAGGGACTGTCAGAAGGAAGAACTGTTGCTATTAAAAAATTATAGGAAAAGCAGAGACATTAATTTTGCATGTCTTTTATGACTGTGTTTACAATCTGTTATGTTTTAGATAAAGGTCTAGAAAAGGTTTCTCTTCATTTGTGCGCAGCTTAGTTTCAGTGTGCTCCTCCAGGGAAAAAGAATAAGGAAAAATCAAACAAGTATGTTTGTGCATAAGGAACAAATAATTTGGTTGCCAAAGGGAAATTTCATTAGGTTGAAAGTTATTCTCTAGAAATAGTTTTTGTGAAATCAGGGTTTGCTTTTTCTCTCCTTCAAAATTTCTTTGATCTTCTACTTTGTCATTTGTGGAAAAGCTCAATGTCATGAAAAGTATCAAAATATATAATCATTAGAAGCCTTGAGTTCTGAAACAAAACATTTGTAAAATATCAGGAATTCAAGTTCTTAAAAAAATACCTAATGTATCCAAAAATCAAAGCAGTCTGTTATATCATTAAAATAAAGGCAAAAAGAGCAAAACATTAATTTTATGTTCCTTTGGAGCAGGAGGATTTAATCTTTCATCTCTAAGGAAACTATGGTTGGATGATGGACTTCAGGGGGTCCCTGAGCCTCATGAATTTGATTACAAAATTTTAAATGTGGGCATATTCACTTTTTTCTGAGACAAGAGTCTACCATTTCGTCAGATTTTCAAAGGTCCATGACATTTCAAAATTAAGATCCACTACAAAGGAAACTCCAAAGCTTTAAAATAAAATGTTGGACTATGGAACTATTATGGAAGTAATAATTAAATATTAGAAAATAGAAATATTTCTTTTCTTTGGATTATGAGAAAAAATTAAGATTTTTGATTAGTTTTCTTTCAACCAAGTAAGGAAGAGAAAAAGAGAAGTAGAATATTTTCTTTCTAGAAAAGGGTAGTATAGCTACAACTTAGATTGGAGGGCAGAGAGTCAAGGAATCCTAAAACCTCCTGTAAATTTTCCTGAAGTACATGACATATTTCATCCAACACCTCCTGATTAAACACAATGCTGCCTTCCGCCAAACTCTAAACTTCTTGAAAATCATCTTCAATTCTCATTCCATTCTCTCCCGTCCTCACTCAGAATGTTCACCACTATCTGCTAATGATCTTTGTATTTCTCAAGTTAGATCTCTCTTCAAAGAGACAGGAACTTTGTGCATCTCTACTTTGTGAGTCAACTAGTTGGGTGTCTAATATAAAAGTCATATCATTATTTTGCATGTGGCTGTCCAGTTTCCCCAACACCATCTGTTGAAGAGACTATCCTTTCCCCATTGTGTATTCTTGACCCTCTTCTTGAAGGTCAGTTAACTGTAAATACACAGGTTTATTTTTGGGCTCTCTATTCTGTTCCATGAGTCTGTATAACTGTTTTTATGTCAGTAATATACCATTTTTGATTATTGCAGTTTTATAACATATCTTGAAGTCAGGATGTGTGATACTTCTAGTTTTGTTCTTTCTCACGGTTACTTTGGCTATTAAATTTTTTTTTGTGGTTCCATATGAATTTCAGGATTTTTTTTCTTTTTCTGCACAACATAGTTGTATAGTCAACAATATTGTACACTTGAAAAACATTGTACACTTAAAAATTTCAAAATGTAAAATAGATAAACAAGATTATACTGTATAGCACAGGGAAATAGATATAAGATCTTATGGTAGCTCACAGAGAAAAAAATGTGACAATGAATATATATATGTTCATGTATAACTGAAAAATTGTGCTCTACACTGGAATTTGACACAACATTGTAAAATGATTATAAATAATAAAAAAAAGTTAAAAAAATTTACTAAAAGGGTAGACATCATTTTAAGTGTTTTTACCACATAGAAAAAATTAAATTAAATTAAAGTCATACCAAAGGAGCATGCCCTAAACTAAACACATGCTGTTCCTCCCCCTAAACTTGGACTTCCTCCCGTGGTCCTTATCTCATTAAAAGTCTCATCCAATTGCACAAACTAGAAATTGAGGACCCATTCTTGATACCTCCCTCTCCCCTATCCTCATATTCTATTTTTCACAAATTCCTGCCAGTTTTAAACATCTCTCACATCTTTCTCCTTTCCTCTATCTCTGCTATCTCCATCCTGATTCAGGCTACCAACATCACTTGCCTGGATGAAGAATACTCCATTCTGCTAGCTTCACACTTTGTTGCTTTCTTACAAACCATTCTTTCTGTGGCAGCCAGAATTATTATTCTGAAACATAAATCAATAGCCTCCAATAGCTCTTAAGACAATGGCCAAGATGTTTAATGTGAATGCAAAATCCTGGCCAATGTTGTCCCTAACTTGTTCCCCATATTGTCTTCTACCATTCTCCTTGTTCAATAAAACCCAGTTTCACTGGTTTCTAGATTTTGCAAAACTGTGAAGTTCTATGTCTTCTCAAGCCTTTGCACATTTTGTGTTTTGCTTGGAACTTTCATACAACCACATTCTGTGCTTTCCCCATTCCCACTTATTCTCTGAGTTACCATTGTCTTCCTTCAAACCTCAGCACATGTATCACTTCATGAGGAAATTTGCATTGGCTCCTTCCAAGGTTAGTTAGCACTTCTACTTCTATGCTCATAGTTTCCTCTAGTTTTTTTCTTTTATAATAGGTGAGACAGTTTGTAATTTTATGTTTGTGTGATTATTTGAGAACTGTCTCCCTCCATGTCCCCCTACTTAGCTATAAGCTCCGACACTGTTTGTTTCACATATCAGTGCAATAAAAACAGTTTTATTACAAATAAATATTGAATAATGAATGAATGAATGGGTAGTTCTGATCTCTGTAAGGAAACTATACAATATGAGGGTGTGAGCTAAAATGCATAAGGAGAGAGGGTATAGAAAACCCTACTGGCTATCACCTTTCCTTTGTTCATGGCCATTTTCATACATCAACAAAGCAGAACTTTCAGCTCCTTTGAGCTGCAGATCTATTTGTTTTATCATTAACAAAAGATAAAAATGCCCTTTTGAAAATTTCCCTGAGGATATTGTAGCAGTGTTCCAGCAGGAAACAAAATTCATTTCAAACGAAGAGACTTGTTGAAAAACTTTTCATAGAAGTACATATGGGAAAATGAAGGAAACAAACAAGGGATGGCGATGCTCCAGAGACCCTTGATACCAAGGGGAAAAGAGGAAGAAAGATGGACCAGCAGCTTCCCAGTGATCTAGGAGGAACATGGAATCAGCAAATTTAATAATTTTAAGTAAATTTAGCTCTGAAGCAGGAGGGTGCAGGGGAAAAATACTCTAAGCTCCATCTCTTCCCACCTTTATCTCCAATTAGTTGAATCCATTTAGAAGCCAGATGTAAGCAAGTCTGGAATTTGTGGTCCACAGGGGCCAGCCTCTTGTGTAAACAATGCATTATAGACAAGAGTGGAGAGTGGATCTGGGGCCGAGTGTGGACACAGGCACATATTTTCTACTTATGCCATTGGGGGAAAAGTGTCTCCTTTAGGAACAGAGCCTTTTATTTTACTACAAGAAAGAGGTGCTTAAAATGTCAAAAGTTCTGAAAGCCTGGAGAAATGTGGTTGACACTATCTGTGTACTCAACAAATCTAGATCAAAAAGGTGGGTTAGCCACATAGCAAGACTATAATAAAAATTCAAATTCTTTTAAAACAAAGAATTTTCCACCAAAGCCGAGAGATTTCTTTAGCTAAAAGAAATGGAAGAATGAATTGAATCAGCAATGAAGAGCTACAGGATGAGTAGCAAAGATATAAATATAGTCATGGAATGAATCTAAATACCGGCAGTGCCAACTTAACATTTGTAAGCCTCAGTTTCTGTGGTAGGTAGAGTAATGGCCCCCAAAAGATGTCCCAGCCCCAATCCTTGGAATCTGAGAAGATGTTGGGTTACATGGCAAATGGGAATTAAGTTTGAAAGTAGAATTAAATTTGTTAATCAGCTGACTTTAAAATATGGAGATTATCCTGGATTATCAAGCCCAATGTAATCACCCAGTTCCATAAAAGTGGGAGAGAGAGATAGGAAAGAAGTCAGACGGATGCTGTATAAGCAGGACTTCAAAGCTACTATTATTGGCTTTGAAAATGGAGGAAGAGATCAACAAGACAAGGAATATGGGCAGCCTCCAGAAAACTGGAAAGGAAAGGAAACGGATCCTCTCCTGTAGCATTTAGAAAGGAATGGAGGCCTGCAGACAGCTTGATTTAGACCAATGAAACCCATGTCAGATGTATGACCTATAGAACTGTAAGATCATATATTTCTGCTATTTTAAGTCACTAAGTTTGTGGCCATTTTTTTCCAGCCTCAGCAGAAAACTAATGCAGTGTCCTCATTTCTGAGACGGAGGCCTTTTTCCATCCCCTTTCTTAAATAGGCTCTTGAGAATAAACTTAAAATATGACTGAACTTCCTCTAAAAAATATATTGTAGGGCTAAGAACTGAGGCTTATGAAATGATGGGCTGTTTCATAAAGATGTGTCTTCATTTCTAGTGCAGAAGATGTCTCTAAAAGCCTAGCTGGCTGAATTACAGACAAGTCTGTTAAAAAGATTTTTTCCCTACTTGTGGAGCACAACTGCTCTAAATCAATCAGTCAGCTAGACACAATTCTATTTCCTTTCATTAATTATGTATCATTACTTACACTGCTAGTGACAAGAAAAAAAACTGCATATGTTAATAAAATTAATTACAAAATACAAACTAAAATCTCTATGTGTTAGGGTAGCTTAGTTAGGGTAACTTAGCATATAGTACCAAATAGACTTTGAAATCTCGCATTATAGTCCAGGACAGCTACCCAAGTAGCCAGAGTAACCCTCCTCTGGGCTCTGTCCTTCTCTGCTCCCCCTTCCCCTATGCTTTATCACTGTGTCCATCCAGCCAGTGGAAGAGGAAAGAGCTTGGAGCAGCACATGGAGGAGGTTTGTGGGCAGGGTCTAGAAGATGCCCGTATCACTTACCATGGATTAAAACTCAATCACTTAGCTACATTTCACAACAAGAATACTTGGAAATGTAGTCTAGCTGCATGTGAATCCACAAAGAAGAGAGACCCAATTTGGTGAACAGCTAGCAGTCTTCACCTCACACACAATGTAACAAAAGCTAAAAACCTGTCACCATCTATACATAAAAAATATGTCTTATTGGTTCAGCTCTGAGACTTCAACAACAATTAGCTTTAGTTGTAGTAGGAAAGCCATTGTTTGATGATCAATTGCCAGCAGAAACAGGTTATTTTCTATTTTTACTCTAAGTCCCAGTTCATAGTTGTTTGAAGATTAAAGTGATTATATACACTTCAATTATCATAAAATTTGGCACACAGTAAGGATTTCATTAAAGTTAGATCTAATATATTGTTGAAATTATTGCCACAGTTAAAATTGTCATTAATTTGTGATAGAAAAAAGAATAAAACTGATAAATTAAGATAAAAAATAATAACACAATAGTATGGGACTTTAACAGCCCACTTACATTAATGGACAGATCACCCAGACAGAGTGACAAAAAATCAATAAGGAATCACTGGCCTTATATGACACATTACACCAAATGGACTTAATAAATATATATAGAACATTCCATACAAAAGCCACAGAATATGCATTCTTTCCAAGTGCACATATGTCTCAGTAAATTTAAGGAGACAGAAATTCTATCAAGTATCTTTTCTAACCACAATGCTATGGGACTAGAAATCAACAAGAAAAAAAAATGCAAAAAACACAAACATGTGGAGGCTAAATGATATCCTACTAAACAACCAATGGATCATTGAAGAAACCAAAGAAGAAATGGAGAGATACCTGGAGACGAATGAAATTGAAAACACATGATCAAAAACTATGGGCTACAACAAAAGCAATTCTAAGAGGAAGACTTTCAGTGATATAAGCCTACCTCAGGAAATAAGAAAAATTTCAAATAAACAACCTAACCTTACAGCTAAAGGAACTAGAGAAAGAAGAACAAGCAAAACCCAAAGTCAGCAGAAGGAAAGAAACCGTAAAAATCAGAGCAGAAGTAAATAAAAGAGAGATTTTCAAAAAAATACTAGAAAAGATTAATGAAACTAAGAGCTGGTTCCTTTAAAAGGTAAATGAAATTGATAAACTGTTAGCCAGACTCATCAAGAAAAAGAGAGGACCCAAATCAATAAAATCAGAAATGAAAAAGAAGTTGCAACTGACACCACAGAAATACAAAAGATCATAAGAGACTACTATGAACAATTATACACCAATAAAATGGACAACCTAGAAGAAATGGACAAATTCCTAGAATTGTATAATCTCCCAAGACTGAGCCAAGAAGAAGTAGAAAATATGAACAGACCTATCATCAGTAATAAAACAACTCTCAAAAAACAAAATTCTAGGACCAGATGACTTCACAGGTAAATTCTGACAAACATTTAGAGAAAAGAGAATACCTGTCTTTCTCAAACTATTACAAAAAATTGCAGAGGAAGGAATACTTCTAAACTCATTCTACAAGGAAAAGATCATCCTGATAACAAAACCAGATAAAAATATCACACAAAAAAAAGATAATTGCAGGCCAATATCATTGATGAACATAGATGCAAAAATCCTCAACAAAATATTAGCAAACAGAATTCATACATTTAAAGAATCATATATGATCATCAAGTGGGATTTATTCTGGGGATGGAACCATGGAAGAATGGTTCAGTATCCACAAATAAATGTGATACACCACATTAACAAAATGAGAGATAAAAATCATATGATCATCTCAATAGATACAGAAAAAGCTTTTGACAACATTCAACGTCTATTCATGATAAAAACTCTCAACAAAGTGAATATAAAGAAACATACCTCAACACACTAAAGGTCATATAGGACAAGTTCATAGCTAACATCATACTCAACACTGAAAAGATGAAAGCATTTTTTCTAAGATCAGGAATAAGACAAGGATGCCCACTCTTGTCACATTGTATTGGAAGTCCTAGTCACAGCAATCAGACAAGAAGAAGAAATAAAAGGAATCCAAACTGGAAAGGAAGAAGTAAAACTATCACTGTTTGCAGATGACATGATACTATACACAGAAAATCCTCAAGATGCCACCAAAAAACTTCTGGAGTTCATCAATGAATTTGGTGAAGTTGAAGGATATAAAATTAATATACAGAGTATGTTGTATATCTATGCACTAACAATGAACTATCAGAAAGAGGAAGTAAGAAAACAATCCCATTTATAATCATATCAAAAAGAATAAAATATATAGGAATAAATCTAACTAAGAAGGTAAAAGACCTGTAGTCAGAAAATTGTCAGACAATGATGAAAGAAATTGAAGATGACACAGGTAGAAAGACATACTGTGTTCGTGTACTGGAAGAATGAATATTGTTTAAATGGCCATATTCCTTAAGGCAATCTATATTCAATGCAATCCCTATTAAAACACCAACGGCATTTTTCACATAATTAGAACAAATAATTCTAAAATGTGTATGGAAACACAAAAGACCCTGAAGAACCAAAACAATCCTGAGAAAAAAAGACAAACCTGAAGAAATTATGCTCCCTACTTTCACAGTGTACTACAAAGCTACATTAATCAAAACAACACGACACTGCCAAAAAAAAAAAAAAAAAAAAAAGACATAAAAATCAATGGAACAAAATAGCCCAGAAATAAATACACATGGGCAATTAATCTATGACAAAGTAGGCAAGAATAAACAATAGGGAAAAGACAGTCTCTTTAATAGATGGTGTTGGGAAACCAGACAGCTACATGCAAAAGAACCAAATTGAACTGCTCTCTCACATTATGCACAAAAAAAAAATTCAAAATGGACTTAAGACTTAAGTATAAAACCTGACACCATAAAACTTCTAGATGAAAACATAGGAAGTAAGTTCTTTGACATCTGTATTAGTAATATTTCTTTGGATATGTCATCTCAGTCAAGAGCAACAAAAGCAAAAATAAACAAATAGGACTATATCAAACTAAAAGACTTTTGTACAGTGAAGAAAATATCAACAAAACAAAAGGCCACATACTGAATAGGGGAAGATATTTGCAAATGCTATATTTAATAAAAGGTTAATTTCCAAAATATACAAAGAACTCATACAACTCAACATCAAAAATTTTTTTTAAATGGGCAGAAGATCTGAAGACATTTTCCCAAAGACATATAGATGGCTAAAAGGCACATGAAAAGATGCTCAACATTGCTAATCATCAAGGAAAGGCAAATCAAAACCATAATGAGGTATCACCTCACTCTTGTTAGAATGGCTATTATCAAAAAGACAACAAATAACAAGTGTCGGCAAAGGTGTGGAGAAAAAAGGGAAACCTCGTGCACAGTTGGTGGGCATGCAACTTCATGTAGCCAGTACGGAAAACATGGAGATTCCTCAAAAAATTAATAATAGAACTACATATGTTCCAGCAATTTTACTCCTGGGTATTCATCTGAAGAAAATAAAAGGACTAATTAGAAAAGATATATGTATCCCCATGTTTACTGCAGCATTATTTACCATAGGCAAGATATGGAAGCAACTGAAACATCCATCAATAGATGAATGGATAAAGAAGATGTTTAAATATATATATATAGTATTATATGAGAAGTATAATATTTTATATGAGAAGTATAATATTTTGTATTATATGAGAAGATGGATGTTCACTAAACTCATTGTGATCACTTCATGATGTATATAAGTCAAATCATTATGCTGTATCCTTTATGGTGCTTATGTCAATTATATCTCAATAAAGCCAGAAGAAACATAAATAAAGTTGCTTTGTGTTTTGTAAAAAAGTAATATTAAAAAAAAAACGTATAAGGATAAAAAGGAACTTCCCCATAACATCTGATTAGTAACAAAGCTGGGAATGAGGAACTAACCCAGCCTGAGCCAGAGAATTCTCTCCCAAGGTTTTCTAAATGGATCTTATGGAGAAAGTTTCTTTTCTTCTCTGGTCATGAAACCTTAAGGATGTGACATCAAAGTTACTGCAACCATCCCCTGTCTCTAGGGAGAAAGCCCGAAAGAACAAGGCCAACATCTAGAAAAAAGCAAAAAATAAAATACAATAAAATAGAGAGATGCTACATTTTCAGTTTCCAGTGACCCTGGAAGCTATCCTGTTTATTTTAGTTATTTTCATTTTGGGAGCTATTTCAGTATCTTTCCAATAAATCAACCTTTGCACCTTATCTAGCTCAAGTTTAGTTTTGTTACTTGCAACTAAGGAGTCCAAACTAATACAATACAGATGCAAGTTTTTTGAGGTCTTGGTTTTAAAAGTTTAAGAGAAATACTAAAAACCTTCGCTACCCAAGAAGGAAGATGTACTCTCCTGAAAGAAGGGTAAATGCCAGATAAATACTAAGTAAGTAAGTATTATCTACAGAGAAAAGAATTACTTACAAAGAAAGGAACCAGAAAATTGAAAATTGCCTCAGGACAATTCCAAACTACCAGCTGTTTTATCAGCACTCAGAGAGCTGTTGATTCCACACGCTGGTGAGCTGGAGAGAGTGCAGAGAAAAACTTCGTTTTAGCTATCAGTTTCTGTTTTAACTTTATAAGAATTCCTAAGAAGCAGCAGAATTGATTTCATTTTTTTCCCCACTGTCACTGGTTCTTTGAGAGTATTCATCAATGACTGACCTGAGAAAGAATACAAAGCCAAAAAGAAAAAGAAAAAGCACAGGCAAACCTGGAAACTTCATCCCAGGTCACTGAATGATGACTTGAAAATGGAGAGAGGGAATTATTTAGTTCTCAGAAGGTAGTAGTCTGGAGGAAAAATAGGAAACGCAGATGTTGAGACTAACATTTTGGGCATAATCAGGTGTAGGGAAGGAAAAAATTTCCTTGACCTTCTTGGGGTATGAAAATGAAACTGACAGAGACAGATTAACAGGAGGAAAGGATAAAAAATTATGTTTTATGTGACACAGGAGACATCATAGGAAGTGAGGACCCACAGAAAAATTTAGACCTGAGCGTTTACGTTGGTTTGATGACGAGAGGGCAGTCATGGAGGAATAGGGTAGCTTAAAGAGTAAGAGGGAAGTACAGTGAACTGGTGATACTCATCAAGGCCTGTTTGCTTAGATTCTTCTGAGTCCTTTGTTTTTGGAGATAAGGATGTTTCTTTCCTCTGGAGATATGAAAAGCACCTTTTACCTGAGAGTTTTATGACCAGTTTCAGGTGAGAAGGAGTGGGGAATGTCACACTGACCTTCTTGCTTCTGCTGTTTTCTCAGACGTTTTCATTCTAAAATCTTCAGTGAAATGCCAGGGTGCCATGTTTTGGCCTAGCATGTCCAGTACCCCAGCTCAGCTAGTAGAACATGTACATGCTTAAAATAACAATGACGAACATTCTAGAACATTCTAAAATTAAGTTGCTGGTCGTCTCCATCAGTTAAAATGGTACCTCATTTTAAAATGTGACCCACTAATAGAGATCACCACCATGATCATTTGTTGCCAGTCTTTTTGAAGTTGACTTCAGAATAAAGCTTCTTCCATCACTGTTTATAAATATATCATGACTGAGGAGGTTGCAGCATGCTGTGCTGGTCTTCTATCTGAAATATAGATCTGCAGGCCCAAAGACAGAATTGTACCAGTGAGTGCAGTAGTCAGTACATGTGCTCAGATCTTGCATAATTTCCAGGTCAGGCGACTCACATCACGTTAGGTGCATTTGTTCACCTATCTTTTCTCATGCGATAATATTCACTCGTGTAAATTACAATGAATCCCCCACCACGCTTTTCTATGTATCAGAAATATTTTCCAGTGTTCATTTTAGGTTTTGGCTGTTTCAAGGGAAGGAAGCAATTGGTAATTATAGCTAGTTGTTAGAGTCTGAAATAAATAGTTTATGGATATTAAATTCTGAAGTAAAATGACTGGCTGAAATAGGACTTTAAGATTTTTTTTAAAAGCCGTTAGTGAGATTAGGGAAAAAAACCAGGAAAATGACGTTACACATTTCTGTCTTCTTAATTTTAAACACTTGTATTTACCTTTGAGGTAGATCACCCATTTATTTTGGGGGGAAAAACACACACACACTACAATGGGCTTTTTAGTGATGAAATTGCAAAACTCAATCCCTCAGAGTACCCTGACAACAGGGAAATTACCTGAATGCAGATGTTTCAGGTCAAAGTCATTTGTTCTGTTTAGAAATGTAAATTGAGTACCTTTTAGCAGAACCTGGCCTCTGTGGATTTGGTTGTCTCTGGGAGAAGTGCTCATTTTAAAAAAATTCCCAGTGCTATAGATTATTGCTTAGTCTCAGAGTTGTGGGTGTTCTCCTTCTGGCAACTGTTTACAGGAAATCTGCAACAGAGGTCACAGGGAGTGCTGGAAACCGCAGCCGGCAGAAAGCTTACTCCGGAGGACACCTGGACAGAAGAACTTGATTCTACATTTGAATAACTTGGCCCAGGACAGTGGACCCTATTGTTCTTTTGAGTCATAGGACCACACCCTTGTGGATGAGTTTCCTTAAAAGTTCCTTAATCAATGTTCCCACTGTCCTTCACACAGAGAAAGGTTAGCATGAGGACAGGAAGTGAAGCAAGCCTTAGTGGGAAATGGGGTCTGAGAAAAGCATTTCTCTCCCGGGTATATTGGCAGTTTTGTCTAGATTCCTGAAGTGTGGAATGAAGTCTGATTGCTTAAGAGTTCAAAACAAAACTGTGGAGTCCAAGGAATCTTGATCTGCTACTTAAGAACACATGGCTGAACTGTGCTGCTCTGAGATCTGTACACCAGGTCTGGTCCAAGAAGTGTGTGCTATCAGCTACTGCCTGAGAAAGTACAGGAATGTAGAATCAGAAACGTTCAGAGCAGGTTGATAGAGAAATTTTATGTTAAATAAGTTGGGGGTTGTAATTTTATGGCTTTTTTTGTTTCATGTTTACTTCTATTACATTTTATAAAGGTTTGGTCAATGACAGACTAGAAATAAAAATAAAATGGTTCTTTACCACAGATAGTTTGAGAGCACTTGCATTAAACTCTTTATTGAATTTTCTTATCAGAGAAATAGCATAGAATTATTGATTTATTGTAAATAAGGAGAGAATGTTTGGAAAGCGCTGAGCCTGACACCTAGTAGCCATTCAACAGACTAGTTGTAACATACACAGTTTATTGCTCTTTAAGTTGGGTCTTAAAGAATGAGGAGGAACTCAACAGGTGAAGGAGTTAAAGGCAAAGGCTAATGAGCAGCACCAGGAAATTGAAAAATATGGATTTATGAATTTGTGAAAGGGTATTATTAACCTGGCTGAAAATTTAAATGTGCAGGTAAAACCCCTAAAAACTAAAATATAGTTGACTTGAACAACAGGGGCTTAAACTGCACAAACCCATTGATATGTGGATATTTTTCCATGGTAAATACCATGGTGTTACACAATTCATGGAATGTTTAATCCTCAGACACAGAGGAACCTTGGATACAAAGGGCCAACTGTCAGTTATACTTAGACTTTCGAGTGTATGGAGGGCCAACACCCCTAACTGCTCTGTGTCCATTACATACAAGTCCTGGGGTTTGATAAATAGTCTCAATTAATAGTCAGGCCTATTCTCCTTTAAAATTATTTTCAAGGTCCTCAAAATTCCAATATATATGACTTTAATATTTGTCCTAATTTTAGTTCTGGAAGTATGACCATGCAATATAATTGGCAGTATTTGACATTCTCACACTGGTGAGATTCAAATGTATAAGATATGAGCATTAGAGTTTACTTTTGTAAGATGCTCCATGTATCTACATGCAAAACCAAATTTGTTTAAAGATTATAAAGGAACTATTGTAGGCATTTAAAAGATTAAATTTTTATAAGCACTCTATGATACTTTTCATGTAATCAATACTTTTCATTACAAACACTCATAAACTGTGGACCTCTTTTTAACCTCTGCATGGAAGAATGTTGTTGTTCATTACATTAAGTGAGAAGGTGCCCTTGAAGGTAAAAAATCTGTCTTTACAGATATCTATTAATCAGTGTTCCTTCATAGAACCATTCAGAATTATGGAGGTGTAAATGCAGGTGCTCTCATGTTTTAGGAAGGGGCTCAATAACATTTTACTTTTCATTATTCATATGTCACAACACACCCATGATGTAGGAAATACGCTACAATTCTCTGCATTCATAATACTGTTGAATGACAAGTACAGACCATAATGAGTTAATAGCAGAAACTGCATTAAAACATTGAATTCTTCATTCTTTCCTATTTTCCCTTTTCCTGCTGAGACAGCTTGCCTACAATTTTTGTAGGCAGGTTTGTGCTGTTATTTGCACTCTCCACCCCGCTACATTTTACTTTAGACTTTCATTCCTCTGAAACACATTCTCATCTCATTTTTAACTAAAAACAAATGAGTCTCTCATTCTTGTTAATGAGTTATGGTCTTTGACTTTAATGTTAGAAAGTGATCTTTTTTAAGAAAAATTCTAACAGCAGCACAAAGGACCTATTAGCAGTGGTTGGGAGTATGGTCCCCTTCCATGACTGTCACGGTTGTGTTATTTGATGGTGTGGAATTGGCATTGTTTTCCTGACAAAATGCGTGTTGCAGATGGTGGACAGCCAAATGTTGTTGAAATGGGCAATTGTAAGATGGGCCGAGTCCTGAAAAGCCTTCAGCCAGTGCAGAGAAGTGGTTATATTATTTTACTGGGGAGGAGAAAAAAAGGTTGTGATTTGGGCCCTGAATGACTTGAATGATAAATCAGAAGCTCCTTCTCATCTGTTAACTACAATTTGTCAGGGAGATTTTGCTGGACACAGAACTGCAAATTGTCTGCTGAATTAAAGGGTATGAAAATTAAAGTGGCCAATTAAATGCAAATCATCCTGTTCTCAGGACAGGTACTGACTGACCTAATAGGTAAGCTGTGCTTTGATGATTACAGCAGTCATTGCTCTTTTAATTCAGAATGGAATTCAAACAGACATCATAAACAATGACTTGTGCGGTGAACCAGCCAGCTCCCTGCTGACCCTTATATTTGCTGTTCCCCTGCTTGAAAATAAGCTTCTTTTGTAGTTTTGCCTGGCCAGCTCCTTCTCAACATTCTAGCTTCAGCCCAAATATCTCCTCTCTGAGAGGGCCTTTCCTCTCCACCTTCTCTAAAATAGCATTCCCTGCCCACCACTCAAAAAAAAAAAAAAAAAAGTTTTATTTTAGTCATAGCTCCTACCACCATATGATAGTATCTCATTTATAAAACTGATTCCTCACTATTGTCTGTTTCTATAGAACAAACACTTCTGAGAGTAGGGGTCATATTTGCATGTTCACTGTTTCCAGTCCATGCTTCTGTAAGTGCTCAATACGTTTGCATGACCAAGTGAAATAAAATTTTTTTAATGGGGTGTGTACGAAATCTCTTTAAAACAAAAATGACCCCCATGGCATTTTTAACCAGGCCCCAAAAGCCATTGATTTATTATAAAGCTTTATCGTAGAACCGTAAGTGTTCTAAAACCATGCCCTCTTCCTACCAGTTGATATGAAAAAAATTTATATATATATATAATGTATACATATACATATTTGGAACTTGGTTTAAAAGGATTGTTATCAGAAAAAAAAAAGAGCTTTTTATAAATAGGCACACAGAAAGAAATCCATTGACCATAATGCGTAACTATATAGTTGTTTTCCATTTGTTGTTTTTCTCTAGTTGGGAATTTAAGCAAGAATAATATCATTAATACAAAGCTGTGAGGGGATTTGGGGATACCATTTCATATCATACAACTCTCTATATAGTATTCCTTTTCTCAGTAGCTAGTGTTTGTTCTCACTCAAACCCCGTTATTCAATCTCTTTAGCCTACATTTAATCCTTATTGCTCCTTCTTTCATAAAAAGAGAAAAATCAATTTTCTATTACGTTTGTTAAATAGGTAGAGTAAGACTGCAGTGGGTACGGCAAGAAAAGCAATTGATAATTATTTGCTGAGTTGTTCAGCTTAATATGTTAAAGGGAAACTATGAATACGATAATAAATTGCCACTTGGTCTCCATTAGTACTTCTGTTTATCCCGAACACCCCAAAACACATGTGTTGATTTGAATGTTAAAAATTTTAAAGCAATTTTTTAGAGGAAGCAGACATATTTAAATATGTTTACAAATTACGTTTTGAATTTTCATGTGTCCCCTGTACACGAGTTGGAAAACAAAATGAGTATAGGCACCAAAACAGATTAAATTAGCCCAAGGAATCTGGCATTTGAAGCTGAGGTTATCTCTGCCCACCATTCACATATAGCACTCCCAAGGCACCTATGTTCAAGGATCTGTCATTCTCGTGCTTTGGCTTATTCAGAAACTGAATTATTTAATTTTAATGTTCAAGGATTTATACTGTTCATTTCTCCTAAGTTCTGGAAAACAACACAATGCAGGATCTATTACGTCATCTTGCCATTCTATAACCACACTTTCCTTTTTCTAACAGAGAAAAACTGCCCATCTACAAGAGGAAACTAGGCAGGGGACATTTGTATGCATTTATTTTATGCACCTGTTAAACATTCATTATGGGCAGATTACTGGATAGTCACTCGAATACAAAGAGTTATGAAAAACAGATCGCTATGTTTAGAGCTTAAAGGCAAAGGAGATGATGACCTATCTGTGAACCCACTGACAACATATGTGATGCTGAGGGAAAGGGCCCAAAAGTTTTTCTCACAGGAAACTTTGTAAGACTGTGGCGTTTCCATAAGTGACCCATACTCGCATGTAAGTGTCTTCCAGGATTAAGTAAGTAGGACGAGGTAAGAGCATGCACATGGGACTCATTTGAAGGGCACGATGAAACTTCTTTATAATGATAGCCTGCCTATTATTAAAACTTGGGCAGCATTAAACACACTTATAAAACGTGGCTACAACTGAAAGAGGCTAGAGTTATCGTCACTGTGCTCAGCCTGTTAAATAAGATATACTGTGTCTTCTCAGCATCTTTATCCACACGACTAGGGGGAATGAAGGCAAAGAGAGCCAGTAAAATTTGTACAGTGTCCTGAAATTCAAGACTGTAAAAAAATTAATAAACAGAAACTCAAATCAAATACAGTTGGGAGACCAAACAGGGGAGCTCTCACATCCTGTGAGGACAGCAGAGCCCAACAGGAAGAAGAAAGATTCTTCTTTCCTGGCCAGGAGTCAGCCAGTGAAAAGCCATGGACTCTTTGTTTGCCATATCCCTCCTAACTTTTGTTCCATTCTATAAAAGCATTCTCCTTTTCTTGTCATAGAAGATGGGGGAGGTGGGGTGGGACTTGCATTGCAGGTGGTTCCCCATGGTTGTAGACCCCAAATTGCAATTTTGATCTTGAATAAACCCATCTTTGCTAGAGAACTATCTAGCAGTCTATTTATTTCAGGTCAAGATCAAGCTTTGCTGGGGCAAGGTTAGAAAACAAACTTCTGGTGTCTTGCTTAGCACTGGCCCTACCATAAAGCATACCTAGGAGACCGACCTGGTTATTTCCAACTCTGGTGCCTCTAGCAGCCAGAGACAGACTGTCACCAGAAAGCAAGCTGGTAGGGGGGAAAAACAGGAAGAATCTATTGTCTTCAGTCAATCCCCAAATCATACTTATGACCAGTGCTCCCTACCCTGGTTGTATACTGGAAATAGCTAGAAAACTAGTTAAAAATACTGATGCCTGAGCTCCATCCCAAAGATTCTGAATTTAATTGCTTTGAGGTAGGGCCTGGGACGTTGGTTGGCGCTGGCTTCCCCAAGGGATTCTAATATGCAGGTAAGATGGTTAATCACTGTTCTAGGCAAAGAAGTGAGACTGACATTCCCAAGTAAAGGCATTAGGCCAAGACTTGCCCTTTTGAAAATCCTTTCAAACTATTATTTCATGACTTTCCTCAAGGAATACTACCCTTGATATTTATTTAAATCTGATTTTGTATAAGTAAAAGTGCTCAAGGCTTTGGGAGTAGAGGTAGCGGGGAATAATTGTGTCATACACACTGGACTTCACAACCAAATGGTAAATGCGCTTTTGACCAAAGTTCCCAACTTGGAACAAATCAGGCTGTTAGCTATTTAAGGTTGGAAAGTGATAAAGGACATGGAACTAAATGTATTGCAGGAACTGCACATTTTCATGTTTATGAAATAAATGAATAACCAGCAAAAAATCTTGGTGTGTGCATTTATTTTGGTCTGTCAGAGAAAAAGAATGTCTTCATTATCAAACAGGCCTTGGTGTTAAGTGTCCTGGAGCCTCTGGGACTGTTCTAGATATTAGAAGTCTTCAGTAAAATCATAAATGAAAAACACATTGTATCACACAGAGTCTGGACGTTCCAAGCACATATGTCAATAATCTTGACCAAATCCTTAGAAAAGAAAAACTGCAACTAGATTTTCAAGATGCCTAGATCTAGGGGTCTGGAAAGAATTAGTAGACAGTGAGGTGAACAAGAGTAGTTGTGTGTAGTAACAGCAAGAGCTCACTCTTGGCCACCATAGGTCAGCTCGACCGCTGCACGTTGGGTTGTCACTTTTGATTCTTTATTTGCAAAGGTGGACAAGCCAGGTACACATATTCCAAATTTTGAGAATTATCAGAAAGTCCCAACCCCAAGTCTCCACATTTGCCTCGTTGTAGTGCCGAAAATCCCCAACAATGTACAACCGAAGGATTGGCAATCAGGTTTTGTTTCAGGATCTGCTGCAAACCAGCTGAAGAAAATTGGGCAAGTTGTTTAAACTCTTGAGTGTCAGTTTCCTCAAATGTAAGATGACATTACTTTTTTAAAAGCCCTGCCACACCTAACTCCCAAGTTTATGATAAGAAAGATTATAATTTGTTTGGAAGAAATTTAGTGTGCAACTTTGCAAAGTACTGTGTGATGGGGGAATACTAGCATTTTTAAAATATCAGCTTTATAAACTTGCCTTTGAAGAACTACCATGAAAATAGTAACTAAGTCACCAGTTATCTAATGTTGCATAACAAATTATCCCCAAACTTTACTATACTCATAAAATCTCAGGATTAGGAATTTGGGAAGGGCTCAGCCAGGTACTTCTTATTTATGATTTCTCATGGTTACAATTAGACTTCTTTTGAAGCTTAGTCAGTCATCTGAAGACGTGACTGGGCCTGGAGAATTTACTCAAGGTGATTCATCCCAGGGCTGGCAAGCTGGCACTGGCTGTTGGCCTCAGCCCCTCTCCATATGGGCCACTGGGCTGCTTGAGTGTCCTGACACAATGACAGTTGGCATCCACATAGCAAGCAATCCAAGAAACCATGGTGAAGTTGCATTACTACTTATGGCCTAATCTTGGAAGTGACACACAATCACTTCCACTTTGAACTCTGATTCAAAGCAGATGGTACTACACAGAAGTGTAAATCCCAGTAGATGAAAATCAGTGAGGGCACTCTAGGAGGCTTACTACCAACACTTAGCTATTTATATTTCTCTAGTGGGTAGATTATCAGGTGTTCTCAAATGGAGTTTGGTAGGGAAAGGAGAAAGAAAACTCAAACTATGAAATCTACCCAAAGTAAGACTTGTAGGTGCTGTCACAGCACATAACACAAGTCAAGAGGATTCCTAGAAGAGAGGGCATACCAAAGTGTGGAAAACCATGAATAAGAAGATGGAGGACTAGTAGAAATAGCCTACACTATAATACATGATTTTTTGAGGCTAGTCCAGCTCAAAAACAGCTAAAAAGTGGTCCATGTTCAACGATCTTATAATCATATTGGGCCTCTAATCAAAGAGAAAATATTCATTAACTAAACAATTAGCTATCTTTTTAAAATAGCATATGCAGTAAATATTTGATTAAGCAGGCTGTGCTAATGATTTGACTATTCTCAAAACAATTATCCACCCTTCCTTTGCTTTGCTCTGAATTGCAGGCAACTGAACTCTGCCAATCATATTTCTCAGACTCCCTTGCCAATGACTTCTGACTGCTTTCTACCAGTGGGAGGCGTTGGCTGGAGACTGGAGTGTGGGACAAAGAAGCCAGGGTATTTTTTCCCATTTCTCTCTACTCCAGGTAGCACCTCCAGCAATAACTGCATCTTTTCCATATTTCCAACTCTCACCGGACAGCCACTCCCTCTATGGTAATAGTTCCTGTTGCACAGGCTCTGTCAAGGTGCAGTTCTCATAAGGTAACATTAACTCTTTGTCATTTGTACAGCCATGGCCAAGATTAAGGCTTGACTTTCACGGCAAGAAGGAGGAGGAGCTGCTGAAACAACTGGAGGACCTGAAGGTGGAGCTTTCCCAGCTGCGCGTCGCTGAAGTGACAGGCGGCGCGGCTCCCAAGCTCTCCAAGATCCGAGTTGTTTATAAATCCATTGCTCATGTTCTCACCATCATTAACCAGACTCAGAAGGAGAACCTCAGGCAATTCTACAAGGGCAAGAAGTACAAGACCCTGGATCTGCGGCCCAAGAAAATGCATGCCATGCACCGCCGGCTCAACAAGCACGAAGAGAACCCGAAGACCAAGAAGCAGCAACGGAACGAGTGGCTGTACCCACTGCGGAAGCACAGGGTCAAGACCGGAGCATCTGGACATCAACAAAACAAACAAACTGGCCAAAAAAAAAAAAAAAAAATTCAAGAGCACAAAAACATGAGAAATTTACTTTTTACAATGGAACGTCCAGTTTGGCTAGAATACTAGAAGAAAAAGCTACAATAGTAGGCTGGGTGCAAAGAATAAAAGAATGTTAAGTAATACTTTTGAGTCCCAGGTCCTACTTTTCATACAACCATGACTTATAACTAGTGTAGCAGTGACACTTCTGATTTATGTGAGAAAACAGTAGGGCCTTTGTTTTGTTTCCTACCCAATCTGACATGCCTAGTAATGTTCTTGGCATAGTAGGTACTCAGTAAATGTCCGTCAAATAAATTAATGAGGCACAGTCTTCGTATCACAGTTCGCAGGAAGGATAAAACTATTTACTCATTCATATAAGATCAGGCACATCCTAAGAGAAGGGCATTATTTAAACGTCTTCTACAAACATTTCACAAGAACAAAGCACAGCATTAGAAAAACACTTTAACTACATTATCAAGATAACTGCCAACACCTCTCAAAATGTGAGCTTCGAAGCATATGAGTCTGCAAGATCGGGGAGATTATTTACTGCAGTTCTTTTTTAGCACAGTCTGGGCTTGGGTTCAACAGGATTCAACACTTATTTATCCCTTAAAAAATGTTCATACTAAAATGTGGCCCTAAGCAGGGGTTAATGGATCTTCAAACTGGAATGTCCTTCCAAACTTACACAGCTGCTCTGAGTAAAAACACCAGACTCCCAGATGCCAGGCTTGTGTGACAGCACTCTGGCACCAGCTGAGTTTGCTATTCATTATTCCATTGTCTCACAACACACCCGGAAAACAAAGCCCTATAGATGGTTAGTTGTTCTCCTGGCTTATGAAAGAGCACAGGCCCAAAGGGCAGCGCCTGGAAGAAATCCACCTGTGGGTAGGGACTTTTAATTGAAACTTCAAATACACTTCCGAGCTCTGGAACGCCACTTCTTGGAGCTATTGCTACTCTTCCACACTGGGCACATCCTTACCCTAATTTGCGTAAGGATACGCGGCAGCCTGGTAAGTGCGGCAACAGGGAGACAGTAACAAATCCTGCCTTTGGAAAAAGCACTTCTGACCACGGACATTTGCTCTGAGCCCATCCATTTCAGTTAGTGAGATTTCATTTCCTACTATGTCTGTTTTTAACAAGCAGCTAAAAACCTAACAATGAACCTGAGGAAAGCTGGCATTCTTTGTAGTGGGAATGTCCCTTCATCAAACGTTATTTCAAATTAGTGTGTGTGTGTGTGTGTGTGTGTGTGTGTTTTAACAGAACTTTTCATCATAAGGGAATCTGATCTTTAGAGTGCCCTTGACACTCTGGAAAGAGACAGACAGACAGACGGAGACAGAAAAAAGGTTACACTGGTAAAGTGTGAAAAAGGGAGAAAGAACAGTTTGTATGATGATTGCTTACTAACCTGTTGCCAGAGTTCTACATTGCAGCACTTGGAAAACGAAGTTTGGTTATTTTGTTTCCTATGAATGAGTGGAGACCATAGACATGATAATAGAAAAATAGTAACATGCTAGGGATAGAGCTGAGAAGATATTTTTACTTCCTACTCTTCCTTAAGAGCAAAGGATTTTATTTGTCAATGGTAATGTTTGGTTCAGCAGTGAAGAAAACACTCAGATGTCATGCTGAGAATGGGTCCTGGTGGGATTGGGACTAGAGCCCTCAGCTAGGATTCTGGAAATCCAGAACGTTATAGAAACCATGATCATGGCCACGAGGACCAAGTGACCATCAGTTATCACATATGATCCTAATTAAAACTTTAAGTATCTGAGATTCATCTGAGGAGGACTTTTGTGTTATGTAATCCCTAGAGCTATTTCTGTTCAACTTCTTTCCGTAATATATGAAGATAAGTAGAATCTCAAAAATGATTCCCTGTTCAACAACAGACACTCCCAAGCACAGTGGGTAGAATATGTCTAATTATCAACATGAGCCCTCTCAAAGCATGGGCGAGATTTGATTTATAAATAGAAGAAAGAAGGTGTACTTTGTCAAACTTAAAAATTTTTAAATCCATGGCAACACTGTGTGTGTGATTAACTTAGATCTTGGTAAATTGTTTCAGTGTATGTAGTTTGCTCAAAGCACCTTTAGTATTGATTTCTGTAAGGAAACTAACATGGGATACAAATATTGGGAATAGTTTACAGCAATCTTAAAAAGTTTCTACTTGTAATGTTCATCAGCAAAAAAATACGGTTTAATTCTGATTTAAAATCTATCGCTGATTCTTTTTTTATTTATCCTCCTTTGTCCCATTGTGCTACCAATACTATATTTGTTTATTATTCTTGTTTTATTATGACCTCATTTTTTGGTAAAAACTGTGTTTGCTCATCATTTTTGAAAACTTGAAGCAATACGGACAAGTCCCACTAAAGTTTTTTAAAATCCCATTACCTAGAAATAATCATTGTGAATATTGAAATGGGCTTAATTTTACCATCTCTCCTGTGTGGTAAAGAAAGACAAATATATCAATTTATTATTTCTAAATTAATTAGAAGTGTTCAAAGCTGAATTTCCCAGATGCTAAGATAGAATATAGGGAGCAACATATTTCTGAGGGATCACCACACATGAAGGGAAGCAGCAGAGGGAGCAGTCAAGCTGTGATGGAGGTCCAGGAAGGTCCCTGGCCAATCCAGCAGGGAACCCCGGGCATGTGGGGCCTGTGGAGGGTCCTGCATGGAGCCGCATGAGCCCACTTGGTCAGAGGATGCCCACTGGCCCCCGAGAGACTGTGACACAGGCACAAGATTTCCATGCCACTGTGGCTCCCCTCGAAGGAGCAGGGGGCCTCAGTCGGTCACTGGGCAGTGAGTCCTTCCTTGGAGGAGGATCTGGGCAGAACACCTCCATGCCCACTGCAGCAGGAGTCTATTCCGGTCTACATTTACAGAAACATGGCCAAAGACCCAACTCCTCTGGTGCTGATATCAAGTCCAAGAATTGAAACATCTTCAACAGGTAACTTACATAACATGAAACAAAGTACATTTAGATTTGCTCTCACATCATCCTTCTAGCCGAACAATTGCTTTAGTAACCTGATTGCCTTGTAATTTTAGAAATGAATCTGTCATTGTGCCATACGGAAGTTTCTTTATTAATTATCTGCTAATTCCTATTTGTAAGTATTGCTTATGCTACATAAAAATATAGATTCAAGGTGGGGAGGGTATAGCTCAATGGTAGAGCATGTGCTTAGCATGCATGAGGTCCTGGGTTAAGTCCCAGTACTTTCACTAACAAAGCAAACAAAGCATAGATTCAGAATTGGAAAAGACTCGAGAACTCATCTTGTCTAATTTCTGCATTTTACATCTGTGAACACTGGCTCATAGAGGTAAAGTCTCTCATCCTGGGTTACCTGGTGGTAGAACCAGGGCAAGAACTTGTCCCTTAACTCCTGATATAATTGCTATTTTATAAATGATAAAAGCAGGGTTTAAAAAGCCCCATTAAAAATTAGGATAAATGATGAAAATGTACATCAAATCTAATTTCATAAAATTTACCCCACCAATTTTTCAGAGTTTATCATGATAGTTTTCATTATAAAAACCACTATTTGAATAGGTGATTACCAAAGAACTAAATCATCTCAGATGTGATCTATGTGAAAGAGATGAGCTGTAAGTTTGCTCTAAGAAATTTAGCAACATCTATACCCTATAAAAACTCAGAATTCTCACAAATGGTATTTAATATTTAGTTTGTGGTATCATTGTTTAGAAATTTTAGAAAATTGGGAATAAATTTGAACCTATCTTTTGGTCTTTTCAATAAGCGTCTATAGCGACTTACATGAAATTTAAAATCTTGGAAAAGAAAAAAACCTAAAAGCCTAGCCTTAATAATTATGCATTAGGTCTTTTCAGGGTTACAACGTGGAGGGAAAAAACCCTGGAGACAATGTGGGGTAGTCTAAAGGGCTGAAGGGGTACCGAAATTTGACACCCAGCACTAAGTATTTGTAAAGACACACGATCAGATTTGTCTACCATCTCTTTACAATAATGCTCACCCTTCTGAGTCCTTAAGCAACATAGAGAAGCCAAGACCAGTGTATCTCAGAATCTCAGGAGGTTCTAGCAATGCCATGATGTTCAGAGGACTCTCAGGGCTGTCTGATATCTCCTACCCAGTTCACGTTTTAAAGAAAAATATTTCCAAATCCTTACTATCTGCATCCTTCTATCACTATGACAACCAAGAGTATTGTCAGAGAAGTCAGCAAATCACTAATATCTCCTCAGCAAATCCTGAGACATGGAATTTCAGCAACCTTACCTTTTCTCATGAGTTTTTGGAATCTTGTGACAGTTGACACTAACCTATAAGCATCCACATTTTGGTGCCAACGTAGTTAGTCAAGATTTTGGTTCCATATGTCAAAAATCCAACCTAAATCAGGTTAGGGCCAAAAAAAGAAAAAAAGGGAATTTGTTGCCTCATGTGACTGGCAATTCTAAGCAATGATGAATTTAGGCGTTGGTAAATCCGAGTTCAAAGGTGACTTCATTAAACTACTCCCTTTTCTCCATCACTAATTTCTGTTTTTCATTGTAATGGTCTCAATCTCATATAGGCATTGAGTGCCCTCAAAATATCCACTGTCAGATTTAGATTTACATATATACAACCACCAATCCCAGAGAACAGGGCAATCCTTTCTTTAGCTAAAGTCACAGGGAAATCTCTCATTGGATTGGTTTGAGTCATGGGCCCCACACACCAGGAGCTTTGGGTAGAATTAGCACCACGCCAAACAACTGGGCTAAGAATGAAGGAAGATGATTGCACAAAGAGACACTGGGCATTAATAAAATGTTCACTGAACAGCCTGTGGTTTGGGTTGTTTCTCATAAATAGCATAGCATTGAAACAAACAATGTGCAAATTTTACAAATAACCGGAGGAAGGAAGAGACCTTCTAATCCAAAAGTGATCAGGCTGAAAGACAGAGGGCTGAACACCTGACAATCCTAAATAATCATAGAAACACAGTATTATCTGGAGTGACGGTGACTCTATACATTCCCTGAAAAACACACGATTGTTTACTAGGATTACACTGTATTTTAATTTTGATTAGTCAAATCACTTTCTATTTCAAGTCAAACAAACCTTTTAAAACTTGACTGAACAAAAGAAGGAAATTACTAGCTCCTGTAACAGAAAAAAACAGGTCTTGGTTTCAGGCAGGTCTAGGGCTCAAATGCTGTCACTTGGATTTTGTTTCTTTCTGTATCTCAGCTCTGCTTTCTCTATATTGGCTTCAGAAAAGTTGAGAGGCAGCCACGCATCATCTCTGATTGGCACAGCTTAAGTCATGGACCAGCTTTGAACCAATCACTGGACCAGAGAGATGTGGTACTTTGGCCAGACTCGAGTTAGGGGCTTATCTCAGAAGCCAGGAGCTAAGGCCAGTTTTGTTCAAACCGCACAGACAGGGGTTGGGGATTATGCAAAGAAAAGTTAGGATGCAGTATCAACAAGAGGAAAGGAAGATATTCCCTGTAGCTTAGGCAGCCTCTTCATATTCTACCAACATACAGGTTGTAGCATCCTGGAGATAACAGAAGAGGATGAGGTCGAGTGTTTAGATAGATTCTGTAAGACTTAAGTAACACTTAAGCCACATAAGGACAGGAACTTTCAAAAATCTGTAAGGGTGAAAGGGTGAAGCAACAACCTCTGGGTCACCAATGACTGGAAAAAAAAAAAAAGGCTTTCAGCACAATTTACAATTTACACTTGTATTCTTTGATCCCTGTAGCTGCTTTGACTAAATCTATTTCCATCCTTGATTTTTAATGTCTTTCCACTTGGCTATAAACTCAGCTACTGCAGCTCTGTTCTCATTCCATGACTTCCATTTTGGTGCCTCTCCTGGTCTCTTGGATCTTAACGGACTGGATCCTGTGATTCACCCCTGTTTCAAGGTACCCTGTCATCCACACCTGTCCCTCCAGGTGCACTCCTTTGAGATCACAACCCTCTCTAATAATAGAGAGTATTATTCCCAATACTCTCTATCATCTCTCTCGCCTCCATCTGCTCATGGGATGCAGGAATGATTCCTCCTCCTAGAAGAATGATTATGTTATGTTATTTTCTCTTTAAAGTCCAAAAGGACTTAAAGTTTTAGGATTTTAGCAGGGGTAACCTTAGGAAAGAAAGGAGGTACTTATTTTTCATGCACAAAAGATGCAGAGGTAATACAATGATAGAAATGTTGAGGTGGAGAGGAGGGAAGTTGGAAGCGCTCGTGCTATCGTCTCCATTTTCTCAGACATGTAGTAGAGAAACAGATGCTCAGAGGGATGGAGGAACAGCCTGCAGAAACAGCTGTGGAGAAGTGGGAGGTAATCCTTCAGATGACTGAAAATATTTCTGAGCCACTGTGAGATCCCAGCTGAGGTCACATAGCATGAAAGTATGTTGCAGGAGGAAATACATTGCATTTGCCTTCTCTTGGTATTTGAAGATAATTTTTAATATTTGTCTGTGCATACATTCCAGTAATATTTATATCGGTTGAATGGCATCATCATGCCTCCTAGGTTGGTAAAATCACCAATGAGTCAATGATAAATTGAGTCTAAAAATAAGTTTGTGATCTTCAAATATCTTTGATTAAAAAGTTGTGTAGAAAAACCAGACCATTAACAGTTATTTTTTTTTTTGGTTTGTTTTAATTTTTTAAATGTATAGCTTATAAGCTTATAATCCTTTACCAATGATTCTTCAAACTTTGTGTTCAGAAGAGAGATTCTGATTCAGTAGGTCAGTGTCAGAGATTCTAAATGTACCTTATTAAAAGCACCCTATGAATCTCTGAGAGCTGATCCCTTGATGAGGCTTTAAAAGCACTAATCTACGTGGAAGAACAGGCATCGTATCTGTCCGTCTATAGAGCCTCTGTGCTGCAATTACCCCATCAAGTCATCTTCCCCACCAGTTTTATCCTGATGCCAAAGGGTCAAATTTACCCTTCTTCCATTTCAGTGAAGTACGGATATTTCACCAGCTTGCAGAAATGGAACATGGTCCCCAGTAACTAGCAAAGCAGTTCAAATGGCAAACTGTATTTACAAAGGAATCAAAAGATGATAATGAGCAAAGCAAAAAGGCTTCAGGTATCACATTTTAATGGTTGGATGACAGCGGCCTCTGCTAATTGACTGCCTTTTATAGCCACAGTCTAATAAGGAAATTCATCTTGAAGGATTGCCCAAATTCCTACATGTGAATTTCTTAGAAGTGAGAAAGTAATAGTAGAGATAATGGCATATTTTACAGACAGGAGCTTATTATGATAAACGTGACTCTTATAATATGAAGCTGGGGCCTCTGAGCTATGATTTAACAATCTAAGAAGGGGGAAAGCTGCAACTGTGATGAAACATTTGTTATGAACTTAGAACAGTAACTCAAATCACCTGTCTAACATCTCTTGCTGAAAGAAATGTAGCCTGGATCCGGGAAAACTCTGATATCTTAGTTTGGGGAGCACAGAACCACCAGTGGAAAGCTGCGCCTGCTCCCTGCAGTGAGGAAGTAATGGAAGTTAGATTTCAGGGAGGAGGAAAGGGAAGAGACGGGATCTGGCTCATTTTTTAAGGAAACGGACAATTTTCATTTTACTTCATCATTTTTGAGTGCACGCATGCTGCTCTGACGGGTTCCTCTTTGATATATCTGAAATTCAACGTGAGGACAGAATGAGGCAGAGGAGAGCTTTTTTAATCTCTTTATTTCCTCTCTGATCTTTATTATTTCTTTAGCTTGTTTGTTCTTCCTTTTCTAATTCTTTTAGGTTTTCTTTGTTCTTCTTTTTCTAATTCTTTTAGGTGGTAGGTTAGGTTGTTTATTTGAGATTTTTCTTGTTTTTTGAGGAAGGCCTATGAACTTCCCTCTTAGGACTGCTTTTGCTACATCCCATAGATTTTGTGTGGTTGTGTTTTCATAGACATTTGTCTCAAGCTATTTTTTAATTTCCTCTTTGATTTCATCCTTGACCCACTGGCTTTTTAGTAGCATGTTGTTTAGTCTCCATGCAATCTTTTTTTTTCCCCTCATTTCTCTTTCTGTGGTTGATTTTTAATTTCACACCATTGTGCTCAGAAAAAATGCGTGAAATAATTCTATCCTCTTAAATTTTTTGACTGTATGCATGATACAGGTTTCCTTAATCTTATGAGAAATGCTATGCAGATGCACCATCATGATTCATTTCACCGCTTTCTCTAACTAGATGGCCAACCCTAAGACTCAGAAATATCACATAAGTAAAAATTTTAGAGCTGCCCTCCCAGGATTAAGAGGCTCTAGAGATTCTTCCTGCTCTTTCTTCTATTACCTTTCCTTGGACACCAGGCAGAACTTAGTGTCCCATGGGTACATTTTTGTATGGGTATGCATTCTGCCCCCAAACTGTAGTTGAGAAAGAACAAACTAAATCTGACTCTCAGCCTCTATGTTACTAGAATGGTAGAAAGTACAATGTAAGTCACTATATTTTTGAGAGAAAGTGGGGCTTGTCATTCCTCAGAACCCCAAAAAATTCAAGAAACTTCTGTAATGCCTCAGAAGTGAAAGGGTCCACTTCAGTTCATGATGCTCTCCACTGATTTTATTCATTTATTCAACAAGTACTGAGAACCTACTAATGGACAGGCATTGCTGTAGGCACTAAGAGCACATCAGTAAGCCAGACATCACCATCCAGCCCACTTGCCCCTTGCAGGCAGGCAGCTCTCCAATGTCGAAGCGTTTGCAGATGCTGCATGGCCTAAGCCCAAGGTCCAGCTCCTGTAAAAGTCTGCTTCTCACCCATTCCCCACTGCGGTCTTGCCTGCTCCAGCATCACTGCCACTCTCTGTCTTGCTGTATTGCCTGTCTTTCCTCTCTTTCTTCCCTTCACTCTATACAAAATGCACTCTGCCTTTCTTTCTTCCTTCAATGTGTTTCTAAAGCCCAGAAAGCAGATTTTCTGTAAGCAACATTTGCTTTTTTGTCCTCTCCAGACCAACCTCCTTTCTGGCAACCTGACACAAAGGTCTGGTGTGGGAGAAACGGCATAGGACAAAGGGCATGGGAGGAGAAAGAAATGTAAGTTTATGTGACCATAACAAATCTTGAAGGAAGTGGGGTGAGGTCTTAGACAGTCCTTGCTTTCCCAAGGCCAGTTCACCCTTGGCTTCCTGGGGAATTTTTTACAAGCTCAGTCTGATCTTTAGTGAAATTGAGATTATGTTTGCAATAAGTGAAAGGATTTAAGGTCAGAACTCATGAGTTTTATGTAGGTTCTAGTATTTGTGTGATTCTAGGTTTTATTTCTATAATCTGATCCAAAGAAAAATAGATGAACCAGAAATACTCTGGGCCTTTTAAAGTCTATTTTTATTATTAAAGCTTCCTATATTCTTTATTCTTTACTAATTCTCTATAACCTGAACATATTTAATGTAATTATTAGGGATCAAAGCAATTGAATGTAAGAGAATAACACTTATAGTTACTCCTGCAAAAAAAAAAAAAAATTCCTACTTCATTTATATCTCAGGTAGGAAAAGGATATTCAGTCACTTAGCTAAAGGGAAATCAAACAAATCAGAGGGAATTTTAAGAATGTATGATATTCAAGGCAGTCTGTGATCATTTAGCTCTTTGAGAATCAAAAGCTAAACTGGGGTTTTGAAGCCAGCACTTATCTGAAAGTCTAGACGTCAATGAGCTGATGTGAGAAGGAATATAATTTGGTCTTGGGATGGAATACAAATAGCACTGTGAATAAATGATGGGTACAAACGCTACAATTTGCCCAATTTTCTAAATCATCTTCACAGCTAGTTTCATGGAACATAGCATTTAACTTTGACTTTGGACAGCTTTGGCATTTCTGAACTTGAGAGTGACTGTTGATTACTTAAATCCTAAATTATAGATATTCTTTATTCTCTTTCTCTTTTTGGCCTGTTTGGGGTTCAGAAGAAAGCCTTGTGAATGGGGCAGATACCCCTTTCTGGTCAACATTGTGTTTTTGCCCTTTTTCCCATCCCTGCTATCCTCACCCCAAACATTTCCTTGTCTTGCCTCCTGTATGAGCCCCACACAATCCGCTTCCCTATACTCTTTGGCAGGAATCCATATTTTATTTCAAGAACTAGACATTGTGAGAGTAATACATGAAAACAACACAAAAAATGCCTTTAATGCATGCTGGCTAAGAGATTTGGTCAGTTCAAAGATTTATTACCCTCAAGGCAAATGTTTAAGAGACCTCTTTTCAAGTAAAATCTCTATGGAAACTGTGTATTTGCCTAGGAGTTATTTGTATACTAGTCATTTACATCCAGCTGGATGTGTGTATAAGAAGAAAATCCACAACTCCATCTCTGCCATGGTAGCACGTAGGAAAAGGTGGGCTGGAACCACTGATTTGGTCCTCTATAAATTTAGAAGTGAAATGGGTGTTCCAGATCAGTAGTAGTGGTAACTTTACAACCGGGGAAGTGTTTTTGAGAGTCAATTTTTGTTGTCCTTCTGACTTACTTAAGTTTAAGGAATATTATTTGAAATTTTTTATACTTCCGAAAAATTTAACAATATTTACTGCTTCCCCAGATCCTTTGTAGAAAGGAAGAAAGAAGAAAGTAGGGGATGAGAGGAAAAGAAGAGGAATAAATGTGATTAAACGTATATCCCACAATTAACTCTTCTCACTATTTTCACAAAGCATCAATGCATAGATCTAGACAATTTGGGGTTAAGTTTATTATATTATGCATATTTTTGGAAACTTATTTAGACTTTGAGAGCCTACAATTTCACACAAGAGCCTGAAATATTAATTTACACACATTAAGTAAGCACATTAATCAGCCTCATTGTCAAAATGACCGAAAGTGACTGAATGCAATGAAGCTGAAATGGATCAGACTTTCCTTTTCAAAATCATTCTTAATAATTAAAAACACTTCTCAGAGCAAAAAAAAAAAAAACCAAAAAACTAATTCTTTATAAAATTTCAAAAGCATGCCATTAAGCTTCACATCTAAAACATAAAAAGCAAGGTTCTCTCTTTTTTTTATTAAAATCATAAGAGCATGTATTGAGTTCTAACTATGTACAAGTATTTGTGCTAAGGTCTGCACCAATCTTCCTTCACTGTCACAACCTGAGATAGACACGGTTCCCTTCACTTTATAAGGTGGAGTCAGAAATATCCAAGGTCTCAAGGCTGTTATGTAGTAGTCTAGGAGACCAGCCTATGACTGCCCAACTTTGTCCATGCTCTTCCTTTAGGTATCTTACAGCTTTGATATGACCATAGCATTGAGGCCAGAAATGAAAGAACGATGCTCAGAAGAGAAAGCATCTAGAGCCTCGTGCCTGTGTCAGTGAAGCTGAACTGATCACAGATCAAGTTCAGACTGAGGGAGCACTCAGGAGCTGGTCAATTCTCCAAGCCCAGACAAAACCTCTGACATAGAGTAAGTGTTTAAGTGAAAGCAGTGAGGGTAAGTAACTTCAGGAGATGAGACATTTCTATCTGACTTGTAAGCAGGTCAGGAACATAAGAAGGTCAAATTATTTCCAAAACATGTATTGAGTGTATCCTATGTGCCAGGGCAAGAAGCTGGTACCAGGGATACAGAGATGAGTCTTACTGGGAAAAGCAGACAGTGTCTCTGTTAGGACTACTTTGGTTATAATTGATGGACACCTGACCCAAACTGGCTCAAGCAAAAAGAGATAATATTGAGATCTTAATTGAGATCATTGAGATATTCAAGGGGCCATCTGGTTTCAGGCATGGCTTCATTTAGGGCTCCAACAATGTCACCAGATGTTTCATCACTCCCAGTGATTTCAGGTTTATGTTTGCCTTTACTTTGTCCTACAGGTGGAGAGGTTGACAGACACAAAATAACTTTATAGGAGGACAGGAGTTCTGGAATTGAAACTATCAGCTCTGATTTGCCTGGCTTGGATATATTCACCCACCCAGCAGTCACTATGGTGAAGGGGATGGAATGAATGAACCCATTGGCTTAGCCAGGTGCTGGAGTTAGCACAGGAGGTAGAGGCTACACAAACCAAAATCAGGATCTTATTGTCACAAGAAAAAAAATTGGACCCTAGGTGGCAAAACAAACGTTTTCCACCTGTATGCAAATAATTATTTCAATGTGATGAGTCATCTAATAGAATTATAAGGGAGTAAAATCAGGGAGTAGAAAGTTTCTAACTTGATTAAACACAGTACTTATGCCAAGTCTTGAAGATAAACAAAAGTATCTCAGGCAAATGGGGGAAAAGGAGAAGTTACAGCAGTGGTTAAAATGAAAAATCAATGTAGATCAATGTAGTTTTTTTAGAATGATAAGTACTGTGTGACTGGAGAACTGGGTGTTGAGACTGTGAGAGGCAGAGGGAAGGAGGAGGGAGGGTTGAGTAATAAGCAGGTTTATGGTTACTTCATCATGGCTTTGGACTTTATTTACAGAGGGATGTGGTTCACTGAAGGTTTTCAGTGCTCTAAGACAACAGTTTGCAAACTTTTTTTGTAGACAATCAGTTAGTAAATGTATCAGGTTTTGCCGACCATACTGTCTCCACTCCTCACCTCTGCCATTCTAGTAAGATAGCAGCCAAAGGCAATATATAAAATAAATGAGCATGGCTGTGTTCCAAGAAAATTGTATTTATGGACACTGAAATTTGAATTTCATATAATTTTTACATCCCAGAAAATACTATTCTTTAATTTTTTTTCAATCACTGAGAAGTGTAAAAATAAATTCTTAGCTTAGGATGGTTAAGAAAATTTAAAAAGAAGAGTTAGGCCAGGTTAGACCTGCGCACCTGGTCATAGTTTTATTGACCCCTGTTCTAAAATGATCAGTTCTATGTCTCCAGATTACCTAGAGCAAATAAGAAAGAAGCAATAGAATAAAAAGAGAGGAGAGCTATTAGGAGACCACTGCACTAATCCAGGTTGAAGCTGGTTCACTGTAGATGAGAAACTGAAAGTCTTGAGACTTAAGACTTTAAGTCTTTAGAAAGGAGAACTGTGAGCTAAGTGACAAGGTAGCCTTTGTTATTGAGTTAGGCCTATCAGAGAGTTAACCTGGAGTGATTAGACAGAGGATAGGATGGAGGTTGGTGATTCAAGCCAGGAAGGAGGGAGTGACACAATCCTAGAGGGTAGAATGTATTTCCTGAGACTTGAAGGATGAAGCAGAGATGGTAGGTCAATTCTGTTGTGGAAATACCAGAGGTGCTTGGACCTCAGGGTGGAGGGAGATTGTGGACAGCTCTGTAGATGTTAGAGTCAGTGGTTGAGCTTGGCACCCAAGAAATGGATGCTATTAGGGGAGAAGATGGTTTTGAATTGCTCTCCAGTGGACTGGAAAAGACTCTCAGTGGTGACCATTATGGACTGAATAGCCAAAGTCTTCCCTCTTCTCCTAGATTTTATAAATCCTCATCTTCTTTAATGACTTTAAGAGAGGAGGAAGTATCTTTTGGAAACAGACTAAGTTGAGCTTTCCATTATCTGGGGTGGTAAAGCCTGAACCAGATAAAATTTGAGGAAATGTGATATTTTCTGAGTTCTAGTGTTGTGGGCAAATTCATACCAACGACCAATAGCACATTTGAATTTTTGCCAAAAATCTTTTAACTGGGAGGTTGCATCTCCAGGTGATTCTGATCTACACTCAGGGTTGAAAACCACTGGTCTAAGGAAAATAATACAAGCCAACAGACTTATAAAACATTCTGATTTCTGCTTATCGATTTTAGTAAGTTGGAATATAGTATGGGATAAGAAGATTTCATTCTTAACTACGTAAAACATTCCAGCTATATATAGCAGCAAAGAAATATTCCTGCCATCTTGAAAATTTAGTGTATAAAGTGAGAAAGTGAAGATCACTTGATATAAACAAGATCCATCTTGGAAAAAGAACCTCCAAGCGTGGGTCCTTCACCCTCTGAATTCATACAGAATCCACCCATGAGAAGTATAGTCTGTGACTGAAGCATTCAGCTATGAAGTATAGCATAGTGCTACAATGAATACAGACTTTCTTTGTCAGAGAATTTATCAAGTAGAAAAGAAATTACAGACATAATGTAAGAGAATGCTTGCTGTAGTACTGGAACTTTTATTCAAGTTGTAGTGTTCATTATATGAAGGTTAAATTCAGTAGGCTTTATATGAATAAATTCTTTCTGAGATTTTTTTTTCAAAGGGCTTATTCAATGAAGTATTGCTAATAGCCACTTAATCATCCAACTAAGGCACAGATATAGTGCTGTGGAAAGTACAAGGGTTTGCTCAAGGCTACTCTATTCATGCAAGGACTGGAAAGCAAATGGAAATATTGAAATTCCTAACTTAGCTCTCATCTTTACCATTATTGTTGTTATCCTTCTTTTTTTCTCCCACAATTTATACTAATATATGCACCTTTATTATCCTGGGTAATTTCTGATGAGGAAGAGAAAAAAAATTATTTTGCTTAGTGTATTTATTTTCCCTGTACTTGTAATTTTTTCATTCCTTCATTCTTTTGTTTGAAAATAGTTAATGAGTATCTGTTCAATAACAGACATTGGACTAGATGTTTGGGAAACAAATAAATAAGCCAAAATCATAGTCCAAAGCAGGGGTATTCATAATATGGCCACAGATAAGCATCATTACTCTGGAACTTGTTAGAAATGCAAAATCAGGCTTCCAACTTTATCCAACAATTTGTGTTTTAGCAACACCTCCAGGTGATTCTGACCTACACTCAGGTTTGAGAACCACTGGTCTAAGGAAAATAGTACAAGCAAAAATATTTTGATAAGGTGAATGAGAGTTATGTGTAAGTTCCTATTGGAGCAGAGAGGAGAAAGCTTCTAATCTCTTCTACATTTGGTTTAGAAAATACACACTGTCTAAAATTCACAGATGTCCTCAGCATCCCTCCTTTGCATAAAACATTTCACTGCTCCCTATTGCCTTCAAGATAAAATCCAAGATTTCTACATACCATTTGAGGGGTTCCAGGATTTCTTCTTTCCAATCTCATCTCTTGCTCCTCCATCAACATTGTACAACTTGCAGTACACACACACCATGCTGTTCTCACTTCCCCTGTGCCCAGAATATCTTTCCCTCATGCCGCTCCACAACATTGGACAACACTGGGACTCCGCTGGAGAGAAATTTCCTCAGGGAAATCTTCCCTAACTTCCCTATGGCCTTCACATCTCCCTCTGTGTATAACTCTATCACTGAATGTATCACATTACAGTGTTTCTCAGATTATATGTCCATCTCTGCCACATAACCGTTAGTTACTGCAAACAAGAATATTTAGTACTCATGTTAGTGCTTGTAATGCCAATGCAGTGCCTGGGACCAAATGGAAGGACAAAAAGGGTTCAACAAATGCATTTTAAGAAAGGAGTATATTTCTTTTATAGAAGGTCTCTACTATATGGCTAAACATTCAGATGTATTTTTGTCCTTCAACTCTGGGATTATTATGAAGTCTACAGATTGGAAAGTTCCTAAGATTTTCAAATGTTTTGAATCAAAAAAGTTGGAAAATTACTAGAAAGCATTTTAAAATAAGAATTTCAGACATTCTCATTGACATCAATGGCAAGAATGTTTATAACTTTCTTTGGAAACCTCTCTGTTGATATCTGACATTAAGTGACTCCCTCCCCATCTCAACATTTTTTACCAACTTCAGGATTCTGTGCAAGTTAATGCTTTGTCTCTGCCATTTTTACATACTGTTACTCAAAGATTTAATGGATCCCTATTATGTGCTACGTGCTAGAGGTAGAAAGTAGAGTTCTATAAAATAAATATCACATACTGGGAAATTATGTTCCCAATATAGAAGACAGGCATTGAGAATGCTTTATACATTATATGGATTTAATACTACCTGTAATCCATGAAGTAGGGGCCACAATATCCTTGTTAAAAGAGAGATTAAATAATTTGCTAAAGGTCACATGCCTGGTAAGTGACAGAGCCCCAGATGAGAGCTCAGGTTGCTCTGAGAATATTATCCTCTATTAACTGTTTCTTGCTTTTCTTGGCCCCCTTCTAAGTTTCTTGGAACTATTGGTTAGATATGTTTAACTCCATCCTCATAGATGCCTCTGTCATGTACAAAATTTTGTAATGTCTAGCTATTAGATTGCATTTTAGAATGGAAACCTGTAGAGGTGGACAACATTTATTCCTAAGTCCCTTGTACAAAGAATCTATATTACTTTGCTCTGTCATATTCACAGTGACTATAAAAGATTATGTGGAGGATTATATACCACAAATTACTTCAACTCAATTTCCATATGATTAATTCATTCCACAGCTGTTGATTAAGCACCTATTATGTACAAGGTATGTCTATGCACTGGAGCTATACAGAGAAGGAGATAAGGTGTCTCTCTTTGGAGAGATTATATCAAATGGACAAAGACAGACAAACAGGTAATTACTATACAGAGTGTCCTGGGAGCAATTAGCACAGAGTGCTGTGGCAACACGATGGATACACGAGGGAAGGACACATGACCTAGACTTGGGGCTGGAAGAGTTACAAATGAATTTCTAGAAAACTAATACAGCTGATACCTGCCACTGAAGGACTAGTGGAAGCTATGCAAAGGGAGGAGAGTATTTCTGTGTAATTAGAATTGCACGGACAAAAGTCTGGAGGTCAAAATTCACATTCATAGTGCATATGGGAAAAGGTAAGGTAGGAGGGTGTGCTGGAGGTCTTTTATTTTACAATGAGATTAGATCCTGTCCTAACAAACATGGGAAACAACAGAAGAATGACAGATTTGTGTTTTATAAAGTTCCTTTGGTTACTGTGTGGAAAATCAAAGGGATAAAGTAAATATTGAGAGCAAGGAGATCCTAATCCAGGAGCACATGATGGTGGCCTAGAGCACAGGTATTGGGATTAAGAGAAGTCAGTCGACTGAGAAGATCTCTAAGAGTTAAAGTTGACAAGAGTTGGTAGAGGATGGTAGGTGGTAGAAGAATTAAGGGCTGAATCAGGGATAATGTTTAGGTTTCTGACTTGGACAGCTTTTACTAGGTTAGGGAACTCAGACGATGGCTGCTTTTAGAGAGGATGATAATGAGTCCCGTTTCTGATAGATTGAATCTGTGAAGCTGGTAGAATACCTTATAGTGGATTTGGACCCTGCTGGTCACAAAGAAATGTACAGATGACTTAAAGAAGGTAAGTATCAGGAAATGTCTATAACATGTCAAATGGTTTCTTAAAGCTTATTATCATTATCAAAGGTTACCTCCTTTGAATTTAATGTAAGCCTGAATTCCAAAATTTTCTTATAACCCTTGAAAATATTAAATGTGTACCTTGACATAATGCTCAGTACCCACTTAAACTTAATTTTGATTAGCATGATTCCAGTAACTAAGAGTATCTAAATAAAAATAGATACCCTCACTTGTCTTCAACGTATCAGCCATTCCTTGGGCACCACTTAACAGGTATTTTCTTAATATTTCAGAATTCCTGAGTTCAAATTTTAAATTTTCATTAAAGATAAGATTACTGAATTGAACCCTAGAATGGCTTAAATTCAAGAAGAATATTTTGAAGGTATTTTCATTAATTGAAACATAGGAATTTATTGAGGAAAGAATAATACATATGCTCACAACAATTTGGAAGCTAGTGTTTTTTTTTTTTCCCCTCACTTTCACAAAGCCTTAATCTCAGTGGAAATCCATCCTCCTTATTTTATTTACCTTAATAAAAGTGAAGAAACAGCTCATCACCAGGTAATGGGAAAATGTCACTGAATCATCAGTATCTAACAAGTCATATGGCAATTTGCTTTAGTGAACTCTAATATATTACAGTTTGTTTTTTTATTCTGTTAACTGACTGATGATAAATGCTGCTTTTAAATGTTGAAGTTGACTCTTCACTTTGTACCATTTTGAATACATGAGTGCTCTGTCCTTGGCATGTGAAAAGCCTTCACCAGCTCATAGGGTGAATCAGCACAACCAACTGTGCCCCCAGAGAAGTCTGCTACTGTTAGAGTGTTAACTCAGGTTTCTATGGCCCCATACAGTAGCCCTCCTAAAGAACACATCAGCATGCGTGGTATCAAATAATGAAACATGAACAAACTCAACTAATGTTGGCCATAAACACAATAGGTCTGATGAAAATGATTTGACTCAAATCTCTGAACAAAGACTGTGTCACTATTAAATTCAGTTGAAGCATATGCTTTGCAGGTCTCAAATAAAATTTCATTTACTCCACAGTAAAAAAAAAAAAAAAGAACACTTGAAGGATTTTCATGTTCATCTGGCAGTCATTTAAATTACAGCAACCAACAGTGAAAAGTATAGCACCTAGCAAATGCCGTTAAATTTGCAATCTTCCTAGGTTACAACAGAATCTTTTAAAGTCCCTTTTCAGTGCTGTATCAACCTGATACTTAAAAATGCAGCAGAGAAAAGAAACATAATCAGACAGAGTATTGTAAGGTCTATTAACAAAGCAGCTCAGTCACATCAGCTGAAGGGAAACAGCTGTGGATGCTGAAACCCTTAATAAATTAACCCTCCTGTTGCTATTTACAAAAACTCTGTTATCATGCCTGTTGTGTCTGTCATTTGCACCTGGTATGAGGGTTCTTTGGAGCAATCACATATCATGCACTCAAGAGCCACTGCATTGTAGAATCATTATTTCTAAATTCTGACTCTTTTGAATTCAAAGAAAAGACTTGGGTACATTTTAAAATAGCTAACACACTCCACTTAAGTTCATTAACTGGAAGATATGCATAACCTTAACATTGTTTGAGTTCCTATTCTTTTTTTGACTGATGATGCTTAATTAATCCTAGTCATTGTCATGTCTAACTGTGATTTAGAATGCCACTCAAATGTATGCCTCTGCTCAGAATGAAACTGTCACTCAATATATATATATATATATATATATATATATATATATATATATGCTTTTTCCATTTGTTTCCCTTTCTTACTTTTCTCCATGATGATCTTAGTTTTCTTAGAAAAAGTAAATTTCTCTGTTCTTTTTTTCCACACCTCCTTTAGCAGGCAATTACCTGGTTGAAGATTTGCAAAGTTCTTTGGACAATGTGGATCTTTCAACTCAACTACAAATAATTATCAAGAAATAGACACTGATCAAACATATATAAAGTTCTGATGCTACATCCCTCAAACACAAATCTCTTTGATTTGAAATCCTTCTGAATGATCATTTCTGTGGAGGGGAGCAACACGAATGTATATTGTAGGTAACGCCACGTTAGTCAGTAAATGTGGCCAAGATGCTTATGCCAACAAAAGCCAAATAAATGGCTTTCAGTGACATGCTTTATGTTCTCTTTTCTTGAGTTTTTGTTTATCATTGACAAAGACTGTAGTTACTTGGAATGTATGATTAGTTCCCAGAAGAGCCTTGAGTTCTACCCTGCTCCCAATTTTGGATTTGACATACTCAAAGCTCAGCCAAATACCAAGGGAGAAAGACAACTGGTAAAGTCACTAAACCCGTATCACAGAAGGAGAATTTCACTTTCCGCCTACTGCCTCCACTCATGTGGGTGAGGGTAGATCTTCTTTACTCAGTCTATTGATTCCAGTGCTAATCTCTTCCAGAAACATTCTTACAGATGCACCCAGAGGTAAAGCTTCCCAGATATCTGGGCATCCCTTAGCCCAGTCAAGTTGACACATAAAATTAACCATTTCATAAGGCAGTGGTGGAAGCTATGGATTAACTCAGAATAATTTCCAACCCCTGAGAACACGCAGACACACACATGTTTTTTAGACAACCTTGCAGGTGGGGCTTCTCATGTGACTTGAGTTTCACCAACAAAATATTCTCATTCAACTTTGAGTCAGAATTGAAACCTCTCAGAAAAGAAGCACAGTGTGAGATCGCCAATTAGCAGGCATGGATCAAGGCAGAGGTGGCTGGTTCTGGACCCAACAGCCTTGGGGACAACTTCCCAGTTTAGCAGACAATGTGCTACTTTAGCAGTGCTACCAAGTGAAGGCAGCTTCCCTGAGTATAGCAGGAGAACAGTTCTGCAGATGGGGGAACCTGCTCTGGGTGCCCAGCATGGAGACGGGTCCTTCAGTCCAGCTAAAGATTTTATAAGCACCCAATTCCCTGAAATCAATTCCCTTCTGTTTATAGCAGGTTAAGGGATTCTATTTTCTGTGATTGAAACCTGACGTAAAGAAGAGCCAGGAGAAAAAGAGATTAAACAGAAGTGCCATTAGTATTTGCTGACTACTCATTTCCCATTTACTGTTCTAATTTAATTTCAATTTCGAGGACAATACTTTGGAGTAGGTATTATAATTTTATAGAAAAGGAAATTAATTCACAGAGAGGTGAAGAAAGAGGTCACATAGTGTCTAAGCAACGAAGCCATGATTTGAAGCCAGGTCTGTCTCATATTAAGTCCCATGATCACCATCACTATGCTTTAAGCCTCTCCAGCAAAAAGGAAAACTGAGTCACTCTCAGTAACTTGGTAGGTTGTGATTGAGGGCAATTTGGTCAAGATTAAGAAATAACAATTTATTGTGTTCTTGAATACAACCTCAGATTATTACTTGTCAGTATTTGTGCTTCTTAAATATTACACATCTCTTTATTCATCTGTAGGAAGCAACTGGTGACTCTGGGTGAATATCTATGATTTTACACAGTGATGGCTCATGGTTAAGTGCTAGGTTAATGTATCATCTCAGTGTTCTGCTGGGACATCTGTGTTCAGCATATGGCTTTGCTCCCCAGCAAGTAAAACTTTAGTCTGCCCAGAAATTAAGGCTCAGTTTCTACTTAGGGGGCCAACCATTCCAATTTACCCAGGACTGTCCTAGTGTTAAAACCGAAAAAGTTTCACATCCTGGGAAGTCCTTGAGTCTCAAGCAAATGAGGATGTTTGGTTACCTTATTTGTCCCCTCCTTTCTTGGTCTGTTCTCACTTCCCTCCACTCACAGTTTTTATGCCCTGTAAATCCACTACAGCTAAGTTTTTCTATCGATAGTCTTTTCAGAGAGCAAACACCTGTCACCTTTGTCTCCTAATGAGCCCAGTTCCTCGGGGCAGTGATCTGTTCGTTTCTTCTTTTCCCAATACGAAACCAGCCCCATCCAGCCTTGACTGCCTGGTTCTTCCTTGAGGCACAAATGGCACAGAATAGCCTCCAAACTAGAAAAAAACTAAAGACCGGCGTAGAGCTTACTTTTGGTAGCATGGCAACCACTGCGGGCTGCTTTTGAAGCTGCTTGTTAGTGTGAAAGTTATTTTGCATAAACTTATTTGTTAACTGGGCTAGAAACATCCAGCTCTCTGCAAGTCTTGCTTTCTTACAGATTATCTCCCCTCTCAGGAATCTTTCTGATCCAAGAGATGTGAAGAGATCACACTAATAAACTATCTGCCAACACCCTTCCAAATGGTTGATAGTATCCCTGCATCCTCAGCCTTAATTACTGGAGG
Organism: Camelus dromedarius; assembly: GCF_036321535.1. Taxonomy (NCBI): domain Eukaryota; kingdom Metazoa; phylum Chordata; class Mammalia; order Artiodactyla; family Camelidae; genus Camelus; species Camelus dromedarius. Next base: position 21,935,466 of record NC_087446.1, on the reverse strand, counting down.
TTATTTCTTATTCTTTTGACTACCAAATGATGGAGAACAAAACTGCACTCAAATATTCTTTCCCTTCTATTCAAAATGATAGCTTGCTTTCCATCTCATTCAGCCAGGTATATGCATCACAAGGCAAACTGAAAATTATTAGAGGAATTGTTTGGTGATTACCCACCCACTCTCACCTCCAACAAAGAAAAAAAATGACTCGTCTTAGTAATTTGAAGTCTACTGTTAATTCATTTACCCAGGTTTATTTCCCATTACTTTCTAATTCCTTTTACATTTTAACTAGGTGAACTCATTGATCGAAAAATAAACACGTACGGCTATTTCCTAATCTCTGTCCATCCTGTTGCCACCATTAGAGTATCCTCTCCTCTACTCTTTGCTGATACTCACACTTCAGCCCGAGTAATTATTGTTATGACTATTGTTAATACCGCTGCCGCCAGTGCTGCTGCCACCACCACCACTACTGCTAAGACTGGGACCATGACAGCAGCCACTCCTGCAACAGCATTCATCATTAATTACCTCACCAGCATTAAGCATCTTGGATGGGCCTGACTCTAAAGTGAGCACTTTGCAGTAACTGTCTTACTTGAATCTTTGCCACAACTCAATGAGTGACTATTATTTCTGTTTAATGGGTGAGGAAATTGAGACATAAGCTATTAAATAACTTTGTTCAAAGTCACAAAGAAAACAGGCAGTGGGAACTGTTGTGAATGCAGGTCTCTTTGACTTTGAAATTCATGTGCTCAGAAACTCTCCACTGTTGCTCTGCCCAGGGAAATCGTCCTTCATAATTTCAGTCTTACTACTTCGATATTCTTTCCTCTATGGCCCTTAGTTTCTATAGCGTTCATATAAGAAATGATGGTATGTTGCTTAATGTTTTTCACGAACTGGCATGCACATATATTTTCATTCGTTAAAACAGTAAGAGGTTTGTTTCCCCACTTCTGAGCCAATAAATGATAAGCCCATAGTTAAAGCTTAGTAAATGTCTTAAATTGATTTAACTGTTGAATCTCTATGGTTACCTTAGCAAAGGAACTAAAAAATTTCTAACAATACCCTTTGAATTAAAAAGATACAGGAAGTGTTTTTAAATAAATGGAAAGACAACAACCTGCCATAAATAATATATAACATTTTGTGGGCTTAACGACACACTTATAATTGGTATAACACAATTATGGGGTTAAACATCAGTATTTTATAAATAGTATAAATTTCAAAGCATGTGGCAATAAAATGTTAGGGATATAAGACCCCCCTGAGAGATGATAATTATAATCATCAGCCTGTTGGCCAACTCCATTGGGATTATCTCTCCTTTTTTTGAAGTTCTCTAGAAAAATATTCAGTGTAACCCTCCTTTTGAATTTGTAAGCTTGATTTGGGGGCATGATGTCCAAGCCACTGCCTCTCTAACAGCCCTCCCTATTACCGCATTATGACTTAATCAGCCCTTTCCTCAGTGCCAGTCCTTCCTCCAAATACCAGCCCCTAGTTAATCCTCGGTGAATTGTCCTTAGCAAGTGGCTCAGTTCTAGGTTCTTGACCCTTCTATTGCCACACTTCAGTTTGACTCTGTTAAACATTTCCTGGGCACCTCTCTGAGTAAGTATTTTACTATTTAACTTTTGACATTCTAGAAAGGGAGCCATCATGAAAAACATGATGTGATGAGGGCAGTTGTGTTGTTTTACTTAATACTCACTGTGGGAACAGAACAAAGAGATATTATGCTTTTTTAAAGGGACTATGAAACATCATGGTGATTGAAAAAAAAAAACAACAAAAAAACACTGGCACCAAAATATGAAAAGACAACTGCAAAACTTAAGTACCGAAATATGTACTTAAATATCTATGGAACACACCATCATGTCACGATAGTTAAGTGATAAGTTCATGGTGTTTTGAACAATACTGCCCTAGGCTAAAATTTTGGTTCTGTTATTTACTAGTTATGTGACTCCTGGCAAGTTACTTACGTAAAGGATGGCTGTGACAATGGAACAGGCATAAAGTGTGCCTGTGCCTGTCAGTAAGTGCGTGCTCCAAAAAGGTAACTATTTTTAAATCATGTCAGCTTTGCAGGATGTGGATGTGTTTTAATGTTTGCTGTAGGGCAGAGTGGGATCACCAAATGTATGATTGCCCAGGACCCTGATGGTCTTAGAATGTTCTGAGGCAACTGTAGAGGTCTGTACGTCTTGGGGAGGAAGAAGCTGGGATGTGGGTTCTACGTGGAGAGGTCAGTGAGGGACTGAAAGGGAAGGGAAAGTTGGAGATGAGTCTTAGTCTTCCATCATTTGCCTCTTTGATGCTGGTGTGATTCCTTATCCCCAGGTCAGAAAAATGAAACTGAGGATACAGCACTGTATGAACTATTGCTTTTCTCATTTTTCCAATGGGATAAATTTGCCTTTCCTTCATGTTTTTGGACCTGGACCTGACAATTTCTTTTTTAACTTTTTCCCAGGCTTTTTGTTTTCTTTTGTTTTCCTTAGGCCTCTGCTGTGGTTTGTCCTCTTGGGTTCTCTCCGAGAATATAGGTTAATAGCAATATTTTTTCCTTCTTTTTAAAAAAACTAATTTCTTTAACTTTCATAAATAGCTCAAATATGCTTGTTTTTGCTTAAACAGTTTGGTAAAATAAATCGGAAAACTTCTTGCAGAATGAGAACTTCTTGTAGAAGGGCAGACAAGCTTATAATGTAGCTAGAGATAGCTATAGTTGCCATTACAATTCAATTTACTTTCTTTCTATGGTGGGAAAAGCTCAAAGGCATACTGTGACATGAATTCTTCAGTGATTCTTAACACATGAAGGCATTTTCAGAAAAGTATCTTGCATTCAGTGCCTCTTGTTAATGGCAATGTGAAATCTTGACAGCTAGAAATGAGCTGTATAAACTAGCATTTGAGTTGTCTGGAAATATTAAGAATTTTGGAGATGTCATTTATGTTCTCAGGCTCTTTGCTCATGCTAAAGACTGAAAACGTCTCCCTATCTGCTTTACTGGCATGGGATTTTTATTTTTAGAACCTGAAAATAATTACATAGCAGATCAAGCCCAGACTCCTGAATATGGAAACAACCCCATGCAATGGGAGTTCCAGCTTTGTCAAAAGCTTATCTGATATTGCAATTTGAGGAGAGTGAAAGTAAAAGATACTTTCCTTTGAAATGAATTCATTTGGGAATTTTTTTAATAGGGAAAGTTCATACTAATACAGTTTAATGTTCCTATATGAGATATAATAAAGTTTTGGAATCAAACGATATTAATTTCAGTTCAAAGTTTTATCTCCTATTAAGTTTTCCAGTATCTCCTGGGATATGTTTCCTATTTGTAAAATGAAGTTGATAATACACAATTTTATTTTAAGAATTGAAGGAGAAAATTTGTGAAACACGTAATATCATTCTTGAAACATATAAGGCCAAGAAAATATTTATGTCTTTCCTCCTTTCTTTCTAAAGGATAATTTTGAATTTATTCCCTTAATTTAGAAATTCTGACCACTCATTGATTATCAAATGTCTGTAATTTATTTTAAAGTTGGTGATAGAGAAAGAGGCGAGAAGAGTCCAGGACCCTGAAGAGCCCATCTTATCCTTCCACAAGTCACCGTTTCCTGGAGGTCTCCAAGAAGACAAGGCCATGCTGTGCATGTCCTCTATCACTCCGAGGCTTTGGTTCTAAAGCCCAGGCCAGTGTCCCAGGGCTCAGCTAAACTGAGCCACGCGGGTGACTGCTTTCCACAGTCCAGGGGCAGAGCAGTGCCCCCACTGCTTATTCTCTCCTAAACCCCACATGAATCTTGCCTTCCTTCTGACACTCATCAAACAGTGGAGAAAAGTCTTGAATTAGGATAATTGCTAGAAAGGACTGCTTCTTCCCCACTTGAAGAAAGTACCACCAGCAGAAATTTTCTGTTTCTCTCTACTGCCCTCCCTCGGCTCCAACTCCCTCTTCATGAGTTTGCCATAAAGGACGGAGCATGTGCAGCTCACAGCTTGTCAAAGGAAGAAAAACAAGGTTTGACATGTGAACTATTCTGCTACCTATAAACATAGAAAATTAGATATAGTTATTCATTTCTCATTAATCCCTGGTCAAAATAAAAGTTCCCATTCATCAACAATATAAGCTCATATAACTCAAAAAAAAAAAATCCAAAAATGGGCAGAAGACCTAAACAAGCAAATTCTCCAGTGAAGACATACAGATGGCCAAAAGGCACATGAAAAAAATGCTCAATATTGCTAATTATCAGAGACAGGCAAATCAAAACTACAATGAGATATGACCTCACACCAGTCAGAGTGGCTGTCATTAAAAAGTACACGAACAATAATTGCTGGAGAGGCTGTGGAGAAAAGGGAACCCTCCTAAATTGTTGGTGGGAATATAGTTTGGCACAGTATGGAGATTCCTAAAAAGACTAAAAATAGATTTACCATATAATCCAGCAATCCCACTCCTGGGCATATATCCAAAGGGAACTTTAATTCAAAAAGATACATCCACCCCAGTGTTTATAGTAGCACTATTTACAATAGCCAAGGCATGGAAACAATCTAAATGTCCATTGACACATGACCAGATAAAGCTGTGGTATATTTACACAATGGAATACTATTCAGCCATAAAAAATAATAAAATAATGCCATTTGCAGCAACATGGATGGACCTAGAATTGTCATGCTAAGTGAAGCAAGTCAGAAAGAGAAAGAAAAATACCATATGATATCACTTATATGTGGAATCTAAAAAAAAAAAGACAATGAACTTATTCACAAAACAGAAATAGACTCAGACATAGAAAATAAACTTATGGTTACCAGTGGGGGAAGGGGGAGAGAAGGGATAAACTGATAAACTGGGAGTTCAAGATTTGCAGATACTACCAACTATATATAAAATAGATTAACAACAATTTTATACTGTATAGCACAGGGAACTATATTCAGTATCTTGTAGTAACTTATAATGAAAAAGAATATGAAAACAAATATACGTATGCATACGTATGACTGAACTATTATGCTGGACACTAGAAATTGACACAAATATTGTAAACTGACTTCAATTTTTAAAAACAAAATATATTTCATAAAGCAGGATATATATTTATGAATATAGTAATTATTATTTTTCTTTTATTGATAGCATTTAGGTAGAAAATAATATAACAGAACTCCTCTTTGTAGACCACAGCTCTGTAGCAGTATGATGAATACTAAATACATCAGTGTATGAATTATTTGGTGGGTCCTATCAATCATAAAAAATGTAATCAACCTAAGAACAGGCTGAATTGTCTTCCTATCTTCCTACAGTTTCTACAGAAAATTTTGTGGAAGTATCATTATTGTAAGAAGAGGCAATCAAAAAGTATGCAACTAAAAATATAGGAGAAAAATTTTACCATGATGTTTTAAACAATTAATAACATATTCATTTTCTAAATTTGGTGACTTTTATCAGATTTTAAAAGTTTATGACTTACTGTGATTTTTTTTCTCATTCTCAATGACTATGTATTTTTCTTATCTAATTTTGTATTCAAAATTTTGTGTCTTTTTTCTTAAAAGGGAGACACCAAAATTATATAAAGCTTCAAACCTATAAAACATGATTTTTGCCACGGGTTGGTGGGCTAACTCCTTGCTGTCAAACTTTTGTTTACAGATCCTTAAGTCCAGATTGGCTTTGAAGTTGAAGATATGTTATCTGACTATGCCTTTAGATTTTGTAAATACAAAGTGTTAATTCACAGATGGAGATAAAGTAACTGAGAATCTTGTGCCTTGAATATTCCAGTTCTAGCAATTAGTTTTGTTCAGGAAACCAAAGAGAAACCAGAGTAGTTTGAAAAATATCCTGCAGTCTCATTATCAGAAAAGGAGCAGCAGGTAAGAACAAAGAATTAAGTTAGAGGGAGAATTCCTCCTTCCTTAGAAGGAAATTAAAATTTTAGAGGCAGACCAGAGAGATACAAATGGAAAAATGATTAAGAAGGCTGGGACAGAGAGAGATAAAAGTGCACAGGAGACAGATCTAGTTCTAACCTTTCTGAAAATGTGATTCAGAAATGGAGCACATAATTGACTAAATGATACTTGTGCTGGGTTCTGACAGACTCTAGTGGAGAAAGAGAGAGAAGTTCTCAGAAAACTTCCTGGGAAAACCCAGAAGGGATAGAGATCCAGAAAAATTCAGAACAGAAGGAAACCCTGTTAAAATCATAATTAGCATCTATGGTAAGAGTTATCTGGAAATGACCCCTTAAAGATGGTCACAGCTGTTCGAAGTGGTTAAAATGAAGTGGACTGGTCTGCCAAAGGAAGACCAGAAGACCATCATAAAATATTCAAAGGATTACAGAAGACCAAAGAGAAATGAAGCTCTTACTGTGTGTGGGGAGGCAACAGCTATTGCCTGTGTCCTGGGGGAACCTGATTAATAAATTTAAGTCATTGAGGTTCCAAAAGAAAGTGCATTAACTTTATTCAAGGGAAGCCAAACTGGAGAATAGATAAAGGTCAGGGTTTGGACAGATGTTGGTCTGATGGGAGAATTCCTCCTGGGTGAGAATATCCAATTCACAGACATGGAGGTGGCCAAGATTTATTTGAAAAATAGTTGCTTTGGCAGGACCAGCGCTCACTCATTTCCTATTTCTTATTATAAAAGATCCTCCCTAAACTAAATTTATGAAACATTGTTAGACAAATAAATGTCTGTCCAGAAAGCAGAGTAACAGTGAAAAAACCAAGATCTTGAAGTTCTGTAAACAGTACTAATTTTATATTGGTTGGAAGAAAAGGATCCATTTAAGAAGCAGATTCAACTTTCTGAAAATAATTGAGATGATTGAGGCAGGAAAAGATAAAATAATGAGAGAAACACTGTTCATGTTCAACACATTAAAGATGTGAGAAATTTCCATGTCTTAGGAGCACACAGCAGGAATATCAGTCTATCTTAGACCCCAGAGGTACATACTAAAGACTCAAGAGAAACTTCAGTATTTGAATAGGTTGAGGATGATTTCTGCTGAAATGAATGTGGAGATGAAGGAGGAATCTTTCTAGGAGGCAGGTGCCTTTGACTTAAAGAATTTCACAGCAAGATGCACTGTCAAAAGCTTCTGCAGCAGGACTGAAAATACTGGATGTATTATAGACTCTGTCAGTGGGTATAACTTACATTCATTTCAGCCTTGGAGGACCAGAAACACCAGGACCAATGAGCAAATGGAAATTAATAAGTATTAAGTATGCAGAAAAGATACCTCTGTTTAAAACCTGGTAACTGGGGCTACCACCACAAGACATTTTCAAGCTTTGCAAAATGCAGTGCTGTCAAAAATGTCCCTCTCTGTGAGAGAAAATCGTAAGCATAGGTGAACTTCCTGCCAGTATAATCATACAGCCGAAATGAATCTCTAAATGGGAAATTTCCCGCGACTAAGTTTAAGGAACCTAGGCATAGACCCTGGATACTGACCATGGGTTGATTCCCACCTGTGAGGTTGAAATACACAGGATGTTCCTGGTGTCTCCTTCTTTGCTCCTGAGTGCTTGAGTTTCTACTTTGGTTTTTGATAACACTAAATCCTGGGTTTGGGAAACTGCATCAAGTCTGTGGATTGGCTTGTTTTCTAAATTTTTTGGATCCAGAACTGTTGGAATATTCTGTGTCCTATTAACCTTTGGACTCTGAAGTCCTGGACTCTATTTGAATTTTAATTCATTGGAACAAGTACATTTGATTTTAAGTTTTAATTCTCTTAAGACTTTAACTTATAGGTTTTGTACTTTCATTTCTTTGGCAATTTACCTCACTGGTGAGACAATTTGATTTCTGAATTTATCTCTTTAGATTCTGTAATTTTAAATGAGATTTAATCTTTTAAATTTAATTTTTCCCCAAGAAATGCATAACAAGAGAGGTTTACATTGAAATTCTGGTCATCTCTATGTTGTTAGCAATTTTATTTCAGGCTGTCTCTTTATCTCACTTTAGAAACCTTGAATAGTTGATTGGAAAGCAAAGTTTGACATTATTTGGGACAGACTATTGAATAGAGAATGACTTTAGAGTTATTACATTGATTTATCGTTCTGACAAATTTCAGAACATCAAAGGGCCAAATAAACACTGGTCACCAGCATTCCAGGTGGCCGCCTAAAAAAGAAAAAGTGGTGCTGTGGGGACAATGGCCCCTTGAGGTTGGGAGTAAGACTTTCTGATAAATTCCTCCCCTGAGGGGAAAGCCACACTCCTGGTCAGGGATAGGCTCAAGCCAAACAGATTAAGGAAACAGAATTCTGAGCAATATTTCAAGGGAAACTCTTCTTGCTCCCTGCCTCATGTATCTGTCTTAGAGGAAGGACATCCAGCAGTGTAACCAGAACAGTAACTCTCCACTTTGTTGCCCTCTTCCACAGTGGAGGTGGAATGACTTGGAAAATTGGATGATTTGGGATAAGGGTCTGTATCTCACCCTCTTCCTTCTCCTTTTAGGAGTTAGCTACTCTTCTGCTTGTTCCTATACACTTTAGGTTTCCCAGAGGCAACTCCCAACCACCACCACAATCCCCCTAGAAGTGGTCTGCAGTGTTCTAGGACTTCCAGTGACAGGGCGATTAGTCTGCCTAAGTCAGGTGCTCCATGTAAGGAAGGCTGTTTCTAACACCTAACACCTAGGCTGTGTTCTCCAATGTCATCTTTATCAGTAAGAAAAACTGGGTAGGTATTCAGCAGGAACACATGAATAGGATTGTAAAAATGGTTAAAAAATCAAAATACTACTGTACATGTTTTATAAATACTATAGTGGTAACTGCAAATGGTTGTGGTGTTAATTAATAATTAAACTATAAATGAAATAGTTCAAGGTAATGAGCCATCGTAATATTTAAAAATCTTTTACATCCAGTTCAGCCCAAATCAGGGAAGGCAGGCAGCTATGCTGCAAAATCTTTGCCAAGTACTCTGCACTAGTTTATCATGATCTATGCATTAGCTGCTATTATTTGTAAATAGTCTAATTTTGACTTTGGCTTTAAGTTAGTGTGTTGCAACTCATATAAGCAGAAAGTGTGTAGCACTTTGATATACTGAAATTCAAGAATTTACAACAAAATAATTTAAGTGAACTTCTAAATTTAAGAGATCCCAATGTTTGAATAAACTTCTTAACGAGAATTTCAGATTGTGTAGAATCCTCTGATACTGTAGGGTAACGAAGAAGAAATGATACTAACATTAAACCATAGCCTGAAACTATAACACGCAGAACAACCTGGAATGACGGGTGATATTTAAGGAGCAGTCCAAACTTAAGTGAACAAGGCGTATATATGAACAAAAAAATTTTAACTTTGACTTTTTTAGTGGCATTAATGTTGATGCAAATGGTGCCAAAGGTTGCATTATTCTAGTTAAAAGAGTTCCACAATATATTTCTTGAGAGTCACATCACATTTAAGTTTGGTTAAAGCTCATGATTCAAATAAAGAGAATGTACTTTGGTTGTTCTTGGACTCCATTTTTTTCCCCTTCAGGATAGAAAATGGGGGCAAGGAATATTTGGGTTCTAAATCTCAAATCTTCTGATCCCTGTTCCTAACCTTAAACAGACCTAGAAATTTTTAGTGGGAAGTGCTTATAAATTTTACTTTTGAAGACTCTCAGGTGTGAAAAAGGTAACTGTTAAAGTTTCTCTATATACAACACAATGTAACCTTGTTCACAAGGCTGTAGTCTGTGAAAGGTAGATACTAAAATTTTACCCATTGAGGAGAACTCAATCATTCCCACTGTGAAGTTTAGTCACCTCACCTAATCAGTCAATTCAGATTGTGTTTCTCATCCCCTTCTCTTTCTCCTGTTGTCTATAGAGGGAATACGCATTCCCTGGGGCTTACTCATGGGGGCAAGTTGCTACCTCTGATCCAGCTACCATCTTCTGTTGTTCCTGGCCTCTCTGGGGGCAGTTCAGTATGTCTGGAAACTGGCAGATGGTCTTTGTAGCATTCCCTGCTGGAGTTTCCAGTGCTGCAATAGCCTCTGGTTAATTCGAATGTGGACCCTGCATCCTTTTCCCCTGCTATTAGGTTTCTCCCAGTCCACTGGTCTCAGCATCTCCTCTCTTCTCCTTGGGAGTCAGGGGAGCTATGAAGCTGCCCTTAGACCCAGGCATTGGTACACCCTCTCCCGCATTCTGCTTTACTGCTCAGGGACCATGCTGGAAACCCTGCAGAAACCCGTGTCTTTTATATTCTGGGAGACGTATTCTCAAGTATGTTTTGGGTTTCCATCATCGTTTCCATCATGCCACTGCCCACCCAGCCCCATTCCAGAAATGTGGAAAAACCCATGAGCACCCTGCAGGGATTCACAATCTAAGGTCTAGGCATGTCCTTAATAATTCTCCCTTATTACCCATTACCCTAATTTCCCTCTCTTTGAGACAGAAAATTACTTTTACATTGTCACAGATTCCCCTTCATTCTCTGATTTATACATAAACATTGTGCTCTGAGAATTCCACGAATTTCAGGCTTCAGAGATCATCAAAATGTTTTATCACTCGAAGAAGCCTAGCTTCTACATTAGAAAGGCTTGCTTTCAAGACTGTAGCTTATACCATGGACTTTTTAAAAAGCCTAATTTGAAACTGGAAAATGAGCAATGCCTTCTTCTCAGTTATACTCTCAATGGCCCTGAGGGCATTCACAAGCAAAGCTATTGTGGCTGCCTGGATGGCAAGAGAATAATTGGTATGAGAAACCATGAGGAAAAGAAGCAGAAATTAGTTTATATCAAAATATTAACCACAATACTTTACACAAGGCATCAGCAAAAAGGAAGCACTGTTCAAGTCTTTTAAAATATATTTTCCTATTTCTCCTATCTTTAAAATTGTAGTGAGAGCCAATTTTTAGTAAAACAGCTACCCGTGGTACACATGGCCAAAATGGAATGTGAGTTAGCTTATGTATAAGAGAGAAAGATTTATTATAAAGGCACAGATCTAACTTAAGTAAATCAAGGACAAAAATGGGATTGCTGGGCTTATAAAACAACTGAAACCAGGCACACATACCATCAGGACCACAGGTATACCAGAACCAGCCCGACCAGCTCATCAGAGTCAGTGATTAAATTTAGGAATTTTGTAAGCTGTTTGTAAAACACAATCATCATTAAAAATAAAGCAAGCTTACAGCTAAGTAAATTATATTATGCACTAAATAATCAGGCCTCATCTTTCCCTAATTTTTTTTACTATTATTGATTTCAATATTATCTATTTGATATCTTACTATTATCTATGCTCTTGAAATTATTTAGATTTATTGTATCTGTATGTTGGACATATTATATAATGCGGTGTTTCTGGAAATCTCTTTCCAACTCACATTTGGTGATATTCCATTAGTAGTATTTTGAAATCAGCCATGCTAGAAAAATTCTTCCCATTGTCAAGGCAAGTTAAAGAGTTCTTTCTGCCAGATTCAAATGGCTAGACTGGTCTCTTTCTCTGAAAGTGAGACTTTGACACAAGTTTAACTGCAGAAGTCGTCTTTCAAGCTGCCGATGGAAGGCCAAAAAAACAGAAAGATTCTTTGTGAAAACAAGTTAAACTCTCACTAACCCCAGGAAGTTCAGAGGACTTATTTTCCCAAACTCTCATAATTCTAGTTAATTTGTCAAAAAATGTATTCTGCAAAATATAAAGGGTTCGTTTTCAAAATTACTTCAAAAGCTAGGGACTCTCCTGAGCTTTCTTCCTAGCCAAGATGATAGAAAAATGCTTACTGTACAGAACGATGCAATTCAAGTCCCTCTACAGATGTGACATATTACTCCAATTGTTAGACAGTAGACAAGTGGGAGCACTGGGTAGACAGGCGGAGGAGAGGGAGGTTAGTCCAGAAGATGGTGATATGCCCGCTTTCAGCATAAGGGGCTCTACTTCCTCTAAATGAGTGCCAGTAAGAAACTGGTAGGGACCCAATGGCCAAGACTGCACAGTATCAACAAGGACCTAACCGGACATGACCAGATGCTCACTGCCATATAATTAGCATTGCAGTTTAAGCCCCCCTCCCCTGGGCTTTTCTGTGTGCAAGCACATGTGCAGATGGGGACAAGCATGACTAAGTACATCAGGGGCAAGAGCCACCAATCAATCAGGAGACTACACGTATGCGAGGGTATAAAACGGGACTGAGAAAGACCAGGCCATCATCTCCTGGATCAGCCTGCCTCCTGCTCTTGAAGGTATACTTTCACTTTGTTAAGAAAATCTTTAATATCTTTTGCTACACAACGCTTTTGTCTCCCATCTGAACTCTTCTCTTTCAGGCAAGACAAGAACTGAGCCCTTTTCCCCTTTGGAGGGTAACACAGTTATGTGACAAATCTGCCTATAATCTCATTGCTTGACATGAAGAAAGCAACCACTTCAGGAATAAAATTTTAGCGGTTCTATTATTCTTCTTTTTAAAATTTGAAGAATCAGCTGACTCTCCTAGAAATCCACTTTTGACTAATGACAAAATATTTATTGTTCTTCTGGATGACTTTCATCCCTAAACTGTCCGCAATAGCTTAAAAAAATCTGCAAATGAAATAACTGCAAGTCAATTCAAAACAGTTCATGTTTAAATGCTAAAGATTTTCTGATTTTTCTTTTAATTCCAGTAATTCTATATAAACTTGACTTTCAAAGAAACCATGAACAAATTGAGAATAAACCATGTTATGATGCAATACAAAAATGTGCGTTTTAATTTTCAAAATTAAAACTCTTTAACATTCTAATTAATATGGCCCTGGATCATGTCTAATATCTACTTTACGAGCTGTAAGATATTTAGATAACTAGGTCAGAGCTCCTTTCATTTCTCTTGTGAATGAAAAATATTGCCAGCCATATCAGCAAAGGATGCTGTGGACATTAAGTCATCAGCCACAACCGCCACCCTTGACAGTGAGCAGAGGGAACGCAGGGTGGAGACAAGCGGGCAGCCCGGGATCTGCTGCCACCCTCAATGGTGAACCCTGAGGGAACTCAGGATATTGGTCCTAGATAGCTAGGTGCTTATCAAAGGAATGAGTTCAATGAGCCCAAACCTTTCCATATACTGAGATATCTGGTTTTCTTTAATTAACAGTAATATTTTGATGTTCCAACTACCTAGTCTTTGTTGCCAAAACTCCTATATATCCTGGCTTCTCCCTTGCCTGGGCAGAACAGTCTCTTAGAGCAATCTGAGAGGCTGCCTCTTGGGCTCGAGCCGTCAGAAAGTCCGCCAAATAAAACATAACTCTCAACTTTTAGGTTGTGGATTTTATTTCAGTTGACACACTCTTCTAAATATCTCTGCCTAGTTAACTTATCTCAAAGAATGGAATCCTAGATTTTGTGGGAACTGTGATCAAATCCAAGACAGGGATACTAATGTGTATTTCTGATTAAATAGTAATTAATGCAGTGGTTGTCACTGTTTCTAGGCGTTTTCAATATAAAAAGGTATGTAATAAGGTGTTATACTTTGTTATTTTTAGCAAGATAAAAAAAATAAGCTGAACTGATATTTCAGTAAAGACATTACATGACTTTTACTTAATATTTTGAATTTGTATTTTTTATTTTACAAATCTTGGTTCCTAAAGATATTATCATAATTGTTTATTTCTTCTATTCTGCACTGGGTAATTAGAAATTTAAAATATTACATAATGATATTCAATTTTTTTATGACTTTGTTTTTAGAATAAATTCTGCTAGGAATGTACAGTCAAATTACTATGTTTTAAAGTCACTTGAATTAATTCTTCTCAATATTCATTCATCTCACAATGAATCACCAATTTTTGATCACCAATATTGCAAATGCCTAATTTGTAAGGTGGAAATGTGAGTGTCTCTAGCTTTTCTTTCATCTCTTCAAATCTTTATCTTAGCTTAACTTCTAACATTTATACTTTTCACTTTTATATATCAAGGTTATTAGCATATATAATTGTCTCTACAGTCAGTTATTGGAATTTGCTGTTTGATTTGGTTTGGGTTTCTGGAATTTCTAATTGCCTTCTTTTTTCTTGAACAATTTGATCTTATCATATCTTAAACAGACAACTTTTTATGAGTATCTTTCAGAGAAAGGCCTCCATTTTTCTGCTCTAATATGCATTTTTTGCTCTCCAGCAAGGCAGCCTTGCTCCCTAGCTGTCATTCTTCCTTTCATTGACCCTCAGTTTTGTTTCTCCATTTCCTGCCTCTCACATTTATTCCCTTGTTTTGCTAGGCTAAAGTAAACTCCTGAAAAAGGTGTTTGGAAGGTGCACTGGGCTTAGTGTAAGTACTCCTGCAGATCCATGCAGCCACTCTGCTCTCCCTGTGTGCCTCAGTCATCCCTTTGGCCTCTTGCCCAGAGCACATCTACAATGGCTCAATCCATCCCCGCAGTCGCAGAGCCAGGCCTCTGCTGCAGTCGCTGCTACAACTATAGCATGAAGAGGCCCAATCACAGTGCAATGTTGGCAAGAAGACCCAGACTAAGTAGCTTTTCTGGGCCTGTAGGGGTTCCAGAACTGGCCCAGAGAGGTAGGTAACACAGTCTTGACATGGTGCTGTGACATGGCGTGGCCTTGAACAATGGGAGACCTAAAAAGAAGCTAACAGAACACTTCTCTCCTCTTCCCTGACTATGGACTGTGCTGGGACATAGTAACTCATATGGCCTCTCTGAAGATCTCTCTGAAACCAAGAAATCTGCTGCCTAAGTTAAAAAGGTTCAACCAGCTCAGAGATGCACTACTTTAATTTTCTACTCATTCTTCCCTACTTCACTTCTCTCTTTCCCTCATTCTTGCTTTCATGGAACTGAACCACCTCGTAAAGTACTGGTACCTCACCTTTATTACTATGAGTTTATTTCCATTCTTGTTTTCTTGTACTATTTTTCTGTAATTTTACTTCAGTGATGTAAAATTACAAGACTCCAGAGGGACAGTAGGCAAACTTTTGTAACTAGTTTGCCATTCTGAACAGCATGCCAATGCCGCTATTTTAGGAGTTATGAGTATCACACTGGGAAAGTTCATGCATTTGGGCCAAGGCAAGAGTAACTTTGGTTCATTCAGTTATTCAATGAATATTCATTTGTGATAAACCTATGCTAGATGCATGGGGATTCAGAAATAAGAGATATGTTCTCATCCTCAAACTGATTATTTCTAATGGAAATAGACATATTTTCTGAAGAAATACTCTGGTAATTTCTCAGTCATAATACACATTTCTTGCAGTTTAATTTTTGTCAAATCTCTTCCCAGAGCCTCTGTTCTGTCCTTATTTCTAGGAGCTACTAACCTGAAGGCTGGCCTTTACAGTCTCAATCACCTTTTCTTTAGCTGTTTTGTTTTGTTTTTTTTTTAAACTTCTTTCTGCCATCGCTGAGAAATGACTGTTCATAACAAAGGGTGGAAATGATGCCAAAGGGAAAGTAACATTTTTCTCTTGATCTTTTTTCTCAATTTACTAAGCTATTGCATCCATTTTCTCATGTGTTTCTCACAACTCAGAAGGTTAACAGAGCGGGTGTTGTTTCTTCATTGTATAGAAGAGGAAATTAAGGCCCTGCAAGATGAACTATCTGGCTCAGGGGTAATAAACGCAAAATCAGGCAAGAATTCCAGTCACATCTCTTGGACCATTTTTCTCCAGTGACATTTTAATAGAGCTCCAAGGCCCAGGTGAGAGATGGAAAGACAGTACAGGAATCTCTCTGCCTTTTGTTCTTAGCACCCTCTATGGACTCAGCTACCTGTGATCTCAGATGCAGAGATCAATTTCAGAATTTCCAGGATCAAAGGAAGAGTGAAAGAATCAGGCTCAGGAGTAAGAATACGGTGGCTCTAGGCGTCAGAGTAGCTCAGTTGTCCTGTAGATCCTGTTCTGACTGCTCCTTTCCCAAATCAATTAGCCCTTGCTTTGGGTCCCCCTATCTTTGCATCAGGCTGTCCAGCTCGCCTGCTGAGTCCCTGACATGTGTTGTGGGATCTCTTTACTTCCATTCACTTGGATGCCCACTTGTTATCTCATCCCTGACAGACAGGTTAGATATTTAATAAAAAATGTATTAAATCAGTACATGAATGAATACAAGTACATCCTAATCTGAAATTCTGCTTCAGTCTTACTTGTAAAACTTCAGTTCTGTCATTGCTTTCCCTTTCCCCTATTTCTTTAATTTCTCCTCTCATGTCCTGCCATGTTTGTTTTCATAGAAGAGCAGTAATTTGAGTGTTTTTGGTTGTAAGCAAAAGAAATGGATTTTGCTAGACTAAGCAAAAACTTTAAAAAACATAATAAAAAATAAATACATGTAAGTAACAGGGGGAAATTCAAAAAATAGAAGGAAAAGTGAAAGAACCAGGCTCACTAGGAGCAAAAAATGAGATGGCTCCAGGGATCCAAGTAGCTGAATTGGACAGACAGGCTTGTCAGCTTGCCACTGCCACAATGATTCAGCTTCCTCAGTTTTCTTGTCCTAGAATAAGTGTGTCAGGAGCCAAAGTCCCAGAGAGTGAGCCTGACCTGTCTAGCATTGGGTCATATACTAAAGCCCTAGCTGGGGGACAACTTGACCAAACCGTCCCCTAAGATGGTAGACAATGGCAAGAATGAATTTCCCCAAAAGAGCTGAAAGTATTATGACAAAAATAAGGGGAAACAGATGGTAATCATCCAATTTTCAGAGTATACTGGCAAGAGCAAGGAGCAGGAATTAGAAAAACTGGGTTCAGTCATACATATACATACCTATATTCGTTTTCATATTCTTTTTCATACAGGTTACTACAAGACATTAAATATAGTTCCCTGTGCTGTAACAGAAGGAACTTGACACAACATTGTAAACTGATATACTTCAATTTAAAAAATAATAATAAAAGAAAAAGGAAAGAAAAACTGGGTTCACATTTTAGCATTTCTATTACTCAGCACGCTGTTTCATTTCCTGCAGCTCCATTTCCTCATCTACAAAATATGAAGCTTGGGTAGATGATAACTAATATTCCTTTTTTTGGCTGGAAACTGTTTTTCCAACTTCACAGAGTTCTCCCCAGGTAAGTAAACAAGTTTATACCCTACTGGTTTTATCGACCTAAAGCATTTTCTCTGCTTCTATTCAGAAGTATCATTAATACATACCTCATGTCACACACCTTTGAAGTCTTCTTCCTTCTCACCCATGCTCACCATTCTGTGCTGACCCCAATATATCTCCTAAGTCCTGGCCTTCTCTTGTACACCTCATTCTCTTCTGATACATGATATTTTGTCCTTTTAATATTGTCTATTCTTAATTTCTTTTCCTACCAACAACATAGAATACAGAAGCTACTGGTTTCTTTCTTCATTTTTTTCAAAGGACTTTGTCAAACTGACAGTAACATTTTCAATACTATTTTTCTCACCTAGATTAATTTAACCCTTATTTTTTAAAACAGTTCTATTTTCTCTGTTTTACTCACAACAGACATTGAATTTGTCCTAAATAAAAAGTTGAGACATCTAGTTTCCCCACCTTCTTCATACTTTGTTAATGTGAATTTCAGCAGTCATTTATTTTTTAATTCTTTCAACAATTATGTGGATTGGAGCTGAACTGATTCTATGTGTTGCCACTGAGCTAAATAAATTATTTCTTACTTCTCATGTACTATTCATTTTGTATTAGCCACTAAATTAAGCTCTGTTACAAATGCAAAAGATATACATGGAATAGTCACTACCTTGTAGGATCTTAAATTCTAAGATTTTCAAGGGGAGATGAAATGTAACAGCTCCCTAAAATACAAAACTGAATATAATGAATATCCTAAGGCAGTAGCCACACAATGTAAAGAAGAGAGAAATTATCTCCATTCAGGTGAGCAGAGGAGGCTTCATGGGACAAGGAAATACTTGCCCTAGAATCCAGATAAAGACAGAACTAGTCTCCTACCCTCACCTCTCACTCCCCAACAATCTACTCCCAAAGAGGAACAATGACTAACAAGTTAATTGATTCCTGACTGTTCTGTGTCCGACCTTCCAATGACTTGTCATTGTGCTGGGGATAAATCTCCACCTCTTGCTCTGTGGCTCACAGACCCTCCATGATCTGGTCTTTTCTCCTACTATTCTGACACTCACCTACCATTTTCCAGCTGTTCCGGCCTTCTTTCTACATCTTGGATACAGCAAAGGACATTTGCTTTAGGACACTTATTCTTGCTGGTTGTTAGCCCAGAACTCTCTGCCCCCATATCTTGATAGGACTATTGTTTTCTGGTCATTTAGATCTCACCCCAACATCACAGTGTCAGTGAGGGCTTCCACGAACCCAGTCCAGATCAGTGTGTCTCTATGATTCTATTGCATTCTACTTTGTTTCTGTCAAGCTACCTGAAATTTTCATGCTCATTCATTTGCTTATTTTTCAAATTTCTGCTTTCCCTTGACTAGAATTTTATCAGTAGTTTTTATTGTGTGATGGGCCTTTATGTGGGACAGCACTATTCACTGATATTTGGCTTTATTAGTATGTAGTTTACTAACCTTACAATTATAGTAAATAATCAGTTTTTTTTAATTTCTATAAATACTACTTATAGAAATTAATGAAACAAAATGTATGAATTTAACAAAGTAAATTTCTCCAAACTTTTAAATATTGTTTATCAAAAAAAATCTTCCAAACATTTTATATTTTGGGTTACTTTCAATGTCTTAAACACTTTCAAAGATAGACAACCCATTACTACAATAATTACAAAATTAATAAACACATTCATATTAAACCAGGAATAAATTTAAATATATTATATATGACATTATTATATATATGCTATATATAATATTATTTTTGTCTTTATTATTTCGTATCTTATCTTCCTAGGTTTCCACAAAAATCTATGCATGGGGTTTTGATAATCTTTCCAGATCTTTAAGAAAATGGTATCATTTTAGCCTAATCAGGTTTTGAAATGAGTTATGAAGAGTTTAATTCTTGGTGGGACATAGCCCTGGCTGAGCCATCTAAGGTGATTTCTAGGTTGCTAATCAGTAGTAAATCCCTTTTTTATAGTAAAATTCTAACCATTACCCGGTGACATTTTTCATTTTTTTCTGTTTTGTTTATAAAGTTTAAATTTTTTGAGACTTGGTACCTTTCAAAGAAGTAAGGAATTCTTCTAAGTTTTATCTCACCCATTGTGCTGTCATGTTGATATATTAGTGTGGTTTGTCACTACTATTAAAATCTTATATATTTATTAGCAGTATTTTATTTTAATTAGTTGGACCATCAAGAATTGTCAGCTCCTAGGAGATGAGGGATTGTGTCTGCAAAGTCAGCTTTACTCTTTTGTACATTTGGTTAATTTATCATTTTAGAACACACTGTTGAATCCTCCTTTTACTTTATTATTGTATATAACCAGTGAAGCTGATTAGCTGTGGCCACCCTTTGAATGTGATTAATTATATGTGCTGATCAGGCTTTCCTCTTCTTGCTACTGAATCTACTTTTACTGGGATAGCTTGGCTTTCTTATGTACAATTTTGATCACAAGAGGAAATCAATAAACGCAATAAATGCCTTAAGAGAAATAGAGAGTAAAAGATAAAAAATAAAGAAAAGAAGTAAGATGTTAAAAAGTATTTGAGAGACAGTGATGGTTATCAATGGCAGAAAAGGAAGACCAAACACACACATAAAAAGGAGATCCTGAGGACAAAAACTAAAGCAGTGGAAGAGAACAAATATTAGAAAACATACATCAAGGGAACTTTTCTTGAAACCAAAGATGGCTAGAAACTACCCATTGGAAGAGCAGCTGAATTCATTCCTGCTTATGAAACAGCTAATTATATTCTGAGCTTGTGTGTTTCTTGTGATACTTCACCAAATGCAGTCAATGGAACTAACATTTGCTCCTAACATTTCGTCTTTCAACTTCTTCACTAAGGCTTCAATTACAATACTAATTCCTGGTACTAAGACTGTATTAGCCAGGATAGACCAGATGATGCTGTGTTTACTAACAATCCCCAAATCTCAGTGGCTTAAACAATAAGGCTTTTTTTTTTTTTTTTTTTTTTCTCATGTTGTGTCTCTCTTGCAGGTCAACTGGAGGCTCTGCCTCATGGTTTTCTTATTCTAGAATCCAGATGAAGATCTGGACCACTGCCAGCAGCCAAGACAAAGGATGAGAGTTCCCAAGGACCTTGGATCAATAATTAAATGGACAATTTGGGAGGGATTCGTGTCTTACTCATCCTTAATTTACAAAAATTAATAACATGGCCCCATGTAAACATGACATGGTCAGGAAATATATTCGTATCCTGGAAGAGGGGTGAAACAGTATTTACCAAACAACACTCATGATCTTCAATGTAATTGGACACAAATGCTATTTTATACTTTGTTTTTATCACATAACAGTATTTTAGAATTCTTCCTATCAGCAAAACTTTGTATCATTTTTCATAGCCTCATTAGTAACCCATTATACACATAATAATCATTGTTTTAGCCTTTCTGTTGCTGGTGAACATTTAGTAGGTTTTGCTATAAATATCATTATATCGAACACCTCTGTACATAAATCTCTTTGTATAAGTCAAAGTGTATCTTTAAGATATAAGAAAGAAAAAGGCAGCCCCTGACATCACCGACAGATAGGCTTCAGTGTTGTTTGAAGCTAGCAAGGCACTCACAGCTGGACCATATTGTTCTTGTGCTGGAAATAAACAATCTCACAGAACACCGACATCAAACAAGTTCACTCTGAAACCATCCTAAAATTAGTCTAAATAAGACCACTTCATAATTTTCTCTAAGCACAGACAAAAACAAGGTCACTGCACAAACACCACAAAATACCAGTCTCTCTTCTGCTTAATGAGACTGGTTACTGTTTCTTTACTGATTACAGCTTTTGCCTCATTCTAGTCTACCTTTCCTCTAGGTAAGATTGAGATAATCATAGACTGGTCCTGACTTTCTGACAGCACCCAATCCAGAGCAAAGTCTCACTTCTTGGATTCTCCCCCAAAGCATCCAAAGATGAAATCTTGTAACAAGGAGTTAGAAATGAACCCTCTCACTGAGGCATCTCACCACTTCCTGTAGTACACATTCTGTTTTGCTGTAACAAGTCATAAATCCAACTAGTTCAACACCAGGCATGTTCCTGGTACTCTTTGACTGAAAGACATTGGCAGGTACGGTCCTTGAAGTTAAATTACACAGCAGTAAGGTAGTACAATTTTGAGCAAAACTGGCAATTGCCCTTTAAAAAGATTGCACCCATCAAAGATGTGTGAAAAGGTCTATTTCCTTACAGCTTTGTATAAAACCAACATTAAAAAAATTTTTGCTAATCTAATATATGAAAAGTAATGTCTGCTTTTGATTTATATTTCTTTAATTATAACTGAAGTTAAGCATCTTTTCATATTTTAAGCCATTTTTTCCTCTTAATAACTTACACTCAGTTTCCTATTGGGTTTGTCTCTCCTTTTGATTTGTAAGTGTTCTTTCAGCATTAAGGATATTTTTTTCCTTGTGTGTCATATGAGTTATAACTGTGTTACCAGTTAGTTACTTGCCTTATTGTTAATAAAATTGTTTTACTGTAGACATGTAGTTTTACGCAAAATTTTTTTCTCCTTTATGGCTTCTGATTTTGTATGTTAACTAGTTCTCACTTTAAAATTATAAAAATAAAAAGTATCCCATGTTCTCTTCTAGTACTTTTAGAGCAGATATTTTCTATTCTTATACTTCCCCCCGACAGCAAATGCCTTTGATCCTCATGCCTTCCACATGGACAATTTCACAATTATTGGTGCTATCTTTTCTTAGTTTGTTCCTACTAATTTGGTGTTTTACTTTCAGTTTCTTTAAAAGCTTCCCCCGGTCTGATGCGTAACTATTGTTTATGATTCTGTTTTTTTACCTTTCTCTACAGCAGTAATCCCTAAAGAAAATAGTGAGAAACTACTCTGCCATTCTCAGCTATGTATTATTGGGTAAGTCTGCTCCAGAGAAGCCCTCGAAACTCTCAATGGCTTAAGTCGAATAGTGATTGCATCTCCTGGCCATTATGGTCCAAAATAGGACGAAGGGCCTCACTGGAGATAGTTACATACAAGGGACACTTTTTCGCCCTTTTTAGAAGGAGGAATTTACTCTCTCTTTTGCAGGAGCTAAAGAACCCTTCTTCTCTTAGTAGGTATGGTGTGAAGATGTGAAGCTTGGAACAAGGCAGCTACTTTTCAACTCTGATGGACAAGCTTGAATTTACTGAGGTTTCCATGTGAACCCTGAAGGGTAAGGCAGACACACCTTGGAAGGCTGAGGGAAGGACTAGAGAGAAACAATGCTGACATTGTTGGAATTGCTAGATCCAGCCCTGCCTGAATCTAGTCTTACATCTGGATTTTTCACTTAGGTGAGATAATAAATATGTCCCCCTTTAAAAAGCCAATGGGAGTTGCATTTTATGTCATTTGTAACCAAAGAACTCCTGATACATTTTTTTTTTCTTTCTGTCTATTATCTGTTAATGTTTCTAAAAGTTCTGCCTTCTAATTTCATTTCACTCTAAGTCAGAGCTGCCCCTGGTGGGCTATGTTCTGATTCTGGCTTATAGCTACATACACACACACACACACACACACACACACTACTGCCTTACACTGGGCACATGTCCCTTTGTTTACTCACCTGTCTGGTTTCCCTGGGTTTTTGGGTTTGTGATCCTGATCTACAGCATGGTAGAGAAGAGGTATGAAGAAGAGGAGGGAGTTCAGGCTTGTTTCCATGTAGAATAAGAAAATAATGACCCCTATAGGATATCTTCACTACTTTAGAGTAATCTCTATTTGTCTTTCTCAAAGTATTCAGTGAATTGCCAGCCCTACAGGGAGTCCTTAATAAAAAGATTAATTAAAAAATTAAGAATTCCTTTTCCAAAGTCTGTGAAATGCAAAGCTAGTTAAAATAAGAAGTCTTAAAGTTATTTTCTCTCTGCTTAATTTGATACATTATATATGCATAAAAACCCATCTCATAATTGAATGATACTTTAATGAACGTGCTAATGGTGGCATAAAGCTTTTTAAATTCAAAAAGATCTAAAAATATCTCTCCATTCTTATCTCTAACACATTCTACTTTATATAAATCCAGCTTGACTGAGTCTAAATGACACTCAGTGGCACACTTTAGTTCTTTACAAAAGGCTGCACTAACAAGCAAATGTAATCGCAAGATGCTATCAGCCCTTCCAAGCAGGAGAAAGAAATCAGTCCTAGGCTGGAGACATGTCTGGGAGGATTGCTTGCCCTAAGTCAAAGAGGACAGGGATATTTTCTAAGCGAGTCTGATTTCTGTCCTGGTAAATGACCAGGCACCCTGACCCTTGGTGGATTACAACTGGCAGTTATAAAAAGCAGCATTATACAGATAAGAGCTTTTATTTCTAAAATAAAAATCCATCATACTGAAAATAGGGGTATTTGAATAATATATTTATCTAGAAAGTATCTTTAATATATACACTCTACATTATGTGTGAAAGTGTACTTTCATAAGTATTTCTATAAATATTTTATAAACATTATTCATGTATCATGTTCTTATAAGAAAGATATGTTTATTTCTTTGTGTTAAGATTCAAGGTCAAGATTAAGGTTAAGGACATATAAATTCTGTTCAGTGTTCAAAATCTAATCATTTCATTGATCAGTTTGAATATGGAGTTGGACATGAGAAAGGGGAAAAGTGAAGTCAAAGGCTGCTGAATCCTAATAATAGCTGCCATCACTGAGTACTTACTGTATGGCAGCAGGGTATCGAAAATGCTCTATTTCTTATGGAGCCCTTCCAAAACATCCTTATCCTTTCCTTGCCCAAGGACTCTAGAAGAGTTTTAATTGTTGATTTATGGGCATGTGGTCTTTGTCAGGAATCCTGCCCCAGAGATCAAGAGGAAGATATTCATGAGGAGAATGCAAGTAGGAGATGTTGTTATGCACTAGCCTGTGCAGTCGCATGCTCCTTTCTCTAGTGTTTCCATGTAGTTAAGTCTAACGCAAACACTGCAGGCCAGGTGAGCCTCACTAATTTATATGCTGCCTTTGTGCAAATTAGGAAAAGGACTCCTCTCTGGGCAGGCAGGCCAGGCAGGGCTGGCCACAGGAACATGAGTTGTATTTCCACCAATACTAGCTCACTTTGTCAGGCACCCTTGTGCAGAACACAACCTAGCATACCATTTCCTGTGTCTCGGCTGAGGAAAAATACAGGGAAAATGAGGATAATCCAACAAAGCTGAAGCAGGGGCCCCTGAGGTCATGATGGTAGTGGCACAATGAGTCATCGTGACCTTCGAGAGAAGCTGAATCACAAGGTCAGTCTACGGATCTGTGACCCCTGTTCATGTAGAGATTGTTTTTCATTTGAGAGACTTGGGAAGCCCAAATTTACTTTTATCAACGAAGTTATAGGGGTCGTTTAGTTACAGAGACTGTCTTTTAGAAGAAAAGGATCTCAAATAGATTAGAAGTAAACTACAGGGATATGAAAAAGCAAAGAGACTGTCAACTGGTTAACTACAAACTATGGAAGTTTGCACCATGATCTACTTGGAACGCTTCCTAGAGAAGAGGTGATTCAAAGAGTCAAAGAAGCAGAAATAGTAAGATCAGTGTGAGGAAATTTTGACCAGGTACATTGAAGACAACTGGAAATAGTACAGTGGACAAGGATATTCAGACAAAAGAGATTAAGTGATATGGGAGCACTGAATACAAACAACTTGAAAAAAATTTATGCTAATGATGTCTATCCATCAAGTCCCATCTTGATTACGTGCTGTTTGGTTTTTACCAAATAATTTGCCCTCTCTGAGCTTTTGTTTATTGACCTATAAAAGAATACTGAGGATTAAAAGAAACATAAGAACAACATCCACCCACTTCTGATGATTAAATCAAACGAGGTGTATTGAAGTGCTTTGTAACCTGTGATGCACTATGTCAAGTGGTATATCTTTTTATAATTTATCATTTATTTAAACAGCCTCTGCCCATAAGGCAATATGTCGGATCCTGAAGGATGTCAACTGCCAACTCTCTCAAAAAACCTAGGTAACCACCTGGATAACAAAGCAACATTGAGTCATTATGATATTATTATACTACTATTGTTATTATATTATTACATTATACTATAGTAATATACTGCTAGTATATCACCTCGATGAAGTCTTAATAGGAACTCTGAAGGAAGAGGTCAGAGACAGATATTTATGGGGGTTAAAGTCTGGGCCCCTTGGTTTAATCCTGGTCTTTCAAGGCAGGGATCTGCTTGGGATTGGGAAAATTTCATGATACAAATAGTTTAAGATTGGTGGTCATAGACAGGTGAGGATATTGAAGTGATTTTTGATGAGTAAAAGATTATTTCATCAGCAAGCCGCTGGCCAGATGAGCAATCTCTTGTCCTAAGAAGGCAACTGGTGGAATAGTTTATTTTTCTGAATGAATTTTCTTTAAGTTCCTGAAGTAAGCTGGAGAGTAGCAGAATGTATGTCTACCAAAATATGCCTCTTTAGTATAATGATTATTTTGCACTGATCATTTTTAAGAAACTGCAGACACTGGAGAAGCCCTGAAAACAGAGTAGCAATTACCCTGCTCTGTAAGGAAAATCTCCATTTATAAAGGAAATTTATGTGAGAAGGGGGTCTATACCTGGAAAAGAGCTATTACCAGAGAGAATCTTTTTTACCTGACTTACCTGGAAAGCAGAATAACCTTTATTTATCTAACATTTGCTCCCTCCACCTTTCCGTGAATAGCCCTGCCCCCTTTGAAGCCTCAGTCCGCTACTTGCTGTCCCTTTCCTTTGCTCTAGAAGCCTCTGTTGCCTGCCTACGTTTTAAGTCTCGTATCTTTGTGGAGCTCCCTTATGTGTGTACATAATTAAAAAAATTGTTTTTTCTCTTGTTAATCTGACTTTTATTACAAGGGGATTCTCAGCCAAGAACTGTGAAGGATAGAAGGAAAATTAATTTTCCTCCTCTACAAAGCAATGAAGTAATCTGGTTTATAGCCTTATCTTCCCAGAAAAAAAAAAAACAAAACAAAACAGTAAAGTCATATTGACATAGGCAGTCTTAGTTCTGTTGCAATAAACCATCCAGGCCCAAGATGGAGCTGCTCCTGCCAAAGTGCCATGTCAGCAAATCAGAATTTATAAAACTTTTGGGGGGAGGGTAATAGCTCAGTGGTAAAGTGCATGCTTAGTATGCATGAGGTCCTGGGTTCAATTCCCAGCACCTCCCTTTAAAAACATTTTTTTTAAGTGGTTTAAAAAATTTTTTAGGTAACTTTTATGTTCTTGTAAATGTTCCACATGACCAGAAACACAGTCAGCCTGAAACTGAGCCCCTTAAAACTGAGTTGTCCTGCTAAGTTTGTGATTAATCTCTCCATCCAAAACTTTATTCCCTTTCTTGTCCTGCCCCTGTTCTCCTCAGGATTGAGGGGTATCAAAGAAAATGGGGCACTGAAACCGATCAGGACCTTGTGGGGCCTTCCCAGCTACAAAAACCCATCTGTGTCACCCCACTCCTCCATTTGTTTGTAGGAAGAGAAAAGGCCTCAGTCTCCTAAGCCTTCCCTGAGATGCAAAGAGCAGGCTCGAGCAGTTATGATTAGAAAAATAGAAGCCACAGGACTCCTAGTTCCCCCTGAAGGGATAAAGATAACAATCTGACACATTTTTGAGTGACTCTGCAGAAACTAAGACCCCCCCAGCCC
Organism: Camelus dromedarius; assembly: GCF_036321535.1. Taxonomy (NCBI): domain Eukaryota; kingdom Metazoa; phylum Chordata; class Mammalia; order Artiodactyla; family Camelidae; genus Camelus; species Camelus dromedarius. Next base: position 21,908,526 of record NC_087446.1, on the reverse strand, counting down.
CTGTCCGCAAGGGAGGATGATGACTATAAGCTAACCACAAGCGTCCTGGACTTTTTTGTTACCTTACCACCAACCAATCAAAAAAGGTCCACGAGCTGATCACACATCTGAAGACCCTCTCCCCTAGCACTGTCTTTAAAAACCCTTGCCTAACAGCCATTAGAAAGTTTGAGACTTGAGCATGAGCTGCCAGTTCTCCTTGGTTGTCACCTCGCAATCAACACTATACTTTCCTTCACCAGGACCCAGTGTCAGGAGACTGGCTTTGCTGCAAATCTGGAAAGTGGACCCAAGTTAAGTTCGGCATGAAACAAAATTCGTATTTTATGGCAAGACAAGAAAAATTTAAACATAAAAAAGTCTTCTCTGTCCTTTGGCCTCCTCTCTCCCTGCATAGTGCATTGTGTATCTGCATCATGCATTGAGCAAATCTCCCATCAGCAGCCATACTTGCTCAACCATAAGGAGCAACATTCACCCAGCAGCAACAAGACAACTCCTTAAAAGATAACATTCCTTCTTGATCTTCTAAAGGTTCACATGACCCGCCAGGATGGCTTAGAGCTGAATCATGTAAACTGTCAATAATACGTCATTTGACTGATGTACAGCCTTCTGTCTCAAAAACCGTATATAACTGTGCCTTGATTTCTGACCAGCAGAACAGTTCTCTGAGCTTTCTTAGATGTTCTTCCTGGATTATAATCCTCAAATTTGGCTCCAATAAAATTTTCCATTTCTTTCTTAGATCAACTGATTAATGTTTCATTGACATAGGTAACAAGCCAATACCCAAATGCCAAGCTAACTGTGGGCTCTTTACTGATATCCTTGTTTCTTACGCATTTTCCCCCTCTTGCTTGTTCCTTATTCTTTCCTCTTTAAAAGCTTACTGCTTTCTCTCCTGCCTCCCTGTTTTCCTAGTGGAGACTGTCCATTCATGAAGTATTAAATAAAGTTTGTTTGTATCACCTAAATTGTCTTCTTTAATTATTTTTAATAGTTTTTAGTCTTGGGAGTAAAGTTATATGGCTACATGTAGTCTTATTTTCAGGGATATATAAAGATATTTGGAAAGAAAGCCTGGTGCTGTGGAATAGGCTAGGATGTTGGACCTATTGATTTCTAGGTGTAGTTCTTGGAAAATTATTAAATTTCCTCATTTTTGAAAATTGAGACTAACTGTGTTAGTATGACAACTATTTCAGGTAATTCTTGTCCAGGAAGGTAAGAATGTACACTAACATATAATTTCACTTTTTGTTTTAGGAAAATCTTGCAAATTAGTTTTTCTGGGCACAGTTTGCTCATTCTGGCCAACAGTTCTTCTAACAGAACAACAGATTATTCATCTGAGCAAACAACTTACTTAATAGAAAACTTTACTATCAAGACTCCTTTAAAACCTTCATCATGCTGTGTCCTCTAATTTTGAACTATTGTGTCACAAACTGTGCACAGTCCCAATAAATTTCCTCATAGGAAAGATCACATTCAACCACTTAATCTCAGATTCCATATCCTGTACATACCCTTCCCTGCTCTTTCAAGATGGTACCAAGACTTGTCAGAGTGGTGTGCCCCTTCCTGCAGTAAGGCTACTAAACTTAGCTTCACCTAATCAACAGAATTTTATAATGGTCTCTCTTGGGTTCCATAATTGACATCTTAAAAAAGGGAATGCTAATAAACACCTTCCAGGTAGGTTATAAGGATTAGAATACGTAGGTATGAAAGTCCTGAGTACAGTGTCTGGCATACGACAGGGGCTTCTTCAGTGCTGGTCATTATTATTATAAGTTTCAGAAAGATTCCAACAAAGGTGCCCTTTCCCAAATATAAGGATTGTATTTCTGAAAATCCCTTTGGTAGAATTAACAGATTTAAGAATATAAGAAGTTAGGAAAAGGAAGATAGGGTCTTGAGAGATTATATATGAACTTACGAAGTTCCCTAAAAATGTTTTACATTTCCCAAAATAAAACAATGATAATATATAATATGCACACTTAATTATGAGAATACTCATATTTGCATATTTTAAATACAATTAATTTCCAATTACCATTCCCAGTTGCCTAAAAGAAAACCAGATTTCCTTTCTCAGTTTCAAGGAGGTAACATTCATTTTACTTGGTTGAATACAATATGCCATTCAGAATTAGCCAAACTCAAGGTGAAGAACACAATCTTCCAGATTGCCAAGTCAGTCCAAAACTTGATACCAATGGCAAGTTTGGGGATTTCCCAAAACTATCATCAGCTTCCATAATTCACTAGAACGACTCACAGAATTTAGGGAAAGGCTATACTTGCAATTACAGTTTTATTATAGCCAAAGGATACAAATCAAAACTAGCCAAAGAAAGAGATGCACAGAGCTGAATCTGGGACTGGGAGGGCACTGAATGCAGAGCTTCTGTGTCCTCAGGGACACCTTACCCTTCCTGCACCAAGATGTGGTAATCCGTGCATGAAGTATTGCCAACCCAGGAAGCTCACTGGAGCCTCAGTTTCCAGATTTTTTTACTGACATTTTATTATGTAGGTATGATTGAAGTATTGCCCATGTGGTTATACTCAATATCTACTCCTTTCCCCTCCCCTGAGTTCAGACTGATAACCATGACTCAAAGCCTCAATCCTCCTATCACATGGTTGGTGTCTGCATGTGGCCAGCCTCCATCCTGAGTCATCTTACTAGCAAACAAACTATCTAGGGGCCCTCCCAGAGTCATCTCATTACCTCATCACCATAAACTATCAGGTGTGGTCTGAGGCATCCACCATGAATAACAAAGATGCCTCTACTGCATGGGGAAACTCAGGGTTTAGAGTTTAGCTCCCAGGAGCAGGGACAAAAGCCACACTGTTCTCTGAGTAAAGTCAACTCTTCAATTACTTTAGACATTATTTCTAATTCTCAGTAGAATTACTGTGATAAAGTCACATTTTGATGGTTAAGAAACTGAATGCTTTACCTGATGCGAGACTGTAATTTAGCGTGTAGCTACAGCTACTTAGCTCTAACTAGAACCCTGACCTGTCCAGCTTCAAAAGATCGCACCCTTCCTACTACGTCTAGCTTCATTTCACTGTCCACAAATATAAACAGGCACCATACATGCCACTACAATCCCCACTCCAACACCTCCTATGACTGCTCATCCACCTAAATAGTCAATACTTTTCAGCTTTTTTTTCTTTTTAGGTAAAAATACCTAAGTTACACTCCTTAGATAAGAACTTGGAGTGATAGCAATACACTCTGTACGTTTTTATAGGTAAGGAAAGGTGGACATGTGGTAAAATTAAAGGAATTCATCTTTCAGTGTTCTTTGGTTGTAAGGAACAGAAAATACTTCTGGATAAGTTGCAAAAGGAAATTTCTTGGAAAGATTTGAAGTAATTCATAGAATTAAAGGAGAAGCCAAGGAACCAAGTATTACAGTTCCCTGGGCAGAGGGGCAACTGGCCTAGTTTGAGTTATGTTTCTTGTATCCTGACAGCCATAAGCAGCCGTCATGAAAAGGAAGAGGGGTAATACCCTGTAGAAAAATCAAAGTGTTGCTATTGTGAGGAGGACGAACGTATGCTTAAGAAATGGCGCGGGGAGAAAGAGATTCTCACACCAAGGGGAATTAGTCATGATGGAAATACATGCACACATATAAGTATAAGAGGGACATTCATTACAATCTCTACGAAAAGATTGAAGGAAAAAAACAAGCCCTCACTTATGTACACAGAAAAAATTAAAGATGAGACTCACAATATTAGGTTAGTGGTAGTGAAGAAATTTGCTTTAGATAAATCAAGTTCTGAATGACTAAAATATACCAAAAACTTGAACTGGTTTATCTGATTTTTTCCACTGTGCTTTACAGTGTAACATAGTGTCAGCAGTGATAGTGCCAAAAATAAGATGGCATCTAATCTACCTTGATAAAAACACAACCTACACAAAAGCAGGGTGCTTGCTGTGGGAACCACAGCTCTTGAGCTATAACCCCCTCAGTTTCCACTTCTACCAGGGTTGTTGTCCTATGCAATGGATTTACTGCAAAAATGTCTCAATTTCTACCCCTCTTTATGCCCTGCCAGTTTTTTTAAACCATTCTTTTAAATTGAAGTATAGTTAATTTACAATGTTCTGTTAGTTTCAGGTGTACAGCAAAGTGATTCAGTTATACATATATAGATTCTTTTTCAGATTCTTTTCCCTTATAGGTTATTACAAGATACTGAATATAGCTCCCTGTGCTATACAGTAGGACCTTGTTGTTTATCTATTTTTATATACAGTAGTGTGTTTACATTAATCTCAAACTCCTAATTTATCCTTCTCCCCACCCCCTGCTTTCCCCTTTGGTAACCAGGTTTGTTTTCTATGTCTGTGAGTCTATTTCTGTTTTGTAAATAAGTTCATTTGCATCACTTTTTTTGATACCAAATATAAGTGATATCATTTACTTGTCTTTCTCTATCTGACTTACTTCACTTAATATGATAATCTCTAGGTCCATCCATGTAGCAAATGGCATTATTTCATTCATTTTAATAGCTGAATAATATTCCATTTTATATAGATATAAATCTATATACCACATTTCCTGTATCCATTCATCTGTCAGTGGGCATTTAGGTTGCTTCCATGTTTTGGCTATTCTAAGTTGTTCTGCTACGAACATTGGGGGTACATGTATCTTTTCAAATTAGAGTTTTCTCATGATATATGTCCAAGAGTGAGATTGCTGGATCATATGGTAACTCTATTTTTAGTTTTTTAAAGAAACTCCATATTGTTCTGTATAGTGGCTGCACCAATTTACATTTCCACCAACAGTGTAGGAGGGTTCCTTTTTCTTCACACCTTCTGCAGCGTTTATTATTCATGGACTGTTTAATGATGGCCATTCTGAATGGTGTGAGGTGAGACCTCACTGTAGTTTTGATTTGCATTTCTCTAGTAATTAGTGATATGGAACATCTTTTCATGTGCCTGTTGGCCATCTGTATGTCTTCTTTGGAGAACTGTCTAGGTCTTCTGTCCATTTTTCTTTAATTCTTTTTTTACTTTAAAAACATTTTTTATGTTGAGCAGTATGAGCTGTTTGTACATTCTGGAAGTTAAGCCTTTGTCAGTCATATCATTTGCAAATATTTTCTCCTAGTCTATAGGTTGCCTTTTTGTTTTGTTTACTGTGCAAAAGCTTTTAATTTTAATTAGGTCCCATTTGTTTATTTTAGTTTTTATTTCCATTACCCTAGGAGATGGATTCAAAAAAAATAGCTGGGACTTCTGCCTATGGTTTCTTCTAGGAGTTTTATCGTATCCGGTCTTATGTTTAGGTCTTTAATCCATTTTGAGTTTACTTTTGTATATAGTGTTAGAGAATGTTTTAATTTCATTCTTGTACATGTGGCTGTCCAGTTCTCCCATAACCACTTGTTGAAGAGACTGTCTTTTCTACAGATTCAATTCAATCTCTATCAAATTACCAGTGGCATTTTTCACAGAACTTGAATAAAACACTTTTAAAATGTGTATGGAAACACAAAAGACCCTGAATAGCCAAAACAATCTTGAGAAAGAAGAAAGCAGCTGGAGGAATCACACTCCCTGACTTCAGACTATACTACACAGCTACAATAATCAAAACAATGTGGTACTGGCACAAAAATAGACACATAGATCAATGGAACAGGATAGGAAGCCCAGAAATAAAACTACACACTTATGGTCAACTAATCTATGACAAAGGAGGCAAAAACATGTCCACCCAGTTTGAGATGCGACTTTCTAGTTCCTTCCATGAAGACCTGGAGTCTGTCTCCCAGACTTAGCTTTGGGCTAGCCTTGTGACTTGCTTTGTTTATAAGAACACTGGCATAAGCCAAGTAATTTGAGTTCTGAGCCTAGGCCTCAAGGGGCCTTGCATGCTTCTGCTTGCTCTCTTGGATTCATGCCACCATGGTGAGAACAAGCCCTGTAAGCCTGCTAAAGGGAAGCGAGAACACCTTGGAGGTGAGCAGAGCTACTCCTGCTGAGGCCATTCTAGAACAGCCAGCCCTTAGCTGGCTGCAGACACAAAAACCAGACCAGTCCAAAGAGGGAGGGTATAGTGCAAGTGGTAGAGTGCATGCTTAGCATGCATGAGGTCCTGGGTTCAATCCCCAGTACTCCAGCTAAACATAAATAAATAAATAAACCTAATTACCCCCCCAATAATAAAAATGAGTAAATAAAATTAAAAAAAAAATACAGTTCAGGTTAGCTGAGCCCAGCCCAGCAGTATACCAGCCAAGCAGTTTCCTCCTAGGAAAAAATAAGTGTTTATTGTCATGTGTTTTTCCAAAGTGCTGTGTTCATTTTTAATGCAGCAGTATAGTGGCACTGGGTAACTGACGTACCCTCCTGCCGTCTCACAGCCACTGAGAAAAAGGAATCAGAGGCCAGTTCTGGTTTCTCCATGTCTCTTCTCACCAATACTCACAGATAAATCCAAAATGGAAATTGAATTATACTATTTAACCATCATGTTTTCATAAAACATTAAGAGGAACACAGGGAAACCAGAGCAACTAAATTTATACATAACCACTGGCTAAATTTACTTGATCACTGTCAACTTTCCTTTACACTGTGTGGCTTCCTAGTTCCCGGCGCAGAGTCTACTTAAAATAAAATACCCATTAGTAACCATCTTAAAAACATACAGCTATAAGCACATTTTAAGAAAGCGGTTTTCGTTAAAAATTATTTGCTTATATGGTAAGTATAAAAACTCTCCCTTTCCAACCCAGACAACAAGCCAAAAGTATCTCCTCAAGCTTGGAAATTACTTTTCCTGAAATCAAAAAAACCATATGAAGTATATAGCTTGAAATCAGAGCTGAGAACTAGCACTTTAAGTTTTCCAAGTGATATTTATTAATATATAATGCACAGCGATGGGACATTCTGAACTCTATACACCTATATACTTCTGCCTTATGTGTATAGTTCTTGGATTCAGCTTCTTTTTTTAGGTTCCTTCTGAAGCAGAAGGTGTTCAGCACCTGTATTTATGGCAGAATCAAATTGCATCCTCACTGCTAAATCTTTGCTGTTTTTATTTGCCACAACTAAAGGTCTCAACAGAGATTTCTGAGCCTCTTCCATTCCCAGATCTCTCCCTGCTTTCTCCTATTTTACTTAAAATAAGTCAAGATAATTTTAAAAGCAAATGAATAACCACTCCTAAAGGAAGCAATCAGAGTGGACAGTTTCCCAGTGCTTTTTCCCTGAGGACTCCATGGATGCTAGCTTTTCTCTTTACTCCACGTTATAGCAACTTCTTATAACAAGTTAATAAACAATCATCTGAAACCAGATTATGTTCTGGATAGGCTAAAATGAAAGGAGTCAATTCCCTGAATATAAATAGATGACATTTTTCTCTTTGAATACTCTAATCACAAACTTTCTAATGATGGACTTTTCACTGTAGCTTAGCTCCCTTATCAAATAATTATTTTCCACCCATTACATGCAACAGCATTCCCAAAGGACTGCATGGGTTAATCCATGCTTAATAGACAGCTATTTTGTTTTGCTCACTTCCGTGTTTCAAAGAAGGTACAAGGATGCAAAATACACCCTGTACCCCAAAGTAAGGATGAAAAAGACTGGCTACTCCAGGTGGGGAGTGAGGGCAAAAGGTCAGGGTCTGAAATACTACAGACAGACAGGTGTTTCAAAGAGAAAACAATGGAGAAGTCCAAGGACAAATTGATAACTTGTTCTTTCAAGATGAAAATATGCCTCATGAACACCTGACGGGGGTTTGGGAGGATGATGGTAATGAAAAGGAGATATGCAGATTTTGTGTTGAAAAGGTGCTCTTGGCTGGAGGAGATCTTGCCTTGAGACAGTTGATACCCAAGGGTCTAGAATTGTGAAGTGGTAAAGGATATTTTCAAACAAGGCCTAAAAGAAGAAGAGAACAAAAAGAAGAAAATATCTAAGGTCAGTCAAAAAAAATCAACATCTTGGGAACAGCTGGAGAGCTGGACCTAAAAATACAGATTGAAAAGAAGAGACAAAAAAAGAAATACTGTCACCTGGGTCTGGCCTAGGTGGACAGCAAACATGGTCAAGTGTGTGAGTGAGTTAGAATGGTAGAGAAGCCAGCTGAAAAGAGACCTGTGGCCTTGTCTGAGTAGGATCAAGTGCGTATAGAAACCCAAAGGAAGGCTAATAAATCACGATCTGGACCCAGAACAAGGAATTAGAAGTTGAATGGGCTGTTTGAAATCCCAGAACTGCCTCTGCAGAGTAAAAGGGAGCAGATACAGAGCATATGAAATGATTTAATTGTGTGTCAAGAGACATGGCCTTAAGCAGCCTCGTGGCCTCGCATAATCACCCTTGGGTGTAGTCACTTCCCTTATACAATGAAAAGGTTGCATAAACTCATCCCTTAGATGTCAACTCTCATGCTCAAGGAATCTGACGCTTGTAAAACCCTGGTTGCATTTAGTCTGTAGACCTGTGTTTCCAAATGGGGGAGGGGGAATTTGGCCGTGTCTGGAGACATTTTTGGCTGTCACGACTTGGGGGGAATGCTACTGGCATATACTAGGTACAGGGCAGGGAGTCTGCTAAATATTCTATAGCAAACAGGACAGCCCCCACCTCCCCGCTCCCTCAACAAAGAATTATCTAACCCACAATGTCCATCGTGCTGAGGTTGAGAATCTCTGCTAAAGGCCGAAATTCCTTTGAATTCAATTCTTGTTTACTGATCAGTTAGTTCTTCAACTTCTCTAACTGGGGTAGAAAATATTGTTGTAAGCATTCCATTAGAGAGAAAAGGCATAAGCTGGGATCAGAGATTTCTGAAGGAAGAAAGCTTCCCCTTGAAAATACCCACTGATACGGCAAGAATGTTGTGACCACGTTTATCATAGAACAACAATGAAAAAATTTATGTGTGTCCATCATTCTCTACCGAGGCCTATTCAGCATTGTGAACAGATTTTGGGAGCCAGAAGAGGTGGATTCCAATGTATTTGGTCTAGTTCTGTCATTAGTTATCATTAGAGCAAGTCACTCAGTCACTGAGATGTAGTAATACAGAATTAATATCTGTTTTACCTTTCATCAGGGTTGCTATGAAAATCAAATGAAAGGAGATCTGAAAGTGATTTGAAAAAAGTGCTATAACTATATAAAAAGTGATTTATGCTTGTGTTTGACATTATTTAAAGCATATTCTCTAGGTAAATCTTGTAAAATATTAAATTGAGCTCAACAAAAATTTGAATTCCAATTTGAAGGGCATGGTAATAGATATTATCTATACTACAAACAGAAAATCAAGACAAGTAACTTTCTGTCCACTAAGTGTTCCAAGTCTATTTGGGAAAGGTTTCAGTTATCTATTAGCACAACAAACAATGACAAAAACCTAAACATCATACAGCATTAAATAGTCATTGCTCATGTGTCTAGGATCAGCTGAGGTCTAGCCGGGTGGCTCTGTCTTGGCTCATCTCACTCATGTGTATCTGAAGCTTGGCTAGCTGTCAGCTAACCTAGGATACCTTGACTGGGGCAATGAGCTCTGTTCATGTGTCTCTCATCCTTATGTAGATTACTCTTGAGCATCTTCTCAAGTTCATAGTACAAGGCAAGCTTCTGCTTCCTTGTCTGCTCCCATCTCACTGGTCAAAGCATGTCATGTGGCTGAGCTCAGAGTCAAAGGGTGGGTGCAACATTTCATCCACTGTGAGTGGATACTGTAAAGTCACATGGCAAGGGATGTAGACAGAAGGAGTGGTCAAGATTTGGGCCAATGATGGAATCTACTGTAGGAAACAAATATACACAATGGACGATGAAGAGTCACATCTATACCCAATGGAGAGGGTTATACATCTCTGAGATTTTCTGCACTTTGAGTTGGATTAATTTACTGAATGTAACTCTGAGCTGACTTCCTTGAAGAGGTAATGATTTGTTTAATGTATAAGAAGAAGGGTCTACACAAATGTTTAGTGGTCAGAGGGATGGATGGTGGAAAAGACAGCTAACTGTACATCAAAGCTGGTGCTTCCCTTTCTCTCTAGATCTATATGGAATCATATGACTCATTCTCACCAATGGAATATGAGCAGAAGTAACTGTGTCATCTCCAGGATAAGATAGTTAAGCATTCCCTATTCTTTCTTTCCCCTTCTCCTGCCTGGAGGCGAAGTATTTCAAGGCTCCAGGAGATGATGAAGTCACAAAATGGACAGAAGCTGAATCCTTGAATCTCCATATAGAGGAAAGTACACCACAAGCCATCAATAAACATTGGACCAGTATGTGAGTTTGAAAGAAATGGTTATGTTAAGCCACTAACATTTTTAGACTTATTTGTCACATCAGCTAGCATTATCCTAATATCATACAATTTTAATATAACACTATTACCAATTTAAAATGTTTTTAAAATAATTTAAATTGGCCTTTTTTAGAAGTTTATTACAGCTTCTCACCCAAATCTGAGAAATTAAATCTCTAACACATTCTCACCAAGTGAATATCCACTTGAGTAATCCAGCAACAGTAAGCTTACTAACTTCTGAAGCAGCCATTTTTCTGTAAGAAAATTCTTTCTATAAGGAAAATTTTTCTGAGTTTGAGTTGCATACCCCTAATATATCATATCTACCCATTTGTTCATTCTAGAATTCCTAAGCTTAACTTTATTCTCTCTTCTAAAGGGCTGAGCTTTTATTATTTCAAGATATCTACACATTCTGCCTCCAAGCCATAGTGTCTTTTCTTCACAAATTAATCACGCCTTAAAGAAGATAAACTTGAAACTATTTTTGGGAAACCCAGCAGCAGTAATTACATATAAAGTTTCAATATTCTTTGTAAACTGTGATAGTCACTGGTTACACTAACTCTACGACAGGGTAAATTTTACTGTTAGTTGAGAAAACACATTAAAAAAAAATCTTATGTACAGAATGAAAGTCACAGTATATGCTGGGCAAAAACATTTGAGATTTTAAGTGTTCCAAACACAGTGGTAGACAGATACCACAAAGACATTTTACAAATATATGGATTTTAGCATGCTATGATTTGATAACTGTTTGACGTTTTTGTCCCAACATTTTGACATAAAGAAGGATTTGTATTAACTAAGTCAAGTGGAAGAATTTTTAATGTAATTTCTAAGAAATTCTGTTTTTTTGAAGTTCTATAACACCAACATCTTGTATCCATTATTTTTATTTATACTTTTTTCTCCAACTTGAATATTGATTCAATTATGCAAAGCTTCCAAGAGGAAAGCTTCGTACTGAAAACTTCTGACCCCTTTGTGCATTTTTACTAACAAATCAAACGTTCAGGAGTTTTTTCCTCCCCTTAAAATGCTAGAAAGTGGTAGATGGCGCCCTCTGCTGGTTCTCAGATAATGTAGCCAAAGTCACTTGGACAAATTCAGCAACCAGCAGATGTTCTTTATGATGCGGAGGGAAAATTACTAGCATGAATTGAAAAGTAAACGTTTAAGAAAAATAACAGAACTCTGCTGGCTTTAATGCAGCTTCAAATTCTATATTCAATCATTTCTTTAGTTCAAGCAATATGTTTTGGATTTTTACCTCCACCTCCCATCTGTGTTTTACTTATACTTGAGAATAAAAGCAGAGTTGCTATAAAGAGTCAGTACAACACATATTTCCAACTTCAAAAACAATTCTTGATAGATTTATACTTATTACAAAAGGAAGACAAGCTTGGTGTTAAAAAAAAAAATTACTGATACCAGTAAAAAAGTGAAGGCCTTTCATCAGCACTTTCACTCCCTAGTCCTACTTCACAGGATTCAGAGTAATTTACTATGGAAAAAAAAATAGTGTTGGTGTGTGAATTACTTGGTTGAGAATTTTAGGCTTAGTTTATGTAGATTATATTTTCAATGTACGTTGGCTTTTAGAGTAACAGGGGAAAAAATACTCTCTTTCCCTGGCCTTTAAGACTTTAATACTCAAGAAGACTGCTCCTTACAAACACATGACAATGCCAAAAAACAAGCAATCTTAGTAGTTTCTTGGAGTTCATGATTAGATTTAACCTGTAAAAGAGCTTTCTTATTCAGGATGGAAAAAGGAAAGCAAGAATGAAGAGTATTCTGTGCATGTAAGTTACAAGTTTCCTAGTGTTTCAAGATAAGGTAACAATTTTGCTAGAAATTATTCAAAGAGGAGTAAAATCCTAGCCATATCATGTCCTTGAAACTGGAAATTACAAAAAAAACTGTATTCTAAGGAATTTATTGAATGGGGACAGAATAAAACGCCATTCCCCCATAAATGTAAACACTCATTAGAAGATTTAATCACTTTGCCCTAAATTACAGGAGTTTGCTTTCTAGTTAGATGTTGGAAGTTTTTGAATTAAGTTTTAATGGTTGCTTAGGGTAGAAAACTAGCTCAACAAAGTGACTCAAGCTAGTGGTTTTCAATTGTGGGTCTGCAGACCAGCTCTGGTTTGCCGCAATATTTTCCCTGGTCCATGATGACATTAGAACGCTAAGATAAACCAAGATGATTTTTCATGAAGCAAAGCACATTAAATTTAAAGAAATGCACTTGAAACTTTGCGTTTGTGCTATCAAGTATCCACTTTATGAAAAAATGATAATGAATAAAATAAAAATTAATAAAAATAAAATTAAAACTGAGCAGATTTGGCAAAAAAAAAAAAAAAAAAAAAGGTTGACAATGCTCTGGTTCTCCCCACCCCATGCTTTGAAATTATTCTTTTCTCATCTTTAAAATACCAAAGACTGTAATCACTGCCTTGTCAGTCCTTGAATGTTTTCAAAACAGTCATCATACCCTAACATCTGAACTTGGGATGTAACTTCTGAACTAAGTTTGCTCTGGTCAGAGTTGGTACAGCACTCACAAAATCCCCTACTTAACAGTAAGAACATGGCTAAAATAACCTGTGACTTTCCATAAATCCAAAATCTTATAGAACTTTGCATTTTGTGAAAAGAATTTTTTTCTTGTCTTATGGTTTTTGAGAAACACTTGTGAAATCCACATGTTTATCAGTGGGATTTATCTTTCAGAATTGGGAGGATATGTTTTGCCAGTCATAAATGAAGTGTAATCCCTGTAGACTCAAGTTTAATTCAACAACACTCTCTCCAGAGCTGCTAAATTTGGCAGTCCACCGTCTCTCCTCCATATGCTGTCCTTAGGGGATTTTACATACATTGTCCATAATGGTTTCTACTTAGGATGTCTGGAAAAGTAGATATTATGGTCACAGAAGGGCCATTAAAGGGAATTTGAAAACAGATCCATTAAGTTGAAGTATTCAATTGTAAGAGTCTTTAAGTTGGATGGACTATGCTAATTGATATTCAAGGAATAACTCCATCCACTCGCTGCTTATAACGGCATCTAACTACTCATACTTGTATCGCTAACCAACCTGGTTTGGTTGTCTCCCTGGAGAGAGGAGTATTAGCAGAACACAGCGTGCATAAAAAGAAGAGCAGATAAACAATGAATTGTCCCAGAATGTGGGCCTCATTTCCATTCCACTCTGTTGTTCGGTGCCTTTACTGTTTCAAATGGCCATCTTTTTTTCATTAATTACATCAGCTCTGCTTTTGTTATGTCTTGTTGGAAAAGAGGAAACTAAGTTTCCATTATTTCTCTTCTAGACTGTGGAATGCAACAGCTGTTGTGTTTTGCAAACATCCAGTCATATCCTAGAATCTCTGGTCAGTTTTTGAGTGGATTTAAAAATACTTTTCTGCACTGTTACACTCACCCTCCCCAAACGTGTGAGTTTGGGCTTCTTTTGTCTCTCTGCTCGTCTGTTGTGGCCTCACTCCGGTTTCCTCCACCTGGCTCTCATTTTCAAGCCTTGTAATAGTTCTCAAGAGTAACAAAAGTATCCCAAAGGTTTCTCAGCATGGCCGTGTCTCAGGCATGCAACACTATTTTTGAGGTTTTGGTTTCGTTTTGTTTTAATTATATTTCCTTTCCTTCTGTTTACATGATTTTCCGGACACAATCTCTTCTGCCCTGCACGCTGGACAGCATCTCTGTGATCCTCGGCATGTGACACTGGGCAGACAATAAACCTGCAGGTTTACCTATAGCAGCTGCCTTCATGAGATGGGAATCACAGTTGTGATGATTTCCCAAATGTGGACAGTACTTGGTGAGTTTTCAAATTTGTTCCCCATCCATTGTCTCATTTGAACCCACAAGGATCCTGTAAAGCAACTAGGATAGATGCCATTCTTTCCATTTGGTATATGAGGAGAAATACGGCCCTAAAGAGCTGTGGAATTGGATCAGCCAACCCCGAGTACTAGTAAGAGCTGGGATAGGAACAAGAAGCCTGGTCTTTTGTCTTCAGTGTTTTCTCCCAGGGCATTTTCTTGGGCTTCTTTCTTCACCTATAAAATGCGAAAACTCCTACCTTGGTGGTATGAGGAAAGAATGCAAGAATCTAGGCAAGTGCACAAAGTGCTCAATAAATGTTGACTGTGATCCTTTGTCATATAGATACAACAGCTAAATTGGCTGAATAGCACATACATGCAGCTCTCCCTGGCTGCAAGCATCAGAATGTATTGGTCCACAAAGGAGAGCTTTTGAGTAGCCAATGACTGAAATACGATGATTGGCAATTTATGTTGGGTTCCAACTGCTCAGCAGCAACAACCCTCGTCCCCCTGCTCCCATAAGGAAAATTATACTTAGGCTGATTGGTCTCTATAACAAAACCAGCTGACCCACACAGGATGGTGCATGTGTGGATAACAGATTCCGGATTTATATCCAGTCTCACCGTTTACAAGCTGTATGATCATGGTCTGGACAAATGATTTAATCTCTCTGGGCCTCAGTTTTTCCTACCCATAAAATGTGGAAATTGAGGCTTAGATGGGTTTGTTGAGGCGACTGAGGAAAATACAGAGGTTCAACTGAAATTTTTGACCAGGGCACCAACGTATGGTAGCTATCAGATATGAGACCTTCAAAAGACAAAACTATTAAGAAAATACTTGAGTCCATTAAGATTATGAGCCCTTTCCTTGTGGGTCCTTTACTTAGAGCACCAAAATGGAAAAGCCAGAAGGGCGGGCTGGGATTTGGAGAGGATTTGGCAGGAGACTTTTTTAGGTGAGAGCTGCATTCTCATTCGCCTCCCTGGAGAGGGGTGCAGTGGTTCGGCCTCCCAAAGCCTGGCCTGGTGGGAGGGGCTTCCATGGAGCCTCTCAGAGAATGTGCTGGGTGTTCCTGAGCCCCATGGACCCCCTTAGGCTTGAGAAAGTGAGAACAGCTGAGGACAACAGAGCAGCGAGCTTCCCCGGGGAAGTAACGGCACCTACCCCAAGCAAGTTAAAGGGGTGGACCCTGGAGACAAGCTGTGGAGACTATGGCTGTGATGTCGGCCTGCGGCTGTTGTACAAGGGATCCCACTGGAGTACACGGTCTGCCTGGGAGAGGAGACGGCAGGTACATAGGACTACCTTGCTGGGGCAGGGCTGAAGACCAGGCTGGAGGCGCCCAGCCCAAGATACATGAGTTGCAGCGGAGGGAGACTGAAAGGGTCCCGTGAGAGTACATGTCAGCGCCAGCCCGCACCCCCACAACCTCCAGAGGACATGCAGTACCTTACAAAGTACCTGATGGGGAAAACGTTTCCTCAGCCCCTAATTTCTCCTTCCATGAGCCTTCTTGCTCTCCAAGTAGCCAACCAAAGGCAGACGGACCCATGTGGACGTGGAGGCAGGAGAGTTTTCACTTTAAATCAAGTTTAAACTTTTGATTATAACACAATGATGGATGTTTTAAATTATAAGCTAGGTTGTGTTTGTGACTTGAAGTGACTGTAGGACTCTTAACTAAATGTAACTTGTAAAGTCATAGGCTGGCTCAAGATGGCATCCAAACAGGGAAGGGGGCAGCCCCACTCAGCAGGACTAAAAGGAGGGAAAGGGACAAAAGCAGGTTATTCTGTAATTACATCTGTGGGGTTTGATTACAATCAGTTAGGTAAAGAACCTTAAATATAGTATGTTCACCAAACGACTAGTATTTTTTTTTGTTGCTCTGAAAACTGGTTTTATCTGAAAAGTTAACATTTTGAATTCAAAAGATTAAGAAGAAAAGTTTAAATATTTGAAATCTCTCACCCAATAGCATAATAGGAGAGTCATCATGACTTCCAGGATTAAGGAGCTCACCACCCAGTTAAACTGCCAATTAGAAACCTACAGACATTAGAAAGTTTGTTCTTACAACAAAACAAAATCCATAGTTGTGTAATTTCTATCCGTTTGTTCATGTGTTATCCACTTGAGGAATACAGATCACGTTTAGCTGAAATTTTGTAGTTTCAAGGTTTTTTTCTCTCTTCCACATATTGGAAGACAGTTACATCTTCCCTTATTCTTTATTTTCAGCCTGAATGTTACTGTTTTCTTCAACTCTTTTGCATACAACGTAGCATCCTTGTCTTGATCTCCCTCCTCTGCAGGTTTTCCTGTTGGTCAGTTTCCCTCCTCCTGCCTTGAAGACTGGTCCTGGATGTAACCTAATGGCAGAGTTACTTCTGCCATCATATAACATGCATATTAGGTTCGTGGGCAACTCAAACTTCTCCAGGTATTTGCATAGGAAATATCCCGACAAGTCAGGTCCTCTTTATTCTGTACTCATACGGTTGGTTATTAAAAAGTGAAGGGGAAAAAAAGTGCCCTTGTTATACTCCATTCTATCGATTTTACCCTAGTTTTCTAGGCTTCTGCAAATATCTGGAATCTCTTTTCTGATTCAGACTGGTTTTTTAGAAATTATTTTTTCTCTCTCCCAGCTTTGGCCATGTGATAGGTTATAAGCATCCTATAAATCTGCACTTAAGACACTGATTTTAAAAAATTGAGAAGGATAATTATTTTCCAATGAACATACCTGGGTGGTAAAATGTAACCATTTTCATTTTTAGTAGATGTTGATAAAATGCACATTTTTAAGATAATTTAAATACTACTGGGTTACAATTAACTTTATATAAGGGAGTCGCTGTTCATGAAGTCACTGTTTTGACTATGTTGTATAACAGGCTATAAGTACACTAGAAATTAACAATATTGTAAATCGACTATACTTCAATTAAAAAACAAAAAAACAAGCCATGAAACGCATGTGGCAAAGACACCCAGTGTGCAGGGCTGAGCCAGCCAACTGCACGATCCAATTCCCATGCAGGCAGCAGTGGTGATCTCATCGCACTGGCTTGTAGCAGGATTTTGGCTCAATTCTGACCTTGTTTCTGCCCACATTCTAAGCCTGGTTTTCTGGCTTTACAGTGCTTCTATGAGCTAAACTTTACTCATTTAACAAACTCCATTTCTGCTTAAATGTCAGGCCTGAACTATTTACTGTTGCTTACAGCTAAGAGAATATCGCCAACTCTTTCCCCATTACTACTTAAATGCTTATTTCCGTTTCTTTCCCCAACAATTTCAGAGCAAGATTTAACACCTCTGTGAATACACACATTCATACATATTTAGGCACTCCTGCAAACGGAACAACTGCTATCCCAAATGAGATTCAATTTTCTTTTGTTTTGTTTTTTTCTGAATGTCCAGGCTGCTTCTTCAGCTAGGAAATTCAGCAGAAAGGGGCCTCACAGCCTTCTCACACTCTGTATTCTTTCCTCTTTCTTACTCGGCTGTCGGTTTCGTTTAGATTTTGTTCCCATGTTTATTTCTCACGCAGGCAACAAAACAAAACCCAGAAATAAAAAAATATGATATCAGTGGCAGTTAAAATGACCAAATTTAGCAGTGATCGATACTTGGAGGAGAAAGTTGCAGGTGGATGTTATAAAAATACACAGTAGTTCTTATCCTGTTGGAAGTGAGCATTTTCAGCCCCACATATACATGTTGTCACACAAATAAAATTAAAAGAATGCATTGCATGCTTGCTGTCCTGCTGGACTTAAGCTCCATCCTGGCTCCTTTAGTTTGCTTTGCATATTTATGCTCTAATCCATTGACTGTGTAGCTTGTAATTTGTTTCTCAAAGGACAAATTTATTTCTTTCACTTGATAGTTTTTAGGGAAAGGAATGTCATTTTTGGTACATAGCTACATCTTAGGAGTATTTGACACAAATATTCAAAAGTAGCTGAGCTGGGAGTCCCTAAAACTCCTAGTCACCAGTGCTAATGTGTGTGCACAGGTGTTTCCACACTACCAACAAGCAATTCTCCAACATCAGCTGCGAGTCCTACAGTTCAACTCAGTTCTGACACTCCCTAGAGAATAGAACCAGAGCGCACAGATTAAGGGCTCAATCTCACAAGATGCTCTTCCCACAGCAGATGCCAATCACAAGCCCCCGTTGTTACCTGTGCTTCTGAGCAACCAGCTATAGATTGGAGGTTCCAACAACACCCCCTGGCTGGGTTTAATTAATTTGCTAGAGCAACTCACAGAACTCAGGGAAACAATTTACTCGTTAGATTACCTGTTTATTATAAAGGGTATAATTCAGGAACAGTCAGATAGAAGAGAGTGGAGGGCAAGGTGCAGGGAAGCGTCGTAGAGCTTCCGTGCCCTCTCCCAGTGCACCACTTTCCCCAAACCTCCAAGTGTTCACCAACCTGGAAGCTCTCTGAATCCTGTCCTTTTCGGTTTTTATGACGGCTTTATTATAGTTGCATGATTAATTGAATCATTGGCCACCGGTGATTGATTCAACCTCCAACCCAGCTCCTCTCTCTAGAGGTGGGGTAGGATTAAAAATTCGAACCCTCTAATCACAGAGCTGGTTCCCCTGGCAACAAGCACCATTTAAGTGCTGACAAAAGTTCCCTTACTAACGTAAACTCAGGTGTGGTTGAAAGGTGGCTGTTAGGAATGTTAAGACACACATCACTCTTATCACTAGGAAATTCAAGATTTTTAGGGGCTCTGTGCCAGAAACGGGGAGGAGACCGAATACATATTTAATCACATGTCACATTTTTGTTAGTTTCCAGTAACTTGCACCTGAAAAACCTGAATCTCAGAAATAAGTTACAAAACGAAAAAGAAAAGCATCTCAGACTGGAGTCCCTGGGTCCCTGCAACCTTGGTAGACTTCTGAACAAAGCGCCTAATCAGAACCTCTGAGGGTAAGCCTCTAGCATCTCACTCTTACACTGTTCCCAAGTCACTTCAATGCACAGCCTCTGGGGGTTAGTGGTCTAGGAGAAGGTCAATAACACCATGACGGACTTACTGGCATTGCTGGCCTGGTATCCCTCTCTCTCCCGGAGCAGCCATCTTGATTTCCTTCTGGGGAACCATGCTCCTCCACTGACAGCCAATAGCTCAAAAGGGGCTGACCCCAGGCAGCCTGCTCTAGGGGGAGATAAGTAACCCAGGCTTAGTCAATTCATGGTGATTGGTTCAGGGATAGGTAACCAACCCAAACTAGCTCAATAAGGCTGAACTGCAACTCTTGTTAGAACTGTGGGTGAAAAGATGCATTCTTTCCCTGGGATTTCACTAGGCTTAGCCACTAGAATCACTAGGTTAGCCTGGGGAGCAGGGGCACCTACAGGATGCTGAGCTGAGTGTGAAGTCAATTCAGAGGAAAGTAGAACAAGAGTGGGTGAAAGGGACAGAGTGAGTGAGAGAGTAAGAGCGCTAGAGCGAGGATCGTGTGGCATTACTTGAGACCCTGAATCCACCTGTGTCTGAACTGGATTGGCCCTAGGACTTTTCAGAGCCACAGTGTGTTTTAGTCTGCTGGAGCTGCCATAACAAAATACCATACACTGGGGGCCTTAAGCAATATAAACTTATTTCTTATAGTTATGGAGGCTGGGAAGTCCAAGAACTAGATACAAGCAAAGTAGATTTTACTCGAAGACCTCTTCTCTTGGTTTACAGGCAGCCTCTATGCTCTTGTGTGTGTGAGAGAGAGAGGAAGAGAGAGGAGGAGAAAAAAAAAGTGAAGGAAGAGAAGAAGAGTGGGGGAGATGGGAAGGAGAGAAAGATATATGGTGTCTAATTCAAAGGTCACTAATCCTACCACATCAGAGCTCTACCTCTTTGACCTTAATTCTCTCATTATAGGCTCTCTTTGCAAATATGGTCACCCGGCGGGGGGGGGGGGGGGTGTCAGGGCTTCAACGTACGGGCTTTGGGGAGGAGACAACATTCAGTCCACAGCATGATACAATGAATTCCCTCTCTTCTGTTTTCCCTGAAGGCACTGGGTTGGATTTTCAGTCATTTAATATGACGAGTTCCAAGCGCTACACAGTCACTGCTGTTGAGTCCAGCACTCAGCTCATTCCATGTCTGTCCTCATGAGTGTGTCCACCTTGCTAAGCAGACTAGGGCGGAGGGCAGCAAAGCCTTTGGGATAGAACAGACCATCCAGTGGGGTGCTTCAGTGCATGGCCTCTGGAGTCTGACCCCTTAGCTTTGAATTCTAGCTCTGTCATTCACTTAACCTCCCTCTGGGTGAGTGAACTCACCTGTGAATAGTACAAAGTCCCTACCTCTGAGTTATTATGAGGATTTGATGCATTTATCAACTGCCTAAAACAGTGCCTGGCGCTGTGCTACACAAATGTTTGTTAAATACCTACACAGACCTGCCTTAAATCTCTGCTTGTGCATTTATTAGTGTGTGGCTTTGAACTTGAGTATATATTTAACTTGGAACTACTTCATAGATTTATCCAATTCATCTATTTTTCTCTCTTTACTTCAGAAAGCATCAGTTATCTAATGCTCAAATGTAATTATATGGAAATGACAGTTGTGCCCAAATGAGACAGAGTAATTTACACGAGCATTTGGTAACAGTGCGCTTCACAATTCTTAAGAAATCTGCTGCTGAAAAAAATACCAAGGTAAAGTGGAAGTCTACCAGGAGTTGTGTAAGTAGCAATTACTTAGACAGATTACTTTTCTAAGAAACTTTCTGTAATGGAACAAACCTTAGGCCGCCTGTTAAAATTATACTCTGTATTAAAAATAAAGACCAGAAAGTAGAATGGATTGCCTCCTTCAGACTTGTTTAGTCGAAGCAGGGGTTTGTTCAAAGTCAAGGTTCTACCTGACTTTAGATGAGATTTGTATCATGGAATTTCACGTCAAAGATTCTCCTGAACTGTTGGCTTGAGTTAGGAAACGAAGGTGATAATTGTGGGATTTCACAGCCAGATTCACATTAAAAATTAAATTTTTCCATTTTGCCCAAGTTGGTGAGTCTCAGAAGCAGATTTCTCCTTACCAGAGAAATGGATTCCCATCCCAAATAACCAGACTATGAAAGATATTACAGTTTTTGTTTCCAATATGCATTCAAAATTTTTTTCTATTTTAAAATTATTCCTATAAAAAGTTAAACAATAAAGATATGTTTAAAGGAAAATTTAAATAATCTTTCATTCACCACTTCCCCCTCTAGTCTTTTATCTGCCTGAGGTAACTAATATCATCAGTGTACTTGAATTTTTAGTGAAAGTGGAATGATATTGTACACATTAGTCTTTGCCTTGCCCTGCCCCTTTTCTTCCTTCCTTCCTTCCTTCCCTTCTTTCATTCTTCCTTTCTTTCCTTTCTTCCTTCCTTCCTTTATTACTGGTGTGATTAACATCCCTCCTCCAGGACAGTACATGTAGCTCAAACACGTTCTTTACATAGCGGCGTAAAATTTTAAGTAAGCTACACCAGATTTTATTCACCAGACCATTTAAGGTTTTTTTTTGGATTATATTTTTGTCACCAACAAGAACATGTCAATACATTTTTACATGTTCTTACATTGACAAAAACATGAAATGAGATTTCTCTAATGTGCAGTTATTTTAGGGTAATTCCAAGATGATATCACATCCCTCCGAAACAGTAAAAGGAAATAATGACCTTTGTGGACATGGGATTTTGAAAATCAACATGTAAGGAATAAATTTAAACAATTTAGGTCATGACTTATCCCATTCACTTTTGCAATGAGGTGCTTGTTGCAGTCAACCTTTAGAGGTCATTTCTAGATCTGTACAGAAGATCCTGAGTCTCAGTCCTCACTGGAAGGCCTTGGGTAGTTTCTCAAATGTGGTCCTAGAGCCTGACCAGTGGGGATTACACACATGTTCACAGTAAAGATTCCACTGCTCACTGCCCAGAGAGTTTCATTAGTGGGTTTGGAATGGGACCCAGGTAGCTTCCTAGTTCAACAAAAAATTCCCAGGTGGAATTCCTGGGTGAAAGGACTTGGGACTAGATCAGGGGTCAGCCAAATTCAGCCTTCCACCTGTTTTTTACGGCCCATGAGCTAAGACTGGTTTTTACATTTTTAAATGGTTGAAGAACAATCAAAAGAATAATAATATTTCATGATTTGTGAAAATTTAATGCAATTTAAAATTTCAGTGTCCATAAATGCAGTGTTACTGGAACACGGCCACACCCATTCACCCCACACCTGGGGTGCCGCAACAGCAGAGCTGAGTAGTTGCCACAGAAACCATATGGCCACAAAGCCAAAATATTTACAGTCTGGCCCTCTACAGAAAGAGTCTGCCAACTCCTGCACTAGATGATCTCTCAGGTTCCTGTCATTTCTGAGTGTGTTTTATTCACTGTATCATTTACTGAGTTCAACATGCAAATACACTGCCAAACTCTAGAGCCTGTGCAACCCCAAAGAGGTAGGTATGGGTGCAGGCCAGACACCATGTCAGCTGAGGGGGGCTGAAGGGGGATTCGAAGAGGTGAGCTGCCCAAACTGAAAAATGCACAAGGAGCTGACATGTTGGGAAACAGACAGCGCAAGGAGCCGACATGGAGAGAAACAGCACTTTATTGCAGCACAAACGGGTGGCGTGCAAGCGGCGGGTGGCGGCGGTGCCGGCGCTCAGCACTTTCTTCTAGTTCAACAAGATGGTGCCGCCCGCATGGCACACTTGTCCTGCTTTTATTTATTTTGCTCGCACATGTGCATTGTTCATTTCTTTGTTCATACTGCTTACATAATGCTACTAGCGCATGCACGTACCTTTACTGCTGTGTTCATAAGGCTTACATAACTGGCGCATGCCTACATTTACTCCTTACCAGGTGCAAGCTATTGTGAAATTTGGCCCGGGCCCCATGCCTATTCACTTAAGGCTGGACCCCATGGCCTACTTACCTAAGGCTGCTGACACACCAGGATGAGTTATAATCCAGGAGGTGATGGGAGCCACACAGACTAAATTATAAATCAGCACCATCAGAAAGTGAATCATTACTGCAACAGCTAATCCTTCTGTGGTACCTTACAAGCACCAGGCCTTGTTTCCAGTGCGTCCCACATACTGACTCATGGAATCCCTACGACAACTCTGTGATCTAAGATAAGGTATCATCTTTATCCTCCTGTTACAATTGAGGAAACTGAGGCCTGGAGAAAGTAAGTAACTTGCTTAAGGACACATTATTATAAGGAGTAGAGTGGAAATGTGAACCGAGGCATTCTACCTGCAGGATCCAGGCTTAAAAGCACTGAGCCATTACTGCAAGAGATAAGGTAAAAGTAATTTAAAAGTAAAAATCACTATGTTTGGATTCGGATCTCAATTCCAATTTGAAAGTCAGTTGAGTGGGACATTACCCTCTGATGAACATTACCTCACCTTTTTACCCAGGGTCACAAGGTCAAATATCCTCAGGGCCAGGTGGGAACATCACTGAATGAGGAACGCTGCCTTCTCAAACCAAGTTCCTTTTCTTCCTAGGAAGAGCCTGGTGGAAACAGCCTTTTCATCCCAGAGAAACAGCTGTGTAAGGCGAGATGGTAACTAGTATTTGCAGGGTAAGGAAGCAGTCATGTGCGGGGGACACTGGATACAGCCAGAGAGGGCGTGCCCCATTCACAAAGGACCCGCCCATCATCTCTAGCTTACTCTGACATGTAGAAATGAGAGCAGTTAAGATTTTGGTTGTGCAATCTTCCAGTAGTTCAGAGTTCAGCAATTAATTCAAATACTAAATAAACAAACCAACACAGAAAACACGCCGTCTGGGCCAAACAAAATAAGACTTCAAGCCACCAGTGAGGGACCCATGCTTTAGTAATCTTCTCTTTAGGCTAAATCATCTTAATTCCAAACCTTTCCAAATGGATCTCTAGGCCCAGACCTTTCATCAGAATTATGGCCGCCCCCTTGAACGGATGCCAAGCTTTGCAGTCATCTGTATTTGGTGGGAGCTACATAGTTCCTTCCAGAAGTCGGAGTCCCACCTGGCAGTTGGTTATGCGGTGATCAATCCTAATGCCCTCCTCGTGTATAAGAAATGTCTGCTTTATATTAGAGTAGACGCTCTTTACCAGGACTGGCAGCATTGATAAGTGCTTTTCCTTAATGGAAAAGCATATTTTCATAGCTTTTCCAGGAATATCTTGCTGCTTTTAATGGAAGCAGGATCCATTCCCTTAGTTAATCTTCAATCACACAATGCTTATTTCATTGAAGGTAACAGCTCACGCATACTCACTCATGGCCCACAAATAAAAGACCTTTTTAAAAAATTGAAAGAGCTTCAGAGTAGCGTAGACAACAAGGAAAACAAACAGAAAAATGCCGGCTGTTCAGCTCAAGTGAAAACAATGATGTTCAGACTATAAACTTGAGTGATAAACCACTGTAATAAAATGATTAAAAAACATTCATCATTCTGACAATCTGAAATCGTATTTAAATCACTCATTTTACTAAAAATCTACCTAAAGTACTTTCAGATCCCGTAGGAAAGAAATTTTTATGAAACAATATTTTAAAATATTTTTCCATGAGAATCTGTTCAGAAAAATAGTGCCTTAAATGGAATTCCAAAATCAATAAAAATTTATTGCTCAATTTTGACGTTTATGTGTTCATGGACTTTGCACAAAGTAAGCATTATTTTGAATATTTTCAGTTACTTTAATATAAAGTATCATAAATAAGGCACAAGTTGTCTTCAGAGGCCTGCTTAGGAGTTTGGAGTGTGAAAAACATGGCACTATGGCACTGGAAAACAATTCTCAAATGAATACTAAATGATTAGATAGAAGCACAAACAGGACACTGAATTAAGAAATGTGAAACTTTGCAAAACATCAAACAGAAAAATCACAAAACAATGTAGTATTCTGGATTAGATCATGAAACAAAAAAGACACTAGTGTGAAACGACGGAAATCGGAATAAAGTCTAGAGTTAATACTAATGTACCAATGTTGGCCTTTTAGTTTTTACAAATGCATGGTATGAATGTCAGATGTTAACATTAGAGGAAACTGGATGAGATGTATATAGGAACTCTATGTTTGCAACTTTTTTGTAAACCTAAAATTATTCCAAAATAAAAAGCTTATTTGAAAAATCACAAAACAACTGGTAAGTGTATCAATCTGTGCCCTTAAAGCATGTAACAGTATAGGGTAAGATGATAACATTTACGTGCCGCAGTTAGTGCCATCTGTGTACGTACATGTGGGTGGTGTGTGTCAGTACATTGCTGGGGATGTGTGGACACAGCTAACCCACTTCCATCTTCTCCTCAGTTGACAGCCTGCTACTCAAAGTGTAAAAGGACAGAAATGAGGGTGGAGAGTGGGTTTCTGAACATTCTACTAATAAAAATAAATATTAAAATATATTAAATACATTAATTATATTTATATAAATTTAGGAATCCCTGTGTTAAAAAACATAGGTCATCATAACTGGACAATTTTAAACTTTGGCTTTTTTGGGTGTGTTTGTTTTTTTTAAAAAAACTGTTTTATGTCTCTTTGTGGTATCTTTAAATATGTACCAATGAAAAGGCTTATAGTTTGTTTCCAGATTCTATAAAGCACACTTTACACTCATTTCTATCCCTTCACCAAAGAGGCTACATTGCCACAGGTCTCCCTTTTGCTGTACAGAACAGAGGCATTAATGAGGGGGAGTAGACATGGATCAGTATGTTAAAATAACTTAATAGGTCTGCTTTTGGCCAGGATGTAGTAGGTCATGGCAAGCCAACACTTTTGCTGCAACCACCAAAAAAGGGGCAAATAACTACAAAAAAAGGCGCATATTTTAAAATATATCAGAAAATAAGGAAATAGTGTAAACAAAAATTCCAGGGGGAGGAGACCCACTGTCTGAAATAAGCTGACAGTTGTTGGCCATCATTTTCCTTAGGGTCTGAGGATTGATCTTGTCCGAGGCAGAGAGCTTCTGCTGCGGGAAAGGGAGCCCAGCCAGTTTTTTAGCCTTCTTCTGCGGCTAGAGGGATCAAAAGGAAGCGTGAAGGGTCTCAGTGATAGATGGTGACAGTGGAGCATCAGAAATTCAAGTAGAAAGTCGACTTGTGCCAAAAGACATTTTGATATGGTTGAGATCTCAAGAATCAGGATTAGGACACAGTGGTCCACCTGACACAGAGTCTACACAGAAATGAAGAGTGGAGCCGGTAAGCAGATGGGACACAGCCCAGTCCTCCTACCTCATCACCTCTCACAACTCCAGCGGCTGGTTCTGCTCCTCTTCTACCTCTGCACTAGCACCAATTCCTGCATCAAAGGTCCGAGCAGACGGAAACCGTCAGAGGAGCACCGGGTTCAGGGCTGACGGGTTATGTGAGTGAACCAGAGCCAAGCTCCTTCCTGGAGAGCAAAGGAACCTTGGACGGAAGCATAGGATGAGCTCATCTACAGGTTTACCTTCGGGTGCTTCAAAGCTCCATGGTCCAGGAGGAAAATCTATGAGTCTATCCCCGATGTATTAAGACCTGATGACTGTGCCTGGCCTTCCACCCTCTGAGTCAAGTAGGTATGACTTCTTTTTTCTCTCAGGAAAGATGAACTGAGGACATTTTCCTTGAAGGGGCCAGAATCTTTCATTCTTACCAAGAGCTGCGTTACAGAATCACAGCAGCAGCTCTGGGCTGCCAGCTGTGCAGAAGTGACAGAAAGCAACGCTGTAGCTAGTGATTCACAAGTGGAATCTTTCTGTGATAGATTCGATCACAATTAAAAATTTTGTTTTTAAACTCCACTATTCTTGGCATTATTCCAGCATGTATTGCTCTAAGAAGCTGTAAAAAAGAATGTCAAATTCCAGTTTCCTGGTGCACTTCATCTGTCACCATAAAAATACAGTTTAAACCGGAGTCAGCAGAAGGACTGGTTTCTGGGTCTGTTAACTTTAGTGAAATTGAAGAATTGAAACTCTATGTCAGGACCCTCGGAAATATTTTATCCCCTTTATTTCATCCTCATCTTGATGTATAATCAGCCATATGTAACAGGTTAGGGTTTATTTATTGAAACAAAGCAGATATATGGTGCATGAATTAACCTGTAAACAATTTCAGTTTGGTCTACTTGTCATTCAAGGTGTGTACTCAATTTAGAATGGTTTCTGCTCACTCAAGTCTCCCTCTCACATGCTTAGTGATTAAATATTTAGATTTACATCAAGCACCTGACACCACCATAAAAAAGGCCACACTGAAAGGAACTACAAAGTGCAACTAAATACAATCTTGAGAAACACTGCCAATATATGAGAAGATAGGATAGCATATATTTTTATTTTGTTTTATTTTGCCAATTATGTATATTGAGTTCACATAAATAAAAAGAAGCCACGTAAAATCTTGATGGATTCTAAAAAATACTCGAAAGTGTTCTAAAAAAAATCTGTCAAAGCCTAGCTTAATGTGTATGACATTGTTTTGCTTAACAATGGCCTCAATTTGAATTTTGATATAAAGAATTCATAGAAAATTAGGGCCATTTTAGGAGTTAATCTGTGGTAAGTTTTTCTGGTTATAAGGAAACATTAAATTTATATGTTTTTATTCTTATAAAAATTCTAGTAGAGGAAAATAAAACACCAAATATCAATGTCATTAGCAAATATAACTTTTATCATTGGATGTACTACTAGTTTACCTACATAAAACAGAAAGTGTAAGAATGTTTTATCTTTGAATGTAAATCCATTTAGAAATATCTAGATTTATTCATTTTTACACTGCTGTTTGCACATGGGTCAGCTGGAAAGTCTAAACAGTTGCCATGTATTAAAAATATAATACTAGTTGCAGATAATTTTTAGAACTCAATCTTTTATACCAGTTTAGATTCCCCTGTTACTTCCTTTCATAACACCCTTTTTATTTCCTTCATTTCATTTGTTAAATTATAATATGTGATTGAATTAAGTGTGTAATTTTTGGTATAGTGACTTTCCTGTATGTTCTGGATTCCATGAGAGCTGGGACTATGTTTTCCTGCTCACTATGCTATACTTAACATTTAGTCCAGTGCTTAAAACATAGACGTGTACAAAAAAGATGCTCTTAATGAATAAAGAACTGAATGATCTGCACCAGGGGTGGGAAAGCTATGGCTCAACTCCAGCCTGCTGCCTGCTTTATATAGCCCATGACTTAGGAATGTTTTTTCCATTTTTAAACAGATCTATTTTTCAAATGGTTGTATAAGTACCTCTGTAGTAACCTCAATTTTGCCTGTTGGCCCATAAATTCTAAAATCTTTACTATCCAGCACTACGAGGAAAAAAGTTTTCTGACCCTGATCTAGACCAGCACCATTCAATAGAACCACTGTGATGATGAGAGAGTTGTAGGTTTGTGCCATCCAGCAGGACAGCCACGGACCACCTATGGCCAGTGAGCACGTGAAATTTGTCCTGTGTGCGTGAGGGACTGAATTTTTTATTTAGTTTTAACTAATTAAAATAATCCCACATGGCTAGCAGCTAGTGTGTTAGAAAGCAGCAGACCTAGAGATCAAAAAGAATAAATCTCATGTAAATACAGCAGTTATCTGGAGATCAAGAATATCTATGGAAAAAAATTAAAATATGAGCTAATTTAGCGGTTAGTTAGTCTTTCTGGTAAAAAAAAAAAAAAGAATACAAAAATAAGCTAAATTATCTACCACCAGTTCATTAAAATAACTAATGTTATGACAATACTTTGAAAAGGCCCAAAGGTAAAAATTAATTCATTTAATTTGATAGTTACACAGAGACTCATTTAAAATAAGTAGTGGTCCTTCATTCTATGAACTGTGGATGAGAAAAGAACTCTTTTGGATAAGGTAGATAATGTTAATGCTCTATTAAATAAATGAAGAGTTTTGCTTTTATGAGCATTTTAAAGCTTCTCTTTGCCTTATTGAAGGACACATCACTTATTTACAAAGAAATTCTTGAAATACATAGAATCCTATTAAAGCAGAATGTTCTACAGCACAGTAGGAGAATATCAGATTAGCAAAAGCAGTGATATAATCTGATGATATCCCCAAATAGTTAGCATTAAAGTAGGTATTAAAGTGGTTTGAGAAGTGAAGATCCAAACTGCAACGTGAAGTTTATTAACACCCACATTCACATAAGATTTCAAGTCTTTAAGTTGAAGATGCTCTTAGTAGGAAATTTGAATTATGTGCTATTTAGGATTGAAATTGCTTGCTGCTGTTATTTATAACACTTGAAATAAGTTTAAAAAATTAAAAATTGAAGCAATCTCCTTTTCTTGCTTATGCTGTTTCTGACATGTCTATGTATGAAATAGTATCTCCCTGAGTAAAACTACTTTGGCTGCCCTCTTTTGTTTCAAATGATTTTATCATTAGGGAAAAATCTGAAATCACAGTGGACAAATAATCCCTTAATGCTTTTTCTGGCTAGCAAGTAATTTGTCAAAACAATCCAATTTCCAAATAGCAAGCACACTCAATAAGACACTGAGCCAATACATCTGTTCCTCTCTGTATTCAGAGTATGGACAAATGCCTTTCATTTTGGGTTGAATTCTCTAACTTGACAATTCAGCTCTAGCAACTAAATATCCTTTATAATTTCTCTTCGATAAAACTAGAATTTTATAGAAGTCAGGTTTTATTGAGATATAACTCACATGCAGTAATATTCACCTTTTTAAAGTGTATAGTTTAATAAATTTTGCCAAACATTGTGTGTTCACCACTCAAATTAACATGTGGGACATTTTCATCACCCTAGAAAGTTCCCTATGCCCCTTTGTAGACAATCTCTCCCTTTACCTGTAGCCCACTGGTAACCAGTGATCAATCTGTTTCTACCATTTTGACTTTTCTAGAATGTCATATAAACACAGCATGTAGTCTATTGTGTCTAGCTTATTTCACTTAGCCATTTACTATAATGCTTTGGAAATTCATCCATGTTGTTGCTGATGTCAGTAGTTCATTGCTAGGTGCTGCTGAGAAGTATGCTGTTGTATGAATATACCACAGTATCTTTATCTGTTTTTCTATTGATGGACTTTTGGCTGCTAAGAATAAAGCAACTATTAACATTTGCTGTACAAACCTATGTTTTCATTTCTCTTAGGTAAATATCTATGAGTAGAACTGTTGGGTCATATAGTAAGTAGGTTTAACTTTATAAAAATCTGTCAAGTCATTTTCCAAAATAGCTATCATTTGCATTTCCATCAGCCTTCTTTAGAGCTCCAGTTGGTCTACGTTGTCTCCAACAGCCAGTATCATCAATCCTTCTAATTTTAGCCATTCTAAAGGATGTGTATTGGTTCTCTCCTTTTAATTCATATTTTCCTGATGATTAATGATATTGAATATTTTTGTATTTGTTCATTGTATTTGTTCATTGCTGTTTGTATCTCTTCTTTGGTGAAAAGTGTGTGTAAATTTCTTGCCTCTCTTTTTACTGAGTCTGACTATTTATACTCTACAAGCTTTTTATCAGGTATGTGCTCTGCAAATATTTCTTACCAATCTGTGTTCTGCTTTTCATTTTCTTAACAGTGTCTTTTGAAGAGCAGACATTTTAAATTTGATGAAGACCAATTTGTCAAATTTTTTGCTTAAGGTGTATGTTTTTTATGTCCTAAGGAACATTTCCTTAACCAAAGGTCATAAATATTTTCTCCTACATTTTATTTTGATTTTTCTTTTTAATTTTCACTCACATATTTAGGCCTAAAATCCATTTCAAGTAACTTTTTGTATGTGATATGTGGTAAAGGTTGAAATTCTTTTTTTTTTTCTTTCATTTTGATACCTAATTGTTTAATTGTTAGCACCACTAGTTAAAAAGAGTATTTTTCCCCATTAAATAGCTTTGACACCTTTGTCAAAAATCAACTGACTAAATATGTATGGGTCTGTTTCCGAACTCATTAGTTTGTTCCATTCATCTGTGTAGCTATCTGTAAATAGATACCATATTGTCTTGATCTATAGTTTTATAGTAAGTCTTCATTTTATTTTTTAAATTTTTGGGGGTTTTGTCTGTTTGTTTTGGAGGAGGGATAATTAGGTTTATTTGTTTGTTTGTTTATTTTTATGGAGGTGCTGGATTGAACCCAGGACCCCCTGCATGCTAAGCATGCACTCTAACACTGAGCTGTATCTTCTCCCCTATAGTAAGTCTTTAAAGTGAATACTGATATCCTCCAAAAATCTAAGTACTCCTGAAACAGTTGTCTATTATATAGTGTAGGTAGAAGTTTGCACTGATGTGAGAAGATATCATTCCTCCAAAGACGGAGGAATGGCTATTCTTACTAGTTATCTTAGGCGGTCTGCTTTCCTGTGTTCCACAGACAGGGGGTTTACTGAACCCAGGGGGATTCACAGATAGAATTCAGGGCATCCATAATCTTGGATCCTGGAGAAAACTTACTTCTTTCTCATCTTTGATTGAAATTCAGTGTTTCCTTTAGTTATAAATGCGGACAACAAACCTCAGTAGTACTGACAGTACCTGAAAAAATCTTGCCAATAGAAGGCACAGATCTTTTCCTGTCACATTACAGTTGTGGCTGATATCTTCAAATACTGCTTACACTGATTGTTACCTCAAAATTATAGTAGTTTTTAGAACTGCTACTTGACCTTGTTATTTAATGTGTAATAAAGAAACACACATATTATCAAATTACAATCTTAAAAAACTCTTTTGGTAACTACCTCAGTAGGATTGGTTTCCTTTGTCATATAATGTATTTTACTACATAGTAAAAAAATTGTTTGAGAAGGGGCCCAAAGGCATTTCAGACTGGCAAAGGGGTCCCTGGCACAGACACGGTTTAGCTCTACCTTCTGTGTTCCGATTCCACAGACCTACTGTGCAGGTTGTCCCTCTACCCTAGGAGGTCCATTCAAAATGTCTTTAATGCTTCAGTTTAGAATATTGCAAATATTACCAGCTTTGTGTTATTTCATCTTCTGTCACATATAAAATAATCACAATATATAATATATAATGTATTATATTATTTTATCTTATTCATAAATGTGAGATTGAACAATGCTCCACATCAGAAGATTGAAGGGTGTTTCTCATGATTCCTGCCTTTGAGGAAGGAGGCCTGACACACGACACACACTGCTCATGTGCTCCCATGAGGACACACAGAAGTGACCTAGATGATGTCCTTACCCCTCACTTGGGTGGTGCTGGAGGTGTGGGCAGAGTATCAGCCAATGCCTCCCACAGGAAATGACACGTACGAGGAAACCTAGAGAACGAGGAAGCGTTAAACAGAATGAGAAGAGACTTCAACACAGAAAAATGTGTGAGCGTGAAACCTGACTCTGCCTGCAGTCCCGGGGCAGAGGAACGGCCCAGAGAGGAAATGCACACTGCCGGCCTCTCAACACCCCCACCCCCATGTGTCCAGAAAGGCAATCTTTCTCGCAATGCAGAGGGCAAGCGGCCTCCCAGTCTGGATGAGAATACTCAGCTAGCATTTACCATTCTATGCTGGCAGGCGGAGTTTTTTCTCTCAGCCTCTCTTCCCCGCCTTCCACCCCCAGAAGCTGCTAGGAGTGCAGAGCCCTTGGCTGACAGAGCCCTTCCGGAAGGGCCGGTCTCCATGTCCTGCGCCATCTTCAGTGCATCCTCCACCCAAGAGCTCTCCAGTGCGCCTCCATGGCTTTTACAAGCTCCTCCAGTCCCAGACTAGTGAGGGGCGCAGGGTCGTGTGCTTAGATGCCATGGTGCAAACGGTCGGGACACATGGGGACAGACTCACAGTCCCAACTTCCCCGTCAGCCCAGTCTAGAGGGGTGGGGGGTCTCCTCCCACCTGGACTACATGAGTCATTTATTACATCCTAAACAGAGATTATTAGCAAGAGACATTCCTATTTAAACTGTCCTTGAGCATTTCCTCCAGCCAGGCAGCAGCAGGGGCTGCTCAGCTAATTAGGGACTGACTGACTTCTCAGCACCGTTAGCAGCTGTGCCCAAGCCTTGCCCACCTGCGTCTGCCACAGCACTGGGACCACTCCTTTGTGATGGGCTCTGTTTTCACTTTGTGTATCAAGATCTCAATGGAGCAACTGCCAGCCGCATATCTAGCTAGGACAGGGGTGTACATGAAAAATCTTTACATTTTTGAGGGTTGCTGTTTAGTTCAGGGAATTGTTTCACCTTATTCAATTATCCTGATGGGAAACAGGCTGCCTGTCCTCGGGGAGGGGGGGGGGGCTCCTGCTTCCAGCTGCTGAGGTGACATAACACTTTATGAGGAAGAGGATGGTGCCCTTTTTTGCACCATCCTCTGTAGGTTTTGTGTTTGGTTTTGTTTTTTGAGGACATTTTAAATAATGATCATCAGCTTCATGACTTCACTTACGGGGCATTATTCTTTTCTCTCAGAGGACAGCCTAGTTTTCTTTTTCTTTTTTTTCTCCCCTGGAGGATCAGTGTATTCATTTCCTCCCTTTCCTCTCCAACATGTTCTGAATGCTTTCACTGCTAGGCACAGGATAAACAGTAAAAATGACAGATCTCCTGCCCCTCTAGGTCGAATAAAGGAACACAAACATTTTAAAATTAAGTGCAATAAAGTGGTATTGATGCTGTCATAGTCATCTGGGCAGAGTATAGTTGGGATGTAATAAAAGGATGGTGATTTAAGTGTGGGGCAGGCTCGTAAATACTGAAGGACAACAGAACGAAGTGTTGACAGGAAGAGAAAGGGATGTTAGCCTTCCTGGAAGAGGGATTGGTGAGAGCAAAGTCCAGATGGAGACAACACTTGAGATGTTGTGGGAGTCACAGAAAGTCTGGATAATTTGAAACTTGGGTTAGATGGAGTGCAGAGAAAGATTAAATGGATGAAGTAGGCAGAGAAAGCATCATAGAGGATTTGGACACCACGCTAAAGAGTTTTGATTTTCTTATAAGAAAACGGGAAAGCTATGGAAGAGCTATAAGCAGGGGTTAGAGACTGACGCCAAGGAAACCAAAAGAGCAGTTATGAGGCTCTGTACTTAGACAGTAGCAGTGGGACGGGAGAGGGGAGGCAGTGAAGAGAAGCTTTACACCTTGAGAGGAAATGATTCTCTTCAGCACGGCATTCAAGGCTTCCATCTCTAGGACCCTGTCAACCTGTCTGGTCTTATTTCCATACTCACCATTTACATTAATCTACTTTAAGCCCCTAAAGGAGTCATGCTGTCTCATGTTTCTGCAATAAGTGTTGCTAGTCCTTATTGAAAGGTTATTATACATACAAGGATCACTATTACATGATCTATTCCTTCTCACAACTGCATGTGGTCAGTTATTGTTTTTCCCTCATTTGACAGATGGAGAAACTGAAGCACAAATAAGTTAAGTAACCTAACTAAGGTCACACAGCTAGTGAGGGACACAAATGAGATTTGACCTCCATCAGCCTCTTTCTAGAATTCATTCTTTTAACCACTATTTATAGCACTATCACACTGCCCCTTCTCTTAAAAGAAAGACCTCTCTTTCTTCACTTAGCTTACCTAATACTCCACCACCACTTAATTCAGCTTCTGCTTCCATCAACATTTTGAAAAATCGCTCACCAAAAATATCAATAATAGACTCCAGTGGGAACTTTTTCATTTTCTTCTACTTGAGTTTTCAAATGCTTTCAACCACTGGACTACTCAATAAGCCCTGAAATATCCTCTTCCTTGATTCATATGATGATCTGCTGTTAGTCTTTCTACTTTATCTCTGGATGTGCTTTCTCAGCCCCTTCTGTTAATCATCCTTCTCTACAGAAACTTCATATTGGAGTTTCAAAGATTCAGTCGTAACCCACACACCCAGTCAATTAATCTTCAACAAAGGAGGCGAGAATACACAATGGATAAAAGTCAGTCTCTTTGGCAAGTGGTGTTGGGAAAGCTGGACAGCCGCATGTAAATCAGTGAAGTTAGAACACTCCCTCACACCAAACACAAAAATAAACTCAAAATGGCTAAAAGACTTAAACATAAAACAGGATACCATAAATCTCCTAGGAAAAAACATGGGCAAAACATTCCCTGACATAAATCACAGCAATGTTCTTCTAGGTCAGTCTACCAAGGCAATAGAAATAAAAGCAAAAATAAATAAATGAGACCTAGTTAAACTTATAAGCTTTGAACAGCAAAGGATACCATAAACAAAACAAAAAGACAACCTACAGAATGGGGGAAAACATTTGCAAATGATGTGACTGACAAGGGCTTAATTTCCAAAATATACAAACAGCTCATACAACTCAATAACAACAAAAACAAACAACCCAATTCAAAAATGAGCAGACCTAAAAAGACATTTCTCCAATAAAAACATACAGATGGCCAATAGGTACATGAAAAAATGCTCAATATTGCTAATTACCAGAGAAATGCAAACCAAAAATACAATGAGGTATTACCTTATACTGGTCAGAATGGCCACAAACGATAAATGCTGGAGAGAGTGTGGAGAAAAGAGAATCCTTTTACATCGTTTGTGGGAATGTAATTTGATATAGCCGCTACGTAAAACAGTATGGAGATTCCTTAAAAAAGTGAAAACAGACTTATATAATCCAGTAATCTCACTTCTGGGCATTCATTTGGAGAAAATGCTACTTTGAAAAGATACATGCACCCCAACGTTTATAGCAGCACTATTTACAATAGCCAGGACATAAAAGCAACCTGAATGTTCATCAACAGATGATTGGGTAAAGAAGATGTGGTGGATATAGATATAGATATAGATATAGATATAGATATAGATATAGATATAGATAATGGAATACTACTCAGTCATAAAAAAGAATGAAATAATGCCATTTGCAGCACTATGAATGGATCTAGATTATCATACTAAGTAAAATCAGAGGAAGACAACTGCCATACAATATCACTTATATGTGGAATCTAAAAAAATAAAATGGCATAAATGAACTTATTTACAAAATAGAAAGAGACTCAATATAGAAAACAAATTTACGGTTACCAGGGGGAAAAGGTGGGGAGGGGAGGGATAAATTCGGAGTCTGGGATTTGCAGATACTAACTACTATATTAAAAAAAAAAAACAGATAAACAACAAGGTCCTACTATTTAACATGGGGAACTACAGTCAGTATCTTGTAGTAACTTATAATGATAAAGAATATGAAAAAGAATTTATTATCTGTATAAATGAATCAATATTTTGTACACCAGAAGCTACCACAACTATACTTCAATTAAAAAAAAATTAGAATTTGAAGAACTTCGGACAAAAAAAAGAAAAAAACCCAACATAAAGAAGAAACAAAAACAGCAGAAAAGATTCAGTCCTAGTTTTCCCATTCTTTTCTCTCTATGCTTTTTGCACTGAGTGATCTCATCTATGTTCCAGCTTCAATTTCCATCTATATGTTGATAACATCTCAATTTGTATCCAGGCTTCCCCTTTGTTCTACAGACCCTTATAGACCAGTGCTTCTTTAACACTGCTTGAATTGCTCAACAGCACCTCCACTCAACATACCCAAGTGGAATTTTCAGTGCTCTCCCCAATATTGCTCTTCTGTGTACTTCAGCAAACACCTTTCACCTAGTCAAACAATCTAGAAACTTTTAGAGTACATCAACCAAAGAGCACTAAGAACAAAACTGTAGTCTGAATTAGATTTATTTTGCTTACCGTGGCCAGGAGCAATACACTCCAGAGGAATTATGGATCATCTCAGTAAGAGAGTTTTTAGGAGCTTCTTACAGGCTTTGGATTGTAGTGAATGGTTGTAGGGAGGATTTAAAAATGTGAGGTCCAGTTTTGATTGGGAGGTTGTCGGTTGTCAAAAAAGCTAGGGAAATTGAATAACTGGTCTTACTTTTTTTTAAAATTTTAATAGAAGGAAGGAGGATTAAAGTGGGCTGAAAGTGGTCACTGCTACAAAATAGCAATTACATGTTAGCCAGAAGAGAGCACGTTGAGAATAGCTTTGTCTGTCTTGTTCCAGACATGTCACTGAGTGGCCTTCTCTGAATATTGTCTGTAACTTATTTACTTTGAGTTTTAGCACCTCCCAGTTTTAGTTAAATTATTTTGGGAAAAGTGACTTGAACTCTCAGCTTTAATTTTTCAATATAAAACATAAAGCAAGTATCTATTATTATTTTAGGCAGAATATTCAAAATCACTTTACTTATGACTTTAGTTGTACACATATTTTCCTTCATTTTAACAAGGAAACTTTTTTTAGGTTTCTGTCTAAGGAAAAACCAAGTATTATTCTAGCCATATGCAAAAACAGATCCATGTGATTGATAGATAATGAGATCTACATTTTAGAGGCAGGACAACCAAGGAATCATCAATTGCTTGAGGTCTGCAGAGTTTTGAATCTACAAATATCTTGATTTTCTCGAGAGGAAATTAAAAAAAAGACACAGAAGACCCTCAAATAATCAAGAAGACAGTATCTGTAGTGGTTAAGCAGTCAGAAGCCAGAATGCCTGGATATGAACTTTGACTTTACCACTTCATAGTTCTTCCCTGCCTTCTCCTACTTGGAGCAAGTCTCCTACTTGACCTCTCTGTATTTCAATTTTCCCTTCAGTAAAGCAGCAGAAATAATATAGCCCCTTCCTCTTAGGACTGTTGTAAGGATTAAATAAGTTAATAAATATAAAGTGCTTAGAATAGCACCTCCAGCACAAAGTAGGCACTCAATAAATATTTAGTTGGTATTATTATTATAATCCATCATGTCATTTGGAGTTTAAAAAACGTTTTAAAATTTGAGGAGTTGCCAAGGACCCTGTGTATAAATGGTATGTATGTGTATAAGAAAAAGAGAAAGCTGGAGTCACCTCCAAAATTTTTTAAACAGATCTAGCCATTCAAGAAGACTTCTTCAGAGAGAGCTCTCAGATACCAGCACACTGGAGAGTAGTGAATCTAGAATTATGTTAACGTACTGGAAGCTTCAATGGAGACTGGAATGGTGAAAGAGCAATCTGGAGAGTAGACTTTCAAAACTGTCAAAGAAACTGATGATGTATCCCTGCTCGCCAGGAAGGGGCTTATGCAACACCTCTGGACTGCATATAAGAGGAACTTCTAGGGGGATTTCATGAAATCTATAACTGAAGTGGCTCCTTCTTCTCTTCCTGTCAAGCTGGCCATTTTGACATCTATTAACTAATACATGTAAGTGG
Organism: Camelus dromedarius; assembly: GCF_036321535.1. Lineage (NCBI taxonomy): Eukaryota > Metazoa > Chordata > Mammalia > Artiodactyla > Camelidae > Camelus > Camelus dromedarius. The sequence continues at coordinate 21,869,947 of NC_087446.1, read as the reverse complement.
GGTAAATTTTTTTTGATTATGACATCTGTTTAAATTGGCTTTCTCTGTTCATAATTTCAGTTAAACTATATGCTTTTAGCATTTACTAGATTGGAGGTGGTTTCTTTGGGGCAGAGAAAAACAGTTTGCAACAAAGATTAAATTGTAGTTTTGTTTTTCTTTTTTTTTTTAATAATCATTTGGGGCACACAGAAGAGTTCTTTGTATTTATTCTTATATTTGGTGACTGGTCATTTGTGCATTTTTGGAGGGTGTATTTAAATTTAATTTACTGGCACATTTATGCAGAAGACTTCAGTTATCTGAACTGATCGCTCTCTAGTCATGAGCAGACTGCTTGCCTAAGTTTCGTTGTATTTTATATACACATATCTCCGCAGGAGACCATTCAAGGTTTGCAGTTCACTGTCATGAAGCTGTCTATGGATCCTTTGTTTAACCACCAATGATTCCACAAGCTGGAAGCTTTTATGAGAAAAAATTAGATCCAAATATCCTATATATTTGTTTAAAAATGGCAAATTTGGCCCTGGCTTGAAAAAAAGCAGAGTTCCTAAATAGTTAATGTATACAATGTATTTAATAGACATCATTAACCCTTAAATAGCAATCCTACTTCTGGGAATATACCCACAGAGAGTAAATAATTGAAGAAAAGAATAATGCCATATGCTCAAAGGTGTTTGTAGCAGTCTTAGGTACAATACCAGGAAGTCAGAAACAACCTGAAGGTCTAACAATAAAATAATGGATAAACAGAGTGTATCTCATTAGGATGGACTCTTAAGTCATTAAAAATGATCACTGCAATGGAGAATCAAGGGAAAATGTTAATTACATGTTAAGTAAAAACAGCAGAATATAAGATGGTATATTGACTGTTAAGGCAAATATAAACAATGCACGCATTTGGATCAACTGAAAGTAACTACTTGGTTGTGGGAATATGAGTAATTTTAATATATTTTCTTCATTTTTTTTTAAACAAGAAGAGAGAAAATAAAGAGTATTAAATGGTATGACTACATTATTTGGGAGCCAAATGCCTTATTCATTTTTCAAAGATTTGTAAAAATGACAGCTTTTATGTTAAGGCAATTTGAGCTTTAGCCCAGGAACCTGATTCATTTGCCTTAATAGATTCACTGTATCTTGATTCTCTTAATAAATTCTGTGCAAATTCCAATGCCAATAGGTTTGCTATCTTTATTAATATGAAAAGATCCCATGGGTGAAAGATAACATAATCAGAGACTTAAAAAAGCACAACATATGATGTGGAGAGTCCACCAAAAGATATGAAGGCCTTTTGAAGAGCTGCTCCTAATTTCTGTATATATTTTTCAAAAGTTAAGAGTTTTATGGTAGATATATGGATAATATAGAATCTTTTCACACTGTGAAATTTAACTTTCAAATTAAATCTTTTACATTATAATCAAAAAACATGGTCATAGTCAGTTGTGAGAAATGGCTGCAAAAATCACCATAATTCAACCCCCCAAATTTATTAACAAGTCCCCTTGGAGTAATGCCTGTTAAAGAATGTCAGCTGAAGGCAGGAGGGATTTGTGAAATTCTTGTCTCCTTTGTATTTATTCTTTGGCAGTGACCGAAGAGGAAGAGAGGGAGCAGGAGCCAAGACGTGGTCCGTTTAGGGCAAGGTTGTGAGTTCCCTTGAGATCTGTATGCTCCCCAGCCTTGGAATACAGCAGACACTATGGGGCCTGGCAGGGTCTTCTGTGTTCTTGGGCATAAAACTACCTCAGAGGAGCCTTAAAGGGGCTGTCTTCTTCAACGGTAAGCACTCGGAGATCTCCTTAAAATACCCATTCTGACTGAGCAGGTTTGGGGTAGGGATTGAGATTCTGCCTTTTTAACAGGTTCCCAGGTGATGCTGATGCTGTTGGTCCGTGGAGAGCATTTCTGAGTAATAAGACTCTAAGCTCAGCTAACTGGAGGAAAAAAAGTGATTCAGGGAATTTCCTGTTTTAATCTTTGCTTCCCATATTATTTCTATGACTGGAAACTCATCTTTGGACAAGGAAGTATGCCACCGGTGTGGACTTAAATGTAAAAAGAAGTGTTAGTATATACTGGAATACTTTCTTATAATTTTTATTTATCACTCTGGTGTCCAGAAAGATCTGTATTGGTAACTAAGAAATACATTCTGTAAATCATACGTTGAAGTTTTAAGCATTGCTAAATGCCCACCAGCTTTTTTGGAATGTTACTGCCCTAATATTATGCTGTGTGGTCATCTGTTTGGGTGGCTGTTTTTGAAATTTTGCCTCGGAATTTTCAAATTTTATTTACAGACCTCTTCATAAAACCTCCTCTCTGATTTTTTTGTTGGCCCTTGTATATATGATATGTAAAATGTCAAAGTATTTGGTATTTAATAATTAGCAATTATCCTTGGGTTTATTTTTAGCAAGTATCTTAAGATTTATTTTAAAATTAAAATTAAAGTTAATATCATGGGCAGGAAGCTTCTTGATTTTCACTGATCTTCCTAAGTAAGTTACAATTAACCACTATTTATGGTGTTCAATTCCTTGAAAAGTGACCTTGGGCTGCAACTTTTTACTTTAAATTGCCAACTTCTGATTTTAACTTAGCATATACCTATAAGACAATAAAAGCTAAGTATGAATCTATTACCCAAAGTAGTAAACACAAGATACATTATTTGGAATGTCAATAGGATTCTTAATATTGAATTTTTTTCTCAAACCTATGAACAGTGAGCTGAAAGATCTCTTAGATTTGTTTCCAATGAGAACACATTGCTATGGAAAATAAATTTACATGGTTGTTTAGTTTTGAATACAGTACTTTACACTTTAAATCGTTGGCTCACCAAATTTGGGTACCACAGAGCTAGACAAAAGGGAAAAACAAAAAGGAAGTCTGTAAGTAGATACTGAGCATTGAAATCATTATGCTTTCAAGATAACAATTAAATCCTTACAGTGAATGAAGAATGGGTGAACTATTCTAAAGAATTACTGCTTGCTCCTTGGGTTTACACTACTGTTCTGATACTAAGGATTTATATTCCTAATGTATATTATTGAATTAGTTTGTTCTAAGGATTGAGGTTTATTGTGAAAACACCCAGTTCATAGATGTTTAATTCAAAATGATACATGCACCCCAATGTTCATAAAGCACTATTTATAATAGCCTAGACATGGAAACAACATAAATGTCCATCAACAGATGACTGGATAAATAAATTGTGGTATATTTACACAATGGAATATTAGTCAGCCATAAAAAATAATAAAATAATGCCATTTGCAGCAACATGGATGGACCTGGAGAATGTAATTCTAAGTGAAGTAAGCCAAGAAAGAGAAGGAAAAATACCATATGATGCCACTTACATGTAGAATCTAAAAAAAAAAAATTTACAAAACAGACTCACAGACATAGAAAATAAACTTATGTTAAACAGAGGGGGAAGGGGGAGAAAAGGGATAAATTGGGAGGTCGAGATTTGCAGATACTAACTACTATATATATAAAATAGATAAATAAGTTTATACTGTATAGCACAGGGAACTATATTCAGTATCTTGTAGTAACTTATGGTTAAAAAGAATATGAAAATGAATATATGTATGTTCCTATATGACTGACGTATTGTGCTATACACCAGAAATTGACACAACATTGTAAACTGACTATACTTTAATAAAAATAGTTTTTAAAAAGTTTCATTGGACTTTATATGTCTTACTTGATCAGAAGTACATATACCCTGCTCTTCAAAAAGTTAGAGAGATTTAGTCTTCTGCTTAGTCTAACTTTCCAAGATAGCATTTCTATTCTGGCCCCAACAAACAGCTATCCTATCCTTCTTATGCATTTGTATCTTAGAGAAAGGTTAGAATCTAAAAATCAGGACATAAATTAAATGTGTATTTGATGTGACTCCAGTAGGCTACTATGACCTTCAGAAGCTCTATAACATAGCTTTACTTATTTAACTAAACAAAATTCCAAGGGATATAAAGTTTTAATTTTCATAATAACAGAACACTAAGGAGATCTTGGTTGAATTTAGTATTGTTTCATTAATCTTAAAGGTAGGAGGTATGCTATTAATAGCAGTAATTTTAATGAAATCCTTTCTTCTCTAAGCATCTGCAACCAATTTATGAGAATGAAAACACATTACCAATAACCTCATTAACAAAAGTGGGTATTAAAACTGTGCTAGAGATCTGAAATATGAAGTATATTTTAAAAGAATTTCAAATCTGTTTATTTTCAAGATAAAGAACAGTACTTGCTATTCTTAAGAGAAAAGTAATCCAAGAAAATCATTTATCTTGCAAGAGCTTTCAGTTCTTATACTGTAAATGCTGACCCTCAAAACTACTAAATATCATTTTTCAATACAGTATAACCTGTTGTTAAGAGGTAGCTTCCTGAATATAGTATAAGCTGGTAATGTAAATGTGGACACTTGAAAGGCATTGTCTGCACACACAGAATGATGGTCAATATACTGAAAACTAAAAGTGAATCCTCCTTTGCCTTCAGTTTTATTTTTACTTCTGTCCTTTTGAGTTAAGGAGAAATAGAGCACTAACATTATTTTTTCTGTATGATTTAAAATCTGTCCCTTATGCCTTTATTCACAGAGGTTTACCTGCACAGTTATACTGTCTACTAAAATTGGAAATACTCTGAAGTCACCAGAGCACCAGAGATGTCTACTGTTATAATCAAATGGATCTGGAATTGTTTTATCTTTCCCAAGAAACACATTATTTGAGTATACTTTACTTGATGGAAAACCACCATGAGTTCTTTTTCTTAGAAGTGTCGGAACAGTATTAGAAGACTGGATTCTTTCCTGAGAGGGCAGCTAACTCAGAATACATGTGCATTTAGTTCAACATCATTAGCTGATGCACACCAAATCCTATGTTGACCAAGTGGAAAGCAACATGTTGAATTTCAGGTTGGAATTTGCATACATTCTCTGTTTTTCTAAAATTAGGCTTTTCCTCCCATGAGATTTAAATACATTCCCCTTTGTTCTGTGCTGAAATGTGTTAACTCTCTTATTCTACATTGTGCATTGGAAAATTCTAATAAAGGTAGTACACTTTTTTAAAAAAAGGTCTTCCATTGATAGAATATCTGCAAACTTAATGAGGCAATCCACTGAGGTAAACACATCAGTTAATAAATTTCCACACGTGTAGCTGTAACATCATTGGCCAAGTACAAATCATTTGGGGAGGTTTGGAGCCTTTGAGTTTCTTTGGTCACAGGTGAACCAGAGCACATACTTCACATAGCAGATTATTTCTTAAACAGTCCTCCTCCATGAAAACAAGCCGTTCTACTGACCACATTTAAAAACAACCTAAAGGAAACTGTAATTAAGAGGAAGAATGGGACAGAAGTGAACAGTCTAGGACACAGTTCATGGTAAAGGATTGTGTGTCTATGTAGACACTTTCTTCTCCTAAATGTCATTATCTAAATCTTACCTCTACCATACTCCTCTCGTATGTGTTTCAATGATTAGAGTATGAACTCCTGAAGATTAGGAACTATCAAAAGTTTCTAAATCCTTCTCTCCAACCTTTAGTGTCTAGCACCATCATAGTCACCTAGTTGTGTACTAACAAGATACTGGGGTGGCTGAATTATATTTAGCACCCACAACATACTTTTATTGAGATATAGGGAATTAATAAAGGATTAATTGCAGATTCAATTTAATAGTTATATAATTATTCATGTTTTATTTTTCTTCTTGAGGCAGCTTTGGCATATTGTGTTTCTTGGAGAAAATTCTCCATTGTATACAAATGTTTAAATTTCAAAAAATATTATAAAGTTGTACATAATATTCATATTACCATTAGAATTTTGGCAGGCTCCACAGTGATGCTGTCTTTTATATTCCTGATATTGGTTATTTGAATACTCTTATTTTTTTTTAAATGATTACTCTTGCCAGAGTTACGTCAATTTTATTAGTTATCTAAGAACCAACTTAAGAGGTGTTAATTATTCCTCTGCATATTTTTCTTCCACTAACCAGTTATCTTTTAATCTTCGGTCTTTTTCTTTTCTAATATGTGTTTAAAGCTATTGTTTCCTTATATCATGGTTTTAGCTCATCTCAAAAGTTTTGATGTGTAATTTGCAATGAAAATTACAATGTGTAACAAAAATTTTATAATTTTTTCATTATAATTCAATTCAATTATTTTCATTATTATTCAAAATATTTTCTGATTTCCACTGTGATTTCTTCTTTGACTCAAAAGTTATTTAGATGCATAATTCTTATATTTAAAGCCTATGGGACCCTATCAAAACTCCAGTGGCATTTTTCATAGAATGAGAACAAATAATTCTAAAATTTGTATTAAAACACAAAAGTCCTTGAATAACCAAAACAATTTTGAGAAAGAGCAAGATTGGAATATCATGCTCCCTGATGAAATGAACCCACACTAATGGGCAATTAATCTACGACAAAGGATGCAAGAATATACTATGGGGAAAAGACAGCCTCTTCAATAAATGGTGCTGGGCAAACTGCACAGCTACATGCAAAAGAATCAACCTGGACTACCCTCTCATACCGTGCATAAAAATAAATTCAAAATGGATTAAAATTTAAATGTAAAACCTGAAACCATAAAAATTCTGGAGGAAAACATAGGAAATTAAGCTCTCTGACATCGGTCTCAGTAATATTTTTTTGGATATGTCTCCTCAGGCAAAGGAAACAAAAGCAAAAATAAACACATGGGACTACATCAAACTAAAAGGCTTTGCACAGCATAGGAAACTATCAACAAAATGAAAAGATCACCTACTGAATGGGAGAAGATATTTGCAAACAATATATCCAATAAAAAGTTAATATCCAAAATTTAGGAAGAACTCATACAATTCAACATCAAACACACACACACAACCCCATAAACAACCCAATCAAAAATGGGCAGAGCATCTGAAGAGACATTTTTCCAAAGAGGACATTTTCATGGCCAAAAGATGCTCAACACCACCAGTCATCAGGGAAATGCAAATCAAGACCACAGTGAGGTATCATCTCACACTGTCAGAGTGGCTATCATCAAAAAGAACACAAATGACAAATATATGGTGAGGATGTGGAAAAAAGAGAGCCCTTGTGCATTGCTGGTAGGAACATAAATTGATGCAGCCACTATGGAAAACAGAGATCCCTTAAAAAATTAAAAATAGAACTACCATATGATCCAGTAATTCCACTCTTCAGTATATGAAGGAACTAAAAACACTAATTCAAAAATATATATGCACTCCTATGTTCACTGCAGCATTATTTACAAAAACCAAGATATGGAAGCAATCTATGTGCCTTTTGAGAGATAAATGAATAAGAAGATGTGATATGTATATACATATATATAATATATATATAATAGAATATTATTCAGCCATAAAAAAGAATGAAACCTTGCCATTTGTGACAATGTGGATGGACCTTGAGAGATTTGTGCTAAGTGAAATAAGTCAGATAGAGAAAGACAAACATCATATGATTTTACTTACATGCGGAATCTAAAAAGCAAGACCAATGAACAAACATAACTAAAGAGATACAAATTCATAGACACAGACAACAAACAGATGATTGTCAGAGGGGAGGAAAGAAACAGGTGAAGAGACTAAGAGTTACAAAATTCTGATTGCAAAATAAATGAGTTATGGGTATGAAATATACAGTGTGGGGACTACAGTCAATAACTATGTAATATCTTTGTATCATAACAGATCTAACTAGAGTTACTAGTGTTATCATGGTGATCATCTTGAAATGGATAGAAATATGAAATCACTGTGCTGCGAAACAGGAACTAACATAGTGTTGTAAGTGAATTATACTTCAAAAACAAACAAACTCATAGAAAAAGAGATCAGATTTGTGGTGTCCCTGAGGGGGGGGATTTAGGGAGAGGAAACTGGACGAAGGCAGTCAAAAGGTACAAACTTCTAGTTATAAGATAAATAAGAACTAAGGATATAATGTAAAACACTGATAAAAATAACTAACACTGCTGTATGTTACATATGAAAGTTTTTAAAAGAGTAAATCTTAAAAGTCTTTATCACAGGGAAAAATACATTTTTTCTATTTCTTTAATTTTGTATATATATGAGTTGATGGATGTTCATTAAACTTATTATCCCAATCATTCCATGATGTAAGTCAGATCATTATGCCATAAACTGTAAATGTGTACAGTGCTGTATGTCAATTACATTTCAATAAAACTAGAAGGAAAAAAATAAAGCATATGGGAATTTTCTATGTATTTATATATGTACTTTATATATATATATACACACACACAATGAAATACTGTTCAGCCATAAAAAAGAATGAAATTTTTCCACTTGAAACAGCATGGATAGATTTGGAAGATATTATGCTTAGTGGATAGGTCAGACAGAGAAAGAGAAAAACTGTATGTTATCACTTATATATGGAATCTAAAAAATAAAACAAATCAATGAATATAACAAAAAAGAAATGTATTCAGAGATTTAGAGAACAAGCTAGTGGATACCAGTGGGGAGAGGAAAAGAAAGAGGGATAGTGGTAGGGGATTAAGAATACAAACTACTATGTATAAAGCAAATAAGCTATAAGGATATACAGTATAGGAAATATAGCCAATATTTTATAATAATATAAATGGAGTGTCACCTTTAAAAATTGTGAATCACTACTTTGTACACTTGAAAGATAATATGTAAATCAACTATACCTCAATAAAAAAAATCAAACATATGTATAAAAATAAAGCAGTCAATTTAGCTCATAGCCATCCGGGGCTGGGGTCGGGGCGGGGGATGACTCATGCCTTATGACAAAGACTGGAATAACCGTGCATGTTAAAGAGGGCAATAACAATAAGTATACTATTAATACTACTACTAATTATTATGCACAGTAAACAGAAACACAGATTAAAGAACAATGTTCAGATGCAGCTAGTATGGAGGTTTTTTTGTATAAATCTCTACATTTATATCTACTGGTACAGAATAATCATTGTCAGAAATTATCCTAGAATAAATATTAATCTTAAAATAATAGATTATGTCAGCAAGTAAAATTACTGTGAACTTATCCACTGAACATAAAGTAATGTTCTTTATCCAATAATCAAACCTACTTTTAAACACAGACAATTCCTCAGATTTTGAATGGGGACACTAACAATTCATTCATAAGTTGTCTGGTTAGAACTTAGAATACATTTTGTATTTTTCCTGTAAAATCAATGTTATAAACATGGTTAAGTTCCCATTTCTCTCCCTCTAGGGCACTTAAAAACACAAATATTGCTTTTATATTACGCATTATGTGCCAGGAATTACGTCCTTTACATTGAGAATGACAACCATCTACATCAATATAAAAGAGCTATGAGGTCTAAGAACTGAGACCACCTGTGTTAACATGATTTATTTGTTACACGAAAACTTTGCCCAAAGAAGATAAGACTGTAAACCAATAAATAACTTCATTGTTTCAGGAAGTTCCAATATATTAATTTATCTCAGGCAAACAATCTGTTCACCTTGCCAAAGGGTTCTCTTATCAAGCAATAGTTTACTTATCAAGACTTGCTTCAAGACCCTCACTTCACTGTAGATACTAACCATAAAGCTTATGTCACAAACTTTTCCAACTCCCAGTCTGTTCTTCATCTTTAAAAAGTGAACTTAAACTAGAGCCCAGACTTTCAAATCCTATAAATATACTCCACTGACTTCCCCCTTCAGAGACTGTCAGAACTGTCAAGGGGAAGTCCTCTATTACTGCAGAGAATTCCAATAAACTTAGTTTTGCTTTATTAACAGGGTGCCTGGAGATATTTTGGGGGAATTCAACAACATATATTTATTCCTTTAATCTTCATAACAACCGTATGAGTTAACTCTGTTCTTAAGTTATTTTTACAGTGAGAAAACTGAGGCACACTGAACAGTTAAGTGACAGACAAGGACACAAAACAACTCATGTGAATCTAAACTATGGTACTAATACTACTGAGTTCTTCTTCCCCCAAGTCTGTTAATTTGAAGATACCTTACAGAATCCTGCGCCCTGACCCTCCCAGCGCTGTAGAGTAGTTACAGTACTGACTAGTGTAATTAGTAATTTTACTGACTTCCTCGCTGGACTGTGAACTCTGAGGCAGGGACATATCTCTTGTTTGTCTCCATAGTGCCAGTGCCTATCTAGCATAATCTCTGACACATGGTAGGCAGTCAATAAATGTTTATAAAATAAATATCAAATAAAACCCTACTTTACAAATGAGGTGCTGAGGTATTAAGTGTCTTGCTTTAACTCACCCAGAAAGTAACTGTCAGAAATGGTGCCCCTGCCAATGCACCACATTCTTCAGCTCAACTGTAAATGAGTTATCACAGAGCAGTTTTTATGAGATGAGAGTCTACAAACATTGCAATGGGGATTCATCTACCAAAATATTACATTTCTTTGCCTCTTGCTAAGATCTTATCATCTCAGTGTGATCATACAGGTCATTTCATGTTGATTAGATGCTGGGATCTCACATTTTTCTCTGATTAATAAAAACTGGAAAGCTGTTAATTGGTAAACGCAATTTCTGACAGTGTTTTAAAACATTCGGAAGTGACTATAAAATAGTCTCCTTGGTTAAAACAGTTGTAATGCACTTCCCTACATTAAACAGAGCTTTACACATATAAGGTTCTTTTCTTTCTTTATTATAATGGGAAAAGAATGTTATACAACTATTTGGGCTTCAGGAAAAAACGTGTAAAATTTTATATAGAAATTGAAATGATAAAAGGAAAGAAAGTAGGCTGGAAAGGTTTTCTGTTCCTTCTGAGATAGCTACTCATATAGCAAACAATATGAGGAAATAAAAGAGAGTAAAATAAGAGACACATCAAACAAATGAAAATGGGTGAACCCTGTTTTCATTCTGAATTGAACAAACTGATATAAAAGAAATTTCGAGCCAATCACGGAAATGTGAATGAGGACAAGTAACAGATTATTACGGAAAAAAATCCATAACTTAGAAATATATACTAAAGTATATGAAATATGTGAAATAACAAACTGCCTGAGACTTGCTTTAGAATTCTCTGGGGAAGATGGGTGTGGTGGCAAGGGTGTGTGTGTGCGCCTGCTTGTGTATGCACAGATGAAACAACACGGGTAAATGCTGATCATTAGTGAAGTTGGTGATGTGTACGTGGGGATTCATTATATTCTATGCTCCATTTCTGGACAAGTCTGAAAATTTCAGAATAAAAAGCTTTGTACTTGCTCTTCAAAGCAGCTGATCATTCACTTGTATACTGGCTGCAAACTCAGTATCACAACCTAAAGCAAAGAACTATTCTCATCTGTGGATAGACTCTGAAATTTAAGAAAGAGTTACTTTTTCTTCTGGAAGAATTTTACACAGTCTCTGAGCATCAAGGAAGCTTTTTCCCAGCTGTCCATCTCTTCCATGTGTATTAGAAACCTCAAGTTTTTTAATAATGAAAGGAACATTTACCACACTGGGCAGAGGCTGGCCTTGTCTTATTCACTCTTGCTTTTCTTAGACTGGCCTTTTAAAGAGCAAAAAGCAATTCCAGTAAGTGCCAACCCATCCTTCATTTTAGTAAGATAAATAGCCTCAAGAATCTTTAAAGTGAATATCTCACCTTTAAGGTGCATATTCCTTTAAGGACATGGAATATTTCCTCGCGTTAATTTAGACTAAAAGGCAGTATAAAATATGCTTTATATTAGGCCCTTTTCATGTCTATCCTGGCTCCTGGGCATTTATTTAAGCGTGAATTTTTCCCTCCTGATAACATGGTAAATCCTTCCAAAAGATGGAAGAAAATGTAAATGATCTTCAGACCCAACTGGTTCTACTATACATACACCTATACCTTTTATCTGTTTTTAAGTCAGTAAAACAGTTAGCAAATATCATGGGTCTCAGATATTGAACAGGAAGCAAGACGCAGATTACCATGGATGTACTAACTTAGGAATGTAGGTCAGTCCTTTTACAATATTTTCATGAGTTCTTATTTCATTAATGTATGCTTTGACAATGGAAAAATGGATTAAGGCATTCTGTTGTTAGCTGCTATTTTATCGTCTATTTAAAATACTTAGAAATGTTTTTCAAATACTTATGTAACATGGCATTAATGTTTAAAAAAGCAAAATTAGCAATAGGTTCCACAAACAGATACATCTATTACCTTGCTTCAACTGAAATCACTGCTGCTTCTTCAGCGCAATAATAGCATAACACCTGGGAGATTTCACAGGATCAAACAACTTCACAAGCGCAGACCATGCAATATCATCCTGCAAAGAGATAACTGATTTAAACAGACAACTATTTGTTGAGGGTAAAAACGAAAGATGTCAGACCATATACTGGAATACAAAAACCATGTAAAAACACAAATTATATAAAAAAAATTTTTTTCTGTTGAATAAAATTAACATTAGAATTTCACCTTTGGGAATTTAAGCTGAAGAAATAAAGATTTACATGGAGAGTGAACCAGAAGGCCACTCTTTGCTGCAACTGTGAAAAATGGAAAGTGGCTAGTAACAACTGGGTATTACTTAAGTAAATTATTGTATGATGAAATGTTATTCAGCTTCTGTAGTACATTTAATGAGCTGGAAAAATTCTATATAAAACAAATAAATTAGATGCAACACTGCACCTAATTAAAGTAGAAATAAATGCTCAAACATATACATGCAACATACATACATTAGAAGCGCTAGAAAACACAACTAATAGCTAATGCTGAAGGGTGAGATTATCATTACTTTTAGTTTTCTTTTTTCATATTCTTCATTCAAATTTTCTAACATAAATGTTACTTTTATAATAGTAAAATGCTATTTAAACTATTAAGAAAATTAAAAATTATATGATCTCTATCACTTCATTATCAATCTTTTAATCTTGGTGCACACCATTTTGCCTATTTTACTGATGTCACTGGCAATTGTTTTGAAAAGGGAAATGAGGAGTAAAATAGGCCTGATTCTGTCAACCACCAACTTGGGAACCAAAACTTTCCAGTGATTTTGAGTTAGTAGCTTAGGAAAGTACATCAGTATCTAAATATTTAAAAACTGCCTTTCTCCACAAAAACACCATTTATTAAAAATCCACTTGTTTCAAGTAGCCTGTTGAAAAGAAGCTCCCCATATGATAAAACAGAATTATTAAAATAAAGAGTTTATAGTGGAAACATAAAGCTGAATCCACAAATGCACTTTTTTTAAACAGTTCAAAAACTTTATTTTGACCACAGCTTAGAGTAGAATCTGAAAAACTCATTTTCCCCAAAGATAATCAAAAGTCCAATTTTTTTGGTCATTCAACATAGATGTAACAAATAAGACTGCAAAAAAAGAAGCAATTTTCATTGATCAGAAAGAAATTTCTATACTGCAGAGTGCATATGTCCCAAAATTCAAAAGTGAATTAAAAGGTAATTTTTACAAAATAAAATATATGAATGACAACTTTTATGTATGGCCTTATTAATTTTAGCTATACAATATGTCACAAATGATGGTTTGAGTTCAGTACCTACTACACAGTAATTACCATACAATTAAAAGAATGTAAACTTTATTATAGCAGCTTTGCTGAAAACATCTGTTGTACATATGTTTTTGTTTCAAGAGATGGAAAGAATGTTTAAACTTGGAAAATATAATGAGAAAAATTACCTTACTAGTTCTACGTGAAATTAAGTTATCCTAGTTATAAGTGGATCCATATTACTGGATCTAATAAAGATATTTGTGATGCATTTAAAATTAACATAATTTACCTGCTCTTTCAGGTAGCAAAGTCGATCCAGAAGAATCAATGTCTCTATACAAGGAGCAAGAACAACTTTCAACTAAAAGAAAGAATAAAATAGGATGGTGGTACTTCAAAACAAACAAAAATACTAGCATAACACTTATGTTTAAGAAAATGTACCTACAGAAACTTGAGTAAGGTCAAATCTCCAATACCCAATGTACATCTTCAGAAAATGAATACTTCAGAGATCAAAAGTTGTTCTTTAATAGTAATAGGAAACTAATGTCCTTTGAGTGACTTTGGGGTAGACTCCAAAAGCAATCATACATATGTGATAGAAAGCTTTTAAAGGGGTACTAAGAATGAAATTCATTAAAAGGAATGCTTGTGAATTAACTGAGACCAATATGTGTTCAAAGAACTCTAAAACTTATTTCCGTAAATTTATAATAACACTTTAAGAGAAATCTACCATGTGTTCTCTTTATTACATTATTGACACCTAATATAGTTCTGAAATAGGAAATGATCCAAAACGGTTTTTCTACATTGAGAGAAAAACAACATAGATTGGTTGGTCCTGTTATAAAATTTAATAGGATCCTATTCAAGTCTAGCAACATATTTAGTTTAATATGTTTAATTCTGAGATTTACCATATTAAAAGCCTCCAGCTCATTCATTCTAGGCTTATACTTCTCGTAGTAGTCCATTATAGTTTTTTCTGGCAGCTTTAAGATAAAACAACAATAATAAATAAACTTATTTAACAACAGTGAAAAAATCTTTCTTTATCAAACATACTCTAAAGTAAAATAAACATAATAATTTAAAACAATCTTAGGTGTCTGAAGAGCTCTAAGGATATTCAGGAAGGAGTCAATATAACTAAATTCTTTCATTTAAATTTTCTGCATCTATATAGATTACTCAGCATATCATAAATAAAATCACCAATAACATTCTATTAATTGTTTGATTTCAACAAGAGGTGATGAAATATTTACTTTTTCACTTGTTTCTTTGTTTGGGGTACATAGTAGGAGCTCAATAAACATCTTGAGTAAAATTAAAGTTTAAAACAATAAATCTAAAACTATATATCCTAGAGAATAATTCAAAGGCAACAGGAACACAATAAGGACACACAGTCATAGTTAATTTCCTCTAACATCCACTGAAATCCATCAACAAGCACCGCTTTTTTTTTTTTCTCTAAAACACAATACCCATAATACGCTGAACTCTTGTGGTTAGAAGGCCACTTTCTAGATCACTTACATGATTCTGTTCCCACCAGTTGAGATTTATTCTTACTGAGTTGATCGTATTTGCTCCTCAGGACATGCTACTTTAGAGAACTATATTCTGCTGGTTTTGTCAGTGATCTATATATAACCCTGGGCAATTTCTCCTGGCATCTTTCTGCATCCCTCGTTTCCTTCACTGTACTTCATAATACACATGGTTTGAGATTTAACATGCATTCTGATTTTGTCAAAGAAGGAGTTTGTGTTTCTGTTTTTCATTCTATTTGTTGCTTTAGTGTGACTTTGAAGAAAAAAAGGTGAGAAAGTCATCTTCACTTTCCTATTTGAAAAAATGGAAGTCCTTTTCTTCACTTTGAACCAAAGCTGGATACTGTAGACTACTCATTATAGGTACGTTTGATGAAAAGTTAAGGTAGTTTACTCAAATAGTAAAACTATATACAAAGCTGTGTACAAAACCAAAACAAAACAAATGGCCTTGTTCTTATACCAAAAGTTCAGTGGATAAAATTATATTAATATGTTTCTAAGTGAAAAACTCAGTATTTAAGGTATGATTTCATGCTTTAATCAACATTTTCAATCAAATGCTCAACTACCAGTCTCATAAGATTACATGAGAGATTCTATGGAAATTTTATGAAGACACGATCTTACTTAATTTCAACATCACTCTGTAACACATATATTCATGGTCTCATTTTATAGATGACATTATTGAGTGTCAAATGCAGTAAAAGCCTAGAAAGGGCAAACACCTGATGAAGGCATCAGAACTGAGGTGCTACTGGGGTAGAACATACTTAGGCAATGACAAACAGGCAAAATTACAAACTGAAGTACGCACTGAATGGCAGCTGGGAGTGTAAGTCATGAATTCCATTGCTCCCTGCTGCCCATCTCCTAGACTGCAGAAAAAGGGATTAATATTAGTTACTCTGTGTAATTGGGCCCTAGCTCAGTGGGCTATGGTTTAGGTTCAGGGAGACACCCAGTTCTAAAGAGAACCTGGGTAAGACACAGTATATGAACAGTCATGTTAAGGTGCTTTAGATTTCATTCCCCCTACTTTCCTTACAATTGTTTTGACTGATTTTAACTCCAGTATAGCCTATGTGTTAGACAGTATATGTCCTACAACTCAACACATTTCAAATGCTTGACCAACTTCATCCTGTCTGCAAGTTTCAAGAGTCACAGTTCAGGGGATAAGCATTTCTTTAACGCTTCAGTGAGATTCATCATTCCTTGAATTTCTTCTGCCTTTATTTCAAACCTCAATTTTCCAATCTGTTTGAGAAGTGCATTTATTTTATCTGGTGGCAAGTGCAGATTTTTCTCTTTAGTCTTCCTTGTTGGCCTATTTGACGACTGCTAGTTCTACAAAAACGCTGAACAAGCATTCTTCTTGTGCTCAATGTCTGTTATTAAGTTATACAAATATGATAAAAAGGAGCATGGAATCTAGAGTAAGACAGACTGCACTGAATCCTCCCTCCCCAATTTCCCAGACTTTGGCTTTAAGAAATCTACTTATTCGACTTCTTTACCTATAAGTTGAGGATAACGGTACTCATTTCATAAAGTCATCCTTAGTATTCAGTGAGTTAATATAATCAAAAATTTTAGCACACTGTTTGCCACAAAGCAAAGTTAAATAAATATTAGCTTTTCTCATATTATTTTTAAAAATAAACATCTCAGAACAGTTTTAGATTTACAGAAATTTTGAAGATAATAGTTTAGATATTCCCTACAGCCAGTTTCCCTTATAATAGTTATCTGTTATAGTGAATCAATCCTGATATACTAGTATTAGTCAAAGTCTACATTTCATTCAGCTCTCCATAGTTTTTATCCAATGTCCTTTTTCAGCTCCAGGATCCCATCCAGGATACCACATTGCATTTAGTCCTATTGGTTGTGACAGTTTCTCAGACTTGCCCTGTTGTTGATGGTCTTGGCGGTTTTGAGGGGTACTGGTCAGGCATTTAGTAGAATGTTCCTTCACTAGTGTTTCCCAGATGTTTTCCTCATCATTAGACTCGGGCTATGGGTTTTGAGAGGAAGATTACAAAAGCACAGTGCCATGCTCCTCATGAGATAGTGTTTGTCAGGTTTCTTCACTGTAAATTTCCTCTTTTTCCCCCTTTCCACACTACACGCTTTGGAAGAAAGTCACGATGTGCAGCCCACACTTGACTGGGGAGTTATACTCCATCATCTTGAGGGTGCAGTATCTAAACAGAATATTTGGAATTCTTTTTCATGAAAGATTTGTCTCTTCTCCTCTGTTTATTTATTAAAATTGTCTTTTTATAGATCTATATAAGGGGGTCCAGATAAGGAAGGGTGGACCACACTTCGTGGGGAATGCGTTGGATAAATGGATGAAAGACACACAGTTGTTCAGAGATCCTCCTCACATCCTACCTGATCATAAGATAGGTTAGCAATTGATCATATTTTCACCACTAGATGTTGGGACTGAGGCTGTTATACACCCTTTGGCTAGAACTCAAGGTAGGGGGATGTGATGCCAAATTGTGAGTGCAAGGGAAAAATTCTTGAAGGAAATTAAAAGTCCTACTCCAGTGAACACACAAATGATACAAAAATGAAACAGCCCTATTGCCGATATGGAGAAGATTTTAGTGGTCTGTATAGAAGATCAAACCAGCCACAAAATTCCCTTAAGTCAAAGCCTAATCCAAATCAGGGATCTAACTTTCTTCAATTCTACGAAGTTTGAGAGAGGTGAAGAAGCTGCAGAAGAGAAGTCTGAATCTAGCAGAGGTGGGTTCATGAGGTTTAGAGAAAGAAACAATTGCTATAATATAAAAGTGCAAGGTGAACAGCAAGTGCTGACATACAATCTACAGCAAGTTCTCCGGAAGATCTAGTTAAGATCATTAATGAAGGAGGCTCCACTTAAACAACAGACTTTCAACGTACACCAAAATGCCTTATAATGGAAAAAGATGCCATTTAGGACTTTCATAACTAGAGAGGAGAAGTCAATGCCTGGTTTCAAAGCTTCAAAAGATAGGCTAATTTTCTCATCAGTTAGCGGCTAATACAGCTCATGACTTTAGGTTGAAGCCAGCATCATTTACCATTCCCCAAATCCTAGGGCCCTCAAGAATTACACTAAATCTGCTCTGCCTGTGCTCTACAAATGGAACAACAAAGCCTGGATGACAGCATATCTGTTTACAACATGGTTTACTGAGTATTTTAAGCCCACTGTTAAGACCTATGGCTCAGAAAAAAAAAGATTCTTTTTGAAGTATTATTGCTCATTGACAATGCACCTGGTCACTCAAGCGCTCAGGAGATATACAACAAGATTTGTGTTGTTTTCATGCTGCTAACACAACACCCATTCTGCAGCCCATGGGACAAGCAGCAATTTCGACTTTTAGGTCTTATTATTAAAAAAAATATATAAAGCTATAGTTGCCATAGATAGTAATTCTCTGATGGATCTGGGCAAAGTAAACTGAGAACATTCTTTAAAAGATTTACTATTCTAGATGTCATTAAGAATGTTCATGATTCATGGGAAGAGGTCAAAATAACCTTAACAAGAGTTTGGAAGAAGCTGATTCCAGGCCTCACAGATACTTTGAGGGGTTCAAGACTTCAGTAGAGGAAGTAACTGCAGACGTGGTGGAAATAGCAAGAAAACTAGAACAAGAAGCGGAGTCTAAAGATGTGACGCAATTGCTGCGATCTCATGATAAAAGCTTTCACAGATGTGGAGCTGCTTCTTATGGATGAGCAAAGAAAGTGATTTCTTGAGATCTACTCCTGGTGAAGATGCTGTGAAGACTCTTGAAATGAAAACAAAGGATTTAGAATATTACATAAATTCCATTGATGGAGCAGCAGTATGGTTTGACAGGATTGACTCCGATTTTGAAAGTTCTGTGGGTGAAATCTTTACAGGCAGAGTGAGTCACTCCTTTCCCTATGCCTCCATTGTACTTTATATATGTGTCTACTGTTGTAAGTTCATGTTACAATTACTTTTCTTCTTTTTTCATGGGTTATGTCTTAATTATCTTTGTAGCTTCAGAGTTTACTGCTATTGGCACATGGGAGATACTTCAGATTAAATATTTGCTGATAACTAAACGCTTTTAGTCTCAAAGGTCTTGCTTTTGCTGGCCTGTTTTGGAGAAATATCTAAGGGTTTTTTTGGAATTATCCTTTATCAACTTTCACTAAGGTTCTAATTTAGTGATTTTCAACTTTACCCATCCAACAGCACCCCCTTTCCATCAAATCACCAGTTTTATTGTTTTTATTTCATTTATAATAGCTTAAGTAAACTTTTTCATTCATTTGAATAAATGCTGCAGGCCATGAACAAAACATGAAATTTTAAAGACAATTTTGGAGGTTTTCTGAAATTTGGTGAGATACCAAAGTTTGGGACAGAAGGTAAAGGTTGAAAATGACAAATGCTCAAAGACAGTGACTTTCAGCTGGGGGTGATTTTGCCCCCTTCCCTGTCAGGGCATTTTTGACAATGTCTGGAGACTTTTAAAATATGATAAAATGTAATTTTTAAATGTAATTAAATGCAATCATTTTGATTGTTCACTAGGGTGCTACTGCTGACACCTAGTGGGTAGAGGCCAAGGATGCGGCTAACATCCTACAACTCACAGGACGGCCCCCACAACAATTAGCTAAATGCTAGTGCTGAGTTTGAGAAATTCTGCTCTAAGAGGAAATGTCCAATGCTGTCCTTCACAACTGACTACAGGAATTACGGACTAATATTTTAAGCTGTGTCTGAGCCACATATATCTAGCACACACAGTTCTTGTCTCCTTTGGAATGATGACTTGTCTGGGAATGTTCTTGGGTTTTCCACATGTTTAACAGGATTTCTTGTGACTAAGAATGTGTCAGGGCATGTTTGGAGATTTTCTAGGCACTTCACTTGCTCGCATAGTTTTGAATGTGAAGAGATGTACTTTAAGAGATCAGAAATACATCAATGTGTACACCACACTTTCAATTATATATAAAAGTTTGTTAATAAATGATTATGAGTTTAGTCAAAGATCTTTTAAATATTTTGGTATATTTAATATTTTAAATTTAAGTGGTTTTGATACTTTTTAATAATTAGAATCTCGTGAAAATTAATTCCATTTTATAAATAAAACTATTCATAGATCTCTTTTTACTGTGCTTGTGGTCAAAACTTTCATTTTAGCCCTGCTACTTCGTGATATGGGAGAAAAGTAATAGGATTCTGTTATTAGATCAGAAGTATGTCTGTGGTTTTAATAACTTATCCTATTTCCGGCCACTCTGGCCTGACAGACACAACTCTCTAAATTCCTCTCACTTAACATTAAAATAAACAAAAAAACCCAAACCATGTACTCACCTATCTGCTTCCTCTCGCCCCACTACCTCTTAAATGCCTTATTATGTCCTATACCTTCCTCCCTTGCCAGCTTGGGCTTCTTGTTCCTTTTCCTCATCTATTTTATTTGACATATGTTTTTAATGAGTGTAAATAGTATTAAGAGAAAAATCAGTGGGGCACTGTTATTGCCCTTACTAGCTAGTAAAAGTAGCTTAAAAATCATTTAAGACTGATTTTTCATGGTGATACTTATCTATATTAGCCTTTTTTCCTTTTGTTTTTAATTTCACATTTCCATGTAGTGGTGGTTAACATTTGAGGTTCTGATGAAAGCTGAGTCTGTGTTCAAGTTCCAGCTCTACCAGCTGCATGCTCTCTGACCCTGGGAAAATGACTTGCCTTTTTCTGAGCCCCTCTTTCTAGATCATTACACTAGGAATAACGATAGTATTTACCACAGGTGTTTTTGTGAAGAGTAAATGAGATAATGTTATGATGTTCTTAGCATAAGAACTATATCACATAGTAAGTGCTTAGTAAATATTAGCTATTATTAATATTTGAATCAGTAATATAATAAGCATATTAAGAAACATTTATTATGATTATTATTAGAAACAAACCTGGAAAAAGAAAGCCAGCAGGAAAAATAAGTAACATTC
This sequence comes from Camelus dromedarius, assembly GCF_036321535.1. Classification (NCBI taxonomy): domain Eukaryota; kingdom Metazoa; phylum Chordata; class Mammalia; order Artiodactyla; family Camelidae; genus Camelus; species Camelus dromedarius. The sequence goes on along the minus strand of NC_087446.1, from coordinate 21,848,706 downwards.
TTTCTGGATTTTTACTATTTGGTTTTTGGCAAAGGATAATATATTATTAGTTTTTGGCAAAGGATAAACACATCATTAGTTTAAGTAAAAACTTAGCTTTCTAATTGTAAAAATTATGCTTAGGTTTGTGATCTTGATATTAAATGTAAGACACAGAATTGAGACACAAAATAAATATATGTACTCATTAAGACTAATTGGAAGGAAAACAAATCTGATTAAAAATATTTTTAAAAGACAAATAAAATAACTAGGATAACAGTGTCTATTTGTATTTATTTATGCAAGACTAGAAGGATCTTCGTTTTGGTGACTAAATAAAAATATTTACAGGAGTCATATCAATTGCATTATTATAAGTAGTACATATACAAATATCAGAATAATAAAAACTAGCGTATTTAGTTAGCACTTACTGTGTACATTGTTTTTAGAATTTTATGTATATTACCTCACTTAATCGTTCTTAAATCATATGAATTAGGAATGCTTTTTAATAGCCATTTTATAGGGGAAGAAACTGATTAGTACCAGTCTAATTGCTTTAAGTAATAAAACAACTGGGGACTAAATGGGTAATTGGTACAATATAACTTAAGCATATCTGTGTAACTTTTCTCTTTCAAGAAATATATTTCATTCCTTTAACCACCTATTTTATTCTTTATTTCAATTTATAATCAATTCAAAATACCAAAGTGATCTAGGTTCAACTTAATATTTTAGCTAACAACTCATCTGAATCATGTCGAGAGTTGCTTTTCTTCTCAGTGTTAGAATATTTATTACCACTAGTCCATCAGTTTACCTTTTTGTCTTCAACAACATGTTCTCAATTATTAGCTTGGGCCTCCTATTATGTTATCACTTCCCAGGATTTTCCCATTCAAAGGCTTTTTGAATTGAAGATTTTTCATTTTAATTAGTTATACAATCTTTAAATAAATGCAGTTTAAAACCTTATCTCCTGTTCTACTTAAAATTCGCATTTGTTCTGTTATCTTGTTTTTTCAAGTCTATTGTGACTTAAGAATTGGCACAATTTTTACCTGAAAAACCTAAAATAGGAATCACTCTGGAGGTAAATGACAGCAAACCATCCATACTGACAGGAAAGGTGAATTGGAATAAAGGTGACTGAAGTTCAGTTTCACAAATAAGAGAAAAGTGCAAGGCAAATAATTTTTGTATTATCTCAATTCAAAATCCCACAGAAGTCTTCTTGTTTCTTATAAAGCAATGGGTAATCATATACCAACCTTGGACTCATCTAATCCAAGCTTCTTTAGAGACTTTTTGACATAATCCAGAAAGGAAGAGGATTTGGCGTAAATTTTACCAACATGCCGATCACTGAAAAACAAAATTGAATCACTTTTTAGTTTTTCCAATTTAAATTATAGATCATTTAAAATTCAATCATAAAATGTTTTTAAATACCTTCTATGTACATGACACAAGCTCCACATGTGAGAAAAATGTAGTAATATTTTTGTGAACAGTTTTAACTTATATATTATAAAAATATTCAAGATCTGCTTTTGAGAATTCCTTTAACATACAACAGTGGAAGACAATACTATGAGAGAGAAGTTGTAAACTTATAATATTAAAAAAGCTGCATTTTTAAAGGGAACTCTAGGTCTTTCAAAAGTTTCCACTGTGCTACAAAACACATTTTAATTTTACTGAAAGAAAGAGGAAATGTAAAGAGACAGCAGCTGAGTATAAAACACTAGATAATGTCAAGATATGCCAAAGGGATGAGTAAGAAGAAAAACACTTCAAAAAGGCAGATGAGTGTTCAGAGTAGGAAAAAGAAACTTAAGAGAAATGCAGCTTAATGGAAGACAATGAGGAAGAGAGTTTGGGAAAAAAACAATGATCAACATGGTCAAATGTGGCTGAAAGGTCAATGAGGCTCTGGAATGAAGTAAGTTTTATCATAAATAATATCTACTGAGTAATACAGGCAGACAAGAATGTGGAGGGTTGGAGAGATCTGAAAAGAAAGGTTCAGAGAAGACTGTATGTAGATGATTTTAAATGGTCATTAAGAGAACAACAAACATATTAATGAAAAGATTCCAGGTCTTAAAGGAATACTTGAGGGGATATGAATTTGCACAATTTTGTGACTTTTTTCCAGCAAGGTTACCATCTTGGGGTGACCTCAGAAAAGGAAGATAGTTTTTGGGAAACTATGAGAAATTCACTTTAAGACATTGTGAAGATTAATATATAAATATATATAAATATATTAGTATCTAAAGAGAATGCAGACTGGGATACAAATTTGGGAGTTATCTACATAGAAATGACAACTGAAACCACCTCTATATACAGAGATATTTGTATGTCATAATTTCTTTCATTAAAAAATGGATTATTTTTTCTTACAAAGAAATTATACCTTATCTGAAAATAGCTCCTATCTCTGTTAAGTGTGGATTCGTTTTTGAGAATTTGAAAATTGCCCTATTTTAATTTGAAGAGTAATCCTATTACAACCAAATGGCTATCAGAATCCTAAAATTACAATCAGTAAGAAGACATTCATGAAACTTGAAGGGATTTTCAATGGATGATTGAGTACAGGAGCTGCTGAACCAATATTATGAAAAATTCTGCCACCCCTTGCCTCTCTGTATAAGAAGTCACTATCTGGGTAAAACAGAAACAAAACAAAACATATGCAGGGCTACTATTCCACCAGTAGAGACATGAATGGCCACAATGGCTGTTTAGGATTGATGCCTGATCTAATTAGCTAAGTGGTTATGAAATATTTTAAATATAACTCCTGCTCATATTAAAATATTATATTCACTGAGTTACTTATATATATATATTTCAGTACTTCTCAAATTCTAAAGTACATTTTATATATATCACTTTATCATCACAATAACCTTTCAGGACAAAAGGGAATCATTAGAGCCTTCACTTTAATAACGATTAACCTAAGGTACAGTTGCTGCATATTTCTTTGTTATTTCCTGATGATGCTCAAATTCAAAGCTGCTTCTACCAGTAACAGTGACCCTGAACAAAGTCACCTGAAAACTAAAAGACTTTTCACTTACAATGCAGGATTGTTATTCTTATTGAAATAAAATTCTTATACCATTTGGTGATGCCATAGCAGTCTTTAATGATATCCTGCAGGACAGCACGATAGAAAAGGGACTCAGTAGGCAGCTGAAAAAAAACGTAGAGATACGTGAGCACAAGAAGCAAACAAAAACAGAAATCAGATCAATCCCTGAGAGTCAAGACCATAAGTGAATGTTACAATGCTGACTTTGTTGCTAAACACAGGAGATAATTTTATAATTTTTCTAAATTAAAATGTACTAAGGCTAATTCTCATTGAGAAAGTAATTCTGCAAGAAAATAGAAGAAACTAGAAAAAAAGTAGTAGTGAATGAGGAAGAAAAGGCATAATTAAAGAAAAATTAGCTAATGTCCCAAATGCAGATAAAACATAAAAACATAGAAATAAATTTTCACAACTAGCCAAGTCGGCTCTATACAAGAGAACAGATAGGTAGGATATGTGCAAACAAGAAGAGAATGTGGGTCTGCCCTAATGGTGATGGATTAGAGACAGTATTACCTGGGATTCACACCAGAGAGAAAAGGTACTACCCCAAGTAAGGACATACTGAAAAGATGTCTGAGGCCTAACACAGCATTGCCTACTACAGAGTTGAAAAGAAGGGCTTTGGAGAGGACGTGAGCTCAGAGACTGAAGTCTAGGCAAGGCTCCACTTCCTGGGAAAAAAAGAGGTGGGAAATGTCCATGAAGGTGCAGAAGTTTTTGAAAGGAAAGAAGGAATGGCTGAAGAGAAGGACTCTAATGAAGCATAATAGTTTCAAAGAAGTAGAAGGTAAAAAAAGGACTATACAGAAAAGAGAGCTTCATTGTAGCAAATACAACTCCTTGACTTGAAATAAAATCTCTGACCTAAATTTTCGTTTCGTGAAGATGTCTCCAAAACATTTCATTCAGAATTTCCCCTCTCGGGATATATTTTTCATTTGACATTTTTTTATCTTAAGTAATTCTTTTCCATAATATCCCAAATCTCTATTTTACCATCTGTCCCCCACGTCCCCCGAAATCCTATCAGTTCTCTCACAAAAATGCTGAAATCTCTTTTCATATATTAACACTTACTTCTATATTGTTCTATTGAAATTCAAGGTATTTTGGGAAATATATTATTACATGAAGTGCAATATTAATATTATAAATGGCTTACAAAGTTCTTAACTTATTATTTGATTAGTTATAATAGATATGAACTTTAATTTTATGGGAAATGCATGTGAAACTCCTAAAAATAGTCGAGTTGTTATTTGAACTGAGGAAGCCTGGCTCTGATGTCCCAGTAGCAAACCATGATGTTATTTTGCCTCTCTGACACTTTGGCAGGGAAGGGGTGTCGTTAATCTTTTTATTACATACTTTCATTTAGGAAAGAAGAGAAAAAAATTCTAAAAATAAAGCTCTCCTTTTCCATGTCTTTGAGAAAAAATACATAAAATAAGTTTAGAAATAAATGTGTATTTATATTGTACTAATTGTAGAGAGACCACAAAAAAAAAAAGACCAAGAAATGTGTTTTAAGCAAGAGAACATACAAAAATGGAATGCAGAGAGGAATACAAACACAACAGAATAAAGCATCATTCCCAAGTTACCCTGAGTAAATAAGAGCTTTACAGCTGTTTCCTAAGACAAAGGAAAGAGAGCTATGAAGTGCTGTCGAATGCACACTCCTGGAATAATCAGGACTATCCATCCTGGTAAATACAGATGGAGATAAGTGGGAAAGAAGTCAGCATCTCTCAAGCAGCCTGTGCCTGACTACTCCAGGAATAAACGAGACGTAACTCCAAGAGTTTACTTTCTTTCCTTCACAAGTGATAGATCAATTTAACATTTTAATGCATTTTAAATGGGAGGGAGTAGAAAGAGTACAGCCTTAAAGTATATCTATTAGACATGCATTTTACAGGTCTAGTGAAGACAGCACTAAGCTGGAAGTCAGAACTCTGCAACAAATTAACTGAGCTAGAACTCACTGTTAAACTGCTGTGTATCATATTCTTATGTAAGTTTAGGGAATATCCAACTCATAAGATAGGCATAACCATAAGCTAACACTTGGGAAATTGAAAAACAGATCACAAATGCATTGGGGCATTATTATGATAACAGCTCTTTCCTCTTCCAGACCCCTAAGGAACCATTAAGTTGATCTGCACTATGGTAGCCTTTAAAAGCTTGGGCTACAGAGTCAGAGATTCAAATCCCAGCGTTCACTACTTAATTTCCTCATGTGTATCATGGGATATACTTCCTATCTCATAGGCTATGTTTGTGGTACTTTAACTGATGAAGAAAACTTTGAACAGTACTTTGGTAAGCACTGTGGTAAATTAGATATTATTTTCATGATCATAATTATTAACCACATATAACAGCAATAACAGTTGACATTTATTGAGCACTTACTATGTGACAGATACTGTTTTAAGCATTTTACATCTTTCAGTCACTGAATCCTTGCAAAACTCTATGAGGAAAGTATTATTGTTACTTTTATTACTATTGCCATTATTTGTATTTTATAGATAAAGAAAGTAAGCTATGGAGAAATCATGACATGCGTCCAAGGTCACTAAACCAGTAACTAATGAAGACAGGATACAATCCAGCAGTTTGAGACTAAAGCCTATACACTTAAACAATATGCTCCAAAGCCTTTAAAAAATCAATTTTTATTAATTTTTAGATCGGAACAATGGATACTTAAATATACACACACACACAAAGTTCTAAACATGATGTCTGGCCCGAGTAAGCACTCTGTAAATGATACTTGTTGCTACTATTTTTAAAAATTCAAACTGACATACTAATGCTCTCTGAAAAGAAGCAAAAGAGAGATTTCTAAAATTTAGGTCCAACAAGAAAACTCTAATAAAAAATTTTTTTAAATCTCTCAAAAAACTTCATTAAACCTCTATTTAAAAAACTCTAAAATTCCTAATATGTTTCATGAATCATAAAGTAGAGGACACGGCAATTACATGAATACCTGGGGGATATATTTAACATGTTTATATGTGGAAACCCATTTGGCTGTTGCAACTAATGACTAATGAAGTCAATAAAGAAAAAAATTAAAAAACAACCAACTGAAATGTGTGTTCTGGACTATAGTTAAAAAATAAATTGAAGGCTATACCTTGTTTATCTTTTTTTGAACTAAGCCCATAAAAGCCTACAGTCAGTGACCGCATTCTTTAGAAATATTTATAGACTATTTAATGTAATATGAAGAAATGAGACAGCAGTACAAGAGTATACTGTGGAAGTTTTTCTAAAAGTTCAATATACTTTTCCTGAAAGCTCACTTCCCTTTTAAAAGTAAACTTACAGAAAATGTATAAATTTGAATATGAAGAAGTGACAAGAAGAGGTGATATTTATTAAAATACATCAGGTTTTAAGTTCATCAGCAGGTCAAGTATGAAGAGTACTTTGGGAAAAACTATCACATTCATCAACTGGATTAGAGTAAACACTCTTACTTACCCCTTGGCCAACTGCAACGCGTTCCAATGCCTTTAAGGAGGAAAAAAATAAGACAAAGACTGCTGATATATTTAGTCTTATCTTATAAGACTTATAAACACACTATATAAGGGCTTATAAAAGTGACATTTAAAAAGATAAATTAAGTGACAACATATAAGTTTATATACTTAAAAGTGTTAATATCATTAAGGAATGTTAACTGGTCCACTTGTATAATTTAGGACTGATGTATGGGTATATGTCATATACACACCCCAACTCTACACACTCCTTGAGTTTTAGAAGGAATTAGAAAATAAGAAAGAAACAAAATGATACATTCTTGGCTCACTTTTATTGTAGCTAAAATAATCAAATAAATCCAAAGTTATTACTGTGTATATATACACATATAAATGTATTTATATACTATTTTTAACCTATTTTCTTCCAATTTTTAATAAATATAATTTCATCTTTTATTAAACAAGATTACATTGAACACATTATAGTTGAAAGTTTAGAAAAGTACTTATATTTTTGGTCTGTATGGTCTGCATTTTTGTTTCGTGGATATAGTATGCCTTTATTTCTAAGGATTTTATTTATTTTATTTTATTTTATCTTATCTTATTTTATTTTATTTTATTTTGGAGAGTACCCATTTCCTCCAAGTTGCTTCTTTTCTATTTGTTTATCTGATCTCTATTCTTCCATGTTAGACTTCCTTAGACAACTAGTGGTTCTTGGCTGTCTGCTGACAATTAAAATGTGGGTATCATAAATGCAACTGGAAACATTGTGCTTATGAGTGAAGACTATTAATTAATTGTGGGCCTCACCACAAAAGTCCTGTTTCATTGTGAAATCCCTCACGCCAATATCTTTAGTCTTTTCTCTTAGGTTAGTCAGATTCCCTACAAAAGACTATTTCTATTTCTTGCCTAGGGTTTATAAACTGCCAGCAATCTAAGAACAAAGTCATTCCAAGAATGACCTGCCATTCTAACAAGATCCTAAACGAGTATCATTTACAAATAAATAAAAGAACAAGGCAAATTCCCAGAAAAGCATTTAAGAGGACTTACAAAAGGGAATCATTGTTTGTGCATAAGTAGATTTTTAAGTTAATTCTCAGATACATGACCGAGAATACTGGCACACTATTTTTTATATTGCTGTGTTACTGGCATAGAAATGATGGACCCATAATTAATCTTGGTGTTGGACATTAAAGACACCATTTTAAAAACTATATTTTAAATTAATGATGACAAAAGTCCATTCACCTCCTTTCACTTGAACCTGCTCCTTTTTAAACCAACGGAAAAGACCATGGGCTAAACTGTTCTAGATCTAAGGAGACTAACTTAATCAGGCACTTTAAATAAAGGTGCACTAAATAGCTAATTCATATCCCAGGTAGCTTAATAATATTTTTCCTATTTTATAAAAAAACAGGAAACCAAATGATCTGCTACAAACACACACAAACATACCATAGAGCTGTGGATAAAGCACTGAAGTAATTCTTTGTTTAAGATGTGGTTGTTGGTACATTTTATATGATAATTAAAGTAATTATATGTAAGAAGTTAAGTAGTATAATGTAGAATTATAGTATGACTATAAATTGTTACCACAGTGCATATAGAGTGAATGATGTTGGAAGGGCAAGTCATTTTTGCCTCATACTTTGCACAAAAGCATTAATGGTGCTCTAAAAAATTTGGCATTTAATACAGCCAAAAAATAAATAAATAAATTCTGCAACATCTGGATAAAACTCTCAGTCTAGAAGAAAAATAGTAATAATCGTACCAAACATGCTGACATTCTGGCATTACGACCACAGAACCATCTCTCTTCCTTTAAATAGTGGCACATTGGAAATCCCCACTTTTCTTGGGTATATTCTGCAGATGGGGAAAAAACATGGATTATTTAAATAAAATTCTTCCTTTTTTAGATAAAGTAAATAATATATTGAGAAAGCAAATCAGTCACTGAGAAAGTCAAACAGTAGTTAAACATGGAAGTGGTAATGTTTAATAGTTCATTCTCATATGCTAATTGAAAGCATATTAATATTATGAAAATGGCATTTTCTCAAAAACAGCTGCTTTGTATTTAAGCTCCAGGTGTGACAGCAACCAACTTGCCAAAATTATTTCTCAAAGACTTAGCAAAAAGCAATTTAAAATGGAAATACTTTTCATATTCAGTGTAACTACAGCAGGTAAGTAATGAGATAACTGGTCATTTACTGCTGACCTGATTTTCTAATAAAATGATTTATTAAATGTGACATTTGGCAGTTTATAATAGAACAATATTAATTTCATTCCTAACAACGTTGAAGCATCAATTTTTTTCCCACGATGTTCACTTTTCAGAAAAAGAACAGCTGTGTGGGCTTTTCTTTCTTCATTATATTAACAGGCTGTAATATTTTCAACTGTGATTCAATTTGGCTCAGATGCATTTATGGCTCAAGTATCAATAACAAACAAAAGCAACATTCATTGCTTAATCATGCATACCTGCTGCTCAACTCACTTATAGATTTACACATGTAATTTGCCGATTTTTAACCCCTTAAGTACAACTATTAATTTACACAGGGTTTTTGAAAAGGGAAAAAAAATTCTAATTTTCTATTATAAAATTATGATTTAATTTTATTAATTAATTTTAATATACAATTAAAATTTAATATAGAATTACTAAAATTAGAAAATACTGTTCTAATTTTAAATTAAAGCCTGGAAAATAAGAGCTTAAGTTTAATCAAAAATCTGACAATTAAATATAAATATAAATTTTCTATTTGGTTAAAAAGTAAAGCAGAACTCAAAAACAAGAAAATGCTTTAAAAGAAAATATTGTTGAGGTAGATTCCACTAAATAAACTTCTGTGCTATGAAAGATCAGATGACTTGATTAAAATAGAGAAAATTTAAATTTTGTGCAGATATAAGCCTGTGATAGTGATTTCTTTCAGGTATTAAATTAAGATTTATAACATCTTACTGATAATCAGATGGAAGATATGGACCTTGTCCCAGGTATATAAATAATAATAATGCTAGTATTTATACAGCACTTAATATTTTAGGCACTATTATAAATGCCTTAAATATATTAACTAGCTTTAAATGTTAACAGCTTTAAATTCATTAACTAGTCCCCACAGCAATAGTATACCTATTGTATACTATTATTCTCATGTTTCAGATAGAGAAACTGAGCACAGGGAAGTTAAGAAAACTGCCTAAGTTGCAAATCCCTCACATGGCTGAGCTGGAATTTAAGCCCAGGCAGTCTGACTCCAGAGGCCATGTTCTTAACCACCAGGCTACATAAACAACTTCACCTAAAACTGCACGGGAATCAGGGAGCCTGCAGTCCTGGTAAACTGCTATTGCCTCCGACTGTTCTTATCTAAAGTATGTTAGCTTTTGGACTTTTATAACTGCTTCCTAACTAGTCTCTCTGTCTCTGATCAAGCTCCATGCCAACCTATCTTCTATTATGCCAAAAATACTCCTTTTCAGAAATGTAAGTGAAATGTATGCAACTCTTTTGCATTAAACACTCAAAAATATTTTTCATGGAACAAAGTATACTTTGTCTTCCACTAAATAATACTCAGGTCTCAGTACAGCACTCATGGCTGTCATAATCCAGTCCTAATTTGTTTCTTTAGTCATGCTTTCTTATTTTTAAGAAAAGTTTATTATTTTTTTTATTGTTCATTTTTCATATTTTCACCCTCATGCCCAACTTAGTCTCTGCCATATATCCATGTGGACTTGCCTTACTCAGAACAAACACAGTTTCTGCCTCTTTGCCTCTTGTCCACAAAGTTTTCAAAGTGTCCTTCCCTAACTCATTTATCTTTTTGAATGAGGATCAAATGTCATCTTTTTCAGAAAGCTTTCCTTTATCCCTCAGTTATGAAAAATTAGTCTCTCTTTTAGTCTTAATAGCATTTGGTTTATACATCCATCACTCATTGCTTCTTTCATTCTTTTTTTCAATAATTCATATTCATGGTTGGTTAAGATCTATAGGTCATGAATATATCATTCTCAGACATGCATGAAAGTTCTGTGTAACTGCTTCTGAATTCCTCACTAGATCATGAGCTCCCTAAGGGGACAGAGAGTACCTCACTTATCTTACATCCTCAGTGCCTACTATAGAACTATGTCGAATTGAATCAACATGTCCTCATTCTATTTTGAAAATATATGCTTTAAAAATTTATTTAGCCATAAATGAAACCTGATATATAATTTTATCTAGGAAAAATAAACAGGTATTATGCCATAGAGACACAAATTTTTATCACCTGAGTTAATAATCTCAACTTATATTACACCTTCATATATAGAGGGTTTTAGAATATTTTATTTAAAACCACAATGACCGTTATTGAAAGACAGCAAAAAAGATAGGAAAATATATACATAAAGTAAGTGATTTTTGAAAAGTTTTATTTTTATCTCCACATTCCTCCCCTGTTCAGTTTTTCTCCTGCTTATAACCTGATGTTATATATCTATTTATTTACTTTTTTATTACTTGATGCCTTCTTATCAGAATGTAAGTCTAGTGAGGACAGGGGCTTTGTTTTGGTCAATCATGTATCCCTGTGCCCTAGAATAGTGACTAGCATGTGTCAGGTACCCAATTAATACTTCTTATATGAAGGGGAAAAAAAATCCCAAAATTACTAGGAATAAATCAAACTAAAACTGGGCAAGATTAACATAAATACCTCAAACAACAACCAAATAAATAAAGAGATAATTTATGTTACAAAGAGGAAAAACATATCATAAAGACATAATTTCTTGCCATAATGATGTTTAAGTTTAATGTATGTCAATTAAAATCCCAACAGGTTTTTTTAACGGATTTTAAAAATCTGATTCTAAAACCCATCTGACACACAAATCATCAAAATCAGCTTTTACTGAATTTGGTCAACAATGTTTATTATGATCCAAACATTATTAAGAAAATGAGATAATTTAAAAATCATTCTTCTTAAGTATAAAACATTTTGCAATTTTCATATGAATTTGCATTGTAACGTACACTTTAATCCCAAAAGAAAGAGTCAAACTTTTCTACCTAAATTTATTAAATGGTTGATGTGATCAGCATTTCAATTCTCCTCTTCCAGATCTCTTGATAAATAAAATATTCCATCTTCAAATTTTAAAATGGTTCTAAATTGTTAATATTAAATAAGCACTTTAATATTAATTATCTCCTTTCCTGAAAGATGGCCTGTGCCTTCCACAGTAGACACATGATAAAGAGCTCTAGCAAAATATGAAACAGAAGCCTTATTGCTTGACTTTCCCATCTGGCACTGTTCACCGTGTAGTACTGTTCACACTAAACGTCCTGGCTTCCATTCCATCAGCAGAAATACTTGCTCAACCATAAAGAGCAACATTTTCCTAGCATCAACAAGATAACTCCTTAAAAGATAACATTCTTTTTTGATCTTGTAAGGGGCCAGATTACCCGTAGATCTGGATTGTGTAAACTGCCCATAATATGTCATTTAATGTACAGCCCCATCTCAAAAAAGTTATATTACTGTGCTTTGACTTCCAATGGGAGGAAGAGTTGTTGGAGCTCTCTGAGATGCTCTTCCTGGGTTATAATTAATCTGGCTTGAATAAAATTTTCCATTTCTTTCTTGGATAGACTGATTGATTTTTCATTGACACTCTTCAGCAGTAATAATGAATATAAATAAACTAAAGAATATAATAAACTGAAGAATTCAAAACAGTACAACGAGAAGAGGAATAACTAGATAATTTAAAAGTAGGCCAATTCTAAAAATTGATCTACTCTCTTAAAATGATTGGAATAAATATGGGTATAAAAATTTGGTAATTTAAAAATATAAAATTTATGTGTAGTTCTCAATAAAGATTCAAGTTGTAAAGCAGGTACAGAGAGATCCTAGAATTCAAGACTTTTAAAGAAAATCACAGCAGGATAATCACATATTCACATAAATTAACTGATTCTATAATATGAGGGAACATACTGGTGGTCCTCTCTGCCTTCACCAGAAAGTTCACATAAATTAACTGATTCTATAATATGAGGGAACATACTGGTCCTCTCTGCCTTCACCAGAAAGTATCCTCAATTAAAGTCACTGAGATATATATCCCATGCATGGTCTTTTGCTTCAGAGAATACTCTAAAGGAGCATAGCTGGTTAGCCAAAGGTAAAAGAGTAACTTATTATTTCTCATTTGTTTCTCTCTAGACAACACCAGGCATAGCCCTATTTATATCATTTTTTTTCTGCTTCTCATCTCTACTTGTGGCTCCATTATGTAACCAATGTACTAATATTTCACTTACCCTTTGGTTAAAAGTGCAGCTGGAAGTATAATCTCAAGGGAATATATAAACTACAGTATATATACAAAAGAAAATAAACACCCATTTACAAATGCATATATTGCTTTAATAGAATCGTACCTACATTCAAACACTGTTTCTGAATGAATCAGTCTGGATACTACTGTCTTGGTATTTTTATGCATGACTATAAGAATGGCAAGTTCAGGTACTGAGAGAAAAACACTGCGTTGGTCTGGCAAACACTGTGACAGCAGCTCCCCAATGGTGCTCCTCACTGTGCATGGCAAATTTCCTCTGCTGCTCTCGATCCACCCTTTATAGTCAAGACTGGAGTCTTGATAAAAGAGTTTACAACTGAGACACATGGAATATCTGAAACATTAAGTCAATGAGACAATCTTTACACTACTATTATAAAGCATGTTGCAACTTCATTCCTATGAAAATTTTGCTCCTTTTGCCAGACTGATGGTGAAGATAACTTAGATAATTTGCTTATAATGTATTTACCATGGGGAAAAAGAAATGTGAGAATACAATATTTATAGCAACATAATTTTCAAGATAATTTGCTGTACAGTATACAAATCCAAATTTGTATACAAAACTAGTAAAATGTAAACTAGTTTTTTTTTAAAGCCTGTTTGATTGTAAACTTTCCAATAAAATTTTCTATCAGCTTTGATTTCATATAACTTTATATTTGGAGCATATACTATTTCTCTTTACTACTTCTTTTAAGTGGATATATTAATTTTTTATTTTAGGTTTAATTACATTCGTGACTTCCTTATTTAACATGAACACAGGGAGAACATGTTTTACGCTGAGTATAATCTACATGAGCTTCTAAAACCACTTTCTATTAGTCATGAAAACCATTAAAGAAAGGGGAAATGTATTAAAACTCCATGTCTAACTACTTCTAGGCAGCAAGCAGATGCCCTATGGCAAAAGTAAAACTCAGTGCCAATACTCTAGAAAATGCACAACTGACTGAAGACCAGACACAGCTGTCTGTGTGAGGTAACTGCACAGACTGCCAAGTACATCTAGAAATCTCTGCATTCACTCCATATTAATTGGCAAGAATTTTCCTGAGACATAAGCCCAAATGAACAGTGAGAAATAATGTGATATTGTAACAAAAGCTTCTAAACAGCTGAATCTACAAGGTTGACAGTAGAGTCTACTTGTCTGCTCTAGGATTACAAGAACAGTATCTATATCAAGCTGAGGTAGCTCCAGATAATTACTGATTGAATTTCTGAACAAGCTAATAAAGTTACTATTGATAGTTAAGAAAACAAAAATTTAAATATGCATTTAACTAGGAATTATTGTTAGATAATTTTACTTAACATAAAACTGTGAAAAGCAACACTTATGGCCATTATTACACTGACATATATTTAAAAGTATAATCTTCAAAAATACCATTTTATCAGTCAAATGCAGAATCATAGCAGGAAAGCAGAGTATTTGTTTATGCAAACCCAATATTATTAAGAAAAAAAGGTAAATTAAACCTAAATGTTGTGATAAAAAAGGTGAGGCTCAGTTTAAATAAAAGGCATGTTTTGGAAAGTTACATTCAAGTCATAGAAGTATATTATTGGAGTCATAAGAGACCTCCAAGATCATTTAATTGAACACTTCTCTTTTTACTAATTGGCAAATGATCCACAAAGGCTAACTGATTTATCTGAGTCCACAGCACTGCAGGGATAGAAGTAAAACTTCAGTCAGTCAAAGCATCTCCTCCTTTACAGGGTACTTGTGGACTTCCTTGGGCATTTATATCTCACTGTCTGTGTATCCAATATAACATACATAACTCTAATATAGAACGTATCACACTGTATTCCAACTGTCTTTTGTTATCTGTCTTCCCGTTGGGTTGTAAATTTCTTTATATTGTCTTCCTAGAAATCCCTGGTCTCTTGCAAAGTGGACAGTTGGTGGGTACACAGTTCCTTGAGTGTCTCCTATATCTCAGCACATTCAATGCTGAGTAAGTGTTCATTGATATTCTCAAAGCTCAAAATTGTTGTTACTAAATCAGCTGCTCCTTAAGACAAAATGTAATCCCTTCCACATGAGCTGGGACACTCAGAGACACCTCACCCTGACCACATTCCAGAGAAGGGAAGCAGCACCAGGTCACTTTATTTGATTGTGAACAAGTTAGAGGACAAAACTGAAGAGAGGGAGGCAGGGATTAGGAAACTGTCTTAAACCAGTGTTAGCAAGGACAGACTTACCAGTTCCCAAACTGTCTCTGTCAAATCAATGTCCCCTACTCAGTTCCTAAACTCAAAGTAACCAAGCTTTTTTCATATTTAAGGAGCACTATTCTTAAAAACAGATGAGGGCTAGAACTAGTGTTCAGTTCTGCATTTGGCCTCTACTCTATACTCAGGAAGAACTAGTATTTGTGTACTCCCCTGAGGGGCAGCTTCCCCTGCTCATCCATTTTGTTCCCACATACTCTGCCTGTGCTTGTGTCTTAGGTTCTGGTTTAGATTCTAGTCCTCTAATAAAATCAGTACCCATTCCAGAACACTAACACATTGGGTTGTAGCCTTGATGGTTTAAAATTTAAACAGAATCTCCCCAGGAGGCCAAATCCTATTCCTCTATGCCAGCCTCTGAGTTTTAACAGTGTGACTCTAGAGCCAGAATGACTAGGCTAAATAATTCCTCCACTTATTAACTGTGTGATCTTAGGCAAGTTACTTAACCTCTGGGATTCAGTTTTCTCATCTAAAAATGAACACAATGATAACAGTACAGTTGGCCCTCCATATTCAGGGGTTCTACATTTACAGGATTCAACCAACCATGGATCAAAATTTTTGGAAAGAAAAAATTCAGAAAGTTCTAAAAGCAAAACTTGAATTTGCTGTGTACCAGGCAACTATCTACATATTATTTTCATTGTATTAGGTATTATAAGTAATCTAGAGATAAACTACACAGGAGGATGTGAGTAGCTTAATACAAATACTATGCCATTTTACATAAGGAACTTGAGCATCCCTGAATTTTGGTATCCACAAGGATCCTGAAATCAACCTCTGGTGGATACTGAGGAATGACTGTATTACCTTACAAGGGTATCATGGGGAACAAAGGAATTAATAAAAGTAAAGTATTTGAAATAGTGCTTCACTTACAGTAAATGCTCATTAAAAATTAGCATTTATTAAGCAACATGGGTAGTTTTGCACCTAATCAGAAACTCTTGCTGCATGTGCTCAAATTTTCCAATAAGACCCTTTGATAACAGATGCCAACTCACATAAACTTACAGGAAAAGTAAACTACCTTTCACCCCTCAGCCTGGGCCTGAGTGACTCAGTTACAGCACTAATACCATTTTCTGACAGAATACATAGCAGGCAGCTACATTAGGGTGAACCAAAACCTAGAGATGACCACGGCCAGAGGCAGCAAAAAAAAAAAAAAAAAAAAAGGCACAATGCTTCTGTCTTGTGTTAAAAAAAAAAAATTCCTAGGGAACCCCCTAGAAGATATGTTCCTCATGCCTCACTGGTTAAGAAATGTGTCTCACGGTTATTCCTAAACAAATGGAATTACCAAAACTAATTTAGATTGAGCGTCAAAAATTTCTAAGGCTATAGCAGGGCTCAATCTCCCTAATAACTGAAGCTTGAAGAAAATCATAGCTCAATTAGCAAGGAAAAGGAGATGTGTGGATCTGGGTAAGTAATGGATAGGTAACTTTAGCATCTTTCTACCTTTATGGGAAAAGTGACCAAAAGAAGTTCTGTCTCCAAATTCTAGGTGAAGAAATAATAACAGTATTTCAAATTAATTATGATAATAATAATCAATATTGAGACAAAACACCAAAACAAGTCAAGATTGAGAAAACAAGCTTTATATTCTATAAAGCACAGCAGTAAAACTGTTTCTGGTATTTCTCGTTCTCCTAGGAACTACTGGCTCCTGATGTATAAATATTTAAAAGCAGTTTTTAAAACATATGGTAGGACTTTGGTATTCATAACTGCTCAGAGAGTTCTGAGGTATTTTTGAAAACCGACGTTCATGACAGACCACCTCTATGGTCTACCACAGTGTACTAGGCAAACACATTCATGTATAACACATATTGTTTACATAGTACATATGATCACAAAAAGAAGCAGTGTACGTACCAGACTCTCCTATACTTTGTTGGACTATTAATAACTCAAATTTATATCCCAGAGGGCAACGCTGCCCTCAATTCAAACTACAAAACAGCTGTGCAAACAAACTAAGGGTTAGGGGGAGGCGTGTAAGATATGAAGGGAGAGACACATGACATACTTGATTATTCAGAGATACAACTTCACGGAATCAAGTCCTAGATATATGACTGGAAATACGCTAGCCCTGTGCATGTAAACCCCTTGCCCTAGAAGTTAGTTACTGTAATGTAATGATTCAACTGTAGAGTGGTGGATTTCTATTTTAGTAAGGAATACTAGGACTATATAGTATATGTTGTATGTATAAAACAAGACCACATCTCTACTCTTCCAAACAGTCACTGCTCAACAGCCGAAACCAAACTGTGCACTGTTTTTTGCCTTCACAGACACACACACACACACACACACGCACCTGCTCATCAGTAAAATTAAGCTATCAAAATTTTAGTGGTACTCATAATTATTTTGGACTTTCTTTGCCTAGATTTTTTTCCCTTGATTTTTTCTAATTTCTAACCCTTAACTTTATTGTGCATTTATGACCCAGTTTGCCCTGTATGTTTGATTTCCCAGGTTTTCACTCTGAGCTCTATACTTCAAGGACTTTTTTTGGTGGGGGTGGGGGGGCGTGGTTAATGACTCTGTCTACACTCTGAACTGTGATATACCCTTCTGGACCCTTTTGGGTTCAGCCTCTGGTTTGGATCTGCAAGCTGGCATGTGAGTAGAGTCCACCTAAGTCTCTGCGTGGGAGAAGTTAGAATAACTACAAGTAACATTGAATATATTTCTAAAAAACATCTAGAATGCTGTACATCTTTTTTAGGAGCCATAATAAGTCCTTGTTTTCAATGATGCTGTTCATTAGAATTACCTATAGAGCTTCTTAAAAATATTTATATTCAAGTCCCATTCTTAGAGACTGTAATCCAGAAGGTCAGAAGCAGGTCCCAGTTATCTAGATACTGAAAGTGTCATATTTGATCCAGTTGGGCAGCCAGTGTTGAGAAACACTGCTATAAAAATTGCAGGAGATGGTCCGTATCTTCTTTCTTTCACTATAGCCAAGATAAGGCAAGAAAAATGAAGATAGGAGTGTGGGAAAGAGAGAAGTGACCACTGCCACCCAGTTTTTGAGATGAGAAAATGCAGAGTCCAAAGCTAGGCAAAACTGCAACGTGAACCAATGTTGCTTTTGTTATTCCTATCACTTATTTTTCTACATTTTCCTCCTCTCTTTTGACTTTCCAACTCTTTCCCTGACTTCCAAAGCACTGGAAGGTGCTCATGTTACATACATCTCCATCTATGTCACCATATCACTCAGTCCTGCTTATTCTTTGCTTTCCTAACAAGCAAAGCTCCCAGCTCTCTGTTCTTTTCAGGCATTTATGAGGAAATCAAATAACACTAAGTTATTACTATTAGCTTTCCCCACTTAAGTCTAGTATTGTTTACCAGATAATCTCAATGATTCTCAATGGTTAAGATATTTTTGACAGGAAGGACTTTCCATGAATTTAGAAGCAAAATGAGAGTCTGTAGCTGCCAGTCACTGTTGTAACAAACCTTTCCAACACTATTTGTCTGAGTCCTGGGGCCAAAAACGTCCTATCAATGTGGTGAACAAAGGTAACTGCTACTCAATTATCTACTCAACAAACCCTGTACAAACAACGATCTACATGAACCGTGTTTGATGCAATGTGCTTAGTTCTGAAGATACAAAAGTGAATAAAAACGAGTGTCTATATTTTAAATACTTATAAATCTATCAAATCTTTCCATGGCAGAAACAAAGTGGAAGAGGCTGAAGATGTGGATGCACTAATTTTCCTTCTTCCTTCAGATTCTGTAAAGGCCTCTCTACTGAACATACCTTAGTCAAAGGAATTTCTTGTTTCAGTTTGAATACATGGTCAGTAAAAGTTGTAAACAGTTTAATACAATAATCTGTTAAAACAGGTACCTAAAGACTGATATAAAATGGATTGACAAAGGAGCAGATGGTCACTCTCTTAAATTTTTCATACCCTGGTAAGCAGCTTCTGCTAACCCCTTTAAGTACAAAACTGAAGAATCAGACATTAGATAAAAAATGTACCAATGACATTTCTGGTTGCAAAAAATTATTGATGGCCCCTTAAATCTGAATTTATTTACATATTCAACAAAAGCCAGACAAAGAATAAAAAAATTATTCATAAGCCACACTTTACATTACAAATCTTTATTTAAATGTAAGTTAGGAAATAAACATCCCAAAGCAGCAGAACCAGCTCAGGGGATCACTCCAGAGGGAGAGGCAGGTGTGGAAAAATGTGTGTGATGGAGAACAAAGTATACTGCTAAAAGAGAGGATCCCATTCATGGTGAGAAATGCAGAGAGCAGGTCTGAGACCTGATGATACAGAGCAATGGCTGCAATGGTCCCGCAGAACCATAGATGGCAGTCTTAAGAAGGTACCACCTAAGGAGGAGGGGGAGCCTCTTAGGAAAGGAAGGCATTTGGTTGGGGGATGATGATAAAGTGAAAGAAGGAAGCAGGCAGCTGAAATGAAAGCTCTTACACTGTAAGACAGTACCTCTGAATTGAAAGACACACCAAGTGACTATACCTACCCCGAACTGAGCCAACTATTAAAAAAAAACCCATTCCATTGTACCCACAGAACAGGAAACTCTTGAACTAAGAATGAAAAGTCCCCTATGTAGAATTTTGTGCTATTGCTGATTCAGGAAAATACTTTGCATTTAATATTTTAAAAGCTGTAAAACTGTGATTGTATTAAAGTGTCTTTTTCCCCCATTTCTTTCAGGAAAAATGCACAAAAGGCTGTGTAAATATTGGGTATATACTTTAGAATAAATAAATTTTTAAGTTCACTTTTCCCACTAAATTTCTACCTTGAAAATTTTTGTACTCAGAGAAAAGCTGGAAATAATGGCATGACAAACATATATTCTCCATTTAAATTAAACAATTGTTAACTTTTTGCCAATTTGTTTTTTTTCTCTCCTTCTGTGTATCTATATAAATTCACAATTTTACTTCTGCATGCCTTTCCCAGAAGACAGTTTTTAAAACCCTGACATAAAAAAATTCAAATTCAGTTAACTCTTTTTCACAAAAACCTTTGCCAGTTTTAAGGATGATCTCTGTTTCACCCAGCTGAATTTCAGTGGAATTATACGATCATAATTTTCACCTCTTGGACATGACTAAATTAAAAGTAATCAAAATTTCATATTCATCTAGGTTTTAAAACTGAGAAAAAGCTAACAATACCAACCATATTCACACAACATTCTGACCTAAAAATTGTTAGCAAGGGACACTGGATGTGGATAGAGACTTCATTAAACTAACAGAAAAGATAACTACTAATATTAATAGAATAAATACATCTACTCTGAATCAGTGGTTTTGAAACCATGTCTAACAGAGAGATATAAGAGAGAAAATGGGTCAAACAGAGGAATGTCAGGAGCTGCTCTGGATGAAGGGTATGGGCATCTTAACATCAACGTCCTCAGTACTTTGCTCCTCAGGTGCCTTCTCAGCCCAGGGAGCACAATCTGAATACTATTATTTTAATGCAACTGCACAGTTTTCTAGCTTTTTAAAATCATAGTATTTTGACTTGTTGAAATACAGTAAGAAACTTTTAGGGAGTGCAGAGAAGTATCAATATTTCTTACAAAACACAGAAGGCTTTGGAAATGAAAGCAAATCTTGCCGAAACTAAATTTATGACAAAATAGCTTAGCTTTACTACCTGAGTAAATGTATATCTTACAAATATTTTTAAACAAAAGTTCTCTAAAGCATAGAGTACACAGAGTTTTCACATATTTGCGTTTTCAACATTCATTAAGACCATACTATGACCAAAGAAACTATAAAAAAACACAAGTGATAGTGCATCAAATTTTATTTGATGTACCATTTCTAAAATTATAAGAATATCAGATATTATCTCAAATATTAATTCAAAGTGACAATGATGTCAACAACAAAAAAAAAAAGAGGGAGAGATACAAAGCAGCCATTACGCTTAAATAGATACAATTATGAGAATGAAGAATTTTGTACCTTTTTGTGGGTTTTCAAACTCTTCAGATAAGAGGTGGTAGCAACAACCCACGCTGCAAACTCCCTTGATTTCAGACTTGGAAGTGAATATTCGCAGAGTATTTGGAGCAAGATCACCACAAGTATGTAGACCTACCATCAAACAATCCTTAAAACATGAGAAGGAAAAATAAATTTTGGAAATTAAATGGAAGGTTAAACAATATTTCAGGTGAAGATTTTAAATGTTCATTAGAATACACAGAGCTTTTAAAATGATGAAGTTCTACCTACAAAGTGTTGTTTGCTTTCTGTTTTCATAACAAATAGTTATTTCCTTTAAAATAAGCAAAATGATTGTGATCTTTTATCAAAAGTGACATACTTTTGAATTGATTTTCTAGTGTTTTTGGTTCCTTATCCATTTGAATTTTCTCTAGTCTTTTTTACAACTAGAATTTGCTTAACAACTACTCAAAATAAAGGTTGGACTAATCCAATACAGCATGCATTACTAGGACAAACATTAATATCTTACTAGTCAAATTTTAAAATTCACTTCACAAATTACCCATCGAAACTTATAAAAAACATTATCATAAAAAACTAACTGTTGCAAAGTTGGCATTTCTACTCCAACATCAAAAAAGATTATTCATGCACTGTATCAAATATGGCAATATTAAATTCAATTAAAATTTTTTGTTCCAAATTTTATAACATGAATTTTATGTAAAAATTCTATGAATGTTACTCCTAATTACCCAAAGCCTAACCTAAATGGATGCATATACAGACTGGGTACCCAGGCATATACTCCCAGAATCTTGATCAATACACCAAGTTTGTTTTAACTCTTCAGTTCCTTAATTTCCTCATCAGTAAAATGAGGCTAATAATAATATCTCACTTCAATGGATTGTTGCAAGACTTTAATAAGTCAATACTAGTAAAGGACTTGGTATAACCTGTGGCATTCAATAAAGGTCGGTAAATGTTTTCTATTTTTATCATCATCATGTTATTATAAATTCAAAATAACAGACATTAAGTTGTGAATCAAGTATATTTTTATAACCATCTTTAGAACAGATACAATTGTTTCATTTCAGTTAGTTTATCAACAAGTTATTTTAGCCCATATAATTTAGTCAGCAGGCAGGGCTGAAGTTGAACCTTTCTAAAGAAAAAACTGTACCTGTAAGTTACTTTGACCTGACAGAACATGCAGTTGCTTCAACCACCATTCTCTTCAAAGCAGTTTCTGGAGTGTTGTACAACTGTTTTGCTTTTCTCAATGGTTAGACAGTTTGGGTAGGTTTTATTTAGATGTTAGGATGTTATAAATGAAATGGAATTCAGACAGGAAGGGTTCATTGCTAATTAAGGGTAAATGACAGAGGTATGACTCTCTGTCTTTAAGCTTTGCTTAATTCTCCCCAAAGATAACACAAGAATTTAATCTCATTCTTTAGTGTATTCATTACACAAGATTAGTTAATAATATCAGTAGGTGGCAAACAAAAATACGCAATCAGTATATTATCCTAACAGTAAAATATTTAAGTACTGCATGTGCGCTGCAGGGTTGTAGCAAGGGAGGGCATGGGGAATACTGGTTAATTCTGGTTGTTAAAATTGCTAATTCACTAAAGACCCATGCAACAATCTTCCAGCATATCTTTTATTAGTCAAGTTCTTATAGAAGTTTGGATATAGTTTTGATTATATACTTTCCAGAAGACTTTGAAAAATAAATATATGATAATAAGCACTAAAAACATGTACTTTTTGAAGTCAGGTTAAAGTAATTGGGGTTGTTTAATCCTAACAAAGTTAAGCTATAACTTACTGATTTCATATACAGGAAAAACTGATGAAGATTACAAAGTTTCCCATAATTAGTGAAATCCAAAAATATCTGGGAAAAAGGAAAATTCTCCATTCTAAAATGACCAAATAACAAAACACTGGTTAGCTACGAAACAAGGATTTAAATTTATAAAGAATTCTGGTATTTTTTGCTTACTCGTTCTTTAGGGAAGAATTTTTGAAAAATTTAACAAGAGTAGACTATTTTAACTTCAAAGGCTATCAATCACATAAATTGCATAATGAAAACTTAGCTGACTAGCCTTTGTATTAGTACATCTGTTTGATTTAGGCTTAAAAATGAGTGGAGGGCACTCCATTCTGGAAAACCATAATTGTCAAACTGTCTGATTTTGTACTCTTGTCATATTTTGATAGCTGTGGAAATCATAAAAGCCTGAATCTAGCTTTGTCTTCTTGGTCCTTTTCATTAATGTAATCAAATAAGATATGCAGGTTAAGTAAACTATTAAAATTTAATTCTATGTCTTAGAACTTTATATAAATCAAATTAAGGAATTCAAAACTAAAATCACCTCCAGATCTTTAATAATATCATGTAGTTCTGAATCAGCAGTGATAAAAGATGTTAAAGGTGAATATATATTTGATTCATTTGACTTTGATATCATTTTTCTTCTCTTTTTATTTGCTTCAGGCATTTTTCTCTTGGGTATTTGGCATGAAGAAGCAGGTTCTATGGCATTAATAGGCAAAAGGTCTCTGAGAGAAAAAGTATTTTCAAAACACAAATTTTCTTCTTGATGTGAATAAACGTGTAGGTTTTCCATTTGTTTCCTGATGTTAGAAATTACAGAGCCTGAAAAATCTGGCAAAAAATCTGAGGTAGACAGCTTTTCTTGATTTGTAGTACTGTTGTTACATACTCCTTCAATATCTGCTTTGCATTTAATTTCATCTTGCACTTTCCTTTCTTCTGCCATTTGTAATCCCATTTCATTGACATCTAAATTTGACCTCCTATGATAGACTTTCCAATGTTTCTTCAACTTCTTGTTTCTCTCCTCAGCTCCATGAGTATTGGTATTTGAGGAATCGATTCCATAAACATTTAAGTTATATTTCAAGGACAAAAAGGAGCTCAGGTAGCCTTTTCCAGAACCGAGGTCAATTATCTAAAGAAAACCAGAATGAATTAAAAAAATTTTAGTCAGATGGCAATAGCATTCTCAGTTTTTTTTAAAACTAGTAAACAAAGGGTTGCATAATTTTTGCAACCTGTTGTGCTTTCTAAAAATTTTTTGATTCCTACTAAAACCCAACAACTCTCATAATTTTTATTCAATATTTTAAAGAAATTCTAAGCAGTGTAATAATAAGTTGAGGAAAAGACATAAAATACATAAATATGGGAAATAAACTGCCTTTCTTCGTAGACAGCTTGACTGTATCTGCAGAAAATTCTGAGAATTTACAAAAAAGTTAACAGAACTAGTAAGTGAACATAGCAATGTGCCAAGATACAGAATCATTAGCAATTAATAAAGAACCATCAGAACATATACAATATGGTAAAGAACCAATAGAAAA
Organism: Camelus dromedarius; assembly: GCF_036321535.1. Lineage (NCBI taxonomy): Eukaryota > Metazoa > Chordata > Mammalia > Artiodactyla > Camelidae > Camelus > Camelus dromedarius. The sequence continues at coordinate 21,823,973 of NC_087446.1, read as the reverse complement.
TAAAATTTAAAACCAACTGAATTAAAATAGCATTAAATAGAAACCTAGGAATAAATTTAACAAAGATTATGCAAGACCTATAAACTGAAAACTATAAAACACTGCACAGAAAAAATTTGAAAGAACTAAATAAAATATAGTATGCTCATGAAACAGCAGACTCAATATTAAGACGGCAATTCTCCCAAATTGACATACAGATTCAATGCAAACCTAATCAAAACCCCAGCAGGGCTTTTTAAAGAAACTGACAAGCAGATATTACAATTTATATGAGAAGGCAAAGTACCTAGAATAACCAAAATAATTTTGAAAAGAAAAAGTTTGAAGATTTACACTTATTCAATAACCAATATAAAACTACAGTAATCAAACACCATAAAGATGGTATAAAAATAGACACAAAAATCAGTGGAATAAACAGAGTCCAGAAACAGAATATATAAAGAACTCTAACAACTCAATAATAAGACAAGCAAGCAACTAAAAAATGGGCAAAACACTGGAACACACACTTCACAAAACAAGATATACAAATGGTCAATAAGAAAATATGCCCAACATCATTATGCTTCAGGGAATCGCAAACTAAAATCAAAATGAGATATACACAAATATAAAGTGGTACAGTCACTTTGGAAAATATCAGCAGTTTACCACAGAGTTAAAACATATACTTACACTAGATGATCTACAAATCCCACTTTGGGTTATTTACCCAAGAAAAATGAAAACGTGTCTACACAGTCTTCTATGTGAATATTCACAGCAGCCAAAAGAAATGGTAACAACTCAAATGTCCATCAACTAATGAATGGAGAAACAAATTGTGGTATATCCTTTCTATAGCATACTACCCCCAAAAACATGGAACAAGGAGTAAATGCACACAACATTGATGACTCTCAAAAGCTATGTGCTAAAGTCAAGTCAAACACAAAAATGTACATACTATTTGATTCCATTTTTACAATTTTCTAGAAAAGTCAAAACCACAAGCAGAGAGCAGTGGTTCCCTAAGAATGGAGGAGGAAATATCTTGCAAAAGGGTATGAGGAAACTTTTTATGGTGACAAATATTTTTTATTACAGTGGTTAAACAACTGCATACAAGTACCAAGTTCATCAAAGTGTACACCTAGAACTGGTGAATATGTAAATTATACCTCAATAAAACTAAGAATGATACAAGAAATATAAAATTACCAAGACTGTTACTGTATTACCATGTCATTTCATAAGAAATAAACGGACAATTACAGAAATCCTATCATAAGAAACCACTATCTAATCTCATTATACCTATCTTTAATTCCTAAAATCAATTAAACCCTAACATAAGTATGAGTCGCTCCAGGAAAATTTCCTATATTTGAAATAATGCATATTATCAAATCCTCAAAAATTTCAAAACTGCAATTAAAGTAGTTCATAGGTAAGACTCCAGTAAATGATGTCTCCTAAATAAGTGTCTAGTTTACAAATAATTTCCTGTGCCCCCTCCTTTTTTTTTAATGTCTAATACGTAGGCTAGGTATTATGGGAAATACAGAAAAATTATACATCTTGATTTTAAGGAACTACAATCTAACGAAAGTTACCACACCCATACTCAAGAATACAAGGACTATACAGCAGAAACTCTGTTAATCAATTTCCTCATATCTGAATCTCCAGAGAAAGCAAAGCTCTCTATCCCTTTTCTTCTACAAAACACATTCACTGATGCCAACGACAGGCTTAATGCTGGCGACCAGCGGGATGCTTGTAAGCACCAGCACATTTGTTCCCACCAATACAGATGTCTTCTTACCAAGAGGTAATTGATTTGTTCCCAGATCTGTTTGTAAAAATTCCACTTGTTAATCAGGAAAATTCTGGCTGCAAGTAACGGAACATCAAGTTTCAAACAATGAAGAAAATTCATCTCACTTAAGAAATCTGGCAGTAGAGTGGCTGAATCATTCAGAGGCTCAACCACATATGGCCACTGGACCAGCTTATTTATAAATCCTCTGGTAGCAAGATGGCTGTGAAAACTCTAAGAATCATGTCTTCACAATATAGTATCTAAAAACCTTTCCGGTAATAGGCACATTTTCTTAGAAAATCTATCAGTTGACTTATATCTTATTGACCCAAATTGATTTTTATCCCTTTCCAAATTGACCTTTTAGTAACATATACAGTTTTAGCTATAGAATGAGAAACTGCAATTAAAGGTTATATAATCATACACATTTTTTACCTTCAAACTATCTGATCTGAATGGTAAAATCTCCACTATCCTGATCTCTTACCCCTTGCTCACAACAGTCTTCTTTCCTGGATCAAAGATAAAGGAGCCTCCAGTCTAATACCTGGTGGGAGGTATCTTCTAGTCTCCTAATTCCACTGAGAAGACTTTCTCAGAAACAATGCTACAGATAGTGGTTATATTCCTTAATAATATTAGTGTGGTACTGTATTTTAGATAGAAGAGCTGTATTTTGTAGACTGACCTAGAGATCTAAGTACCCCTTGAGGCTAATCACTTTCAAGTTTGTAACTCCAGTATGGAATTCTAACATGAGCTTCATACTCATATATGCAACAGTGTACCTAATATTCCCACTTGAATATCTAATAAGGATCTCATTTAACATGTTCAAAACTAAGTTCTTGATAGTCTCTGTAAGACCTGCCCCTCCCATAATCTTTTCCATCATAGTTAATAATATTTCCATCATTCCAGGTGGAGAAGAGGGCTATTTTCTTTCTCTCATACCCTCCATCTGATTTGCAAACAAATCCATGGTCTTACCAAGGATATGTCATACCAACTGCAGTCTAAGCCTGGGCTATTGCAACAGCCTCCTCAGTGATCTCCTTGCTCCCACCTTTTCCACCTTGAGTCTGTTCTCAGGAGAGCAAAAAAAGTCTGATCATACCACCCCTCTTAGTAAAATCTCATCACTTCCCTAATCTCATCTCCAGATACTGACCTCCTTTGTTATTGAGATTTTTGCCTCAACTCTGAAAGCACATGCTCAGGTAGGAGCTAATTTCTAAAAAGAACCAGCCTGAATGTCTACAAAGACTATGGTGAAGAGTGCAATATAATGGAAATATTTGCTTCACAACACTCCTCAACACAGTTGTCAGGGTGATCCAGTGGTTCCAACGGCGCCCCATTCTCACTCAGGGTAAAAGCCCAAATCATCACAATGGTTTCTGTACCTTCATGACTTGCTTCTACCAGCCCAACCTCAGCTCCTACTACTGTGCCCTTGCTGTCACCGCTGGAGTTAATTGGCTTCTTGGCTGTTTCAAGAATACACCAAGTGTATTCCCGCTTTAGGGCCACTGAACCTGTTATTCCCTCTATGTAAAAAGCTTTTTCATCCAGATTGTCTCATAGATAATCCCCTATGTCTTAACTCAAATGTTACCTTTACAATGAGGTATTACTTGCCCCTCCCTTCCTAACTGAAAGCTTTAATCTTACATCCCTGATTTAGCTACTTCCTTTTCACTTATTTTTTTCTCTTTAAAGTGTATCAACGTATACAATAAAATATACTCATAATGGTTTTATTATCTCTCTCTCCTTATTAGAATATAAGTGCCATGAGCACAGAGATAGGCTTTGCTTTATTCACTCCTGTATCCTCAGCATCTGTAACAGCACCTGACACATGGCAGGAGCTTAAAAAGTACTTTATAAGTGAATGCATGCACGCAGGTATGAAGGAAGGAGCATGTTTAAGAAATAAAAATTAAGAAGTAAGAAGACTTGGTAATGTGACTAACAGAGGCAAAGTTTTTGCCATGTAGGGAGCAATATGGTTGAGGCTAAAATGATTTTTTTTTTTCCTTCTCTAGTTGTCTATGGTCACTTGTAAAGTTAAGACTGCAGAGTCTGGGTTTCCAACTATCTCCATGAAATCTGTATTTACTAAATTTGAATTTTTAAATTAAAAATAGTAATATATAGGGGGGCGGGAAGGGACAGACTGGGATTTCAAAATGTAGATTAGATAAACAAGATTATACTGTATAGCACAGGGAAATATATACAAGATCTTGTGGTAGCTCACAGCAAAAAAAAATGTGACAATGAATATATGTATGTTCGTGTACAACTGAAAAATTGTGCTCTACACTGGAATTTGACACAACATTGTAAAATGACTATAACTCAATAAAAAAAGTTAAAAAAAAACAGTAATATATAATACATTTTAAACTTAACTATTTTGAGAATCAAATATTGCTATCAAGTAATTTCAAGAGAAAGACCCTGTAAGTCTTAATTTCAGGTTATTTCACTCTCTAGGAACAATCTCCATTACTATGAAAAAAGTTCCTTTAGAGCAGGTCTAATATGAACATTATGCTACTATAAATTTTTTTCTCTGCATTTTAGAAATAAAATAAATCTGCCTTATTAATTTAAGGCTATTGATGATATAATATTTCATATAAATAAAAGAATAAATGTAGTCAAAATGTAAAGTTATGAAGCATAACAATAAACACCCCTTTCAGATTTGAACATAAGTGATTTATCTGGGAGTGAAAAAAACACCTGATAGGAAAATAGAGAAGAGAAGGAAGACAAAGAAATAAAAGCCCCAATAAAAGGTGTGTTCTGAAGCAAAATACCACTTTAGGACAACCTGGGTTTAATTGCACTGGGAAACTCTAAGAGCTAGTGCAGAACGTATACCTCAGAATCATTCCACCTGGAAAGTCCGGGAGTTGATGTATTTATCAGCTTGTATCAGTCATTGATTCAAGGACGCTCACAGGGAGGAACTAATCCCCAGAACCTGTATGCAGGCAGTGCCTTGCTTCAGCAGCCAGAGAAAACCCACAGGGAAAGAAATGTAGGAAGTGCCAGGTAGAAAGCAGGCTGGCACACCGTGAAATGGTAAAGCCTGAGTGTGTTTGGGTAAAGCATCCAGGAGCATCTGCTGTACCCATGAACCTACCAGCCGTCCTAAGAACTAGAATGTTAGTATTTCCACTGCATATAACAATGCTTTTTTCCACATCCCATCCCCCTGTTTCTCCTACCAGAGGTAAGAACTATTCTCAAATTATTATTTATGATTTCCTTGCTTATTTAGTAGTTTTTTGCATATTTTTTTGCATTAAGAACATATCATTATTTTGCTTAAGAGCTTTTTTTTTAAAAAAAGGTACCATAAACTATGTAGTCTTCTGTAAATTGCTTATTCTTCCCATTCAGTTTTATGTTTCTAATATTCATCCATGTGTTATGTACGGCAACAGTTTGTTAAGTTTTACTATGTACTCGCCCCTTCTACTCCAGCTGAGAGTCACTGCCGTGGTGAGCCTGTTGCTGATTCTGATGGGTGCTACCTACGTGTGATGTACTGGAGAAAAGGTTGAAAACCACTGCCTTAGCTCTTGTCTCTGGTCTCTGCCCTACAGAGCTGTGTTGCCATAAGTGGCTCTGCATGCCTGGCCCAGGCTGTGATAGTTTTCTAATCACCCTCAAACTCTCCACAGGTCTGGAAGAATCGATGGAAAAGATTCTAACACCTAATAAAAACTGAAGAAGGGAAAATCCCCTATTACCCCCATAGATGTTCTTGTAGGCATAAGAAAAATAACTTACTATTTTTATAGGCTAATGTAGGCAATCACTGATTTTACTTTAACATCTGTTTTTAGACATTACTACCTTTCACAAAAGCTATTTTTCACAACAGGAATGCATTATAATTCTGACACTGTGAAAGAATCCAAGCTCTAAAACACAGTTTCTTTGTGTTACTATGATGAGGCAGGTGCCCCAGATTACAGCTTGGTAACCCAGGTCCTTGAGAACACCTAGTAGCAAATAATTTTGCAGAATGTCATATTCATAATGCTGGCTCGAGTTGGAGTTACAACATATCAAAGAGAATTACCATTAACTTCTATCCAATCTGAAAAGAGTGAAATTTATGGCAAAACATTGATAGTCATATCTTATTTTTAGTATGTATTTGTTATAACTACAGTGTATTGGGAAATGAGAGTGTACATTTAAAGAATCAGATATGATGTGACCTATCTCACATCAGCTATTACTTAATGGCATTTAAAGGCTAGACAGTGACAGTAGAAAAGGAAATTTAATGATACCAAAAAATAGCAATAATTTTAACACCTAAAAACACAGGGCAATACTCTTACCTGCTTTATTCCGCAGTAATCAGCAATACTGCTGATGAGCTCTGACATTGCCTGAACTTCATGAGATTTTTTCAAATTCATAAACTCATCTGGCTTCATATTTTCATCTGAACAAAAATAAAACAAAATACTGCCATTAAAGAAACAAAATTTAGCAAGAATCATCAGCTGATGTTCATGTTTTCTATAATTAAATATGAAAATAATATAGACCTCCTACTGTGGTGTCTCTATGATAGATCTCTATAGTTCAGCTGTTATGAATCAAATTTGCATTGATAAAATAAGATGACCCACAGAACATTATTAAAAATGTCCCTTGACACAGAAAACAATTAACTATAAAGAAGAAGACTGATAACTAGACTACAATGTAGGAAAAACGTGGAGATCTATGACTAAGTTGTCCTGTTTAACATGATGCATGAGAAAATCTACTTGTTTAGCACAAGTAGTCTACCAGGGCTCACGATACAAGGTCTAACAGCAAACTAAGGCCATGTTGGAAATACATACATATATGACCAATATATTGCTTCTAAATGCCTAAAAAACATACATACACACACACAAACACACTTACCGGTTTTCTGTTTTTGATTTCCTTGAAGGGCTACAAGCAACTGTTCAAAAGGAGTACATATTCCCAAGTTTTGTATAGAATAATATTTTGCAGCCAGAGCAAAGGCTTCCACATTCACCAGCTTCTGGGAAGTTTCACAAAATATCTTTGGAAAATCAGTAATACCTAAAAAAATCAGGATAAAAAAAGAAATATTAGCAGTAATTGAATAATTAATAGTTAATCTGAGATTAAAAAAACAAGAAATGAAAAACACCAATCTTTATAACAAATTATAATATTTTCATTTTGGTGTGAATTTTGGCAATATCATTAATGGTTCCATTATATTTGTTATTTAAACTATTAGCTATCTGTAGCTCTTAGTTTTCCCTTAATGCACTAGACAATTACACACTTAGATTCCAAATTAAAATTTGGCCTTGTTCTTGTTGTTGTTTCAAGCCAAAAGAAAAGAAAAAAGTTTAAAATGTTTTAAACTGTAATGTGGTCATTAAATTTATGAATGGCCCTACCTGATGGACAACTGTGAATTTAAAGGAGTTCAGTCCATGCAATACTCTTACTCCCTGTCCACACTTCATGTAGGACAATGGCAATATCCCCAATGAAATAAATGTTATTGTATATATGTGTTCAGGCACTGCCAGTATGAATTCTAAAACAAATCAGGTCATGATTAGGTGAAAACAGTTCATTTTCTTCCCATGGTCAGTTTTAAACCATTGTCTAAGTTTCACGTAGAAACTATCAACAGTGGCCGAACGCTCACTCATTTAGAAGAGTATGGTGAACTGTCACACTGTCCATAACAGCCAGTGTTCCTCTCTGGACACATCCTGTTGAAAGCAGATGGGACTACATCTCACCAAGGTGAACTATGCCATTTTCAGGCAGAAGTTTTAAGAGTATCAGAAGATTCATTACACTTTTTTTCCCCAGAACTATTATCGTTGAAGCATGTTTTAGGACGGAAACTGCCTCAGCCCGATTCCCCACGTGACGACAACAAAGACATCACTGCTGTCAAATTACAATGACCAGCAACATACATGACAAGGTAACTTCATTGTTCTTAGTCGCTGAGTTTTTAGGCTTATTACTCCAGCATAATCTTGCCTATTCTAATACACAACAGTATAGTTTTGCTTTTTATTTGTTCAATTTCATTTTACTATAGCCATTTTTAATGCATGTTAATTCATGAAGGTCAAAAAAAGGCATTCCAATTTGTATGTAAGGGTTCAAAGGAACTTTGGATGAAGAAGTCCAATTGAGTCCACTTACTGAAAATTATGTTTAATAATTAAAAGCCCCTATATATTCAATGGCTAAATAAAGTACTTAAAATGTACCCCTTACAAAAGCATGGTGCCAATCAGGAAACAACTTTCGTTCTGCCAGAAAAACAATACCATATGCTATGAAGTCTATTCTTGCAGAGCTGATCCTCCAAAGAAACTTATGAAATTATAAAAACCTACTTAAACACACATGTATCTTTTTAAAGCTAGTATCTATTAAGTTGATGGTACTAATATTCACAAATTAATTAATGAGAATAAAAAAAGAGATGCATAACTTCCATTCCTGAATCAATTAAACAGAAATTTAAACTACAAGAATACTACAGTGAATTCATTTAAGATACATTTTGTCTATTATAGAGAGTTCTTTGGACACTTTGCAAACTGAATTTACTAATGCAGCCAAAAGTAATAAAATCCACATCAAAATATTTAGGCATGATACAGAGGGGGAAACTCAGTCAACTATTAAGTGAGACTCTCAAGTTTAAGGGCAGTCTCAACATCCCCAAGTTCCAGGGCAGCAATTTCTTAGAGTGTGATAGAATAAGAGTATTAAATCTCAAAGTGCAGAGGGACTATTATAATAGTCAGTTATTGGACAATGTTGCCAACAGAAAGAAATGTGATGTTTCTGTTGGAAAAGCAAAGGTTCAAATCAATTTAAGTATCCTACTGAAAATACTTGAAAAAATTCCAATCCAAGCTGAATTAAATGTTGTTAATTTGTTTTTAATTACAGGCCTTCTAGTAATTTCAGAAAGAGTCTAAATTGCAAAGATATTATCTTTTGAACAACGCCCACTTTTATAAAATGGATAGTGTTCTGATTCAGTCCATTAGTTTATGCCATTTAGGGCTATGCCAGTCTATTCAGTTAGTCTAGAACTCTGTGAAAAAAATCTTTCTGAATTATGAAAATATAGCTTCTGTACTTTCTTTGTTTTCAAATGATCCAGCCTGTAACTGTCATTACTTGCAATTTTTAGAGATTCAGAGAGACAGAGAGAGGTGTCAACGATTTTTGTCTTTACTTCTACCCCTGAAACAGTATGTGAGAAAAGCTACCTGGCAATGGTAATGGTGCATATAGTCCTCCAAACGCATCCCTAGGTACTTGCATATCGAGTTTGGGTTTGGCAAATAGCAAAACAGAAACCACAGCATCACCCAACTTATCATTTAGTTAATTCTTAGTTAGTTAGATTTTTTTTACACAGGGAAGGCTTTGTTTTTAAATTTGATGCCCATTTCACCTGTATATTATGTGACTTGATTATTTTGCCAACAACTCCCTCTACTGGAAGTACCAGTGCTGCTTTCTTACATGTTTTCTCTTTATTTACTCTAAGTTTTTGTACACCCTACACTACTCCATAGATGTTTCTTATAAGACAGATTATTTGAGCATGAGGGAGTGAGGAGAGCAAAGAGGCAAGAGAGAAGTTATTTCTATAGATATGAGATCAGGATATTCCTGAGTATTCTTTTTTTCCTACAGCAGAGATCAACGTACAAGGGAAGACAGAAAAGTTATATATACACATTGAATTATAAAAATCCCAAACTAGAGAAATGAATAATAATGCTTCAAAGCTAAAGTAGAAACAATCAATGAATATATAATATTTACAGTAAATAAAAATACAATTTTAAAACTAAATGTCTGGTATTTTACTTGAATATTATCTAGCACTTTAAGGAACACAAAGTACGGCAAGGATTCCCACTATCTCATCACTATTTCGGCTAACATTTATTGCACATATACTATGTGCCACGCAATGTGCTAAACAGTTTCCACTGAATGGAACAGACCGATAAGCTAGTTACATAGTGCTCCTATCCCCATTTACTGAGGAAGAAACAAGACTCAGAGAGGCTGCAATTTAGCCAAGCTCCCACAAACACTAAGTAGCAAAGCGTGTGAACCAAGGCTGTATTCAGACCTTGCTCTGAATTCCCACATTTTGATCACCATGCCACAGCAGTGAGTTCAGAGGGCAACAAATGAAATCAGGAAAGACAGCAATTAAAAAAGTGCGAGGCAGATCTGCCTGCCAGACGCTGGTCTAGCAAGAACTCCCTCTGGCAGAGATCAATACATGGCAGTATCTTAAGATAGTTCAGAGTCACTTTATCTTCTTAATTCTTTCACTTTCCTCACTCCCCTCAATACCTCCCTCTTTACCAGAAATGATTCTAAGAGTTTAAGAAATTAAAAGAGTAATTTCTTCATACAAAACTGTTAAGTCTCTGAAAAGGAAATTAAGGGTTTTACGATAAGATGTAGTTGTAGTTATCTATTTCCACGAAGAAAGCAACCCTACTGCTTCATGCCCAGTTGTAAAGCAATAATACTTTGAATGTATCAGGCATTCAGTAAGTAAGGAATAAATGAATGAATGAAAGCCATTCCTCAATACATTTACTACTGTACCATCACAAGGTACACTGGGAGAAACAAATTCTAAGATTCTTTGGTAGCAGTGATCATGGAGGTCACTTAGGAGTTCAACAGTACTGCTGGCCCTATCACTGAGAAGAGCATAAAGCCTCATCTCAACCCTAATGTTTACAATCACAAGGCGAAACAAAAGTGATTTAAGATATTTAGAATGTGATACAAGATAAAATGCAATTATGTGCTATAATTTGAGGTTTAACTGTGTTACAGGGATGAGGGCAAAGGTCACTGCTCTTATTGTCACACAGCCTAGAAACGTTCTATGGTCCAGAAGTTCAAGAAGAAATCAACAGTGCCCTCTTAATAACAATCTTCACAAGGACATAGAAATGTTGCGTACTCATTTCTACATGAATGTCCTAAAGATGTCTCCAATGTAGAAGGCCCAAAACTGGTCTGAATGTTCTCATGCTCACCAAACCTTTCCCTTCTACTTCCTATCCTGTTTAATAGTGTCATCAGTCTCCCTGTACTGAAAAGTCTTCACATTATCTTAAATGCTCCTTGTACCCTCAATCCACATACCCAGTCACCCAATAATTCTAATGTAAAAATGCGTTTCATTTGGGACCCCCCACACTCCCCATCACTATTGTGGTTCAAGTTCTATTAAGTATTATCAGTGTTACTACAATAGCGTTTATAGGTGATTTTTTCCGTATCAATAAAACTCCCATAGCACAGTGCTCAATAAGTGTTGGACAAACTGAATTGAACATGGTGTCTAAAATGGAAATGTACTTATATTCAATGGAAGTTTAATTACATATTTTAAGGTTCTGGCTTCCACAACCATTGACTTTAGGCTTCAATCTTTCACACTTGTTTAGTAGACTTCAGTCAAAAATTAAAGCTGTCTTGCTGAACTATGAAAATTATAGATGGGATGTATTAAATTTTATGAATGTTTGAAAATATCCACAACCCTATAATCTATGTAAGGAAGAAAACAATATTTACTGTTGCTTTTTAAAATAAATCAATTTATATCACTCAATTATGTGCTAGGAAACTTTTTGCCGAAGCTCCAGCATAATTTATGGTTGCATATGAAATGAAAAAAAAATGTTATTTCAACACATAAACCATGCTCTTAGAAAGGAGATATAATTAAGAAAGAATTGACATTCGTGTCCTTACTGCGCCAATAGTCACATCACATTGGATGCATATAGTATACGTAACCTGAATTTCAAAAGCACTTCCACATTTAACTAAGTTATTTATAAAAATGAAATTAAATATAAAAATAGGAAAATCTAACCAGAGTATTACTACTCTAACAGACCCTTTCCATAGTTTAATTTGAAGGAAAATAAAAATATCATACAAAGAAATAGCCTATTTAGAAAACTGATTTGGTATATAAAAGTTAAACTTGTTAAAAAAAAAATAATTCTGGAATGCCTACTACACGCAAGGTGATAACTGAACCCGATAAAGTTAATTTGTTACAATTTGTGATTCATCTAAGGAATATGGTGTCTTACCACTTACAAAGCGTATGGAGAACAAATGTTCAGTGTGGATTCTAGAAGGCTCAGCAATTCCCAGTTACAATTCTTTTGAGATGCCACACGTGCTGTGCTTACTCAGGCCTTTGCACTTGCTTTTCCCTCTGTCTGATACCATCTTCTCTCAAACATTTCCATGGTTCTCTCTCTCACTTCCTTCAGGTCTTTGCTCAAATGTTACCCTGTCAGTGGAAACTTCTCTGTCAATCCTATTTAAAACTGTTAACCCCACTCAACTCTCATTCCTCATTGATCCTTTATCAATTTTTTTTATACATTCATCACCATCTGACATAGTAAGGTGCAAGAGGACACAGATTTTTGTTCACTGCTGTATCCCGAGTAATGATACAGTAACCCAGATGCTGTAACCCAGAATAATGCCTGTCAGAGAAGGTACTCAATGAATGAATGAGTCAATGAATGAGCAAGAACTAGGTTTGAATTCTGGTTCTCAGACTGTCCATCCCTCTGTGGCCATGAGCAATCTATTTATCTACTCTTAGGACTTGATTTCCTTATCTATAAAATGGAGAGGGGGATATCTATTTTACAGTGTTTTAAGGAATATACATATATATGCACATACACATATATGTAAATTTGTACACACACATACATATTTACATGTATTAATTACATACACCCTAAACATCCTAAAACAGAGTCTAGAACATGGTAGGCAACTCCCAAATCACAAAGTCCAAACTAAGTAACTGAGTGTCCTAACACCACACTTGGGACTTTGTTGGATTATAAATACTCAGTTTCTAAATGCAGGGCCTGCTGGAAGAAAGGAAGTTTGGGCTCTGAGAGTTGGATGCAAAACCTCCATTATTAGAATGAAAGCACGACTGGGGACAGGTCAGCTGTAACTTGAGACACAATGTGGAAGTCCAATAGCCAACACGGGTACTACAATCTAAGTAGGTTGAAAGCAAGAATTTTTCAGTGCTTGGGAGCTCAGCGGTTAGCAGTGGACACCATGTCCTACAATCAGCTTTATCGCTCAAGAGAGAATTTTATTACCAATGATTATTTCTTACTGAATTTGATAAGAAATTTTTGGCAGACGGGTTACAATCCTGACTATGCTTTAAAGACCTAATATAGAGTTTCAAGTTTGCTTTAATACAACATTTTATTTTCCTATATTAGAAGTCTCTACTTTCAGAAAATAACCAAAACCATGAGATAGATTACTAGAAATTCAACAACTTCAAACTCCATTTAAAATTAGAAGCACTGAAGAATAAATATTTATAAATATTTTCTGAAAAATAAATTCAACTTAATAAATCAAATATGATTTTGTTAGCAAAATGCAAAGTAAATTCTAGATCATAAAACTTTAAAAACTGACTTATAATTGTAAAGAATATTTTAAAAATGAACTTATTTCAGTGCAGTAAGTGCTCTGAAATCAATCTCTTGTTCTTCTCTTGTTGCTCCCACAGGCGTCTCATTTCCTACTCTGGCTGTCATTTTCTGCCCCACAGTGCTTCAAGGATGGCAGTATCTTAGTAACTGACACTGCCATTGATCTCTTACTGAGAAGGCCAATATTTTCTTTGTATACATACACAGACTTGGGCCGAGTCTTCCAGGCATTCAAGAATTGAAAAAAAAAAAAAAAAGACTTTTCAGTTTGTTTATTATTAAGGCAGGAAAAAACAAAGGACTTTTTGTCCCAGGTAAACAGTAATTGTAAGGATAATTAAATTACTAATAATGGATTTTCAGAGAGTAAAATTAAATCATACCTCTCTCTTAAAACTACTTTTTCATCACGCATTTCATTAACTTGAGTTTAATTTCATCAGCTATTCTTACTCTAAACTCCATTACTTACATTTCAACAGTAACACAAAATAGATGTGTGTCTATTCTACTGTATCTTAACTGAATTCAGTTATAATCATTGGCCAAGTAAAAGGAACGTGCAAAAGGAATCTGCATTAAATATACACCTTCTCTATCTAGCACCTACTGTACCTCCGGCAGATCTTGCTCTTTACTGGCTGAATTTTTGTAACGATGTATACAATTCATAAAAACCAGATCAATTTTATTCTTTTGGGGCCATTGTTCAAGGTGGCTGCTGTATAGGGAATAAACAAATAAGATGCCCACCTAAACTTAACATTTACATTTGCTATTTTGACTTAATGATCAAATTAAGAGGGAAAAAATCAGTTTCAGTAACTGTTTCTGGTGTTGCTAAAGATATTGGTCTGAGACTCTGGCTATATCTGAAATGCAGTTTCCTTCACAAAGAGAGAGATGGTTTTCAGTACTTAATAAAGATTAGTTAAATAAATGCTTGAAAATATATAAATATATCATAATAAGGAACAAAATGTGACAAGGGAAAAATGAAGAATGAACACAAGTGTTAGTCTAGATCAAGATGAATTCAAAGAGCTTTGTGAGACTAATAATGCTTTCAGGTGGTTCTTATCCTGAGGTCTAAGAGCTAAAGAAGCTTATGAAGCTTTAGGTGTAAACTTACCTATACAGCTAAAATTCTGCTGCAAGACACACAGCTAATCAGAGTCAGAGATGAATTAGAACCACGTCTTCTGACTCAGCCTATCCACCTCTATTTCAGAGGAGCAGAATATGGAAAGGATGGCTAATATTGACTAAATGCCTACTCATTTATGTGCTAGGTTTTAACATGTATCTCGTTTACTTCAATACAACTCTTTCAGGCAGGAATTGATTCCCATTTTTCAAATGAGGAATCTGAGGCTCAAATGCTTAATTTACACAAGATTACACACCACTAAAGTATCAGAGCCAGGATTCAAAGCTGTATCTGACAACCACAAAACCCATATTCTTTCCATGCTGTCTCCTATTTGCTTATATCAACAGCCGAGGTTCCAGCTGGACAGGAGATAGATAACACTGCAAGGTGAAGAACTTTATTTTGTAGGAAATGGAGACCAACTGATGGCTTCTGAGTAGAGGAATGACAACACTAGAACCAAGATTCTGGAAGATAACTGGAAAGTGGCTTGAATGGAGAAGCAACTGAAATATAGAGTCTGAAAACAACAACACCTTGGAAATTATTGCTAAAATTCTGTTGTAAGATTAAAAAAGGAGACAGCTGAACTATTTGCTATGAAAGTGGGAAGCCACAGATGCAAGAGAAATGGAGGAAGGTGAGTTGGCAGATTATGAGCCTAAGTAACAGGAAGAATGTTAATACAATTTACAGGGGACCTTTTTAACCACTGAAGTGATGAGGAGAAAAGACAAAATAGGGAGACCCTAGTAACCATGAAACCATGGAGGCAAGTTTTTTTTTTTTTTAATTCACAGAAAGAATTTAAATCATGATAAAACCATGAATATAGGTTACCATGACAGCAAATTTCTAGTGAAAGGTTAATAATTTGACATACTTTAAACAACAACAACAACAAAACATAAAATGAGTATCTAAAACAAACAGAAGACACTCAAATTTATTCTGACTGGCTAAATATAAATAAAATTTTAGTAGAATGAGGCGGAAAACGCCTCAGATGAGAAGAATCTCCATGAACTTTGTCTTACTGAACTTCTTAGTGAAATGATATGTGGGAAATCAGAAGTTGGAGGGGTAACCATTAAAAACTAGAATGTAAATTCGAGTTCTAAATGGTCTCATCTAAGAGCAATAAATGGAAAGCACTTTCTACATATCAAATAAATAAAATATGATGGCAAATTATCCTGGGTTCCCACAGATTTGTTTACATTTCTGTTCAACCTTACCTATAATTACAGTAGCAACCCAGGAACTGGGCTGACACTTGCCACTATCTTTTTGTAGTGTGAAATTATTTCCACACTTGAAGTCTCCTAAGAAGACCCAGAATATTTTTAACAGGGAAAACAGAGTTCAGGAAAATACATATGGAAAGTGAAAGAAAAAAAGTTAAATACCACAGAGTAAAACAGACGACACTAATTATTTCTCTGTTGTTCTCACTTTCTATTTCCAGCATGCTTTCTGGCTTCATGTGTTTCAAATTAAATGTTAGCACAATTTCAATGCACCATAATCACCAGCATCACCACCACCAACAACAAAATACTTGGAATGGCCAAGAAGAAATTTAATCTAATGGGATGCAATAAAAAATAATTTAAGAGAAACCTCAACGAAATAATCTATCACAGGCATAAACTTTCTGTGTTGTTCAATTAAAATTATAGTAAATTAATTACACAGATGTTCACCAAAAGGAACCAATTTAAAACATTTATTCAGCACCGAGTCCTGGTAAGGATCATTTGAGTGACAACAACAAGAAACAGGAGAAGCAGTACAGGGCCTCAGGAAGCTGAAAGAAGGGAGTCAAGAGGCCCTGGAGGCTCAAGCGGAGCCTTAGAGCAGCCCTGGGCTTTGGCAAAGTCACAGAGGATGGCTCTGCAGGCACAGAAACTGGACTTCCTGAGAGCTGAACAGGTTTTCCACAACTGATTCTAAGCAAAGTTATAAGAAATTGACTTTAAAATATAAATTCATTACTTTACATGGGGAAATACATTTAGAGTAATAAACCACATCATTAATTTAATAGGTATAGTCTCCTAATTTTAGAATTACAACTAGAACAAATAAAGCCAGATATTCTTAAAGAACATTTTAATCAAGCCAGGTAGCTAGTTGAGTTTCCTCTGCAGTCTTGAACTATTTCGGTTTCACAAAATATTTTGGTTATCCCAAATAAGAATATTTCTTCTGTTTTGCCTTTTGGAAGATTTTTCTAGACTTATGAAGACCAATTAATTTCTGAAGACCAGATAATTCACTGAAGAATGTTACAGATTTATACATGTACTCATTACTTCCTAAGGATACAGCCTTGTTCCCTTGAAGAGAGTTAACAAAATCTTAATCTCTGAGATGAGATCTAGGAAACTTGTTTGTCTTATCAGCAAAGTATTTAGAAGCTATCCTACTGGCTTTTTTGTGTGTAGATGGTTAATCTCATTTATGTAGGTAATAAACTTTCAGAAATTTTTTACCTCAAATGATGCCTGAGTTGATTTTATCTCCAGATTCTCAGGGTATCTTATTATAATCGTCAATGTACTGAATGAAGTACTGCATTTTCACAGAGGGAAAGAATATTACTGATTTCTGTCTCCTCAAGTTAAGTTTAAAAAACCTATTAGTTGGATCAAATCACACAAAAACAATAATAAATATAACATGGACAGCGATCACACCAGAAATAACAGATATATCTATTCAGTACCAAATTTCAATGGGTACCTTCAATAACATTCTTTATAGATCTATGCATCACTTTATTCTTTAAGAATAATTCATCTTACTCATCTATATTCCAGAAACTGTTTGATGTGCTAAGAACACAATGAAGCACTGTACTTCTGTTTTTAGCGAGTTTCTAATGTAGTTGCAGAGACAAACCAGTGGACAATGACGAAAGTATGACGTGTTAATATGAGAGAGAATCGAGTTGTTATACAGGAGCATATACATTTCCAAGAGTTCTTGACAATTTGTCTCTTCCAAGGAAAAACCTAATTACACCAACACCACCACAATCATGATTACCACAATTCTCATCACTTACTAACTACAATTTATTGAACCCATGCTATATGTTAGGAGCTACATCACACCATCTTTAATCTCCACTACAGCTCTGTGAAAAACAACAACAATCAGCTGTGACAGACAGACAGCTGCTCACAGCTGGGCCACACAGAGCACACTCTTTCCTACTAATTATGAAAACTTCTACGGTACACCAGTATCAGACAAAGTCTGTGACCATGACAACTCTACAATCATATCTAAACACAGACAGAAACAGGAACACATGCAAACACAACAGCCTCCATGGAAGGCCCCACGGAGAGGCCCAAGTGTGAGAAACCAAGGTCTCGGGCCAACAGGCAGCACCAGCCAGCCTCTCATGTGACTGAGATGCTGTGGGGGTGAGCTCTCCAGCCTCAATCAAGCCTTCAGGAACAGCAGTCCTCGGCAGTCCCCGCCAACACCTGGACTGTGAAATCATGAGACCCTAAGCCAGATCCATGAGTTAATCTGCTCCTAAATTCCTGACCCAAAGAAACTGTGAGAGACCGTGTTTTTCAGCAATAGATAATGTGTAACATTAATGTGTAAATTAATATAATTGTATGTCAATGAGTGTGTACTCTTCCAGTTAGAAGAATTATAAAGGAGGTCGTGCAATTAAACATTCATTAATACTGTGCTTTTAATTCTTAGACTATTTTCTTTTTTGAACATATTTATAACAGCCACTTAAATCCAACATCTGAGCCCAATCAGGATCAGCTCCAATTAATCATTTTCCTCCCCCTCGGGTCACACCTTCCTTTAATTCTATGAACACAGCTACTTAACTCCAGGATCAGAGCTCACATGGAATCAGTTTCCTGAGTATGAATCACAATTTCCTGTTTCTCTGCACATCTAGCAGTTTTTGGTTAAAAGCAGAATTGTGAATAATTTATTGCAGTGGATCTGTTTTGTTTTCCTAGGGATTTTATTGTTGTTGCTCCACGAAGAAGTTAGCCTGCTTGGGCTGGAGCTGTGAAGTCTACCTCCCCTTCAGAGCGCACCAGCCGGTGCCTCTGCTCAGCTGCTGGTTTACTAGCCTGCCCCTGAGGGTATCCCTGGGCCTACGTAGATTAGAAACCAGATAAAAATTTGGGTAGGTTTGATGTCAGATTGGGAGGCTCACCCTCTCGGTAGTTACCTTTGTTTCCAAGGCTCCCCAGCCTAAATTACCAGTTGCTCTCCCAGCCCAGAATTCTGCCCTTAGATATAGGAATTTAATCGGGCTTCCAATTTTTACCATCCAAGCTGTGCACACTTTGGGGGATACACTCCATCAAAGATGCAGCCAATCTGCATAACTTGCCAGAAGCTCTGTCTTTCAAGGGTTCACCATCCTCCTGGTTTTGCCAGCGTTTTTGCTGGACTCTCTGGGTCTCCTGTGGGTGTGTGAGCGTGTAGTCTAGAGGTCAGCCAGGGTTTTAGCCAGAGTTTTAGCTCAGATCTTAGATTCCAGCCCTTCTGTGGCTCTCCTTCCAGAATGTATTCCTTAAATTTCCATCTGCTCTGCTCTCTGAACTTTGTTGTGTCCTCCATGAGCTGGAAGAATGTCGTTTTCCACTGCCAGATCTAGGGGGCTTTGGAGCACCTCCAGCAAGAAAGTCATTAATCCTCAGTTCTTAGCCAACCACAGTAGTCATTCAGCAGCAAACTCTTCTCATGTTTCTGCCTACCTTTGGTCATCTTCTAGAACGTTCCATTAGTTGTTTTTAATAATCTGGCCAGTGTTTGTCATCGTTATCTGCTGGAGGAACTGCCTGACCTCTTTGACCGGCCATTACTTGGAGTACCCGGGATTATTTTAACAGCCTTCCATCCTGTCTTCCTGCATCCACCTTCACCCTCAATTTCCCAGACAGAAGCTAGTGTCACCCCTGGGACATGAAATACACCCATCATAACCCCTCACAAAGTCCTTGCAGAGATTTCCACTTCACTCAGAGCAAAAGCCAAGCCCTCAGTATGGTCTGCAAGTCCTATACGAAGCTGCCCGAAGCCGCCTCTCAAACCTCGTCTCCCCTCAGCCTCATCCGGACGGCTCTGCTGTGCTTCCAACACCCCCAGCATGTTCCGCTGGGCATTTTCTGTCCACTCGGCCTGACTCTCTTCCCTCAGATACCTGCAACAACTGGCTCCCTCACTTTTTTCAAGTCTCTGTTCAAATTCTGTTCTGTTAGGGAAGACTTCCCTGATCACCCCATACAAAACAGCATCTCTCCACACCATCTTTTTCACTTACCCTCCCCAGAACATGTGTATAAACACACACACAGGTTTCTCTGTATCTGTCTTCACAAAAACATGGGCTGCATGCAGGCAAGGACTTTGCTGTGTTCGGTGTCATAACTGAAGGGTCTGGAACAGGGCCTGGGAGGTGGGAGGTGCTTAGTAAACAACAGCCAAACAAGTGAATGGGTTAAGTGCTTCGCTCTGTTAGGCATTATTGTCAACCCTTATGTATTCACTCGTGCAATGTTCACAGCACCTCATCGGGCCGGAAATGTGATTAACCCCACCTTGCGATGAGGGACTGAGGCACAGGGAGTGGATGCCCAAGCTAACCAAGCAAGTAAGCGGTGAGGCCAGGGCTTGAACCAGGCAGTCTGTCTGCAGGGCCCCATCAAATTAGGCTGCTCAAGGTGCCATAACAAAATACCACCGGCTGGGTGGCTTAAGCAACAGAAATTTATTTGTACAGTTCTGGAAGCTGAAGTCCAAGATCAAAGTGCTGGCAGTGCTGGTTCCGTGGTGAAGCCTCTCCCCTTGGCCTGCAGATGGCTGCCTTCTCACTGTGTCCTCAGTAGTTTTTCTTTGGGTGCACTCGCCTAGTGTCTCCTCTTCTTCCTAGTGGACTAGGACTCCACCTTTTTGACCTTGTTTAACCATAATTACTTCCTTAAAGACATTATCTCCAGATATCACACTGGAGGTTAGGGATTCAAATTATGAATTTTGGGAGGACACAATAATCATAATTTATGCCCTTCAAACATCAACACCAAATGATTATGCCAAACATCTGCTAGTGGACGTCCACACACTGTGCACTAATTTAGTGCAGCTCTGGGAACCATGTCCTTTGTAACCCCTCACACGGAGCCGGCAGAAAACCCTACTTCTGGTGAGTCCCTAATGGAAATCTGCTCCGGTCTCTTTGCCGCTCCTTGAACACACTGTGCCTGCTCCCACCGCAGGGCCTCCACACTCCCTGATCTCACAATCTGGAATGCTCTCCTTCCAGAAAGCTCCATGACTCATTTTTCTCTTTATTTAGATTTTTTCCCCCAGAGTTATCTCCATTAAATTTTGCTGGAACAACCTACTTACAACTGCAAGCATACCTTCCCCTAGCATGTCCCCCTACTTCTCCCTTTGCTACTTAAGTCTTCTCTGAGGCACTTTAAAAAAATTACCTATCTTTTTCCTCTAGAACATAAGCAAGATGAAGGTAGGATTTTTATTTACTTTATTTACTGCTATTTCCCCAATTCCTAGAGAAGTTCTGGCACATAGCAGACACTAAGTAAATGTTCGCTGAATGAACAAATGAATGAATGAATGAATTTCCCCAAGGTCACAGAGCTGGTAGAACTGAAATTTGAACCCTATCTGACTAAACAATCTAAAAACTTAACTGCCAAATTATACTGTATAGAGCACCTAACAACTCTTTAGTAAGATACAAATCTGGTCAAATGGCAAAAAATGCTCTTCTTTGACACAAACAGTAAATTTCATACAGTGACGGGAAAATGCCCATCTTTACATAATCTCTACATAAACAAAATTAATATTCCTTACAAGAATAAATTATAAAAATTCATTCTTTTTAATACTGGAGGCAGCTGACCATTTATACAATTGAACATTTTGTATAAAAAATTTGGCAAGGTCAGAGACACTTCAAAGGTGAAAAATCTAGTCCAGATTCCATTATTGTTGAATAGACACAAAATTGGTTATAAGGGTTTCCCCGAAAATGTTATTTTATTCCAAGGTAAGAGAACAAATAAGTGACATTCATTTATTTATTTATTTGTCAAATATTTAGCAACCACCTCTGACCAGGTACTGTTCTAGGCACTAAAGATACAACAGTGAACAATTCTTACATTCCTGAAGGGGAAACAATGATTAAAAAAAATATTAATAAGGAATGTATTCATGTCTTAAAAATATTAGTTTTGATAATAAATGGCCTTTATAAGTCATTCTGAAATAATTTAAAAAAACTTCCAACACAGCAGTAAAGTTTCATACTCTGTGGAGTCAGATGGCCCAGGTTTGAATCTCCATTGCAAGCTGTGTCCCTGGCAAATTATCTCCTCAATTTGCAATTTCACAAATGGGTAAAACAGAGCCCTGCAAGGCTGATGTAAAGATTAAAAGAGAAAATATCCAAACAAACAACACACTGCATGGAAAATTATAAATATCAAAGAATCTTATTATTATTATTATTATTATCATCATCATCATCATTAGGCTATATAAACAAATCTATTTCTTCCATTGTATGCCAACTAGGCTGAACCCATATGAAAAGTCTTGGGCTTCATATTTATTCAGTATCTTTTCTTTTTTTGGAAGCCTGGATGAGTCATTAATTAATTCACACAACAAATTTTCACCTGGCATTTAATAATGCATGAGAGGTGTTTTACTAGGTGCTGGGTATACAACAGGACAGGCAAAATCTCTGCTCTTTTGGAGTTTAAGCTGCCAAGTTACCATAGGTATTAGGTATTATAAGAGTAAACTAAAGAAGTGCCTAACTTTTCAACAATAAACAATGACTTTAAAGAAATCAATATTTACCTAGACCTATTATAGGAGGCCCCTCGAGTGATGCTCTAAAGTTCATGAGCAAGTGCAAGATTGGGAACACCTGGAAGGAAATGAGGAGAAATCCTAGGACTCTACTTCCAAAAGGTACTTGCCTTAGTAGAATCTACTTAATTTCATGGCACACAGTAGTACTTTATAAACAGTTTTCAAATGAACTGGTAAATTACAGGTCTTCACTGCCATCCTAGCCCAGGATCCCATCACCTTTCCTGTACTACTGAAATGGTCTTCTAACTGGCCCCTCAGATTTGCCCTGCTAGTCTGTTCTTCAAATAACTATCAGAGTTACTTTTTCAAATATGTTATATTAAGTCACTACGTTGACTAAATGGCTCCAAAGGTTTCCCACCACACTTCAAACCCTATACCCTTGAAGGCCCAGAGAACCCTGGGCGATCCGGCCCCTGACTACATCCCCAACCGCCCCTGCCTTTGCCCAGCACTTGGCTCTAGCCACTCAGGCTTCCTTTTGAACCTCTACCAGCCCCGCTCTTTCGTGTTTCAGGGCCTCTGAGATCTATGGGTCTGAAAACCCTTCCTTTGGCTCACAGCGCTTTCTCACGCTCCTTGCTCAGGACCAGCTAAGTTAAAGCAGCCTCCTCACACAATCGCTATCACATTTGACTGGTTTCATTTTCTTCTTGGTCATTATCATCATGTGAAATGATCTTGACGGTTTACTACTGATTTATCTTCTGCTGTGTTTCCTCGTGTTATTTATAAGCATTGTGAGAGCCCTGTTCTCCTTGTTTCCCTCCAGCCAAAAAAAATTATTGCTGAGTTACTAAATGAAAGAAGCTCTTAGCTCTGTTTCCTGTTCTCTTTAAATTGCGGAAATAACAAACACCCAGGGACAAAAGGGAGATCCTGGCAGGGCTCAGCTTCATCCCACGGAGGGCCTCCGGAGCCCCCTCGGCCCGCCCGGCCGCGCACCCGTTTCCGCTCGACTTCCACTATGGGGCACGCTTCACTGGGCCGGCCTTCTCTCCGCCTCCCCGCCCGCCCCGTCCACCAGCCATTCACCTGAGCCCCTCTCGACTTCCACCAGGGGGCGCGCCTCTGAGGGTTGGGCCTCAGCGGCGGTCGCCGCCGCCGCCGCCGCCGGCCTCCTCAGCGCCGCCAGCACCGTCTCCGGGGGCAAGTCGACCAGTTTCTCCCACACAGACTCCGTGTAGAAGTCCACCGTATGTGCACTGGAAATGGATAGGGCTTCCCTCAGGAACCGCAGGAGCTCCTGAAACTTGGCACACAATGTGGGCAGGCCTTGGGTCACCGGGAGCGGGCGAGAAGCCGCCATGGCGCACACCCTCCCGGGCTGTAGGTGGCGCAAACGTGGCCGCAAAGCGAGAGCTCGGTAGCACAGGCCCGATAAGTAGAACTCCGATCTGGACTCTGGCTGGGCGGTTGATTGCTTCTGCCTGATGACGTATTTTGACTGCGTCCGTTGTGGTTTTTCTAGCCATGGCGCCGGTAAGGCCGGCTGCAAGGTGGCGAAGAGAGAGTTTTGGGACGCATGGTGAAGGAGTTTCATCGGTTGGATTCAGAAATAAGAATGTGAAACACAGGACGTGGCGACCTAACCATGCGCAGGCCTTCGTGGGGAGCGTTCGCGAAGGTATGTAAGAGGGCGGCCTTTTACAAGTCGTCAGGCCTGCGAAATTTTAGGATACACGATCCACCGAAGCAGGGAAGGGTTTAGGAACCAGACCAGAACCCTTCGTGGGGCAGAGGAATCTTTTCTTAAATGTTCTGATGCTGTGGGCTTCTCAGAGCTCTGGATGGGAAGACGAGGCAGTGTTGCTAACATCTGCCCTGACTTTAAATTTCATTCTTCTTCAGAACGCTTTTTCTCTGCATTTCCCCTTGAAACTATAAATAGAGAGCACCTACGGGTTAATTTGTGCGTGTAGTACAGTACAGGATAGAAAGACGGGGCCAGGTATATACTGCCTCATACCCTTGCTAATTACAAATTACCCCACAGCCCTCCAGTCTTCTCTTACTGTCTTTACTTCTCTTTAATTCGTGTTTTTCATTTTGCCTTGCTGTCTTTCAGTACCCTTAAATTCCATTTGGAGTGTCTTTCAGTACCCTTAAATCTTAAATAAGTTTAGTCTTCTGATAATTGCCAGACGTTCAGAAAGTTATACAGCATCCTCCCTCTTGTGTTGAATTACTTTAGAAAATCAGTTGTATGGTCTTTTCTCTAAGGTAAAATAATAGGGTTTTTTTTTTTACCTTAGATATTTATTGAAGACCTAGATTAAATATTTTAGATGAATTAAGGAATTTGTTTGATTTGTGGGTACAATAAGTTGGAGTTGTGCAACACTCTAGTTATTTTCCCCTCTTTGAAGTTCTTGAGTTCTGCACAACTACTGTTGGTCTGGACTTTTTGCAAAGGACCAACGTACTAGTCATTCCATTAGCTTAAACTTGTTTTCTTGAAATAAGATTTTAAAGCAAAATAATGTAACTCTTGTATCTGAATGTGATGATGTAAAAAGTATTTTAAATTAACAGGTACACTTTTCATGCAACTTATTTTCTGAGAAAGTAATTTATGACCAATATTCTTCAATAGGACAAGGCTTTGCATTTCGAAGAAAACTAAAGATCCAGCAAAGTTACAAGAAATTGCTATGGAGAGAAAAGAAGGCTCAAACCTCACAGGAATCCCAATTCACAGACCGATACCCTGATCATCTGAAACATCTCTATTTAGCTGAAGAGGAAAGACTCAGGAAGCAAGTTAGAAAAGTTAAGCAGCCTTTGTTAGAACAAGTTGACCAGCCTCTGTCAGAAGAACAAGTTACTCAGCCTTTGCGGGAAGAGCAGTGTAGCACTGACCAAGCTTTGTCTGAAGAACATTGTAGCATTGAGCAGCCTCAGCCAGGACAACGGTGTAGCGTAAGAGTGAAGTATGTGTTACCTTCTTTTGAAATTCTTCACTGTAGATGTAAGTAGTGTTTTATGAAAGAGATTACAGGACAGTTTCTGTAGGAATGGTAATTTTTCTCAAAGCATTTTAGAAGTCAAGGTAATTATGTGAAAATATTTTCATGGAGGCTTTCTTGTTAGCTTAAATGTCTGTTAGGCCAGTTTAGCTTAATAGAAGAAGTAATGGAGTGGGAATTAAGAGATTTGGGTTCTGGATTTAAGTCTCTCAAGGCCATTTAACTTATTTGGACATTGATGGACTCCTGTTATTGATGTACTTTTTTTAAAAAAGTAATTTTTAATAAGTGTGTAATTTAGAGCTGCTATATTGCACAAACCTGGAACGGATTATTTGCACAGACTGTGGTATCCCTAACCTATCTCATGATGTTGTGAAGACTAAATGAGTTCATTTAGTTCATACATGGTACTTAAAAAGGCATATGATACATGGGACGTGCTACTTCAGTGTTAACTGATACTACTATTATTAAACTGGATTTTTTGTTGTTGTTGCAAACATAGACTAGGTTGCAATTAAAAAAACAAATGAGATGGAACAGAGACAAGTTGGTCAAAGAGCTTTGGGATTAAAGTTCATGTACACCCAAAACATCCTTCATAACATCCTTTAATGCCTTTTTCAGTCTCTCATTTCTGCCAGTCATATGCTGGTTTTCTATTTTTAAATATTTGAGGGTCTTTGAGAGCTTTCTGTATTTTCCCTGGTTGAAATATTTCTCTCAAACTTTCCGTTTGCCACTTTTTCTATCTTGAAAGCTGTAACTATATTTTTTTAATATGTTATTTGGACAATTTACCAATAAAATTAATGTCCCCTTTCTTTCAACCTGTCTTCCCCTCTTAAGTTGCTACTGAGATTTGACTATACAAGTACTATATTTGACAATTTTGTCATAATTTTGGCTGTATTATTTTTAATCCTTGTGACTTACTTGTCTTCATTTATCTCAAAAAGCTCCATTACTATTCCAAAGAAGAATAAAAAGAAAACATCAAATCAAAAAGCACAGGAAGAATATGAGCGGATACAAGCTAAGCGTGCTGCTAAGAAACAAGTAAGATCTCCTTTTAAAATATTTAGATTCATTTTTCTTTAAGTGTATATGCAAGCTTCTCTTCTTAATATAGGGCACATAATATGCCCTCTATAAATATTTGTATAAACGAATGAGCTGAGCAAAGCGGGAGAATTTTAACATGTTTAAATTCCTTGGTTGTTTGTATTACCCTTGGGAGGTGATACTGGTAGTTCAACAATAGGCTTTTAAAGGTACTGCTTGTAGGTTAATAGTATGAACGTCTGGGACAATGTTTCTCAAGAGTATGGTTCAGGTTGTTGCATTTTAACAAGTGCCTCAAGAGATTCTTATGTGTGATAAAATTTGAGAACTATTAATCTAAGAAAAAGTAGATGATTTTCATAAATTTGCATCAAAGTAAGTTAAAAGTCAGAGGGAGGCATTAGAATAAAATATCTTTTTACTCAGAAGAGTTGGTTTTGCTTATTAAAAACCCTACTAGGTTAATTTAGCAGAAAGTTACCACTCTTTCTTATCATTCAGAAACCCAAAATTATAATAGCATTTTTTAAATGAGTAAAAACACAATTATGTACAACTTCAACAAAATAAAAATCTGTGGTTAATTTGTATTTCTTGTATTGAAGCTATATTAATCTATTACTTTAAAAAGGATTGCACATCAATCAGAAATACTCCAAAGATGGCACTGACATAATTCTTTTTATGTCTTAGCTTTATAGTTTGTGTAATTAAGAAATCTGGAAGTTTAACATCTAAAATTCTTACAATTATTCTTAAACCGATGGCAGACTAGGATGAAGGAGGAACATTTCTCCATGGCAAAACTGGACCTTTGTTGTATTATGCTTTTTTATAACCAACCATATGATATCAGTCAACTTTGGAAATAGTATACCAGATGAAATAAGGACCATTATACTGTAAAACAATATTCTTTAAAAATTTCCTTTATGTATGTATAAATGCTTTGTATTTGTGAAAATTGAGCATCAGCTTCTTATCTGTAAGAGGAAGATGAATTCTAGCATAAAAAGTTTTGAAAGAATGGAATATGCTATGATGTATATGAAAGCACTTTGTTAATTATATCACCATACAAATGTAAGGCTGTGTTATTTGGGGGCTATGTGTGTTACAGAGGAAATTGAAAAATAGTGCACATATTGCATAAAGAACTTTTAAAACTTTCACATTTAATTAAAGAGTATTGCATTTCAAGCAGTGCTTTTCAGGTGTGTATATAACTGAATTATTTTTCCTTAAACTCAAATGAATTTGAGTCTTTATCTTAGGAAATCAAATGAGCATAGTAATTCTTAAAAGATCAAATCATAATACCTAGCACATAGATGCAGTATATAGCTAATAAGTGCTTCTTGAATTAAATCTGTCAGATTGCAAATTAGAAAGAACACCAGATATTCTGGAAATGAAGATTTTAGTGTTATATGGACTAGATAACCTCTAAAACCCTTTTAAGTCTTCAGTGGGTCTGATTAAATGATGAAATCATTAGATAAATATGCCTTCTCTCTTCTGTGCTCTAATTTTATTTGTATACAAATGATTAAAACTGTTCAATAACTTTACATTATTCTATGTTATAGCACGTATTGTAGTATGAAAGCACACATGGTATACTGCTGCACTTACAACACTATATTTTGTAAAATATAAGACAAACCTTAAGTGTTTGCATGGTGGTAACTATTTCAACAGAATTATTGAACAGTATCTGCTGTTTGTTACTGATGAAAATTACATATGTTAATAATTTCAGGAATTTGAGAGGAGAAAGCAAGAGAGAGAAGAAGCTCAAAGGCTCTATAAAAAGAAGAAAATGGAAACGTTCAAAATACTGAGTAAAAAGACTAAAAAGGGCCAACCAAACTTGAATTTACAGATGGAGTATCTTCTGAAAAAAATACAAGAAAAAAATTAAATCAGACGTGTTGTCTGATTAAACAAGAGTTAAAATGTCCTCCAGCTCTTGAGTCCCTTTGTGTGTGTACTGTCCCTCCAAACAGTTAATTAAATTTGTCAGCAGAGACTGGATTGCTAAGCTCTACTAAACATAAAATGTCCAAATATTTTTTTTCTGTAAAAGAACATTTTCTATATATGCTCTACATGATATGATTTGTTTTTTATTTATTTGCTTCATGAAGAAGTGACAGAACCTGCTGTTTGAGTTACAGGTTCAATGTAATACTTTTGTACTGTAGGACATTCAGATGAAATAAAGTGTTTTGAAAATAAGGGAGCAGAATTTTTAATCGTAATATTTAAAAGAGAGTTTTGTGATTTTGTTTCTCAAAAATCTGAAATGTATTTCTGGGTTAGTGTTTATGGACAGATGCTGAAGGGCAGAAAATACAAGTGCGCTGAAGGGAAGATGGGGTCAGGTACTCCTAAGGCAAATACTGAAGGATGCAACCCTGTCTCAGCTTCTCCATTCCCTTTGTTAGTCACTTACCTGTATGTCTTCACTCACCTGTGTGTGTTAAGAGGGTGATGGAAATGGTAGGAGATTTGGAAAGTGATTGTATAAGCTTTTAAACTCACTCTGAAAGCCGTCTGTCTCGATCAGATTTAACCTAGCCTATTGCTTGGTGCCTGTTTCTTGAGAAGTATGCTGAGGCCAATAAACTCTCCCCAGAATCTTTTGACCAAAAAATAAAATAAGGGAGCAGAGCTTTCAACAAATCATTTCAATGAAATGTTTAAATTTAGTAATCAGTTTTAAAATTCATTTTACGGTTTTAAAATTCATTTTAATGATGAAGTCCCCTTGGACTTTTCAATTTATGTATTTTAATTTAGGTACATGTCACAGGGGATGGTCTTTCCAGAAATCTGAGAGCAGGCTACTGGGTGCTGAAACTACTCTCTTCCCCCACCATTCTGCAATGTGGTCTTTATCAAGCAGAGTTGGATGTAAGAATTTGCATAGTCTGATATTTATAAATATTTCCTTGAATGGATGTATATAGCTTGCTAGTTAGTATAAGATCTTTTGAATGATGATAGCAAACCAACAGTGTCACAGCAGGAATTAAGCATTCCGGATCCTGTGGGACTTTGTCATATAAGCACACTGTCACTGGGCCTTACCAGTGTTGTCTCAGTTGGTACCTTTGTCATCCAAGGGAAAGCACTGGAATACTGGTTCTCCTCTTGCCTCCTTGCAATCACTGCAAAATGAGAAGGGCTTGGCTATCATCATTATAAACAAAAGGACGGTACAATAATATTCATAAAACATTGCATAGTAAAGTTTTATAAGTGGTAGCAGGTGCAGCCAAATATTGGAAGCCCTCCAACCCTACTGATGGCTCTGTATTTAAAAGAGCAACAGAAGGGGGTAGGTATAGCTCAGTGGTAGAGTGCATGCTTAGCGTGCACGAGGTCCTGGGTTCAATCCCCAGTACCTCCATTTAAAAACAAAACCAAACTCCCAAAAGTGCAATAGGAGATGCTAAGGAAACGGCTTACTAAACAGAATTCTTTATTGCATAGAAAAACGGTGCTTAGAAATTTGCAGTACATTATATTGCATTTAAAATGAGCAACGTGGCCTAAATTTGGCTATATTGCAAAGCAGAGTAAAATATTTTAATTGCTTTATAATGATTTCACATGTATTTTTCATTTACTTCTAGACATTTTATCAGGGTAGGACAAAACAGGAAGAGATCTGGTCTTTTTGAGAGATGAGTGAAATTAGTTAAGTTCATTTTAACAACTTTTTGTTGAACAGCTGTTATATATGCAGGGTCCATGTTAAGGAGTTATTCTTGAAGAAAAGGAACATACAAGGCAGTAAATGCCAAAGAACAACATCATAGAACAAAAAGCAATCAGTGGCCATTCGGTACAAAACAAAAGGTTCAGACTTTAACGCACCAGAGAAGCACCCACAGAATTTCTTAAAATGCTTATTCAAGGGCCCTACCCAAGACTTGCATAACTGATTGGCTCAGTGATTGATGTTTTAACAAGCAATCCCATGATTCTGTTGTGGTTGGTCCTCAGACCACATTTTGCAAAGCATGGGACCAGGGCCTCCTGAGAGGTGTCATTATGTCTTCAGGCTCAAGGGAATTTTCATGGATGAGATGGCACATGAGAAAAGACTTTCAGGTTGAGAAGAGAATTAAAGGTGAAGAAGCATGAGGAGAATTACAAGGAGAAGAAAACTTGGGATGTATTTAAGAGCTTATCTACTACAGTCTTAAAAATAGTTACAAGATAGATACGTGCATGTCATCATTACTGATGGGGGCTAACACTTCTAACCATTACTGATGTTTCCTTCTACGTGAAGGGGGTACCCTCAGCCTAACACTCATGGTCTCTTTACTCTTCTTACTTGTTCTGCCCAGGGAGGTAGCGAGTTATATAAATGATAAGTTTGGGAGAGGACCTGGCCTGCCTGCACAGTGCACATACTCTTAATTACTATTCTCATACTGAAAACTGTAAAGAATGGGCTGTGTTGATGAAGGCAGAAAGGGGACAGAGGCAGAGCAGGGGAGAGGCCTGTGTTTGGGAGCATGTAATATCTAAAACTCCCAATTTCTGCTGCGTGGGTCAGTACCTTGAGGGACAAAACAGGAATGAAATTTGAGGGAACACGATACACAAGTGGAGAAACTTTGGATGGCCAGAACTTGTGGTTTCAGACTTCAATGTGTGTTCAGGGAGTTTTGATCTTGGCAGTTTGTAGAGGCTTATATTGGACCATTAATTTGACTTTTTAAATGTGCAATAGGCTTTTTATTGCTATGGTTTTGGCAAGAGGCTTTAAGCCTGAGAGGCACTTGGGATTTTTGAGCTGAAGTTTAGGGTAGCTTTGTCCACAGAAAACTGGTTATTTCTACAGAGGTGGCGTACAATTTTGGACCTTAAATAGAAGTGTGTAGGCTTCAACAAAGAAGCAGGGAGGGGAGTGGAAGTGATGGAGACAGGTTTCAATAAAGGCACAGAATGTGGCCGTGTGGTGCCTACCCATATGCTGGCCTCCCGGATGGCCTCAGCTGTATCAGCCAAAATGAAGTTTATCGAGCTATTCTGGCTGTGGTGGCGTTAACAAAGGCATTGGCATGTGCAGGCAGCCTCAGGGTACAGGCTGCTGCAGTTTAACCTTGAACTACATTTAAATTCATGTATGAGCATCAGGGGCCTCATCAGAGGCTGCAGAGACACCAGAATGCAAGTTCATTTGAGGCAAGAATTTAATGATGGAAAAATATTTATAGATATGCTAAACATTAATGACTATATCAGTATTTGCTATTTTTGAACATCAAGGCAGAGGACTTGTAGGCAATACAGAGCTCTAGCAAAGTTCATGGTTTACACTGTCCATGCCAGTCATAAAATGCAGTGTAAAAGAGCAAATTTTGAATATAAAGAGATTTTGATTATACTAGATGGGAAAGATCAGGACCACAAATGAGACCTGGTGACTGGGACTGCACCACTGCAAATCTGTACTTTGCAAGATAGCATCGGTGTCTCAACTGCCACTCTGAGGGAAAGTACAGTGTGCCAGGCAAAATGCATGCTGATAAATTTAACTTCTTGCTGAAAAATTTCTTCCAATTTAGTCTAAGTGTGCAGGGCATAGACCCCTGACAATGGGCATGAACTGATTGGCATTCTGATGAGGCTCAAGCCATCCCCAGTTATCCCCATTCCTACAGACCCATGAGTTTCTACTGTAGAGTTTCAGTAACATGTTGTCTTTGACAAAAATAGCTACTGGGTCTGGGAACATAATTTTGTCCAGGTGTGAAGCAAGTGTTATGATAGCCTTGAGTATTCCATTACTTCTTTAGACCTTTTAAAAATTGAGACACCCCATAGACTTGATGCTGAATTAATTTAACTTTTGAGGAGCTGAAGGAGCTACATCCATTTCCAAGAAAGACACACAGGCTGCAGCTGCTGTCGGAATCTATGTAGTCACTAACATTTCTTGCTGTGAGTTGAACAAAGTAAGAAACTGGGAGGTACTTTAATTT
This sequence comes from Camelus dromedarius, assembly GCF_036321535.1. Classification (NCBI taxonomy): domain Eukaryota; kingdom Metazoa; phylum Chordata; class Mammalia; order Artiodactyla; family Camelidae; genus Camelus; species Camelus dromedarius. Next base: position 21,791,406 of record NC_087446.1, on the reverse strand, counting down.
CATTAGACTTCTACCACATAAGGGCAAGAACACTAGATTCTGGGTTGTGATTTTATTGCCTTTGCACATTAACTTGAAAGGTAATAGATTTTTTTTTCTCCCTAGGAGTTTGAGAGGGGGAATATATAAAATACGGGACATCACATTTTGCTGGCAGTTTAACATGGGGCTCTCTTTAAGTATTTGGGTAATTGCCACTGAGAACATCTGATTGAATTATCCATGGCACTGAGAGAGCTCCACCCCAAAGGTCACATTTCATGGGCCTAGTGACCTCGGGGTCTCACAAATAGTAGATTTCTTAAGGTATAATCAATTGAACGTATTTAAAATGTATAATTTGGTGAGTTTGGGGACATGTATACACTCATGAAACCATCGCCACAATCACAAATCTGTCATCATTATCTCCAAAAGTTTCCTCATGGCCCTGAAATCTATGATCTTTCTAGTCTTGCAGATTTTATTGATTTTAATTGTGTGTCTCTGTTCCAGCAAACTTAACTGAGACTTGCTCTATAATAGCATTATGAAATTAAATGTTTGCCAGGTGGCACCACATCAGAGCAACCCAAATTGTGGCAGTTCCTTCACGGTACTGTCCTCTCCTAGTGCAATGTTCGATCAGATTCCTTGTACCCTTTGGGCTAAAGACTCTACTGATATGAGTAGAATATTTGAAACTGGCCTACTAAGATTCAAATGAATCATAACCGCCCCCACCACCACCACACACACACACTGAGGTCATCCCAATATCCATTCAAACCTGAAGAAATCTCAGGAATAAAATACATTACTAATCTTAGAATAAGGATGGCCACATCGTAGTCCTTGCAATACTCCCACAAAGCCAGTTAAGAAGCCTATCAGAAAAGGCTACCCCATTTGTTCAAGATCTCAAGGTGAGGAATAGAATGTCATTCCTAGTTTCCTGGTAATTCCCAACACACATATGTCCTGTCCTCCTGTTAGAGCAGGCAGATAGCTAGATATGAGCAGAGAAAGGGGGACACAGACCAAATGGCAGGAATTGGGCAGAAAGGAGGGTCACAGGCCAAATGCAGGAAAACATACTGTAAGCACCAGGGGTCCCTGGGCAGAGAAAGAAAAGCAGGAATCTTTGGGCTGATAAAGGGCTACACCTTTTGGCCTGGAGACTAACAAAGAAAAGTCAGAAAAGGCAGGAATTTCCAGTGTCCAAACGTAACCTTTTGCTCATTATGCCCTCATTTCAATAAAATTAGCCTTGCAGATCAGAAGTACCCGTTATGCACCGATGCCATGACACTTCTGATCCAGACTAAATAAGGACAAAAATCCCTCCTCCCTTTGGGAAGGTGGAGTTGGGATGATAATCAGGAAATATAACTCCAAGCCCTTCCCTCCTCAATGAATACTCTGCCCATTCATTTTTACACCCTATGTAACTAACTTGCCAAAGAAACTCAGGACAGCCTCTCACCTTGCCTGCCTGCTCTCCCCTTGAAAGTGTACTACCCCTCCTTTAATAAATTCTCACTTTACTTTTTTTTAACCTCTAAGTCCTGTCTCTGAATTCTTTCTGGGACGGGACAAGAACCTGGAACACCAGTTGGATCCACTGGCAACACTCAATCCCCTGAAAAAGTAAATATCTCACAGTAGTCAATTTATATGCAGCTTTCCTTAGTATACACATAGATAAAGACAGTTACTCTTTGCTATTTTTTGTGGAATATTAACAGTATGTCTAGCTGGTTATACCTCAAGGATTTACAGAATTCTCATATTTTCTTCAATCTAAACAAATCAGTCAAAACGAAAGGATTTAATTTTTCTTTTTCTTTCCATCCTTGTACAATTTGTAGATTACTGTGCCCTCTTAATGTAAGTCGTCCCCAGGAAGACCTCATACAGCTCTTTTCAAGATTAGCTGAAAAGCTTTACAAACCATGCAGAGAAAAGCCATAATTTTGTTAAGAAATTATACAAATTATTTGAGTCACAATCTGTCAGCCCTAGATGTTTTCTGTCCTCCACCAGAACAGAGATGATTCCATTTTACCAAAGTTCTAAACTAGAAAGGAATGAAAAGATTTTTGAGGATTGACTGGTTATTGTAAGCAATAAATGCCCAATTTTTAAAAAATGGGTCAGTCCTCTCATGAGCTCATTAAGGCAACAACTCCTGAGTCTCTTCTGCGGAAAGCACAAAGAAAAACAGCCTTCTCCTCTTTTACCTTTTATTTTCACCAGTCTCCTACTTTGGGAACCCCTAACCTTGACAAACCCTTCTCTCTTGTTTAATAAAGACAAGATGATGCGTTAAGAGTGTCAACTCACCAGAGCCTGCCGACTGCCTCTCTTAGCATGTTCCCTGGTTTAAGAATGGAGGCACAATTTCTATGCTTTCAAGAGGTGGCTGCAGCTGCCAAACTGGTTGAAACTTCCACCAGTATGTTATTTGCGTCTCACTGACTCTGTGGTTTGCACCTGCTGAAGCAATCCTTTTAGGCAACACTCACAATTTCTCTACCAGCAACTTTTCCATTTATGAGGCTCTCACATCATCTCTTTTACATATCACTATTTAACATAATTCAAACCTTGCTCTTGCAACTTGATTCCCTTTTCAGGATGAAGGGGAAACACGTGACTATAGCAGTAATAAATAAGGAAAGCATGCCCAGGGTTGATCTTCCAGAACCCCTTTTAGTTAATCTTGACTTAATACACTTTTTAGATTTTATTTTGGAAATTATAAAGGCATCCTCTTTTGTTGTGGGTACTGAAAAATGCAGCCATTAAGTGGCTCCATTACATAATATTCAGTCTTCCCAGGTGGCAGATTAAATAGCTCTGACTGAAACCTTTATTGTAGCAAAAGACAAAAGATATGCTTTTATAATTGTTCATGATTTTGAGATGTCTTGAAACCTAGAGGATTTGTGACCTCTTCAGATAGTCTAACTACGGGAAAGATATCAATGATTTAGTGGAAGCTATTCAAAACTCACAAGGAAACGGTGGTTGTTAACATAGAAGCACGTTGGCAGACGGAAAGCCAACAGCAATGCCCTTGCAGTGCTGTGTGCTAAATGAGTAGCCTTTACCACACCAGCTGTATGAGATGCTTCTCTCCTGACCAAGCTGATGTCCCTTCCCATCAAACCTTCAGACGGATAATTGTCTCAATTTAGGCCAGCTATGGTTGACTCACAGCAATCACATCAACCTTCTGAAAGACGGAATTGGCCATCAAACGGATAGAGGCTAGAAGTCTGAAGTCAAGGTGTTGGAAGGACCATGCTCTCTGAGAAGGCACCAGGGAAAGATCTCTGCTCCAGGTCTCTCCCAGCCCTGGTCCCTTGGCATGTGGCAGCCAAGGGAGTCTTCACCTGTGGTGCTCCCTGTGTGCATGTCTTTTTTTCCCCAAATTTCCCTTATGATAAAGACACCACTTATATTGAATTAGGACTCACCCTAATTACCTTATTTCCACATGATTACTCTGCAAAGATCAAACCACCAAATAAGGTCACATTCCGTGGTCCTGGTGGTTAGGACTCCAGTGTATCTTTTTTTAGAGTCCATAATTCAACCCATAACACATATCAACATGGAAATGCTTTTCAGCATCACTGAACACTATATCTATTCCTGTAACTATGGGCTCATGTGTCACAGTGCAAACAAACTACCAACCCAAATCAGTAGATTTCCACTCACATGAGAACTTAAACTGAGGCCACATCAAAAAAGTCTCCAGAAGCAGAGAATTTCAAGCAATCACTTTTCCCAAGAACTCTGAACCAAGGGGATGACAGTGAATATACAGCTAATGCCTGGTAGACAAAAGAAGACACAGCTGAATGAATTTCTTTAAAACAATCATTCTCTTTCTGTAATTATTGTCCTGTTCTCTTCATATATTCTTGGTCATTTAACACAAATATCACAAAATCATTGTTTTCTCTCGGCACATTTGAGTTTAACTGTATTCAGTTTTTTTTTTTTTAACATTTTTTATTGAGTTATAGTCATTTTACAATGTTGTGTCAAATTCCAGTAGAGCACAACTTTTCAGTTATACATGAACATACATATATTCATTGTCATATTTTTTTTTTGCTGTGAGCTACCACATGTATTCAGTTCTTGGTATATTCAAAATACATAGTTACAGTTAGCCTGTGCATTTGCAATTGCATTTAGTGCAAAAAATGGTTGGGTATATGAGAACTTCTTATTTATATACACAAGATATCTCCATGCTACCAGTATTTTGTGATTCCAGTTATTATGCAGGCATTTGTGATTGCTCTAGTCCTCAGTGACTATGGTCCACATGAGGTTTGGGAAACCTTTCCGGTGTTTCTCTGGAAGCCCAGTTTACCTGATCAAAAACCACACAGCTCATGGGGTCTAAGTGGGGATAGCTTTTGTTATGTCTCAATTTTGGAGGCTAAAAAAAATAATAGATAATGACCAACATAAACATGTCACTTTCAACAATGTTCAAGAGATAAAAAAAAGTACAAAAATGATAGTAAGATATAATACCAAGAGTCATTAGTGCAAGTTTCCCAAGGATTGATTTTGAGTAACTTCTTCCCTATAATGGGTTAGTGAAACTAGGGCTTATTGCATGTATTACCTGTTAACTGATTAGGCTTAGAAATTTAGCCTACCTTATGTCAGATTTGCAGATTGTACAGAATACATTAGTGAAGGCAAAGCAATATTCCAACCACCAAAAACAGTTCATCACTGGCTGGAAGGATTGGTTGGTTCAAGGAAAATTTCTACTTGCGTTTGTGTTTTATGACAATACAACACAGTTGGATAGGTTTCAGAAAATTGGCATCTTAATGAATCAGCTCTATTGCTGAACCTCCGATATACAGTGACACTCAAATGACGATTCTATGCTAGAATAGATGGAATTCCTTTTGGTCAAACTTTCTCCTTTAGGGTAGAGGGGTAATCACAAGAAGGGACTGATGAACTCAGACCTCTTGGGTACACTACATACAAAGCAGAGGCAGCCAAATTCCATAATCCCAAATTAGGGGAATTACATATAAAGCAGAGGTGCTTTGATGGTATAAGCCTAAAATAAGCACCTAGCCCAGGGCTTATTTAACCCACAAATCCAGGTATAGCCCTCCAATGGACATCTCTGAGAGACCCAGTTTTTGTAATAAGGAACAAAGATGATTCGTGGTTATAGAAGACCTAACTCCATTTCTTCTCCCCTCGAATTTTTCCTATGAGAGCCTCCTTATATTTGGTCTCTTATTATGTATAAACATACTAAAAATTATTTTATCATATACTATTTTATTATACATAATATATATATAATACTAATATAACAGAAATAGAGAAACTGGTGGAAGGATCTGACTTGGGTTGAAAACTGTTGAGTTTCTTTGATTTACATCTAAATAGGCCACTAATAGTTCACAGAAGTTGAAAAAGTCAAGTCATCTTTAATACCATCCACTCCCTTTTGCCATCCTTAGGAGAAAGTCTTAAAAATTGTCTTGAGTTAATTACCATAGCAGTAGGTGACTTTTTGTGCTTTTTAAATGTAGATTAAAATCTGAATTTGTTTAAAAAACATTAGCATATTTCTGTGGCCTGCATTTTATGCTTGCTTATAGAGAAGTTTGGACTTCTTTTTTCCCAATCTACATATAATTTGGTGTGGCATCAATGTATCATCTTCAATTGTAAACATTCACAATAACTGTTTCCTTTATTAAAAAGTGATAAACTATTGCTAAATTCATCTATTACATAAATCTTACCCCCAGTCTGCTTTTCCAAGCAAATTTATTTGTGATGTACTTTATTAACAAATTAATAAAACAGATAAATCTAAGTTTTGAATCAGAGAAGAGAGGCTTACAGTTTACGGCAACCCATGCCTGGCCCTTTAAAATTATTTTTTGAGATGTATTCTGCAATATGAATTAACACAATTTATAATTCTGGACATTTCTATATGCTTCACAGGGTGTATATTCTATCATCAACTCTAAAAGCTTATCCATATTCTTTGATTTAATAGGAATGTTTTTGCATTAGAGGCCTCATCCGTGAGCTATCCACAGGAGTCATGATGACTTTTTTGTGTACATAAGAGGTTTTAGCAGTAACGGAATATGTATTCTTGAAATTAGAAACCACTAAACTAGTGAGAAAGGAGAGAATAGCTCTTTGCTTTTGATTAAAATAGTTCAAGAGTTTGCAGTATTCTACTGCCCCCAAAATGGCTGAAGCTGGGAAACAGTAATTTATGTGAAGTGTGATAGAAATAAATATGTTTGAATTATCAATGTACATGTTTTCAATTTGACTGAAAGGATAGAATCTATGTTTAGAGTTGTGATTACAAAATTATCATTGTTTTGCTACTTTTATAAAAGCTATTAAAGAATTGGAGAACTGGCTTAAGTATTCTCTTGGGACACGCTGCAGATGACAATTCCGAGTTTGGCTTCTGATACTGTGAGAATGGGGCAAACTGCTCCAGGCAGTTTGTGGGACAAACACATTGAAATAGTAAAAAATGCTTCTCAAAATGGCTCAATTGGTACTTATGTCCATTTATTTCACTGAGATTTCAGAGAAACAGAATTCTAAATACAATTTAGAATTTAGAAATGGGAATATATGAAGTAAAATGCTGCTTAATTATTTACTCAAGGTCACACAACAATGTGGTTTCCAAGCTAGAAACAGAAACTCAGTTTCTTAACAGCTACCCCAAGATGCTCTATGGATAACTCTAGAAAAATCCATCTGTGAAATTTTAATCAAGACAGATATTTAAGCCCTTTGAAAACTGTGCTTGCTCTGTAATTTTTACACTTCAGACTGCTTATTATATGGTAATCCACAGTGAGTTTTTTGGGGTTTTTTTGGACAGTATATGCTGCCACAGAATTTTGCACCCCTTTAGAGTAACCATGACATGTACATATTCAAATAAATTAATGTCCTAGTCTCAACTGACTCTCCTGGGTTGACCAGTACAATGTCCTCTCTAGAATACAAAATGACTTCTTAGCTAGTTTTTTTTTCTTTTAAAAACGACACACATCTATGGATGTCCATCCAACATTCCATGTCTGAGACTCTGGAGTCAGTAGAAAAGGAAAGAATGATGAGAAAACACTTAAAAACATATGAAATGTTTATATGAAATAAATCACATTTCTACTTACAAGCTATGTGATATTGCAAAATAATTTACTGCTTCTGTGCCCCAGTTTACCTATTTGTAAAATGAGCATGATAATATAGGTTCATAACTTATTTTCCAAAACCCTTGGGTCCAAGGGTCTTTCAAATTCAGAATGTTTTGCATTTTAGATAGGTAATGCAGTGCAAATACTGTATATTTATGTAATAGTCCCAGTGGTGTCTCAAGCAGTATATTAAAATATTAAAGTTGCAGCAAAATGAATAAGTACTCAAACTAAGAGATAATTCAGGAATATAAACAGCCTCTTATCAATTCAGGTCAGATTTCTGCCTGTGTGGAAAAAAGAACACAGTTTTCAGAGACTTTTGCCTTTCAAAATTGTAGGTAAAGGATCACAGACCTGAAATAATATGTAAATCATATGATAATTTAAGTGGGTGAACAAGTTATTTCATGTAAAGCACTTAGACTGGTAACTGATAGTAAGTGACCTAATTATTATTTTAATTATTTTAATACTGAATATCTCATTTTTTTCTTTGACATATTACATATTGATTCAGCCATCTTTCTAATAAAATATGGTCAGCTGTTCAACACTTACCAAGATCTTTATATACATTATCTCATTTAATCCCCTTAAGAATCCTCTGATAAACACTATTATTATTTCCATTTTCCATTGAGGAAATTAACATTCTTTGTAATATAATCCCTTAATCAAATGCAATAAATTAATTGATATGCAAGCCAAGCTTCATATATTTCATACAAAGAATAGTAGTCACCCAAATTAAATTCCTCAAAATCATTTTTGTGAAAAAAAATTCCCAACACTGAACTTCAGTTGATTCAAGCACCTTGTTTCCAAATAGGAATGATATTCATTACTTATTTGATGAAAGTTTCTTTTAAACCAGGGATTAATTTTACAATTACAGAAATGAAGAAAAGATATTCAAAAGTTATCAAACTCACATATAATATGTTTCAAAAAAATTTAAAGAATAGCAAATAATATTTGCCTTTTCTTATTTTCCAGTATCAAATATATATACAAAAGGGTTCTCTTAGCTATCTGGTGGGCAAAAAAATTTTGCACAGTATTAATTCTGCTAAAGAATAAGCTGAGTAGCAGTACACTTTAAAATGCATATGTAAATGAATATTATATTTTTCCTAAATATTAGACTCAGATGAAATAATATTTTTTATAAAGGAAAATTGTGTAAAATTATGAACTACTAATGCATTGGTACACATCTTCCCAGTATATATATTCTGCTTACTATATTACAGATATTTTTATATCATTAAATAGTTTAATAAATCAATATATTAATGATTTATAGTTGAACAATATTTAATATAGTGTTGAGCCATAATCTTCTAATTAATTGTAAATTATTGCCTTTTAGATTATGACAATCTTAAAGAACAATGTAACAAAATTTATGTATATAAATTTTAAAATTTTTTGAATAAAATTTTCTTTACAGATCTGTATCCTATATACAATATCTATATAAAACTTCATATCACATTTCATGTAAACTAAGTATTTTGGAAGTTTTAGCATTTTAACTATCACTGTAAATATATATCTGGTGGATATTGCAAAGCACTCCCTTTTAAGCTTTTTAAAAAACTCTTTTAGAGTTTTATATTCAATTTTAGTGGAAAGAAAAACATAGAAAAATAGTATTATATATCTTCCAGATCTGAAAGTGAAAAGATATGATTATTTTTCCAACCTTTACATAGGTTTATCGAAAGATGAAAGTTTCTAATTACATTATCATAAAGCTATAATAATTACTACCATTTTTAAGAAAGGATATTTTATTTTAATTAATTTGAAATGGTAGTTCAAATGGGAGATAGAAAAAAAAATCACTCATGCAATTGACTGCAAAAAACATGGAAAAATAGCTCCAAAAACATGATGCAAAATAATTTCTATATTCATTTTCAGTAATATCCTGATATATTGTAGTATGCTTTTAGAAACTCTCAGTTCTGTAGGAGATTCCATCTTATTCAGATCTTCCAGAAAAGGAAATATGCTTTCAGTAAAAAAAAAAAAAAAAAAAAAAAAAAAATTTGTTTGGCTTAAGCAATTAACATTAGGGCTCAAAATGATATTTTGGAATTTGAAGTGCCTTAAATCTTAAAAAAAAAAAAAAAGAAAAGAAAAGCCAAATTGAGGAACCTAAGAATGTGGGTTTGATGGCCAGAGATATAGGGAGACTAGGGGCCTGGACTCTATTTCTTAAGTCCAATTTTTCCCCATCCTGTGCATATAAAGAACCATTAACAATGCAATGATTAATTTCAGAATAACAGGAAAGTCCAGCTGTCATCCTGAGATTTGATGTGTCCTTTTCTTGGGACATATATTCTTTCTTTCTAATAGATATCTCCTCTGAACCAAAGCTACACAACTGGTAAAAGCTGTCTGGCCTGAAGAATCTCTTATGTAATAAGTAAGATCCATGAATTTAGCTCATATTTAATTTGCAAGTACTATAGCAATCCACAGTTTATATTAACAAATGTTCCCACAGCACAGGTAGACGACCAATTGTTATACTTTACCCTCTCGTTTTATAGTTAATATAGGTACAGATTATATTATACTATTTATTGTTAATACAAAATAAATAGGCAATATAGTCTAGGAAGAAAGAAACATGGACATGTTTCAATCCTGAGACTTTATAGTTAATAAATGGTACTGTAGTTGAGATAGGGAGCCGGTTAAATAGGTCGGCCCTCTCCATCTCATGTACTACAGCTTAATATTTCCCCAGTAATACTGATCAAAATAAAGAACCAAGCCTATATGTCCTTTGAATTGTGTTAAAGTTTCTAATTTCCAGGTTATAATATAGAATAGGCTTTAATATAATTCATTTTGTTTCCTAAGAGGAGATGAGAACATAAAATTTGCATTATCTAAAGTCACAGCATGAGGCTGCTTAAACTCTGCAGCTGGATGTTTATAGCTGCTTTTTCTCCTGATTCTCTTTGTAGTGCTATAATGGGATGTGCTACAAAATAAAATTCACGTCTTTTGTGCTGATGTTGTATTAATGCATTTTCTCAAGTTGAGTGTTCAACAGCAACAGCACAATAATATAAAAATATACAGGACTCTGCTATCCCCATTTTTTTCCTTTTGCTATAAATGAAATAAAACGAACTTCTCATCATGGCAATGAACTTCTCCATGACCTAGTTCCTTCTCATTTCTTTAACGTCTTAGCCTGCAGCTCCTGTATATGCAACTTATGTTATACTAAAATTCTAATGATTTTGTAAGAACTGGACCAAGATGCCACTAGGTAGGAACAATGTTGTTGAGAAGAGAAGATATTTTAGATGTATATTTAAGACTTGGTATTTAATTAATTGAAAGTGGGATATAATAGAAAAGGAATAATCTTGGATGACTTCCAAATTGGTATTTTGTGTGACACAGTGAAATGAAGTCCTAAGGGTAGGATTGGAGGGGTAAGAACTTGGAAATGATATCATATCATATCCTGTGATTTCCCTACACCTTCCCTATACCCGTGTAAATAATTTCCTTATGAACCTCTTTTCAAGTTTAAGTCACGTGTTTCCTTCCAGGACCTTGACTAGTGCAATAACTGGTGCCCAAAGTAGCCTCAGGAAGCAGAGGCTACAAATTCAGGAACCGGACTGCTCACATATTTGAGGAGCGCTGGGGAGAAATGAACATGGGTAATCCCCGACATGCGGTGACATTATGATTACTCAAATGATCACTGATGTTAGCATGTGAGGAAGTAAGTATACACGCAGCCTACAGCACTGGGAATTCAAGTGAACTTAAAACTCAGTTGCTGTGGCAAAAACTGATTATAAAGTTTGTGGTGTCACCTGGTTCCTTCTGATGGCCCTGAGAGAGTGTGTACAAGGAAAATGAGCAATTGAAAACAAAAAATATCTGGCATGGATAATTAAAAAGCTTAAAAGGAAGTCTTGAAGGAGTCCCTCATTTCCTATGGCCAGAGGGAAGATACGGGTGAGAACCAAGTCCAGGGTCCAATTCTGAGGGTTTCAAGAGTTCTAACTCAAACAATTCTCAAGCCCACTAGGTCTCTTACACTGATAGAAAAGTATTAGTGGCAAAGGGGTAGAGTTGTAAATCATGAGAAAAGGACATTTAAGCAGCATGGATGAAGCTGAGAACTCATGTTCACCCCACTCCTACCATCAATTCACTCAATTATAAGACAAATAGAAAAAATTATTCTGTATGTAAGCCTTTTAATGACTGCACTTGCCTCACAAATTCCCCTCACAAGACACCCATCACTGCTTCTGGACCGAGCACAGATGAAAAGTACAATGATTGCTGTAAGAGGAGATGGCCCACACACCCAAAGGGTGTCAGATCTCTCCAACCTGTATGTGCAAGAAATTATAGAGACTGTGTGTGGGAGGGAGTGGATTTTAAGGCGTTAGACCACGGAGGATAAAATACAAGGCATAACTGGCTTGAATTCTTTGTCATGGATGCATTCACCCAGAATATGAAATTTAATATATTGGCTTAAGCATGTGAAAAGTCATTAATAACCTGATAAGTGGGCTAGCTGAAGCCTGGACTCATCAATAACTTACATTTTATAGTGTGGAAATGCCTGGATTTTGCGGATATACTCTAAAGGAAGAAGCACAAAGACTAAAAAAGGTAGAAACATTAGAATGAATCTGCTTAGCCCCTTTCTACCATATTATGGGGGAGAGGGTATAGCTCAGAAGTAGAGCATATGCTTAGTAGGCATGAGGTCCTGGGTTCAATCTCTGGTACCTTCATTACAATAAATAATTAAACAAACCTAATTACCTACCATACTCCAACGAGGGATACTTGAGCTTTCCTTCATCAAAGCTCTAAGAAATATATTATAGAAGAGGCTGTCAGCCTTGTAGGGGTGGAATTTTGTTAACTGTTTGCTAAAGACAGCCATCATTAAAAATTAAGTTAATTACCCCTATAATAAGGCTATTAAACTGTTTGCTAAACACAGTCATCATTAAAAATTAAATTAATTATCCCTATAAAAAGGCTATTGAAATAATTCTTCTTTCTCCAACTTCAATATTCCAATATGAGATTGAAAGGATATACTACTCTCTCATCATTTTATTTCCAAATTTTAGATAATTTTTCTTAAGAGTTGCTCTTTTATGATCATAAGTAATCTCCAAAGATTACGGCTAACCACAAAAATGGCTGGTCTTACTGTGTTTTAATCTCATTATTTACATGCGCTCACTGGGAAGTGCTAATTAACACCAGCCTCGTAGAGAATACAGAGTTGAGTATATTAAGGCTAAAAACTAATTTTTGTCTAGAAATTTCATAAGGAATATAGGATTGGATTTTTAAAACCTTCTTTATTTGCTCTTTTATTTCAAATCTAGAAAAGCAAGCACAAAAGTCTCTTTATACAAGATTTCTTGCACTGTCTATGAATTTGGGTGAATTCTCTCTTTGAAATCACCAAAATAGTCTGAGAGCCCTGGCCTACAGGAAGTGACTTTTCTTATCAGTTGTCAGACTGGGATCTTGTAATTTGTATTATAGACACCAGTTCAGCTTGCTATGAGGGTGTTGTGTATATTGGTTCCATATGTGAGATCCTGAGACTTACTATCAAGTATAATACTCTATTAGAACCTTGGCTGCACTATCAATTTGTCAAATATGTTCTGGTAAAAGGAAGGATGGATTTTTATTGAATCTATGAAATAAATGAATTTCATGAATAGTAAGATTCAATAAAAGCATTTACTTCTGAACTCTAGAGATCAATGAAAATCAGATGTTTTATAAAGGTTTCATTTCATTTTACGAAACCATAGTCTACTAAATTGAGGGCTAGAAATAGATTAATAAGAAAGGGGAAAAAATGAAAGGTATCCTCATGAATCCATCAGAAAACAGATCTCTAGAAATGTTAAGAGTATGCCAAAAGAAATAACCACAAGTAAATATGCCTCATTAGTGTATCTGATTATATGTAATTAAATCCTGTTTTTCTGAATCTGTTTCTTGAAAATTTTGCTTCTGAATGAAAATGACTCCTGGAAATCATAATCCAGTTCTCCAGGCTCCCTGAAAATTGTCAGAGCAATGTCTACTTAAACACCAAAGGCTTGTAATCATGAGTCTGTTTCTAGAAAGATTACCTGGTATAGTTCTTTCAACGAGTCTCTGAGACTGACTCCATTTTTTTTTTATGCAGTGTATATCAGAGCTCTCAAGAAAATATGAAAGGAAAGAAGAAATTATCAGTTGATGATAAAACTGATGAATGGAAGTAGTTAATTTATAGAACAATGAAAAATATCAGCATGCGGAGAGATTACCAAATAAACCATGAAACTAGATTCCCACTTTTTGATGCTGCAAATGACGAAGAATAGGCATAAGGATGTATGGAATAGCATAGGGCCCAGAAATAGACTCACGTACAAATGATTACTTTTCTGTTTTTGTTTTTGCGATGACAAGATAATTCAATGGGGAAAGGATTATTTTTTCAGTAAGTGGTGCTGGACCAATAGGACAACCATAAACTTGAAATGGTTCATAGGCCTAAAAAGCTAAAACTATAAAACTTCTAGAGGAAAACAGAATCTCTGTGATCTTGGCTTAGGCAAAGATTACTCAGGCACAACAACAAAAGCGTGATCAAATAAAGAAAACATCGATAAATTCAACTTCATCAAAATTAAAAATTTTGTTCTTTGGAAGGCATCATTAAGAAAACAAAAATACAAGCCACAGACTGGGAGAAAGTATTTGTAGATCACATACCTGATAAAAGACTCATGTCCAGAATACATAGAGAACACCCACAACTTAATAATAATAATCAACCCAATTAAAAACGGGGTAAGGATTGGAACAGACACACCACCAGAGAAGACATTTGAATGGCAATAGGCACATAAAAAGATGCCCAGTTTAGTCTTCAGGAAAATTCAAATTAAAATTACACCTATTAGAATGGCTAAAATCCAAAAGGGAAAATGCCAAGGGTTGAGGATGTGGAGAAACTGGAACCCTCTGTCAAAAACTGTGAAAGGTCTGAGATTCTACCCAACTTAAAAGCTAACAAATTATTTTGTAAGCATTTTGTAGATGCTGGCAGAAGACACAAGACCCCTAACTCTGAGACAAAGGACAATTTATTATTTAATAGCAGTAGCCAGAGTATTATTTTACTGCACTGGGTCCCTGAGCCCTAATTACCACAGGGTGAGGGACAGGTGGATGCTGCGTGTGCAGTGGGTTTTATCACAGCTGAGGCGCCCTAAGCTTAGGGAATCTGAATCTTCTGAAACTGAATCTTCAAATGTGCTGACCTTTGCCCCAGAGGGAGACATTCTCTTTATTAAACTAGATAATAAAAGCGAACATGCTCTTGGCTTTTTCAAGGCTGTTCACTATACAAAGATACTTAAGAAGAGATAGCCTGAAACAAAAGATCAGTTAATTCCTCTGCTTGCAAAATGTGCAGAAACCTGAAATGCTCATGAAAATTATCTCCTGGTACCCTATAACATTACTGGTGAGAATGTAAAATGGTCCAGATATTTCAGAAACATTTGGCAGTTTTTTTTTTAAAGTTAAAGATACATTTACCATTGAATTTGGTGAGCCTATTCCAAGGTATCTACTTAAAAAGTAAAGAAAATATATGCTTATCCAAAGACTTGGATATAAATGTTTATAGAAGCATTATTACTCAGAAGAGCCTCCAAATTATAACTCAATAAACTGTTTTTTTTTTTAATCATGAAAACTAAAAAACATACAGTAGTGTGTCTAGAGTTCCAGGTTTTAAATGTTCTTCTAGCTGGCAGCATAACCATCTTCTCATCTCCTTCAGGCTGCTGGGCTGAGGCGTGCTGCAGGTTCCACCAAAAGCATCAGTACCAGGTTTAAGGCACTTACCCTGTTCATGGTTCTCAGCCTTCCCTCTGCGTCAGGATCATCTAGAGAGCTTTCAAAACATACTAGCAGAGATGAAGCAATCCTCTATTCCAAGATTTGGATTCAACTAACTCGATCACACTATTCTTTTGTTTGTTTGTTTCCCAGTTGATGCTAATGTGCAGCCAAAGTAGAGGAAAAAGTACTGTACTATTTTTCTAGAATAATTTTGAAGCTATTTTGAGAGTCAGTATTGCTGGCACCTGTGATCACAGCCAGCCCCCAGTGAAACTGCAAAGCAATTGAGGAGAAGGTTTTCTCTACCTGATCAGTAAAGCTGTAGTTCACAGCACGAGGCAGGGGTGGGAAGGGGAGGGGTCATTCCTTGGGGAGTTTCCCTAATTACTTCTCGATCTCCTCTCTTATTGAGGGAGATTTTTCCCATCTAGAGAAATGATATTTTCCAAAACGTTATTCTAGTGTTTGTATGGATTTAGAATTTTATATTTAAAGTTTTAAAATTTTGCCTGGTATTTACCTTTTGTATACAGAGTTTGAGGTAGATAACATTGTTATCTAAGTCCTCATTCCCCATTTGATTAAATTGTCATGTCTGTCATTTATTAAATTCCTAATACACTCTTTTGGAGGCTCTCTCTCTATACTTTTTGTCTTTTCTTGTGCCTGCCTCAAACTGTTTTGATTACCATGATCTTATGATAATATTCTTTCAATACTCACTTCTTATGACATTGTACTGTAATTTTTTAAATCTGAAAGAGGATCAAGATGCTTATTTTTACTTGAGTTATTATTATACTTGAAGTCATTATGTAACATTTAAAGTGTTTCTGGTTTTCTAGGCTAGATTACTGTACAAATATATATGCATCTTTTAAAAGTTAAACAACTCCTTCAGGCCAGCAGAGGGAGCACAAGGTACTGTTTTACTAGTGAGGACTTAAAATATCATTTAAACATGTTCTTGTGCTGATTTAGGGAATAAATTTAAGAATTCAAAATACTTTTTCCATAAAATACCTTGATTAATAGAAGTCTGCACCTACATAATCAAAACTTGCCTAAATATTTCTAGGCCCTCCATAAGTCACATAATTTAGAGAAGAACCTAAATTTTCTTTTGAATGAGGATAATTTGGGGCATAAACTTACATATATAATGCAGATAAGATAAATTGAAATAATGTATGCAGTATAAGAAATGTAATTCAAACTTATTTTTGAAAATCAAACTCAGGAAAAATTCAGAGAGAATGACTAGAAAATAGTTAATAAACATTTGTTATTTTGTCACTTATTTTTGATCACATGAACACAGTTTTCTAATACTAGAATGCGCAGGTAAACACATGAAAGTCTTGAGTGACGAATGCTTCTAAACATTTCTGATGTGCTCATTTCTTTGAAGTGCAAGAAATTAGAAAACACTGCAAGTACAATAATATAAAAGGGGGTGGCCAATGTAGTAGGAACTTATAAACGGGCCAGTTTATATTGGATATTTTGAAAAAGCTGTGTTATTTCAATGGAAGTTTTTGTCTGCAGGCTGCTGCCCTTTGATATTTATAAATATCAGAATGATGGAGACTACTATGAAGTAAAAATGCTTCACTGAACCTCTCAGTGGCAGTAATTCAATCAAGCAAAGGTTGCAAAAGCCCTGTGGGCCACTTGTTATGTGATAGCAGAATAGACCTGATTCTGTTGTATCAAATATTTTTTAAGCCAGGAAGCTTAGTGTTAAATTTAATGCTCTATCAGAGTAACTGTATTACTCTGGGCTTGGTATATCCATTTCATTTTTGTTCCACATTTTGATGTGTTGTCAGTATATATTATGTGCTGCGTAAATATATATAAAACACATATAAACATAGTATGTACACAGAATACACATGTACACATAATACATATATCACACATATATGTATATACACGTGTACACATAAATATATATATTGTACACAAAACAATAAATTTAAAATGAAATTAAATATTTTTAAAAGTACAATATGTTAGAATAATTTAAAGATTTATTTTAAAATAAATATTTCTCAAATATATGTGCTGGTTTTACAGCCATAATTAAATTTTGAAATAAAGATTTAGGATGGTATATTTTAACTATTATCATTGCTGAATTTTTCACACCTTTTTCAAAATTTGCCAGATATGAGTTTTGAGTTTTGAATTTTGCAAGAAACAAATTTAACTACCTTTAAGTTTCTAGTCATCTTATGAAAAATGAAAGTTATATTATTATAAAATATATTCAGATGAAAATACTTTTATAAAACAACTAGAAAAAAATACTTGATTATTCATCTTTTCCTGGGGATCAGAAATAATTGAGCATTACCTCAAAGTGAATCATAAAGAAAAAGATGAATATATTTTACTATGAACTGAAAAATATGTATGCATGTCAAAATAAACATAATCAAACTTAAAAGGCAAGTTTCAAATAGGAAAAGACATTTGGAACATATATTAAAAATTATAGATCACAGAATAACCTTTCCCAATTCAATATTTTAAAAAGGATAAATTTCATGCTGGAGAGGCTGTGGAGAAAAGGGAACCCTCCTACACTGTTGGTAGGAATGTAGTTTGGTGCAGCTGTTATGGAAAACAGTATGGAGATTTCTCAGAAGACTAAAAACAGACTTACCATATGATCCAGCAATCCCACTGCTGGGCATATATCCAGAGGGAACCTTAATTCAAAAGGATACATGCACCCCAATTTCCATAGCAGCACTATTTACAATAGCCAAGACATGGAAACAACCTAAATGTCCATCAACAGATGACTGGATAAAGAAGTTGTGAGATTATATGGTATAGCACAGGGAAATATAAACAAGATCTTGTGGTCACTCACAGCAAAAAAAAAAAAAAAAAAAATGACAATCTATATATGTATGTTCATGTATAACTGAAAAATTGTGCTCTACACTGGAATTTGACACAACATTGTAAAATGACTCTAACTCAATTAAAAAAATGTTTAAAAAAAGAAGTTGTGATATATTCATATAGTGGAATACTACTCAGCCATAAAAAAGAATAAAATAATGCCATTTGCAGCAACATGGATGGACCCGGAGATCGTCATTCTAAGTGGAGTAAGCCAGTAAGAGAAAGAAAAATACCATATGATATCATTTATATGTGGAGTCTGAAAAAAAAACCTTATTTACAAAACTGAAACAGACTCAGACATAGAAAACAAACTTATGGTTACCAGGGAGGAAGGGGTGTGAAGGGATAAGTTGGAAGTCCATGATTTGCAGATACTAACCACTATATACGAAATAGATAAACAAGTTTCTACTGTATAGCACAGGGAACTATATTCAATACCTTGTAGTAACTTATGGTGAAAAAGAATATGAAGACGAATATATGTGTGTTCATGTATGACTGAAGCATTATACTGTATACCAGAAATTGACACATTGTAAACTGACTGTACTTCAATAAATACATATATATATACAAAAAGTAAAATAAAATAAAAAAGGATACATTTCAAAGTATAGGCATTTCTTTAAAAAAAAAATAAAATGTTACTAGATACATGAAAAAATACATTCTCACCAGAAAATTCAAATTTGAACAATGAAGATTTGTTTGTTTTTGTCTTTCAACTTGGCAATTAAAAACAATAATATAAAGTGTTGAAATTTAGAGAAGTCATTACCTGTCTGCATTTGCAGTGGGTGTATAATTTGATGCAATCTTTTAGGCAGATGATATTTATTAAGAGGTTAAAAAAAAAATCCACGCACTTTGATTTGGTGATTCCATTGCTAGTAATTTATCCTAAAGATATATTCAGAACTTGGCTTTCTACATCGACTTTTCCCTTTGCCTGGAACTCCTGGGATAACTGGCTAACTCCCTTACTGCCTTCTCATCCATCTTAACTGTTCAATGAGACCTTCCCTAACCAACTTATTTAAACTGGAAATTCTACCCTTCCATACAAAATTTCTATATTTTGCTCTTTTTAAATTTTCATTGTACATATAACATCTTCCAACGTCCTCTATAATGTATGTATTTAATCTGTGTGTTGTTCATTGGAAGCTCAATGTTCCTGATGTCCTGTTCCTCCAATTATCTGGAAGAGTATTTGACATAGGGAAAGTGTTTAATAAATATTTGTCAAATGAATAAATGAATGTCAAGGATGCTCATTCCAGGTTTATTTATGGTAACTAAGGGAAAAAATGGGAATAATTCCTCTCTGTCTGGGAATGATTAAGTAAATCATGGTCTAGCTACATGTGTATCAGTTTCCTAGGGCTGTCGTAACAACTTACCACCAACTGGGTGGTTTAAAACGATACAAATATATTTTCTCACAGTTTTGGAGGCCAAGAGTCTGAAATCAAGGTGTTGGCAAGAATGGTTCCTTTTGGAGACCTTAGGGAGAATCCGTTCTGTTCTTCCTAACTTGTGGTGGCTGCTGGCAATCCTTGCTGCACTGCTGTGCCTCAATTTCACATTACCTGGGTCTCCTCCCCTTCTATTCTCTCATAAAGACACTTGTCATTGAATTTAGGGCTCATCCTAATGCAGGATGATCTCATCTTGAAATCCTTAAATGCAGCTTCAAAGAACATTTTCCCAAATAAGGTCACATTTATAGAGCTGGGTGGACCTATCTTTTGGGGTGGGGAACCCTTCAACCCACTACAATATATCACATTGCTACAGTTCTATTAAAAATCTTAGTTTGGTTACTATTTAAAATCTTGAGTAATGTTCATGATGTAATGTTTAATTAAGACATGTGTATATATTTGTATATAGATACATAGCTACACATACACACACATACTAAGTAAATAATCCTAATTTTAATTAAATTTGTGAATTTAAAATATCCAGGAGGAAATATACCAAGATGTTAAAGAGTTTAATGCTGGGATTCTGGCTGATAGGAAAACAAGTGGTCCATTTTTCTCTTCAGTTTCCAGATTTTTCCAAAATTTCTACCAAGAAAATGGATTTTAATTTTTATATTTATAATTATCTTATTAGGATAAAAATAGAAACAGCCCTTATAAATGATTTATTGAGAAAGTAAGAAAAACTAAGTTTCAAAATGACACCATAATTAATCACCAATTTTATATCTAATGCCATTAGGTTTATTCCCATGAATTTTTTATGTCAATCTGCTCAGGAGGATGTGGAGTTATCTGTCCCCAAAGATTTTCTACAAAAGATGAGAGACCACTCTGTTGGAAAGCTTAGAAATTCACCTTTCTGAGAACAAGGGAGTAGGGCTAATGAACTGTAGACTCCCTTGCAATCTGTCTAAACCGTCATGATTTTGCCAGTTTGAGCATATTGTACATTTTATGATTCATCAAATGCATATTAAATAGGAAATTCTCATCATCTTTTCTTGACTCTTCTTGTTTTGTTTGTTTTTAAAATTTGACACAATCATGCTCACTTTTTTAGATTCTGCCACTTACCCTTATTGTTCATTTATTAATTAAACTGGTGTTCATTGAGTGCTCCTATAGTGCCAAGCTGTACACAGGGTGAGTTAGAATTTGGGAGATTATCAGTCCTGAGTCTGGGGACAGGTGCTCATGCAGGGGGCTTGTGTTTGGGGCTTTCCCCTGGGAACCAGCTGCACAGCACACATACAGGGCCACATCCTCTGAGCACAGCAGGCTTCACAAGAGGGTCTGGCCCGGGCCAGGACAGCACAGGAGCCTTGGAGGAAATTGTTGAGAACAGAATTGTTATAGAGATTCCTGGGTCTTGTCCTCATTTACGTGCATCTCAATTGACTGGTGTTGATTTGTAACCTCAGGAGCTTCCCAGATGAAATCACAGGCAAGGAGAGATCCAAGAAAGAGATCATCCCCAATTGGTAGGAGAGCAGCTTCTTTTTTTTTTTAAATTTACTTTTTATTGAAGTAACACTAGTTTAAACATTGTATGAGTTTCATGTGTACAACATTGTATTTCTACTTTTGTATATACTACAACGTACTCACTACCAAAAATTTAGTTTCCATCCGTCACCATACCTATTTCACCCTTCCCACCCACTGCCCTTCCCCATCTGGTAACCACTACTCTGGTCTCTGCATCCACGTGTTTGCTTTGGTTTGGTTTGTTCACTGATTTTGTTTGTTTGTTTTTTAGGTTTCACAATGACTGAAATAATATGGTATCTGTCTTACCATATGTGACTTACATAACTTAGTAAAGTACCCTCCAGTTCCATCCATATTGTTACAAATGGCAAGATTTCATCTTTTTTTTTAAACATTTTTATTGAGTTATAGTCATCTTACAATGTTGTGTCAAATTCCAGTGTAGAGCACAATTTTTCATTTATACATGAATGATTTCATCTTTTTTTAAGTGGCTAAATAGTGCTCTATTTTGTGTGTGTGTGTGTGTGTGTGTGTGTGTGTGTGTGTGTGTGTGTATTACATCTTTTCCATTCATCTATTAGTGAGAACTGAGGTTGGCAGGCAGCAATTTTAATAAGCAAGGAAATTTACATATCAGGCTTGTCTTGAGTGTCTGCAAGTTGAGTAGATCTCCACACCCACTCACCAGAATCTTAAAAATTTGTACAGAGGCTTTAACTGGGGTTGGTCACATACATGGTCCACCACATTGCCCTCTCAAGGCTTCACCCTTGAACACTGTTCCCTCTGTGGGAATGGTGGGTAGAATGTACATTTCAAAAACAAGGGAGCAGGTAGAGAGCCTACAGCTGTCTGGGGCCACGTAGGAGTCAACAAGTGGTCACATCCTCTCAATAACCTCCTCCAACAACCAGGGTCCTATGTGCAAAAAAACCAAAAAACTGTAGAAGCATATTCTCCAAAGTGACTGGCCATATCCATTAGATAATTCTGAGAAGAGGATAAAGACAGAGAAGTTTTTAAAAAATTAGTGAGTTATTCCCTTTTTAGTATCTTAATTCTAATGGTTAAATGATGTTTCATGCAATTTGTAATATTTTGACAAGGGATATATTTGTAAGAGATTTTCCTGAGATGGAGAGTACAATAAAGTCAAATATACTTTTAAAAGTGTGCTTTCATGTTTATTAATAAAGATGAATTCATTGAAGCAAGGAAGATTTGATTTGCAAATCTTACCTACATTATTGGAGGCATAAATGAAAGCATTTAAAAAATTTGCCAATTGTTCGGTCCTGCTGTGGACATAAGCCAGTATTAGGCCTTTTAGCACCGACGTGAGCACTTTCATTTTGAATCTTACTCAAAAGATGATACCTCCAGGAATTTAGCAACCCTTTTTGTCACTTTGAAAATCTACTAGTGAACCTCTAGGGAAATCTACTGGATTGCCTCTTAATTAGCTTTCTAAGTCCATTTCTCCAAAAGCCATTTAGCACTTCAATGATCCTGGAGAAGCTGCTTGTATCAAATCACTTTTCAGCTGGTAAGATGAACCACTTCCCTTGTTCTGCCCAGGACGCTGAGCACAACTCTGCTGATGACCCCCGGGGCTGTGGGGAGCCCAAACCTCTGTCCTCCAGTTTGAGTAGGTCAGTCATGTGTGAGGAAAATAAGGATGTCTCTGCTCATGCTCGCTCTCGAGCTCACTCTCTGGTTCTTCCGTTTATCTTAGATAATATTTGTAAATTTTAAAAGAGAAGGCTAAATTTTAAGATAGAAAATCTGCATTTGTTGCGGGTAATTTCTGATGGCTTCTGAAAGGGAGACATTCATCTACCAGAAGGAAGAATGACTAAGACCAAGCCTCTGATTTATTTCCAGGCTCATGTGTTTTCCACAGGTTAGGTTTTTTTTCCCTAGGTTAATTTTAGAAGAAGCATGATTGCTTCCACCCAGGAATGAAGAACAGTGAACCATGTCCTGGAAAAAACACTCAAGTCAGGGCCATGCCATATTCGTTGTCATAATATCCATCGTGTGCCTGACATATCAAAGAATTTCAATAAAATTTTCTTCAGTGCACTTAGGTCTGTGTTACATAGCCCTGGGCCAGCCCGCTAAGGTCCCTGAGGCTCATTTCCTCCATTTTGTAAAAAGGATATAAAAAAGCTGCTGTTGATCCATTTTGAGGAAAAACCAAGCTAATGTTAATATATTTTTAAGCTATGGTTTTGTGTGAAGAGTTATTACTGTGTACACATAACAAAATTATTTATAAATAAACAAATACTGTAATATTGAGGTTATGAGATGAAATTAAAAGAGATTGTTGGAATATCCGATTTATCCAGGGACATCAGTGCATTATATTTCTGCCATTTTATGTGATTTAACTTTTCTTCATAGTACTTACGTCACATATTTTTGTTTGTTTTAAAATATCTTTCTAACTAGTTATTAACATTTACTAAAGTAAAGACCTTGCCTGTCATCTTCCCAGCTGAATCCCAAGCATTTAAAACAATGTCTGGCACCGAGCAGACACTCAACTTTTTTTAAAATAAATCAATACCACCATGTTGCAGATAGCAACTTACCTCTGGGTCTCTGTCTGCTAATGTTTATGGCTGGACAGTGTTTGTCCTAGCTGAGACTAGAGATTATGAATGATAAGAAAATCACAATCATTATAACCTATGTAAATAGAAAAGAAAAATATTGTAAAATACTGTGTGTGGATAAGTATATTTTGCTCCTGAGAATTAGAGGGATTTTACATGAATATATAATGATTAAATCACAATCTTATTATAGGCAATATGTGTTCAGGTTACCAAACTTAACCTTTGTGAGAAAAATATCATACTCTTATTTATATTGTATTTTCTAATAAATAGATTCCAGTATTTGATATTTAAAAAGCATTACTGGTTATCCTACTAAAAGAAAACATTTCTGAATGAAATTTTATAAATATATCATAAAACCTTATCTTTAATCAGTATATCCAAATATTATTTTGTGTTTATTCAAGCATGCACTAAAGTAGTTGGCATATTTTTGGCAGTTCTGGTCAAATTACTTCATCTTTTCAGAAATGTTTAAACCAAACTGACAGTTTGGGCAACCTGACAGCCTTTATTCATGATTGTCTAATTTTTTCACAGTATGAATCAAATTATTTTCTTGATTACGAAGTTGACCAAAGAAGGGTTGTGTCCCATAATTGTTACTTTGCAACTTGAGAATGTATGGAAATATGACAGTTGCACTCAAGGTCATATATAGCTGATATGAAATATTCCTGGAAGAATCATGTTAAGAACTTTAGAAACTTTCTCTTTCATAGTCTACTTTTTCTGGTAGAAGTAATTTACATTTCGTTCTGAATTTGAACATTTTGTTTTTGTTTGCTTGATTTGAACAATCTTTAAAGTTTTGTCTTCCATTTCTGTCTGAATATCATTATACATTCTAATAATTTGCTCTCTGAACAACTATGAATTTTATTTTAAAAATATGAATTTTATTTTAATATTTTACATTTTATCTAAGAGTTAATTGATTGTTGAAAATCTCATAGATTTTTGTTTGCTTGCTTCTGTTTCAGAAAAAACTTTAAAATTTACAATTTATTTTCACTGAAGTCCACTTAGATTAATGGGATTCAACTTTTTAACTTTGAGAAAAACATCCAAATTCTTTATACTGTTATCTTCCTTTCTCTAATATTGTGATAGTAATTCTAAATTCAAAATAATTTTCTGTAACAGTATGTTGTATCCACACATTATAAACTGACTACACTTCAATAAAATATATATACAAAACAAACAAACAAACACCAGTATGTTGAATCCCAGGAAAATAAAGTAAGGCTCTTTTGTGAGAAATGTGAGAAATGTGAGAAACTACTTCAGAATATTGTGTTAGGCTGTATATTGTATTTTATTTGATAGAGAAGTATTAAAGTATTACTTAGTATTTTGCCTTAATTAATATTCTGTTGATTGCAAACAGAAATCAATTTGAAAGAATTTAGGAAAAATAACAACTTTAAATGTTAGATATTGGGTTATCCAATGGAACTCAAGGGCACCTAGGGCTCTGAAATCACTAGAGAGAGGATCAGGAAAGCCACCAGGGCTACAATCTACAATCTGTCTCTTTTCTCTGTTTTGCTCTAAACATCTGCCTCACTTTTTTTTTTTTTTTTTTCTCTTTGTAGACTGGCTTCTTCTACTTCTCCATAACCATAGTGGAAAAATGGTTACTCACAGATACCAAGTTTATATCAACATTGTTTCATCTATCCTAATTGGCTGTCTTCGACCTTCAGTTCCAAACTCTTGATAAAAATGTCCTTTATTAATTTGGCTTTGACACTGTGGTAGATATTCATGCTATTTCCCAAGTGTTCATAGCTTTCTTTCCACCTTGCAAGCATGTGATAGGATTGCACGTCTTAGCTCCACTGTAGTTGGGTGAGACCATGTGATGTATCCTGGTCAATGAGGTGAGAGCAGTAGTGATGTGTGTCATTTAAATACCAATTAAGAGACTCTAGAGTGTGCTTTTACTCTGCCTTTATGATCTGCTGAATTACAGTTAATGGCTACTTCATCGGCTGTAGTTCCTGAATGAAGATACGCCAGATAAGGGTCCCCATACATCCCTCAATGGAGCAAGAAATAAACCCCTATGGTTTTAAATCACTGAGATGTTGAGGTTATTTCTTATCTCACCATAGGTAAGCCTGTCTTGACCAAAATACAAGTATACCTGGAATTGTATTAGACTTGCAATATTTTCATCTGGATTTGATCTGTTATTTAAAACTCCTCTCTAAGCCCTTGCTTTGTTTCTGTTTGCCCTGCATTCAAACTATTTTCCTGTCCCTAGTGCTCAGTACCCATTTTCTTCTGTCATGCTGTGTGGCTGCTACAAGAATTCTCAGGGGATGTATAGACAGGGCATTAAAGTGGACTGGAATAAACAATGGTTTAGGAATTACAAAACTTACATTCTTTTACCTTATTATCCAGCTATGAACATGTGGAAATTTATAATTTTGAGACTCAGTTTCTTCATATGAAAATGCATACATTACACTCTACTTACCTCAATTAAAATGTATAAAGAGGAAAGTACTATATTATAGAAATATAAGTTATTGCCATCTATTCATTTATATACCAATCAGTCATCTATCTGTCATCTTTATATACATTGCTGAGGTGTGTTTTCCCAAGGTATAGCGGGCATTATTTTAACTAGTTCAGTTACACCAATGAATATGCAAATTCATAAAACTTGATAATGACATGTAACAAATGAGTCATGATTCCTTTTAAATAACTGCTTCTAAACCTTTGTTTCCTCAGTATTTCTTAAATTGTGTTTCAACACAGTGATGAAGCCAAATGATAATACTAGTTACATACTTCAAAACAGTATGGATTGCGTCCAGGTAGTGATTGAACTATGCTGTCCATTGGATGCCAGTGGCAGCACTAAGCTATACCCACGTAGCCATGTTTCTGGTGGCACTGAGGGAATCTCTCAAGCTCGTGCCCTGGTGTGAGACTTGGGAGGGAGAAGCAATGTTCTTGTCTTCTTTGACTGTTATTCTGTGAGAAACAGTCATGAAGATGTGAGGTCTTTCTGCTGCTGCTTCTCAGGCTTCACTCTCCAACTTCTGGTATTGAAAGGTACATATATGGAAGCAACAATGGTGGCTTCTGAATCTCAGCATCCTGAAGCCTCTGCAGCTACACCATATGTTCTTGACATTAGTTGTTCGCGTAGTGGACCCAGAGGTGATAATTCCCTAGTGGGTCAATTCTATCCTGTTCTTCATTTCTGGAGGCCCAGCTCAGAGCTTGCCCCTGTGGTCTTCTCAATGATTCTGTAAGCCCCTAACCCTTATTTAATTTATTCTTATGTGAAATATCTCCAGCGGTGGTTCTTAAACTTTAGTGTGCCTCAGAGTGACCTGGTGGACTTGTTAAAACACAGATCACCTGGCTGCACTCCCAGAACTTCTGATTTATTAGGCATAGGGGTAGGATCCAAGAATATCAATGTATAAGAAGTTCTCCAATTGTCAAACCAGAGACCACACTTTGACATCTAGAGTATTTTCTGTTTCCTACTCAGATCTGTAATGAAATAGACCTTGTCCCTGAGTGTATCAAATAATCCAGGCCAGTCACAACTGCTTCTCAAAAGTTCAATAACTGGGCTCATTAAGTGTTGCCTCCCAAATGGAGAATATTAATTGGAATTACAACAAAATGTATATTAAGTAGTGTTAGTACAGATTTGATCACTAGAATGGCTTCTGTTATGTGGAGCATGTAGTTTCATTTTTATGCTTTGGAATAAAGCCTACCTGGGTGATGTTACACAGTAACATTATTTTATAATAACATACCCTTTTTTTCACCCCTGTCTGAATATAAGTTCAGCACAGGTAATACTTTTGCTATTATGAGCTTTTCTATAATTCTGTTCTGAAAATAGAAACTTAAAAAGAACTACCATTTACATTTAATTATGATCCTTTTATACTGCATATGTTAGAGAATCCTCTTATTTTTAATTTTAGCTTAATCATCTATTTAACTTAGTTCAGCTCAATACTTTTTTCATAAAAGATTTTGAGGCCTAAAGATATAAGCATTTAGAGAAAGAGCTGAAGCTAGACTCTAAATCTTTAATACTTAGTCCAGTTTTCTTTTCACTACTGCTATCAACTCTGTGGAGTGTGGGCTTCATTGTTACCAATTTTATATGTGTTCAAATCACAGAACAATGGAGACTTTTACCCATATTTTAAACAAAAATTTAAAAAATATATTAGTATGAATTACTTGCCAAACCCATGCTAATATTTAATATTTAACTATTAACCAGAGATCACTAGCTGCTATCAAGTTTCAAGTTGTTATCTGAATGCTGTTTAAAATATCATTTTATGCTATTTTGAATTCTTCTTTAATTCTTAGAAATAAGTAATATATTTGGATATTTTCCAATATCTCCTTATGAATTAAGTTCCCTCACTCTATAATCATGTTATTTAATCAAAAATTAACTTCCTGCCAGAGTGGCTTGTTAAGGATTTGCTAATTCTGACTTTCTTCTCTGAAATTTAATTGAACTCAGCAGTCAATAGCTCCTCTCCCCAGGTCTCAGATAACAAAATACATTTTGTTTCTTTCTTTTTTTCCTCCAGATTTATCATTTCTCAAACTTCGAACATTCTTCTTTAAAAATTACCTTCTTTTTTTTTTTTAACAAAGAAGCAATTAAAAAAAATAAACAAATAATTATTATTTGATTATTCTTGAGGCTTTGCTGTTTTTCAATTTTGGGTCATTTTCAATCTCTTTTAATATGCTTTTGCATCTGTTTAAATATATATCAGCCTAGAATTTTCTAATGCAGTCCAGTGTCTTGGGCAACTCAAAGACGTTTGGTTTGTTCTCATCTCTGTTGTCAGTTCTGTCCATGGAAAGTATCCTTCCAAATTGATGTAGGCTACTTCATATGTTGCAGAAAAACAGTGAAAGTCTCTCATGGAGTTGTGAAATGCTTTAAAAACTTCAGTTGCATGTTTAAGATCTAATCTCATTTAATGAAGTTTGAAGAGATAAAAACACATCTCTGCAAAATAACTTCTGATTTAGGTTTGATTAGGTGATTGATGATTGTCAAAGCTGGGTGATGGTACAAAGGGTTTACTATACCAATATCTCTACATTTACATGATTGTAATTTTCTGAAATAAAAAGCTTTTGAAAACAAGATGAACAAGATGTGAAATGATACTTATAAGGATTGTGTGGTAATAGTGCCTAGAGAGGTGTTTAGTGTGTAACACAGATAAATATTTAAGATAAAAGTGAAAAACAAAACAAATACATTGCTATTGGTATTTATTATGTGCAGCTAGACCACAAGAAAATGGGTTAAAAAAGAAATTTATATGTTAGAGTAGGGATAAATTACTTTTTGGTGTTGTCTTTATTTTATACTATTATTTACATCACAAAAACAGATGTTAAGTGGACTTAATTTTTTTTGTTATGTAGATCTCTTTTTCATAAAATTCAGTGAAATAAAATTCAAGAAATTAAATTTAGTTCTCATTCTTATTTCCAAGCAACAATTAGTAATGAAGGTCATGTTTTTGCATTTAAAAATGATTACAGAGTTTTGTAGGACAAATGAGAGCAAACACTGCAAAGTCTGAAAAAATGATGCTATAACTTATGATGGAGAAGTAATTTTAACTTTTTGAGTTTAAGATCATGAACCTCTCCCCCAGAAAAACTGGCATAAATGTAACTCAAATATCACAATATTAGAGTTTATGGAGCAAGCCCATAGGGCTCCAGGTTAAGATCACTTTTCAAAAAGAATTTCCATTCTAGTCCTCTAAAACAGGTTACAGATCTATGACTATTAGAAACACCGAGTGTTAAAGGTAAAACTCACCGTGAAAAATCGTGACAAGAACGTATGTAGGCTTAATATCTT
Organism: Camelus dromedarius; assembly: GCF_036321535.1. Lineage (NCBI taxonomy): Eukaryota > Metazoa > Chordata > Mammalia > Artiodactyla > Camelidae > Camelus > Camelus dromedarius. The sequence continues at coordinate 21,761,732 of NC_087446.1, read as the reverse complement.
TAAAATTAAAAGAGAAAAAAATTGTAAGATAAACACTCCACTAGGTAAGTGAGTGATGACTCTGACCTTGTAATTTTTGGAGGAGGTCATGGAGAGGGTGTGACCATAGCTTGACCCACAAGCTGGACCCAGGTAACTGGAGGCACCCACAGCTCCCCCCGTCCTTGGAATGTACATTCTCCCCACCACCCCCACAGTGGGAGCCAGTTTCAAGAATGCAGCCTTGAGAGCGGCGTGTTGTTGAGACCATGTGGACCTTGTGCCTGACTGAACTGCATTAAGTCCTCTGTATAAACTTTTAAGATTCTGGCAGGTGGAGTGGAGCTGAGATCTGCTTGTGGCACCCTATGTAAGTTTCCCTGCTTACTAAACCCGCCACCCACCAATCTGGAGTGGCTGCCTCTTTCTTCCATCTCTCCTTGTTCTTTCTGTACCAGGGACCCTTTAGGATCTCACCCGGGAAGCTCCTGAGGGGGTGAACCACAGTAATAAGTAATTGAAAAAACAGTATATTAAAGAAATGTGTTTATCCTTTGTACCAAGGCTGGTCTTAGGGTGAAGTAAGAAAGATGCCTAGGAAGCAAAATATACAGAAGTACTCCTTCTCTGGGTCACACAAGTGCAGCGACTGCCCCTGAGAATGGAGCCTCCTTACATTTTACCCTATACACGCCTCACTTGTTTTGCTTTTGTCCCAGTCTTGCTTTACATTAATCAAAGAAATTCAAATTACAGCTATGATTGGCTGTCTCCTGGATGGTTCCCTGGGACCCCCTGCTCCTGATGTTCATGCCTTTGTGTGTGGCATTCTGCGTGACCAACAGATTATGTCTGAAGCGATGGTACGTGACAATGTGGCTTCTGCTTTGCTGTCTCTTCTGGGGGAAACTCACTCTGGAGATGCCAGCTGCCATTTGGTAAGGCTAACCAACCTGCTAGATGCTGAAATCCCAGTGATAGGAAGCTGATACCTTCTACTAACAGCTATGAAAATGAGCCATTTTGGAAGCAGATTTTTCAGCCCCAGCCGAGTCTTCAGGTGACTGCAGCCTCACTAAGACTTTAATTGCTACCTCATAAGAAACCCTGAGTCAGGACCAATCAGCCCAACTGCTCCTGAATTCCTGACTCACAGAAACTTTGAGATAATAAACACTTATTTATCACTGCATTTGTGATGCAACAATAGGTAACTAACACAACAGCAGACTTGACACATTTTATTATTTCTACCTAAAGAAAAAGGAATTCTGCCTGGTAATATAGTCTTATCATAGTGGTTAAGAATACAGACTCTGGAGCCAAACTAGGTTTGAATTCTAGATCAGTCACTGATTAGGTGTGTGGCCTTGAAAAAATTACTTCACCTATTTGTGTTTTAGTTCTTCATTCATAAAGAGGGAAAATAATAGCACCTATAATACAGGGTTGATGAAAGAATTAAGAAAGTGAATATATGTAAAGTGTCCATTAAGTAATAAGTATTATAAAAGTGTTTGATATTACTATTTCTAACTATTTTTGCCCATGCTTATTTCTCACATAGATATATGTATTATTGTTAACAGTGAGTGAAGTGCATCTTTTTTTATGTGCAAATATATTTGACTAATGCTTTACACAGTAATGCCTGGTAATAAATGTGCATGGCTTCCAAAAAAGATGTTTTGTATCTCCAGAGGAGAAGAAATGAGATTTCTCCCACCTTAGTTTTAGGTGGGGAAAACCAATTTCTGAATTACGTAGCCAGGAAAAAAAAAAACCCTATTACTCACACTTTATTTGAGTATTTCTTTCTTGCCATATTAGTGGTGCTCCCAGCTTCAGTAGCTGGGGTTAAATTATTGCGTGTCTCCTATAATAAAAGACTTAGAAAGGTTTTATTGTCAAATGTTGCATGCCTACAACGTGCAGCTTGCGCTGCCCCATAAATGAATCTCTTGCATCGTATTTGCGTGTGTGCGCGCGTGTGTGTGTTTGACCTACATGCATTCTTCTCTCTTTAAAGGAATGTTCTTACTGCTCTGCAGACAACATCCAGCCTGAGCTGGAGGTTACCATGGTGATGTGGCCATACAGGATGGCTTCAAGACTACATCTTGCTGAGTTGTTTTCAGGGAGAATTGAGGATTGTTGTCTTTTGCTGATAGATTCTACTTAAACATGACCCTCCCTGTCATCTCTTTTCTAAGAATAATTAAAGAATTTTGTTGTTGGTGGATGCCCAGGCTGGCTGTTTTCAAAAGTATAAAAGTAGGTAACATTCATCTTTACATTTTCCTTTTCTGTGACCTTTTCCCCAGTAACAGCATTCTTCTTTTTCTCTAGGCATTTGATGACCTTATATTACCTCAGGCCTTCCTAAAAAACAATAAATGAACCTGATAAGCTTATCCATGCTCTGATTTTTTTTAAAAAATCATATCACTTTTTTGATTTGCATTATGTAGACTCACCTCAAAAGTCATGACTGTAGAGATACTTATTTCAGAAGAAAAAAATACTTATTTTTGGAAACACACGTATGTGTTAGAAATCTCTGCAGTTAGAAATACGCAATTAGCTCTATATTTTAAAATTACCAGTAAGAAATGCGGTTAGCTTTCAAATAATTCCCCAAATACATATACAAGGCAGAACAACCAAATGTGTCTATTTGTGCCCAAAACAGCAAAGGTTTTCTTCCCCCTCTGTCCAAACACTTAATCCTCCTAAAATGACTTCAATTTTTGTTATTATTTTTCCTAAATTAGCTGAAATAGCTTTTTTTAGAGTTTCTCAAAATTTTGTTACCAGATGACATATTCAGTTGGGCATCAAAATCTTTTTTAAAAATGCAATTATGTTTTAACAATGAAGAAAACAAAAAAATAACAATTCTTGCCTATTATCCTGTGAAGTAAATGCATTTGAGCTGTGAACAGTAAATACTGCAAACCATATCAGTAAACAAAGAATGCTGAAACCATCAAGTCATCAGCGGCTGTCCCCTGCCCCACCTCCATGAAGACAAGCCTGCAGCCCAGCCTCTGCAGCCACTCACAATGGTGCACTCTGAGGGGACTCAGAATAAGAAAGGACAGGATACTGGCCCTAGATAGCTAGGTGCTTGTCAAAGGAATGAATTCAATGAGCCCAAATGTTTGCTTCCTCCCATACAAAGAAAAGCGCTAAATACTTTAACTTGAGATGTCTGGTTTTCTTCAGTTAACAAGTAATCTTTTAATGTTCCCACTACCTGGTCTTTGTTGTAAAGCTCCTATATATCCTAGCTCCTCTCCTATCTCTTCAGAGCAGTCCCTCAGAGAGATCTGAGAGGCTGTCATCCCGGGCTCGAAGGGGTTGAGTCCTCAGAAATGTCCGCCAAATAAAACTTAACTCTCAACTTTTAGGCTGTGCGTTTATTTCAGTCAACAAGTCTTACACTATTTCTGTCATTCTTTAGCATTTAATATTTGCTGCCTGGTATTAAACTTTTTATGTGTACAGTTGTACTCCTCATCTAAATTAAAAATGTCTTGATATTAGAGATCATGCCCAATGTTTTGTTGTTTATTCCCAGATAGCACTTAATTAGCAATTTAACAAACATTAATTTATTGACAGATTTCCTTAGAAGCAATTGCAGAATATATGCAAAGTTTCAGGGAAAGTGATTACTTGTCTTTTAATTTTTTCCCCCCAGAACTATTTTATACTAGCTATTCTTCAAGTTTTAGTGTATTTTTTCTGTCATAAAGAGAGATAATATGTTTGTTTATGCATTTAACAAATTCTTACTGAATACTAGGCTCTGTTCTTTGAGATGCGAACGAAGGTTAGACGTTCCCTACTTTATTATAGAGCTTACACTAACTAGTGGGAGGAAATAAACAGATTAGCAATTAGGAAAATAATGTCTAAGTCCAATGAATAAAAACAGGCTCATACCACAGAGACTGTGTGGCTACTTCAGAATCAGGCTGTCTGAGCAGGTGACAATCTGTGAAAATTTAGGAGTACATTGGATTTCAAAGTACAAAGAAGGCCAGTGTAGCTGAAGTGTAAAGGACCAGTGAAGGGGATGATTAAATAATGTCAAAGAGAAAGAAAAGAATCAGGCGATGGTGTGTTCTTTGTAAACCAGGGTAAAGGATTTGAATTTTCCTTTTAAGTAGAAGGGGACCCCATTGGAAAGTTTGTAAATATCTAATTTAAAAAGTTGTTAATTCTACGTTATGAAATGGAGAGGATTTGGACAGGGTGTAGTTGGGGTGGAATTAGGAAGCTAGATCAGGAGTTTTGATTTTTCCTGTTTAAATCTGAAATATTTGTTTGACATCCCTATAAAGATATCAGGTACAAAGTAGATGACTGGGGCTCCAGAGAGAAGTCAGTGTTGAAGATAGGGTTTTTAGAGCCATGGGGATTTAGATGGTATTTAAAGCCACTGGCTGTATGAGATGAACTAGAAATAGTAATTTATAAGAATATTGAGATGGTGATTTGAAACAGAGCCTTAAAGCACCCTAACACTTAGAGGTTCAATAGAGGAGAAGGGATCATAAAAAAGGCAGAGTCACCAGTGTGGGGAGAGGACAGAGGAAAGAATAAAGTAAGAGGTAAGAGGACAGAAGTGTCGACTGAACTAAATGTGCAGCCTAAAAATTAATAAGAGTTGTTTTATCTGGCGGGAGGAATTGAGCCGCGATGACAGCCTCTCAGATCACTCTGAGGGACTGCTTCGAAGAGGTAGGGGAGGAACTAGGATATATAGGAGCTTTACAACAAAGACCAGGTAGTTGGAACAATAAAAGATTACTTGTTAGCTAAAGAAAACCAGGCACGTCAAGTTAAAGAATTTAGCGCTTTTCTATGTATGGGAGGAAGCAAACATTTGGGCTCACTGAATTCATTCCTTTGAGAAGCACCTAGGGCCAGTATCCTGTCCTTTCTTATTCTGAGTCCCCTCAGAGGGCACCATTGTGAATGGTTGCAGAGGCTGGGCTGCAGGCCTGTTCTCACTGGGTGGTGGCAGCAGCCGCTGATGACTTGATGGTTTCAGCATTCTTTGTTTACTGATATGGTTGCATTATTTTCATTCACAGAAGAGTAAAGTAAATATGGTAAGAGGACAGAAGCATAGGTACGATAAGATCAGAAAAGTGCACACTGGATTTGGTGTTATGTAAGACATGGGTAACTTTGATATAAATATCACTGGTGAGGGTGAGAAGGGATAAATTGGGATTTCGAGATTTGCAGATACTAACTACTATATGTAAAATAGATAAACAAGTTTATATTGTATAGCACAGGGAACTATATTCAATATCTTGTAGTAACTTATGGTGAAAGAAAATATGAAAACGAATATATGTGTATTCCTATATGACTTAAGCATTGTGCTGTACACCAGAAATTGACACAACATTGTAAACTGATTATACTTCAATAAAATATATATATATGTGTATATAAAAACAACAACATAGGTGGAATGGTGGAGACAAAGGCTGGCTAGGGTGAGTTTACCTATGAAAACCATGAAAAGAATTATCAAATTATAACGTGTCTCATAATATATATAGTGCGTGGTAACAACAATAATAGAATGAAAACACCTACCACTTAATGGGTGTTGGCTTTATGTATGGCATTTGATAAGCACTTTTCATACATTATTTCACTAAATGCTTTTAACAACACTTTGAAATCTGTATTATTAGCTTCATTTTAGAGACAGGGAATTTGAGATTGAACATTTAAGTGACTTGCTAAGATCATGTTGCTTTATTGCAAGCAAAAGATTAGTAGCATCAGCCTTAACCTAAATAATTAAGCGGGCAAAATAATTATTATGTGTATTTATTTTCTATACATCTTTTCAGTCTGAAACGATGTTTAAGTGGTTGTCTCTATTTAATTTAACTTTGTCAGCAAAAAAAAATACTAATAATAACTAATGTTGGCAGAAGTGTGAGGAAATAGACAGTTTTAAACACTGTAGGTGAGACAGGAAGGAGGCAGGGCACAGTCATTCAAAGAACACTACAGCAATTAACAAATGGTGAAAGATTCAACCCCCCAGTAGGCCTCGAGGCTCAAATGATGAGACATTTAACTTCTAGCAGAACTTAAGCTTCATTATACGCCCAATGTAATATATTAACATGCTGAATAACATGCCCACAGGTGCCATGGCAGTCTCAAGGCTAACCACAAAAGGTCAAAGAGTGGGAAATGGCCAACTTCCTGGGAATCCCAGCGCCTTCCCCAGGCTATTTGGACTGGTCTTTCCACTTAGCATATGAAGCCACCAAGTCCATAAAAACCAGCAACACGGTGCCTTGTGGCCGCCCCTCTCTCCCTCTTCGGAAACATCCCACATTCTGTCTATGGACTGTGTACCTACTTTTAATCTGAGCACCCAACCCCCACACCTCGTGGCCTTTCTCTTGCCTTTCAACGTATCTCTTTGAGTAAATCTACCTTCTCTCAACTGTGGCTCGCTCTTGAATTCTTTCCTGCGCGAAGCCAAGGACCCACACCTGGCGGGGCACGTCCCAGGGGCTCGACCGCGACCTGGGACACGGCCCTCAAGCCCCACGTCCGTCTGCATCATGGGTAGGAGTCATAAACATTTGTTATGGGGGAATTTTCAGGAGAATCTCTAAAATGTCAGTTGTGTAAATTTTTTTCTTTTAATAGGATTGGAGAGAAACAATACTATAGACATTGTTTATAAGTGAAATTTTCCAGTAGTTACCAAACTCTTCTCTAAGGTAGAGGTTCTCACTCAGGCTACACATGAGAAATTCCTGGGTAACTTTTAGAAAATATCCCCAACCAATCATATGAAAAATCTCTGGGAATGGGGCCTAGACATTGCTAATTAAAAAAATTGTTCCCCGTGGAACCTAATATATACCAGATGGAGATCCCTTCTATAAGTACTTAAGTGAAAACAAATAGTATCTTCACTTTTCCTAATAGGGAGAGAAAATAACAAATCTAAAGTCCATTCTTGAGTCTCTATCTTTCAGGAAAATCACCAACCTACCTTACTTAATGGAGAGAAAAGGATTTATCTCATAGCTAAGCTTGTTTAATGAGATTTTGCTTGAGCAGAAGCCTAAAGGGAATAAGGCTGGGGATGCTGGCTAGATTTCCTCAGCAGCATCAGTCTCCGTCCCGGAAAAATAATAATGGATCAGAGCACCTCTTCTCCTTTTTTCTTATTTGCCTTCTAATGTCTCTGGAGCTCAGGAAACTTCAGAGGAGTGGTCTCCTACCTTCATTCAGAAATCTGAAATCAGAGTGGTCATGTTCAAATTTAGGTACATTATGCTTAATTTGGGCTAAAGGACAGGTCGAAGACATTTGATTTAGCTTTGTTTTTCTATGACTTGAAATCTCCTTTTCATTGCTCTGTAAGAATCAAAGTACTATCCATCCAGGAGAGGGAGGATGATTGAATTATGGCAGACTCCAAAACAATATTTTTACAGCTTGTTTGTAGACAGTTTGGTGATATTGATTTTAAAAACGTTGGTATCTTTTATGCCAGCATTTCCATATACTGGAGTGTATGGTATATGGTTTCCAAATATAGCTGTCTATACTTTCTCCCTTCTCTGTACACATATAGACTCCAAGAAATGGGGGTTATTTTTCTCTCTCCTTGAATGTGGGCTGGACTGTGACTTACTTAGACCAACAGAATGCAGTGGAAGTGACATTCTAGGATTTTCACCTTAAATCTTGAGAGATACTGCAGCTTCCATTTCCTGTTCTTGTATCTCAGCAGACATGATGTAAAGAAGTTCAGGCTAGATCATCCTTTCCTTTCAGAACTTACCTCCTAAAGAAGATAAATCAAGATAATTTCAGACTGTGATAAATGCTAAAGAGGAATTAAATGTATTGATGAGATAGAGTCAATGTATTGAAGATACTATCTTAGATCTATGCTGAAGGAAGGGTTCTCTAAGAAGATAACTTTTGAGTTGAGATCTGAAGAATGGGAAAGCTCCAGTCCAAAAAAAAAAAAAAAAAAAAAAGAAAACTGGAAGATTCCAGGCAGAAAAACTTCAAATGTAAATAGGAATGTCCTAAGAACTGAAGAAAGGATTATGTGGCTGGTGTGCAGTGACGTGTGGGAAGAGGAAGCCAAGATGTTATTTATTTAGCATCTTGCTAGCCATATTAAGAATTATTAATTTTATCCTAAAGTTGAAAAATGTTAGGCACACCATGGACTCATTTAAAATATATTTAAACATAGGAATATGGTAAGTTGGAATATGTAACAATCCTTTATAGTAGTTATCTCTGAGGAGTGGTTTGAAGGGGGAATTTTTACTTTTAAAAGTAGATTTTATAGTGCTTTAATTTCGTATACATGTTTAACAGACTCTCACTTTTCTTCTAAAATCATTCTCTCCTACATTAGTAAGACTATGGTAATGGACATGTTTAGACTGTATAGCTCCTGTTCCCTTGTAGTTAACGTGTAGTCACATGGCTAAATATGTGAAATTTATAATTATATGAAATAATATGCGTCGTTCTTATCTTTTGCAATAGTAATTTGGCCCCTTCCATGCTTGCTTTCTTGTTTTGGCTACTTGCAGAGGCTGATGAGAATGATAAAGCCTTAAGATGGAAAGAAACTTTGTCTTGAATGATTGCATGAAGGGGAGCCACACTGATACATGAGAGAAAAAAAAACCCTCTGGTGTTTTAAGCTCCTGAAATTTTGGAATCTCTTACCATAGCTTAGTCTAACTTAACTAAATATAGTGAAGTACATGTATTGCTCTCATAATGGAATTAATTTAATATAATAATTTCAATTATACTTCAGGTTAAGCCTTAAGTCCTTACGAAGCTTTGTTGTAAATAGGTCAAGGAATTACTTGGAGCACTAGAACAGGAGAATGTTTGAGAATTTTGGTGAAACGGTATTTAATAATTCCAGTGACTGATCTTATAGTCTGTGGCATATACTTAGATTCTCAATGATCTTCCTCTATTGCATCATGTGTCAAGAAGCTTCCACTTGTCTGTATCAAGGACTAGGAAGTACCATTGGATTATACATTTTCAAATCACAACTTACACAGTATATTACCAAAATGTGACAAAATATAATTTTTCACATTGTCAATTTTCTGAGACTATTATTAGATTATTAAATTTAAAGTCTCTTGCTATTAAAATTAAGTAGCTTGTGTTCTAATGACCAGGCATGTCAAATTGCCTTAGTATGAACCTTGTACCATCTATTTACATCTTATTAGCATCTGTCCTTGTATGCACAGAGCTTGAGAACATAATTATAAGTCTGCATGTCTATTTAGAAAACAAATCTAGAGGTCATACAAAGACAATTCTAGAGGTCATGCAAAACTCTTATTCTCTCTTTAATTTATATTATTTTTGCTGAACCCATTCAAAATGAGAAAATCTTTTCTAACATCTCTCACATTGTTTTTTGGTGAAGTGCAGTAACTGGTGTTGTATAATAAAAAGATTATTCCCTGGCCCCAACCTCATGTTCCTGACATGATATCAAATCTAGCTCTGCTAAAATAGTCAAACATTTAAGGAAAATTTACTGTGCTGTTACTTCTAATACTGAAAAATTTGATTTAAAAAACAATAAAAAATCATTCTCTACCTCTCTAATGGAACATAAACAACACTAGAAATGTATAATCTGAATATGCTATAACAACCTAGAAAAATTCTGTGTTAAGTTAAAATTAATAGAATAAAAATTGTATCTGTGATGCTGTGACTAAAATTATATAACTAAATAATTTTGTAAGGGTGTAGCTAAAGAAAAAGAAACAGAGTTTAAAGATTTGATTTATTGGAGTTGCAAAATTGTGGTTGGTATTTTTCCTCTTTTATTTATATTTTATTAATGGTGCTATAATATTGTTTACGTATCAGGGAATTAACTCATTTGAAGTCATTCTTTAGTCATAATTAATTGCTGAGTACCTACCTTAACCTAGATTCTATCTTGAGCTCTGGGAATACACAGTTGAGAAGACGAACTCACTGCCTATTATAGAACTTAAATTCTATTGAGGGAGAGATACAATAAATAAATAAGTAGATGATATAATTTGCTGTGTCTCTTGGGTTCTCTAGAAAGTAGACACTGAAATGGACGTAGGAGTGAAAAGGTTTACTGGGGACTAACATTAGTGAAAAGAAAAGGGGGGAAGCAGGATTGGGCAGAGGTCAACTATGCTGCTGCCCTTGACAGTATTCCCACCAGTCCAGTGCGGCACTCCAGAGCAAAGAGTTCTCATTAGAAATGGCTGGGTCCTTGTATCTGTTACGGAAACGACAGGCCAGTCAAGAAACAAGCACCACTCGGAGGGTTGGAGTACTCAGATGTATTACGCCGGCGGGCTCAGAGGGGCTTCTACTCCGAAGCTCTGAGCACCTCCAAGACGTGCACATGAGGTTTTATAGGGTAAAGTACAAGCTTGGGGTATTCGGCCAATAGGCATGGAACAGCTTTAGCAGCATTATCATCACAAAGGTGGAGGCAGGGAGGCAGCAAACCAACATTCCAAAGCCAGATATGTATCTTTGAAAACCCAGCTGGCTAGAAAAAAAACATAAACAGCAAACCAACACTAATTAACTTAGATTTACAAGTTAGTCCAGCAGAACTCAGATCAGTATTCCAATACTTAGACTTGTTAGCCCAGCCCAGCCTCTCATTCACATTCCTAGACCTGTGAGTTATCTTGTTAGACCAGCCCAGCTTTTCCTTCACATTGACACATTGGCTGAGGTCACCCAGAGAAGAGTGTCACCTGCACTCAAAACTGAGGCAGGCTCTGAAGGAGTTAGTAGTGGGGTTGTTAGTTAACCCCCCTCCTCACTTCTGGGCAACAAATCTTTCTCAGAGGAAGGTCTGAAAGGAGTATCTCTTTGTTCACATTTTTGTAGATAAAAACAGAATAAGAAGAAATAGTGGGAGGTTTATTTTAAATAGCATAGTGAGGAAGGCCATTGATAAGATAATAATTGAGAAGAGATTTGGAAGTTAGTTTCAATCCTTTTGATGATCTGGGGTAAGGATATTCCAGGATAGGGTTCAGCAGTGAGAAGATCCTAACATGGCAACAAGTCTGTGTGGCTGAAGACATGGAAGCAACCTAAATGTCCATTGACAGATGTTTGGACAAAGAAGTTGTACTCAGCCATGAAAAAAAATAAAATAATGCCATTTGCAGCAACATGGATGGATCTAGAGATTATCATACTAAGTGAAATAAGTCAGACAGAGAAAGACAAATATCATAGGGCATCGCTTACATGTGGAATCTAAAAAAATCATGAAACAGAAACAGACTCACATAGAAAATAAACTTATGGTTACAAAGGGGAAAGCGGCAGGGGTTGGGGGAGAGGGAGGGGAAATTGGGAGTTTGGGATTAGCAGATACAAACTACTATATACAAAATAGATAAGCAACAAGGTCCTACTATATAGCACAGGGAATTATATTCAATAGCTATAATAACCTATAATGAAAAAGAATATATATATACACACACATATATATATGACTGAAGCACTATTATACACCAGAAACTAACACATAACTAGCCATACTTTAATTTAAAAAGCGTCAGTTGATTGTAGATGTTAACCATATCTACAAAATACCTTTACAGAAATACCTAGATTAGTGTTTGATTAAATAACTGAGGACTAGAGTTCAGCCAAATTGACAAAACTGACCACTACACTCTTTGAACCTGTATATTGAACAAGACAAAAACAGATTGCTTTTCCTAGATTTTCTCGGATAATCCTGGGGTCAATTTGGTCAAATCTAAGATGCTATTGATTGTAAGACACACCGTTATTTTTGTACCACTAATGAAGGGAAAAAAAAAAAAAAACTGTCAGCAGTTAAGCTAACATGTTACTGGTTGTAAGACATATCCTTATTTCAGTGATGTTAAAATAATAAAACTATGTGTATGTTAGAATTGATTAAAAAATTATAAATTAAAATTAAAAAATTTAAAAAGTGTATTTTAGATTCCTAGTTGACATGTAAAGAGTTTAAGATTATCATGAAGCTCAGAGAAGCTGAGTGGAGATTAAATTTGGGAGTCATAAGAGTATAGGTGAAATTTATAACAATGAGAATGACTAACATCACCTTTGGAAGTGAGTGCATATAGAGAAGTATGCCTTTGATTGAGTCCCAAGGTACTCCACAATTCAAAGGTAGACATAAAGAGGAACAGGTAGTAAAGGAGACAGAAGACGCGCAGTCAGACTGTGCAAGGAAGAACACCAGGACATGTGGTGTCCTGGGAAGCCAGAGCTGTTTGTTTTTTTTCAAAGGGAAGATGCTCAACTGTGTCAAATGCTGCTGAGAGGTCAAGTAAGATGAAAACTGGGTGTTGACTTTTGGAAATGGTAAAATGGAAATCAATGGGTGACCTTGACAGGAGCAGTTTCATTACATTCACAGCAGGGAGGAAAGCCTTCTTTGAAAGCAAGGTTAAGAAAAAGGGAATTGGAACTTGAGAAAAAAGAAGCAATGCAAAGGGGTGTGTGTGTGTGTGTGTGTCTACATTTTATCCCTAGAAGACATTATTTTTTAAAAGGCACAATATATTGTATTCTTTGGACTATATATTTTTTTCTCTCACTAAATGAGAGATCTGAAATACAGTTGAGTCAGTTGATGAAGCTAGTCAAGTTCTACTGCTAAAGTTTTTGACTATAGGTAGTGCTAAACTCTTTATAAATACTGTTTGGTAAAAAGAGTTGGATGAATTTTGCTAATGAAAAAGTTACTACCCTAGATGCCAAGAGCTAAATATATCAATATAAATTACATAAATATTTTGTTTGGAGCAGCATCTAATATACATTTCTACATCTATAATTAACCAAGTAAAGGAAAAATTAACTGGTAGTTAAGTTATAGTAATTGTTACAGGCTCACACATGCCATTATTATTAGATTGTTTCCACATACATGACAACATTTAATACTGAAAATGATCCTGTGAAAAATGAAAAAAGTGAGGCTGCGTTTCAGGTAACTTGCTCAAAATCAAAATAGCTACTTTCAGATATGGAATTTGATTGCAAGTCTGACATTAGGCTCTTGCTTACTCTGCTGTGTAATGCTACTTCTTCGTTTAAAATTACCAAACAGCTTAAAAGAGGCAATCATTTTTGCCTGGTGTGACACTAAGTGGTTATGAGACAGGAGGGAAGGGTACAGGGCACAACCACTCAAAGAATGACAGCAATTTAACACCAAAATGGTAGAAGATTCACCTCCAGGTTGGCCTTAAGGATTAAGAGGTTTGACTTCTAGTAGACCTTGAGCTTCATTATATGCTCATTGTAACAGCGTGGTGATCAAATAACATGCCCGCAGGCACCATGACAGCCCCAAGGCTAACCACAAAAGGCCAAAGAATGGGCGGTGGCCCAATTCCTGGGAATCACAGCTTCTTCCCCAGGGCAGATGGACTGAACCCACCTGTGGGCGTGTGAAGCTACTGAGACCATAAAAAGTGACACCACCACGCCTAGTGGCCCTTTGCGCTCTCTCTCCCCTTTGGAGATGGCCCACACTGTGTCTATGGAGTGTGTACCTAATTTTACTTTAACCTGAGCACCCAATTCCTACACCTCTTTCCTTGCCTTTCTTTTGCCTTACACTCTATGCAGTGTGTATCTCTCTAAATAAATGTACCTTTACTCAACGGTGGCTCGCACATGAATTCTTTCCTGTGCAAAGCCAAGGGCCCACACCTGGCAGGGCACGCCCCAGGGGCTCAACCGAGACCTGGGACTTGGCCCTTCTCATGACCCACATCCGTTTTCCTGCATCATCTCGAACCAAGATGCCAGAATACTCAACTTCCAGTAGACCTTGAGCCTCATGGCACACCCACAGGCTGTCCATAAAAGATCAAAAAGTTTCCAGGAAATCCTTGCTCCTTCCCCAAAGTAGTTGGAATAATCCTCTCACTCACTAGCAAATGAAATTACCAAGCCCATAAAAACTAACACTCTGCACCTTGTGTTCCTCTGTCTCTTGCCTTCTGAGATGGCCTGTACTCTGTCTATGGGGTGTGTATCTTTTTAAATAAACTTGCTTTCACTTTACTATGCCTGCTCTTGAATTCTTCCCTGAACAAGGCAAGAACCTATTCTCCGATAACAACGCCAATCAAAACTTTAAAGGACTTCAGAATGAATTACAACCCAGTAAAGATCTAAGAATTACACATGTAAGTTAAGGCCAAATATTCTATTTTTCTAGATAGTGGTTAGTTAAATAATTTTAAATAATTAAATAATAGGAGAGTTGACCTAATTAGTGTTACGGAAACGACAGGCCAGTCAAGAAACAAGCACCACTCGGAGGGTTGGAGTACTCAGATGTATTACGCCGGCGGGCTCAGAGGGGCTTCTACTCCGAAGCTCTGAGCACCTCCAAGACGTGCACATGAGGTTTTATAGGGTAAAGTACAAGCTTGGGGTATTCGGCCAATAGGCATGGAACAGCTTTAGCAGCATTATCATCACAAAGGTGGAGGCAGGGAGGCAGCAAACCAACATTCCAAAGCCAGATATGTATCTTTGAAAACCCAGCTGGCTAGAAAAAAAACATAAACAGCAAACCAACACTAATTAACTTAGATTTACAAGTTAGTCCAGCAGAACTCAGATCAGTATTCCAATACTTAGACTTGTTAGCCCAGCCCAGCCTCTCCTTCACATTCCTAGACTTATGAGTTATCTTGTCAGACCAGCCCAGTTTTTCCTTCACATTAGTAGAAATGAATTTTATATGAAAATATTTTTATATGTTCTGTATATATTCTTAGCATAGAAACATACTTAATTTTTACAGAATTTCAATTGTATAGCTGTTAGCAACTTTAACATCAATACACATACATATACACAATTAGGAAATTTTGCAAAATTCTTGATCTTGAGGAGAATAGGCAAGGAAGAACAAATTTTAAATTGGCACTTGAAATGTTGACAGTGGTATAATAAATAGGCATATTTGGTACTGATAGGTAACATAAAGATTAAGACATTTGTTTATGACTTTATGTAAAATAGAAATCAGATGCTATAGTATAGCACCAATTATGAATATAATGTTAAACTGATTATGCATTCTAGACCTATGGCAACTATTACCTAGGTTACCACATAAATGTATTATCTTGAACTGAATTTATTAAATGAAAAGTTTTCTTTTGGATTCCCGCTATTGCAATGTGAAAAATGAGAACAGGATTTAAAGTGATTCAGAATTGCATAAAACAGATTTTGAATTACATTTTTCATGATTAGAAAAGATAAAATAATTACAAAATTTGTTTCAATTAAATATCCCAGACAACATATGGTGATGATTTACACTGTATTACTCATTTTCCCCTAAAGAATTTGAATATGCTCTATATTGCTGTTAGGGAATTCTGAGAATACTTTGTATGAATTAGCTATTGTTAGACATTTTTTATATTATACCTACTTTATTCAATGAGAAAGAAAAAGACACTGACAACTAAAAAAATCCAAGTTAGATACATCTTTAACTCCCATTTATCTTTCTTTTGTCATTTTATCATGATGTGGCCTTGATATTGAGGCAGATTCCATTCTCTACCCCCTAGACCCCTCAACTTTTCAACTAGTTCTATTTCCAAGTTAGGTATAGTCATGTGGCTAAATTTTCTCTAACACATGCGAATGGAAGTGATGTGTGCCACTTCTGGACCTGGTCCACGGTAGGTCCCACCACAGTCTCTTATGCATGTTAGTCAGATGCAATTTTATTGTAACAGTGACCCAAATTTAATCATACGATAAAGATGAGGCACTAAGGAATGGTGAAGGAACATGAAGGAAGGAACCTGGGTTTCTGAATGAACATGTGGAGCAAAGCAGCTTTCTGACCTGGACTGCGCTTTCAGTCTATCAGTTGAGAGAACAATACATTTTTGTCTTTTTAATACTACTCAATTATTGTTAATTATTTTTATTTTAGCAGCCCAGCCTAAATAACAGTGAGGGAAGGAATAGGTCCAGAAGTTTTCTCAAGTTCATGGGTTCAAGTTAGTCTGTTTATCCATGGGTCATATCCTACCCCATAATGACATCAGTCTTGGTGATACAATCTTTTTCACACTCCTCCCCAGTTCTTTCATCATCCTTTCATGGATCTAATTCTAATAAATGCTTGCTGTATTTATTTGCACTTTTTCTTATTTTAATGCTATTGCCATAGCTAGGAGTAGGGTTGGTATCTATTGCCAGGACAACCAGGAGCGGCTTCTGTACATCACAATTTTGCAAGAGACGTTTAGCTCAACTTGATTGATTTTCATGTTTGTTTTTGGCTAGCCTTACTCTTGCAAGTAGAAGAATCCAAAGTATTCCATGGTCTACACATTTTCTTTCTTTGTTTTTGTTTTTTTTTAATCTCTGATGATTTACACAGATTCCGATGAAGATATGAAATTAATGACTTTATGCCTTTTTAATATATACAATTTATATTTTCCTATATATATTTGTACTATATATTGCATTTACATTTTTGTATACCATATATTTAATATGTTTTTCTATACAATGTTTATTATTTTTTGTATTTTCCCCATTCAATATATTTCTGTTCTTAAGTTATTTTCTGGCCAACACTCCCTGATTTTATGGAGGAATAAGATAAGAAATAGAAGGAATAGTTAGCTTAGATGATTTCATGAAGCTGCCAGTTCTCAAACTTGGTTCCTCTGACTCCAAGTTCTTTTTTTTTCCCATAAATGGTAATGGAGTGACGTGCTAGAATGTACAGTGGAAATACTGGAAATAGTAGAGTCAACAGCTTGAGGGAAGAAGGGTTAGAAGATTAGCAAAGAAAAGCAAGGGATAAAGAGATTTGCAGACTTGTGGAGAAGCTGAGCTTGTTTTAGGTGACCTAGGATTGCATGATTGAGAGGCTTCATGGGAAGTAATTGTTCTTAGATATGCCAGTAGTGGAGGAGCGTTCTTGTTGTCAGAACTGGTTGACCATTCCCAATTCCTGCATGGACTAACTTTCTACTTCCAGAGTAGACATAAAGGTCTCTGCTGGGGAGTGTCTTAAGGTATGTGCTGTGGGTAGCTGCAAGCCCTGCTCTAGCACAGCCTCTCCTGACACTAACAAGAATCTCTTTACCGGATCTCGCTAATTTGCAAAATGAAAGCACTAACAGAAGGATCTTTTCCTGGTGACTGGCCATGGTCTGGCTCTCATTTACAGCTTAGTTACAGACTTATTTATGGCTTTATCATCTTTCCATTCATCTTTAACTGATCTCCTTATGTCCTCACTTTGTGGATTTTATCACACACTAATTAAAATGCATGAAACAATAAATGTATGCTTTTATATACAGTGATATATAAGGCAGTATCAGTGAGGATAGGAAGAAAGATTTTTATGAGAAGCTTAAAAAAAATCAACAGTTAAAAAAAATCTAAGAGAAGATTTAAGCTATTTTTAAATGTCCAAAAAGTAACTTTGTGGTCTTTTTCAGCATCTCATCTATATCTTTGTGTACAAATGTTATGAGCTGGCCACCGAAATTTGTTGGGATTGTTCCACCACCAGTAATGGCTAACATTAGTTTACTAGGCTGCCATAACAAAATCTCACAGGCTGGTGACTTAAACAATAGAAATTTATTTTCTCAAGCTCTGGAGGCTAGAAGTCCAAGATCAAAGTGTCAGTAGGTTTGATTTCTTCTGAGACCTCTCTCCTTGCCTTGCAGATGGCCACGTTCTGGCTATGTCCTCATCTAGTTATTTTTTTCTTGGCACACACAGCCCTGATGTTTCTCTGAATGTCCAAATTTCCTCTTCTTATAAGGGCTCCATTCAGATGGGATTAGGGTTCACCCTCATGGCCTCATTTTAATTTAACTAACTCTTCAATGGCCAAATCTCCAATTCAGTTGCATTCTGAGGTACTTGAACCATAGCTAACAATTAATAAATGCTGATGATATGTCTGCACTGTTTTAAACTCTTTTCATGTACTGACTTGTTTAATCTTTGAAACAAATCTATGAGCTAGATGCTATGAAAAAAACCTTCTTTTCATAGTATCTAGCTCACACTATGCGAAAACTGAGGCACAGAGAGGTGAAACAAATTTCTCAAGATCACAAAGGTAATAAGTGGCAGAACAGGGAACGCATGGAAGTCGCCTGGTCTCAGAGCTGCTCTCAGCTGCCATGCTGTTTAGTGTTTGTACAAATTTAAGGGTGAACACACTAGGAATGGATGCTCAGTTCAGAAGATGACTTCATGTTCTGGCCCCACTACTCTATGCCTTTCAGAAAGCTTTCTGTGCTCTTTAGGTCTTCCATAGTCTTCTTTTTGTGAAGAATAATGGACAGGATGATATAAAGCTCTTCTGTAAATACGGACTACACAAATGTCAACTTTATAATAATTTAATCAGTAGGAGTGTGTCACTTGTATAATTTATGGGCAGCCTGGTTACTGAGCAGAGGAAATTGTGTTGATTTTCAGAGAAAACAGATCCATGATAATGTGAATAAAAGAAGATCATATAATGTGTGGCAGTAAACCTTTTACTTCATGTAGTAAATCCAACATGGTACCCAAAGATCTCAACCTTAGTTCATGTGTACCTTTTAATTTCACAATTAAGCAAAAAATTTATTATTCCAAAACATTCAGAGGTGAGAAAGAAAAAAGTAGCCCCTGACATTGGGAAATTGTTGTGACACAGCTCTAAGTTTCAGAATTACTTGGTGCTGGCCTGGTACTTACAGCTGGTGATTCTCCCATTGGACAGAAAGAATCAAACAACAACTCATCAAACCCCCAGATCAGACAAGGCCACTCTGAGACCGCAACAGAGTGTGACAAAACAAGGCCACCTCATGACTTTTTAAGCACATATAAAAACAAGATCACTGTGTTATTTACAAAACAGCAAGCATCCCCCTCTCCTGGGTGACATAAGGGACCGCTACTTTATTACCAATTACAGCAGGAGCCTTTCTTTGATGGGATGTCCATATAGATGGGCTTTACTGAGATACCCAACCACAGAATTGTCCCTGCTTTCTGACAGCATCTAGGGTGAACCTCTACTTTCTTAGACTCTCCTCGAAAGCACCCAGCCAAAGCCCAATCCTCTTATAGGCTCTTTCTACCACCCTCTTCCTGAGATGGCCCACATTTCCCCATGCTTCTTCCCCCTTTGCTTCATGAGTGAATAATAAACCCAACTTATTCAATTATAGATGTTTCCGGCGGTCTTTAGCTGAAGGGCAATGATAAAGGCAATGCAATTGCCCAACCAGATTTTGGGGAAACAATTTCATTTATACTACTACTTTCCCAAGTGAGAAAGACTTAAAAAGATCTTTTTTAGTCCCTACAGCTTTGGGGTATTTGGGGGAGACTATTTCAGTAGGAGAGAAAAAACTTCCATTTGGACACCTCCGTTTTGCTTCTGCCGTGACAGACCTACATATTTTTAAGTGCATCCTTACACTTTGCTTGACTAAGAATGTGAGGTTCTGAATATCATGAATTCCATCTTGTTACAATGACTGTCACACATGGTTTAGCCCCAAACTCTGGTTCTATATATTCTTATATTCTTCCCACCCACAATGGAAAAAGAAAAGAGTTATACTGGTGTGTGCTGCCTGCCCAATTTAGCTGCTAACTGTCCACCCACTGTTCTTTCCTTTTTGCCTTACGCCTATGCTGCAGTTTGAGTGATCAAATTAAAAGACAGGTCTAATTAACTGTAAGAACTTTGTAAGATTCTAACTAGAAAATCTGCTGCTTCTGGCTCACTTTTTTTTCCCCTCACAGAGAAACTGCTTTGTACTTACAGCTTATTACTGTTTGATAATTTGTACAGTATTTGCCTACATACACATATACACATTCAACTGATTCAACTGATTTTATTCTAACACTTCAATCCACATGCCTATATTCTGTGGCACGATATGGTTGCATAGCAACCTTTGCAAGTTGTGAACAAAAAAACACCTTGTTATTGGGTTCTAGGAGAGAGATTTTCAAGTACCATCGAGCCAGGAGTTCCATAAATAAGAATTTTTTTCTTATACTTTGGTGGAAGTATATTTTAAAAGGGAGGATTGGCATCTGTGATAAATCAGAGAGAAACAGAACCTTCAGACACCAACACAAGGCTGATAAACCAACTGGCTTGATGGATTCTAAGATATTTTCCTTTGTTAAACATGAGTTAATGTTGGACTTGAGTTTCAAATGGTTTGAGTATAGATGTTTATTTTTAACATGATTAGACTAATTCACTCATATACTGAAGCAACCATCCTTCTACCTATGATGCCAGGTGCTGGCAGTAAAGATGTATCAGACACAAACACTGTACAAATAAATTTCATAGATTCTGGTTTACCCCTTGGATCTGGCTGAAGGTAAAGAGGTCAGAAGGCTCAGTGCCTGAGGACTCTCCTCTTTCATTACAAGGATTGTTTATTCTTTCAGAATAAAATCTGTAAATCTGTGGTCTTGCTGTGGGAAGTCTGACTTAAAGGAATCCAGTTTGAAAATATGTGCTTTTTTTCTTATTATTCAAACAAGTTGCTATTTGTAGTGTTGACAACCTAATTTTATATTCACTGTCTGCCTGAATGTCCCTAATTAAAACACACTTACACAGGGGTAACTCGGTTTCTGACCACAGCACACCAGGGAGAACTTTCTGGTGCTGTGGTCTTCACCTGGCTGCATGGTGCTCTACCTGTTTGAGTCATCCTCTTGCATTCTATTCCTCTAATGTTTCTGAAGCACTTGTTTTCTGTGTGAGTTGCTTATTATTGTCCATCTAAGGAGCTTCAGTTTGCTAAAACGTAGTGGTCACAATAACTATTTTCATTCATTCTGAATTTAGACTCTGTCCATTAAAATTGTATTTCAGAAAATCGTTTTGGTGTTAATGGACTGTTACTGATGTTCTGAGACTGCACTGTTGATGAGAGCTATGTTTCACATTTCACACTCAGAAAGAGTCAAGCGCAGGACTTTTTTTGACTCTGGGTCTAATGTCTGTAATAAACTTGTGATGGTTAATTTTATGTGTCAGCATGACTGGGCCACAGGATGCCCAGGCAGCTGGTTAAACATTATTTCTGGGTGTGTCTGTGAGGATGCTTCTGGAAGAAATCAGCACTTGAATTAGTGAACTGAGTCAAGTGGATGGCCTTTTCCAGTGTGGGTGGACGTCCTCCAATCCACTGGGGGCTCGATTTGAATAAAAAAAGGCACAGGAAGGTTGAATTCAGTCTTTCTCTGCCTCACTTGAGCTGGAACACTGATTTCTGCCCTTCATGCTCCTGGCTCTCAGGTCTTACATAATCAGCTCTCCAGCTCTCCAGCCACTGAGCTGCACCGCCGGCCTCTTGGCTCTCCAGCTTGTGGAACTTCTCAGCCTCCTTTAGTTCTGTTTCTCTGGAGAACCCTGACTAATGAAAAACTCTAGGATCAAGACCATATAAAATCAATTATCTAATGGAGGGAAAGTATAAGTAATATTAAATGAGCTCCTACTATGTGTCAGTGTCTATTCACACACTGTTTTCACTAAATGCTTGTAGTGCTAAGGTGGGTGTTATTGTATGACTGTTAACTGATGAGATAAGTACATTTCAAAGACACTGAGAAAACTGACCTATGTCACATAGCTAAGAGTAGGAGAGGTGGTATTCAAGCCTGTCTGCCTGACTTCCAAAACTCATTCCTACCACCCCATTCTGAGGTCCAGAGAGCTAACATTTATTGATTACCTACTTTCTGTCAGACACTGGCTGGAAGAGTCATATGTATTTTATGAATAATAGATTGTATAAGGTGCTCTGGATGCAGCAGAGAATTCTAAGGCATGGCTTGTGAACTCAAAGACCTTGTAGTATATTTAAGATTAAATAGGTAACACTAAAGTGCCTGCGAAGTGGAGAGCACTGCTGTAGGAGCTGAACTGCTTTCAACTCTATGTTTTCTATGACCTTTTGAATCTTGAATGACTGTGGTAGAAATGGGTGGATCCCAGCTCTGTCATGTATTAGATGTGTGATTCTGGGCAAATTACCTACCTCTTTGCACCTAAGTTTCTCCATTTGTAAAATGTACATAATCGTAATGCTCAGTTCATGAGTCTGTTGTGACAATAAAAATGAGAACTTAGAGTGCTTTGAAGTTATGTTACTAGGTACACACAAGTTATTGTATAACTATAACATCTTCCTGGTGAACCTTTCCTTTTATCATACCATTACTCTTTATGTCTAATAACACTTTCACATATTTTTTCTTTTGTCTGTAAATTGTTTTGTCTTATGCTAGTTTTCTTTTGATTAGAATTTGCTACTAGTAGTATTTGATAGTATTTGCTATCTTTTTTTTTTCTCCTATCCTTTTACCCGCAATTGTTTGGGGTCCATATGTCTTAGGGATTTAAAAATTACATTTATGCTTATGTAATTATTATCAATTTTTATCTATCTTGACCATTTTATTTAATGATGTTTTTCCTGTGCTTGTATTTTCCTTCTTATGTGTTCTATTGGATTGACAGAATTTGTCTTTTAATCTCTTTATTCATTTGGAAATTATGTATTTCCATTGAAATGAGATTATCTATTTCTTTTGTTACCCTTAATATTTAAACAAATATATTTAAGCAAATTTTAAAAAATTAGAATTGCTGCTCCCTTTCCAACCAATATAACTGACTTGGAATGCTTTCTCTTTCTTAACTCTTATCATGTTTTCCATGTTATTGTGATCAAATGTTGTTAGTTCCACCTTTAGATTTTCTATTCCACCTACAGATTTTATATCCCCTAAATTAATCATTATTCTTCTATATAGTCATTGCTTTCTTGGTAATTTTCTCAACACTGCCTAACAATTCACTAATCATGTTTTCAGCTTCATTTAATTTTCTGTTTTTACTCTTGATTAAATTTTTAATTTCTAAAACTTCTATTTGGTTCTTTTTCAAATCTGCCTGGATTTTTCTGATTGTATTTGCTATTTTTATTTAGGTTTTTCATTCCCTTCTATATATACTAAATCACTTAAATACACTTAGTATTTTATATAAGATTGTTCTGAAGTCTTGAAGGTCTTACCTGCTGTTTATAGTATCTGCTGATTCTTGCTCTCAGTGGATGATTTCTTTACATTCTTTCTAACTTTGGACTGCTTATCCTCTGCAGGCTGTCTTTTATTGCCTGGGTTTAGGGTGTATCCTTTAAGAATGACTTTTTCATTTAATGCTATCAAGAGTCTTAAAGATTTATTAGCCACTGGCCAACATTTTATATTAATTTCAAGCTTTCGAGATTTGGATTCAGCATCCTGTGGGAATTCAAACACCAAACTTGACTGAGGTCAGGACTATGGTTACAAATTCTTAGCAGAGATTTCTTTTCCTCTCGCTCACAGAACCAGACTAGAAGAACAGATGTGCTACCTTTTCACTTCCCTCTGGTGGGTGCATTTTTATAGCCTACCGTGTTGTGTGAAGGTGTCCCCTTTGAGGATCCTAGTTTTACAGGGGAGGGTCAAGAGTTCAAGGCAGGTAATCCATCAGGCCCTTGGTTAGAGCAACAGTACACTTCACCTATGCATCCCACCAACTTGGTATTTATGGTATTTACAGTTCTGGATTTTAGTTCACTCTTAACTTTTGAATTACTCTTTACTTTTTTCAAATTTCCTTGAAATGTTGATGCTTTCTTCTGACCTACCATGTATTTAAAAATGTTTCTTATATTTATCCAATGTGCTTATGGATTTTGCAGTTTGAGGGCTTATAGATTTTCCAGTTTACCATATTGCAAGAAATGCACCTACACTCATGGAAAGTAGAAAGTGGATTCTAAAAGCAGTAGAGTTTGTTATGGCAGTGATAAGGAAAGTTCTGAGTTCTTATAGCACATTTTCCACATTGTATCCATGCCATTCTTTCTAAATCACAAATCTTACTATGCCATTGCCTAAAAACCCTTTAGTGATTTCCCACTGCTCTTGGTAAAAATTCTAATTCTCTTAGCATGTCTTTCACTGAATTTCATTATTTGCCCCCTCCTTGCCCATCCAGTTCTCTCTTTCCATGCAGTGTTTTCACGCAGCTAGAATTAATTTCCTTAACCTTTTCAAGTTTGTCATTTTGTTTTCACCTCCACCCTTTTTACCCCACTGATCCCTCCCCTTAGAACACAGATTTTTTCTCATCTCTCTCCTTCATCCCAACTCCCAACTGATGATTGTCTAATTTTTCAGGATTGAGTTTAAGCATCACTTCCTCCAAGGAGCTTGTCTTGACTCTCCCTCCCCAGAACATGTATTTCCATTACATGTTCTTATAGCATCCTATACTTCTTATTTCCTCTATCATGTCACTAAAATAGCATTTATTTATACTTGATAGTTTATTGGTCATTCTTGCTAGTCTCTAAATTCCATGAAAGTGGACACCCAAATTATTTCCTCATTACTGATTCTCTATATTCTAGCATGATATATTGTAGGCAATTAGTAAATATCTGTTGAATATTCAAATTATAACTGCTATGGCTATTATCATTTGCAGTGGCTATTATTTATGTGCCTAGTATAGGGTAGAAATTATAGGCATTATGCTGTTACAGGGAAGCTTTAATTTGGGGTTACTTATGAGAGCCTTTCACAAATAGAAAATGGCTATGTCCTATAATTTTAATTATCTACTTTGTGAGGCTGTGTATTCAGGTCTATCATACTGAGTACAGAAAATTTTGACTATGGTGACTACTTTTAAATGGGTCAAATCAAATGGGTCATTTTGTGGAAAGAATCCTTGATGATGATACTGGTACAAAGGCGATTAAATTCACTCATATGTTCCCCTATGGTTGTGCCATGTATGTTGGCATGAAGAGTAGGAAGAGCCTTGAAATTTTTCAGGGTAGTCTTTCTTTCAGGCATGGACATCACACTTAGTACTTACTGAAATACCAGATGGCAAATATGAGTGAGGAAAAATCCAGACAGATATTGTGGGATGTGTTAATGGCTCCAGGTAAGGCTATGGCATCACTAGAATAGGTGTCCATGGGCCTTCATGGAAAGGACTTATGGACAGAGATGCACATACTGAAGAATTCCAATAACGGAATATGTTTATGGGCGCAAAGAGGAAGTAGTGTGAATATCAGCAAATCAGCTGGACAGCTAGATCAGTTTGTATTGTTGCTACATGAGGAAAGGTAAGGTTCAAGGTAGACTGAATGAGGGTGAATTCCTTGTTCAGAAATAGGGCAGAGACTATTTTTAGGGATTAGTACTTCCAGCACAATCTGACATTCTTGCTTTCAAGTTCGCTATCTGGCTTAGATATCTAGGTTTTAGGTTAGATTTCTAGGTTTATCAATAATCTTGGAGTTGAGATACACAAAGACCAGCAATTGTCATCTTTGTCACCACTTCACTACACAATTTATGAAGTTTTAAGCTGTGGCAATAGGTTGCATTTTTTATACTGTGACATATCTCTGCCCTCTTGGTAAAGACATCCCATCTTAAATGTGGTTCTTGAGGTTTTATTATCCACATGGAGCAGATAGTTGTGTTCTGTGGGACTGAGCTCCTTTAAGAATCACATGCAGAGGAACAGGAGCCAAAATTTAGAGTTCCTCTGGGCCTCCACAGCATCCATGGTCATTTAGGTCCATCAATGTCAATCACAAGCAGCTGAGAAAGTTTTCAAAGTGAAATTTAAATTACAGACACTGGAGAATATATTATGCTATCAGGAATCACTGAAATGATGAATTCTTATTCAGAGGATGTGTGAAAAGGACTGGGTGATGTCAAAGATGAGAAATAAGAACCAATATTAAAAACCAGAGATTTTGGGAATCATTGAATGCTCTCATAGGTAAGTGAATTACTATAATGCTAATTTTTTTCAGATGTATTTGGACTCCCTTAAGGAACTAGATATGACACTCAACACTAGTCAATTAAGTACATCTTGCTCAGATCTTATATGCAAATGATGCTGACCTAGACAAATGGACCTAGATTAACAGGCAGAAATGAATTTTTGAGTTGAGAGCATGTGAGTATATTTAGTTGACTAAGTTGTCATTCAGAGAGCAGATTATTCCTTGGCCTAGAAGCCTCTGTGTGTGTGTGTGTGTGTGTGTGTGTGTGTGTGTTTGGTGAGTGGGGACAACAACCCTCGACAAATTGTGGGTACATTTCATAGGCCAAAGGTCATCACTGGATATACAAGTGTTCCAATGTATTTTTATAAGGTGTATTATTTTGATTGCATATAATGAACCCCACTTATATCAATTTATGGGAAAAAAAAACATTGGAAGGATTCTGGGAAAGTTTTTAGAGTCCAAGGTGGAGCTAAACATCAGCTTCAGGAAGGCAGGAATAGGACAATTCTGGGGTCCATAGATACTGATTCAGGGTCTTGAATATCAAGAGGATGGTTTTGTTTCTTGCCTTTTCCTCTGTATTTTGTCATGCAAATGAACTCTTTGTCCAGGAGCAGGGGAGGGTTGTACATGACTCCTAGCAGCTTTTAGTGCTTCTTGCAACTTAGTTATTAGATAGTAAAAATCCTTTGTCCCACATTCTGCTCCAGTTACTAAAACACCCAGGGAAGGGCTTGGACTGGTCAGAGGTGGGTCCTGTGCCTGGCCCAAAGGGATGTGGGTTGGGTCTCATTGGAAACATATATTTCTTTTGTCTTGAATTTACTTTTACTCTATGACCTTCCCCTTCCCTTTAGCTCAAGATGCTAAACATGATTCATCCATCATTGGGTGACTGGGGCGAGGAGTGAGTTGTTCTGGAATAGAGGAAAAAGGATGAATTTTTACTGTTATACTTAGACAAAAAGCCACGATCCAGACATCAGACCACATATGTGGGAGAACTCTTGCTAACTTAATTTTTATCAGTTTTTATAGTTGCAGTTCCGAGGGAGAGAAGAGTTGGAGAAGAAAGAAACTCCCAAGAATGAATGAAAGACCCGCACGCTTTGCCTCCTGTTCTGGGCATAGTTCCAAGCTGAGTGGTACAAGATCAACACCCCACACTAGGTCTGGAGATGTGAAATAAAAGGGGACTTTCTACCGGGTTACCTGGGTGGCAGAATGGTACGTCCCTCTGATGACCATGGTGTGGGAAAATAGAACTGGAACAATTGTATCATGTGCCTGGGCAAAAGAGTGTGCGGTAGACTCATTCAATTGATATAATTAAGCCTTTTTACAAGGGAGGCTCTCCAGAAGCAGACGCTAAGATGGAGTTTGGGTGCAAGATGTTTATTAGGGGTGTAACATCTTTAAAAGGAAGAGGGAGAAAAGCAGGATAGGATAGAAGAAGTCCAACCATGATACAGCCTTGACCAACCTCATGGGAAGCTTTGGAACAAGAATTGCCAGTTTCCTAGGCTGTCTGAAATGGCTGAGCCTCTATCCCTACACCTTGCTCTATCATTGGGTGTGGACCACCCAGCAATGCATGTGACCCCAGGCAAGGCAGCTTACTGCAGCCGAAGCCAATCAAGAAAACGCTAACAGCTAGGCTAGACCCTACACCTTCCTTTTAAAGTTGACTTGAAGGTGCATCTTGTATTTATATAAGCTCTCAAGGGATACAGGAAGTAGCCACTGTTTTTCTTTTGGGGATGAGAATGATGAGGACCTAAAGGATCTTGTGGTGACGACAGTGCTGCAGAGCAGAAAACAACCATAGCTTATGCTGTTGTTGACCCAGTGAGAAGGCAGAATCCCTCAGCAGTTGCCAGTGTAACAAAAGGAACATATCAAAAGACCCAGCAGGATATGAACTTTAATAGATGAGAAAATAAAACATTCCTATTTCTTACCTCTACCTCCAACCTCTACCTCTCTGTCATGGTGTTGTGTAAGCCTTCTCGAATTCATGTCATTCGGGGAGAAGGTCTGAAATAACTGACTTGGAATTGAATATGACTATGTTTTTCCATCAGGTAAAATGTTGATTTAAAATGGAGATGAAGGTGAGTTATAGAAAAATAAAAATTCTAATTTGCATATCCAGAGACATGGCCATGAAAATTCATAACTATCTTACAGTAATTGAAATAAAACTGAATTCTTGCTGTTTACCTTTATTAGGAGAATATGAATGGTTCTCCAAGTTTTGGTTAAGTCGGAACAATTACGTTTTATACAAATCAGACTTCTTTCAAAATGTTTGATAGTATTTAGGTCTTATATGCTTACTTGACAAGAGTGCAGTGTTGTGACATTATTTAGACACATGCCCACCTCACAGCCCTTTCCATTGTATTCTTTCATTCTGGAATGATCTTCAACAGCATCTTAGTCTTCTATGCCATTTTGTTTCTTGCTCAAATGTCACTTCCTCAGACAGCTATTCCTTAGATAACTTATTCATGTTTCCTTAACATGCTTTAACTTTCTTCAGCTGTTTATCGCTACCTGACATTATATTCTGTTATTTGTATGCTGTGTCCTCACAATAAAGGACACTGTGAGGGCAGCACACTCTTCATCATCTTCATACCCTCAGTTCTCACCACCTGGTAGATGATCAACAAATATTTGTTGAATAAATGATTGATGGTATTTACAGATTTGCCAATTCTGGAAATTCACTTAAATTGCCTCTAATGGGGAAAATTATACAAATTATTTTACTTCACATATCTTCCTATATGAAAAACTTCTGAATCCATTTAAAATAATGCCCCTGAAAAAATTTAAAATATGAAGGCACTCAAATGGCCTCATTCTCATCCTCCAGTTTTCAAGCAGCATTCAATTGGAGCTTCAAATATACATCTTTCTAGATGGCTGAATTACAATGAAATATTGTCAAAAGCAACACTGGATTAGCATTGTTAATCAGACATATTTGTATTCCCAGGTTTCATGCACATAGCAAGATCACATTTTGCTAAACAGAGGTGAGACATTTTTGAGTATAGCTTAGCAGTGGGAAAATGGCATTGGGGGGGGTCAAAGGTAAAGGTAAAGTTGGAAAACCAGGTTTTCCAACTGTGAGATTTAAAAGGAAAAGGTATTTTTTCTTTTTCTTTCCCTTCATCCTCCTCTTTCTCTAGTTCTCTTATTATTCTTCTCTTCTCCCCGCCCCCCCCCCCCCTTTCTCCTCTTCCTTCTTAAATCCTTCTGTGAAGGTATCCCACTGGGTGGGAGTATGGAGCTAGTTTTATCAGAAAAGAGCAATGGAAAACAACACTTAAAAATAGTGTGGCTGTTTCAAGATATTAATACTACTATTCTTAGAAAGTCTTTTTGTATTTTTAGATCTTCCACAGACTGAGGGGAGAAATGACAAACGGCATCTGGGATGTAGATATATGACAGATTGGCAAGACTTGTCCAAACAGGACAGTCAGTGCTTTATTTTACTTCAAATGTCTTCAGCTTATAAGTAGAGGATCAGTGAAAAAAGTGTTCTAGAATTAATTGTGTTTTTTCTGACATGTTTCCTTAGCTTATTTATTAATTTTCTAGTCACATAAATTATACAATTTTTGTCTTTATTTCACCAAGATTTGTTGGGGGGAAGTGATAATGGATTACTGAAATAATATCACTCAGAGGAGTTTAATATGAGCAGAGGATAATGCTCTATATTAAAGTATGATACATTACTTTGAATTGATGCCTTAATAAATCACATTTATCTCAGAAAAAAATCTTGTGTGTTACTGACCATGGGATAATATTATCTATTTCTCATTTTTATGTATTAAGATACATCTCAAAAAACAGTGCAAATGTCATAGCAATACAATTTAAAATTACTGTACATATAAATGCCTGTTTATTGACTGGGACTTTGCATATAATTAAATGCAATAATCAAGCAGGTGTCAGAATAAATATATGCATTTCTATTTTTTTAGAAAGAAAATATAAATTTAATTTAATAAATTCCAGAGGGACGCATTACCAAGAGAAGCCTGCCAGTTAAGATTTGTTACTATGATGGTACGACGGTAGACAAACCATTTCCATGGTAATTTAAACAGCTTTGGGCATAAGAGGCGGGAATAAATACCTTAAATTCAGTATAGATGTGAAAAACAAGTCACTATGTACTCTGATGTATTCAGTGTGATGGAAGAGTAATTTGCTTTAATCCTCTGCAGAAACAACTCTGGGCTCCAAAAAGGGCAGACAGTTGAGAAGTAAGCAGAATAGTGCTCCAAGTACAGCCAGAGTGATCTATCAAAACGTAAATCTTTTAATGTCACCACTTTGCATCTTTATAAAGACACAAATCTATGTAGTGCTTTCTTGTGGTTCAAGACTGAAATCTTTCTCCTGGATTCACAAGGCTCTTTATAGTGTCATTCCACCTTTTTTCCAGGCTCTGTTTCAATCACACTCTCTTTTTCCTCTGTTCCAATAACACTAGACTTCTTTTATTTACTAAAATGAGCCATGAGAGTCTCTTTCCTGCTGCTGGGCAGCCAGGGAAGGCCTGGGCTCCCTTGCCCACTTAATTCCCTTTCATCCATCAGATTTCAAACATCACTTTATCGGGGAGGCCTTCTCAGGACTCTCAGTTCAGCCCCCAGCTGCAAACTATCAAGGCACCATGTACGTTTCCTTTGCTGTATGATTATTTGATTAATGTATTTTATAAAACTTGACTGTAAGCTCTAGGTGGGCAGGGACTGGGTCAGATTTTAGTCATCACTGAACTCGCAGCTCTAGTATTTTATCTATGACCCCATTCCCTCTCTCACTCCCTCATTGTATCCTGCCTGTTTTGGAATACTGACTTTGAGATCCCTGTAATCCTCTATGCAACACCAGTTCCTCCCCTTCAACGTACAGCTAGAGGTTGGGGCTACACATCAAACCCTGCGAGATAGTCTACCATCAAGAAAAGTGAGGTGGCATTTGAAAGGAACTTGGTAGCAGTGTATGCAAAAAGCTGTAGCCTTTCACAAACTGTCTTAGTTCAATTTATCGAAGGACAAGAAAATAAATGTAGAAGAAAACCCCATTTCAAAACAAGAAAACCAAAGCAGTTGAAAATTTGCAAGCCATATTTTGGACTATACATGTGACATGGCCTTCTATGCTGAATTTGCTGCAGTTGTCCATTTTACAATAAATGCAATAGAATAAAGTTTAAGACTGGAACACAAAAAGTGAAAAAATGTTCTCCATAATTAGTACTTTTTTTCCCCCTTGGTTAGTATTAAGGCCATTATCTGAGACCAAAATGACACCAATGTGAGGGTCACTGTGCTTTAATTGGGAGAAAACAGTGAGAAAAGAAAAATAAACTCTTATGGTTTAATTACTAGTCGCATCAATTGTTATCCCTTCAGATATAAATACTTTCTTTATCACTTTCCTCAAAGTCCCTGAGAAGAGAGGTGATTACAATGCTTCCTATCTCCAAATGTGGGAAATTTATGTAATGAGAAATTGTTTCTTTTTTCTTTCTATAGCTTGCCAGACTAGAGGTCATCTAATCCAAGTTCCTCATTAGCAGGTGAGAAAATAATACTTGTATTGTGAATGCACAATATTGAGATAACTAGGTGATTTGTTCCATTTAAGTTGCCTCTGTGTGTGTGTGTGTGTGTGTACGTGTCTGTGTACATATGGATATCTGGACTTTTTTAACTGAAGTGGTTCATAGCTTACTAATTTCTCAAACATGTCTATACACCCACCACCATCTTAAGAACAGGATATAAACTTATCAAATAGTCAGGGTCAAGAAATCCAAGGAAATTCAGTGAAAGGGGGAAGATGAAGAGAGAAGACAGAAAGACAGGAAACTTGAGAGTTCTATCTATTATGTTATTCATCTCCTTCTAAAGATATTTATATTATATTGCCTATGAAATCTGAGGCTCAATCTGGATTTGCTAACATTGCTCTATATGAATATTGATACAGTATGTTTTATTATGATGAACCAAGAAACAGGTATATATACTGAGAAAAGTAGGAGGAAGTACAACTGTGTACTGACATCTGGGTAGGACTAGAAAAATGCTCTGGACTTAGAAAAAGCTACAGACAGAATACAAATGACAACTTGGACATATGATGTAGCACACTGACTACCATATTATGATGAAAACCACAGCTGTATTAAAAAGTGGCTACAGTGATGAAATAATTATACATGGAAAAAGTTTTAAATTTTAGAAAAAAAGTAATGGGATCTTTTTAAAGAACTAGCATTTAGTTTCATTGATCTTTTCCTTTTTTTTTTTTTTTTTGTCTCTATTTCATTTATTTCTGTTCTGATCTTTAAGGTTTCCTTCCTTCTACTAACTTTGGATTTTGTTTGTTTTTCTTTCTCTAGTTGCTTTAGGTGTAAGATTAGGTTGTTTATTTGAGATTTTTTTCTTGTTTCCTGAGGTAAGCTTGTATCACTAGAAACTTTCCTCTTAGAACTGCTTTTGCTGCATCCCATGGGTTTTGGATTGGCATGTTATCATGTTCATTTTTCTGTAGGTATTTTTTGATTCCCTTTTTAATTTCCTTGTGATCCATTACTTGTTTAGTAGCATATTGTTTAGCCTCCATATCTTTGGGTACTTTGCAGTTTTTTCCTTGAAGTTGATTTCTAACCCCATAGTGTTGTGGTTGGAAATGATGCATGATATAATTTCAATTTTCTTAAATTTACTGAGGAGGGCATGGGCCAGCATGTGCTCTATTCTGGGGAGTGTTTCATGTGCACTTGAAAAGAATGTGTATTCTGCTGCTTTTGAATGGAATGCTCTATAAATATCAATTAAGTCTATCTGGTCTATCTGTCATTTAAGGCCTGTGTTTCCTTATTGAATTTCTGTCTGGCTGATCTGAATCATATCAGTCCAAGTAAATTTCTTTTTGACAGAAATACTAGACTAATGAACAAACTCACTCTCCCTCAAATATCATTAGGTGTAGTCTTTCTGAACTTTAGTAAGTCAGTAGACAAGCTCTTTTATCTTATAGTTGTGAGCAAGATTTTATAAAAAAAGATGCTTTAATAGTGAATTAGAAAAATAATTGCCCTAGGAACACAATTCAAAGGGTCCAGATTAATGGAGTTGTGTAAACATGTAACAATTTTAACAGTGTATTTCAGATATTTCAAGGTCCATTTTGGCTGTCCCATGTGGAATACATTTTATCAATTAATGTATTGAATAATAATGATAATAATAATAATTAATAATAATAATAATAATAATGTAATAAAAACTTAAGACTACTTATTTCTACCCATAGCCAACTCACTCCTTTTCCTTTTAACAAAATGACAGTTTTCTTCAGCTATAAGCAGTCTATAGCAGCCATGTGTTTATGGGTAAAAACATTATCCCTAGCCCCAGAGTCATGATTTAAGACAATCACTGTGCCTCCATACTGAGACAGGAAGGAAGGGGGCAAGGCACGGCCATTCAAGGAATGACACAGCAATTAACACCAACATGGTGGAAAATTCAAATCCAGGTAGGCCTTGAGGCACAAGATGGTGGGAGATTTGACTTCCAGTAGGAAGTCAAAATTGAGCTTCAATTTATGCTCATTATAGTATGTTAGCAGGCTAAATGACTCCCACAGGCGCCATGAGAGTTTTGAGGCTAACCATACAAGGTCAAAAAGTAGGCAATGGCCCAATTCGTGGGAACCCAGCCCCTGCCCCAAAGTAGTTGGAATAATCCTCCCACTTGCTAGCATATGAAGTTACCAAGCCAATAAAAACTAACAACCCTGCACCTCGTGGCCTCTCTCCCTTCTGAGTGAGACAGATAGCACCCTTCTATGGAGTGTGTAGCTACTTTTACTTTACACTATACACCCATCCCCATGCCTCATGGCCTCTCACATGCACTTTTACTTTAAACTAAGCACCCAACCTCTCACCTCGTGGCCTTTCTCTTGCCTTCTGAGACAGCCTGCACTCTGTCTATGGAGTACATATCTCTTTGAATAAATCTACTTTTACTCAACTGTGGCTTGCTCATGAATTCTTTCCTGCATGAAGCCAAGGACCCACACTTGGCAGGGCATGTCCCAGGGACTCAACTGAGACCTGGAACATAGCCATCCTCTCACTCTACATTTTCCTGCATCAGTACCACTTTGTCAATGATTGGAAATGGTCAAGAGAGAACATTTTTGACCTGTAAGGAGAGTCGACTGGGAAAGGTTTTGAGAGACATAAAAAGGAAAATGTTTCTTAAGGTCTTTGGACTTTGCCATGAAGGAAAAAATGGCTGAAGATGCTAATGTCATCAAGAGATCATAGAGGAAAGAAGCCAGTATGCTGAAGTATAACAGGGAAGAAAGATATAAAGACTCTGATCATTGATAATGTCCTTGAACTACTGAATAAACTAAACTTATACATATGTGTGACCTACAGTGACTTTTGAGACTGGATTTTCTGTCTCCTGCAACCCAAAGCATTTGAGCTAATGAATCTTGAGTGTGAAGTGCTGCCCAGGATCCCATTTAATCACTTCAATAACAATATGTACCTGTATTTTTATAGCGAAGTAAACTGAGGCTCAGAGAGGCAAAGTGATGTGCCCACATTTCACTGCTACTAACCTGCTAAGTTGAGATATTCATTCAGGTCCCCTTGACTTTAGCATTTGAATTCTTTTCAGTTAAGATATAGAAAGAATAATTATAAAGTTTTTAGAGGGAAAGCAAATGTGTCAAGTGGCAAATTAAAATCCCATGAACTTTGAAAGACAGGCTGCCTCGAAGATGTGAAGATGTTTTGCCCTGAGGGCTTTTGCTGCCTAAGGCTATCATTTTTTTTTTCCCTAACTAGGCAATTTTGAGTTTCAAATGTGATGACCCCTTGAGGAACTGTATGTGGAGTCAACGCTGAGGATATATATAAAAAAAAAAAGGGTGGAGGGGGAATTAATGCTGGAATTCTGAGGCCACAAAGGACTACAACTTCAGGTTAAGTGTGAATGAGATGCTAAACCTGTCTCTACCCACTCTGAGCCCCAGGGTCTTACGAGGTAAGTTTCTTTGCCACTTAGACCAGGAAAAAAGAAAAAATGCTCTTTAGAAATTATTGCCATATGTTGGATTTTGACTTGAGTTACAGGAAAAATTTTCATCACTTTGGGAGGAAAGGCAAAAACAACAAAATAATCCTCCAATCATGAATGGTTTACTATGCAAATACTAGCCAGAAGCAAACAGGTGTAACTATGAGACAAAACTGACTTTGTGTATAAAAGGATTGCTAGGATAAAGCCAGTCGCTTCAAAGGATAAAAACTCAATTCTCAAGGAAGATATAAAAATTATACATATATACGGATATCCATATATATGTACATGGATATGTACAAAATATATAAAGGAATAATTTTTAGAACTACCACAATAAATAAATGCATCTCTAGTCATGGTGGTAGATTTTAGCAGACATCTCTCATTAGTTGACAGAAACAACAGACCAAACAAATAAGTATTATATCAACAAGATAATTAGCATAATGTTGACCTAGTAGACTCTGAAACTCAAGGATATACATACTTTTAAAGCATATACAAGAATATTTTAAAAATTAACTGTGTTCCCTAAATAAAGTTTCAAAAAATTTAAAAGGACTGAATTATGTACAACATGTTCTCTTACCAAAGTACATTTAAATACAGAAAGCAATTTTAAAAAGCTAATATGATCTCCAAAAAATGGGAAATTAGGAAACACAATTTTATATAATTCATGGTTCGAAGAAAAAAACCATAGGTGGAAATTATGACTAGAAATTGGAGGAAATTAGAGGCTATTTCAAACTTAATCAATACTAAATAGAAAATCTAAGGGGATATAGCTAATGCAATAATTATAAAATTGGAGCCTTAAATACTTACCTTTGAAAATAAGGCTGAAAATTAATGTAAACCATATGACTCCAAAATTTAGTAAAGTATAGGAAAGAAAACCCAAAATTATATGACAGAACATAATAAATATAAGAGCAGAGATTAATGATCTAGAAAACAAATATACAAGACAAAGTATAAACCAAGCCAAAAGTCAGCTGTTTTGAAAAGGACCAATAATTACAGTTGACAAACTTCTGGAAAGTTTGAATATGAGAAAAGGAAAAGAGGCATAAATAATCTCTATAAAGAATGCAAAAAGGAACATAAGCATAGGTGCTACAGACAGTAAACAGATAGATGGCATTATGATTAGTTTATGCCAATAAAAGTATGGAAAAATGTTCAAAATCCTAAGAAAATATAGCTTTCCCAAAGTGAGTGAAAGTAAGAGAAAATAGGAATTATTCCATAAACATAAATGAATTGATTACCCAAAGATCTTTTGATAAAGAAAGCTTCACAGCCAGATGACTTTTACCAGATAAACAAGAAGCAATTGCTATCTTGTGCAAACTCTAGGAGAGGCCAGAATTGGAGGAAACATTCTAGTTCACTGAGTAAGGCTCATGAAATTGTGTTACCAAATACCAATTTTTCATGAGATATTGAAAGCTTTCTTTTAAGATCTGCAACCTGATTGCCCAGTAATAGTAATTTCATTCCACATTATATACATAAATTATGCAAAAAAAAATTCAGCAAAGTTCCTAATACAAAATTAATACCCAACAACAAATCAATATACAATGCTATATCAGCCACAAACAGAAAATATAATTTTAGAACAGAACATTTACAATAGCAACAAAAATATCAAGTATTTAGGAATAAGTTTAACAAAAGTATGCAAGATTGCTACAGATAAAATTATGACAGTTTTTGAAGGTTACTAGATGTCCAAATAAACAGATACATTACGATCGTGAATTGGAAAACAGTATTGTAAAGATGTCAGTTCTTCCCAATTTAATCTGTAGATTTGGTGCAGTTATTACTAAGGCCTCTATAGATTTGTTGCTCTTGTTATTGTTGAACTTGAGGAGTTAATTCTAAACTTTTTATGGAAATGCCAAAAACCAAGACTTTCTTGAAGAAAGAGAACATGATTGTTGGTGAACTTTCTCGAACAGATATTAAGACTTATAAAGCTATAAAATGAAGTGTTGCTTTGGAAAAGGTTTAGATACCTAGACCAGAGGAATAGGGCAGACAGTCCAGAAACAGATCCAGGGATATTTAACAGAGGTGGCACTGCAGTTAGAGGAAAAAATGGTCTTTTCATATTATGGTAGTGGGGTAATTGAATATTTGTCAAGAAATGGGCAGAAATTATAACCAGTTTTTCATACAATTTTCTGCATTTGCACAAAAGTGAAATGCAGGTGACTTAAAGTTAAGATTTTAGGATATCAATAGAAGAACATCTCTATGTACTTGATATACAGAAATATTTCTATGTTAAGGCATGAAAACCTCTAACCATAAAGGAAAAGATGATTAGTTTCACTACACTAAAACTGAGAATTTCACATCAAAAAAATAGAGACAATCACTGAGTAGAATTTGCAGCACATATAAGTAATAAAATATTCATATTCATAATTTATAGAAATTAATGAGGTAAACCAGACATTTCAATAGACAAATGAGTAAAAGGCTTGTACAGAGACTTCACACAACAGGAAATCTGAGTGGTCAATGGACAAATAAAAAGCTGATCAATTTCATTTATTATTAAAGAAATATAAATTAAAGTCATAACTAGGTATTACTCACTAGAGGACATGAAATTTAAAAAAAAATTGTGTGGCAAGAATGAGAAGTATAGGTTTTTTTGTAAATATTTTGGGAAACCGTATGACATCTAGAAAAGTTGCAGACATGCAAAATAGTTATTCTTTTCCTAATATATTCCCTAGAGAATCTCCTGCATGTTTATCCCCAGAGATAACTGTACAAAATTTTATGCTGTCAGGTTTTAAAAATAACTCTAAATTGAGAGCAACACAAATGCTCATCAACAGGAAAATGTATTTAAAAAATTGTGGTATCCTCAGGGAGGGGGATGTCATATAGCAATGAAACTGAATATACAGTTAGATGTGATAATGAATGAATGAATCTGACAAATAAAATGATAAGCAAGAAAAGTAACTTAATAGTATGCACAAAACCTTTTGAACTAAAGTTAAAAAAAAAAAACTAACTACATTGTTAAAAGCAAGGAATATATATATTTTTTAAAGTAAGAATATTGGTTTCTCCCATTGGGAGGGAGAACATGATAGAGGAAGGCATGATTTCAGACTTTCCAGGATGTTGCTAATGTCCTATTTTCACCTGATTAATTTAGGCATCTGTTTTATTAATATACCTTAAAATATACAAGTATATTTTACATAATTTTTAGGGTATGAAATATCTCAAAGAGCTATGTTAGGAAAAATAACAAACCAAGTTTGGCAGTACCTCAAAATGTTAAGTGTAGAATTAATATATGACCCAGAAATTCTACTCTTGGGCATATACCCAAGAGAAATGAAAACATGCTCACATACACACATAGAAAACTTACGCACAAATATTTACAGCAGTATTATTCAAAATAGCCAGAACATAGAAACAATTCAAATATTGATCAACTGATGAAAGGATAAATAAAATGTGGCATATTCATACCATGGAATATTATTTCAGCAATAGAAAGAAATGAAGTACTGATATATGCTATAATTTAGATGAATCTTGGAAACATTATGCTAAGGAAAAGAAGTCAGTCCAAAAAAAAAAAAAAGACTAGAGATTATGTGATTCCATATATATGTAGTATCTAGAATAGGTCATCTACAGAGACAGAAAATTGATTATTGGTTGTCCGGGCTTGGAAGATTGGAATGGAGATATGGGGAGGGAGTGACTGCTAAGGGGTACAAGGGTTCTTTGTGAGATGATTAAGGTATTCTAACATGGACTGTAGGGATGGCTGCACAACCCTATGAATATATGTGAAAGGACTGGATTGTACACTTTAAGTGTGTGAATCCTATAGTATGT
Organism: Camelus dromedarius; assembly: GCF_036321535.1. NCBI lineage: Eukaryota > Metazoa > Chordata > Mammalia > Artiodactyla > Camelidae > Camelus > Camelus dromedarius. The sequence continues at coordinate 21,722,611 of NC_087446.1, read as the reverse complement.
GAATCTCAATATATTTGTTAAAAATGGCCCCCAAGTTAGGATAAACAAATAGAAGGTGCAGGAAAACAGTTTTTGGCTCAAAATATGGGGGAAATGATGTAAATAAATTACTAGCTAAAGAAATGATCTGCCTCTGTACATTCTGAGTTTCTTCTCACTCCAGATGTTTAAACCCAGATAAGATACAATGTAGTATTGAAATAATTTATGTGTGATTGACATAGATGGCCTTCCAGGTTTCTTTCAACCTTAAAAGTCCTTGGTTATATGAGGAGGGAACTAGTTTGACTTCATAATTAATACTTTATGAACAACTCAGTTCCTTTTTAGGATGAGATAGGGCCTAAACATATGAATAAAATAGTTAATAAAATGTGGAATGACTATATAAACTTTGCTAAATTGTATTATGAATCAATTACCTTTTTAAAAATTGAAGTATAATTGACATATAATATATTATTTATAGGTATACAACACAATGATTCGCTATTTGTATACATTGCAAAATGGTCACCACAAAAAGCCGAGTTACCATCTGTCACCATATTTTTTTTCTTGTGATGAGGACTTCTAAGATTTACTCTCTTTGTAACTTTCAAATATGCAATAAAGCATTATTAACTGTGGTCACAATGTTATACATTACATCCTCATGACTGATTCATTTTATAACCAGAAGTGTGTATCTTTTGACCCCCTTCACTCATTTCACCCACCTTCCACCCCTCCCTTCTGGCAACCAACAATTCCTTCTCTGTATACGAGCTTAGTTTTTATTTTGTTTTGTTTTATTTGTTTGTTTTTCTTGTTTTTTAGTTTCCACGTATAAGTGAAAACATACAGTATTTGTCTTTCTCTTTAGCTTAATAATCACAAGGTCCATCCATGTTGTTACAAATGTCATTTTTTTAATGGCTGAATAGTACTTCAGTGTGTGTGTGTGTGTATAAATAAAATCACATTTTCTGTATCTATTCATTCAATTATGGACCCTTGGGTTGTTTCTATATCTTGACAACTGTAAATAATGCTGCAGTGAACACAGGGGTGCATACATCTTTTTGAATTACTGTTTTTTTCTTCTTTGGATAAATATCCAGAAGTGGAATTGCTGAATCATATGGTAATTCAATTTTTAATTTTTTGAGGAACTCCATACTGTTTTCCACAACTGCTGCATCAGTTTACATTCCCATCAATAGTGCACAAGGGATCCTTTTCCTCTACATTCTCACCAGCACTTGTTATTGCCTGTCTTTTTGATGATTGCCATTCTGACAGCTGTGAGGTGATATCACATTATGGCTTTAATTTACATTACCCTGATGATTAGTGATGTTGAGCATCTTTTCATGTGCTTGTTTGTCATCTGTATGTCTTCCTGGAGAAGTAACTATTCAAATCCTTTGCCCATTTTTAAACTGAATTGTTTAGGGATTTTTTTTGCTATTGAGTAGTGCGAGTTTTTTTATGTATTTTGGATATTAACCCTTTATTAGATATATGAATTGCAAATATTTTCTTCTATTCAGTAGATTGCCTTTTAATTTTGTTGATCATTTTCTTTGCTGTGCAGCTTTTTAGTTTGATGTAGTCCCACTCATTTGTTTCACTTTTGTTGCCTTTGCTTTTGGAGTCAGAACCAAAAAACCATCACCAAGACCAACGCCAAGGAGCTTAGGTGTTTCCTGAGTTTTATGGTTTCAGGTCTTGCGTTCAAGTCTTTAATCCATTTTGAGTTAATTTTTGTGTATGGTGTAAGACAGTGAGGTGGGAAGCCCCATAAAAAGACAGGCAGAACCCCCAGGCAGGGCCACTACTCTTCTGCCAGCACCATCCAGTTCACTGGCCCAGAGGCTCTATCTCACTTTTTGTCTCTGAAATGGCTTACTTACCCCTAAAATTCTATTGGTTCCCTGAGCTCACTCCTGATTGGTTATTTCCTTCACTCCTGATAGGTCCACTTCCCTCACTCCTGATTGGTTATTTCTCTCCCTCCTGATTGGTCCATTTCTACAAAGTTTGTTCCTAATTAGTCAACTTTCATTATACCTCATTTGCATATGATGTTGCAAAGTGTAAACTGGGAGCCTATAAAAGCCGGTATAAACCTACAGACGGGGTCCAGAGCTTGGAGTGTTAACTCCTCTGGGCCTGCTGGCATAATAAATCTGAATTCTCCAACTCTCTGAGTGCTGCTTGGTTTCTTGCCTTGATCCAGGTTGCTGTCACAACTGAGCTGTAACACATTTTTCTGCAACAATAGTAGTCTAATTTCATTCTTTCGCATATAGATGTCTGTCCAATTTTCCCAATATCAATTATTGAAGAGACTGTCTTTTTCCCACTGTATATTCTTGCCTCCTTAGGCATAAATTAATTGACTATATACCTGTGGTTTTATTTCTGGGCTCTCTATTCTTTCATTGTCATTTGTCTTCCTAACATATAGAGACAACTCATTAATTTCAGAGGATTGTGATTTACTTCCACAAGGAGAAAAATACATCAATTGCCTTATGCTCAAATAAGGAGATATAATTCCCATGCTTCCTCTTCACCTATCTCTGTTTCCTTGGAAAAGAGATAATTCTTAAACTGTAATATGAAAAATGTTTAGCTTTGGGAAAAAAATGAATGCCTCAATATGTGCTTCAATGATTCTTTTGATTTAGGAATTATTCTGGAAAAAAGTCTTGACCTGTATCCTGATTTTATGATCTGCAAGTCACTTAGCTCTTTAAATCTCAATTTCTTTATCAGCAAAATGGGATTATAATAATAGGGTTTACCTCACCGAGTGTTTGGAAGAATTGAATTAAATGAGGTAAACCATTTAGCACAGTACTTAACAGATGGTAAGGGTTCTATAAACATTTATTTTAAAAGCCAAAAAAACCCACATGACTTCTGTCCTCAGAATGGGTAGCACTTAGGCAAAGTTTCAGAAATGCAATGGAGAATTAGGAAAGAACATTGCATTTAATCAAAACACTTGTGAGATTTATTTATATTTACAGTGATTTCAGCAGTTTTTCTCCTTCCAGTTGTCCAACTTGTCCTCAGGCTAGGAGGTGTAGAGAATGGTTTGACAAACTGGGAATTCTAGGCATATATAAACATGTCACTTCACATACACCCCTCGAGGCCAAGGATGCATCTGTTTAGTGGACTGGTGGAAGACAAAAGGGAATAATCTGTTACATATGTATCAAAACACATTACTATCTTTCTGTGGACATATGTGGAACCTCACAGGGCATTTTATAGATTAAAGCCCTGAAATAACTGATGGGATATGCCACTTTTTCTTGATGCTTAAAATACATCCAAGATAGTCCAACAAAATAGTGAAAATTTCAGCTTCAGTGCTGATACTAAAAATATAAAAGCATGAATAAGTCATATCTTGTCTACCTTAAATTTTATCTTCAGATTCTTTCAACAATCTTTGGCTCTCAGCTGATAGGGCAGTCATAATCTGAGTTCTGAATTTATAGCTTGGGTGAGGCTACAACATTTCATATTCAGAAGCTAGATCAATAATGTTTCCATTGATCTTCAACTTGAAACAAATGCTGAGTTTTAGAGACTAAGGTAATGCTTACTTCAGTAAATAGTTGTGATATCTAGTGATTTTTCCCATTTTATGAAATTTTTGATGCATTCTAAAAATGTACACAGGGAACAAAATAACTTTAGAACAGCAATCTGTCTATATCTTTCTAATATATCTTCTAATTGTTTTATTCTGGCATTGAAATATATCATGTAATTTCAGTATTAGAGGAAGCCACTCAAGATTTTTAAATATCTTGAGTGACCTCTTTCTTATCATATCTTGGTGTAAAGGCATGTATCTCTTCTCATCATTAATACTGAGTTGTTCAAAAGAGGTAAATGCCTACCTATAGAATTCTTGTCTTTTTAAGAAATGTTTAAGTTACTTTTTTGGAGGGGAAGTAATTAGGCTTATTTACTTATTTATTTTTAGAGGAGGTACTGGGGGTTGAACGCAGGACTTTGTGTATGCTAAGCATGCAGTCCACCACTTCAGCTTTACCCTTCCCCCTTAGAATTCCTGTTTTCGTCTCAATCTCTATACTCAGTACCCAAGTTCAGGTTCTCAGAATCGCTCACCTGCTTCCCACCTAGTTATAAAGCTTATTTTTTGATTCTTTCTCCCATCTTTTGTATTAATATCACTTCCCCCAAAATCCTCTCCACTAACACATATATACCCATTATCAGAGTGTGCCTGATAAAATTCTACCAATCCTGTAAGAAAAAGATAAGAGAGAATTTCCTCATAGTTAATTTCTCTAACTACCCAAACCAGAATTAATTTATTTTGTGTATGTGTTCCTTAGCACTAAGATACTTTCCTTAAATTTAACATGTACTTTGTGATCTTTCACAGTTTAAAAAAATGCATGTAGTTGTTCCATGTTGTTAAATTGAGAGCTCTCTGAGAAATGGGGTTCTGTCTATTTTTTAAAATATAGCCCCCAAACCTACTATGATTCTGGCTCCTTGGAGATGAAATGGGGTAGAGGTAGTAAAGATGAAGAGAAGTAAATAAGTTCAAACATATATAAAGGGAAAACTGTTGGAAATTTCTGATGAATTAGATGTCACAGATGAGAAGAAAGATAAAGACAAATTCTTTGTTTTTATCTTGGACAACTAGAACTACTTAGTGAGATGTGGAAGCATAAGAGATATTGTATTTGTGTGTGTGGGAATCAAAAACTCTGTTTTGTAGATGTTAAGGGAGCAGTTGATCAGTAATGAAATGTAGATTTGGGAGTCATTCAATTACAGTTAATGTTTAAATGCCATTGGAATGGTAGAGATAAAATAGGAAGAGAGTATACATATAGAAAAGTTTGCCCAGAAATAATCTTAGGAATTCTTCAACGTTAAAAAGGAAGAGGATGAGGAACTAAAAAAAGAGACTAAGAAAAAGGAATCAATGAAATGGGAACACAATCTGAAGAATGTGGTATCTCAGAAACTGGTAGATTGTACCATTGTGTATTTTTTTTTAATCCTGGGCATAATTTATTTTTTGCATAGACATAAATTAGAAGCTGTAGATTTAAAAAATGAGAACCAATAGTGCAGCACTTGTGACAGGAGAGCATAAAACCTGGTTGTCTGGGGGCAGGAGCCAGTGCTGGAGAACCACAGGGTGGCCGGGGCCTCACCTTCATTCCAGCTCCATCGTCCCAGAACCCATTCTGGGCACCCACCTGCACAGCAGCCCTTCCTGTCCCCTCCCCACAGGCCAGAACGAACCATAGAGCTGGAACCACTCTCTGTCTTGTAAGAGGATTACTCTCCCTGCCTGTTGCCATATAAGTCTTAGAGAAGGATACTTTCACACTGCACTACTTTGGACTCAGTCATAAGACTTGCAGTGGCAAATGGGATGTAAGCAGACATGATTTACACCATATCTGAGCAGAAAATTTAGAAGCATTGCAAGTTTTGGCCAGACCTTTTGCTCTTGAGCCCTCTGCCAAGGGAAGGGTATGTCCCAGAGAGAAGCTGCTCCTTTGACCTGCGTTCCAGAATGAGATGACACCTATAGCAGGTATGAACTGAAAGTACAACTTGCCGCAGAGCTATGACACGCAAAGCACAGAAGCTGACAGGTAACTAGAATCAGGAATAGCCATTTTGTTTTCTTAAGCCAATACAATTTCACAGTGTAACGTATATAGCATAATGCAGCCAAAACAGACTAATACAGAAACAAAAGAGAGAAAAATTTCAAGGAGGACCAGTGTTCAATTAAGCTGAATATTATGAAATTGTGTAAGACAGGTGTATATTGAAAGGTGTCCATTAGATTTACCATGTTGTAAAGAGGTTTGTTGTGACCTTGCAATTTAGAACTTGACTGAAAGGCGGGTGAAGAGTTGAACCAAAAGTGAGGAAGTGGAAACAGTGAATGTAAACATATTTTCAGACATTTTTTTGGCAGTAGATCTAACAGATGAGGTGATAGCTGTAGGTGGATATTTGTTATGGAATGTTTGTTTGAAGACAGGAGATAGTACAGCCTGTATGTTGAAGGCAATGATTCGTGTAGAGAAAACTGGCAATAAGAAGGAGAGAAGATAAACTCAGGAGCAAAATCTTGAGAAAGTTACAGGCTGTATGTTTCAAAGCCCAGGGTGAAGAATTGGCCTTTGATAAAAGGAGGGACCTTTGTAAGGAAGGAAAGTCAGTGGAAGCACACTGCTCACGTTGTGCTGTAAGCTTTGCTGTGGTAGGCTTGCAGATTGGATAGTGGGAGGATGGGGACGTTCTTGTCTGAAGGCTATTTTCTGAAAGAGGTATGAAGTTTGTTGGTTTAAAGTAGGGCAATAAAGGAATACAGGAGATCTGAGGAGAGCGGGTCGAGCACACAGTTGCCAATTCCAGAGTGGGGAAACAAACTTACTAGGGAAAAAGAGTAGGATGACTAGGCAGAGCTGAGTGTTTATTTGAGGTTTAGGGTCCTGAATTTTAAGTGAAACTAGTCAGCCCAGGTATGTGCCTTTCTCAGCAACATTCAGCTTCTTGATGGCAGGTTTGGAGAAGGCAGATATCCGGCTCAGTCAAACCTGGACTTTTGCCAGATGTGTGTGTCAGCAGGAGGGAAGGATTAGGAGGAGGATGTCTTCAAGAACTGCTACTGTTAGAGGTAAATGGTGTTAGAAAGGAAGTATCATGGGTCCAGATAATATTTTCTTGGACAGCAAGTACGATGTGACTCTGTGTGGTAAAAATATTTTAAAAAGAAAAAAACAAGTAACGAACATTAAAAAAAAAAACACTTCTTTTCCTTTCCTAAAGTGGTAATGGCCAGGGAAATTCAGCTTCCAGAAAAAAATACAGTCACAGAGAATTTCAGATTAAAGAAATCAGCAAGCTGCAGCTTTACAAAAGAAGCCAGATGTGGTTTGGGAGACTATAATGAAGCGGAGAAAGTCCTTTCTTCGAAATCAACTGAAAAAAGATTTAGTACAAAAGGCTTGTATCTTGAGCATGCGTGTAATCATAGTCTAAGGGTAAACCTACAGAAAAGGCATTCATTTTGCTACAACTTTATAAAAAGGATAAAGAGACCTTTAGAAAAGGTACTTAGCTCAAATTTTATGTTTCCTCAAAAATAAAGCAGTATGAATGAATGAGTGGAATGCAGGAATATGTTTTCTGAATAACGCCAACTGCTGTATATTAACTTAAGAAAAGCCAATAGTTAGAAGCCTGCTAAAGCCACAAACCCAAAAATGGACTTACGGAATCTAATTTATAGGATTCTTGTCTCTTATAAATACTGCTATAATAGTGGCCCCTTCCTCTCATAAAAATCTCAAGATCAAAGATGAATGGAAAGCAACTTTCCAATATGCATTGTTACAAAGTTAAGATATTTAACATCCTATTGCTATTTTCTTAGGGTTTTTTTTGTAGACTTTGTACTTTAAAAAATTATTTTTTGTACTTTTTTGGTTTTAGTACATGTAAAATGAGTTCATGTTTTTTCTAAGTTTACTCGTAATCTATTTCCATTTTGCAATATTTTTCTATATAGATCTTGGGTTCCTCAACCCTGATATCTCCTATTATGGTTTTTAAAAATGGATGTTAGTGTATTTTCCAAAGTCTCATTTGGAATTTGAACCATAGTTACTATTCACAGCTGTGTGTGGGGTAAATGGGACTAGGTTGCCAGGTCAAATACAAGACATCCAGTTTAATTTGAATTTCAGATAAAATTTGAATTTCAGATATTGCCTGGAACATACTTAGACTAAAACATTATTTGTTGTTTATTTGAAATTCAAATTTAACTGGGTGTCCTGTATTCTTATTTGATAATCTGACAACCCAAAAGAGGAGGGAGAGTCACTGACCTTTCCCCCTCCTGTCACTGTCCCAGTGCTGCCTCAGATCACATGACCACGGTGTCTCAGGACACCCCAACGCTCCTAAATGTCAAGCTCTGAGCATAGTAGCCATCTTAGGATGAGATTGATGCACGTTAAAATGCCAACCAAGGACAGATGGAGAGAAGCGACTAAGTCAGTGGGTTGCAGTATGTGGCTCAGAGTCCAGACCCTGGGGGCAGTCAGAATCCTGTAAAATGAGGATGGTAATAATTCATTTTAGTGTTTTTACAAGGATGAAGTATAATTATGTCTATAAAATGCTTACTACAGTGCCTGGCACACAGTGTATCATTGACTGTTATCCAAAGATTAATTTCTAGTAACAGCATAAACCCTACTGTGAGACTGAAACTTAGAACAACAATGTGTACTGCTCAGAGTCAAAAGGTTAGCTTCAGTGCTGCATACACATTGTATATTTAAACTTGGCCATCAAATTTTTAAATCACATCTCTGTGTAAGATTTACAGATTTAACTATTAATATTTATCTAGCTGTATTAAATCTCATCTTTATAACAAATGAAATTCAGTAAATTAGAATTGTCTACATTAATTCCTTATGCATATCTTAACGGCTTCTCTAATTAGACTGATAGCTATTAACTTGATAAGAAACTCTTAGTGTGTCTGAGTGATGTTAATTAGGTGTGGAAAGGTAGTGAATTCGGCTCAACTTAATTTTTCCTACTGAGGTTCATTACTGTTAATGTTTTAAACTACATTTGATACATATATAATCTTAAAAAGGATTATGAAGGGAATCAATTACAAAAATCCAGGGCATAGAATGAGTTAACTTAGCTAAAATTATGTAGAAACCAGTGTATTTAACCAGATAAAAGAGAGTTACACAAATGTCTAAAATATTACTTTTTCTGATTTTTAAAAAAATTGTCAGGATTGAATGACCTTTGCATACTTTCGTTGAGAACGCAAATGAGTGGGCTAAAATATGTTATATTTCAAACTACTTAAGTGTTACTTTGAGCAGTGTGGAGTTTTAGAATGACCATGCACTTAAAGCGATATTGGTGGGGAAACTCTTCAGAAACCAGCATTGCATTAACATTTTTAATAAAAATAATTACTCAAATTTCTAAAATAGTGTGCAGTATTAAAACTACTTAATTAATAAGGAAAGAATATCACTTCTCTACTCTATGATCTTTTGGCCAAATCCCAACTAATGTTCAGCTTTTGCATTGTCATTCAAAATGCCAATTCACAGCTAATTGTTGCCATTTCACCCTTAGTTCTATTTGGCATTGTCAGAGGAATTATTTAAAAGTATTGAAATTCAAGATGCCTGGGGATTAAGTAGAGGAACGAATAATTTCCAGACTCAGTAGGATTCTGAAATTTCTGGCAGATGTTATTTTTAAAAGATGCATTCTTCTAACTGGATATTTTCATTTAAACTAATTTTATAGCTGATTTTGCCCAGTACATTATAAATTCTTGAAGGAGAACAGAATTTTCTGTTTTCTTGGGGAAAAAAAAAAAACCTAATTGAAATAATGAGCTACTGGATTCATCAGATTACTTTGTTGTTATGGTAACTTCATTTTTTAAAAATAGAGAAAATAGATGTGTTGTTAGTTTTGAGTATAAATTTTATTATAAAAATTTTATCTCCTACAGTGCTTAGGATGCAATATAGTTATCTTTAATGTAACATACTTAATTCCATAGGGCCTACACTCACGTGAGATTTCTATTTGAAAACGAGAAATCAAAAAAAAAAAAAAAGAAAAAGAAGGAATAGTTGCCTAGATTTAAGTAAAAATATAAGAGCATATGAGACAGAAATTGTTTTTCTCCTTATATTTCCCAGAAAATGTAAGACTGCCCTGGAGTGTTGGTTTTAAAACAGATCATTCTTTAATTTTAAAATAATTGCAAAATTTTGTCTAATGTTGAAAGGTAGAGTTTTCTCAAGATCTGTATCTGCTTGTCAAAGATTCCCAGTTAACTAATGGAGCACTGTGACAGACTATTAAAATGTATTTTCTTAAGCTAAACTGAATAATTAATTTTAGTGGCATCAACTTTTTTTAATCAGGTTTATTTAATTCTTCTCAATTGAAAATTTTACCTTTTTCTCTGAATTAACTAAAAATAAAAAAAGTCACTTCTTTATCAAGATGCATTTTAGGACATATTTTACAGAATACCTAATATTAATAAAGAGTTAAAAAATTCTATAGTACATGAAAATCTCCTAATTATCCCAAACTATTAAGATCTACTATTTAGTGAGTATTATTAGCAATGGGTCAAATCTTTTTCTAAGTTCCTAGGAGCACATTGATTAATACATCACAGCTTTTACCTTTAAGAAGCCTTTTACCCTTAAGAAGGCTTAAGGGGGTAAAAGACAATTAAATAGACCATTAAAATACAAAGTAAGGTGTGATAGGAAAATAAGGGATGTTCAGAATTCTGTGGGAGCAAGGGGCACCTATTTCAACCTCAAGGGACCATGGGAGGATTCCCAGAGGATGCAATTTATAACCTGATTTCTAAAATATTATTAGGTATTAATGGAGTCATGTTGAAAAGGGGAGGACTTCAGTGAAGAGCTCTCAAGGTGAATTAAAAACTTTATTGCCAGTTATGTTGCTTTCATTTGTCCTTGCTCTACACCGGAACCTAACACACTATTGTAAATCACCTATACTTCAATTAAAAAAAAAACTTTATTGCATTGCCATATTGGAATTAATGTCAAATTGTGCCTGTGGAGAGACACTTCTCCATGGGGCTTACACATTTCTGTACATCTTGTGAGCAGACACATTGATGGCTATTTTTCTAGACTGTCTTTTCAAGGATGTATGTACAGTGAACAGCTTTGCAAGATGGAGGTAGTATCTTCTTCTTGGAGCAAAGGACAGGTTTGTTTATTGTCCAGTACAGTAATATCTCCCTCTGGACAGAAGTCAGGCTGGCTTACTGCACATTATCAAAGATTCAAGGTCCCCGAGTTTAGGGTTCTCTTCTGTAGTGCAATCTGTTGCATGGGTAGGCATCATGTGGCCCCCTTCACATCCCTCTTTGGGAACCCAGGTTCAGAGAACTGGCTCAAATGCTGTTACTTTCATTACTGCCATTTCTGTGAGTAATAAAATTTCTAATAGAAGTCTTGTGTCTTATGTAAGCATCTGTAAACTGGTAGGCAAACTTGTTAGCTAGCAAGTAGGTTAAATTTCAGGCCAATAAATGTCACAATCTGACTCTTCAAAATAATTAGAAAATAATTTCTCTCTATTTTCCTCCTCATAGATGGAAAAAAGAAAAAAGATTCTGTAGCTCTATTGGTAAGCAAGTGGTTGCTGATTCAATACATGACTATTGTGGCTAGAACACAATGATCTATTTAGGTAAACAAATGTTGTTAGTCAGATGAAAAACTCCTGTGTATTCGAAGCTTAATAAACATTATTTGTTATAGTATTTTTTTCCCAGAATAAAGTGCTTTTGAAAAAAGTGATGGAAACTATCATGAAATAAATGGAGATTATTATTGTCATAGTAACAAATTTCTGCTCTGATACTTTTAAAATAAATTTTCAGAAATACTGTTTATAAAAATACATAAGTGAGAATTATCATGGAAAATATGGCTTAACAGCATCATCCATTTACTCACATTTACTATTTACCTGTTGTGTACCAAGCACACAGTTTTAGATGTGAGGGATACAGAAATGACTAGCAGACAAAATTCTTGCTATCATGGAGGGAGAAAGGTAATAAATAAGTATACAGATCAGATCGTTGTATAATATATCTAGTAGTAATTAATGCTGAGTAAAAATAACACGTTTAATATATAGAGAATGCCAGCAAGAATGTAACACTTTTTTAACAGAATGGTCAGAGATGGCCTCTATGCTAAGGTAACATTTGAGTAGAGAACTTAAGAGTGGAAGGGAGCAGATCCTGCAGGATTCTAAGGAAGAAGGCTCTAGGCTGAGGCAAGAGCAAATGTAAAATCCTGAGACAGGAGCTTGCTTAGTGTACTTGAGAAGCAACAAGAAGGCCAGTAAAACTGTTCGGTAGTTAGATAAGTGGGGGCACCAGGCAGACAGGTGGAGGAGGGGAAGGATGGTCCGGAAGACGGTGTTATGCCTGCCTCCAGCATAAAAGGGACTTTACTTCTTCTAAATGAGCGCCAGCAAGAAACTGGTTAGAACCCAACAGCCACGACTTTGCGGTAGCAGAAAGGACCTAACCAGACATGTCCCAACGTTCATTGTATTATAATTAACATTGTGGTTTAGGCTCCGCCTACCTCCCCATGGGTTTTTCTGTGTAAACCATGGGTAAGGACATGTGCAAATAGGCCAAACATGACTAAGCATTCCAGGGACAAAAGCTGTCAATCAGTCAAAAGACCACCTCTAAGCCAGGGTATAAGAGAAAGGGGAATAAAAAAGAGAAAAAGGGGAGACAAAAACCTTCCTTGGATCAGCCCACCTCCTGTTCTTGGAGGTGCACTTTTCCTTTTTTTAAATAAATCTTTTAAAATCTTTCGTTACACAATGCACTGTCTCCAGACTGTAAACTTGTCTTTCAGGTATGATAAGAACCAAGGTCTTTACCTTTTAGGGTAACAAAACTGCGGGGCAAAGAATAGAGAGTTGCAAGAGAATGCGGTCAGAGAGGAGGAGAATCTGAAGTCATGGAAAGCCTCGGGACTGTGGATTTCACCTTGAGTTAAAATCTTGACTCTGCCATTTACCAGCTACATGGCCCTAAAAAAATTCATCAGAGACACCCTAGACTAGTGAGTAGATCAGGCAGAGAGAAAATAAAAATACTTCAGTTCTGCCCACAGGTGTAGTTTGCCAAATCACTGTACATTATAATTAACTTGAGGAGAAGGGCTTTCCCATATCTGGAAAACATGGATCAAACCCGGTAATATTCCAGACAAAACCCCTAAAAATTATAACCATATTCACCCATTCATCCAGTAACCAATTCTTCTGTTAACTTTTTATGAAGCCATCAGGTTTTCCACTAGGATTCTTTAATTTCTGACTTAGTTCAGTGATATGATCTGAAATTTATCAGAGACCTGTGCTTGTCAAAAGGTCTTTCTTATGACTCTTACTGAAGATGAAGCACTTTAGCAAAAGCATCAGATTATAAGAATAGCTGTCTATAAATGACAAAAGACTTTAAAAGGCATGGTTAAACACCTAATTACAATGCAATTGATAAAGAAACTTGGTTATGTGAACGAAAAATACTGCAAACCATATCAGTAAACAAAGAATGCTGAAACCATCAAGTCATCAGCGGCTGCCCCCACCCCCCCAGTGAAGACAAGCCTGCAGCCCAGCCTCTGCAGCCACTCACAATGGTGCACTCCGAGGGACTCAGAATACAAAAGGACAGGATACTGGCCCTATTTAGCCAGGTGTTTGTCAAAGGAATGAATTCAGTGAGCCCAAATGTTTGCTTCCTCCCATATATAGAAAAGCGCTGAATTCTTTAACTTGAGATGCCTAGTTTTCTTTAGTTAACAAGTAATCTTTTAATATTCCCACTACCTGGTCTTTGTTGTAAAGCTCCTATATATCCCAGCTCCTCCCCTACCTCTTCAGAGCAATCCCTCAGAGCGATCTGAGAGGCTGTCATCCGGGGCTCCAAGGGGTTCGAGTCCTCAGAAATGTCCGCCAAATAAAACATAACTCTCAACTTTTAGGCTGTGCGTTTATTTCAGTTTACAGTTTCAATAACTAGAACTATGACTATAATCTTAACCCTTAAAAACCTTAATATCTGGCAAAAAACAAGAAACAAGGAATTGTGAACTGTTTATCATACCAGCATTTCCTGACTGGAAAACTTATGCTTTAGTCTTCCTCTCCTAAGCAGTTGAAGGTAGGTAAATTTAGACCAGCACAGCAATTAACATTCCAATATTTTATTTTATTTGAAATGACCCAGATAGTCAATGAATTCTTTTCATTTAATTTGGTTTAGTTTTAAGTTACCAAAATCTGGAGAGATCATTTTACATTTTACATAGACATTCCCAAAACATTATTCCTATAGAGTTTACCTAAAAGCTTTTATTTACATTTACTTAAAGTTTCATTATATCAAGTCATTTTCCTTCCTGACCATTTTCAACAGATACAACAAGGTCATATTTGCCCTTAGTAAACTTAGTAAATGGAAGTATTATTCTTAACACCGATGATTCTAAAGAGCTCATCCACACACCAATGTCGGCAGGCACACGGAATCACATATATCCATGTAGACACAGAGATCTCACAGTTTTCCTCCAAGAGTTAAAAAGATCTTTTTTCCCCCTTTATTCTCAGGGATTAGATTAAAATTCCTGAGATTCCCAGGCAGATAATTTACATCTCAAAGGCACAGGAGGAGAAATACCAATTCCTTCTAGAAAGCTAACTTCCTTCAACAGCGAATGCAAAATGTCAAAAGTCCCATCTTGGGCATCTTCAGAAATTTTTTTTCAGTTTCTAAGTAGCCAGCTCAGTTTCAACAAATAACAGTAATAGACTCATTTACTCACATTCACATGCCTCACTTTGAGAGGAGAATGAATCAGCATTCAAGGTTCTCGGGCCCCTGCTGAGGCTCAAAACCAGGGAGAGGGAACAGAATTTGCACCTGAGGCACTCTTGCACACACCCAAGATAAAAGCCACACTAGTTACAAAAAGCTTACTTTGATGTAATAGCAGAGCCATTAGGGGCATTATTCTCCAGATCTCAAGGCTACTAAGGCCAAATAGTGTTACAATAAAAACATTACTTTCTTTCACTTAAGGGAGCACAGCTGAAGAGCCCCCAGTTTTGCAAAATATACCCTAGGGGAACTACAAGATGGAACAGACCTCTGATCACCCCAGCACCATTATCTCTTCTGTTTCTCCTAAGTCTGTTATGAACCACCCAAGCAACTGGATGCCCTACTGAGGGACTCAGGATGGAAACTGAAGCCTCATACCATCATCCAGGAGTGGGCTGTAGTAACACGTCCTTTGTTCCTGCTGTCAGTAACTCATTGTCTGGGCCCTGATAGGGCTGGGCATATGCAGCATCTTTCATGCCTAGTTCTCTTAACACATCTTGCAGTTATCCCACGGTTTGCCAGTGGAGAGGAGGAATAGGTACATCTCCTTCACTGGGCCTGGCAGTGTGGCAGGCGGCCACTACCCAAGAGAGGAGGGAGATCATTCATTGATGGCCAGGTGTAAGCACTGCTGGAGGGCCCAGTGGCTAGTCACAGAGGCCATCTTTAACATTTCCTGGCCAGTTAACAGAATGTCTTCCCCACTGCTGGGATGCCAAAACTTCACCTGGCTGTTAGCTCAACATCTGTGGCTTTTCTTAACATAGAAAGCAGTAGACAGCCCAGAGCCACAGCTATCAACTTACGATCTAACTTCTTTTTTCCCATTCAGCTTGAAGACCAAAGAGCCGAGAGTCAGCGACAGAGACATGGATGGTTTATGGATAGGGGAATCCTACCTATATGTTTGAAGCAAGGTCCTGGAGCGATACCCCATCGTGTCCGGTGGACGGCGGGCATGATGAGTAGGCAGCCTTAGCTCCTGGAGGGGAGATTACTTGTTATTGGGAGAATTGATGTCAGGTTTGCTCATTGGTTACCAGGGAAACTGTCAGAGGGGCCCACCCCTCACTGCCCCTTTGATAAGAATGGAGATGTTCTAATGTAAAGCTAGAAAAATCATTAGCTGGGCCTGGGGCAAGTACATAGGAAGGGTAGTCAGGTAAGTAAGGTGTAGGTGAGACAGGCACTGGTTGAGCAGGGGATGTACAGAAAGCAAGAGAACAGCCATCTTGAGTGGCCTGACCACACAGTAGTATAAGCTGACTTTGTTTTAGGTGGGTATTTAAAGATGACAAACTAATTCGGTTTAAATAAAGTTAGTGATGTTAACAGTTTAGGGTTAGTGGACATGGAGAAAGAAGGGTCATAAAGCAAAGTCTAGATAAATAAACTATGGTTGATAAGCAAGCTGCTTTCTCAGGGGAGCTATCTAGACTCCAATAAATTGATCTGTGGGAGTTTCCAGAAGCAAACAGTGAAGTGATTTATTGGTTCACAGATTTACTTTTTTCTCAGCAAAATTTCTTGGAACTAACAACTAAGTTAGGCTGACATAGGTGATCTAGTCTCTTCTAAGTCATAGTGACAGGGATGGCCTCAATTCTCAGTTCCCACTTGCTGTCATTCTTCAGCTCAGGCTAGAGGATAGATGGTTATTGTCTGGGGAAGCGATCAGTCCACCTATATCACCTTCTGGAAAGTCATGGCTGCACAGCAAGTTGCTGGTGGCAGTCATTTCAACTATTATACATATCAAATTCTCTTGCTCTTTTTGCGAGATGATCATCTTGGGGGATCCCGTGACAGGGCAGTGACTATACAGCAGCATTTAAGATGCTAGAGATCACACGTTTGAACTGTGCCATCAGGCAAATACTAGGAGAATAATTATAATCAGAGTTTGTAGACTTCTAAGTCCGAGAGTGCATAAATTAAACACAGAGAACAGATCCCACCTTCATTCTGAATGTCCTACAGAACCAGATATGGTGGTATTAGCCAAGTCAATTAATTTCATAATTTCTTTATTGGTTTTTCAGATCTTCTTAGTAATTTTAAAGTTCTCATAAAAGTCTGTAGAGTTGAAGGTACAACAGTTTTTTTCCCCCCTCAATTGGCATATCGACAACCTCAGGAAGCCAATACTCTTCCTAGGGCTGCTCTGTTTTAAATCATCGTATTTCCAGTCTCATGAACTTCTTCTCGAGATTGTCTAGCTCCTCTGTCAATCACTGAACCACAGCAGGAAGGAGCTTCCTCACATTCTGCGTCTCCTTTAAAGCATGATATGAAAAGTCTTGAGGACAAAAGAAAGCTATCTAGAATTTCCACTGAGTGATTAAGGTTTTGAACCTCAAACTGAAGCTCAGTCTCTCTCCTCCTTGTACAGGTTATAAAGTGAGCTCTTTTTCAAAGGAAAAATAGGGGGCCAAAACGGACCCCACATGATATCAGAGATCATCCTGAAGACAGACATCATTTTACTGAGACCACTAGACCCTGTCCAGGTTGTTGATAGTATCCAATAGGTTATTTTTATTAATATTATTTTGCCATAAATTCAATATTAGGCTTTAGGGTCTTTTCAATGATGTTGTCTTGGCTAAAATACCTCTATGAGGTATCTCGGTTCTATTGCATGGTTTCAGCCCCATTCAGAAATAATTAGATGCTAGGCAGGAGATTATAAAGTGGAGACATGATTAAATAGGTAAATGGTTAGATCTGATAGGGAATCAGATTCTTTAGGTACATATTAATTCTTTTTTTGTAAGGTCTGTAAATGTGACACAGGTACAGGTAAAGTAAAAGCCATCAATTTTCTGTTTCCTTTCTGAGCCTTAACTCTGTGAAAGTTTGGTTATGGAGTCTATTTATTACACCTAGATCTTGGCTGTTGTTTCAAGGGAAGCAGAAACCTTCCTTTATGAATATTTTACATTTTTGGTTAACTGGACTATTCTGTTATCTACTAGATTGGACTAGAGTCCCATTACTGATGAGAACAAATGTGTTTTCAAAAAAGACTGATTTTTAAGGTAACTGGTTGGCACTCAGAGGTAAATATATGCAAACCCAACAGTCAGTATGATTTGTACCTTTTGTTTGAATCATGAAAAGATTGCAACCAGGGACTCATACCAATGAGTATATGAAGATTCAAAAAGCAATGTGGGATAAAAAAACAAGGTCCTACTGTATAGCACAGGGCACTATATTCAATACCATGTAATAGCCTATAATGAAAAAGAATATGAAAAGGAATGTGTGTGTATATATATGTGAATATGTGTGTATATATATATATATAATCTGAATCACTATGCTGTACACCAGATATTAACACAACTTTGTAAACTGACTGTACTTCAATAAAAAAGGAAAGAAATATAAAGTGAACCATTTGTAATATTTTTGTAAATACCCAAAACCTTGGTCCAGCAGCAGACAGAAGTCATTCAGGAAAATAAAGAACAGAAGCATGATGATTAAGCATGATAATGTGTAGCCCTGGTGAACCAGATCTTGTCCTGCAGGTTTTGGGTGCATATTGTTTTCATCCTGCAGTTGTCCTCTTGATATGAAGCTCTTGGTCTGATGAAATCTCCTCCCGATGACTATCTGCTTCTGAAGTATTCTTAAGAATCCTTTATTTCAAATCTTTCAGTGGAATGGCTGTCCAGGTATTGAAGTATGAAGCTTTGCATCTCTTTAGCTGAGATCCGTGAGTCTAACGATCTACACCATAAATTTTAATTGCTGTGCTAGCGGTTAAAAGTACCTAATACAATTGTTTCCAAAGTTGTTCCATCTTATTTCTTTTTCAGAAGATAAAGTCTCTGGGTTCTACGCTGTAACATTTTAGAGGATGTGAAGGAAAGGCAGCTTGTACGTGTTGGTGATAAGACTAAATATACTGCATGACTTCTTTGAAGTAGTTTGCCATGTGCTGATGTATGACTAAAGTTAAGTTAGACTAGAACATCAGAGGAGAAATACTCTTATATTGTGACATGCAATAACTTTATATGGTGACAGCTGATGGGTCTCAGAAGGTGTGGATTTAATGGTTATGAGAACATTCGTAGTCAGTGAAGTCAAAGAGTAACAGCTAATTTTGCTCACTTGAATTTAAATATGCCATTGCATCTCTCTGCTTTATTAAGGACTGAGTGTAATCTGAGCAATAAAGTTTCAAATTACATGACAAGTCTTTCAGACTTCTGTAATAACAGAAAATGAGTACCTTTATCACTGGAGAAATAGTTTAGAATCCCCCATGCTAGAAAAATAAAATTAAGTAACTTTTTGCAACTGTCAGAGCCATGGCTCTTTAGCAAGGCTCGTGCTGAGAATAAGCAATGTTCTGGACATGTTGTAAACTCATTGCATAAGTGAAACCTATCTGGAAGTGGGACCAGGAGGCTTGGGTTTTTATTGCCCATGTCTCATTCTTACACTGGTGACAGAATGATAGGCACTAGAGACATATTCAGAAATTTAGTAAAATTCTCTCACCTCCAAGTGTTGGCTCAGTACAAAGACTAATTTGTCTTTAATGTTGTGGGTTAATTTTGTGTAAAATACTCGCAAGTTTCCACTTGAAGTCCTCTGCAACCACCAAGGGATCATCTCAAAAGCACTAGAGATTATCCTCTTGTAATTTGCATCCAGATTTCTCTCAATAACCCTTTAGCCATTTGGCATATTTTACACACACACACACACACACACACACACACACACCATTTATTTTATTGTTTGGTGAGTTATTTTTTTGTTTTGGAATAAATCATTTCAGTAGCAATGTGCTAAAAAATGCATGTATAATGAAAACTTATGTTTTGACTGTCTCTCGTTTAAAAAGTTAATGAGGAATATGTAAAGTATACAAAATGTTGTCAACATTTATTATCCATTATGGAGGCCATAATGATATATCTGACCAGAAACCAGAAAACCTAAATCTGCTAAAAAAGCATAAATCATTCTCTGCTTCAAAACTTAGATACTTGATGCTGTGGAAGGCACATTTATATTAGATGATCGTTCCTTTAAGTTAACTTTGCTCATTCTTAATTCCAGATTTTCTTTTTCATGGGCAAAAAATGATGTATTTTTGTGTTAATAAATTAGATCCATTAGCAGCAGCAGAATTTAGCAAATAGTTAAATTATGTCAGTTTCACAAAAAATATCATTAGATGCTTAAAATAGGAAATCAGTTAAATTTTACAATGGTTTGCTTTTAAACAAAACACTCATTCCATGGAATCAAAGTAAATATTTTGGAAACTCATTCTGATAAAGGTGATATGTTTAACATTGTTAAATTGCTATTGTAAATTTAGTTTAAAAGCTAAGACCTAAATTTAAATTTTTTCGGGTGATAATGCAGCTAAAAGTTTTTGGGTAGAGTACAGTGTCGCCATAAGAAGACTGCTATTAACTAAATTAAGAAACCTACAAAGTGGAAATGTACTTGGGATTTGTTATGGTACATACAAATGTCAAAATTTATGAATTTATACACACACACACACACACACACACACGAACTGAATAACTAAATGTGTATGACAAAATTAATGTTGAGTAGAACTAAATACTTCAGCATGGCAATGAGTACTTTTCTCTGTTGCTCAGCATCATACAGAGCTTAAAAATGTTTGTGCCTTTGAAGAACTGTCCATAATTAAATGTAAGTATCTTACTATGGTATCAAAATTTTAAATAAGTGACTTCTCTAAATCTTGGTTGCTTTTCACTGAAAATCAATGAGAAACCTTTAAATACTCAACAATTGGAACGCCAAGCATCTCCATCTTTTGAAGCTTTTAGAGAATTGCAATTATTGCAAACAAAGCCTACAAACAGAATGAGTTGGAAATTTATCCATAAAAAGCAAACGAATAAGAGAACAAGTTAAATGATGAGGGCTCAAACAGTGTATAAAATTTAGTTTGAAATTCTAAAATTGCATTTGCAATAAGTTGATTTTGATGGAGATCTCGTATTTTACTGGCTAATTCAGAATCTGTATAAGAATGGAATGATGCTAAGAAGGCCTATAATGTTGTAAGATATAAATTTGGTGAAACATCTAAACCAATTATAAATAGAGACGACTTACTTGGTAAGTTTTTCATGTAAAAATCTTGGTCAGAGATAAATCTTCTGACTGCAGGTAAAAAAGATGTGCTTATGCAAATCTTTACCATGAAGTATTTACTCATTTAAATAAGAAAAATTAGAATTGACAAAATTCTCTACTTAGCAGAATTTCTTTGAGCTTATTGGTTATCCTAGTTCTGCAGAGAGATTATTTTCTTACTGAAAAGTATTGTGATTACAGGAAAGATTGTATTGAAGATATCAACACTACCAAATTTATTAACCCTCTACTTGGTTTTGAAGAAGATTGCAGAGAATTTGATAAAAAAAATTAAATAATAAGACAATTAAAAATACATTCTTTAGAAAAATGCCAGTGATGTGTTGGGACAAATACAACTAAGAAACTGATTAAAAGTATTTGCCTATGTACCAGTAATATTTCTGTTATTTATATAATTTTTTAATATTCAGATAATCAAGATAAAGTAGTTTTCCCCTTTACTGTACATTTACATGTTTACTATCTAAATAGAATTTTAATTTTGAAAATATTTTACAATATATTTTATACATCTACCGGCATAATAAAACCAAATTTTCAGCAAGCAAATAGTATTTCAAATATTTATATTAATATAATTTTTAGAGACCTATCTTCACTCTTAAAATTGTTACAGTTTGGAGAGTAGATGATATGGTCTCTCCAGCTAATGGGATAAATAAAAGAGAAATGATTGTTAATAAAGTTAAATGGAAGCAGGGGTCAAATTATGAAGGACACTGAAAGTGAGGGGAAGGAGTTTTGGTTCTGTGGGAAAATACACTAGCAAGGTTATTTCTGTCACACACTTAAGGTCAGGAAGTTGAGCTAAAACTGATCTACCCTCTGCCTTAAATAGTCTGTTAACACCAGAAGGTTCTGATTTGAACATGAAAATGACAGTGGTAATCAGGACGCTCTTCCAACTTTTATTTGGTTGTAGAATCACATACTTGTAGGAAGAATAAGCTTCTCCTGAAAGCTTATTGTGTATTATAAGCTTAGTTTATCACAGTCTTGAGCTGCCAACATCTTTCCAGAGAAGATAATTTTAATCTTATACCACGGCTTTGCTGTCTGACAAAGAGCTTTCATCTACTTTGTCAAATTGTGGTATCCAGACTTGAATTCAGGTCACCATTTTCCCTCCTTTCCCTATCTGGTTTATTAGATCTAAGGTATTTGAAAACTATTTTCCTTTATTCCTTGAATAATCTTCTCATTCAGGTGTTTGTCTCTATGTCTCACTCAGGTGTATGGCCTCAACATAAATGTGGTGTTCATTCTTATCCAGCAATCTCTCAGCTAGTCCTTTTGCTTTTTTTTTTTTTTCTACATGGTTGATCCATATGAAATTACCAATAATTGAGCTACAAAAACAACAACTTTGAAAGTTTCAACCCACTGCATTTCCTCCTGTTTCTTATCTTCCTTGTCACAGATACCGAGATCACTTACCTCTTTTACTTCTTCTCCAGTTAGTTCCATGGCATCCTTTCCCTCATTCAAGTCATTTTTATGATTTTAACATCCTGTGGCTTTCATATTATATTAGATTGGTTTCATATTATGTTAGATTATTAATAAGTAACATTATAGAGTACTTTCTCCATGCCAGATATTTTCTATGGGCTTTGTAAGCATCAACTCATTTACTCCTTCAAAAACCCCTATGAAATAGCATCTGTGAAGTAGATGCTATTATTATCCTCATTTTACGAATGAGAAAACAGTTACTGATAAGTTAAGCAATTTTGCCGTCATCAGACATAATAAATATTCAAGTTGGAATCTGAACCCAGATACTCCTTACTACTGTACCTTACTGCTTCTTATAATTAATAAAAGAGGAGGGGGGGTTGGGAATTAACACAAAATAGGAAAAAATAGGGCAGTAATTCCAGTAAAGCAGCTAAAAATAAGTTATTTGGTTTAAACAGGGACGTATCGTATTTAGACCATTTCTGGCAAACATAATAATTATAAAAGAATTTTTAAATGGTGGAGAACTTTGGGGACTCAGTCTGTGAAGAATACGATGGAGGTTCTGAAAGCATAATATTGGAAAGAGGCCTGGACCAGAGATTTTGAAAACCTTGTAGGGAAGAGTGGGAGCAAGTCCAGTCCCTGAGCTAAAGGACTAAGAGGAAGAAGGAAAGAGAATATGCACTGTTCTATAACCTGAGGTTCCCATCAGGGACGTGCCTGCTCCCAGTACTGGTGATCTAGGGTACAAGAGTTGAGGGAAGTTCTGAAATAACAAAAGCCCATGCAGGAGAGGCTTATAGAGATGGGCTGAGTTCCTCACAGAGACATTCCAGAGGACCTGCCACTTACTACCTAGGTTCACCATTTGTTGGTACAGCAGGCAATTTCTACACTGTTTTTGCTGATTGCATGCTCATCACAATCACCTAGGCTGAAATTCTGATTGTGATAATTACGGCACTGCTAGGAAAATCTTATCACACGTTCAAAAGAATCACATTCCAAACATCTCAAATTTATGCATTATGTTGTTAACATACGATAATGCACAATTCCAAGAAAATAGTAATACTCCTAATAGATAATTGCATATATTTATGGGGTATGCTAGAAAACAGATGAGACACGAATGCTGACTCTCTGAATATGGGTGCATTGAATATGTATGATGACTAACTGTGTAAAAGTTTAACTCCTGGCCTAATAGCATATAAATCAATTGTAAACTTTTTGAATATATTTTCAGCTCATACATAACTAGCAAACGAAAGAGAAGTGAGATAAAGATCATTAAAACAAAGAGACTTTTCCTCATGATTTAATTAGGTGAAAAGAATTTGCTTGGCAACAAGAAAATGTCCAACTTTTAGCCTGTAGGAGATTAAAATTTTGCAGTGATAACATGGTACACCAAGTAATATTAATATAGGAGTTTCTCCTATTTGAGCAAGATTAAGAGAAGTTAAATCCTCAAGGTATGTAGAGTCTTAAATTCCTTGAAAATTTAGAGGACTTTTATAGGCAAAGTTATTCATTGACTTTAAATCACCTATTTTCTATTGTCTAAGACAAGTCATATAAACAATATTTGTGTTAAAAGGGGCTGCTCTGATACTTTTATATATATCTGTTATATCAAATATATAATAGAGTGACTGCACAGCATTAGGTTATAAATATTATTATTACAGTTTATAAATTTATATCAGTATAATTTAAGGTATTTCAAAAAAAAATTTGGACTAATGATATATCCTGGCAGCTTTAGGACACAGTATGTAGACACTGTATCTCCTTGTAGTGATCAGAGTGAATTCAAATTATAGGAGACTGAGATCTCACTTCCCAGAAGTATGCTTGCTGAGCTATAGAAATTTGTAGGCTCATCCTAGATCTTACAGAAAAAAAAACTTGAGGGAGTTAATAATTCATGACTTGTGGAGTTAAAGGTAGTAGTGAAAGGTGTCATGATCATAGAAACCACTGTCTCCTTTATGCCTGGAGAATTCTGAAATCTGGAAGCTGGCTGATGGTAGAGAAGGCTACCATTTCTAGTTATGTTTAATGTTGAAACTGTTAAGCTACTGTATGACAGAAATTGACGCAACATTGTAAATCGGCTACACTTCAGTTAAAAAGAAAAAGTGTTAAGCCAGACCTGCACTGTCCAATATGGTAGCCTGTAATCACATGCCTTTACTAAGCATTTGAAATGTGGCTGGTCCTAATTCAAATGTGCTAAAAGTGCTAAATACATATAGGATTGTGAAGACTTAGTATTAAAAAAAAGAGTGCTATACATCAAATTCAAGAAATTGATTACATGATAAAATGGTAATATTTTGGAATACTGGATTAAATAAAATGTATTACTAAAATTAATTTCACAGTTTAAAATTTTTTTCTTTTTAATGTGATTACTGAACTATTTAAAATTGTATATGTGACTAGCATTTGTGGTTCCTATTGTATTTCTATTGGACATATTGAGCTAGGCTAAAGTCTTGCTTCTCTTTTTGTTACTCATTCATTTCTTTATCTGGAAATAGGATAATTTTTCTGGTAAGTCTGGGAAGAGAAGCTGACTATCCTGGCTCAGTCTTTCCCTTTCTCCATTCTTTGGCAGCAACCTGTCCACCAGAATTATGCCTTATCATCTGCTTTTCTGCCAAGATTAAGGAGCCTGTTCCTGGGGGGAAAGTTCCACAGTTTTCCAACTGTGCCTAATCCTGGGTACTTAATTCCATCTCATTTGGAATGATGTGTTAGCAAGTACTATGTGCACAGTTCTAAGCCATTTCTTGTAAACACGGTTTTTAAAACAATAACTCTAATACCTGATCTCCATCCCCATTTTTTTTTTGATCCCTGTATCTATCACCTAGTTTGATTTTATTTCAGATGGAGAAAGGATTACTTTCTTTTAGGACCCCTCAAAAGCTGGAAAAAAGAGGAGATAGCAGAGGAGACTGTCTGTATTCCCAACAATCAGCATGACACAGATGATGAGTTTACCTTGTATTAATTGATGGAGAATGTAACCAGGTTGAGCCATCCCAACCTAGTGTCAATCAAGAGGGTAGATGTTGGCGGTAAAAGGATTCTAGCAAAAAGAGGCTGTGCAGGCAGAGAGGAAGAAGATGAGGCTGGTGGAGTGATAAGCCACAAGAGGTCAACCTGAAAGTGCACAAGCTCTCCCATGGAACTGTGCAAATGAGAGATGCCTGTGGAGGTCTTCCAGAAAATCCACATATGAGCGCCTGACTCATCAAGGATCCCGATGGCTGGATTACAACAGCACTAATAATTTAAGAAATGGTTTCTCCTTTTCCCCAACTGTTCTCCAGGTCTTAGGATTTTAGAGAAGAAAGAGAACCCAAAATAGCAGAAAGAGATAGGAATAAAAAATAAGAAAAGTGGAAGAATAGATAATCTCCCCCTTCCCTCTGTATTAAGTCATGGTTCGGGCCTTGAATTGATTGTGAAATCAAATTTTCTATTTAAACTTTATGAGATATTTTAATGACTGAAAATACATAGTGAAACGGAATGATACGAGAAAGCTAAGAGATCTGCCTGAGGTGTCCTCAAGGAGTAGTCATGGGAGAGGTACTAGAGCAGGGACTAGTAAACTTTACTCTGCATCAGAAGCACTTGGAGGGCTTATTAAAATACACATCACAGGTCCCATTCCCAGAGTTTTTAATTCAGTAGGTCTGGGAGGGTCTCTGGGGCCGAAGAATCTGCATTTCTAAATTTCCAGATGATACGGACATTAATGTTGATAGTTCAAATGACAAACATTAAGAACCACTGTTAAAGGCAGTAGTAAAACATAACAAAACAACAGCAATAACAAAACAATCTTTCTGTGTGCATCCATTAAGTTCAGTCTATTTCATAAACCAGTTTATAAAGATGAGTATATAAGAAATGTTTATTGCAACTTTATTTGGAGAAGCAACACTCGCCCATAAATATGGGACTGGAAAATTATGGTATATCCCTAAAATGGAATATTATATAGTCACTATAATCACATAAAATATATCTAGTAAATATTTGCAAATTATAAAAGTCAAGAAGCCTGGCAATATCCTTTTTTTTTTCCCCCAGTAAATAAACACATGCCTGGATGTGAATTAAAATTATATGGAAGAAAATACAAGAATATGTTAACAGTGGCTACATCCTTGACTGAAGTCAGATGGCAGAGAGTATGTGAAGGGAATTGGAATTTGAAATTTATACTCTTCCAGTACTCTCTGATCAAATATTTATATTAAAGAAAAAGCAGTAGGTTTAAAGAATCTGCGTCTTTGCACATGGCTCTCCATCTAAGCTTAATGCTCTTCTACCTCTTTTTTGCTTGAAAAATAGCAGCCTGTTCAAGTATCTAATCTTCTTTGTAAAATTTTCTCCAAGTTTTCCCTCCCTTAGTAATCCCACTCTTATGAGCTGAACTGTGTCCCTCCCAAATTCATGTGTTGAAGTCTTAACCCTTACAAGGTGACTGTATTTGGAGATGGGACTTTGAAAGAGGTAATTAAGGTAAAATGAGGTTATATGTTTGGAGCCTAATCTAATATGACTGGGGTCCTTAAAAGAAGAGATTAGGACATCGTCGTGTGCAAATGGAGGAAAAACCATTGCGGACACAGTGAGAAGACAGCCACCTACAGGCCAACGAGGGAGGCATCAGAAGAAACCAAATCTCCTGACTCCTTGGTCTTTGACTTCTGGCCTCCAGAACTCTGAGAAAATACATTTCTATTGTTTAGGCCACCCACTTTGTGGTACTCTGTAATAACAGTCCCACGAAGTAACATACCACAGTGCTTTGTTCATACCACTCCTGAAATCTTTGCCATATCACGTTTTAATGTGCTTATATTTCTGTTATCCAGTATGGCCTTTGTATTAGTTTTGTATTGCTGTCATAACAAAGTACCACAAAGTTCGTGGCTTAAAGCAACACTAATTTATTATGTTAGAGGTTCAGTACCATTCTCGCAGAGCTAAAATCAAGGTGTCGGCATATTTCCAGAGGTTCTAGGGGATGACCCATTTCCTGGCTCATTCAGGTGCTGGTAGAATTCATTTTTGTATAGCTGTAGGAATGAGGTCTCTTTTCTTTGCCGATTGTCAGCTGAAGACTGCCCTTTGTTCCTACCCCTCTACATCTCAGAATTAGCGACAGAGAGGTAAATCCTTCTCACTCCCATTTCCCTGAGGCCTTCACACTTCTAACTGTAGCCAAAAGGTTTTCTGCCTTTGAAAATTCGTGTGATTAGATTGTGTCCACCCAGATAATTCAGGTGACTCTCCTCATCTCAAGGTTTATACTTGCATTTGCCAAGTTTTTTGTTTGTGTGTTTGTTTGTTTGCCATGTTAGATACCATATTCACAGGTCACAGGCATTGAGCCTTGGACACCTCAAAATTTAAGGGCAGATTTCATTCATTTTTTGCATCCTTAAACTTTACTAGAGTTTGGAAAATAGACTTTTAGCCTAATTTCTTCCCTTGAACATGTGAATGAAAGCCAGAAAGAAAGAGAGGATGGGAATGAAGGAGGGAGGGAAAAAGGAAAGAAGAAAAAACAAAAGAAAAGAAATAATATATCCCCAATAGAACTTCACCTTATCAGGTAGAAGCCCTAGCACATAAAAGTCCAGTACATAATAGTGTTCTCTGTTATATTAGAGCAGACATATAAAAGGCATTTAATAAACGTTTTGAACAAATCTGAATCATAACGGTTAAGAACTTAGCTATTAATCAACTCACCAATGACTAATCTAGACAGATAATTACAATCAATTTAAGTAAATTGTATTATCTATGGTAGTTGGAAATGAAATACTTTTGCTAATTAATTATCCTCGTTATGTTGTAAACCATATGATCCTCTGCAATTTTAAAGTATTAGAATAAAATAAAATACTCTTTAAAATAATTTAGTTTGTTTTACAATCAAGAAAACCCCTAAAATTCTTGAAGTGAGTTCTATTATAAATATCTTTCAGAGCAATATCACCAACTACAGAGACTCTTTGTAATAAAATGTCAGAGAACCCAAAATCTACTGTATTCTTTCTTGGAAAAATGGAC
The DNA here is from genome assembly GCF_036321535.1 of Camelus dromedarius. Taxonomy (NCBI): domain Eukaryota; kingdom Metazoa; phylum Chordata; class Mammalia; order Artiodactyla; family Camelidae; genus Camelus; species Camelus dromedarius. Next base: position 21,694,272 of record NC_087446.1, on the reverse strand, counting down.
TTATTCTACAAATGGAGATGCCACAAGTAAATTCTAGATTTAGGCATAATCTCCCCAGGAAAAACAAAACTTAGTAAGTGGAATTTGTTATGTATTACTTTCAAAGCACACTGACGAAAAGATAACCTGTTTTAGCCATCTTCGTTGGGTTTTAAGGGACATCCTTGAGTAAAATGCAGAGGACTTACTCCACCGCAGGTAATTACCAGAGTGGGATGGTTCCCAACATGAGAAAACACGATGTCCTCGATGAAAGCACTGCAGGATTTCTCAGCCAGCTAGGGATTACGGTCATAAAGAAAGCTGCTCTCTTGACAGTTTTAGGCTTTCTTCAACTAACTAAATGTTCATAGATCTCTTCTTAGTAGGGGTGGTGTAAGTGCATAGGTTTTTCTCTCAATTGTTTTCAAGGCAGACAATCTAAACGCTTTCACTTTAAGCCCTGCAGCTATACATTTATTGGCAAGCCTTTTTTTTTTTTTAATCTGAGAGAGAAATAGCATTAGGTTCTTTAGGTTAATACTCCAATTTCAAACACATTGCATCAGTACACCTGAAGTGCTTTGCTACTATGGTAACCCATAATTCTGAAGTGCACAGATGATATTTATCATGCTCTATTTCTCACTTTGTGTAGGGGAGGAAGCTCCAAGCATCTTCCTAAGAATAAAGGTAAAGGGCTAGGCCAGGGACTTGAGTGGGAGGACTGGAGATAGATTGACTTTCAATTTCCTCAGTTTTCTCTCCTCCAAATTGACTGTCTGATGAGAAGCACTTTTTCTTAATGGCATAAAGATGGATCTCAATTATCCATGATAATTGAGTTCAGAGTCAGAAAAAAATGAAATCCACTGGTAATCAAAAACACTAATTTAATTACAAGTTTCAATTTTCCCTCTCAACAATATTTAACAAATTTGTGGCAAAGAAACGAAGTGGAACTATTTCCTTTTTCCATGGTCACTCCTTCCCCTTTTCTGTCTCTGCTAGAAGCACCAAAGAAAACAAGGAGGGAGTTTTCTGGATAGTTCCCAAAATGGATAATCAACTTCTAAATAGCCTAGATTGAGAACAAGTTAAATAAATTTTCTACCCCAAGAAATATGTGCACCACACAGTATTTTATTGTAATAATATAGTTTTCCATCATAGATTTTGTTTTTTAGGTTACACATTTTGTGCTCATCAATTTAGTGTGTGCACGTGTGTGTGTGTGTGTGAGGAGTTGATGGTGATTAGTGCATAATGTGACATGGTAATGCTACAATTCTTAATGACCTAACACCCATAGCACTTCTTTGCTCTTAAATTTTTATCTAGATGAAACATCCTTGCTGTTTCCATACTATCAACAAACAGAATTGTGACTTTATATTGCAGTTTTGTTACTGAGTTCATGTGTCATGTTTTGTTTTGGTTCCAATAGTTACAGCCTAGTTTCTCTGTGAGTTGGGGACCTAACATTGAGTTATTTCCCCCTGCATCTTTCTAGTTTTATATTTAATGCTAGATATAGCAAACAAGTAATACGCCCAGTCTCATACACATACTGAGAAAAATTCTTATTTTATTCTTTTTCCAATTCTTTTAAAGACTGTGAGAGATTTCTTATCATTCCCAAAGGTGTCAATTCTTTAACTGCAAAATAAAAGCAAGCATATAAACTCTATAGTTCTTAGAAAAGTCATGATAACCTGTTTATCAAAGCATTTTTGGAGAGTTAAATTGCTACTTTAGAACTTATTTGTCCTTAGCAAGTGAAATTTTATGTTTAAAACTTTCTTTTGTAATAGTGATCTGTTTGTAATCAGAAAAAAGTGCTCTATGGGTGGAAAATTCTTATTACCATGTTTCTGTTATGCACCAGTATTTAAAAACAAAACAAAACTTGATTTGCTTATATTTTCCAGATGCCAATTCTTTACACAAATATTGACTGATTGGTGCATGTGAAAATTACTCATACATAAACCCTGTTCAAAAGAAATTATATATGAGGGTCATAGGGCATGTATATAAATAACTAACATATTATAGAAAGTGAAAAAAACAGAAAAGAGTATAGATAAAACACTATGGAAGTTTAGAGGAATAAGAAATTATTAGAGATTGGAAGAGTCTTTGGGAGGAGATTAATTAATTCATTCATCAGATATTTACTGTGCACCTACTCTATGCCAAGGAAGGCAGATATCACTCTCTCGCCTTACAATTAAATGGGAGCTAGCAGTTGAGTTGGGCTTTGAAAATCAAGTAGGACCTAGAAGCATAAAGACAGACGAAAAGATTCTTACTTGACCTATGGTTTACTTTTTCTCTCTCTATCTCCAATTATTTCCAAAGTTCCACTGCCTGGCTTTGGAACATCAATTTGACTTTCCCAACATTTAAAAAAAATACTGGCTTGAAATAGCAAGTAGACAAGCCTCTCTTATCTCTCCTCAAACGTATGAATGTGTGATCCATTTTCAGTAGAATCACAGCAATATCAGGAAAGCCTTTTGACTTCTAAGCACTTGTTGCTTAATTTATAAATCCTGGGAGGATGAGTGATCTACAGATTCCCTTCTGTCCTGTATACCCTGAGAGATTAGATGTTATGGGGTCCAGGATCATCTGCTTGTTGCTTTGTCTTCCCTGACTTTAACTGCCACCAGTATTTTATTTGGGGGAAGACATATTTCTGTCACCTGAATCTTAACCTGATATGTATGCTGCCATGAAAAATAATGTGAATGAGGGCTTCGTGGGGTTGAATCAGTGCTCTCAGTATTTGCTTTAGCCACACTGTGGTAAAGTTGATTTTTTTCAGGTGGACATAACATTTGTTCTCTGGGGAAATGAAGTTCCAAATAGGCATGGTATAAGCAAACTTTTGGAAAATACTTATACTCACAAATGATGAGTATAAGTGGCTGCATAGATTTGTCAAGAAAATATGAAGTTTTGATAAACTTTCTTGTTTGGTATTTTGCTCAGAATAAGAAGTCTATCTTGAACAGCCGTGAAATAGTTAAATATAAACCATGAGCGTCTTCTTTCAGCCTTGCCAGAGACTGGTATTCAGTAGGTAAAGAAGACAATGACGTTTATTTATTGTGATAGTTGTTTTAACAGCCTCAAGGTTGATGCAGCCCTGGTTTTTGTTTTTTTTTTTCTCCCTTTTCTCTATGTATGACTCAATTTATTTCTCTTTCTTCAGGCTCACACAGAACTATAAAAGATGAATAATGCATGTAGAAAGTGTTTATAATTTCTTCCTTTAGGACAATTACTTTCATCAGTTATTAAGGGCAGCTAATCAATGTTGATTATCTGAAAATGGGCTGAGAAAATTAGAAACTTGGTAGATACATATGCAATGTATGTATTGAAGGCGATTAGTATGAATTAAGGAGGAAGTTAAAGGATTTAAAAAGGGCTTTTAGGCTTTTTTTTTTATAATTTCAGTAAGTCTTTGATGTTTGAGTCAGGGATGCTGTCAGAGCAAGCTGTGAGACAGATAAGCCCAGAGTGAGCCAGGCTATTGGTGAGCAGCAGGTTAAGGTAGTGTAGCCAGAGTAGTTAGCAAGACCAGAAAGGATGACATGATGGAGAACATCATGAACCGTGTGGGGATGTGGCTGACCTTGATTTTCTAGAGGATCGAGAGGATTTAGACGGAGCAGATGGCCCAAAGAGAAAACATGTAGCCTTGAGACTGCCTGTGGAACAAAACAGAAAGATGAGAGTTTGAGGGAAACTATATCCAGCATAAGGAAGTGTCACACAGGACTGTGGAGTCAGGTAACGAGCGAGTGTGGCAAGAGCAACACAGTGGCAGCAGCGATAGTGGCAATAATAAGACCAGCAGTAACCACTAAGGACTAGAAATGAAAAATATCAGCCCCTTGAAATAAATATATATGTGAAGATAGTAATCACAGTGTAGGACATATGGTAAGGATTCAACAAATAATATTTGAAGTTGAATCTGAAATGCAGAAAGACTGCAGCAATCTGTAGCAGCCAACTTGCAAAAACTACTGTCATATTAAATAAGAGGATGACAAAAAAATATGTGATAATCCTAAGGGATCAGGAAAGAGACTGTTCCGTCACTGCTGCCTAGACCTGGAAGACCTAGACTATCCTGAGAATGGTTTGATAGTAAATTGCATTTGGGGAATTTACTTCAGAAATTAAGCTTATTATGACAAATTTTTATGTAAAATTGCATATGTAAACATTTCTCCCTATATCGTTGTTGTTTTTTCCCCCCAAACTTGCCCCTTTTATAATTTTCAAGGTCTACTTTATAGGACTCTACATGTGTTGAAAATCGGATCATCCTAAAATAGATACACTGAACCATTCATTCCTTCATTTACTCAGCAATTATTTATTAAGTGTCTTTTAAGTGTCAGACATTATTAAACTTGTTGGTAAGGAGGGAGATTAAAACTTAGAAACATACCCTGAGAGCTCTGGAAGCATGAAAGAAGCAACTAACCCGCCTTAGAGGAGACATTTCACATGTGAGTGATCATTGGGAAGGTAAAGGTGGTGGGGGATGGACCTTCCGAGGCAGGAGGATTAGGCTGCAAGAGACTTGGAAATATGAAAGGGTCTGATGTGTTTGAGAAAAAGGTGAAAAAATAAATTCTGTCGCTAGAGCCTGGCATTCATCAAAATGAGACTCATTGGTATCGACTGTAAAGCTAAGAAGTTTAAGCTAAGAAGTTTAGGTCTCAGTCTTTATTCTGTCAAAACCATAGACATTTTGAACTATAGAAATAACCTGATCTGAATTATGTTCTAGAAAGTTAACTCCAGCAGCAGTTGGAAGATAGATTGATGGAAAGAAAATCCAGGCCTAGGAGGGAGAAAACAGAGACATTTATTGCCATTTTTCAAGGAAGAGATCTGTGCTTAAATATAAAGGCAATGAGGATAGAAAACAGAAACCAGATTCAAAGGTGTTTCTTAAATAAAATCCATGAGATTTTTGTCTAGTTGGATGTGGGAGGTGAGGGAGAAGAAGTAAATGAGACTGGTTTGAAAGTATTTACTCTGAGAAATGGAATCAATGGTGATGGAAATGAAGATTAATAATAGAAAAGGCTGTTCAAAGGTGGGAGGCAGAGAACATTCTGGATTAGCTGTGCTAGATCACTGCTTCTATAGAAAACCATTTTTATCCAACTGGCATCCAAACAGGGACTAACACTGGCAGGGTGTTGCTTGGTAAGCCAGACTTAAACATAAAATGGAAATCACACATAAGAGATATGTTCAACTACTTATGCTTTGGCATGTCTGGCAAGCAACTTTCTTATGCAGTGGTATGAGCAGTGGCAGCATCTCTTGTTTCCATATTTTTCCTTTAATGTTTTCCCAGGCATGGCAAGTTTTCCGTATGCTCTGCTGGGTGGATTCTTGTTGCCATATGGCATCATGTAATATGGGGAAAAAATCATAAAGAAGATGTTTCTAATTGTCTAAAGGGATTGCTCCTGGAAAATCATAATTCCATGCTGGGTGGCAGAACTATTCTCACTGGGCAAAAACATCAAGGTCAAGAAGCCATTAAAGTCTGGATGCTGAAGATCTAGTAACACTCCTATATTTCTTAAACAATTTAAAAAGAAATTGGTCACAGCTTGATACTCTTGGAATAATTTTTTTACCCTTGCTGTAGAGGAAAGTTAGACATAGGGGCACAGTGGCTGCTTTTGCTGACTTATCCTTGTAGAATCAAATATTTATCCCTTCTCAATTCAACTCAGCAAACCTTTTTAAGAATATCTAGGTATTTGGAGTATTAAAAAATGAATGGTCTCAGGACATTGTGTGACTAGCCCCATGATTATGGTATCAGACAAATCTTTGTCTGAAGCCTGTTCTAGTGCTGTGTGTTCTCAGGCAGATCACGTCATTCCTTGAGCTTCAGTATCCTCATCTCTAAGATGGAGATAATAGCGCCCACCTTGCAGAGATATCAAGAACATTAGAAATAATATCTGTAAATGCCTTATGACACTGCCTGTCACAGTAAATGGAAGTCATTGTTATTTTGGCTTTCACTTCTATGCCTATACCAAGCCTGGTAATTACCTTCAATGATAAACAACTCTGAACTGTATTGGGATTTTATTCTTTTATTTTGTATGTGTTGAGCAAATATATTCAATGTGAATTCAGAAAGGTCCAAACTGCTGTTTTCACTAAATCTGAGATCCATGTGATGTTTTACTCACTGGAGCTTATGATAAGACTAAGTAGTTTAAAACACGAACATTGTGTGATCATTCAAAATGTTTCTTATTCTTCAAAATGATATGGTTTGGAAAAACTGTATTGTGGTGAGGAAGTTTTATTTTATTAACAGGGAGATAGTGACCTACTTTTGAAAATGAATGTGCAGATTCTATAAAAAATCAATTCATCAAAATTAAAGATAGATGTTCAGCTATTGAACATTTCTGGTAGCACTGGCAGAATGCATGGATTTTTTTTTTTTTTTTTTTTTTTTACCTATTATTAAGACTTTTGAAACACAGATTGACATTACTCAGCTTTGTCTTGTTTTGAATTTGTTTTCACTGAGATAATGCTGGAAACAAGGAACCACAAATATCTCAACAAGGTCCAACAATAAACATTAATTTTTCTCCCTCATGGGTCTCCAGGCCAACTACTGTTTGACTGATCTTACTTGAGCTAGTGTAGGCTAAACCCCTGGCTTTGGTTTGGATTCAGTTTCATGACACGTGCTCATTTCCAGGGTTCAGGCTAAAGGGGAAAAGGCTAGGTGGGGCACATTTTTCTGACAGAGGCTAAAAATTCCAGGAGGCCAAGTCAAATGATACAGTTACCTCTACAGCCTTCCACAGTATGTGGTGTGTGTTATCTTTACTTATGCCCCGCCTGCCAAGGCAGATCAAACACCTAAGCCAAATGTTACTGGGGTTGGGACATATGTACCATGTCGAAGGAAGGTACCCTAAATCACACTCTAAAGGGAATGGATGCAATTCTATTAGAAGGCAGTAATGAAGAGTTGGGAGCAATGACCCAATATACCACATTATACTGATTGAATAAAAATGATGTTGATTCAAACACACAATGAATCAAATAAGCTTTATGTTATTCTCTTTAGAAAAGGCTAACAAGAATGCACTTAATAATTCCTGCCCTTTGGAACAATGACTATACAGTTTTTATTTCACATAATAGGTACCTACTGAAGACCTACTTCCAGGCCTGCTTCGTAAGGCAGCGCTGGTGGAGCTCAAGCTTCCCATGTGAATGCAGCCCCCTGAGACTATGAATGGAACGTTACTTTTTTACAATACATCTTTTTGGTTCATTTTAAACTTTGTAGCCTGGATATGGATAACTTAATTAACAAAATAATTAAACATTTTAAATCTCTAAGGCTTAAAACAGTAATTGCATGGAAACTTCATAAATCCATGCCAGAGAATTGAACTCTAGATCAAGACTGGTGTTGGCAAACGCAAGCATGGTACCAAGCAACAAGCACAAGCAGATCATTGGTCAGACTTGGAGATAGTAGGTGAGATGTCATAACGCACAGGCAGGGTACCAATTTTAGACATGATGATGGAGAGTGTGAAATGTGAGCCCAGGGTGCGTACATATGAACCATTCAGTACAAGGAGTAAGGCTGTTGAACCCATGAATGTTTGAGAAGCTGAGTCTTATCTGATAGGATCTGTGATTCCTGCACTAGAGGAAGACTGAGTTAAACCAGCACCATCATGGTCTATGTAAGTGTGTTAGAGTTTTGCTTGGGGTTCTATGGGAACACAGAGGATGGCACAGAGTTAAATGAAAAAAATGTGATGGAACATTTCGAAGCACTAGACTCCACTGCCATCGCAAATACCTATTCAACAGGAAGATGTTGAGTTCTGCACCATTCTCATTAGAAGACAAGAAAGAACTTTCAGCCACCAGAATATTTTGCTTACTCTACTTGATAGTATGAATAAGTAATTTATGTCTTTTATTATGAATAATTGGATTTTATTGTTTAGTAACATATTGTGTCAACCAAACTAGTTCTCAACCCTTATATTTAACTAGCTTCTGAATTTCTTTTGAACATTTCTAGAACAAATGTGTGCTTTCATTTCCTTTCAAAAATGCATGAAAAAAGATGAAGTTGATATTGAAGAGATGACATAATGTTATAAACTACTGAAGAACATGGAATTGGAGTAACTTAATATAATCATTTTAGGTTAAGAGAACAGAGCAAAGAGTTATCAGTCATGCATGTTAACTATGTGCTTCCATTCACTGTATTTGGTTTAGTAGAACCTATGTAAATCAGAACAGCCAGAGAATGCACGTATATTGGAATTACTTCATCTGTTATCCACTATTGTTGAGCAAGTAACAAGTTGTTGTGAAGGTAAAATGTTCTACTCTTACACATCTGACCTCATGTCCAAACCTGTTTATTTCACTTCACAGCATTTCTGAAATCCAGCTTTTCATCTGTGTTTCCACAGCTATATTCTTTATCTAGCTACAGTAATTTCTGGCATAAGGTCTCCAATCACTAAGTGACCTTTAAAAATGCAAATGTTATCATGTCTCCTGCCTGCTTAAAACTCTTTACTGATATGCATTGCTCTTAGAATAAAGGGAAGGATCCCTTTCATGGCCTCAGTGCCCTGTCTCAGTGGTCGCTGTCCACCTCTCTAGCCATATCTGTCACATTCTCCTTCCAGCAACTCAGACAGCTCATTCACTCTCACCTCCACCAGGGAGCTCCAGTTCACTCTCTCCCACTCCTTGCCTTTGTTGTAACTAACAAAACCGAACTCTAACTAATTTAAAGAGAAAAGAAATATTAAAAGATGTTTGGAGGCTCACAGAATTATTGGGATGGCTCTGGAGAACAAAGCTTGTGGCCGCACAGCCAGAACCACATCCCAAATCTCTCCAGGCTTGGTGTGGTGCAGGCATCATGGTCCTCAACGCGAGCCCATATGTGGCTATTTACCTGCCAAGTCCGTTGCCCAAGCAACTCATTATTGCTGCATCAGCTGATATCTAAAGAAAACATTCCTTCCACTTCCCATTCATTTTGTGTCACTTGTTCCCAATTCAGTCTTCATATATGTATCTTAAAGGCACAGACATGCAAATGTGACTGTACTTTAGCTGCAAAGGATGCTGTGAAAATGAGTATCTGGCAATTTTAACTTCTTTTCACTGGACTCTGCCCTTAGAAAAATGAATTAAATGGTAAAATTTCAAATTAAGAAAAGGTATTTAGATGCTGTCTGGTCAAATAACTATATTAGTAAATTCCTATTCATTTGTCCACACTCAGCTGAAATATAACTCTCTCAAGGATGTTTCTGTGGGTCATCCCCTCCTCTCATTTTAGATCAGGTCTCTTAGTAGTTATACTCTCACAATACCCTCTACTTATTTTCCATAGCATTAACACTATTGTTGCCAAATTGTTAATAATTCCTGTCTCTCCCTGCTAGAATATAAGACCTGTGAAGACAGTTACTGTGTCTATCTTAGTCAAACTTTTACATCTATACATTAGATATCATAAATGAGTGCCTAATAAATGTTTTCAGTGAATAAATGATGCATTGAATGACATACCCCTCTTTAGAATGCTTTCCACACAATATTGTCTAAGGTTAAGGGATCCTTTAATTGATGGCAGCTTATAGAATATCCATTTCTTTTGTTGAAAAACTGGGAAGTGTAAGGTTGGGGGAAAAAAACCTTTTCCTCTACCCTCTTAAGTTCAGTAGCTGGAGTCTGCAAATTAAAATGACAACAGATAGAATAACAGGAAAAGTTTTATTATGCATGCACATGAGGCCTTACAAAAAAATAGTGAAAGTCAAAGATACAGTTGGGCTTGAGGGCTTGCATGCCATTTTAACAAAGGGCAGTAAATTGTGGAGAGGTGACATGATAAAGAAAAAGGAATTTTTTTTCATTGCTGGCGGTAATGAAAAATGGTACAGCTTTTTTTGGCAGACAGTTTGGTGATTTTTTACAAACCTGAACGTAGTCTACCATGTGATTCAGTAATTGTGCTCCTTGGTATTTACCCAAAGGAGTTGAAAACTTACATCTACCCAAACACTAGCACATGAATGTTTATCGCAGCTTTATTCATACTCCAAAACTTAGAAGCAACAAAGACGTCCTTCAATAGTTAAATGGATAAATAAACTGTGGCATAGCCAGACAATGGAATATTATTAACTAAAAAGAAATGCAAAGATATGGAGGAAACTTAAATGCGTATTAATAAGTGAAAGAAACCAGTCTGAAAAGGCTATATACTGTATGATTCCAAATATATGACATTCTGGAAAAGGTAACACTTTGGAGATAGTGAAAAAAAAAAAGATTAGTGGTTGCCAAGGGTTGAGGGTGGAAGGGTTTAATTGGTGGAGCTCAGAAGATTTTTAGGGCAGCGAAAATACCTTTATGATACCACAATGATGGATATGTATCATTATGCATTTGTCTAAACACACCAAGAGTGAACCATCATATAAACTATAGACTTTGAGAGATTATAATATGTTAATGTAGGTTCATCAATTATAACAAATGTGCCACTCTGGCAGGGGACGCTGATAATGGAGGTGGCTGTGCACATGTGGGTGCAGGGGGTATATGGGAAATCTTTGTAGCTTCTGCTCAATTTTGCTGTAACCCTTATAATACTCTAAAAATAGTGTTAATAAATAAAAATTTTAAAACTGTAAAAAAAAAAAAAAAGAAAAAGGGGTTTAGACTTCTATAGACAGCAAACTGTGGGAAGGTAAATATATGAGGAAAGCTAATGGAAGATAAAGGTTGTTTAGTAAGGTCTGTTATGCAGACTAGAGTTATTGCCATCTCCAGTGATAAGAGTTGAGTTGTCTTCAGTGTTTAAGAGTCATTATCCTCTTCCTGGTATGGAAGAGGGGAAGGGGAACACCTTTACTAAGATAAATTTATGTCCTAATTTTAGGCAGAAAAGCAAAGTGCAGAGATTCCCTGTTGTGTCTACTATTTCTTAATTGCCTTCAGCTCAAAATAATTCTTAAGCCAAAGTGACATATTTTGAGGTAGCATATTCTGATCTGTTTCAGAGGAAAAAAAAACCCTATACATTAAACAAACTTGCACTAACAATTTAGGTTAAGATGATTCCAATTGAGCATGCATATAAAAGAACCTAATACTTCCTCTGGATTCATTTCTTACTTGTACTTTTATTACTTTGAGGTTTTTACACTTAAACTCATTTGTAGAACTTTCTCAATCCATGTTTTTGAGCTATGTGATCCAAGTCTCATACTTCTCCCTTAATTTCTCAAATTATCTTCTCTACCTGTCTTTTCCTTAGTTGTCCTAGTGGTTAGGCTTCTGAAGGACTCTGCATTGTTTTGATGGTTGATAATCTGCATTCTTACCAATAGGCAAGTTCTTGCTAGAGAACACATTTTCATACAGATCATAGTTATACAGATCATGTTTTTCAGAGAAGCAATGCCATAATTGTTGGTTTTATTTCTAATCAAGGGCTAAACAACATATATAACAAATAAACTCACTAGCATACTACAGCTATAAACTTTCATAGTCATGCAAAGTAGGGAAATTATGCTCCAAGCCCTACAAATGAACTTAATTAAATAAGAAGTAGGTAAAGGGGCTCACTATTAAAACTTGCTAGATTTAAAACAGTATTCTAGCCATTGACTGGACAGTTTAACATGTATGAATGGGTGAATAAATCTAGTTTTCTTGTTCATTCTGTTTTACACCTCCACCCTCTCTCTACTTGAGAATCACTACTGGAAAGGACTCAGTTATTCAACAAGCATTTATTGATCCACTCTATACAAGGTGCTGGATTACAGCGTTGAGCAAAACCTACCCTTCATTGTCCCTCACGGAACTTACAGTCTATGAAATCTTAGGAATTTTACTGAACTATTGGCAGATATTTGTTAAAGAATCACACTGACATACAGTTACTCTCTACAATTATACAATCACATAATGACTATCTGCTGTGAATGACAAATATGGGATGATGAAAGTATCTAGTCTGGGAGAGTTAAGGAAAGATCCCTTGAACCATGATAAAGGCAAAAGTGCATGCAGGTGTAAGGGTGGGATGGGGGACTGTGGGTGTGGTAAGACAGTAGCATTCACACTTGATGGCATTGGAAAGTGTCTGTGGACTGAATGAATAGAAGGTGTGTGTGTGTGTGCGCACACGCGCGTGCGTGTGTTGACTAAGAGTACTTTCTTGACCAAACTGTAGCCAGGCTCCTCTGAACTCTCTTCTCAAACAGGCTCTAACTTTTGATCTTCTGCACTCATCTCTGCATTGTACAGTTTAACCAAGAATCTTGCTAAGCCAGTTTAGCCAGGATCTTCCACCTTCAATATCTGATCAAGTTCCTCATTCTTCATTATTCCCCAGGTGATGTCTAATCCTCCTGGCTTGTCTTCAGCAAGAGTCTGATTAAGATTGTCAGAGTCGGAATCATCTCCAACCCTGGATGTTTCCTTTTAGTAATTTTCCATCCACTGACACTGTGCCCTGACCCACAACCTTTTGGCTAGAAATTGCCATTTTTCCTCTTTCTATTCAGAATTGGGTCCAAAATCTCTCCCCTACTGCAAAACCCCATCGCAGTGGTTCACCTGCTTACCATAATAGTCCCCTTGAATAAAGTCTGCCTTATTATCTTTAACAAGTGTCATGAATACTTTTTCTTTAACAGTTTAAACATTTCTTTTTGTGCTATTTCCTTAGCTGTCTACCTTATGCATGGCTCATCACCGATAGCTTAGAACCATGAGGTAGAAATTACCAAACGTGGGTAGTTGGCCTTGAGGAGAGGGTAAGCATGGCATAGACCAAATGAATGAAAGAAAAAGTGAAATACGAAGTAGCCAACTGGACTCCACAGCTGTACATCAGAGAATAATGGTATTGCCTATTTGCCTGGCCATTGTTTGTTTCTTTTAACAAAAGGGGTACAGCTTTTGAGTAATCTAAACTCCTTGATCCATTAATCCCACATCTGCCTCTGTTCCATCTCCCACACCATGCTCTCTCCCGGGAATGCATTTCTGGTACAATTGTCAATCTTTTACCTTGGTATCAAATTTGAATTCTTTCAAATTCAGGTGTTTTTCTTTTTTCACTTCAAAGTAAGAGATGGACTCTCCTGATTATTGTCCTTTGTACTGTATGTTCTAAATTGCTTTATCTCCTTATATAAATATACATGGAGAGAGAATCATTTATATTTTTACTTAAATTGTTTGAGATTCACAATCCCTTTGTTATTCATACTGTGCTTAGAGATAAATTACTATAAGGATTTAATTTGCTTGTTGTGGATTTGCTTGCCTCAGGCCGCTGCCAAATGTATCCAGGAACATTAGCAATTTGCAGCAGTTTCAAACCATCATCATTTATAAGACAAAAAACAAACTGCACTATGATCACACAGAAATTAGAGCAATCAATAGACCTAGTGTTTCCCTTCACAATACATAATATGACCCAGTAGATTATAAAATAGACTGTTAGTGTACAACTGTGTACTTCTAGTATTTTTTACTTTCTGTGCACATGTATGTAAGCTATGGCAAGGTGTAATGAAAACAGAACTGGATAGTGAATCCAGGCCTGGTTCTATACAAGGGCAGCCTTATAAATTTGATCAAGATACCCATCTCCTTTACATATCAGCTCCTCTATATGCAAAAGGCGAATGATCAACCTTGCCCCAACAGGGTTGTTAAGCAGATGTGAAAATTCTTTGGAAATGCAAAATTTAAGGTGTGATAATGGTTACTGAATCCAATGAAATAACCATAGACTTGCATAGTAAAGTATGTTTTAAATGGTATTGATGTTGCATACATTTCCTGCAACTGGATGAAATCATCTTTATAAGAGGAAAAAACTGAAGCTGGCTGTGTAGTTTTCTCCTTGGCAGATGCTGCTATGTGATACGCATTGTCCCACTGGGAAAGCCTCAGAAAACTGCACGTTCATCCTAGCTTTAGCTGTATGCCTGTGCGAGATACCAGGAAAACAATCAGCCTTTCTGCAGGAACAATGCATCGAACCCATTAATGTACTGAATCTATCAGAACTAATCTCCAGACTGCGTGATTCGTAGTTGCTAAAATTTACATGATGTTGTAATAAAAATTAAAATAGGCATTTAAGTAAATTTGTTGTTTGCAGAAATTAACACTGATTTCATCAAGCTACATTCAAAATCTTCCTACAGAAGTTTTGTTCACCAATGGAAAAAAAATAAAAGAAATTTAAAATTATGCAACCATGTGAAAACAACTGATTATCAAAGATGAGAAGTCTGGTTCTTGGCAGAATTTCAAAAGGACTTTTACAAAATGTACTTAATATTTATGAATAAATTAATTAATCCTCTCACCACTCTAGTGATGAACTCAGAGTAATAAAATATACGATCTCAATTTTCTGCATAAGGATACTAAAGTAGAAAGGTTATTACATGCTATAGGCCATTCTGAGAATCAATGTCTGAGCAGGAAAAAAAATAACTTTGGCATTCTGGCTTCTAAGAATGGAGTAATGTTACTTGGAGTTCGTTTTTCTATTTAGGGCTTCTAGTGGTCTGTCTTACATTTACTTCTCTGCACATGTTATTTGTTCTGTTTTTTCATGCACTTTATATTTTTATTATCATTAAATTTTTTTTAATTTTATTTTTTATTGAAGTTTGGTTGATTTATTATATTAATTTCAAGTGTACAATACAGTGATTCAATATTTTTATAGATTACACTTCATTTAAAGTTATTACAAAATAAAGGCTATATTCCCCATGCTGTACAATGTATTCTTGTGCTTATCTATTTTATACACAGCAGCTTGCATCTCCTAATGCACATGTTATTTGTATTCTCCTCAACCTACTTAATTTCCTCTTAAATAATATTTAGTAAGGAAAGCAAACCTCATCCACATGTGGCATCATGCATGTAGGTTGCTTAATATGTAGGATTTGACTGAGTTGCTGATAGCTTAATAGAAGAGAAGAGGCAGCTACTTTAATGAAACCAAAAAAAGGAAAATGTTCAGTTCACTACTTCTCTCTATTTGGTAGGCCACTGGAATACTGACTTCCTAAAAGGTGCCTGAGGGTCATTTGTATATTGCTTGTTTAATAGCATTCTCCTCACGCGGGCTGCTATTTCATTTGGTTTTACGTGATGTCTGTGTTTCAGCGCCGTAAGTGGGAGGGAGTCCTGCTGCCTCTGTTAGATTATCACCTGGTGCGCCTGGTTTCAGAGTGGGCTGTACTCCCAAAAGGCAGGTGGGGAGTTGATCACACAGCTGCTCTACATGGATAACAATAGAGGCTGCTACATTCATTATGCCATCACACCCAGCTTTTTCAGGGATATTACATTTTTATATGATGTTGTATGTATCTCTCAGAAAATAAGCTTCAATGAATTATGAAAAATACATCTGTTACATTTTTATATGATACCTGGCTCTTAATTGAACATAGTTCATAGTAGTATTCCCCATCCGTACCCAGGTTATATACATATTTCTGTCATTCAAACGTTTAATTTTATTAATTGAGCAATAATACATCAACATTAGGTGAATGTTTCTTACTGGTTTAAAGATCTAAAAACATATGTTATGAGATGGAACAGTTTCACAGGATTTGGCAAACCAGCTATTCATAACCAGATTTGTATTATTACAAGCAAGACAGAAAAAAAAAAAGCAATACAAATAAGTGAAAGCTGGAAATGAGAGCTTCCTTGTAGATGAGATGAGGTGAGGAGAAATTTTTTTATTATGTTTCAGTACATTAGGTAAACAATCTCTCTATTAGTGTATGGTGATCTAAATCTGGGCCATCAAAAATAGCTATATAGAGAAATAGATTGATTCATATAGGAGAGAGAGAACGGAATTTCATGACCACGCTAACCAGTTCATTTAGGTCTCAAGAGATGGCAGTTTTGTAAACAAGATGTGGAAAGAATAAGGAAGTACAAGAAAAAGAAAACAAACTACCAAAAGGACTGAAATGAAACCAAAAAATAAAGCTTAGTGCAAATGGATTTAGATTGAAAAGAGAAAATGGAATATGAACAGGGAATGCTTTGGGGTATTTCAAGGTCTTTTGGGGAAAATATTGTCCATAGCTATTTGTGCCCTCTGAGTCCAAATAATACATGTGGTTCTAAACTTCATAGGTGATTTTAATCATATAAGAGAGTTAAATTCAGCATTGGGCACCTGAGCATGTCTTAAGAATCACTAAACAGAGCTTAGTTCTTGGGCTTAGTTGAGTATGTTATTTTAATGCTTAATTAATGGTGCTGGGATAAAGAGACTGTAGTGTCACAATTTGCCCTCAAGTGGACTGGGTATCTTGTCACATGTGATCCTTTAAAACATTTTACAATCTTTTATTATATTTACTATGCAAGTTATGTTTAATGTAAAAAATTAGAATAAGCAGCAAAGAGAAAAAGACTTAATCTTCATTGTGAGATATGTAATGTTAATATTTTGTATATCTCCCCAAATTTCATCTTTCATATATATACATATTTACACACACCAGATAATATTTTACATGACTTAATAACAACTTTTTCATTTTTCTTAAATATCTTTCCATATCTGAATATATTTCTATTTAAAATTTTTATCTTAAGTAGGTATTTAACCTCTCTCCAGACTGATTTTGTCAATCTCATTCATTTTTCCTGCAAAATTTTACTTAGCACCTATTATGTTTCAGGTAATGAAAAGCACAAAGTCTCTGTTCTCACAAAGCTTACATTGTAGAAGAGAATAAATAAGGAAAAACCACCTCCAACAAAAGGATAATATCAACTCAGAGAGTTGTAATTGCTAAGAAGACAATAAAAGGAGATCATGTGGTGGAGAGTCACTAGTGGGAGAGGAGGGCTGTAAGGTGTCGATCTCTGGTGATTGCGGGAATCATGGGTGTAAAAGGTTTTGTATGATGCCTGATATAATGTGAGTAGTCAATAAATAGAAAAAAAATGGCAATCATGATAGTGACAGAGTAACACATTATGAGAGTGCCTCTTGTTAAAAGATAAACCGAAGCATGCTAAAAATTTTAAGTTTATTTGAGCAAAAATTGATTTGAATGGGGCAGTGCCAAACCAGAGGTGGTTTGAAACACTCCACCCACAGGAGCCAGTGGAAGGACTTTTATAGAGAAGGGGAAAAAAGCTAGAAAATTATTTGCTGGGTTACAGTTTAGGGCGTTGTATTGTTTGGGAAAGTCTAGTTTGCTATTTGTGATTGGTTGTCCTCAGGTTTCAATCTCTTAACTTTGAGGCATTTCAGGCTTAGATTTTGGTTTGCTTATAGAGGCTACTAAGACATCAAGCCATATTAGTCTGATGGCCTCTTTGCTTAATTAACTTAACATTATATTGGAATATTATACAGTTGCTGTATTTATCCTCTGGCCTCCTGCTATCCCTGCCCCCAGTTAGCCATCTTTCAAATGATGCTTTCCCATTCCTGATAAACTCTTATTTTTAAGTATTATCAGTTTTAGTATCTTTTACTTACAATTTTAAATTTCTGGAGGGTCAAAAATAATCTTCAAAGTCAAAAAAAAATTAAGGCAACGTTAAATACACCACTCATTGTAAAGTGTATTAAAAAAAAAGGGCTTGCCTGTTATAAACAGTAAAATTAGTCATCATAGCCACCCATAGATTTAAAAACTTTATTTAAATTAAAAAAATTTTTTTTTCAAATGAAGTAGGTGTGGAGCCAGCTGGCACTTTCTGGGAATGTCGAGCCAGCTGGCACTCTCTGAAGCCACTCTAAAGTTCATAAAACCCCCACTCCTGGGCTCTCCAAGTACCTGGAGCTGATTGACACCTTAACCCCTCTCCCCACTGCAGGACCCTTTGCATACCTGCATTTCTGCAAGATAAAAACATCTTCTCTTGATGTGTGTTTACTCTAACAAAATTAACCACCCCAGGGAATAGCCTGGCTAGCATGTCTCTAGGCACATCCTGCCCTTATCAGAGTCTTAAACCTATTCCCCTGACAGATCTTACAACCAGTCAGATACCTGTGCATGAATTGATCATGCAACCCCCACCCACTGTGTTCACAACCCCTTCCCTCAATAAAAGACCCTACATGTTCACATGGTCACACAATCACCTCTTGTCTGTGTGGCCTGCTGTTGCCTGTAGTGGCGTACATATTAAACTTTCCCTTTGTTCTTTAACCCCTCATGGTCTTTGGTAAATTCTGTTAATGCCGGTGTACCAACCAGCGCCTTGTGTCTCCCAACAGTAGCCACATAATTGAATTAAGCAATTCTCAGAGGTTTCTAGGGAAAAAAACACATCCTATATCACTTCTTGTCACCCTCCAATTTTACTCCCCAGAGTCAGACACTTAGCCTGTTTTTATTTCTCTAGGAATTCATCTTTTCGGTTCCTCCAAACATTCTCATATTGCTCTTAATCAGTTTTGCAAATTTATCAACACTCTCTGGTTGCAGATCAGAGGGTTAAAGATCAACTCCCTGCTAGGTAACTCTTCTCTATACACTGATTCTTTTCTCACCTTCTTCTTAATATGGTTATGTCATAGTTTTGGTTACATCATTCATTACTGTTCACATTTAAAAACAAAGTAAGGACCTTTTCACTGCAGAGTCAAGAAGTAGTTACATACCCTTTCTCATGCAACTTTTTGATTTTCTTAGAATTAACACTTTTCTTATTTGCCTGATTTTCTATGTCGTTATCCTTAAGTTTTATCTCTGTACTTTACTGGAGCCTTTCAAAACACATCGATAGTGTTTTCCAAAATATCAACACATCAAATCACTATCAGCTTATTGTTTTCATGGAGGCTAAATGACAGCTGCCTTTTGGGACCTCTTTGCCCTCATCATGGGAATTCTGTTTTCCTCTTTTGTTAGTTTCTCTCTTTCCTAGGGGGCACATCCTCTACTAAGTTCCTAGGAAAGGGTTAGGATGGAGAAATTCATTTTCAGTCTTTTACACTTGATTGATATTTACATGCATCTGTATTTCCAGATTAAAAATTATTTTCCCTCAGAATGCTGAAAGCATTACCACAAATATTTTTCTACTGTCATTAAAGTCCAGTGAAAAAAATCATTTTTATGCCTTCTTGAGTCACCCATTTTAACTTTTAAAGCATTTTTAGAATCCTTGTTCCATCCCTGATATTCTAATATGTTATAATGATGTATTTTGGCATAGATTATTTGTATTTTATGAGTCCATTTAATTAGGTAATTTGGCTACTTCAGTTCTGGATAAATTTATTAGTTAGTATTTGGGTTATTTGATAAGCTACTTTTTAAGGATTTTTTCTATTCCCCATTTCTGGTGTTTCTTTTATCTGATGTTCAACCACTATGATCCTTTAATTTTTTCATCCTTTCTTCTTCTATTTTCCTTCACTTTGCTTTCTGGGAAATATTCTTAGCATGATTTTTGAGTTGTTATTTTGATTTTTTGAAATCTCAGATACACACATATACAACTATATATGTATAATTGGAGGTTTTCCCTGTGCTTTGTTTCTTCATCATACCATCCTGTTCTTTCTTTAAGGATGTATTATTTTCTGTTATCTCTCTGAGGATGTTAGGTTTTGTTTGATAAATCATTTTCTGTTTTTTGTACTGTCTCCACTCTTTCATATTTTTTCCTTACGTTTATTTTGGACCTTTTCTTTCAGACCACTGCTATTGAGACCCACATAGTAATGTCAGTTTTTTAAGGAGGAACACCTGTTTTGAGCAATTTGTCATCCCCTTTTGTTACATATTCAGTAGGTTAACTCTGTGGCAGAGACTTTTCTCCAGAAACCAGAAGCCCCACATATCCCAGGCTCACTGATGCTTACTTTCTATCTTGAACCCAGAGACCAGCCCTTAGTACTGAAGGCAAGCCATTCTGTCAAAGGGTTGCTAGACTTATAGAAGCACTGCAATCAGACACCTATCTGTCCACTGGAAAGTAAAAGGATCAATGGAGAGATAACAGAAACTTGCTTTCCATTTCAGGAACATGCTGGGATGCATTAATTCTTTTTTTTTTTTTTTTTTTGTCAAAGACAAACCTAATCTCTTACCATCCAGGAAAGAGGGAAACCATTTTGGTTATCTAGGCACTTCCAGAAAGGCCTTTCCAAAGGCCATGCAATTGATCAGTGAAGGCATAATTTCCTACCTGTGCCCCAATAGAGTCAATTAGGACCTGTCCTTGACTGCATAGTCAGTACATTGTAGAAAAAGAATCAGACCAGTTTTACTTAAGGAACCACAGGTAGTTTAGTGTAGTCTAGCATGAGACTATTTGGATATTAAGCCACTGATCAATAACTGTGATAACTTTAAAAAACATCAGTTTTCCCATCTATAAAATGAGGATAATAATACCAGTTTATAGGATTGTCATGAGGGTTAAATAAGAACCTACTCAGAGTCTCTGACAGAGTGCCTGGTCCATCACAAAAGTACAATTACTCAGTCTTATTATACATACTAGAGCCTAGGAATGGAGGAGAGGAGTGATTCTAAGTTAAGCAGAGAATCTGTCATTTAACTTGTACTTCAGTTCGGTCCCAGAGGACTCAAGCTATCAAAAGGTGGCTCTAGGTCAAGGAAGCAGTGCTTGGAGGTTAGGAAGCAATAGAAGACTGGCCGAGTGTTTTCCTCAGTGATTAGCAATGCTTTGGATGAGACAGGATTTAGCGTTATGAGTTTTCTAGACATAGGCACTGAGAGCCACTGTGGAGGCAGCAGCAGGCAGCAGCAGTAGAGATTTCTTCACTCTTGACAGTGACAGGAGATGTCACCACAATGTGTCAGAACCGAAAGGGAGAAAAATCTAAAATGCTTCAGGCTTGCTAAGAGGACTAGTCCATGGAGCATAGAAGAGCTATCCCGTAGGGATTCCAAGCTCTATATGAGAGGCATGTTACTGCTAGTGGCGGTGGTGGTGACGGTGGGGGAGTTATTATAATCTAGAAGGACAGGTTTGCGTGCAGGCAGGAAAACACTGTGGTTCTTTGTGATCCTGTTTTTTTGTTTCATTTTGATTTTTGTTTCTTTCACTCCCACGATAAGGTGATTTGGTTTATGAGGATTATAATTAAAGTAGATTGTTGCTGCTACTTGAAGTCAGTTTGGAGGAACTCAGCTGAATTTCTTTCTTTCTCTCAAGTATTCCACAATCTCTGTAAGGCATTTCTGAAGTCGTCCTCGTCTCTGGTGTGAACTGCCTCATTTTCAAAGACCTCAGATCCCCATGTCTTCATGCATTATTTCCACAGACCTTTGGAATTTGTTATGAGGTCAATACGGAGATTTGAAAGTCAAATATTATGTATGTTTAACCCAGGATTTGAAGAATATTTTTCATTTTGGTATTTAACAAGGTCATGGGTTACACTGGCTTTTGTAGGCCTACCCACTCAAAGGAGAAACCTTATAATTTAGTTGGCCTTTCCTTGCATAATTTGTTTTAAAGCACTGTTAAGGTTTGAAGCCTCCTGGAGTGGATTTCTTTGCCTCATATGCTTGATAATGATTTGGCAGTAATTCCATGGTATAAAGATGCAGGAAGGTGTAACTTGTGCTGTTTTGTCTAAGGGGTCCAGGACCTTGGTTTCTGGCCCAGTGGTTTGATATGCTAAGCTTGAACTTATATCCCTCCTCTAATATTGCTCAACTTGTACATTCCTACTGTCCAAGAAATGGTTACATGTTCAGCAACTATTTTCTTTTCTTCTTCACTAAAATAAAAAATAACTATTTCACAGAAGGGGAGGGTGTATAGCTCAGTGGTAGAGTGCGTGCTTAATATGCATGAGGACCTGGGTTCAATTCCCCCTACATCCATTAAAAAAAACAAAACCAAAATTAATTACCGCCTCCCCCCACCCAATTTTTTTTTAAAAGCCAAAGGGAAAAAAAAAAAACTATTTCACAAGAGAATTTTGATAATATAATGATGGCAGAAAAATGTAAGAATCATGTTAAATTTTCACTTTTATGTTTTCTTCCTAACCAATTATTACCACTTACTACCAATTTGTTGTCTATTACTACCAATTCTAATTTTGCAATAGAGTTCAGTTTTTTCCTGCTACCATAATCTTTGCTGTATTCAGATTCTTTTGCTTTATTGCAGCAAAGTCCTCAGGTGTCTCCTTGCTCCCAGTGTCTCCCTTTTTCAGTCTCTACCACATAGCCACATAGTCGTCAAGTAGCATTCCTACTAAAGCTAATCAACATTTAACATTTATAGTGTCATACAGAACAGAGTCCAAATACTTTCGTGTGTCATTTAAAACCCTTAGCAAGTGGAACTCAATGGGACTTCTTGTGTTTGTTTGTTTTCCACCTTAACGGAGACACTGGGGATTGAACCCAGGACCTCGTGCATGCCAAGCATGTGCTCTACCACTGAGCTATACCCACCCCTGCCAGATTGGACTTTTAAATATAGTTTCTCACATTCATCTTTCCTTTTTTTCTCCCTCACTTGCTAATAACTTTTCAGATTACCACCGAAACATATTGAAAATAATTACTCTCTTGGACTACAGGATCTTTGATATATGTGTTAATAATCTATGTATCTTTCAAGGATGAGCTCAGATGATCTGCCTTGTTAGAATTAGTCTCTCCTGCAGCTATGCTGTATCTCCAATGCCACAGGATGCCATGTTTTAGATGTTATGGGTTAGAGTTGTATAGGCTGGTTCTCCTATCTGTTTCACTGGAAAGTGAATCCCTTGAGGGCAGGGACAATATTTTTTGTATCTCATATAGCCCACCACGTCTAGCAGAATAGTTTAAAAAATCTCACAGTAAATGCTTATTGAGTTAAATTAATTGTATTGATTTGAGTTACTTTTCCATCTTAGGTTTCCCAAAAGGCATGCTAATATTTTTAAGTTCATAAGAAATGCAATCTACAAAGGCATTTCTCATCACCCTTGCTTCATTCACTCTCTAAAGATGAAGTTCTGCAAAGCAAGCTACAATTCTAAAGTCATGGAACGACCACTGAACAGGATTAATTCAGAAATTTTACAATCCAAAATTTGAAATAGCATAGACTTAATTATGCAACAAAAATGTGTTGAGAACTTCGTGTGTATAAAGAATGCCTTGAATCTGTGAGAATCTGTAAATTTGTTATCACACCTTGGATAGGGAAAAAGAAAATAGGATGGGAAAGAGGTTGCTTCTCTTATCCTATAAAAATCTAATGGTTTCTAGTTCCCTCTGCATAAAATGGCCAGAAATCATGTAGGGTGAAAAAATTCAAAATAATAATATGAGGTTCTAAGGTCAAGGCATATGTTTCTTATCAGGAAATCTCATTTGAACTCAAATGGCTTTAAAAATTCTGGTTCTAAAAGTAATGCGTGCTCATTCCCAAGATTTTGGAAAACAAAGAAAAAGTATAAAAGTGACAATACAAAACACTCATTAGCCCATTGCTCAGAAATATCTGCAGCTAACATTTTGAATTTCTTTGCTGCGGATATGTGTTAACCTATTTGGGATCACAGAGTATCTGAATTCTGATATTTTTGAAATAAATTAAATTTCCCCAAAAGGAATTTTCTATGTCTTCAAAGATTTTTCAAAATTAAATAATTAACTTGATTTATTCCACACACATGGATTAAACATCTATTATATGCCAGGTGTTGTATATTTGATGCTGAAGATTCACTGGTGAAGAGGACCTGAGGTCACTGCTTTCACAGGTCTACTCATCTGGTGGAAGAGATGGGAATTATCTGGCAATTAACTGAGGAATCTTTAGATCTTTAGTCACAGGACCTCCTTAATAGCTCTTTTTGAGAGGTGACCTCAGGGGCTTATAAAAATACAGCTGCCACCATTAATTCACTAGTAGTCTCTCAAGTTCTTCTCCTTTTATTCACACCAAGCCTTTCACAGTTTTCCGACAGTAGACTCTTGGATCATAGACTGTCGGAAATTTACAGACTGGTATCTGGAGGCCATTTTACAGTTCTCTCCTACAGCTCTTTCCGGGGTGTTTTATTTGAGTTGCTGAGGGGGCTGTGCCACAGGAATTACCCCTTTTGTTCCCTCAAATAGTGTCTTCTATTTAAGTGCTGAGAAGAGAGAGAGAGAGAGATCTCCCGCTACTTTACCGTCGCTTATCATCTAGTTTAAAGCACTTTACTCTACCTGGCATGTAGTTGAGCTCCCATAGATGTGACTTCTTCAAATGCAAGTGTTACTGCATTACTGTGGTATGTGCCAATAATAGACATAGTTGCATTTGACTTTCTCTGTAATATTCAAGCACAATCTTTTTAACTCACTGAATACATGTAGGGCTATAGGCTAGTCACAATGCTGCTTCTCTTATTTTTAATTTTTTGAGGATTCTGATTACATTTTTGCCATGTGTACCTCTACCTACGTGCTTTGAATTGGCATGTAAGAACCTATGTGTTTTGAATTAGTATTTGTTTTAGGCCTAAGGAATGTAAACTTAAAAACGAAATCAAATCAAATCTCAAAAAACACAAAATCAAATATATACCCCATATAGAAAATTAAAATGTCCAAAATAGTCCCTAGTTCTCTATATTTAACTGAATGGAAAAAAAAAAAAAAAAAAACAAAACCTCACCCATTCTTTCACTACTGAAATCACTTTCCATCCTCAGTCTAATTTTCTGACATACTTTGCCATGATTTCTCAAAAAAAGGGATCCAAAGAGAAGGGAGTACGACTTCTTAAGCTGTCTGGCTTTGGCTCTCCTGTTTGTTCTTAAATGTGTAACAATCCAACAAGGGCCTTCATAAAAGTTTCAAGGTTTTCCTTCCGTGGCCTTGACCATGTAGGCATTTTGAAAACCAGGCATTCTGAAGACCAGGTGAAGAATCTGGTCTTTACCGTATTCCTTTCCTGGGGCACTTACTTTTTCATTCCAGACTGATATCAGCCCCCTGGGCTGCTTTAGCATTATAGGAGGTTTCTCTCTTTCAGTACTTTCTCATGGTATATAGTTTCCTATTGCTGCTACAAAAAATTACCACCATTTAGTGGCTTAAACAACACAGATTTATTATCTTACAGTTCTGCAGGATAGACGTTCCATGCTGATCTCACTGGGTGAAAATCAAAGTGTCTACAGAGTTATGTTCCTTTCCAGAGGTTCTAGGGTAAATCTGTTTCCTGGTCCTTTCCAGCTTCTAAAAGCTGCCCCAAATTTTTGGATTGAGGCCTTTTCCTCCATCTTTGAATCTCTTCATACCTTTTTTCTGTAGTTACTTCTGACTGACTCTCCTTTTTTGCCTTCCTCTTCTACTTTCAAGGTCCCTTGTGATTACATTGGGCCCACTTGGGTAATCCAGGATAATCTCCCTATTTTAAGGTCAGTGTATTAGCAATCTTAATTCATTTCCAACCTTAATTCCTCTTTGCCATGTGACCTAATAGAGTCACAGGTTCTGGGATTGGGACATGGATGTCTTTGGGGAGTCATTATTCTGTTACCATAATTGGGTATTGTAATCATGTATTTACTTGTCTGTATGTTTCCTGAGAACATGAAGTCTTTGGAAGTGGGGTGTGGGTTCTACTCATCCTCTCATCTCTGTCCCAAAGTACCTGGCCATAGTATTTGTCAGTAAATAGTTGCTGAGTAACATGAAGTGTTATCTTGTAAAGAAAAACAAAAGATGTAAATAAGTAAGGAGCAGCGTAAGACTCGCCAAGGGAGGTGTCAGATGTATGTCATCTTGTAACAAGTGTGACTTTATTCTAGTTTCATTTCAAATGCCTTTTTTAAAAGTTTAGATTTATAAAATAGATGAGTGGAAATTAAATGTTACAAACTCTGGGAAGCATTCCATAATGTATCATTTTAGAAAGAAAATCAATATATGCTTAGGTTATTATAACTACTAAATAGGTAATCCAACAAAAGCAATTTCCTAACCTTTAAAGAGGAGAAAAAGTGACTTAGGAAATAGATTTTATATTTTAAAGTTACTTGCCGTGGCCTTTAAGAATCTTCTCTATCACTCTGCCAGGTTCAACCCTCTTACACCTGTAGATCTCAGGAATGGGGAAAGATTTCTTCATCTTTATCTGGGGGTTTCAAAATGTATGTGCTGGAGGAAATTCCAATGGTGACTTTAGCTCTCAGACTTATTAAATCTTGAATCTGTCAAATGTGTGACTATTCTTTAGAAAATTGGAAAATTCAAAAAGAAAAGATGAAAAAAATAAACTCTAGGAACACTTCAACAGTGTAAACCTGGCAAAGCTCAAAGAAAGAAGAGATTCAACTTTCAATGTTTGCTTCTTCCTCAATAATAGTCTTATGGAATCCACAAATTTCAACATTTTTCTCATTACAAATGGAGGAGTCAGTCATATGAGGACACCCAAAATGAGTTTCACCAAGTACTCTTCTCTGGGTTAGACCTCATTTGCTCAGGCAGAGGGGAAGAAGGGTTGAGACTGTGGCTCTAGAGCGAGACTGTGATCTACTTTTAATTCTGTCATTTTCTATTTGTGTGACCTTGGGCAAACCTATTTTTATTTCTTTGTCTCAATTTCTTTATCTATAAAGTGAGGACAATAGCACCTTCCTGATAGGTTATTTTGAGGATTAAATGTGCTAATATGTCTAAGGTATAGAATAGTGCCTCATTCACGACATGCTCTCTGTTACTACCTGAAAGACTAGCTATTCAGTCAAGGGAGAGGTATCAATGTGTCTGCTCTGTGTCTTACATGCAGACAAAATAGTACCATACCTCAGCGCTATAGTTCAGGCTGCTGGCTAACAGTCCACAATGCAGTAATACAGCACAGTAGGATCACTCACTTACCTTCGTCATATAAAGGGGTTTTACAGTATAATCCTTTATTTACCCTAAAACATTCCTTTTTATAATACAATAGATTGGTACCAAATAATTCCATGCACACCCAGACTAAACTCACTAATGCCAAATATGAACCTAAGTTAAAATTTAATATGCTTGCCTTATTCAAAAAATTTCCTTTGATTTAAAAGAGATGCAAAAAGAATTGCTAGTTACATGACATCTGGCTAGAAGCGCCCAGTGCAACTTTTCCCCACTTCTCTATAAAAACCTATACAGACAGAAATGAAAAATGAAAATTTTCAATACTGCAAACAAAAACCATAGCCAAATGACAGCCTCTAGATATCCTGAGGTAGATGAAGTAAGTTGAGCAAAAATTATTAGTTTCACTTTTTCACAAGCACAAGAAAAAATGAGAAAAAGGATTATAGGTACTTTGCATAAACATGTCCATACAAGTATTTCATGTACATATTTACATATAAATGTACAAATATACACATATGATAACAGATGCATACAACAGGTGGTTTTTAAAGAGCATTTGGAAAACCAGAACAATTTGTTTTGCTCAATCCCAAATAACATCTGAAAAATTCAGTACTGCATTTGCCATTCACAGTTTTGCGGCTGAGAATTTTTAGTTGCAATTTCTAAATAGTTGCTTCCAATTGTTCAGTGGGTGGTGTTTAAGTGTTTAACTACAAGCGTTCCAATCAACTCATCAAGCAAGCAATTTGTGACCCTATAGCTTAGCATAGAGCTTGCCACAGAGTAGGTATTTAATTAATGTTTCCTGCTATGAAAGCCAAAAATCTAAGTTCTCCCTCAATTAAACGAAAAAGGTAAGTACAAGGAGTTTTATAATCTTATTCAAGAATTCCAAGATAATTTGACTTTAAAATATGACACATCTCAAGACTCCTCACTAGAGGTATCTAGACTAAAATACAGCAGAATAAATAAATACAGAAAAGTATTCAGAATTTTCTTAATTATGTCATTATGGTGAATTATCAGAGTCATATTGCTAGATTTGTAAAAACCACACTTGTAACTTTTTGAAATGATATCAGAACTAGGTAATTTATACAAATTTACTAAAATTTCTAAAAAATATGCAATATGAAAGTTATGTTTTTAATTAGTCTTATAATCTAGGATGAATTCATGAAAGCACAATTGCCATGACCAACTAATTTGAATTCTGGCAATTTTGGGCTCCTCTTTTCCTACTCTTCCTTTAGTGTATCCATTATGTTTTACTCACCTTTTTGTTGTTTCCTGCCTTAATCCTATCATTCTAGTCCAGGGTCTTCAAACCTGAATTCTAATATTATTTGATCAACACTTCAAGATCACAATATTTCATTTCTTCCTACTTACAGCTGACAAACTAATCTTTGTAATACTGTTTCTTTATTTTACTTTTATATTTGAAAGTCTTCCAGGGTTTCCTTTGTTTACCAAATAAAGTTCAAAGTCCTTGGTGACCTTTAAGTTCCTTGGTGACCTTTAAGATCCCTGTGATTTGGAACCAACAGATCTTTAATTCTTATTCTCACCAAACCTCCAGTCCACTAGGTTTGGTTTTCTCTCTGGTTTCCTAAATATGTCTCACTTGTGCTATGTTTCTTGCTTTCCTCTTCTTTACTCAATCTGAATCCTACTCATTTTCCAACTGGACTCAAGTCAAATAGTTAATTTACACTGCTACTTTTAACTCCTCTATTTCATTAACATTTTCAGTAGACACTGTCAGTGCACCACATATATCTCCTCTGAGCTCATTATTTCAATACATGCCTACAGCATCCTAGTCCAAGAACCTTCAGTTCTTTGCCAGGGGTCTCTCTCTCAGTTCACACAGGGCAGAAATGAAGTCCTGGAGGAGGTGGTGGTTACCATTCCCAGAACCCACCCTTAGCCAATGTTGGATGGCAATTGGAGGATAAAGACTACGTTTTTCTCACCTCTCAGACGGAATAATTCTGAGTTGTAGTCTATCCTCCCTTAGAGTTCCCCACTTGATGACAATGGTAACTGGCCATGGGAACCCACTGGATAACATACCCTTTATTGGTGTCCCTTTTTTCCCCATTTCATGTCTCTACCTCCTTACCAGCGCTTCTTGTGATCACCCCTCAAAGGCACTATTTACTCTCAAATCCTTGTCTAGATGGGGGAACTCTAACCAAGAACACACTCTAGAATAGTAGGTTCCTCTTTTCCTCCAGACTGCTGCATTGTTTACTTCTTGTATCAACCATTTAGCATGTAATTCTTTCCATGAACAACATTTACCATCTATTCATCTTTCACTGTTCTAGGCACTAGGGATATGATGATGAGCAAGACCGGGGAAAATTCCTCCCTCCTTATATTTTCTAGTGGGAGGAGACAGGGATGCAAGCTAATAAATGACAATCAAATATCATCATATACTCTCATACGTTGGCATACTGCATTATATGCTGCCTGGTATTGAGCTGATTTGTTACAACCCTGATCAAAGCACTGCACGGTAGAATAAGTACTAGTCCATCTGGATTCTCCCTCATTGAGAGCCAATGACTCATATCATGCTTTCCTCAGTTTGAGAGGCCACTTGCCAATCTATTTGGTTTGTTTATTCTGCTAGGGTCTTTCTTTTTACAGCTAATATCTTGTTGTCTTTCAGACAAGCTTTTAATTCAAGACAGGTTAATAAGGCTAGTACTCTAGGCCTAAATGGCTCAATCATTACAGCAATTCTAAAATATATTGAAAAGATAAAGCCACAAGCCATTAAAAGCATAATTTGTTGTTTGGAGGATAAATCACAGTGTCAGGTATACATCTCCATGGGGACAGGGCAATAATGACCCCATATAGAGCTGACCGAATTAATGCTCTCATTTCCTGGAACACGTTGGCCCTTTGGCTGATAGTTGTACGCCTTTGGTTTTACTTAAATTTCAGATTGCCATCTCTCTGATTAGATTTTTAGTTTAAGGGATCAAATAGTACTTTTATACTTTATTTTCCCACCACAAT